>NC_050102.1:22179701-23429701 GCF_902167145.1 Zea mays | reverse complement strand
CGCCGCCAACATCACTGTCACCAAAGGACTCCTCTTCCCCAACGTCGGCCACAAGTGCCTCATGGCAAAGGACGGCAAAAGGAAGAAGGTAAAATCAAGATCCTCCACTAAATATGCATCCTCTAGTGATGAAGATAATTCTAGTGATGAGGAGGATAATTTGCGTACCCTTTTTGCCAACCTAAACATGCAACAAAAGGAAAAATTAAATGAATTAATTAGTGTTATTCATGAGAAGGATGAACTCTTGGAATCTCAAGAGGACTTCCTAATTAAAGAAAACAAGAAGCATGTTAAGGTTAAAAATGCTTACGCTCTAGAAGTAGAGAAATGTGAAAAACTATCTAGTGAGCTAAGCACTTGCCATGATATTATTACCAACCTTAGAAATGAAAATGCTAAAATAATTGCTAAGGTTGATTCAAATGTTTGTGATGTTTCAATTCCCAATCTTAGAGATGATAATGTTAGTTTACTTGCTAAGATTGAAGAATTGAATGTCTCTCTTGCTAGCCTTAGAAATGAGAATGAAAAATTAATTGCTAAGGCTAAAGACTTAGATGTTTGCAACGTTAACATTTCCAATCTTAGAAGTGAAAATGACATTCTACATGCTAAGATTGTTGAACTAAAATCTTGCAAACTCTCTACATCTACCGTTGAGCATGTTTCCATTTGCACTAGATGTAGAGATATTAATGTTGATGCTATTCATGATCACCTAGCTTTAATTAAGAAACAAAATGATCACATAGCTCAACTTAATGCCAAAATTAATGAGCATGACTTAGAAAATGAAAATTTTAAATTTGCTAGAAGCATGCTCTATAGTGGGAGACGCCCTGGAATCAAGGATGGCATTGGCTTCCAAAAGGGAGACAATGTCAAACTTAATGCCCCTCCTAAAAGATTGTCTAATTTTGTTAAGGGCAAGGCTCCCATGCCTCAGGATAACGAGGGTTATATTTTATACCCTGTCGGTTATCCCGAGCACAAGATTAGGAGAATTCACTCTAGGAAGTCTCACTCTGGCCCTAATCATGCTTTTATGTATAAGGGTGAGACATCTAGCTCTAGGCAATCAACCCGTGCTAAATTGCCTAAGAAGAAAACTCTTATTGCATCAAATGATTCTAACATTTCATTTAAGACTTTTGATGCATCTTATGTTTTAACTAATAAATCCGGCAAGGTAGTTGCCAAATATGTTGGGGGCAAACACAAGGGGTCAAAGACTTGTGTTTGGGTACCCAAAGTTCTTGTATCTAATGTCAAAGGACCCAAAACCGTTTGGGTACCTAAAATCAAGAACTAAATTTGTTTTGTAGGTTTATGCATCCGGGGGCTCAAGTTGGATCATCGATGCCGGGTGCACAAACCATATGATAGGGGAGAAGAAAATGTTCTCCTCCTATGAGAAAAACCAAGATCCCCAAAGAGCGATCACATTCGGGGATGGAAATCAAGGTTTGGTCAAAGGATTGGGTAAAATTGCTATATCACCTGACCATTCCATTTCAAATGTTTTTCTTGTAGATTCTTTAGATTATAACTTGCTTTCAGTTTCGCAATTATGTAAAATGGGTTACAACTGTCTTTTTACGGATATAGGTGTTACTGTCTTTAGAAGAAGTGATGATTCAGTAGCATTTAAGGGAGTGTTAAAGGGTCAGCTATACTTAGTAGATTTTGATAGAGCTGATCTCGACACTTGCTTAATTGCTAAGACTAACATGGGTTGGCTTTGGCATCGCCGACTAGCACATGTTGGAATGAAGAATCTTCACAAGCTTCTAAAGGGAGAACACATTTTGGGACTAACAAATGTTCACTTTGAGAAAGACAGGGTTTGTAGCGCTTGCCAGGCAGGGAAGCAAGTTGGCGTTCATCATCCACACAAGAACATCATGACGACTGACAGACCACTCGAGCTCCTATGGACCTATTCGGCCCGATAGCTTACATAAGCATCGGCGGGAGTAAGTACTGTCTAGTTATTGTGGATGACTATTCTCGCTTCACTTGGGTATTCTTTTTGCAGGAAAAATCTCACACCCAAGAAACTTTGAAAGGATTCTTGAGACGGGCTCAAAATGAGTTCGGCTTGAGGATCAAGAAGATAAGAAGCGACAACGGGACAGAGTTCAAGAACTCACAAATCGAAGGCTTCCTTGAGGAGGAGGGCATCAAGCATGAGTTCTCTTCTCCCTACACCCCACAACAAAATGGTGTAGTGGAGAGGAAGAATAGAACTCTATTGGACATGGCAAGGACCATGCTTGATGAGTACAAGACTTCAGATCGGTTTTGGGCGGAGGCGGTCAACACCGCTTGCTACGCCATCAACCGGTTGTATCTACACTAAATCCTCAAGAAGACATCGTATGAACTCCTAACCGGTAAAAAGCCCAATGTTTCATATTTTAGAGTCTTTGGTAGCAAATGCTTTATTCTTGTTAAAAGAGGTAGAAAATCCAAATTTGCTCCTAAGGCTGTAGAAGGCTTTTTACTAGGATATGATTCAAACACAAGGGCATATAGAGTCTTTAACAAGTCCACTGGACTAGTTGAAGTTTCTTGTGACATTGTGTTTGATGAGACTAACGGCTCTCAAGTAGAGCAAGTTGATCTTGATGAGCCAGATGATGAAGAGGCTCCGTGCGTCGCGCTAAGGAACATGTCCATTGGGGATGTGTGTCCTAAGGAATCCGAAGAGCCTCCACAAGCACAAGATCAACCATCTTCCTCCATGCAAGCATCTCCACCAACTCAAGATGAGGATGAAGCTCAAAATGATGAAGGAGAAGATCAAGAAGTTGAGCCACCTCAAGAGAAGAGCAATGATCAAGGGGGAGATGCCCATGATCAAGATGAGGAAGATGAACAAGTTCCAAGACCGCCACACCCAAGAGTCCACCAAGCAATTCAACGAGATCACCCCGTGAACACCATCCTCGGCGACTTTCAAAAGGGGGTAACTACTCGATCTCGTGTCGCTCATTTTTGTGAACATTACTCTTTTGTTTCCTCTATTGAGCCACACAGGATAGAGGAAGCACTTCAAGATTCGGACTGGGTGGTGGCGATGCAAGAGGAGCTCAACAACTTCACTAGGAATGAGGTATGGCATTTAGTTCCACGTCCTAATCAAAATGTTGTAGGAACCAAGTGGGTCTTCCGCAACAAGCAAGATGAGCATGGTGTGGTGACAAGGAACAAAGCCTGACTTGTGGCCAAGGGGTATTCACAAGTCGAAGGTTTGGATTTCGGTGAAACCTATGCACCCGTAGCTAGGCTAGAATCAATTCGCATTTTACTTGCCTATGCTACTTACCATGACTTCAAGCTTTATCAAATGGACGTGAAAAGTGCCTTCCTCAACGGACCAATCAAGGAAGAGGTCTATGTTGAGCAACCTCCTAGCTTTGAAGATAGTGAGTACCCTAACTATGTTTACAAACTCTCTAAGGCGCTTTATGGGCTCAAGCAAGCCCCAAGAGCATGGTATGAATGCCTAAGAGATTTCCTTATCACTAATGGCTTCAAAGTCGGAAAGGCCGATCCTACTCTATTTACTAAAACTCTTGAAAATGATTTGTTTTATGCCAAATTTATGCTGATGATATTATATTTGGGTCTACTAACGAATCTACATGTGAGGAATTTAGTAGGATCATGACACAAAAATTCGAGATGTCTATGATGGGGGAGTTGAAGTACTTCTTGGGATTTCAAGTGAAGCAACTCCAAGAGGGCACCTTCATTAGCCAAACGAAGTGTATTCAAGACATTCTAAACAAGTTTGGGATGAAGGATGCCAAGCCCATCAAGACACCCATGGGAACCAATGGGCATCTCGACCTCGACACGGGAGGTAAATCCGTAGATCAAAAGGTATACCGGTCGATGATAGGTTCTTTACTCTATTTATGTGCTTCACGACCGGATATAATGCTTTCCGTATGCATGTGTGCAAGATTCCAAGCCGATCCTAAGGAAGCTCACCTTAGGGCAGTAAAACGAATCTTGAGATATTTAGTTTATACTCCTAAGTTTGGGCTTTGGTATCCTAGGGGATCCACATTCGATTTAATTGGTTATTCGGATGCCGATTGGGCGGGGTGTAAAATTAATAGAAAGAGCACATCGGGGACTTGCCAGTTCTTGAGAAGGTCTCTGGTGTCTTGGGCTTCAAAGAAGCAAAATTCTGTCGTTCTTTCTACCGCCGAAGCTGAGTATATTGCCGCAGGCCATTGTTGCGCGCAATTGCTTTGGATGAGGCAAACCCTTAGGGACTATGGTTACAAATTAACCAAAGTTCCTCTTCTATGTGATAATGAGAGTGCAATCCGCATGGCGGATAATCCCGTTGAACATAGCTGCATTAAACACATAGCCATTCGGTATCATTTCTTAAGGGATCACCAACAAAAGGGGGATATCGAGATTGCATATATTAACACCAAAGAACAATTAGCCGATATCTTTACCAAGCCACTAGATGAACAAACATTTAACAAACTTAGGCATGAGCTAAATATTCTTGATTCTCGGAATTTCTTTTGATATTTTGCACACATAGCTCACTAATATACCTTTGATCATATCTCTTTTATATGCTATGACTAATATGTTCTCAACTATATTTCAAACCAAGTCATAGATTGAAAGGGAATTGGAGTCTTCGGCGAAGACAAAGGCTTCCACTCCACTCCATCAAATTACTCATCCTTCACCGTCGCTCCGCACCGCTCTCCATCTTTGGTATAATCTTCACTCATATGTTATTTACCATAGGGAGAGTTCAAAGGGCTTATATTTCACTCAAGTATCCGTTTTTGGCGATTCATGCCAAAGGGGGAGAAAGTATTAGCCCAAAGCAAAAGGACCGCACCACCACCGATTTTCAAAAATTTGAGTTAAGAAAAGATTTTTTCAATTAGTGATTTTTCAATCGGTATCTTATTTTTGATAGAATTTCAAATTGATACAACCCTTTCAAAACTAATATCTAAAACCCTCTTGAACACTAAGAGGAAGATTTGATTGAGGGGGAGTTTTGTTTAGTCAAAGGAAAAGCATTTGAAACAGGGGGAGAAAATTTAAAATCTTGAAAATGCTTCTCAAAATCTTATTCATTTACCTTTGACTATTTGCAAAAGGACTTTGAAAATAATTTGCAAAAACAAAACATGTGGTGCAAGCGTGGTCCAAAATGTTAAAAATAAAGAAACAATCCATGCATATCTTATGAGAATATTTATTGGTTCAATTCTTAGTATCCTTTGCACTTACATTATGCAAACTAGTTCAATTATGCACTTTTATATTTGCTTTGGTTTGTGTTGGCATCAATCACCAAAAAGGGGGAGATTGAAAGGGAAATAGGCTTACACCTTTTCCTAAATTGATTTTGGTGGTTGAATTGCCCAACACAAATAATTGGACTAACTAGTTTGCTCTAGATTATGAGTTCTACAGGTGCCAAAGGTTCACAACAAACCAATAAAAAGACCGAGAAAGGATTCAAAAATAGAGAGCTAAAGTCAGCCGAAGTGTGCCCTGGTCTGGCGCACCGGACAGTGTCCGGTGCACCAGGGACTCCAACTCCGAACTGCTCACCTTCGGGAATTCTGGAGGTCGCTCCGCTATAATTCACCAGACCGTCCGGTGTAGCACCGGACAGTGTCCGGTGGCGCACCAGACTGTCTGGTGTGCCAGCGGAGCAACGACTACTTCGCGCCAACGGTCGTCTGCAGAAGGCATTAAATGCGCTACAGTGCGCGCCAGAGTCAGAGCAGAGCCAGATGGCGCACCAGACACTGAACAGTGCCTGTCCGGTGCACCACCGGACTGTCCGGTGGCCCAGAAGACAGAAGCTCCAATGGTCAGAATCCAATGGCGGCCAGGTGACGTGGCAGGCGCACCAGACAGTGTCTGGTGGCACACCGGACTGTCCGGTGCGCCATGCGACAGCAGCCTTCACCAAACGGCTAGTTTGGTGGTTGGGGCTATAAATACCCCCAACCACCCACCATTCATTGTATCCAAGTTTTCTGACTTCCCACACCTTACAAGAGCTATAGCATTCAATACAAGACACACCAAAGAGATCAAACCCTCTCCCAAGTCCATAGATCATTCCAAATCAAATAGTGACTAGTGAGAGAGTGACTTGTGTTCATTTGAGCTGTTGCGCTTGGATTGCTTCTTTTTCTCATTCTTTCTTGTGATCAACTCAATTGTAACCGAGGCAAGAGACACCAATTGTGTGGTGGTCCTTGTGGGGACTTTGTGTCCCGTTTGATTGAGAAGAGAAGCTCACTCGGTCTAAGTGACCGTTTAAGAGAGGGAAAGGGTTGAAAGAGACCCGGTCTTTGTGACCACCTCAACGGGGAGTAGGTTTGCAAGAACCGAACCTCGGTAAAACAAATCCTTGTGTCTCACTCTTTATTTGCTTGCGATTTATTTTTCACCCTCTCTCTCGGACTCGTTCATATTTCTAACGCTAACCCGGCTTGTAGTTGTGCTTAAGTTTATAAATTTCAGATTCACCCTATTCACCCCCCCTCTAGGCGACTTTCAGTACTGTAACACCTAAAATCCTAATCTGTGAGGTATAAAAAAGTTATCTTTACTACTCTATAAGGAGGTAACGTGGGCGTCCACGGCTACACCAATGCCCCCGCCCCCTCCCCGTCCAGTCGTGCCTCCGCCTCCCAGGATTTTCGCACCGCGCCTCTGCCTCCGCCTTCCAGGATTCTCATGCCGGACCTCCGCCATTCTCGCCACCGCGCCCGCGACACCATCTCCCAAAGATCCTCGTGTCCGCCCCTACCACCATTCTCACCCCCATCCTAGCGCTAGCGCCTTCAATGAAAGTCCGCGACCGCCGTGACACCAACCCCACCCCAGTCCAACCTATGCCTCTGCCATCCTTGCGCATAGGGCAAGGGAGTGCCCCCACCACGGCGCCGCTCCCTAGTCCCGCTCACGATCCTCTCCTCCCCCTGTCTATTTCCCTAGCCGTGCAAGAGCTGGGAGCGTCAATCCCCGCCTCCAACCTCGCTCCCCCCATCCTCCGACTCGCCGGTAGATGCGTGACCCACTACCTCGCTCTGCCCATCCGTCACGGGTTCCACTACAACCCGATCCCTCCGAGCGCCATATGATGCCGGCCGACCAGACGCACGCGCACGAGGCCGCCAGCAGCGATGCCGCGAACCTCTCCAACCATCGACTATCGGCCCACTTGCCACCGCCGCTCCCCGAGGAGGTGGTGCCGATGTACCCACGACCTGCTCCTTCCGCCTCCTCGCCTTCTTTGAGAACACCGCCAACCTGCTCGACCTAGCGCCGCCGCCCCCTGTTTCCCTCGCTCAACTCCACGCCATATCTACCACAATGGAGGTGGAGAAGAAGTCATCCGCAGGCGCCACCAAGTTGCCCACCTTGTGCCACTGGAGCCGCACAGATTGTCGTTGCTAGCGCCTGGTCGTTCTCTCATGGAGACGCCTCCATAGGTGATTGACCCCTCCTCCTCGTCACACTTGCTGAGTCATTGGCTATTAAGGTAATGTGGTGTGCTGCCTGGTTAAAATTGCGTGAATCAGAGGCCCAAGGGGTTTGCGATCTTCCGACGCTCACCTAGGGGATTCGTTCTAAAATTGACATAAGTTTATTTATTATATTATAGACTCTGAATTCTTCTACCTGATTTCTCATGTGTTGCATCAGTCCAGATGCAAGTCATACCTTGTTACATTGTAGATATAGTACGGGTAGCTTAGACGCAAAAAATACTCCTAACCTGCTGCTACTTATCTAGCTGCTTTTTATGGTGGTTTTTTGGGCCTAGGTTGAGAATACAAAGGCAGTGTATTGCTTAATGGTCCCATGGAGGAAAATGAATAAGAATAGGGTTGACTATCTAAACACAACATGCGCTAAAATAATAAGGCTTAAGAGAGGGCCATTTCTTTTAGTTGCATCAAGTTTTACATGAATGCTCGTTGTTCCTAAGAATCAATACAAGCATGTTTTAGTAAATATATGTACCAATATACATATTTATTCCCGTGCATATGGCCAACTTAAAAAAGTTCTCCAAAAGGTGTTTACTAGGATTAGAATGCACTTACTAATCTATTCTGCAATTGATTTTACAAGGATTAGAATTCAGTTGTGAATTTGCGATCTTCTGTCTCAACTCTCAATGTTCAACTGCCCATCCACATTTTTTGGGGTATTTTTGGTATTAATTCTCAAACATCTGATTTAAAAACTGCACAGCTCAATGTTCTTTAGACAGAAGTAATTCTGTTGCCAAAATGGTGACAAACCAAATGAATGCACAATGTTGCAAACAAATCATTTTCGACATTTTGCCACATGTGAAAATTGGGCATAAACTCAGCATGTAAAACTAAACATCATGTAATAGTAGATTTTGTTACTGAGCACTACACAAAGTTCAGAGTGAAGTTTATTCGTGCTTGTAATTTAGTTTGCCCTTTACTTATCTGTACAAATATGATATAACTGACATGTCTATCTGATAAAGAAAATATAACATATTTATATTCATCGTGATCCTTCAGCTGTTATAAGAAGGTTACTGCCCTGTTCTTCTAGGTCTATTCTTTTTAGCACTTTTAGGTCTTGTCAATGTTCGATAAGGAAACAATTAGTACAAGTTATTGGTCCCTACTGTAAGAAAATAATTAGTAATTTACACCTTCTCCGGCAGTACTTGATCTCATTCTCCATGGACAAAACTGTTAAGCTCTAGAACATTACTATCAGTGCTCTTTTGAAAACATTCTCACATACGAACTATGGTGAGTTTTGTCACATGATATCACTCTCTTTATCCATTTGTTGTGATCTCTTCTCTTTTTTGTGGTTCTTGTGCACTTAACTTGACTTCTTGAGAAATACTTTGATGTTGTGGAACCTTAACTTGACCATGACCCGATTGGGTCAAGATCAAATGGTATCTTTTTCTATAGTGGCAGCTAGCCATGATAGAGCATGCTTTCCTAGGCTATCATTTGTAAATTCTTTATTTACAGATGGGGAAAAGGTTTCTGATAAATTTAGATATTTTGCTTGCTTTGGAAAATTTTGCTTATAGCTGACACAAGACTACCCTTGCAAGTTGTCCATGTAATTTCTTTGTATCCCTGTGATGACCATTTTAGTAATCCCAGTATCTCATTCACCTGGTGCTCCCTCGTCACTCCAAAGGGAAGTTGAAGGAACCCGTATCTCTAGATTACGTTGTTGAGATGTGGCATTCTGAGGGATATGGTTGAGTCGTTGATTGTTCTTAAAACCCAAGACATTTTTTTACTCGAAGAATTTCTCGTGGTCTTTTTGTTGTTGAGGACATTGCGATCTTGTTTTGACTTGTAGTTTGGTTTCTGCAAAAAAATCCTATGCTTGAAAACATGGCACAAAGTTTGCTCATGTGTTGTGCTTGAAAACATATCCCCTCAATAATTTATTTGTCGTCGCAACGCACGTGTATCTAACTAGTTACTCTATAGGGGTAGATTTGGAGGTGAGTTTATATACTCAGGCATGCGTGTGGGTTTAAGTCTCAAATCTACGAATTTTTTCTCGCGGGTTTGAAAAAATTGTACCTGTGTCCGAAAACCCGCATTATATACATGTACATATAAATTTATATAGATAAAATATGTGTGCAACTACATGTGAGTTTGTGGTAGCCGTAGGTAACGAATATGGATGGTATACTATAACCGTGTTTTAGATGATCATATGAGTAGATACAGTCTTAGTAATAAGTGATCTCATATTATATCTTTTCAAGCAAGCATAAAATTATTTTTGATAGAAGTCAATAAAAACATCAGGAAGTTAACTTCGGATGTGTGATGCAAACCATAAAAAATAGGTTCACTTTCACATCACAGCACAAGCAGAAAAAGGAGTAATTAAATAGCCCCCTTCTTTCACGGAAAAAATAATGGAAAAATAATGCGTTGTAGCATTTTCCTTCCATCCAAGGAAAAAGTCTATTTTGAACGGAAAATTCCTCTTTATGGTCTCCTTCAATCCTCTGGCCATCAAACCAATAGTGCCGCTTGAGGTTAGCACGTCACGTTGTCTTGTCCCTGTCACTACTATAACACCTAAAATCCTAATCTGTGAGGTATAAAAAAATTTATCCAAAGACTTAAGAATAAAATGACTTCCAACCTATTTTTTTATTCTCTTCATAAACTTTATAAAATCGCTCCTTGAAAATATTTGAATGAACATAACCCCATGTAAAATATTATATATTAATAATCATTTTTTATCTTTTGATTTGATCCCATATTCAAAAATAATGCTTCCTTAAAAATGATAAGGTGCGGGTTTCATAATGGAAAACATTTTTTATAAATAAATAAATTGAAACAACCATGTTTTGCATTCATCCTGATATTTTATGGAATAAGCATTTGAACTTATAATTAAAATTAGGATTTGAAAATTTAATTTAGAAAATAACTTAGAAATAGAAAAGAAAATGGAAAAGAAAAGATAAAAAGAGAGCAAACCTCAATTTGGGCCCAATGTGCTCCGTTGGCCCACCTCCCGTGCCGCCAGCTCCAATCTCTCCTCACCGCATGGGCCATGTGCCGGCCCACTCCGAGTCGTGCGCACACCCAGGGTTACAGTCACTGACGCGTGGGGTCACACTGTCAGCTACTCCTGCAACCACCCATCGCCGAACCAGCCGCGTGGACTTCTCCCCCGCATGCGCTCCGTTTTGTTGGGATTCCCTCTGAGGTCCACTTGTGCTGCCCGATGGGGATGCCAGCCTCGCTCCACTGGGATATAAAACCACGCCCCATGCCCGCTCCCTTGACCATCATCGAAGGAACCACGAGCCAATCGGAGAGAGAACTACCAGCGGGGAGCGCCAGGGTGCAGAGAGCGCCGCCGCGAGCCATCTCCGACTCGCTGGCGACTTGGCCTCTGTGTGTGCCTGGGGATCATCGTTGGGGAACCAGTGAAGCATACGCGTGGATCTCCTAGGACCTGGGTCGTCTCTCTCCCACCGAATTGCTCACCGGAGCAAAACTTGGCCGGGGACCCGCCCTCCGCGTGAACCAGCTTCTCCGCGTCACCAACGCCGGTGAGTTTGCTTCAGTTGTGTTCACCTCCATCTTCTATTCGCTAATCTTGGGTATATGTGGGGGTTTGGGGCCAGGGCGCTTGTTGACCGAACGCCAGTGGTGGGCACCGCCATTGTGGCCTGCGCACCTGACCGGAGAATAGGGGAGTGGTGATATGAGGAAGACGCGTCGTCAGTCGTTAGATCCTCAGCGGACGACTATGATTAGATCCTAGGTAACGATTCGGTGTATTCAATCCTGGCCGTTGAGTTAATAGCGGATGGCCAGGGTTGGATCTAGACACTTTAAATCCGTACCATAGATCGCTGGTTGGGCGGCCCTGATCCCTACCGGTTCGGATTGGGGTAGGTCTAATCCGAGCCGTTGAATCTTATCGGGCGGCTGGGAATCAAAAATACCCCTTCGGCCTGAGCATTTTCTAAAAGTGACCCTAAGCTTTTGATAAAATGTGAGGAAAAAATGTGAGGCGGCGTCGTGTGCATCTAGTTTTGCTTCCACAGTAAAGTAATTGGACTTAATATTAACATCACGGCGGTGAATCGTGCTCGTGCCTTATTGCATAAACAGCTGACAGGCGGGGTTTTTGGCAAAAGTTTTGTATTTCTCTGTCCACTGGATATAAGTGTAATTAAATTGAATACAAACTGATAATTTCATATTCTCTTCGGATTCGGATTAGATACAAATATTATCGGGTTATGTTAGATTAGAATCGATGTCTTAAATATTCAGTTTTTTTTGGACAACTTAGGTCAACTTTGAACCCATCTTAAATCGATCGAATTTAAATTCAAACTAATAATATCCGTCCCATTTACATGAAACTAGACGTATATCGGATGGCTGACTTCGCGGACACGGGCACACGGCAACAGAAGGTCTTCGCCGGACTCTACGCCCACTGAACACGCCCTTGAGGGCTGAGGCCTTGACCCACTGAACACGCCCTTGGCGACCGCCGCCGCTCTACTCCCAGTTGCCCTGTTCTTCGCCGGACCCTTCGCCGGCGACAAGCACTAACCAACGACCAACACGTATGCCTGAATCCCTCTCGTCCCTTCCTTCTGTGCAAAATTGAGCACCTGAACTCTAATTTAGGCTTGCTGTATTCGGGTCTGATCTAATCACAGTTCACAGGTGTTACTAGTTTCGTTTTTTCTGGCAAAAAAATAATCTGATGTGTCTGTGTATCATTGGGTCCGCTGTCCGCTCCTGATGCCCGCACCCTTCTATTCGCTTCCTGCGGCGCGGTACCGCAAACCCTAATCCGAGGTATCTGTATTTGGGTGTGAACCAATAACAATGCTACCTGGTGTACATGCGTACACCCATGTCTAATATACCGGGGTCGGATCTTCTCGGATTGGTAGGGATCTAGAAATCGTGTTGTTGTTGTTTTTCATAATTATCCCGCGCCATGCCGAAGTAGCAGATGTTTGAACACTGCTCACCTGTCCTGAAGGCTGGAAGTTTAGAAGCTTTTAGCGCTTTACTTTGTGCATTTCTCCATGTTTATTTTGTTTTGGGGTTCTTACTTCTAGGCTGTTTCTTATGTGGAGCCAATTTTAGGATGATCCTTGTTATGGCGGTAGAAAGCATTTGTATAGAAGTCACAGCCTGTATTTTTTATCAGGATTCCAACATTTGAAATCCAACTCCACCATGACCGGTTGTTGGCAGTTTCCTTCTGATTTCCATTTATCCATGGTGAGTTGGTGACAGTAGATGCACTGAGCTAAGTAAAGAAGATTTATTTAGTCACAAATATGTGCTGCATCTCAATCTCTATTCCTGGGTGTCCCATTATTAAGCCCTGCTTGGCAGTCTCCAATCACTTTATCTTTACATGTGCTTGGCAGTCTCCATCATAGCACCACCTCAAATTCTTCATCCATTGATTGGCTCAGCAAGGGCTGGGGATTCATTCGTAGTGCTTACTTTATTGGCAACCAAGCCTTAACTAATCGGTTTGGTGTAACTTTGGTTTAATTTGTCCTGTATATTTTCTTTGAGCAATTGAGCCCTTTTCATGCTCAAGCTCAATGCAAAAAATGTGTCACTTATTGGAAGGAAAATCCCTTTTAGTCATGGATGGATTCATTTACGGTCAATCTACTTATGTTTGATCTGGTCACCACCTACATGTTTTCTTTTCTTCTGATATCCTGGTGGGGTTCATCACTGTTATTTTACTTCTATAGTCCAAAGTCTTCATGGGTTTGATGTCCTATGTTTGCAGCGCTAATATGGTGCTGCCTGTCCATGATAATTTTCAGTATCTATACTCCAACTCCAGTGTTCCTTCACCATTTTGTAGTTGTAGAAAGTGATGAACCTCCTGGATATTCTCTCAACAAATAATATAAACAGATTTACAGCTGTAATTTGTCGGCACAGGTCTTTAATAGAGATTTCTTGTTATACCTACCTTATTACCTACAGCTCACTTTACCTTGGTCATTTGTTGATTGGATTACTTACCCATTAACTCTGGTAGACCTGCTACCCTCCAATCCTCCATGCATCCTGTTCTCTCAGATAACTCTATAATATTTACTTAGAATGGCTACTTTTCTTAAATATCCAATCCAACTATGTATTTCTTTCCACGTGAGATGGTATGCTTATTAAGCTTTAGAAATTTACCAGTGTTTAGATGTTACACTAGGAAAGGATTACGCTGCTAATTTATCACAGCATTGCCAAATGTCAAGCAATATTAGTTGTCTTGATAAATAAACAGTTCCACTGGTGCCACAGGATACAACATCTATTCGCAAAAAGTTAGTTCATAGGTGCATGAACTTTATCTTCT
Source organism: Zea mays (assembly GCF_902167145.1). Classification (NCBI taxonomy): domain Eukaryota; kingdom Viridiplantae; phylum Streptophyta; class Magnoliopsida; order Poales; family Poaceae; genus Zea; species Zea mays. The sequence continues at coordinate 23,415,730 of NC_050102.1, read as the reverse complement.
TGGCCATCAGATTTACTCAGCTTAATCTCATGTTTCACCTTGTATCTTACTGTTCGGTGTCAAATTTGCAATGAATTGCAGATTAGCAACTACGGTTTAATTTGTCCTGCTCTAGTGCTTCTCCAGTTGACCCAGTCTGGCAGAAGATTCCTCGTCTTTGCATCTTGCAGTTGTGTTAGCCTATGTATCGGAAAATGGCAGTCTTATGGCTTATGTTTTAACTGTGTCTCTAATGACATGAAACCTTATTAGGGGATCTAGTGAATTTCTTCTTGCAGGTACAGTTTTGCGTTTCATTGAAGATAAACTTAGCTCAAGTCTGGATGAGCTATGTTGCTAGTTTCATTGGAGAGACTGTGACTGTCACCATGATAGCTTGAACAGCTTGCCTTTTTGGACAGCAATATCATTTTGTGACACTTTTGACAACCAATATGATGTTCATACTCAAGGTTATTAAAACGATAAAACGTTGGAACGCTCATGGGTGAAATTTTGACTTTTAAACGTTTAAACTTAGTTTTAAACATCGGAAAAATACCAATACATTATAATATGAAGTTAAATACCAAAATAGAGAGGCTAGTGGCTTACTAAAACTTCACCCATGAGCTGGATTGAACCTCAAAAGTAACTAATAGACTGGGCCCAAAAGTAGCTAATGGTCTAAAATACATAAAACACTGTGTTTTACAGTTTAGAACGCCAAAACGCTAAAACGTGGTTTCAACCTCTAATTAGAGTTTTGACGTTTAAACGTAGTTTTAATAACACTGTTCATACTTATGATCCCAACCATTTTCAACTCTATTCTGCTTTGTAGTAGTTTTTGGCTGTACATAACTGTTTTGTTTTAATCTTGGTACCAGGTTTTGTTGCGATGGGGTTATTCAGGGGCAGCTTCACTCTCTTGGTGGGAATGGGATGTGGTGTCTATATAGCTCAGAACTACAATGTGCCGAACGTCAAGAAGCTATTCAACACATATGTTTTTCTGGCAAAGCACATTGAGGAAACCTACCGTAAGCCGAAGAAAGACGATGATTGATCCTTTTACATTTGTTTTCCATGTTATGCCCTGGGAAAGCAAGTACAGCTGACGTAATACAGAAAGGTGCTTTTTTGAAATGGTGAAGGCATTTTTGTTTATGGTCTAGTTTGAACTCCAGTGGTAAATGTTAGTTGTGGAATTCAGTTGCTGTGATAGTTTTTGGTCGCATGGGCTTCTAGATCATCCCCTTTTGGCCTTTGCTCGTGTTCCTGTGCCTGAGAAATGCACTGAACTTTGTAGTTGAACTGTTGAAGTGCGGCCATGGATAATCTAGCACATATTAGTGTGTTTGTCAAGTTAACTTAGGATGGGATGATGTGTTTAGTTGAATCTAGATTTATCTTTGTTTCTTTAAATTGTTTGTTCTTCGATTTACCACGATGGATGATGACATTTGTATTTGCAACCAGATAGTGGGGATGTGCCTTTCACCACCCATAAGCCTTGTCGATGAGGGTGGGCTTGTCTCGGTTATCTTTGTCGCCGTGCTCCTGGTACTTGTCGCGTACCCTGTCGCCGTCGAAATCGTGGGTGGAGACCTGCAAGGTTGCGAACGCCAACCTCGACGAGGCAGACTCCTCTCATGGCAACGGCAACAGAGACAAATGAGGAGGAGGTGCGTCCTATCAGCGATCGGCCATGGCTTGGGGAGGACACGCTCGTGCAGCGAAGACAATGCTACACGCTTGGCTGATGCTCAAATGTCAGAGAAAAAATATAGACATTCCAAATTTTCAATACGTGCGTAAACATAAAGATAGATGGATAGCTTACAAAATGTAATTATTATAATTAGTTTCTAATTCATTTTTCGCAGCACAATAGACATTCCAAATTTCCAATACGTACGTAAACATGAAGATAAATAGATAGCTTACAAAATATAATTATTATAATTAGTTTCTAATTTATTTTTTCGCAGCACAGAAAGAATTTTTTATTAAGTATACGACTAGGAAAAAATATAATATAATTGTATTGTGAAATGTAACATTATAGATGTAGATGATCTAATTTAGAGGACATTGCTGAGACGGAGAAAATATAGATGATGAAATCTTTTAGAGAGTGCTGTAAAGTACAAATAATATTACTTTAGAGAATGTTGCTGGAGACAGCCTTAGTTGTCAGTCCATCGCTACAATTTCTATATATATAATATACAGTTCTATATATATATATAATGAGTTTTTTGCTATGTTTCTTTGCATAAAGCAAATCAATATAAGCTGTAGTGGTTAGAGGCAAGTCTCTTTTTCTAAAGACCACGATTGAGTGAATAATAATTTTCTAAATCCATATCCTCGAAGCTCTTATGGGCAAATTAGAAAAAATCAACAGCTACAAAATGAAGTGTTGGAGCGCTCTAAGCCACTTGATGACATTATACATTCATCTTATTAATACCTTTCTAGCCCAAAAAAATACTATAGCGGCACATACAAAGATGCAAAGTCGCAAAGAGGCCCCTTCAACTTTGCAACAAAAATGCCCTTCAATTTTACACATGAACAAATAACAGTTGTAATTTTTTTTTCTGCACATAAACCCCTCAATTGAAACTCACTTCACCCTTCTGACCGGTAGGTGATCTTTGGACCGGTTTCGTTGCCAACCACTCTTCATATAAAGAGGCGAAGATCCACCTTTCTCAATTCTGCATATACCAAAGAACCCTTCAGAGGTAGTTTTGGAAGCAAGCAAATTGGAAGGGATTAGTGGTGGTTTGGTGAACAAAGAATGAGACATGAAAATGGAGTGGATCCATGAAGGAGGAATCTCCCTCGCTATTCAAAATTGAATAGCGAGGGAGATTACTCCCCCATAGATCTCCAGTTTAGTAGCACCATTTTTTTCTAAGTGATTCTTATTTTTCAAGAAAAAATGAATTAGTTTTCTTTGGAAAAATGAAAATTCTTAGAAAAATGAATGGGGTTGTCAAACTAACCATTAGGAAGTCTAGACCCCTCTTCTTTTCAAAACATTGAATAGAAAGAAGAATTTAGTTCGCTTTGGGCTTGTAGGTGCTGCTGCTGCAGCAACGAGGTTTTTTTCCCCTTTCAGTGAAACACTGCAGCAACTTTTCTAGCCGCCAAACAGTTTGATAGTTTGCTGACAGCCTAAGGTTAAGTGTTTTTTAAATGTTTTGAATAAGTAACCCTCCCATTGCTGGTCTAATAAAAAGCTCCTCTTTCATATACTTGCGGCTTGCCATGTGGTAAAATCAGATTGTTTGGTTCATCATTAGGTGTGCACAATTTTGTGTGGCTTCTGTTTAGATGACTACTACAAATATTTGATAAAAAGTTTTAGTATCACTGTGCACGATTTAAATCATATTATGCCAAATCATATTAAGTTATTATGTAAGAAATAGTAGCCTAAATGAAAATTATGATATCCGGTTAAGTTGGTCACGTACACATTTTAAATATCGAACATTTATCTTGCATGCAACATCTGTAACAATTTTATAAATCTTAGGATTTCTTTGAAAAGCATGAATTCCAAAGATTCATACAAAAATTTACTGAATCAGTTATTTTTTTTTAAAAAAATAGGAAACGCGAATTCCCCGCAATCCAAAGAGAATTGGGAAACAAAGTCCTCTGGAGTACGTCTGGAGATGTAGAACCGCAGTTGGGTTAGTGCTCGTGGGCTCGCACGCGACCCGCGTGTCCGCACCCGCCCCCACGCGCAGCGACTCCGGGGAGCTTACGTCCCACGAAGTTGGGGCAGAGCGTTGATAAGTCCAACTAGGGATGACAATTTAATCTGTGGATTTGGATATCCGTCGGATATCCGACTCGACGGATCAGGATATGAATATGTTTTTTGACCCGTGGGTTAGACCTGTATTCGATCCGAGGAAAAATGAGCATGAATTTGGATATTAAATCTCACCCGCGGATTATCCATTGGATATCCGAAAATAATCATTACTGTCGGCCCACTCATGGACACCAATGAACAAACCGTCAGCCCACCAATGAATCTAGCCACCAGCCCACCAATGAGCCTAGCCGCCAGCCCACCAAGGCACCAATCAACCAAACGCCCAAACCCTAATCCCTTGTCGTCTTTCACTCTTGGTCAACCCCCAGCCCCCAGGCCAACCCGCAGGCTGCATCCCACCCGCAGCCCCGAGCAGCCGAGCCACCGTCCGCTGAGCACCGCACCTCGCGTTCCCGGCTCTCCACCCCCAGCAGCCCAGCCCCCAGGCGGCCAGCAGGCAATAGCCTGTCGCCGAGGTGCTGACACCCGAGGTTGCAGGGCGCGCCGCGCTACGCGGCTGCATCCCTGCTAGCTCGGCCGCCATCCCGCCACGGCGCCACTAGATCTAAGCGTCGTGCCCCCTTCCAGCGACCAGACGCCACCGCCCCTTACCCACGGCTAGCCTCCACCGATCACCGGGTGAACATGATTCTAATATCATTGATATCCGAAAATAGTTCTTTGTTATATCCGATGGATATCCAAAACTCGATGGACATGGATATAAATATGAATTTCTACCCACAGGTATAGTCGCGGACGGATATTATTTATGACCATAGATATAACTGTGGACGGATATTTTCAATATGCAAATCCGATCCGTTGCCATCCTAAGACCAACCGCCCGCCGCTCTCCCAGTCCGAGACGGCCAGACCAGAACCCGGACCCGGGTGCCATGCTCGCCCTTCCCCGGCACGGCCGCATGAGTTAGGAAGGCGCAACAGAAGCAGGTGCAGATGCGACTGCAACTTCACCTTTTCGACGGCCAGGAGAAGGAACGGATGGCCCAGGCGGCGAGGAAAGCTGCTTGCGCCGTACTGCTCTCGCCGCAGACTTTCATATTTCATTCCTCCGCTCGGCTCCTCCCGGAGGCCGGGGCCTGCGCGGCTAAAAAGGCCATACATCGACAGAGCGTGCGCGGTTGTGTTCCGTCCTCCTCGGTAATAGCCCGTGGCTTACACAACGCGCACAGGGTGTTCGACGGAACGCCCACGCGGAGCTTGCCGGCATGGACATCGATCATCTCCGGCTGCGCGCGTGAAGGCAGGCACGCGGACGGCATGCGCGCGTTCGCGGAGATGCTGGACGAATGCGGCGCGACCGCGCCGAACGCCTTCGTGCTCGCAGGCGTCCTCCGGTGCTGCGCGGGGCTCGGCGACGTCGAGTCTGGCAGGCGCATCCACGGGTGGATCCTGCGGAGCGGCGTGTGTCCGGACGTGGTGCTCTGCAATGCAGTCCTCGACATGTACGCCAAGTGCGGCGACCATGGGCGCGCTAGGAGGGCGTTCGGGGCGATGGCCCAGAAGGACGCCACATCCTGGAACATTGTGATCAGGGCGTGTCTTCAGGATGGCGACCTTGTGGGGGCGACGCAGCTGTTCGATGAATCGTCTTTGAGGGATGTTTCGAGCTGGAACACGATCGTCAGCGGGCTTATGCGGCATGGGCACACCACTGAGGCGTTGGGTCGCCTGCAGCAAATGGTGCGAGCTGGAGTTACATTTAGTAACTACACTTACTCCATGGTGTTTGCTTTGGCTGGCTTGCTTTCATCGCGGGACCTAGGCCGGCAGCTCCATGGTCGTGTGGTGGTGGCTGTATTGGAGGAGGATGCGTTTGTCGGCTGCTCTCTCATGGACATGTACTGCAAGTGTGGGGAAATGGAGTCTGCTCTGTCAATCTTTGATCGCTGGTCAGACTTCACAGAGGACAGACAATTTGCGTGGAGCACGATGGTCGCTGGGTATGTCCAGAATGGCAGGGAGGAGGAAGCTCTTGAGTTCTTCCGCAGGATGCTGCGTGAAGGAGTTCCTGCTGGCCAGTTCATCCTCACTAGCGTAGCTTCAGCCTGTGCAAATGCAGGGATGGTTGAGCAAGGCAGGCAAGTGCATGGATTTGTTGAGAAGTTGGGTCACAGATTTGATGCACCATTGGCGTCTGCCATTGTTGACATGTATTCAAAGTCTGGCAGCCTTGAAGATGCTTGCAGGATATTCAGAAGTGCTCAGACCAAGAATGTTGCTCTCTGGACTACAATGCTGTGCTCCTATGCATCTCACGGGCAAGGAAGAATGGCACTAGAGATCTTCAGCAGAATGAAGGCCGAAAAGATCATGCCAAATGAGATAACCCTTGTCGCTGTTCTATCTGCTTGTAGCCATTCTGGTTTGGTCAGCGACGGATACCACTACTTCAACCTTATGCAGGAAGAGTATGGAATTGTTCCAAACACCGAGCACTACAATTGCATGGTTGATCTTTATGGACGAGCTGGGCTACTCGACAAAGCAAAAAATTTCATTGAGGAAAACAAGATCAGCCATGAAGCTGTTGTTTGGAAGACTTTGCTGTCAGCTTGTCGACTTCACAAGCACATCGAGTATGCACAATTGGCTTCTGAAAAGTTGGTTCAACTAGAACAATATGATGCTGGATCATATGTTCTGATGTCAAACATGTATGCCACCAACAACAAATGGCTTGACACTTTCAAGCTCAGAAGTTCAATGAAGGAAAGGAGAGTCCGGAAGCAGCCAGGTCAATCATGGATCCATCTGAAAAACGTTGTGCATAGATTTGTTGCACTGGACACATCTCACCCAAGATCGGCTGAAATTTATGCTTACTTGGAGAAGCTGATGGAGAGGCTGAAGGAGATGGGGTACACAAGTAGAACTGATCTTGTTGTACACGATATCGAGGAGGAACAGAGAGAAACATCTCTGAAGTTCCACAGCGAGAAACTTGCTATTGCATTCGGGATCATCAGCACGCCTGTTGGGACGGCACTTCGGATCTTCAAGAATCTGCGTGTTTGTGAGGACTGCCACGAGGCAATCAAGTTTATAACCCGAGCCACAGATCGGGAGATTGTTGTTCGAGATTTGTATCGGTTCCATCATTTCAAGGATGGCCAATGTTCCTGTGAGGATTTCTGGTGAAAGGTTCTGCTTTGATATTGGTTGATAAAGTGTAGGCTGTACTATATCTGCACGTAGAGATAGTGATTGACTAATAAAGTAAGGTATCTGGTTGACAAATAGCATAAGTGCACAGCGTGGGAAGGAGTTGATGTGCTGAAAAATAACAGCAGAAAAAGAAAGTGAAGGGCTTAGTTTCATGTCGGACCATAGTTTTCAGATCGCCTGATCGATGCCATTGGGAGATCAGACGATTAGTCGCGATTAGGCGTCGATCAGGACGATTAGTCGCCCCTAATCGCTCCCCGGTCGTCCTATATCAATATTCAATACTTGGAGTCCAAAAAAGCAGTACATCCAGCTTACTAGACCGACACCGCAGCAACAAGTTTATTCAATACTTGAATAGTCCATAACAACATAGCAGCAACAAGTTTATATAAGACTATGAAATTGCAAGTCTACAACTTACTAGACCACTAGAGTAGTAGACCATGAGTCCATCAGAAGTACTGCTCATCTCCGGAGTGCTGTTGTTGTTGAAGAGTGAAGAACAGAAGAGAATGGAAATGGAGTTGGAGGCTCTGGGAAGCAAGCAAAGTAGCAGACACACCAACTTGGAGTTGCCGTGCCTGGACAGGGATTTGAAGTGACTGGAAGCAGAAGAGATGTCTAGACAGGGAGTTGAAGAAACTGGGGGGGGGGGGGGGGTGGGGGCGTTTGGACTACCCAGAGTACATTTAAGCCAAAAATGACTTTTGGACTACACAAAGCGCAATTAAGTCGATCAGTTGATCGCCCACTAGGACGAGTAATCGATCTTTATCGCGATTAGGCGGACAATAAGGACAATTAGGTACTCTGATCGAATCGATACCTCTGATCGAGACCTGATATCTGATCAGACCGACTAATCACGATTAGTCGGATAATCAATGTGTTTGACACAATTCAGGGACGGTTAGCAGGACATTCAATCAACCATTGGTGGCGCATGTTTGAGTGCTATTCACCTGTCCTGAAAGTGTAGAAGCTTGTAAAGCTTGGCTTTGTGAGTTTTCTTGCGCTTATTTTATTTTTGGGTTCTTACTTCTTATAGGCTGCTTTCGTAGAGCCAAGTTTAGACTGAACTGTATCAAAGTCACATCATGGAATTTATCAGGATTACAAAATCACAGATGGTTGTGGATTTGGCATGATGTGCTTGTTTAGGATTCCAAACATTTGAAAATACACTCCACTATGGTGGGCAGTTTGCATCTGATGTCCATTTGTCCATGGTGGCAGTAGATGAACTGTGAGCTAAGTACTGAAAATCCAGTCACGGAACTGTGCTGCCTTGCGATCTCAATTCCCGGCTGCCCCATTATCAAGCCTTGCTTTGTACTGCACAATCACTTAGGGCCTGTTTGGAAGGCTGTCTCGGGCGCCACACCGCGCCACACTCTGGACGCCGCAGTTGTGGCGCCCAAATTGGCCGCCGTACCTTAGGCGTGTTGCGGCGCCGTAGGCGTCTGTCCAAACAGACCCTTAATTTTGCGCGTGCTGTCAAAGAAAGACATCCTGCGACCTTCCAGGCTTCCACCAGAGCACCACCTCTTCCACCAAAGCACCACCTCAAAGGCTCGAACTCTCCTTTGTCCATCGACTGGCTCAGCAAGGGCTGGAGATTCATCGATGGCGCTTTCTTTTGTTGGCAACCAAGCCTTAACAAATAGTTTTAGTTTCACTTTGGTTTAATTTTTCCTGGTGTTTCTACTGTGAGCAATGAAGTCCAAATCCATCTTTTTTATGCTCTTCTGGCTCACTGGTGTTGAAAAAAAATCACGTCACTTATATTGGAAGAAATATTCTTTTTGGTCATGGATTCATGCGATCAACTAATGAAATCATGCATCCATTTGATTTGGCCGCCACCTGCATGTTTTGTTTTCCTTTGATAACCCTGATGGGTTTCATCAGTGTTAAATCGTATTATTGTCATCCAAAGTGCTTATGGGTGCATCGGATGCCCTGTGTTTGTAGAGTTAACTTGATGCTGTCTGTCTGTGATAACTGGCAAGTTTCCTCTGTAATCCAACTCCAGTTACAGGGTGCTATCTCTTTTGTTTTTTTGTCGTTCTGTAGTTGTACAAATAGATGAAACTCCTGGTTGTTCTCTCAAGCAGTAGTATAGACAGACTTACAGCTATAGTTTGTCTGCACAGTTCTTAAGATTCTTGCTGTATTTACCTACAACTACAACTCACTTCACCCTGGCTGTATGTACCTACAACTCACTTCACCCTGGTTGTTACTTGCATATCGTTTATAATTTGTTTGCACAGTTCTTAGGAGTACTTATGCATCAACTCTGGTAGACTGGAGACCCTCCAATCCACCGTACAATTCGCATGTATTACTCAAATGGTTACCATCAATCAACTAATGAATCAATCCATTGGATTTGGTCACCACCTCATTGTTTTGTTTTCCTTTGATATCCTGATGGGTTTCATCCGTGTTTAATAGTATTATTGCCATCGAAACTGTGTTAGGCTGTCTCCTTCGGTGGAGCGTGTAAATAGGCCATAGGGGATGCAACACTGTAGATGACTATGTTTGAAACTATTTATAAAATAAAGTTTAAAATAAAAGATAAGATAGGGGATGAGACATGAGAACTGGTGGAGGACGAGGTTTATTGAATGCCTTATGTTTGCATAGTTGACATGATGCTGTCTGTCTGATAACTGGCCAGTTTCAGCATCCTTAACAGCGATGGTGAGAAATTGTGATTTTAAATATGAACATCCTTAATTATGATTTGGTACAAGCTAAATATTTTTAAGTTTAACTAAACTTGTAAAAAATAGCATCGTTAATTATGATTTTAAATATGAGCATTACAAAAATACATTTCATGATTATGTTAATGATAATAATACGATATCATAATTATTTGGGTTTTTTAAAAGGCACCAATTTAAAAAACCCTTAAAAAAGGGTGAAATGATTTTTTTTGGACTTAGCACTAGGTAGGAAGCGTATTCTTTTTCAGCTCGAGCGAGTGAAACCATATGGAATGACAATTGTTGAGTGTTCAACTGTTAAAGCTCGTGTGCAGATCAGTCGGATGGTGGAACGCGGTCACCACCCAGGCCCCCACGTGTGCGTGACACGGTCCGCTCAAAGTCCACGGTGGACCACTTCCACCCTCCCCCACCACCTTCCTTCTCTACTTCTCTCCTCTCTCCCACCGCATCCGATCTCGTACCTCACTTCATCGCCCCGCCGCCGCTTCGACGGCGCGCCGACCGGCTAGGACGCGCCTCCGACCCGGATAGTGTTCCGCTCGGTCGAATCCGACGGCCGCTCGCTGCTGCAGCGGGCGCTTGCTGTGCGTCGCGTGGGCTCGGCTGGAGGCAGGCGGAACCTTTCCTGGGTCTCGGAGATGGCGGCGCCTCCGGCGAGGGCCCGGGCCGACTACGACTTCCTCATCAAGCTGCTCCTCATCGGAGATAGCGGTGAGTGCCTTCACCATCACGCCTCCTCCCCCACCTCGCTCACCGTCCGGATCGATTGGTTACGGTGAGATCTGAGTGCGAAATCGAAGTTCGATTCTGATCGCATGTGAAACGCAGAGGCTGATGTGCGCTGTGATTAGGAGGGGGGCTTTAGAAGGATCGTGTGGGTAACCGTACCGCCCAAAAAGCTGCCGCAGTTTCGTCGATGACGGCCCACAGTTTTTTTATAGTAACGAAATGTTGTTGGTGCTCCGCTGAAAATTCACTCCCTCTAGAGAAATGTGACGGTGCTTTGCTAGTTGATGCTTGAGGGCTACATTTACAACCACACAGACAAGTGAACCGAATTCTACTTGGAAACTGCATGCGACAACGGACGTATTAGTTACAGAACAAACAGCTTTTGCCGTCTTATTGGAATGATGATGGTTGGTGCTCACAGAAAAGGAAATACACGGATTTTATGTTAATAATTCCTACTGCAATAGGATGGGCAACAGAGTGAAAACTCAGTCACAGTTTACTGTTGCTAGTTCTTGAATTGGTGTCGAACATCCCAGGTCATAGCTTATCCCATCATGAGTTCCTTGATCACTTCTGAATTGTACATTTTTAGTATGTAAGGGCATACAGGCTACAGCCACAGTACTAGCTGGTGGCCATGTTAACTTGACTGAAACCTCTGTGGGAAAGTTTGGAGTTTTTCTTAATCGTTGTCCAAATATTTTAAAAAATGATTATTATCTTCTACAGCTCTACCTATGATAAAAGACGCCTAAGTAACACATTGTCATATTTGTTGTACATATGGGTAAGGGTTTAAATGGTATGGACTGGCTGTCCGATCAAAGGGCTATAGGTACTGTTCCATATTCGGATGCTTGTAGTCAGATATATATGATGCCAATATCCATTCATATCTTAGTATACAGCTGACACTGTCCATATCCGAATCTGATAGAAAAACCATATGTATTCGACTATTTGTATCCGTAGGTATTCATATGTATCTGGTCCATTTACATCCCTAAATATGGGTTCAATCACTCTTTTGGTTTGTCAGCTACTCTGAATTGAATAAGAGATGTTTCTTGTTATTAGCACAGTCTTAACATATCAAATAGTTCCTGCCAGCAATACTTAATGTTTTCATTTTAAATCACTCAGTCCATCTGTTTCTATGAAAATTTCTGTGTCATGCTTTCAGTAAGGTTAAAGCTGTAAAGTGCTATTGCATTAAATTCACTTAGGCCCTGTTTGTTTCCCTTCATTTTGAGGAATTAAAATCTAACTAATGGAGTAGGCTATTTTCTTTAGAATGTGACATTCCACAACTTTCCAAGGTTTATATATAAGCCTATCTCAAATTCATGGGGTGAGAGATGAAAATTGATTCTATAAATTTACATGCTACTTTTCTAATGTACAACTTACAGCACACTCTTCTACTTGCTTCTTTATAACATAAGTGTACTGTATAACTATCTCTCTCATATGATTTAGGATAATATACAAATATATTATATATACAAATATATTAACTTAATTAGTTTGTGTCTAAATTATAGTTATTAGAATGGAATTCAATTCCAACGAAACAAATAGGGTCTTAGGAGATTTTGAGAAGCTCTTGTTACTTGCACAACATTTAAAAACTTGACTGTATTTGTTGTCTACCCAGCATTATTGTTGGGATTTTGTCTGCTGAGTTGTGATGATATTTTAAGGTAGAGTTCAACTTTGTTAGTATTGTTAGCAAGTGTGGCTAGGCAGTAAAAACTACTTATCTGGGAAGTCCCAGAGTAACATTTTCACATCACTGTAGGCCAAACGGAATTATGCTATAGGGGACATGTGCATGGTGAAAAGAGTGGTCTGATGTTGGTGACATGTTCATGTTATAATATCAATACATATTGTTGAATCTGAAGTGGATTTAGTCACCAAGAAAAAAATACTCCTAATATTACTATAAAAAACTCGAGAAATCAATATATTTGAGCAATCCTTTCTTGCATGATACCATCTCTGGGTGTCTCATCAATAGTATCTTTGCTACCTTAGTAGTGGGCATGTTTTAGACATGCCATACATTTTTGGTGCCACTTTAAAGGGATGTTTGGTTTGAAGAATCAATCTATTTTAGATGAGGTGGTGTATCATGAGTCCATTCCACAAATTTGGTAGAATGAACTCATTACTCGTATTATTACTAATTATTAGCCTATAAGGAATGAAATGGTGATGGATCAACTTATTCCACCACAAACCAAACAAGAAAGTGAGGAGTGAGAAGATGATAGAGTACCTCATTCCTCAAACCAAACACGTTGTAATATTCTTACATTGTAACCGGGTTGTGGCTCCCCCTTTTGAGAGCTATCTAACGTAGAAAAAGCAGGTCAAATAAGTAGTGGCCTATTCTAGCGCAAGGCAGCAGTGAGCATAATCACTCATATAGATTGGGCTATTACTGAAAATGAGAAGGCCAACCTTCAAGAATTGGATAGTAGGCATGGTAGAAGGGGAAACTATAGTAGTAATATGGTATTTGGTATGATTTATCTAATTTAGATCATCTTTTTTACTTCTAGGTACTAATTTAAACAAATGCGACTTTCTATTCTTTAGTCCTATTTTTTTGTTTTCTCCTTGCTAATAATTTTTTATTTATTCTCAAGCAAAATAGTACATGTATTTTCGAGTGTAGGGATTCCATAGATAAAACGAGCATAAGCATATGCCAAAGCTTGTTCCTAATTCCTATGCTGATTTACACATGGGTATGCCCACTGTGTGTGAGTACACTTGTGGATTTGACCTTGTATTAGAAAAGTATATCATTACTCTATTTGCTTATTTTAGTAGATTTCCTTTTTTTCCCATTGAGCTTTGGCTATTACAACATTCTTTTGGATTTTGGCCTCCCCTTTGTTAACGGTGTTGAAGTGTATAAGTGGATTGGCTACCTTCTCCTATTAGCTTAAACTTTTGGGTTGAACTTGTTAGTGTGTCCACTCTAACATGGTATCAAAGCCAGATGTCTTGAGTTCGAATCCTGGCAGATGCTTTATTTGTGCATCCACCCATTTATTTCCACGTTTGCGCCTTTCTCTCTAGATGCGTTTGCGCCTTTCTCTCTGGCTGCACGTGAGTGGCGGTGTTGAAGTGTATAAGTGGATTGCCTACCTTCTCCCATTAGCTTAAGCTTTTGGGTTGAACAGTTGAACTGGTTAGTGCGTCCACTCTAACAAACGGTCACGCTCCGCCACTGCATTCATATATTATAGTTGCATCTGTCCTTAATCGACCACTTTTCCGAACAACTTACCCAACTTGTTACAAGATAAAACATCACTTGTAGAACCAGGAACATAATAATGAAAAGAAAAAGGAGCCTACCAACACTTCTTGCCTACTTGCTAATAATTGTGTTCCCTGTTGGGGCGAAGGCGAAGACGCTACCCTTCGCTCGATGCCTTCGCCAATCTCGCTGCACCAACGGAGGTGAAACGACCGGCGGGTTCCACCCTTCGTCCACTACGCTGCAAGACGAAGGCCTACGACGAGGTCGCCCACGTCCCGCGTCCTCGTCGAACACGAAGGCCCACGTGGAATTCGACCCATTGTAACAGGCCCCGCATGGCTAAGTGTATTACGGGCCCGATTTGCAATGGCTTTTCTGTAATGACAGTCTGTAACCCCACTTTATGGGAATATTCCGGGGATAGCTTAGGCGCCTGAGGGCACATGCGTCCTTACTCCAAGACGTTAGGCACTCAGGCACCTATAAATACCCCCGTACAGTGCCCTTGAGAGGCTGGATGAACAGAGCTATTGCCACCTCGAGTCAAAACCTTGTTTACGTTGCTTTCATTCCTCCGTTGGATCAACTTGCCCAGGAGAGCAAGTTCCAACATTCCCTCTTCCTTGCAATATTTAGCATCTGTTGTTTGGCATGATAATATCTTCTGATTTTCTTGACTGCTACTGTTGTCAGAGTATTTCTAATGATTTTGTGGTTTGTTCATTGATTCATGTTTACTACTGTGTTTGTTGAAAAAATAATACTACATCACTTTGTATATTACTGATCTTTTTTATGCAAACAACCTAATCGACCTTATTTAACAATCATTGTATAGGTGTTGGGAAAAGTTGTCTCCTTTTACGGTTCTCAGATGGCTCCTTCACTACTAGCTTCATCACCACCATTGGGTAAGCACTGCTAATGTATAGAAATAGTTGGTTTTGAATGGATAATTTTTTTTTCAAATGAATGCTGCTATTCGAATATTTCTAAAATAGTTTATATTTTATCTTTTAAAAGGATTGACTTCAAAATAAGAACAGTTGAGCTTGATGGTAAGCGCATAAAGTTACAGATATGGGATACTGCTGGTCAAGAACGTTTTCGAACTATTACAACCGGTATGCAATATACTTGTTTTCTGTCAGCTGAACCAATGTTGACCCTTCAATTTTTTATGGGCTAATTATTCTGAATCTGCTAATAATTCTGACTATGCAGCCTACTACAGGGGTGCAATGGGAATTTTGCTTGTCTATGATGTTACTGATGAGTCATCTTTCAATAGTATGTGCACATTGCATTTGAAACTAAAGTCAGTCCTCTAATATGGCCATTTGGCTTATCTTCTGACCTTGGTGTTAATATTGACAGATATAAGAAACTGGATAAGGAACATTGAGCAACATGCTTCCGACAATGTGAATAAAATTTTGGTAGGCAACAAAGCTGACATGGATGAAAGCAAACGCGTATGTCCTTTTTTCCCCTTTATTGTCTTAAATTTTCTGTTCATGTAATGTAATGTAATGTTACATTCCTATTCAAGATTTTTTTGTACTTCAATGCTCAATTTAAACTGGAAAAATGGATCAGTTACGACTTACGAGGTGGAAAACTTAATGACATGTATAACACAATGCACTTCAAATGACCGTTGTGTAATCTCTAGTCTGTCCAATGTTTGAAAAAACATCATAGCTTTGGCGCGTTGAGGGGGAAACATGAAAGGTGTGCGCAGGTGGAGCAGAGTTGGTGCGCCATGGAACAGGAGAGCAGGTGAGGGGTGGTGTGCATGCAAAGCATAGGACAGGCGAATGACATGAGACTTAGGGTGACAAGTGAGGTGATGCAGCTGCATGAGAATGAAGGCAGCAGCTGGCAATAGGTGGTGGTAGTGGTAGGGGATTGATGGCAATAGCACACTGCTTAGATGTGCTAGTGGGCTTCCTTAAGGTCATCTCCAGCAGATCCCCTATCTCATTCCCTATTTCAAACTTCACTATACAAACAGTGTCAAACAGTGTTCTACGGTTCCGTCCGCTCAAGACAGCCTAATGCAGTGTGTGGTGGGCTGTGTAGCCTTTCCTTTTTCGTTTCCCATTTATTCTTTCATATTTATGCAGATTGCAGCTATATCTCCTGTCTAGCGCCTAGTGTTCTTTGGAACCTTAAGTTTTTATATCCTTGTTTTTAAGTGGCCTTTGTTGTCTGAATGCAGGCTGTACCGACTTCAAAAGGGCAGGCTCTTGCTGACGAGTATGGCATCAAGTTTTTTGAAACGGTGGGTTTGGTTCTTACTTTTTATTTCTGCTGTGTTCTCCTTGCATCTGTTCTAACTGAATGGAACGACCTGCTTGATTTGGTGGTTCCTGAAAAGGCTAAAACTATACGTGTAGCTCATGATTGTTGTTCCTGCAGAGTGCGAAGACCAACCTGAATGTGGAGCAGGTTTTTTTCTCCATAGCAAGAGATATCAAGCAAAGGCTTTCTGAATCTGATTCAAAGCCAGAGGTGCAACTTCAATCTTGTTCTTCCTTTTAAGTTGCATCCAGAAAAAAAAAAAAACTAACGACTTGCTACTTCAGCGATGTTGCTTAATAACATGGAATTCTACTGTTTCAGGATCGCACGATCAGTATTAACAGACCTGATGGCGGTGAGGCTTCGGCTTCACAAAAATCAGCTTGCTGCGGATCGTGAGGGGGTTACATTGTCACAAGGAAGATAAATAGTGTGATACCATGCTTGTAATTTACCCTTCTACCTTTTTATCTGGCTTAATCGTCCACTTCTAACTTTTAATTGCAATTCCTTGAATTCAGACTTCTGTGTTGTAATGTGAACAATTTTAGTTGTACCCCCCTGTTAGCAATGCAAGTGCTCGTAAGTCAATGCACCTTGTGTTAATGGAAATGCTAGCAAAATCGCTGCAGAGTTTAGGGGCGGCCGTACCACAACCTGTTGTTTTACCTCTCTTCCCTATATCTGGATTTCGTACTGAAGAATATATTTGGTAGTTTAGGATTCATATGTATTCGTTCGAGAAAAGGATTCATATGTATTATATTCAATCAACTACGCTTTCATGGCATCTGGGGATCCATTCTATACCTCAATTTTTTCGCATTTGTCTCTGAAATGTTGCTGCTTTTTCGCTATGTCTCTGAAATGTTGCTGCTTTTTCGCATTGTCTCTGAAATGTTGTTGCCATGATGGTGAGCTAATTCACAACAGTGCCAGAAAAAAAAACAATGTTCTAATTCATTTAGAATGGTATCTGCGGATCCACTCTGCCTCATCTTTTTTTTTCCCATTGTCTCTGGAAATGTTGCTAGTAATGATGGTGAGGAGTTAATTTACAACAGTGCCAGAAAAAAAACAATGTAAAAACTGTGTTCTAATTTATTCAGGGTCTGTTTAGATCTATTAGCACTAAAAATTAGCATATAATACACAATTTGGATGTAGATATTGGAATAAGTAATTAGAATTTGGAATCAGCTTTCCAAAATTCTGTTCTTTGATTGCACATAGAATTGAGATTTGGAATCAGATATCTAATTCTCTGGAATTAAACTATAACTAGAAACTCACTATCTCACTCTTCCAATACAGAGCATCACCTCGTGTAGAATTAGATTGCACAATTCTGAACTCCAATTCAGTGACATCCAAATAATAGAATTGAAATTATATCTCATTTTAATACCACGACTGATTTGATATTAAATCCAATTCAATTTCTTGCCCTCCAATATCGATATTCAAACGGAGCGTAAGGATACAAACATACTTGCTAATTATTAGCTAAGACCCATTAACTATTAATAGACTAGCAAGTTCAAACTTGTTAATAGTTTTGAAAGGAACATGTATGTCTAAGAGGATTTAATTAGAAAAACTATTTTTTGTACTAATCTAGGTCTTTATTATCTCTTAAACAAAACATATAACTTAAGCTAATAAACCCAAAGACAACAATATAAATGTCATTGACGCAATGATATTTTTCTTGAGGTATCAAGAAGCGCACAAGCTTCTTGTCAATTCTCGTTGGAGCCCTACACAAAGGATAGCCCACGTGAGGGCCAACCTCCCGATCAGGTAACTACGTAGATAGTTGGGAGCCTTTTTCACTGCAAGTGATGCTCCACTTTTGGCTTCTCTCGGATGCTTCCCTACGACTTTCCGGATAAAATGCCACGGACCTCGTTCCCTGCAGTACATTGTGCCGATCTCACCATAAACATGATTGGAGTGATCTTGCAAGACTCAAGCCCTCCTGATACAACTACACCGACACATGCAAGTGTCAATGGATTACAATGTTGTACCATCTGCTCTGTACTCAATTTTGATCAGGTACTATAAATTTCTATGTTTCTAAACCATGAAATGAGCTACACTAGGAACAAAAGGTGGATATTCATCATTTTGATCAACCACTATAAGTAAATTGTTTTCTGGGTGATTGGTTTTAATTTCCTGGGTGCAATGAAACTTTGGGGTTTGTTTATGCCTTTTTGGCTTTTATTTGGTCTGTATTTCGGGGGGGGGGGGTGGTGGCGCTCTCTGCCCCTCCTTTCTGGAATTCTATAATTTAGCATGCCCCGCACATACTGTTTGCTGGGGCTTCTGTCGTCGTATACTTGGTATACTCGACCTCTTCAGTGAATTACTTCTGGTTTTCAATGGATAATCCTCTTCAGAATTCTTGTCGTTCATTTAAAATTTTGTCTCACAACATCAGAGGCATTAACTCTAACTCCAAGTGGAACTCTCTGCGGAACAATATTTTGGAATCCAAATGTGACATTATTTGTATTCAGGAAACAAAAAAAGAATCCTTCGATGACGCTTATATTCGTCTCTTCTGCAATCGTCATTTTGATAAATTTGCCCTCGGCCCTTCTATTGGTGCCTCTGGAGGATTCATCACCATCTGGAAAAGCTCCCTCTTTGAGGCTGAGGTAGTTGATCAAAACCAGTTTGGGCACACCATTCGGTTCCAATCCAACCTTAATGGGCAAATCTGGTGGCTCTCCAACATTTATGCCCCTTGTTCTCCTCATGGTAGAGAAGATTTTCTTGCCTGGTTTTCTAACCTTCAAATTGATGACGACAAACTTTGGATTTTCCTTGGAGATTTCAACATGATTAGGTTCCCTGAAAATCGTAACAAGCAGGGTGGTGACCCTATCAGAATGCTCAATTTTAATGCGGCAATCAGTCAGCTGAGTTTACAAGAAATTCCTCTTAAAGGGCAAGCTTTCACTTGGTCTAATATGCAGCGTCATCCTTTGCTTGAAAAGCTGGATTGGTGCTTCGTCTCTCCTGTCTGGTCTACCATATTCCCGGCCACCTCTGCCTTTTCCCTGGCCAGGAGCGCCTCGGATCATGTTCCCTGGGTTGTCAATATTCAATCCAACGTTCCCAAGCCGCCCATTTTCAGATTTGAGAACTATTGGCTTCAGCTTGAGGACTTTCATTTCAGATTCCAAGGTTCCTGGGAACAAAATCTCTTTCAGCCTGATCCTGCAAAACGACTTATGGCCAAATTTAAAAGAGCAAGAAAAGTGATCAATGGGTGGCAGAAATCTTTACCCAATCTAGCTAAGTTGATTGTTAAGACGGAGTTGATTATTCAATTGATGGATTTTATTGAGGAAAACAGAGATCTAACAATCCAAGAATGGAACTTTAAGCACTCTCTAGTCCAACACCTGCAGGGTCTTCTCTCCAATCAGCGTGCCTATTGGAAGCAAAGAGGCCAAATCAAATGGGCCTCGTTGGGGGATGCGGGCACAAAATTTTTCCATGCTAATGCCACTTCCAAACATCGTCACAACAATATCTTGTCTCTGTCTTGCGTCAATGTCTCGGTGGCTGTCTCTCATAAAGATAAAGAGGAGGTTCTGTTTCAAGCCTTTAAAAATCGATTAGGGTCTTCTCAGCCAACATCTATGGTTTTCAATCTTTCTGAATTGATTCAGTCTGCTCATAACCTCTCTTCACTGGATTTGCCTTTCTCTCGCAGCGAGATAGATCAGATCATCAGAAACCTTCCTTCCAATAAAGCCCCAGGTCCTGATGGTTTTAATACGGATTTTGTAAAAAAATGTTGGTCGATAATTGCATCAGACTTCTATGAGCTTTGTGATAAATTTTATGAGGGATCAATCTGCTTAGAAAGCATCAATGGTTCTTATGTGACTCTCATCCCTAAGCATAGTGCGCCTACTTCAGTGGGGGACTATAGACCGATTTCTCTCCTCAATACCAGCATGAAAATCCTGACGAAGCTTCTGGCCAATAGACTACAGCTGGTTATTACTAGTCTAATTCATCAGAATCAATATGGTTTCCTGAAGGGGAGGACAATTCAAGATTGTCTTGCATGGGCCTTTGAATACATCTCTATTTGTCATAAATCAGGAAAGGAAATGGTCATCCTAAAATTGGACTTTGAGAAGGCCTTTGATAAACTAGAACATGCTGCCATCCTTGATATTCTGAAACATAAGGGCTTGGGGGGACAGATGGCTTCACTGGATTTCATTGATTCTTGGATCGGGCACATCACAGGTTCTTTTGAATGGGGTTCCGGGCAGACGCTTTCACTGCAGGCGTGGAGTTAGGCAAGGGGACCCTTTGTCCCCCCTTCTCTTTGTCTTAGCTGCTGATCTTCTTCAGTCAATTATCAACAAGGCAAAGGACTGTGGCATCCTCAAGCTCCCGATCCCAACCTCCTGTGGATCTGACTTCCCGGTTATTCAATACACAGATGATACAATCCTAATTCTGGAAGCCTGCCCTAGACAACTCTTCTTTCTTAAAGCAATGCTTAATTCTTTTGCTGATTCTACACGGCTCCATGTGAATTGTAACAAATCTAACATTTACCCCATCAATGTTTCGGAGCAGAAAATGGCTTTGCTAGCAAATACATTCCACTGCAAGGTCGAGACTTTGCCCTTCACGTACCTGGGTCTTCCTTTGGGGCTTAAAAAACCCAACTTGGAAGCTTTCCGTCCTCTCATTCAGAAGATTGAAAGAAGACTAGCTGCAACCTCTATTTTTCTATCTCAGGCTGGCAGACTCCAAATGGTCAATGCGGTATTTTCTTCTCTTCCAACCTATTACATGTGCACCCTGAAACTCCCGAAAACTGTGATCAATCAGATTGATAAGCTTCGACGACATTGTCTCTGGAGAGGGGCAGATATAAATGCAAAAAAACCTCCCCAAGTTGCATGGAAATCGGTTTGCAGGCCAAAAACTCAAGGGGATCTGGGAGTCATTAACCTTGAGTGGCAGAATAAAGCTCTCCTTATGAAGTGTCTACACAAATTCTTTAACAGAGTCAATATCCCATGGGTCAACATCATCTGGGACACTCATTACAACAATTCGCTGCCCTCATCTAGACCAGTGGGCTCGTTTTGGTGGAAAGATATTCTCAAAATCCATGGCTCATTCAAGGAAATTGCCCAAGTGCAAATTGGAAATGGTAAGTCTACGCTTCTCTGGCATGATCGATGGAATGGGCAATGTTTATCTGAAAAGTTCCCGGAGCTCTGGTCTTTTGCCTCGGTCAAAGAGATTAACATCCATCAAGCTCGATTAGCTTCCTCGAATGAAATGTTTCATACCCCCCTTTCTGCTGAAGTGTTCGAGCAACTTCTCCAACTTCAAGACACCCTTGGTAATATTCAGTTGCTTGATCACAATGATATTTGGAGATGCAGTGCCTCCTCCTCTCGGTTTTCCTCTCAGGCGGTTTATGCACACCTGACTGGCTCCCGTCAAACGCTCCCTCTATTTGTTTGGTTATGGAAATCTAAATGCCAGCCCAAGCACAAAGTCTTCTTCTGACCGCTGCTTAAAAATCGATTGAATACTCGCTCCATTCTCAGGCGTCACACAATGCCATTAGACTCCTTCACCTGCGATAACTGTATCCTCCAGATTGAAGAAACATCTATCCATCTCTTCTTCAGGTGCAACTTTGCTAAGAGATGTTGGCTTCTTTTAGGCCTCCTTCCGCCATGTGCTACGGATCTTCTGCATACCCTATTGAGAATTAGAAGACGTTTGCAAGTCCCCTGGAGGCTTGAAGCTATTATCATCATGACGTGGTGCATTTGGAGGTGCAGAAATAATTGGATCTTCAATGAAATTCCCCCTTCGGTTCCTGAGTGTAAGGCTATGTTTAGGAGTGAAATTGCTCTGTTATGCCATCGCATCAAGCCTGCTCTTAAAGAAGACATTACATCTTGGCTACTTAATTTAGGGTTGTAACTTGTTCCCTTCGGCTCTCTCTTTCTTCCATTTCTTTGTAATCTCCCTCCTCCTCCTTAAACTCATTTCTAAACTCATTTTTATTTTTTTAATAATATTACTGTAGGACCTCCCTACAGTACCTTCACTTCAAAAAACTATAAGTAAACCAAATCTAAAAATGCAAACTATTAAGCGCACAAGCTTCTTGCCAATTCTCGTTGGAGCTTCTACACAAAGGATAGCCCACGTGAGAGCAAACGACCTCTCGATCAGGTAACTACGTAGATAGCCATTGAAGATAGTCTAAGAATAGAGAATTTTTACAAGCATTAATTACAATCTCTCCCGCTACATCGATGCATGCATGTTTGTATATATATATAGGCATCGAAGCTAAGGTCCATCCATTTTTATTTCAAAGTTCTTGGACCGAACACAGGCCATCAAACCTCCTGAATACATTCTCCTCCACCCGTCGCTTGCATATGGGGCACCACGCCGTACCGTTACTTAAGACAGATCGAGCTGCAGCGCATCCACTCCCTATAGCTAGCTAGATCTCTTCTCCATTCGTTTACCTGAAGCACAAGAATAAACGCAGCCGGGCATGGGCGAAGCTAAGCTCAACAACGTGACCGTCCTGCTGGTGGCCCTCCTCCTCCTGAGCAGTGGCGTTCAGGACGCTGCCGCCATGCCAGGCACGTTGAACTACGACGCGATTGTCGCCGACGAGCCAAACGGAAAGAACAAGGACCTGTACCGCCCCGTCGCCAACGCCAATAAATACACCCGCGGGTGCGAGCCCATAGAACGCTGCAGGGGCGCGCGCTGATCACCAAGCATATACATATAGCACATCGATTTCTTATTATTGCATGCACGTTTATATAAGTGCTCATTGTCTTGCTGTTGTAAGTGCCAGCACAAGCATATATACGGCGTTTATATATACTACATACTCCGATCGTTCATTCCGTTCCTTAGTAACCAGGTTCCCGGATCAATGTGATCGAGGAACAGGAACGTGGTACACGGTACGCTACTAAAACTAGGATTTAACGCTACTGGAACGAGATTGTTTCCACGTTCCCGGAACAGAACGAACATTCCCGGAACGAGGAACGTGGCCAAGTTCCCCGTCCCCGGTTGCTAAGTTCCGTTCCAACTTGTAAATTATATTAAAGTGTCCAAGAGTCAAAGCCACTCCATCAGATAATTTCTCTATTTTACTATGTATCAAATAACACAGATATATATCAACAAAACGACATGGAATTTGGAACGGTAGAAGTACACTCTTTTTTAATAAGTGAACACGCTTGAATCATATATATAATATAGAAAGGGCTCCTATACTGCTATAGTGGTTTAGTTCAGTCCCTCCTAAATATTTTTTCTAGCTCCGTGGTTGTACCACCATAGCTGAGGGGTGGAGCCTCCATAATGTTGCTAGTGGTTGCATCACATACTCAGAGGCCAAGCGATGTTGTCACTGATAGTGTGATTGTGTGAACAAGTGTGTCAAGGATATGAATTATAACTCATCTCCAAAATTTTGTCATACAAAGGACTGGAACGTGGGACCAACTCGAACCACCATGTACAACTCATAACTCGATCCCCGCCAACAACTCAAACACGAACCAAATCTTTAGGACCATGCTCATCAATAGTTAGACTTATTCGAGTAAATCTGTTGTAATAAAGATGCCTAATATATAAGGGACCGATAGATAAAGATAGGACTGAATAAGGATTTCAGTTCATCTTTATTGTAACTAACTCTCTCCTTAGATTGTAAAAGGAGGAATCGAGCATTTGATGGGGGCAAGAGCATACTGGCGAGGAAATAACCACCACCTATTAGACATAGGGTACTATCTCTCAGAAGAGTTTGGACCAATATAAATCTCTTGTGTCTTTGTTTCTTTACTTTCTGCTCTAGATCGTGCGAAGCATCCACATACAAATTCACTATCGAGAAATTCTCGACAATTGACACACCAGGTAGGGGAGTGCATCAATCAGAATAGATCAGATGGCAATCACCTTCGTATAGGGGCAAGAGATCACCTTCGGAAGCTTTAAGGTTGTTGTTGATGCATCGAGTGATCTTAGTCGTGTTTTTGACACCTTGACAATCGACGCCATCTCGTTTGGCTCGCTGCATTTTGATGGCGACCCAACGGGGCAACTCAGGCCAAGTGGAAGTCACCTAGAGTGGGTGAATAGACAAAACCTGAAATTTACAAACTTAAACACAAACTTCAACCCCGAGTTAGGGTTAGAACGGGTAAAATATTAATCAGAGTGCGGGAGAGGTGTTCTTCTCGCTAGAGTTGCTCAATCTATTGCGAAATTACTTTAGGAGTCAACTCAAATTGATATGAAATTAATCACAAGCGAGAGAACAAGAGAGAGGGGAGAGAAATAAGCAAATCACAAGTAAATGATCAAGCGCAAAGAACACGATGATTTATTTCCTGGGGTTCCGCTCCAAAGAACGTACGTCCCCGTTGAGGTGCCCACTAAGGATGGGTCTCTTTCAACCCTTACCCTCTCTCAAACTGTCACGAAGGCCAGTTGAGTTTTTCTCTCACTTCTCATGGATACCAAGTTCCGCAAGGACCTCCACACAAAGAACGAAGCCTCTTGCTTAGCATTTGAGGGCACCTAGAGGGGGGGGGTGAATAGGTGATCCTGTGAAAACTTAAAACTTATAACCACAAAACTTGGTTAAGTGTTAGTACAATGAAATCAAGTGGCTAAGGACCGAGCTCTTGCGAAACACAATAGTCACAGTGAGAACAAGCACAAGAGACACGATGATTTATTTCGTGGTTTGGCCAAGTATAACACTTGCCTACTCCACGTTGTGGCGTCCCAACGGACGAGAGTTGCACTCAACTCCTCTCAAGTGATCCAGTGATCAACTTGAATACCACGGTCTTCTTCTTTCTTTACTCTTTCCCGTTTGCGAGGAATCTCCACAACTTGGAGTCTCTCGCCCTTACAATAAGGATCAAAGTGAAAGTACTAGAGTAAGGGAGGGAAGCAACACACACAAATCCACAGCAATACACACACACAACCAAGACTTGAGCTCAAATGAATAGCACAAAGTTCACCACTAGAACGTAGCTCAAATCACTAAGAATGTCAATCAAGTGCGCAAAGATGGAGTGTGAATGATTAAGAATGCTCAAAGTATGCTTGGTATCCTCCTCCATGCGCCTAGGGGTCCCTTTTATAGCCCCAAGGCAGCTAGGAGCCGTTGGAAACAATCTGAGAAGGCAATCCTTGCCTTCTGTCGTGTGGCGTACCGGACAGTCCGGTGCACCACCGGACATGCACTGTTCACTGTCCGGTGCAGATCACCTTCCTAAACTGGCGCAGCCGACCGTTGAAGATTTGGAGCCGTTGGCGCACCGGACACTGTCCGGTGCACACTGGACAGTCCGGTGCCCCCATCAGACCGTTGGCTCGGCCACGCGTCACGCGCGGATTGCGCGGCCGACCGTTGGCGCGGCCGACCGTTGGCTCACCGGACAGTCCGGTGCACCACCGAACAGTCCGGTGATTATTAGCCGTACGTCGCCGACGAAATCCCGAGAGCAGCCAGTTTGACCAAAGCGAGCCTGGCGCACCGGACACTGTCCGGTGCACCACCGGACAGTCCGGTGCACCCAGACTGCGCAGAGTCTTGGCTGCACAGCCAAGTCCCTTTTTTCTTTTGTCTTTTCTCTGATTCTAGCACTTAGACAAATATGTTAGTACACAAAAAACAATGTACTAAGTCTAGAATCATACCTTTGTGTTGATTTGCACTTCATTCACCATTTGGCACAGTTTAACACTTAGACCACTTGTGTTGGCACTTAAACACCAAAATACTTAGAAATGGCCCAAGGGCACATTTCCCTTTCAATCTCCCCCTTTTTGGTGATTTATGACAACACAACAAAAAGCAACACATAAAAGTGCAACATCAATGCAAATGAGAACAAGAATTGTTTTTGATTCAAATTTGGCATATTTGGATCATCCTTTGCCACCACTTGGTTTTGTTTTTGCAAATCAACTTCAATTTCCAATCTCTAAGTCAAACACACTTGTTGAGGCATAAAGATAGGTATTCCAAGAGAAATTGATCAAAGATTCAAAAACTCCCCCTTTTTCTCATAATCAAACATTCTCCCCACAAGAGACCAACTTTTGACAAAAAGAGACACTTAGAGTATTTTGACAAAACAAAAGTTCTAACTCTACTATTTTCAAAATTCTCAAGTGGTAGCTGATCCATTTGCTTTAGCCTTAATTTCTCCCCCTTTGGCATCAAGCACCAAAACGGGATCATTGTTGGCCCTTTAACCTCATTGCTTCACCAAAATTGTCAATTGAGAGCAAAAGGTAATAAGAGCATAGAGATGAACTTGGAATTAGTTACTCTCTCATCGGTGTGCAGTGGAAGTCTTTCATGGTCCAAGTCCACCTTTCCCTTTCAATCTACTTTTGAGACTAAACAAGTAAACTCAAACACAAGGTTAGTCTCAAAGTGTCAAGTTGTAGCATGCCTCCCCCTAAATAAATGCATCACTTGCAAATGGACTTGTGAGGTCCGGGGATCATGTTTACAACTTGAGCACCATAATTAGGCAACAATATGCATAAAAGAACATGATCAAAGGCATAAAACACATGTATGCTATAGTTCAATCCTAGTTACGCGAATCTAAGACATTTAGCTCACTGCGTAGCCTGCAAAAGGTTGACTCATCTAGAGGCTTGGTAAAGATATCGGCTAGCTGGTTCTCGATGCTAATATAAAACACTTCGATATCTCCCTTTTGCTGGTGGTCTCTCAAAAAGTGATGCCGGATGTCTATGTGCTTATTAGTGCGGCTATGTTCAACAGGATTATCCGCCATGCGGATAGCACTCTCATTATCACATATGAGTGGGACTTTGCTCAGATTGTAGCCAAAGTCCCTGAGGGTTTGCCTCATCCAAAGTAGTTGCGCGCAACACTGTCCTGCGGCAACGTACTCGACCTCAGCGGTGGATAGGGCATCAGAAGTTTGTTTCTTAGAACTCCAAGACACCAGGGACCTTCCTAAGAATTGGCACATTCCTGATGTACTCTTCCTATCAACCTTGCATCCAGCATAATCAGAGTCTGAATATCCAATCAAGTCAAAGGTAGACCCCTTTGGATACCAGATCCCGAAGCAAGGCGTAGCAACTAAATATCTAAGTATTTGCTTAACGGCCACAAGGTGACACTCCCTTGGGTCGGATTGAAATCTAGCACACATGCATACTCTTAGCATAATATCCGGTCTACTATCACATAAATAAAGTAAAGACCCTATCATAGACCGGTATGCCTTTTGATCAACAGACTTACCTCCTTTGTTGAGGTCGACATGTCCGTCGGTTCCCATTGGAGTCTTTGCGGGCTTGGCGTCCTTCATCCCAAACCGCTTGATCAAATCTTGCGTGTACTTCATTTGGGAAATGAAAGTGCCATCCTTGAGTTGCTTCACTTGGAACCCAAGGAAGTAGTTCAACTCGCCCATCATCGACATCTCAAATTTTTGAGTCATCACCCTGCTAAACTCTTCACAAGACTTTTGGTGAGTAGAACCAAATATTATGTCATCGACATAAATTTGGCACACAAATAAGTCACCATCACAAGTCTTAGTAAATAAAGTTGGATCGGCTTTCCCAACCTTGAAAGCATTAGCAATTAAAAAGTCTCTAAGGCATTCATACCATGCTCTTGGGGCTTGCTTAAGTCCATAGAGTGCCTTAGAGAGCTTACACACGTGGTCGGGGTACCGTTCATCCTCAAAGCCAGGGGGTTGCTCTACATACACCTCCTTCTTAATTGGCCCATTGAGGAAAGCGCTCTTCACATCCATTTGGAACAACCTGAAAGAATGGTGAGCGGCATAGGCTAACAAAATGCGAATAGACTCTAGCCTAGCCACAGGAGCAAAAGTCTCCTCAAAGTCCAAACTTGCGACTTGGGCATAACCTTTTGCCACAAGTCTAGCTTCGTTCCTTGTCACCACTCTGTGCTCGTCTTGTTTGTTGCGGAACACCCACTTGGTTCCCACAATGTTTTGCTTTGGACGTGGCACCAGGGTCCAAACTTCATTTCGCTTGAACTTATTGAGCTCTTCCTGCATGGCCAACACCCAGTCCGGATCTAGCAAGGCCTCTTCTACCCTGAAAGGCTCAATAGAAGAGACAAAAGAGTAATGCTTACAAAAACTAACTAATCTTGAGCGAGTAGTTACTCCCTTGCTTATATCACCCAATATCTGGTCGACGAGGTGATTCCTTTGAATCGTCGCTCGGATTTGAGTTGGAGGGACTTGATGTGCTTCTTCCTCCATAACATGATCATCTTGTGCTCCCCCTTGATCGCACGCCTCTTTATGAACCTGTTCATCAGTTTGAGTTGGGGGATGCACCATTGTTGAGGAAGAAGGTTGATCTTGCTCCTTTTGTTCCTGTGGTCGCACATCTCCAATCGCCATGGTGCGCATTGCGGCTGTTGGAACATCTTCTTCATCTACATCATCAAGATCAACTTGCTCTCTTGGAGAGCCATTAGTCTCCTCAAATACAACGTCGCTAGAGACTTCAACTAAACCCGATGCTTTGTTGAAGACTCTATACGCCTTTGTATTTGAGTCATAACCTAACAAAAACCCTTCTATAGCTTTGGGAGCAAATTTAGAATTTCTACCTTTCTTCACTAGAATATAACATTTACTCCCAAATACACGAAAGTATGACACGTTGGGTTTGTTACCGGTTAGAAGTTCGTACGATGTCTTCTTGAGGAGGCGATGAAGGTAGACTCGGTTTATGGCGTGGCAAGCCGTGTTCACGGCTTTCGACCAAAACCGCTCGGGCGTCTTGAACTCTCCAAGCATTGTCCTCACCATGTCTATGAGCGTCCTGTTCTTCCTCTCTACCACACCGTTTTGCTGTGGTGTCTAGGGAGCGGAGAACTCGTGCTTGATTCCTTCCTCCTCAAGGTACTCCTCCACTTAAAGATTCTTGAACTCGGACCCGTTGTCGCTTCTTATCTTTTCACCTTGAGCTCAAATTCGTTTTGAGCCCTCCTTAGGAAGCGCTTAAGGGTCCCTTGGGTTTCTGTTTTATCCTGCAAGAAGAATACCCAAGTGAAGCGGGAAAAATCATCAACTATAACAAGACCATACTTACTTCCCCCGATGCTGAGGTAGGCGACGGGTCCGAAGAGGTCCATATGCAGCAGCTCCAGGGGTCTTGATGTGGTCATCACGTTCTTGCTGTGATGAGCATTTCCCACTTGTTTACCTGCTTGACAAGCTGCACAAGGTCTATCTTTTTCGAAAGTCACATTTGTTAGACCTAACACATGTTCTCCCTTTAGAAGTTTGTGAAGGTTCTTCATCCCCACATGTGCTAGACGGTGATGCCACAGCCAGCCCATGCTAGTCTTAGCAATTAAGCATGCATCTAGACCGACCTCTTTCTTTGCAAAATCAACTAAATAGAGTTTGCCATCTAGTACACCCTTAAAAGCTAATGAACCATCACTCCTTCTAAAGACAGACACATCTACATTAGTAAATAAGCAATTATAACCTATATTACAAAGTTGGCTAACGGACAATAAGTTATACCCGAGCGATTCAACTAAAAACACATTAGAGATGGAATGCTTGGATGAAATTGCTATTTTTCCTAGTCCTTTAACCTTGCCTTGATTCCCGTCACCGAATATGATTGAATCTTGGGAATCTTTGTTCTTGACGTAGGAGGTGAACATCTTCTTCTCCCCCGTCATGTGGTTTGTGCATCCGCTGTCGATAATCCAGCTTGAGCCCCCAGATGCATATACCTGCAAGGCAATTTAGGCTTGGGTTTTAGGTATCCAACTCTTGTTGGGTCCTACAAGGTTAGTAACAATAGCCTTAGGGACCCAATGCAAGTTTTATCTCCTTTGCATTTTGCCCCTAATTTCTTAGCAATCACTTTCTTATTCTTCCTATAAATTGTAAAAGAAGCATTGCAAGCATGGTAAATTTTAGAAGGTTCATTACTTGCTTTCCTAGGTACATGAACAACATTTCTCCTAGGCATATCTCTACCATGTACACAGGAAGAACTTGAAGCAAACATGGCATTTGAATCATAAGCATTACAACTCCTATCATGATGAACATTTCTAGAAAATTTCCTATCATAAATAAATGCATGATTCTTTTGAGCACTATTAGCCATAGGGGCCTTCCCTTTCTCCTTTGTGAAAATGGGAGCCCTTTGGCTTGTTAAGTTCTTGGCTTCCCTCTTAAAGCCAAGCCCATCCTTAGTTGAGGGGTGTCTACCAATAGTGTAGGCATCCCTTGCAAATTTTAGTTTGTCAAATTCATTCTTGCTAGTCTTAAGTTGGGCATTAAGACTAGCCACTTCATCATTTAATTTGGAAATGGAAATTAAGTGTTCACTACAAGCATCAACATTAAAATCCTTACACCTATTGCAAATCACAACATGTTCTACACAAGAGCTTGATTTATTAGCTATTTCTAACTTAGTATTTAAATCATCATTAATACTCTTTATGCTAGAAATAGATTCATGGCATGTAGATAATTCATATGAAAGCATTTCATTTCTTTTAACTTCTAAAGCAAGAGAATTTTGCGCACTAACAAATTTATCATGCTCTTCATATAAAAGATCCTCTTGCTTCTCTAACAATCTATTCTTCTCATTCAAAGCATCAATTAATTCATTGATCTTATCAATTTTAGTTCTTTTTAAACCTTTGAATAAGCTTGCGTAGTCTACTTCATCATCACTAGACTCATCATCACTTGAAGAAGCATACGTAATAGTACTTTGAGAATTTACCTTCTTCTCCTTTGCCATGAGGCATGTGTGATGCTCGTTGGGGAAGAGAGACGATTTGTTGAAGGCTGTGGCGGCGAGTCCTTCATCGTCGGAGTCGGACGAAGAACAATCTGAGTCCCATTCTTTTCCAAGGTGTGCCTCACCCTTAGCCTTCTTGTAAACCTTCTTTTTCTCTCTCTTCCCATTCTTTCCTTGTTCCTGGTCACTATCATTGTCAGGACAGTTAGCAATAAAGTGACCAATCTTACCACACTTGAAGCAGGAGCACTTTCCCTTCGTCTTGCTCTTGTTGGGATGCTCCTTGCGACCTTTGAGCGCCGTCTTGAAGCACTTGATGATGAGGGCCATTTCATTCTCATTTAGCCCGGCCGCCTCAACTTGTGCCACCTTGCTAGGTAGCATCTCCCTGCTACTTGTTGCTTTGAGAGCAACAGTTTGAGGCTCGTGGATCGGCATTGGGCCATTCAACACCTCATCAACATATGTTGTCTCCTTGATCATCATTCGCCCACTTACGAACTTTCCGAGTATTTCTTCGGGCGTCATCTTGATGTACCTAGGATTCTCACGAATAGAGTTTACAAGATGAGGATCGAGGACAGTGAAGGACCTTAGCATAAGTCGGACGACGTCGTGGTCCGTCCATCTCGTGCTCCCATAGCTCCTTATCTTGTTGACCAGGGTCTTGAGCCTATTGTACGTTTGAGTTAGCTCCTCTCCCCTGGTCATCACGAACCTTCCTAGTTCGCCTTCCACCAACTCCATCTTGGTGAGCATGGTGGCGTCGTTCCCCTCATGCGAGATCTTGAGGGTGTCCCAAATCTGCTTGGCGTTATCCAAGCCGCTCACCTTATTGTACTCTTCTCTGCACAAGGATGCTAAAAGAACAGTAGTAGCTTGTGCATTTTTATGGATTTGTTCGTTGATAAACATGGAGTTATCTGAACTATCAAATTGCATTCCATTTTCTACTATCTCCCATATACTTGGTTGAAGAGAGAACAAGTGGCTACGCATTTTGTGACTCCAAAATCCGTAGTCCTCTCCATCAAAGTGTGGAGGTTTACCAAGTCGAATGGAAAGCAAATGAGCATTGGAATTATGCAGAATACGAGAATAATCGAACGAAAAGTTCGAGTTAACCGTTTCCTTTTTCTCCTCGTATTCGTCGTCCTTTTGAGAAGAGGAAGATTCGTCGCTGTCGTAGTAGACAATCTTCTTGATGCGCCTCTTCTTCTTTCCATCCTTCTTCTTTTGACTCGAGCCGGAGTCATTTGCTTTGTCGTCCCTCGGCTCGTTGAAGATGGACTCCTTCTCATTGTCGTTGACC
Organism: Zea mays; assembly: GCF_902167145.1. Classification (NCBI taxonomy): domain Eukaryota; kingdom Viridiplantae; phylum Streptophyta; class Magnoliopsida; order Poales; family Poaceae; genus Zea; species Zea mays. Next base: position 23,383,403 of record NC_050102.1, on the reverse strand, counting down.
ACCATCCCCTTTCCCTTAGGATCCATCTCTTCGGGCGATTAGTCCCTTTCGTGAAGAGAACGACTTTGATACCAATTGAGAGCACCTAGAGGGGGGGGTGAATAGGTGATCCTGTAAAAACTTAAAACTTATAACCACAAAACTTGGTTAAGTGTTAGTACAATGAAATCAAGTGGCTAAGGACCGAGCTCTTGCGAAATACAATAGTCACAGTGAGAACAAGCGCAAGAGACACGATGATTTATTCTGTGGTTCGGCCAAGTATAACACTTGCCTACTCCACGTTGTGGCGTCCCAACGGACGAGAGTTGCACTCAACTCCTCTCAAGTGATCCAGTGATCAACTTGAATACCACGATCTTCTTATTTCTTTACTCTTTCCCGTTTGCGAGGAATCTCCACAACTTGGAGTCTCTCGCCCTTACAATAAGGATCAAAGTGAAAGTACTAGAGTAAGGGAGGGAAGCAACACACACAAATCCACAGCAATACGCACACACACAGCCAAGACTTGAGCTCAAATGAATTGCACAAAGTTCACCACTAGAACGGAGCTCAAATCACTAAGAATGTCAATCGAGTGCGCAAAGACGGAGTGTGAATGATTAAGAATGCTCAAAGTATGCTTGGTATCCTCCTCCATGCGCCTAGGGGTCCCTTTTATAGCCCCAAGGCAGCTAGGAGCCGTTGGAAACAATCTGAGAAGGCAATCCTTGCCTTCTGTCGTGTGGCACACCGGACAGTCCGGTGCACCACAGGACAGGCACTGTTCACTGTCCGGTGCAGATCACCTTCCTAAACTGGCGCAGCCGACCGTTGAAGATTTGGAGCTGTTGGCACACCGGACAGTCTGGTGCCCCCATCAGACCGTTGGCTCGGCCACACGTCACGCGCGGATTGCGCGGCCGACCGTTGGCGCGGCCGACAGTTGGCTCACCGGACAGTCCGGTGCACCACCGGACAGTCCGGTGATTTTTATCCGTACGCCGCCGATGAAATCCCGAGAGCGGCCAGTTTGACCAAAGCCAGCCTGGCGCACCGGACACTGTCCGGTGCACCCAGACTGCGTAGAGTCTTGGCTGCACAGCCAAGTCCCTTTTTTCTTTTGTCTTTTCTCTGATTCTAGCACTTAGACAAATATGTTAGTACACAGAAAACAATGTACTAAGTCTAGAATCATACCTTTGTGTTGATTTGCACTTCATTCACCATTTGGCACAGTTTAACACTTACACCACTTGTGTTGGCACTTAAACACCAAAATACTTAGAAATGGCCCAAGGGCACATTTCCCTTTCAACATTACAATAATGGGAATGGGGGTGAGAGTGAGAATGAAAATCCAAATCAAGAGCACAAGATTTTGCAATACTCAAATGAACACAGTGCTAAGTCTCTCGACACTCAAATCGATCGAATGCGCACTTGTGAAGCTTTGGAAGTGTTGGAGTTATTGCACTTGTTGTATGGTTGATTGGTGTAGCTCTTGCGTCTTTAATGTGCTGGTTGGGGGAGTGTTTATAGCCCCCAACCACCCATATAGTCGTTGGAAGTAAATGGGTTGAAAAGCACTATGTGTCTGTGAAAGGGAAATAGGGTCAAACCTTTTCCTAAATGATTTTGGTGGTTGAATTGCCAACACAAATATTTGGACTAACTAGTTTGCTCTAGATTATAAGTTCTACAGGTGCCAAAGGTTCACAACAAACCAATACAAAGTTAAAAGAAAGGGTTCAAATCAAAGGAGCAAAGAAAACCGAAGGCTGCCCTGGTCTGGCGCACCGGACTGTCCGGTGTGCCACCACACAGTGTCCGGTGCACCAGGGTGAATCCACTCGAACTGCTCAGCTTCGGGTTTCTGGAAATGGCTCTCCACTATAATTCACCGGACTGTCCGTGTGCCAGCGGAGTAACGGCTAACTGCGCCAACGGTCGTCTGCTAAAGCTACAGTAATAGTGAACAGTGTGCGACTGCACGCGCAGAGTCAGAGCAGGCGCCAGAAGGCGCACCAGAGAGTGAACAGGACCTGTCCGGTGCACCACCGGACTGTCCGGTGGCCCCACATGTCAGAGCTCCAACGGTCAAACCCTAACGGTTGGGTGACGTAGCTGGCGCACCGGACTATCCAGTGCGCCCTTCGACAGCAGCCTTCCCCAACGGCCACTTTGGTGGTTGGGGCTATAAATACCCCCAACCACCACAATTCAAGGCATCCAAGTTTTCAGCTAACACATTCAATATAAGAGCTAGTGCATTCAATACAAGACACAATTAGAGTGAATCAAAATCTCTCCAAGTCCCAATTCCACTCAAAGCAATAGTGACTAGAAGAGAGAGTTTTGCCGTGTTCTTTTGAGCTCTTGTGCTTGGATCGCTTTTCTTCTTCCTCCATTCTTATTCCTAAGACATTTGTAATCAAAGCAAGAGACACCAATTGTGTGGTGGTCCTTGTGGGGACTAAGTGTCCCAATTGATTGAGAAGAGAAGCTCACTAGGTCTAAGTGACCGTTTGAGAGAGGGAAAGTGTTGAAAGAGACCCGATCTTTGTGACCACCTCAACAGGGAGTAGGTTTGCAAGAACCGAACCTCGGTAAAACAAATCATCGTGTCACTCTCGCTATTTGCTTGTGATTTGTTTTTCGCCCACTCTTTCGGACTTGACTTTATTTCTAACGCTAACCCCGGCTTGTAGTTGTGCTTAAAGTTTATAAATTTCATATTTGCCTATTCACCCCCTCTACGCGACTTTCAATTGGTATCAGAGCCCGGTACTTCATTAGAGCCTAACCGGTCGAAGTGATGCGGAAGCTCACGCCAAGAAGGAGATGGTGACCGCGAGAAGCCCGCCACAAGCCACGGGAAAGCTCCATCGGGAGAGTCCGGCAACAAGAAGAGGGAGGAATCACCTCCCCGTGTCAAGTCGCACCGGAGTGGCGACAAGAAGAAGAAAATGAAGAAAGTGGTCTACTACGAGACTGATTCTTCGTCGCCTTCCACCTCCGGCTCCAACACGCCATCCGTCACTTCTAAGCGCCATGAGCGCAAGAAGTTTAGTAAGACCCCCTTACGCTATCCTCGCATTTCCAAACACACTCCTTTACTTTCCGTCCCACTAGGCAAACCACCGGTTTTTAACGGTGAAGATTATTGTATGTGGAGTGATATAATGAGGCACCATCTAACCTCACTCCACGCTAGCATTTGGGACATTGTTGAACTTGGAGCGCAGGAACCATCCGTGGGGGATGAAGGCTATGACTCGGATGAGGTAGCCCAAATCTGGCACTTCAACTCCTAAGCAACTACTATACTCCTCGCCTCTCTAAGTCGAGAGGAGTATAATAAGGTGCAAGGGTTGAAGAGTGCCAAAGAGATTTGGGACGTGCTCAAGACCGCACACGAAGGAGATGAGGTGACCAAGATCACCAAGCGGGAAATGATCGAGGGGGAGCTCGATCGATTCATGCTTCACCAAGGGGAGGAGCCACAAGCCATGTACAACTGGCTCAAGACCTTGGTAAACCAAGTGCGCAACCTCGGGAGCACCAAATGGGATGACCATGAAATGGTCAAGGTTATTCTTAGATCACTCATTTTTCTTAACCCTACTCAAGTTCAATTAATTCGTGGTGATCCTAGATATAAACTATTGTCTCCCGAGGAAGTGATAGGAAAGTTTGTGAGCTTTTAGTTGATGATCAAAGGCTCCAAACAAATCATCGAGCGAGGCTCCACCTCCACACTCGAGGTGCAACCCGTCGCCTTCAAAGCGACGGAGGAAAAGAAGGAAGAGTCTACGTCGAGTAGGCTCCCCATCGACGCCTCCAAGCTCGACAATGAGGAGATGGCTTTAATCATCAAAAGCTTTCGCCAAATCCTCAAGCAAAGGAGGGGGAAGGACTACAAGCCTCGCTCCAAGAAAGTTTGCTACAAGTGTGGTAAGCTCGGTCATTTTATCGCAAAATGTCCATGTTGGGGGCCTTCGGCTTCCGAAGGTCCTCAAAAACATGATTTAACAATGCCTCTGGAGTATAATGTGTGGACAGGGATCTTCGAACAAGAGCCCACAGTATGAAGAAGCACGGAAACAATACGAAGGATGGAGCAGAGCCGAAGCTGTGCGCAAGGGAGCTTCGGCATGATGGCAGAAAAGAGGAAACCGACTTAAAGAGGAAAAGACTATCTAGACCCAGATAGATTACTATAGAGTTATTGTCAAAGGCAAAGGGCCTGGATGTAATTTTTCATGGGCTGCGACCCGTGCCTATAAATAGGTGAACAGTATTCCCGTACTGTTCACGCTGACTGGACATTTACTTTCGCGTCACGCTTGTACCCCTACTTTCCTTCGAGCCGAAGGTACATTTATAATTTGTCATTGTTGATACGGTAACACAAATAAAAATAAGTTGATAACAATGTTTAAAGTGTTTATATTATTTTTCATATCTTGTGTATGAATCCTTCTTCATCATTTAATTGTGCTTATGAAGGCTTGTCCTTCATAACCTTCGTCCGGGATTCATTATATCCGAAGGGAGATAATGCTTCGAAGGACGAAGGACTTTAACATTTAACACTTTTTATGTTGCCTTGTTCTTAACTCTTAGCATTTGAGAACAAGTCCCCAACATTGGCGCCCACCTCCGGTGAACTCACTTCCACTCTTTGAGTTTCGAGCACCTTCAGCAAGCATAGACCTTCGTCATGCCGCCCAAGAAAGCTTCAGCAACAGGGGCTGCCACTCTGCAGCCGCTGGACCCCAACCAGGAGACCCTCTCTCTTCGGGAGGCCCGAAGCCAGAAGAGGAAGGCCACCAGTCCAACGCCTCAGGAGGACGACTTGGACCAAGAGATCAGAAATATGGAGATGCTCCATCAGTAGGTGCAAAGGAAGAAGGAAAAGATGGCTAGGTTGGCTGACCTGCAAAGGCAGATAGACGAAGCCTCTGAAGAAGTTTGCCATCTTACTCAAGATGAGCAGAACTGAAGGCCTCAACATAGAGAGCTTCATCAAGAGGGCTTCTTTAACGAGGATGACTGGTATGAGGATTTTCATCATGGAAATTTTGCTTTTGATTATGCTTCTCCTCTGTCAGCAAAACTGCAGGCTACACCTTGGCCTCCATCCTACAAGCCACCTCAACTCCCCATGTACGACGGGCACTCAGATCCGAAGCAGTTTCTGATGAGCTACAAAGCAACAATATCTTCCTATGGTGGCAATACTGCAGTCATGGCAAAGTCTTTCGTCATGGCCGTCAAGAATGTTGCACAAACCTGGTACTCCTCCCTTCGGCCAGGAACAATCACATCATGGTAGAAGCTGAAGGATATGCTGATCACCAGTTTCCAAGGGTTTCAAACGAAGCCGGTCACCGCTCAAGCCTTATTCTAGTGCACCCAAGATCACGAAGAATATCTTCAGGCGTATGTCCGAAGGTTCTTACGCCTGAGGGCACAAGCGCCAACAGTGCCCAATGAAATTGTCATTGAGGCCATGATTAATGGGCTTCGGCCGGGACCTTCAGCCCAATACTTTGCCAGGAAGCCCCCTCAGACTCTGGAGAAATTGCTTCAGAAGATGGATGAATACATCCGCACTGACAATGATTTTCGACAGAAAAGGGAGGAAGCTTACAGGTTCTCCGAAATAGCCAGGGGCTTCGGAGGGAGAATTCATCCCAGACATGTCAGATCGATTCATTCCACTCAGAATGATGACAGGGGAAGCCAGCAGCAGAGGCCGCAATATTCCTCCCAGGCTTCGGGGCAGCAGCAGAGTTATCCTCGGCCTCCAGCTCCAAGGGGCAGAGGTGCCAGGGGCTTCAGAGGAAGATTTGGGGATCAGCCCAGGAAAATTTATTGCTTATTCTGTAGTGAGGACAAGGGCCACACCACCAGGATGTGCCATGTCACCATCCAGAAACAAAAGGAAATAGCAGAAGCTGCAGCCCAATAGACCCAGTCGAAGCAAGTTATGCATACTGCATCGTACCACTCGCCTTATATCCCAGAGTACGTGGGCAACCACCCTGCAGTTTCTGTTGCTTCGGCAAGTCAATCTCAGGCATCTTGGCAACAACCTCCACCTCCACCAATGCAATGAGGCCAGCAGCCAGAAGGGAGTCAGCATACTCAACACCAACGAGACTTCAGAGAAGAGTCCGAAGCTCGCACAGTCAATAGTACTGTGCCAGAATCGAAGCACATTTACTAACAAATATCCTACCTCGGCAGCAGTTTTTGCATTCAGTATCATTTTCTTTTTAATAAGGAACAATTATTGAAAGCCTAAGTGTTCTTTGTCGTTTTCAATTTCTTGTAATAGCTTCGCCTTTGCCATAGTACAAATATACTTTCTCCACAGAATAACGGAGTCCAAAAAGTTGCCGAAGCATAAGAACTTATGGTTAAAGGGAGAGCCTTCGAAATAACAAAAAGTCGTTCCTAAGGGAGCGTAGCGTAAGTTTTCTGCTCAAAAGTCGTTCCGAAGGGAATGCAGAGCTTACAGTGAGAAATAAACGCTCGCTGAAAGTAAAAGGCGAAGAAGCTCCTAAGGGAGGCTTACAGCGAAAAATAAACGCTGATTCCGCTGAAAGTAAAAGGCGAAGAAGCTCCTAAGGGAGGCTTACAGCGAAAAATAAACGCTGATTCCGCTGAAGTAAAAGGCGAAGAAGCTCCTAAGGGAGGCTTACAGTGAAAAATAAACGTCGATCTTCGGCAAATATCATTTTGCATAACATCACATCATCACATCATTTGCATAGCATAACATCATACATCATATTGCATCAATGACGCAAGAAGGGGGGTTCAATGTTGATATTCGGAGATTGTTTCGAAGAAACAGTACCAATGCACAAAAAAAATTTATTGAAGAAGCATACCTTCGTCAAACTCTAAAACGAAAAGATCTATTGGTTACTGATTTTACGAAGATTGGATGTTTTTATGAAAATACGGATATTATTTACGTAGCATGAAAAGAAGGGAAGGTGGTTTTTCGCCGAAGGCTCAAAAAACGGTATGTATGTAAAGTTTCATGCATCGTAAAGAATTGAACCATAAACAACTTATATATTACATTCAAAGTTACAAAATATTACACATATTGTTCAACAAATATTACATTCCAAATGTTTTTACAATAACATCTAATCTTTCCTTAGAACTACTTCTGTAGCTTCGTTTAGTAGTTGATCAACAATTTTATCCATGATAGCTTCGGCCATTTTTCTAATTTCGTCGTCCCCCTTCACGTGGGGGTCTGCCGATGGCTCGGCACGCTCTGAGGGAGGAGAAAGTGCGGCTGTGTTACAAAGTGTAAATAAGTTCGAAATCAAAAATTACAACAAAGAGCCAAAAACTACTAGTCAATACCTATTTGCCCTTCGAGATCCACACTTTTCTCAGCGGCCTCTGCTACTTTTCTAGCGTCATGAATACCTTTTTCGCTTCTTCATATAATTTCTTGAGCCATCTCCCGGCCACCATTCTTCCAGATGTCGGTAAAAAATTTACCACCAACCAAACTTGCCTCGGCTGAAGGGTCTTTTATGTTTTCAGAAGATAGATCGGTTTCGGTCTGTGCCAAAGATTTCACGTGATCGCAGCCTTTTTCTCCAAAACATTGGCAATCCCCCTAGCACCCGAGAAGGCACATATGTCTCCGCGGCTATTCAAAACTTCTTCAAAAGCTTCAGCTTCGTGGCTGATCCACCCAATTGGGCCTTCGGGGTCACCCCTCATGAAATTTTCCTCACTCGAGAACACGCCAACGCTGACGAAGCTGGTTCTTATTTTCTTAACACAGTCTATAGATTTTTCATAACACTTTTTCTTGGATGCACGAAGCTCTTCAACGTTTTTTTCTAAATGATTTGCCCATTGTTCACTAATTTCTCGTTTTGTTTCTTCAACTGTGCATTCTTCTTTAGCTCTGGCTAGCTGTTTCCGAAGATTCTCAATTTCGCGCTTCTGAGCCTCAGCTTGAGCTTTGAAAGTAGCTTCGTCTTCTTTTATCTTATTCACCAACGAATGTAATATTTTATCTTTTTCGAGACCTTCGTTCCTTAGTTCAATTACTTCGGAACGAAGGTTGCTCAAGGCTATGGTACACCCTTTGTCTTCGACATCTTTTTGTGCCCTGAGGGCATTGCTAAGTATAAGGCCCTGCAAAAAAAATGTGTGTGTTAATAAGTTTAAGCAAATGAAAAATTTTGGTTTCAAGAAATAATACAAAGATCTCATTTTTCACCTTTAAACTATTGTACGCTAAGCTGTCGGCCAGCTCGTTCTTTGACAACACCGAGAGCCCATCTTCTAATGTTGGGAATCCGAAGCTTTTGCTCATCTCCCGACATACAGAAATCTCCTTGCTGTCAGGGAGACAATACAAGAAGTCTTCTTCTCCGCTGCCGTTGAATATCAGCACCCCTTTCGGATATTTCAATTTTTGTGCATAGAATTGAGCTTCTCTTTTTTCTTTTTCGCTCAGACTTTTACCCGAAGCATGACGTAATATATAGTCAGAAGCTTCAGAAGATGCTTCGGGAATAGGTGTGGCGATTTTCTCAGATAAAGTTTCTTCTGCAGATTCTTTTTCCGTTTCTTTTCCAATTTCCAAGAATTCTCTCTTGGTAGGCTCTGAAAGCCCAGTTTCAGTTTCCGCTTGACTTATGGCAGCTTCGGCCTCAGTTTGTGTCTTTGGAACTTCGACAACTATCTTCGAAGTAGAGCTTGAAGATTTTATCGTTTCCAGTACATCTAGCACGTTAACCATTCTTTTCCTCTTGGGGGTTGTCGTAAGGTCTTTTTGTGCCATCGGCATTGACATTGGCACCTCAATTCTTGCTGAAGGACTTAGAATTTCCGATGTCTTTGTCTCTTCAGCCCTCGGTTCTTCTATTTTTTCCATCGCCGGCATTTTGGCCGGCTCTTCAATATTCGACAGGAGAGTCGGCTCCTTGGCTTCGGTGGCTGAAGAGGTCTCACCGACAAACTCAGGCACTGTGGCCGGTTCAATATAGCGTGGCCGGTGCGTAAGAACCTTCATCTTTTTCCTCTTCGGCGCCGGCTCACTAGGAGCGGCTGAAGCAACTTCCTTCACAGAAGCTGTATCTTTTCTTTTTTGACCCCGTATTGGATAACAGTAGTCAGGATAGACGAACCCAATGGCATCAAATACTCGGTTGAATCTTTTCTTCTTCCGGCCTCCGAAGGCCGCAGATAATGCAGTATCTTCTGCCTTCGAGTATGATCCAAGCAGTTCATCGCTTATGGCCTCAATACTTTTCAGCCAGTCATTATCTGGCTCGACGAACTTATCTCCATATTTGAACGTATATTTTAACCTAACTAGTCCACCTTCGTCAGGTTTGTTGATGGTTTCCTTTGGTATCTCCAACTTTTCTACAAGTGGCCATACCCTGTAGGCCACGTGCTCTTGAACTAAGTCCCTAGTCCCGATGAAAGAGCAGACCACGCCGAAGGCCCTCTGGCATTCTTCGGCTGCTTCATCCATTTCCACCTTCGGCTTCCGGAGGCCGAAGCGTTGCCAAATAGGACACATGATGATATCTTTAATATCTTCTCGTACCTTCAAATTGTTTTTTACATAGAACCATTCCTTCATCCAGTCCCCGGGCCATCTCTTCCGAAAAGTCGGCACGGGACAGCTTGACCCAGAGCGGGCGCCGAAGCTATAACAGCCAAAATTGTTATGATATTGCTCTTTACCCCAGGGTTTCGTCTCATATATTAGCTCATGTAAATTACAAAAGCTTTTTGCATTTGGCTCCAAGCCCTGGCTCCTCACGGCCCAGACAAAGATTCCCATTCTTATGATTGCTTCGGGCGTAATTTGATGTAGGTAGACTTGATAAATCTTCAAAATCTCAACCACAAATTTTCTTAATGGAAACCGAAGCCCAACCTTAAAAAAGCTTCGGAAGATCACAATTTCATTCTCTTCGGGAGTAGGCACGGTCCTCTCTCCGTCATCAGCCCTTACAATAGACATGTCCCGAAAATATCTTCCCCTCATATTATCAAGATGACTCTGTTTAATAGTTGATTTTCCAAAAACTGTATGGCTTGGTCGCCAGGGTCGACCTTCGGAGTCTTCTCCACTTTCCACATCATAACTGTCGCTATCACCAGTATCTTCAGACAAGCCTTCCAAAAGCTCCCTGGTAATCTTCTCTGTATTTGTCTTTGCCATTAATTCAAGAAAGCCAAGATTCTTCTCTTCAGAAAGGCTCAGCTTCGACTCAGCGACAGCTTTCTTGTCTTCAGACATCTTCGAAAGTGCTGAGAAACTTCTCTCAGATCCGAAGCTTAAAAATTTGAAAAAGCCAATCAAGTGTTGGTGCGCAAGAGCTAAAAATTGAGTAAGCAAGAGCAGATGGCAAGAAAGCGTGCCAAATGAATTCGTGGTGAGCTCCTATTTATACGCCTAGTACGTTGAAAACTGGAGGGTCCCGCTTGTCAATGACTGTTGCTATTCTAGCAAAGGGAAGGTGTTTTTTCGGACCTTCGGCTTAAGGCCTTCGTCCATGTCATAATCTAAATTTATCATTCTAATAAATTAATATTGCGAGGGGCTACTGTTGGGGGCCTTCGGCTTCCGAAGGTCCTCAAAAACATGATTTAACAATGCCTCTGGAGTATAATGTGTGGACAGGGATCTTCGAACAAGAGCCCACAGTATGAAGAAGCACATAAACAATACGAAGGATGGAGCAGAGCCGAAGCTGTGCGCAAGGGAGCTTCGGCATGATGGCAAAAAAGAGGAAACCGACTTAAAGAGGAAAAGACTATCTAGACCCAGATAGATTACTATAGAGTTATTGTCAAAGGCAAAGGGCCTAGATGTAATTTTGCATGGGCTGCGACCCGTGCCTATAAATAGGTGAACAGTATTCCTGTACTGTTCACGCTGACTGAACATTTACTTTCGCGTCACGCTTGTACCCCTACTTTCCTTCGAGCCGAAGGTACATTTATAATTTGTCATTGTTGATACGGTAACACAAATAAAAATAAGTTGATAACAATGTTTAAAGTGTTTATATTATTTTTCATATCTTGTGTATGAATCCTTCTTCATCATTTAATTGTGCTTATGAAGGCTTGTCCTTCATAACCTTCGTCCGGGATTCATTATATCCGAAGGAAGATAATGCTTCGAAGGACGAAGGACTTTAACATTTAACACTTTTTATGTTGCCTTGTTCTTAACTCTTAGCATTTGAGAACAAGTCCCCAACAGTCCATTATCTAGTGATAGTGACAGGGGCGACGACAAGAAGGGAAAGAGGAGGGAAAAGAAGAGATATTACAAGAAGAATGGCGGCGATGCCCACGTGTGTCGGGAATGGGACTCCAGTGAGAGCTCCACCGACTCCTCCGCCGACGAGGACGCCGCAAACATCACCGTCAACAAGGGTCTCCTCTTCCCCAACGTCGGCCACAAGTGCCTCATGGCAAAGGACGACAAAAAGAAGGTAAAATCTAGAGCCTCCACTAAATATGCAACATCTAGTGATGAGAACTCTAGTGATGATGAGGATAATTTGCTTGCCCTTTTTGCCAACCTCAACATGCAATAAAAAGAAAAGTTAAATGAATTGATAGGTGCTATTCATGAGAAGGATGAACTCTTGGATAGCCAAGAGGACTTCCTTATTAAAGAAAACAAGAAGCATGTTAAGGTTAAAAATGCTTATGCTCAGGAAGTAGAAAAATGTGAAAAACTAACTAGTGAGCTAAGCACTTGCCATGACACTATTTCCATCCTTAGATTTGAGAATGCTAAATTAATTGCTAAGGTTGAAAAGTTAAATGTTTGTGATGATTCTTTTGCCAATCTTAAAAATGATAATGCTAGTTTACTTGCTAAGATTGACAAATTAAATGAATCAATTTCTAGCCTTAAAACTAAGAATGATAAATTAATTGATAAGGCTAGGAATTTAAATGTTTGCAATGATATTGTTTCCAATCTTAGAAATGAAAATGTCATGTTACATGCTAAGATTGATGAATTAAATGCTTGCAAACCCTCTACATCTACCATTGAGCATGTTACTATTTGTACTAGATGTAGAGATATTAATGTTGATGCTATTCATGATCACCTAGCTTTAATTAAACAACAAAATGATCACATAGCTCAACTTAGTGCTAAGATTAATGAGCATGACTTAGAAAATGAAAAATTCAAATTTGCTAGAAGCATGCTCTATAATGGGAGACGCCCTGGGATTAAGGATGGCATTGGCTTCCAACAGGGAGCCAATGTCAAGCTTAATGTCCCTAAGAGATTGTCTAACTTTGTTAAGGGCAAGGCTCCCATGGATCAGGATAACGAGGGTTACATTTTATATCCTGTCGGTTATCTCGAGCACAAAATTAGGAGAATTCATTCTAGGAAGTCTCACTCTGGCTCTCATCATGGTTTTATGTATAAGAGTGAGGCATCTAGTTCTAGGCAATCCACTCATGTTAAATTGCCTAAAAAGAAAACTCCTATTGCATCAAATGAGCCTATTATTTCATTTAAGACTTTTGATGCTTCATATGTTTTAACTAACAAATCAAGCAAAGTAGTTGCCAAATATGTTGGGGCCAAACACAAGGGTTCAAAGACTTGTGTTTGGGTACCCAAGGTGCTTGTTTCTAATGTCAAAGGACCCAAGACCATTTGGGTACCTAAGAACAAGGCCAAAATTTGTTTTGTAGGTTTATGCATCCGGGGGCTCAAGTTGGATCATTGATAGCGGGTGCACAAACCACATGACAGGGGAGAAAAGAATGTTCTCCTCCTACGAGAAAAACCATGATCCCCAAAGAGCCATCACATTCGGGGATGGAAATCAAGGTTTGGTCAAAGGACTTGATAAAATTGCTATATCACCTGACCATTTTATTTCCAACGTTTTTCTTGTAGATTCTTTAGATTATAACTTGCTTTCTGTTTCTCAATTATGCAAAATGGGCTACAATTGTCTTTTTACGGATATAGGTGTTACTGTCTTTAGAAGAAGTGATGATTCAGTAGCATTTAAGGGAGTGTTAGAGTGTCAGCTATACTTAGTTGATTTTAATAGAGCTGAACTCGACACTTGCTTAATTGCTAAGACTAACATGGGTTGGCTCTGGCATCGCCGACTAGCCCATGTTGGGATGAAGAATCTTCATAAGCTTCTAAAGGGAGAGCACATTTTGGGACTAACAAATGTTCATTTTGAGAAAGACAGGATTTGTAGCGCATGTCAAGCAGGGAAGCAAGTTGGTGTTCATCATCCACATAAGAACATCATGACGACTGACAGGCCGCTTGAGCTACTCCACATGGATCTATTTAGCCCGATAGCTTACATAAGCATCGACGGGAGTAAGTACTGTCTAGTTATTGTGGATGATTATTCTTGCTTCACTTGGGTGTTCTTTTTGCAGGATAAATCCCAAACCCAAGAGACCTTAAAGGGATTCTTGAGACGGGCTCAAAATGAGTTCGGCTTAAGGATCAAAAAGATTAGAAGCGACAACGGGACGGAGTTCAAGAACTCTCAAATCGAAGGCTTTCTTGAGGAGGAGGGCATCAAGCATGAGTTCTCTTCTCCCTACATGCCACAACAAAATGGTGTAGTGAAGAGGAAGAATAGAACTCTACTTTACATGGCGAGGACCATGCTTGATGAGTACAAGACTTTGGACCGGTTTTGGGTGGAAGCAATCAACACCGCTTGCTACGCCATCAACCGTCTCTACCTTCACCGAATCCTCAAGAAGACATCATATGAACTCCTCACCGGTAAAAGCCCAATGTTTCATATTTTAGAGTCTTTGGTAGCAAATGCTTTATTTTTGTTAAAAGAGGTAGAAAATCCAAATTTGCTCCTAAGGCTGTAGAAGGCTTTTTACTTGGATATGATTCAAACACAAGGGCATATAGAGTCTTTAACAAGTCCACTGGAATAGTTGAAGTTTCTTGTGACATTGTGTTTGATGAGACTAATGGCTCTCAAGTAGAGCAAGTTGATCTTGATGAGCTAGATGATGAAGAGGCTCCGTGTGTCGCGCTAAGGAACATGTCCATTGGGGATGTGTGTCCTAAGGAATCCGAAGAGCCTCCACATGCACACGATCAACCATCATCTTCCTCCATGCAAGCATCTCCACATACCCAAGATGAGGATCAAGCTCAAGAGGATGAAAATGAAGATCAAGAAGATGAGCCACCTCAAGAGGTGGACAATGATCAAGGGGGAGATGCCAATGATCAAGACAAGGAAGATGATGAGGGTCCAAGACCGCCACACCCAAGAGTCCACTAAGCGATTCAAAGAGATCACCCCGTGAAATCCATCCTCGGCGATATTCATAAGGGGGTAACCACTCGATCTCATGTCGCTCATTTTTGTGAACATTACTCCTTTGTGTCTTCTTGTTGGGGCGAAGGCGAAGACGCCACCCTTCGCTCGATGCCTTCGCCGTAATCGCTGGACCAGCGGAGACAAGACAACGGACATGCTCACCCTTCGTCCCGTACGTCACCGGACGAAGACCTGTGACGAGGTCGTCTTATCTTGCGACCTCGTCCAGCATGGAGGCCCACGTGCGTTACGGTCCATTGTAACAGGCCCTGCGTGGCCGCTGCGCATTACGGGCCTAATTTGTAAAGGCATCCCTGTAATTACAGTCTGTAACCCCACTTTAAGGGAATATTCCGGGGATAACCTAGGTGTCTGAGGGCACATGCGTCCTTAACGCAGGACGCTGGGTACTCAGATACCTATAAATACCCCCGCACAGTGCCCTTGAGAGGCTAGATCAACAGAGCTATTGCCATCTCGTGCGAGAACCCTGTTTACGTCACTACACACCCCCGTTGGATCCCCTTGCACTAGAGAGCAAGTTCCAACATTTGGCGCCCACCGTTCATGCTACGAAAAACCAACCCGCGATGGCACCCAAGAAAGCTAGCTTGAAGGCTGACGAGGCTGCGAAGGCAGCACTGCTGGCCGCAAAAAAGGGCAAGGCCCTCGCCCTCACCCACTCCACCCACCAAGAGGCTACTGAAGACGACGTTCTCCGCACCTGCGAAGACGACGCTCTCCGCACCTGCGGCCCCGAAGGACAACTGCAACCTCTCCCAGGCTTCGCCCCACCAGAGGGCGCGGACCTCACCGAGGACGGCGAAATCCTCGGCGTCTCAGCGGAAGAACAGTTACAGCTGCACGCTTTGCGCATCAAGAACCGCAATCTCCAGAGGCAAAAAGAGATACTAGAGGCCAAGCGCCAGCGTGTGTCTGCGCTAGCCAAGGTGCGGCAAATGATACGCGACGAAGAGCAGAAGGCCCAGGACCTCGAGCGGGAGATCGCGCTGATGCAGCGCGAAGGCCACCTCGGCCTGCAGCACGGGCCACCCCTGCAACAATGCGCACAACTGGAAGACATGCGCGAAGGCCACCTAGGCCTGCAGCACGGGCCACCCCTGCAGCAGCGCGCGCAAATGGAAGACCTACACTTCCCCCAACGTGACCACGCCTTCCCACACGCCACGCCATTCCAAGGGGTTAACTACCTCGACGAGCGAAGTCCCCTGGCGCCACACCTGCAAGTGACGCCCTGGCCTGCCAACTTCCGGGCAGGGACCTATCCCAAGTACAACGGCAGCACTGACCCAGCGCAGTACATCATGAGTTATCAGGTCGCTGTTGCATCTTCCGGAGGGGACAACGCCACGATGGCCAAGTCTTTCATCATCGTCCTCGAAGGCCCAGCTCTCACCTGGTTCACCAGGTTGCCCCCACTGTCCATTGATTCCTGGAGAAGCCTCCGGGACAAATTCCTGCTCAACTTCCAAGGGTACCTCCCAGACACCGACGCCTTGGCCAAACTCTCACTCTACAAGCAGCTGGAAAAAGAGACTATGCGGGAGTATTACCGCAAGTTTCTAACACTCAAGTCACAGTTGCCCTCAGTCGACGATCAGATCGCCATCCACTACGCCATCAGTGGCCTTCGCGCCGACGTCCTTTACAGCCACTGCATCAGGGATCCGCCCAAGAACCTCCAAGAATTATATCAGCTATTTGAAAAATATGCCAAATCCAAAGAGCTCCACCAGCGCAAGGTTGAGTCTCAGAGGAAACCCAAAGATGCTCCACAGTCCAGCCGCACGTGGACGAGGACTCCGCAGCCAGACTCCGGTCGAGACAGCCGCAATCAGCAGCAAGTGCACAACATCGCCAACCAGCACCCCGCTGCTGACGCCCCTCGCCGCCAGGAATATCCCCCCCAGGGCCGCGGAAATGGCACTCGCGGTAGGGGTCGGGGGCGTGCGCAGCCGCCGCGCCGATTCTACTGTCTTTTTCATGGCGAAGACTGCGCCCACCAAACCAGAGACTGCCCAGAGACGAAGGCCACCAAAGACAGGATGGCACGGGCACAGCCAGCCGACAACCGTAGAGTTGTCGCGCACACCTATCAGCAACCCCCTCCACCATACATCCACGCCCCCGCCCCGCATCCACCGCACCACGCATACCAACACCACTAGGAAGTACAAATCGTACCTCCCCCACCCCACCTCCACACCAGCAACATCAAAACATCCCCCACCCCCACGCCCCAAAACAAGAGGACTTCGCCGATCAGCCGTATCGCGGAGTCATTCATATGATCACTGGGGGGTCCAGCACCGACTTCGACCACGTCGCCATCACCGGCCCAGTCGTGCAGACGAAGTGGTCCCACGTACCGCTAACCTTCGACGCACGAGACGTCGACCTGCGCAGCGCCCCCACATCGACGCCATGGTTATCAACTGCAGCGTGGCAGGCTGAAACCTGCACAAAGTCTTAGTCGACAATGGCAGTCAAGCAGACATCATTTTCCTCCATGCCTTCGACCGCATGGGCATAAGCCACAACCTGCTCAAGCCTTTGGACAACCCGTTGTATGGCTTCGGCGGCAAGGGCACTTTTCCTGTCGGCAAAATAGAACTGCCTCTCTCCTTCGATGTAGCACCCAATGCCCGAAGTGAGCAAATAACCTTTGATATCGTCGATATGGTGTATCCGTACAATGCCATCATGGGCCAGGGCTCTATCAACAAGTTTGAGGCAGCCATTCACGGACTGTACCTATGCATGAAGATACCAGGTCCGTTAGGCGCCATCACGGTCTACGGCAATCAGCAGACTGCGCGCAACATAGAGCGGGACTTCGTCCCCGAGCAAAGAAATGTGCATTGCCTCACGGCCCAGCGTGAGGTCCCTGCGTCCGTCAGCCCAACTGACAAAGAACACAACAAGGCACAGCTGCAGAGCAACGACGGGACCAAGACTGTTCCCCTAGACCAGGCCACGCCCAAGCAGACAGTCACCATCAGCGAAGACCTCACTTCGCATGAAGAGGAGAAACTCCTCTGCTGCTTGTCCAAGAACAAAGACGTCTTCGCCTGGTCAACCCTCGACCTGGTTGGGGTCAGCCGATCCATAATTGAGCACAGCTTGGGAATCGACCCTTCGGTGAGACCGAAAAAACAGCGGCTCCGCAAAATGTCCGACGAGAAGACAGAAGCCGCCAAGGCCGAGGTACATCGCCTCCTGGAAGCCAAATTTATCGAGCCAGTGGCTTACCCCACATGGCTCTCCAACGTTGTGATGGTGCAGAAAAAGAGCGGCAAGTGGCACATGTGCATCGACTTCACCAGTCTCAACAAGGCCTGCCCAAAGGACAACTTCCCGCTGCCTCGGATCGCCAAAATAGTCGATAGCGTGGCCGGATGCGAAGTCATGTCACTCCTTGACTGCTTCTCCGGTTACCATCAAATATATATGAAGGAGGAAGACAAGGCTAGCACCAGCTTTATAACACCCTTCGGCACATATTGCTTCATCAGAATGCCGGAGGGACTCAAGAACGCCGGGTCCACCTTCTCCCGGCTTACCAAAACAGTGCTCGAGGGGCAAGTCGGCAGAAATATATTCACATATGTGGACGACATCGTTGTCGCCAGCAGGAGCAAGGAGGACCATCTTGCTGACCTCGCCGAGACATTCGCGAACATGCGGGACGCACGACTTCGCCTGAACCCCGAAAAGTGCGTTTTTGGCGTTCGCCAGGGGAAAATACTGGGCTACCTGGTCTCACACCGCGGCATCGAGGCCAACCCAACCAAGATTCAGGCCATCATCAACATGACGCCTCCGCAGTCCGCCAGAGACGTCCAACGCCTGACGGGCAGGTTGGCCGCCCTCAACAGATTCATCTCCAAATCCGCTGAGCGAAGTCTCCCCTTCCTCAAAACTCTCCATGGCGCAAAAGACTTCGCTTGGGGACCAGAGCAGGCGGCAGCCTTCGCCTCATTAAAACAGTACCTGTCGGAGTTGGCAGTCCTTACAAGCCCCGACTCTTCGCTACCCCTGTTGCTCTATGTTGCGGCTTCGCCGCATGCGGTCAGCGCGGCACTGGTGCAGGAGCAGACAGTTGAGGGCGTGATCAGGCAGTGCCCAGTCTATTACGTCTCCGAAGTACTAACACCATCCAAATGTAACATGACAGAACTGGAGAAGATTGCCTATGCAGTTGTTATGTCTTCGCGCAAATTGCACCATTATTTTGAAGCATTCAAGGTCCGAGTCACCTCAGACAGGGGACTAGGTGAATTGTTCAGAAACCCAGAGGCATCGGTCAGGATTGCCAAGTGGGCGGCCGAACTCTCCGGCTACCACATCAACTTCGAGCCTAGGACAGCCATCAAGTCACAAGTCCTGGCAGACTTCGTCGTCAACTGGACTGGGCCAATAACACAGCCGGACCCGTCCGCAGAGAAGGTTTGGATGATCCACTGCGACGGCGCATGGTGCCACGCGGGGGCAGGCGCCGCTGCAGTCATCACCTCACCCGCCGGGGTCAAGCACAGATACGCGGCACGCCTCAGCTTCGCTCTGGAATCCGACAGATGCACAAACAACATAGCAGAATACGAAGCAGTCATCCTCGGCCTCCGCAAGCTGAGGGCCCTTGGTGTCACCACCTGCATTATCAGAACAGACTCCAAGGTAGTTGCCGGCCAAGTCGAGAAAGACTATGCAGCAAAGGACCCCGCACTTATGCAATACCTCGCAGCCATCCGAAGTCTCGAGAGACAATTCAAGGGATTCACCTTGCAGCATGTGGACCGGGCCAAGAATGAAGAAGCCGACACATTGGCCAAGGCTGCCGCCAGAGGCGAGTCCCTGCCCTCCGACGTGTTCTACCATGTTATCGGCACGCCAGCCGTCCGGAGCCCCAAAGGGCTCCAAATAACCAATGACAGCGAGGGCCACCGCATAGTCAACCTTATTATGACCGAAGACTGGCGGGCACCAATAACCCTGTTCCTACAGGGGTACTACCACCCAACCGACATCAACGAGGCCAAGCGCCTCAAACATCGAAGCTGGGACTTTGCACTGATTGAGGGCCAACTCTACAAGAAGGGGGTCAGTCAGCCAATGCTTAAATGTGTCACCGAGACCGAAGGCGTCCAAATCCTGCGCGAAGTCCACAGTGGTACCTGCGGCTCTCACGCAGGGCCAAGGGCCCTAGCCGCAAAGGTGATCCGCCAAGGTTTCTACTGGCCCGCAATGATCTGCGCCGCAAATCGGGTCACAAGGTCCTGCGAAGCCTGCCAGAAGTTTTCTCCTCGATCAGGCAGCCCCTCGCAATTCACAAAACTGATCGCCCACACGTGGCCTCTCCAGCGCTGGGGCCTGGACATCGTCGGGCCCCTGCCCACGGCTCAGGGGAACCTCAAGTTCACCTTCATCGTTGTCGAGTACTTTACCAAATGGATCGAGGCGAGGGCTGTTTCCACAATAACATCAAAGACTGCACAGAAATTCTTTTGGCAAAACATTGTTTGCCGCTTCGGAGTACCATCCGAACTAACAGTTGACAACGACAAGTAGTTTGACAGCCAAGACTTCAAGGATTTTTGCTTCTCCATCGGCACCAAGCTTGCCTTCACCTCAGTATATCACCCACAGTCCAACGGAGTTGTGGAACGCACCAATGGAAAAATTTTCACAGCTGTCAAAAAGATGCTCCTCGACGAGAAAAAGGGCAGGTGGGTCGATTTGTTACCTGAGGCGGTCTGGGCGCTAAACACAACCGAATGCAGGGCGACTGGGTTCACCCCTTTCCGCCTTCTATATGGATCGGAGGCCATGACCCCACAAGAAATAAAACATGGGTCCCCGCGAACAGTTTCATCAGCTATCCCCGACGTGGACGAACCCACTTTGAAGGATCTCATCAATGGAGACCGAGTCTTCGCTCTACAGGCTCTAAACAAATACCAAGCCCAGACAAAAGCATGGCGCGACCACGCAGTCATCCCGAGGGAATTCAGCGAAGGGGACCTCGTACTCGTCCGAACAGCTCGGACAGAGTCCAGGGGCAAGCTGGAGCCCAAGTGGGAGGGCCCTTTCATTGTCAAGACGAAGGCCTCCCCCAGCGCATACAGGCTCGCTACGCCAAACGGCGAAGACTTGGAGCACTCCTGGAACATTGATAATCTCCGCAAATTTTTTTGTTTAACTCATCAGGGCCAGTTCGCCCTTGTAATTCGCAAAAACAACTTTATTCTGGCCCGCACTCTTTTCCTCCCGGGGGGTGAGGTTTTTAACGAGGCGGAGTCATGTAATATACAAGTGAAAAATCCCCCGCAAAAATCTACGTCGAAAAAGACCGCGCCGACGGTCTTCGACATTCGACCAATACAAAGTCACCGCGAGGCCCAGCGCTAGCTACCCTCGCGTGCGACAACTCCGCGCAAAAGTCGCCTAAGGGTGCAGCCGGACAAGCACAACAAGTGCGAAAAATCGAAGTCTTTCGCGAAGACTATCCGTGCAAAAGTCGCCTAAGGGTGCAGCCAGACTAGCACAACAAGTGCGAAAAATCGAAGTCTTTCGTGAAGACTATCCGTGCAAAAGTCGCCTAAGGGTGCAGCCGGACTAGCACAACAAGTGCGAAAAATCGAAGTCTTTCGCGAAGACTATCCGTGCAAAAGTCGCCTAAGGGTGCAGCCGGACTAGCACAACAAGTGCGAAAAATCGAAGTCTTTCGTGAAGACTATCCGTGCAAAAGTCGCCTAAGGGTGCAGCCGGACTAGCACAACAAGTGCGAAAAATCGAAGTCTTTCGCGAAGACTATCCGTGCAAAAGTCGCCTAAGGGTGCAGCCGGACTAGCACAACAAGTGCAAAAAATCGAAGTCTTTCGCGAAGACTATCCGTGCAAAAGTCGCCTAAGGGTGCAGCCGGACTAGCACAACAAGCGCGAAAAATCGAAGTCTTTCGCGAAGACTATCCGTGCAAAAGTTGCCTAAGGGTGCAGCCGGACTAGCACAACAAGTGCGACAAATCGAAGTCTTTCACGAAGACTACCCGTGCAGCAGTCGCCTAAGGGTGCAGCCGGACCAAGCTTAACAAGTGCGAAAACGACTACACCAAACTATCCGCGCAAAGACCGACTACATGCGCACCAGACCAACATAACAAATACACCAGACCAAGTACGCAACGCCTTCGTGAGCATAGCCAAATGTGCGAAGGCACACAACTTCATCATACAAGCTATTACATATGTGCAAGCTAGGGCATCACACTTTAAATCGGCTCAACCTTCGGAATAATTCCCATCTCCCTATAGTTAAATAGCATTATCCTCAGCTCCTCACCCGCAAAAAGACTTCGCAGCTCCCCCTCACCCGCACTCACAGCGGCCGGCAAGGACAACAGATCCCGCCTGCCAGCCCTACTCACACGAAGCCGACCGCCGTCCGCCTCACTCACTCTACGCTTCGCAACCGCCCTTCGCTGCCTACACCCAGCGCTCGGACCAGACACAACTTCAGCACCCGCAGCATGCGGCGAGGCCTCCGCCGCTGCCACATCCAAGGCCGCAAAGTAGCCCAAGTCCTCATTCGACAAATCTTCATTCCACTCAACCGAGCTCCCAGAGTCACCAAAATCAGACAACTTAGATGCAGACTCATCCGATTTATTTCCATCATCCACGGTCGAAGCCGCCAAAAAATTAGCAGTAGCGGTTGCGTGCGCAGGCCCAAAATCTTGAACCTGCGCAGCAACCAAGGTTCAGCAACATATCCAAAATTCCCTAACTACCCACACCCACTAAGCCACCTGCGAAGACCCAGCCGTCGCGGGATCCTCCGCTGCCGGCTCCGCCGCCATCTTCACAGGGTCCTCAGCCCTCGGCGCGGCAGTTGGCGACGGGCCTCCGCCGGCCGCAGTGGCTGCGGGGGCATCAGGAACGCCTTCGACGGTGTTCGGGGGCGGCTCCGGGGCGGCCTCGGACTCAGCCGCCACCGGGTTCAACTCCGAGTCAGGCTGCGCGCTGTTCAAAGCCCCGAAGTCCTCCACCTTCTCGCCACGCGCCGCCTGAGACACAGCACACAGATTCAGCAAACCCACATATAACCCACATTCAACAAACACCGAACAAAAGTCAAACATTACCTGACCCCTCGCCGTCTCGGTCCGCTCCCTGACCACCTCCCGACCGTGAGGGCCCCACATCCGGTCGTAGAGGGCTCCCACGGATTCCTTCACCACAGGGTCCTCCACCTTGTAGATATCACGCTCGAAATCCTCATCGGCTTGGTCGAAGACCTCATAGTGCCGGCACCCTTCGCGGGAAAGTGCGTTCATCGCCCCTTCGCAGGTGACCAGGGAGGCATAGGACATAAACCCCTCTACGATGGCGGGGAGAGCCAGCAACTCCTCCTGCAGCCACTCGAGGCAGTGAAGACCGGGCTCTCGGTCCGGCACTTCGAAGTCAGCGGTCCGCGCGCCCAGCTCACGGTATGAATCCATAAGCTGCTTGCGTGTCCGCTCAACCTCCGAGCGCGTCGAAGCCTCGGCCCTCTCCACACGGGTCTGCAGAGCGTTGAGCCGCTCCTCCAATTCCTCGGCGCGCTGCCTGGCAAGACTGCCCTCCGCCCGCGCCAGATTGGCCTCCGCTTGCGCAGACTGCGCCTTGGCGAGGGCCTCATTAGCATCCTTCCTCTCCTCCGCCAGTTGGCGCCGTAGGTCAGTCCTCTCACCCTCCAGCGTGGCCACCTTATCCGCCAGCTTGCGGCACTTGCTGTCGGCGGCCGACTTTTCCCGGACGGCGTCAGCATGTTGCGTCCGAAGTCTCTCGACTTCGGCAGACACAGCCGCCGTAAGGGCCCCCGACGCCGCGCTGTCTGCGAAGTCAGCCGCCTACAAGACACACATAAGACCACAACCCTAACGAAGCCGGTAAAAACCAAAGTCTAGCTCAACGTACCTGACTTAATGCCTCCTTCAGCCGGCGGGACACAGCGCCCGCCTCGTCCCTGACGACAGCGAGTGCCGGAATCTCGCCACCGACGCTAAGAGCACTACCCTTCGCCCTAGGCACCACGGCAGCCGCCGCGGTCGCCACGGCGGGCGGAACAACAACAAGTTGGCCTTCGCCCGACCCTGCGACGTATCAACAGATTAAAAAAAACTCGAGCCAACGACTTACCGACAAGATAATCTTCCACACTAATATCGGTGGCGAAGTCGGCAACGCGCTTGCCCGGCGGCGGCAACTCTCGAGCCTTCACGGCTCCCGCCGGGACAGACTTGGTACCACCGGCGGCAACAGCCTTCGCAGCCTCCGGCACCCTGTTGGACCCAGGGGCGGTCGACTTCGCCGCCAGCGGCGGCTGGCTTTCGCCGGGGGTAGCAGCCTTCGCAGTCCCCCGCTGCCTCTTCGGCCTGGCCTCATGGAGCCTGACGACCGCCTGATGCTTCTGCGCAGCTCCCTGGCGATCCTTGTCCATCACTGCCGACACAACAGTAGCAATATTCCGCCCGTAAGGAAACACTCTCCAATCACGAACCATGCGAGATGTAAAAAAGTCTTCGCCAGCCGCGCGGGGGATAGGAACATTCTTAGGCCACCAACCCCCGGTAACCCTCAGCATCCTCGCCGAAGACTCCCGGAGCTCGGGCGAAGACATCCTTCCCCCTGGGGCCGCGCATGTCGTCATCAATTCCCTAGCAAAACCATCGAAAACCCCCAGTCCTCCCGTAGCAATACCTAGCTTCCTCTTCTTAGAGGATGGGGCGGCCGCCGGCACGGGGTCGTCTCCAGTCTCTGCCGCCGGCTTCTTCCCGCGACGATCCACATCGTCTTGTCCGGGATAACCGCCATACGACAGACGGTTCAACTCGAAGACCCTGTTCAAGCGGTCATTAGACCCGCGTATATCCCAGCTACGCTGGCCCTCTGTCTTCGGCACGTACCGACCAACGATCCGCACCGCCCCATCTTCCGCCTCATGCACAAAGGCGGCCGGATCGCGGCTTTGCAGATCCAGTGCGAAGGCGGGACTTCGCACCAGCTTCCCACCATGGGAAGGCATCTGGCGAGGGCATACTTCGCCCAGCGCCCAGCCATGCGCCAAAGGCCACACCCCGTACGCCACAAACTCCTCAACCAAATCGCGCCCGCTGCTCAGGCCGGCCGCGCACCGAAGGGCCCCTTTGCTTGCATCCTCCTCCGCCACTTCAAATTGCGGCTATGCTGAGTAATAATGTGAGCACATCTCGGACATGGGGAGCCCCAGATGGTCTTCGACTGTGCCCTCCGCAACGTAGAACCAAAACTCATGCCAGTTGCCCCATTTATTACGGGCGCAAGGAACCAACTCAACTACCTCCATCGAGGTCTTGCCGGTCTTCGGCGTAAATGTACAGGACCCAAACTGGGCAACCTTATTTCCAACCATCTTTTTCTGCCAGTGCAGGCAATAATACTTCGCGAAGACTTCGACCGATGGTTGTCCGCCGTACGAAGTCGTCGCCCAGACATACTTCGACAGAGCCACCACGGCATTCGGAGTCAACTGATGGATCTGGACGTTGAATCTGCGCAGGACTTCTCCCACAAATCGGTGCGCAGGCAGGCGAAGACCAGCGGCAAAGAACGCCTCGAACACAACCAACTCGCCTTCTGGCTCGGGGACCTCCTCCGTCCCTGGGACACGAGCGACTCCGCTGCCAAAGTAACCAAGCTGCTGCATATCTTGCATGCGGACCGAGGACATCCACGACACACCAAAATCAACCGTATCGCCGGCACGCAACTCCTCCTCCGCCACTGTGCTCAGCGTCTCCTCAGACAACGCGTCGGCCGGCGGCTTAGCGGCAGCAGAAGACGAAGAGGTCGACATCGCTATGTACCGTCAGCGGCGGCGGGCGGTCTGCTTCACACGGGCCAGATCTCTGGCGAACAAGAGCAAGGAGGGCAGATGAGCAGCAAGAGGGTTGAAAAGGCGGTTAGGGTTTTCGCGGAGCGCGGAAAGATAAAGTTCAAAACGAGCCGCCCCCCGTCCCCTTTTATACACAGGGCGCGACGCTTCGGGGAACCCGCAGTCCAACAGTACGGTGTCAATCAACGTCTTCGGGCGAGGGCAGCGTCTCCGCCATCTAGCGACGTCTTCGGCACCAGATGACTTAGTCGAGCTGGTCCCTCGGAGGGCAAATGTTGGGGCGAAGGCGAAGACGCCACCCTTCGCTCGATGCCTTCGCCGTAATCGCTGGACCAGCGGAGACAAGACAACGGACATGCTCACCCTTCGTCCCGTACGTCACCGGACGAAGACCTGTGACGAGGTCGTCTTATCTTGCGACCTCGTCCAGCATGGAGGCCCACGTGCGTTCCGGCCCATTGTAACAGGCCCTGCGTGGCCGCTGCGCATTACGGGCCTAATTTGTAAAGGCATCCCTGTAATTACAGTATGTAACCCTGCTTTATGGGAATATTCCGGGGATAACCTAGGTGTGTGAGGGCACATGTGTCCTTAACGCAGGACGCTGGGTACTCAGATACCTATAAATACCCCCACACAGTGCCCTTGAGAGGCTAGATCAACAGAGCTATTGCCATCTCGTGCGAGAACCCTGTTTACGTCACTACACACCCCCGTTGGATCCCCTTGCACCAGAGAGCAAGTTCCAACACTTCTATTGAGCCATACAGGGTGGAAGACACATTAAGGGATTCAGATTGGGTGCTGGCAATGCAAGAGGAACTCAACAACTTCACGAGGAATGAGGTATGGCATATTGTTCCACGTCCTAATCAAAATGTTATAGGAACCAAGTGGGTCTTCCGCAACAAGCAAGATGAGCATGGTGTGGTGACAAGGATCAAAGCACGACTTGTAGCCAAGGGCTATTCACAAGTCGAAGGTTTGGATTTCGGTAAAACCTATGCACCCATAGCTAGGCTTGAGTTAATTCACATTTTACTTGCCTATGCTACTTACCATGGCTTTAAGCTCTATCAAATGGACGTGAAAAGTGCTTTCCTCAATGGACCAATCAAGGAGGAGGTCTATGTTGAGCAACCTCCTGGCTTTGAAGATAGTGAGTACCCTAACCATGTCTATAAACTCTCTAAGGCGCTTTATGGGCTCAAGCAAGCCCCAAGAGCATGGTTTGAATGCCTAAGAGATTTTCTTATCGCTAATGGCTTCAAAGTCGGAAAAGTCGATCCTACTCTCTTTACCAAAACTATTGCAAATGATTTGTTTGTATGCCAAATTTATGTTGATGATATTATATTTAGGTCTACTAACAAATCTACTTGTGAAGAGTTTAGTAGGATCATGGTTCAAAAATTTGAGATGTCTATGATGGGGGAGTTGAAGTATTTTCTAGGATTTCAAGTCAAGCAACTCCAAGAGGGCACCTTCATCAGCCAAACGAAGTATATTCAAGACATACTCACCAAGTTTGGAATGAAGGATGCCAAGCCCATCAAGACACCCATGGGAACCAATGGGCATCTCGACCTCGACACAGGAGGGAAATCCGTAGATCAAAAGGTATACCGGTCGATGATAGGATCTTTACTCTATTTATGTGCATCTCGACCGGATATTATGCTTTCCGTATGCATGTGTGCAAGATTCCAAGCCGATCCTAAGGAAGTTCACCTTAGGGCCGTAAAACGAATCTTGATATATTTAGTTCATTCACCTAAGTTTGGCCTTTGGTACCCCAGGGGATCCACTTTTGATTTAATTGGATATTCAGATGCTGATTGGGCAGGGTGTAAAATTGATAGAATGTGCACATCAGGGACTTGTCAGTTCTTGGGAAGATCTCTGGTGTCTTGGGCTTCAAAGAAACAAAATTCAGTAGCTCTTTCCACCGCCGAAGCCGAGTACATTGCCGCAGGCCATTGTTGCGCGCAATTGCTTTGGATGAGGCAAACCCTTAGGGACTATGGTTACAAATTAACCAAAGTTCCTCTCCTATGTGATAATGAGAGTGCAATCCGCATGGCGGATAATCCCGTTGAGCACAGCCGCACTAAGCACATAGCCATTCGGTATCACTTTTTGAGGGATCACCAACAAAGGGGGGATATCGAGATTGCATATGTTAGCACCAAAGAACAATTAGCCGATATCTTTACCAAGCCACTAGATGAGAAAACTTTTACCAAACTTAGGCATGAGCTAAACATTCTTGATTCTAGGAATTTTGATTGATACTTTGCACACATAGCTCATTTATATACCTTTGATCATATCTCTTTCATGTGCTATGACTAATGTGATTTTCAAGTTTATTTCATGCTAAGTCATAGATTGAAAGAGAAATGGAGTCTTCGGTGAAGACAAGGCTTCCACTCCACTCCACTCCATCATGTTATTTACCCTTCGCTGTCACTCCACATCGCTATTCACTTTGGTATAATCCTTCACTCATATATTATTTGCCAAAAGGGGAGAGGGTTTGAACTAGGGCTTATATTTCACTCACAAAGTATCCATTTTTGGCGATTCATGCCAAAGGGAGAGAAAGTATTAGCCCAAAGCAAAAGGACCGCACCACCACCAATTTCAAAAAAATGTAGTCTTTCAATTTGTATCAAATAAGTTTTTCAATTGATATCTTATATTTTATATAATTTCAAATTGGTTTGACCTCCTTCAAAATTAATATCTAAAACCCTCTTGAACACTAAGAGGAGAATTTCATTGAGGGGGAGTTTTGTTTAGTCAAAGGAAAAACATTTGAAACAGGGGGAGAAAATTTCAAATCTTGAAAATGCTTCTCGAAATCCTATTCATATATCCTTGACTATTTGCAAGAGAACTTTGGAAAGAATTTCCAAAAACATTTGCAAAAACAAAACAAGTGGTGCAAGCGTGGTCCAAAATATTAAATATGAAGAAAGCAATCCATGCATATCTTATGAAAAAGTAAATTGATTTAATTCCAAGCAACCTTTGCACTTACCTTATGCAAACTACTTCAATTATGCACTTGTACATTTGCTTTGGTTTGTGTTGGCATCAATCACGAAAAAGGGGGAGATTGAAAGGGAAATATTTGGTGGTTGAATTGCCCAACACAAATATTTGGACTAACTAGTTTGCTCTAGATTATAAGTTCTACATGTGCTAATGGTTCACAACAAACCAATACAAAGTTAAAAGAAAGGGTTCAAATCAAAGGAGCAAAGAAAACCGAAGGCTACCCTGGTCTAGCGCACCGGACTGTCCGGTGCACCACCGGACAGTGTCCGGTGCACCAGGGTGAATCCACTCGAACTGCTCAGCTTCGGGTTTCTGAAAATGGCTCTCCTCTATAATTCACCAGGGTGTGCCAGCGGAGTAACGACTAACTGCGCCAACTATCGTCTGCAAAAGCTACAGGAACAGTGAACAGTGCGCGACTGCACGCGCAGAGTCAGAGCAGGCGCCACAAGGCGCACCGGACAGTGAACAGGACCTGTCTGGTGCACCACCTGACTGTCTGGTGGCCCCACATGTCAGAGCTCCAACGGTCGAACCCTAACGGTTGGGTGACGTGGCTGGCGCACCGGACTGTCCGGTGCGCCCTTCGACAGCAGCCTTCCCCAACGACCACTTTGGTGGTTGGGGCTATAAATACCCCCCAACCACCACACTTCAAGGCATCCAAGTTTTCAGCCAACACATTCAATACAAGAGCTAGTGCATTCAATACAAGACACAATTAGAGTGAATCAAAATCTCTCCAAGTCCCAATTCCACTCAAAGCAATAGTGACTAGAAGAGAGAGTTTTGTCGTGTTCTTTTGAGCTCTTGCGCTTGGATCGCTTTTCTTCTTCCTCTATTCTTGTTCCTAAGACATTTGTAATCAAAGCAAGAGACACCAATTGTGTGGTGGTCCTTATGGGGACTAAGTGTCCCAATTGATTGAGAAGAGAAGCTCACTCGGTCTAAGTGACCGTTTGAGAGAGGGAAAGGGTTGAAAGAGACCCGGTCTTTGTGACCACCTCAATGGGGAGTAGGTTTGCAAGAACCGAACCTCGGTAAAACAAATCATCGTGTCACTCTCGCTATTTGCTTGTGATTTGTTTTTCGCTCACTCTTTAGGACTCGACTTTATTTCTAACGCTAACCCCGGCTTGTAGTTGTGCTTAAAGTTTATAAATTTCAGATTTGCCTATTCACCCCCTCTAGGCGACTTTCAGTCTATAATGCACAATACTATTCTGGTGCACACCGGTTCGTCTAATGCCTGACCTAGCAGGTGGCCGTTCTAACCTGTTAGGGGAACCGAACCATGAACAGTGAAGGTTCAGTGCACTATCGGACCCTGCCACATCATTAGAGTCGTGGGAGCGAAGTAGCCTTTGAACCTATCAGACGGTCTGATGCCCCATCGGATGGGTCCAACACTCTAGCTCCAAAATGCTTGAAAACAACCTCTCTGCATAACTGGTCTGATGCTCACCAGACTGGTCCGATGACCTAGCTAGAATTTAGCCAAGTCCGGGCTTTCTCTGCAAACTCGGTCCGGTCCTTAGACCAGTTTTTGCAAACTTCATCAAATATTCTTCAAATGACTTTGACTGGTCTTGAGGACGTTCCTATGACTTAGGCAAATGTATCTAGTGACAATCCAACTAGTCTAATTCATGGAGTTTGACATTTTAAATTCTTTAACTCAAATTCTCTATTTTAGCTGGAATTGGCTTCAAAAGTGAGCTTCGATGAATGTGATCTTTCCAACACTTCTAGATATGTCAATTAGGTCCCTAGGTGTATTTATAACTTATCCAAAGTATAAAACTAGACATAATTATTCTATTCCAAATTTTACCCTTTTATGGTTGAAGTTGAGCTAATTTTAACTTAAAATTTGAATTGTGGAACTTATGAAACTGTGAATCGAAGACTTAGGCAAACTAGTTAGTCCATAAGGTTGTGATGTTATCAAGCACTAAAATTAATTTAGAAATGGTTTTAAGGCCATTTCCCTTTCAATCTCACTGTCACACCTGGTTTTGAAAGGTAAACCGAATGCGAACCATGTACGTGCCAGGATTAGAACTCACGTACATAGCGATTACATAATTGGACATCATCACACAATGCTCAAATTAAATAGCGGAAATGTACTTTAATTACATCAAGATGTCCAAGACATCCACAGAGTCTAATACATATCCATAGTGTTCAACATTAATATCAAAGTGCGGAGAAACGAAACGTAGAAGATAAGCCTACACAGGCAGCTGACTGAGGGTTTGCCACTAAAGTAAACTAGAACTCGTCGTGGTCCTGGAACTCCTCAAAGTCCTCCATGTTACCAACATCTCCTTCTGAGCACTGAGTACAGTGGGGACAACCTAGGGTGGGGTGGTTTGTAAAGCAAGGGTGAGTACACATCAACATACTCAGCAAATGTCCCGTTTGGCTAAAGTGGACTAGATGTATGTGAGGTTAAGGTTAAGCAATTTCTTTTAGTTGGTCAAGTTTTATTATATAAATAGAGCCAAATCTTAGTAATAAACCTAGTTATTACCCAGGAGTACTCCCTCCAAGAGGAAATACTAGAGATCAAAATTATAACCATCATTGCTAATCATCATCATAAAAGTAATCAAACTTCTTCTAATCAAAGGGGATCCCAAGGCTGCTCATAACCATGAGCACGGCTGATATACCAGTTTCTAACACTCTGCAGAGGTCGCACACTTTACCCACAAGCCGTGATTCCCATTCTGCCCGGGGTTCTAGCCTCCCCCATTGATCATTACCAAGGTGACCTAGCAGGGTCTCACTACGTAGCCTTTACAAAGATTTCCTAGAGGTCATAGTCGCCCGTTAGGTTTCTCCAGTTTGATAAACACAGTACATCTCCCCAAAGGAAAGGTGACTAACAAAACCAAATCAAGAACCTCTACAACCAGCCTCGGCAGAGCAAGTACTTTGCCCGGACCCCATTGACGGCCCTACGGCGAAGCCAACTACTCCTCTGGTTCCTCTAATTAATCAGCTAAGGGCATCCCATTCCACCCTCATGGTTGCACTGTTATCCCGGGTTGTCACTCCCCAAACAAGTCCTTACAGAGAGGCACTCAGGAAACAGCCTGAATCCCCTAAAGTAATCACAAGAACCTCATCAGGATAGCATCATCGTATCATAAATAATCACATCATGTTCATTGATTAAGTTAAAGTAATAGCATAAGCTAACCATGATTAACCCAAAAAGGTAAACAAGGGTAAGGTAAATACATACTAGTCAATCCTTAATTCTTGAATAATGTAATGTGGGACAGTGAATTATAAAGTAAAGTAGGACATGATAGGTCTGAGGACACTTGCCTTTCACCAGGTTGTTGCTCAGAGGGATCTTCGGCAACACACTCAGGAACCACGAGCTGCTCGTTGTCTAAATAAAGCGATCATACATTCAATACATTTGGAAAGTACAAATGAACATCACATCAAGCATGCACCAACATTGGAACACATCTCAAAAGGTATAGTCTTAAATAAAGGATAAAGAGATCAAATTATAGAATGAACTAATCTTAATTAGGAGTTGATTACTCTCTTAGTGTTTGGAACATATCTCAAAAAGGTAAAGTAGTCATTCAAACAAAGAAAGAGATTAAATTATAAGATGGACTAATCTCATTTAGGAATTGATTATTCTTTAAGTGTTGTCCATAATTACATAACCTATTTCTATTCATTTTATTGAGACCTAAGAGTTAATCCAGAGATGAATTCATATAGTACATATTTTTAATCTCACTCCTAGGGCTTTCATTTTATTTATTTCATTAAATGAATAAATCAACATATACATTAAACTTATACCCTAGGTGTAAAATTAAAGTGTACAGACCATAAATGAATATAATTTATTTGGATAGAGAATAATCTTATGAACATTTTGCAATTTGAACCACTAAATTTGGAGTTCATATGAAAAAGATATGAAATAAACAAATTTAGAAGTTTGAAATATGAAATTAGGGCTAATTCTGTGATTAAATAAAAGTACAAGGGGCTATCGAAAAGAAACCAGGGGTCCGCGCGCTAAAATTCAGGACATCGGGTTGATTCCCTAAAAGCCGAGGGTCAGTGTGCTAGGGCAGGCTGACCGGCCGGGCCCAAGGGCAGGGGCGCAGGTGAGGGGGAGAGGGGAGAGCGGCCAGATCCAGATTGGAGGGTTGCGATCAGATCCGCACTGATGAAACCTAAACGCGGTGGCGTTGCTCGATCCCACGACGAGGGATCGCCGGAGACGAGGGGACTGGCCACGGTGGGGCTCCAGAGGCTTGAGAAATAGCTCGGGTGCGTTCAGGGCGGTGTGGCGGACTTGGCCATGAGCCTCACGCTGGCGCGGGAGCACCAGAGGGCGCTGCACGCGGCGAGGCAGGCTAATGGCGGCACCGACTAACTCCGGCGAGCAATCACGCGGGCAAAAGGGCATTAACAACCGAACTAAGGGCGTGAGCAGGTTGCTCACCTCGAGTGCGAACTCCGGGGGACTTGGAGGACGGCGGGGGTGCGATGGAGCTTGGGATCGACGACAGCGTGGCTCCGGCTGCACAACAAAAGCCCCAGTGAGGGGGGGACCGCACCAACCAGAGGGGAAATGAGCGAACCAGAGGGTGTCCCTAGTAGCTGACAGTGAGGCGGAGCTCACCGAGGCAACATACGGGATGCGGGCTCGATGGCGGTCGACGGTGGGCAGTGGCGGAGCTCTCTGGCCGCGTGCGCAGAGCGAGAGAGAGGGCGAGGGGGTTCGGCTGAGGGCGCAAGTGAGCGAGGGGAGGTGGGCGAGCAGGGCGCGAGGCTCAAAAGGGGCGAAGGTGCAATTACGTGGCCGGAGAACGCGCAGACATGGGCGCGTCCACGGCGGGGGATCGTGGGCGGGAGGTTGGGGATGAGCTGACAGGTGGGGTCGGTAGGACAGAGAAAGAAATGAGCGCGCGGGCGAGAGGACAGCGCCGACAGACCTGGCCCACGGGGCAGCGAGAGAGAGGGGGAGAGAGGTGCGCGGGTTGGCACCGACAGGCGGGGCCTGCCTGTCAGGCACCGAGGGCGCACAAGCGCGAGTGCGCGCGCGCGGGGTTGGGCTTAGTGGGTCGACTTGGGCTGAATTAGGTTTTCTATTTTCTAAGGAATTTGTAATTGCTTTTCTATTTATTTTCTCTAGGGTTTTAAATTCAAATTCAAATCAAGTTTCAAATTCAAACCAAATCAAACATGTGCAACAATTCAAATAATATTTAGGATCAATATGATGCAACATTTCAGGACTCATATGTTTTGGGAAAAATAAAATAAATAATCCCTCACTAAATAAACTAACCCTAATCAAAAGAGGAAGAGGGGGAGAGAAACTAGAGAGAGAGAGAAACTAGAGTGAGATAGAGGAGAGTAACACTTGAATTTGGATGATAATAAGAAAGAAATTTTATACCCCCAAATTCAGGGTGTTACAGACCTATCCCCCTCAAAGGAATCTCGCCCTCGAGATTCAGGGCTAGCAAAGAGTTCAGGGTATTTGGCTCTCAGATCATCTTCTCTTTCCCAGGTTGCTTCTTCTTTTGAGTGATGGCCCCATTTGACTTTGCACATCCTGATGGTGTTCCTCCGAGTGACTCGATCTACTGTCTCCAGAATTTGAGTTGGCTTCTCGATATATGTCAGATCTTCCTGAACTTTAAGGTCTTCCGTTGGCAACTGCTCTTCTGGTACTCGCAAGCATTTCTTTAACTGAGACACGTGGAACACATCGTGCACTGCGGACAGATTCTCTGGTAAGCTGAGTTGATAAGCCACTTCTCCACGTCTTGCTTAAATCTGATACGGGCCGATATATCGAGGTGCTAGTTTGTCTTTGACTCCAAACCTTTTGGTTCCTCTGATGGGTGACACTTTTAAGTAAACATAATCTCCCACTTCAAAACTGAGTTCCCTTTTTCTGGTGTCAGCATAGCTTTGCTGTCTGGACTGTGTTGCCTTTAGATTTTCTCGGACCATCCTGATATTCTCTTCAGCTTCAAGAAAAATCTCCGGACCGAATACTTGCCTTTTGCCATGTTGGTCCCAATGCAACGGAGTTCTGCAATTCCTCCCATAGAGCGCTTCGAATGGTGACATCTTCAGACTGGCTTGATAGCTATTGTTGTAGGAGACTTCTGCATATGGTAGCCTCTTATCCCAACCTAACTTGTCTTGCAAAGCACAAGCTCTCAACATATCCTCAAGAATCTGGTTGGTTCTCTCAGTCTAACCATCTGCCTGCTGGTGATAAGCTGAACTGAACTTCAAGTGTGTGCCTAGAGCTTCAAGCAAACGCTGCCAAAAATGAGAAGTAAACTGGATGCCTCTGTCCGATACTATCTTCTTTGGAATACCATGCAAGCACACAATTCGAGACATGTATAATTCTGCCAACACTGTGCTTTTATAGGTGGTCTTGACTAGTATGAAATGGGCCGCCTTTGTTAAACGGTCCACTACTACCCAGATGGAGTCATGACCAGCTCGAGTGCGGGGCAGACCGATGATAAAGTCCATTCTAATCTCATTTCATTTCCACTGAGGAATCTGCAACGGTTGCAACAAACCTGCGGGTCTCTGATGTTCTGCCTTGATTCTCTGACAACTATCGCATCTGGCCACATACTCTGCTATCTCTCTTTTCATTCCGTACCACCAGAATCTCTTATTCAGGTCCTGGTACATTTTCTCGCTACCAGGGTGTATAGAATATGCTGTCTCATGAGCTTCTATGAGAATCAGTTCCCGGATCGATTTGATGTCGGGAACGCACAAACTATCCTTGAACCATATTACTCCTTCTGCATCTTCACGGAAATCCGGACCTTTCCCATCTATGATTAGTTGCCGGATCTCGTTGATCTTCTGATCATCCTTTTGGCCCTTCCTAATATCTTGCTCTAGGGTGGGTTCTAGCTCGACTGTCACTCCTTGAGTGTTGTTCAGAAAGCCGAGACTCAATCTGTCGAATTCCTTTGCTATCTCGAACAACATCGGGTGAGCGGCCAACATATTGACTTGACTCTTACTGCTCAGAGCATCTACAACCACATTTGCTCTGCCTGGGTGATAATGAATCTCTAGCTCATAGTCTTTGATCAATTCTAACCATCTTCGCTGCCTCATGTTTAACTCTGACTGAGTGAATATGTACTTGAGGCTCTTGTGGTCCGTGTAGATATCACACTTCTGTCCATAAAGATAATGTCTCCAAGTCTTCAGTGCGTGAACCACTACTACTAGCTCCAGATCATGAGTGGGGTAATTCTTCTCATGAACTTTCAACTGTCGGGACGAGTATGCCACTACTTTCCCTTCCTGCATTAACACACATCCCAGTCCAATGTACGAAGCATCACAATATACTGAGAATGGCTTGTGAACATTTGGCAGAACCAATACCGGTGTTGTTGTCAACTTCTGCTTCAACATCTCAAATGATTCTTAGCACGTTGGGGTCCACTTGAACTCAACCTTCTTTGCTAGCAAGGCTATCATTGGCCTGGCAATCTTGGAGAAACCTTCAATGAAACACCGATAGTAACCGACCATTCCAATGAAACTCTTGATTCCTCGGACATCTTTTGGTGCTTTCCAGTCTAGAATCGCTGCTACTTTCTTTGGATCCACAGCTAGTCCATTTCAGTTTATAATATCACCCAAGAACAGAACTTCGCTGATCCAGAACTTGCACTTGCTAAGCTTCGCATACAACTGGCAATCTTGTAGCCTCCGAAGTACTTTCCTCAAATGTTCCTCATGCTCTTGCTCATTTTGGGAATATATAAGAATATCATCAATGAACACTGTTGGTCACTTGTTCTCAAATGCTATAAATCAAGAACAAGGCAACACAAGTGTTAATGGTTAAAAACCTTCGTGCTTCGAAGCATGATCTCCCTTAGGATATAATGATCTTCAGACGAAGGTCATGAAAGATGAAGCTTCATCATTTCAATAAGCAAGGATGTAAACGAAAGCATATAAAACACAAAGGGAAAATGAATAATCATTTCAAATCATTAGAATATTCATATCCTCATTAAATGAACATAAACAAACATCAACAATATTTGAATCACATTTGTACCTTTGGCTTGACAGAAGGTGAAAAAGTAGGAGTGACGTGTAAATGATTAATAGGCAGCGTGAATAGTACGATGTTACTGTTCATCTATTTATAGGCACATGATGTAGCCTAGGCAAAATTACATTTATGTCCCTGACATTTATTGTTAGCCAAAAGGTAAACTATCGAGGACTGAGCAGTCTTTCCCCTTTAGGTCGGTTTCATCCTCCACCATCGTCCTTGTGCTAAGACGAAGCTTCCCCAGCCACATCTTCGGAGTTGGTCCATCCTTCTTCCAGATCACGCTTTTCATATCATGCACACCTTCAACTTAAAGCCGAAGCTTCCTGTGACAGTATACTATACTGGAAAACATGTTAGTCGTGTTTTTGAGGACCTTCGGAAGATGAAGGCCCCCAACAGTAGCCCCTCGCAGTATTAATTTGTTTTTGCGTCTAACAAATTCAGACTGCAACATGAACGAAGGCCTTTAGCCAAAGGTCCGAAAAAACACCTTCCCTTCGCTAGAATAGCGAAAGTCAATGACAAATGGGGCCCGCCAAGTTGCAATGCGCTAGGCATATAAATAGAGACCTGCAGTGATAGCATTTGTTGTGCTTTTCAATTGTTTGTGCTATTGCTTCAAGCTTGAAATTTCTTGTTGTCAGATCTTGCTTGATTTGTGAGCTTCGTCATTTGCACAAGTGCTCGTTATATGTCTGAAGAGAAGATGTCTAAGGAGAAGAAGATTGTGGACCCTGCCCTAGCTGGGTTTTACGAAGCAATGAAAAAAACAAACACAGAAAAGATTACGAATGAAATATTAGCTGGGTTGTGTGAGGATTCTGATGATAGCGATGACTTCAATGTGCAAAGCGGGAATGAAGATGCCGAAGATCAGCCTTGGCGGCCAAGTCATACCATCTTCAGAAAGTCGTCCATCAAACAGAGTCAGATTGATGCCATGAAGGGAAGATACTTTCATGACATGTCTATTATGAGAGTTGGGGGGACAGTGCCGCCCCTGCACCTAAGGAAGATGAAGTTGTTGTTTATAGAAGCTTTATGAAGGCAGATCTTCAATTCCCATTGAGCAAGTTTTTGGTTGAAGTTTTGAATACATTTGAGATCTTTCTTCATCAAATTACTCCCGAAGCTATAATCAGAATGGGTATTTTTGTCTGGGCCGTGAGAAGCCAAGGGCTAGAACCAAGCGCAAAGTGCTTCTGTAACATGCACGAACTACTGTACAAGACGAAGGCCACCGGCAAAGAGCAATACCACAACAACTTTGGCTGTTATGGCTTTGTTCCTCGTTCTGATGTAAGCTACCCAGTTCCAACATTTCGAAAAAGGTGGCCCGGGGCCTGGATGGAGGAATGGTTTTATGTTAAGAATAATCTGATTGAAAGGGAAGACATAAAGGGGATTATCCAACGCCCTACCTGGTCTCGCTTTGGCCTCTGAAGGCCGGCTGCTGCGCTTGGGAATGATACTGAAGCATGCCAGAAGGCCTTCAACAATGTTTGCGCCTTCATCACCTTAAGATACCTAGTTCAGGAACACATATCTTACAGGATATGGCCGCTTGTGAATGAATGGGAGATGCCGAAGGAAGTTGCTGCCGGGTCTAGCCAAGGTGGACTGGTTTACTTGAAATACACCTTTAGATATAGAGACCGATTTGACGAGCCAAATGATGAGTGGTTGAGCAGTATAGAGGCAACTAGTGACGAATTGCTTGGGGCATACACAAGGGCTAAAAATGATGCAATGACCTTGGCCTTCGGAGGGCGGGGCAAGAAAAGGTTGAACAGAGTTTTTGATGTCATCGGCTTTGTGTACCCGGACTACACCTATCCTTCGTGAAAGCAGGGAAAGAAAAGGAAAACTGCCGCTTCGACCATCTCTATTGTGCCGAAGGGCAGAACGATCAAGGTCTTAATGCACCGACCAAGATACATTGAAACGGCCACGGTGCCAAAGCTTGGCGAATTGACATCTTCCACTATTGAGGCAGAACAAACTGCTCGTGCCACTCCTAGGGAAGAACTGACTGAATTGCCAAAGGTTCCTGCAGCCGGGCCAGTCGAAACGCCAAAACATGGTGCCGAAGCCAAAGAAAAGGCATCCAAAGAGCCAGAGCTAGGGAAAGCAATAATGCTGCTAGAAATCTTGAGCCCACCAGCAGAGGCAGAATTGTCGAAGGTTGCAAAGGCTCTCGTAACAACTCCTAAGAGAAGGAGAATGGCCAGCGTGCTAGACGCTGTTATGGAGTCGACAAGGGCATTGACTCCTGCCTCGGCAAAAAAGGTTGCCGAAGCTGTTACAACTTGTGCCGAAACCGAAGCTGGGCCCTCAGTGCCCGCCGAGGCAGAGCCTGCTGGAACTGAGCAGAGAGCTGAGCACGAATCTCCAGATACTGGCATGGCTATGGAGAAGAAGGATGCGCCTGAAAAAGCTAAATCTCCTATTCCCGAAGCACCGTTCGAAGATCTTGACTTTATTATTCGACATGCTTCGGGAAAAAGACTATCTAAAGAAGAAATCGCGGAAGCTATACACTACGCCCGGGAACTGAAATACCCGAAGGGGGCCTTGGTGTACAATGGCACGGACGAAGATGATTTCTGTTGGGAACTTGCTCTCAAATGCTATAAATTAAGAACAAGGCAACATGAAATGTTAAATATTAATGCCCTTCGTCCGCGGAAGCATTATTTCCCCAAGGATTTAATGAGCTCCGGACGAAGGCCATAAACGAAATATCACGAAGGTCATACCTTTGTGATCAGACTTGAAAAACAATATGAAGTAAAATGTAAAACACAAGGCATCATAGAAAGACATATCGAAAATGAATAATAATATTTATATATATATTTTATTATATGAACCTAAATATTGAAACATAATATTTAGGTATATTTGTACCTTCGTCTTAGCAGAAAGCAATAATTCCAGCGTAATGTGCCAATGATTACAAGATTGCGTGAACAGTACAGAGGTACTGTTCACCTATTTATAGGCACAGGGCGTGGCCTGTGAGGAATTACAATTATGCCCATCATAAGGGATTACAACGGTGACTCAAACATATATGGACTAAAAGGTCATTCTACTTTTATGTCGGTTTGTAAATTCCGAAGCTTCACGAAGAGGAACCTTCGGTCATCTCATACGAACAGCTTCAGCCGAAAACTGCTTCTTCCTACAAGACCTTCGGCGACGAAGCATAGTCCCAACAGTAGCCCCTTTCGCGGCGCTAGATCGTTTTTCGTAACGAGCTTGATCCGTGAAAAAAGTCTCCTAAGCTTCAGGAAGCCGAAGGTCCAAAAAACACCTTCCCTGAGCTCGTTATCGAGAAACGATTCAGTTTCCCAGCGCATAGCGGTCCCACCTTGCAGAGTTACTGTTTGGTCTCTGCGGTCCACCGCGCAGCGAGTGCAAGCGGCTGTCCGCCTGGTGTAAAAATCCTGGCGCTTCGCCTTCTTACCTGCAGTACTATATAAACAGACGAGTAGGTGTGAAGTTACCACAACATTCATTGCTATTTGCACTGTTTTGCTGCCAAAATTTTTAACCATAGCCGAAGCTTGACTCTCGGAATCGAACGAAGCTCCAGCTTGAAGCCTGCTTCGTCAGAAGAAAAAACTTCGGAAGAAAAAGTATTTAATTCCCACAAATTCAGAATTAAATGGCCAGAGTGCGTTCTACCGCTAGGGTTGAGCGTGAGGGAGGCGAAGCTGAAGGTTCGGAGACTATTCCCATCTCCGAAGCAATGCAACGATCCGGGCTGGTAACTTCGGAAAAAATCCCCAGTGCCGATGCAGAACAAGCAACTGTCGAAGTAGAAGAAGAGAACATTGAGGAAACTGATCCTGAAGATGATTATCGTATTGCTATGCCAAGAAAACCCAACCACTTGGACTTCGGAAAGTCTACTGTTTCAAAGGCTGATCTCTCCAAGATGGTAAAGTCGGGTTTTTTCAGTGAAAGTCAGAAGAAGCTATTACGCTTCGGGGGGGGGGGGGGGGGGGGAAGAAACTACCCCAAAGCCGGAGAAGGATGAAATAGTCATTTTCAAGAGCTTTCTAAAGGCTGGATTAAGATTCCCCCTACATGGGATTATTGCAGAGGTACTGAAGAGGTTTGGTATCTACTTTCATCAGTTGACTCCTAACGCTATCGTTAGGCTTAGTGTTTATATCTGGGCCCTCCGAAGCCAAGCGGTGGAGCCG
Organism: Zea mays; assembly: GCF_902167145.1. Classification (NCBI taxonomy): domain Eukaryota; kingdom Viridiplantae; phylum Streptophyta; class Magnoliopsida; order Poales; family Poaceae; genus Zea; species Zea mays. Next base: position 23,342,664 of record NC_050102.1, on the reverse strand, counting down.
TTTGCGGACAGCTTTTGTCGAGTTCACGAGCTGCACTATCAGACGAAGGCTAGAAAAGATGGATTGCATGACAATTTTGGTTGCTATAATTTTGCTTATCGGAAAACCACAAAGTTTCCTGTAATCAGCTACCGAAGCAAATGGGCAGCAGGCTGGAAGTCGGAGTGGTTCTATGTCAAGGTTGATGATGACAAGGAGAAGCTTGTGCAAAGTCCACTTGAACTAATCTTCGGAGAAACCCGACCTCGTTGCAACATGACACCAGAAGGTCCAACCCAACAAGCGTTGGATGAATTCAGAATTATTTCAGAGCATATCAGTACAAGAGACCTGGTTCAGGAGTTTTTGGCTTTCAGGGTTTTTCCTAGTTTAAAAGAATGGGAAATGCCGAAGCTAGAGAGGGAGAAAAAAGAAGGAGAACTTGTGCGGTTGCCTTACTATTTCAAGTTTAAGAAATACTTTAAAACACCTTGCCAAGAGTGGCTGGATACAATTGAAGTAATGTGCAATGAAATACTCGGCAATTACTCCAAAAAAGAAGATCAGTTGATGACTGCGGCCTTCGGCACCCGTCCGAAGCGAAGATTGAATCGAGTACTGGACGCCTTGGGTTTTGAATACCCTGACTACGAAAATTTGAATAAAGGTGTCGGAGGCCGGAAAAGGAAAAGGATAGCCGAAGCTTTAAATGAAGATGAGAAAGAACCATCAAAAGAGAAGAAAATTCCGAAGAAGAGGAAAGTAACATCTCCGAAGCAAAAAGTATCCGACGAAGAGGAGACTCCCGCATCACACTCTGCCACTGACGTGGAAGAAATTTTGAAGGTAATGACTGAATCCCTGCCTGCGAAGCTAAGTCCATTGGGGCCTCAACTGACAAAGTTTTTTCAGAAGGAAAAGGAGCCGGAAAAAACGAAGAAAACGACTAAAACAAAGAGACAAAGAATCATCGCAGTGACAGAAGTCATTGACAAGACACCACCGAGAGCTTCAGCTCAGAAGATACCAGCAGATGAAGAAATAACAAATATTGAAATCACACCTTTGGAGGTCGCGGCTGCCGAAGCTACTTCAATTGAAGATTTGAACTTGGAAAGCACAATCGAACACATTGACAAAATGCTGCTAGACATGGCCACAGAAGAAGCTACTACTGCCGCCGAAGAGGCCATGGCTGCAGTGCCTAGGAAAGAAAAGGAAATTGCTGACGAAGCTGACGAAGCTTCAGAGGACGAGGCCTTCGTGTTTCAAAATTTAGTTGGAGAAAAATTGTCAAAAACCGAAATAGAAGAGCTTAAAGAGTATGCCAAATCTTGCGGATATAAACCAGGAGCACTCCTCTTCGGAGGTATTGATGATGAAAAATTAGACTGTATCCGGGATCAAACTGGAGCTAAGGTCATCGGTACCCTGTCCAAGAGTATCGGTTTTCTGAAGCTAGAAACGGACATTAGCCGCTACCGACGACAACATATCGTTGGTAGTTTATTTTATTCCAATTTCAAGGTGAAGTACTTTTCCCTTGACTTTTATTGTTTTTAATAATGAAGACATGTCTAACGAAGGTTGCTTTCGTGCAGAGTATGCTGTTGAGCAAAGCTTTAAAAATGCAGCAAGATCTGGAAGACAAGAAACACGAGGTTATAATTGAAAATTTAGAAAACAAAATAAAAGAGCAATCAGCTACTATTGAAAAGAAGAACTTCGAGCTTCAAGCAACTGAAGGCTTACTGGCGGAAGCCGAAGCTAAAATAACAGAACTGAACACGAAGCTTCTCTACCAATCTGAACAGTTTGAACAAGAAAAGCAAGAACTTACTGCAAAACTTGAAGCCGAAGTCCAACAAAATTCAGATTTGAAAAGACTATTGGCGGGCCTTCAAGACAAATGTTTGGAATTTGGCAACAAATGTATTCAACGACTGAGAAAAATTTTCCACTCAGTTGGAGCTAGCAGTGAGAAATTCACCCCGTCAGCTGAAGATTTACCAAAGACCTTCGAACATATTGAGGGTGAAATTGATGAGCTTGACGAAGTTATAGCCGGGCATGGTGACTTCTGCGCCTGGGTAGCTTCTCGGGGCACTGCTGCAGCTTTCCTAAAAGCTGGCTGCGATCATGGAAAAATTGTCAATAGACCCAATTTCACTTTATCACCATCAATTCTAGATGACATTCGTGATCTCGCCCGAAGCATTTCTAATAGATTTGTAAAGATGATATGGACAAAAGGCGGGCGAGAAAAGGCTGGAGACGAAGCTCGGAGTCATCTTGAACCAGTAAGAAATCATACCTTGTGCTTACCTCTTCCTTCAAGCTCGATTTTGACTTACAACAACTTAATTCATGCAGGATGACGAAGCCGAGGCCGATGCTTAAAGAGAATGACACCGAAGCTGAGGTCCTTGAAGATTAAGTAGGAGTAGACTGTAGACAGACTCAAGAAACTTTTGAGATAACTTTTGTAAATGTGACTAAACTTGTTCTTAATGAATTCTGTTCATACCTTGTAATATGTTCTTACCCTTTCATTAATGCATGAGAGGTGCTTTGATGTGGACGAAATTATCTTTTTGAGCCGAAAGCGAAAAAAACACCTTCCCTTCTTTTCGTACACAGCGAAGCATAAAAAACAACATTTCCCTTTCTTCCGAAGCTCTTCTTTTCGTACACGAAGAAGTACAAAAGACAATTTTTTTCTTTTTGCCGAAGCAATCACTTATGCTATGATGATGGTTATCCTACATATGCCTGGATGAATGTTTATGAATGCAAATGTTATGATGTAATGTGATGTGCAAATGAATGTCCAAACACGTATCCGAAGCCATAATCACTGCCGTTATTTCCTTAGAAATAATCACATATCAGCGCTGACTTTTCGCTGTAAGCTCTGCATTCCCTTAGGAACGACTTTGGAGCTTCTTCGCCTTTTACTTTCGGCGGAATCAGCGTTGACTTTTCGCTGTAAGCTCTGCATTCCCTTAGGAACGACTTTGGAGCTTCTTCGCCTTTTACTTTCGGCACTCGATGGTGCATTCTCAGCTTTTACATTTACATCCTTGGGGGACTTTGCTCTTATAGAACTAAAAAAGGAAATTACATATGATGGCCCCATTAAAAACCTTTCTCCCCCTTCAGAAAGGAAAAGGGTGCCATGAAAGAAAAAATATAAAAAATTACATCAAGTTACACATAATATCGCCGAAGCTCATCCGCATTCCAAGATCTAGGAATGTCATTGCCGTCCATATCCTTCAATCTGTATGAACCGGGTCTTGACGAAGATGCTACCAAAAAAGGTCCCTCCCATTTCAACTGCAACTTGCCCACTGTATCTGGGTTAGCCACTCGCCGAAGCACCAAATGTCCTGGCTCAATATTCTTTAGCCGAACCTTTCTATCACGCCATTTGATTGTTTCGACTTGATACTTATTGATGTTCTCCACAGCTTGAAGCCTGATCCCTTCTATAGCATCTTTTTCCACAGAATAAATAGCTTCAGAATCTGATTCTGCCGAAGCTACTACTCTTATTGATCCAGTTTTGGCTTCCTCCAGAGTTATTGCTTCGTCACCAAACAATAGTTTGAATGGAGTAAAGCCTGTTGACCTTGATATTGTTGTGTTGTGGCTCCATACCACTTTGATTAATTGATCTGGCCACTTTCCCCTGGGTTGATTGAAGATTAACTTCATTATTCCTGTCATTATAATGCCATTGGCTCTTTCAACGAGTCCGTTTGATTCCGGATGCCTGACTGATGCAAAATGGATCTTCGTACCAATTTGATCACAGAAATCTCTGAAAGCTTCGGAGTCGAACTGTGTTCCATTATCTACAGTGATGGCCTTTGGTACCCCGAAACGACAAACAATATTCTGCCAGAAAAACTTTTGAATGGTGGCCGAAGTTATTGTGGCTAAAGGCTTTGCCTCAATCCATTTATAAAATATTCCATAGCCACTACAACATACCTTAAGTTCCCTTGGGCCGGTGGTAACGGACCTAACAAGTCAAGGCCCCACCTTTGCAGTGGCCAGATGGGTTGTATGAGCTGGGTTAAGGACGAAGGTTGTTTTTGATCTCTTGCACATTTCTGACAACCTTCGCACTTTTGAACTAATTCCGCTGCGTCCGAAGCTGCCTTCGGCCAATAAAACCCTTGACGGAAAACTTTTCCAAGTAACGACCTAGATCCAATGTGAGATCCACACAGGCCTGCATGTATTTCTTTCATCAATTCTATGCCTTCGGTTCTAGATAAACACTTGAGTAGTGGAGCACAAACTCCATGCTTGTACAACTCCCCTTCTATCATGACATATGGACGAGCTCTTGCCTCTATCCTTCTGTTATAAGTTTCGTCATCTGAAAGGAATTTACCCTGAAGGTAAGAGATGATCTCAGTTCTCCAATCTTCGCTATAAACAGGAGATATATTGAGGACTGCCCTTTCAAGAAGTTCCACTGAAGGTGCTTTTATTGTTTCGAAGAACACATCTGAAGGTAAGGGCAGCCCCTGTGCTGCTGACTTAGCTAGCAAATCAGCATGCTCATTTTGTCCTCGAGGGATATTTTTGACAGAAAATCCTTCGAAGGAAGCTTCGATTCTTCGGACCGTGTCTAGATATTTTTCAAGTTTCGGATCTTTAGCCTTGCAACTCTTGTCGATATGACCCGAAACAACCTGGGAATCAGTTTTAAGGATGGCCCTTCTGATTCCCATTGCTTTTAACTTCCGAAGACCCAAAAGTAGGGCTTCGTACTCAGTAATATTGTTTGTACAACTAAAGTCGAGTCTTGCCGCATAACAAGTTTTAACTTTGGATGGTGAAACCAACACAGCGGCTGCTCCTGCTCCGAAGGTTCCCCAAGACCCATCGCAAAACACTGTCCATACTTCGGCATCTTTATTTGTTTCTTCATCCTGAGCCCCTGGCGTCCAATCAGCGATAAAATCTGCCAACGCTTGAGACTGGATCGAAGATCTATGCACATAATCAATGCAAAATTCATTGAGCTCTGCAGCCCATTTTCCAATCCGCCCAGTAGCTTATCTATTTCTCATAATATCCTTCAACGGCTGCGAAGAAGGAACAACAATATTGTATGCTTGAAAGTAATGCCGAAGCTTCCTGGATGCCATCAAAACAGCATATAACACCTTCTCCAATTCTGTATAGTTTTTCTTTGATATGCTAAGAACTTCAGATACAAAATACACTGGGACCTGCTTCTTGACTTGGCCATCAAGCTTCTCCTGAACAAGTGCTGCACTTACCGCTGAGTGCGAAGCTGCCACATATAATAACAAAGGAGCCCCTGGCGCTGGTGGAGTTAATGTTGTTAAATCTATCAAATATTGCTTCAGTTCCTCGAAGGCTTTTTGTTGGCTTGGTCCCTATTGAAAGACTTCGGCTGATTTCAGCACTTCGAAGAATGGTAAATTTCTTTCTGCAGATCTGGATATAAATCTATTGAGAGATGCCAGCCTCCCTGTCAATCTTTGGGCCCCCTTTTTTGTAGTTGGTGGCTCCATTCGAAGTATAGCTTCAATTTTACTTGGATTAGCTTCAATTCCCTTTGTTGAAACCAAGCATCCAAGAAATTTCCCCTTCTTTACTCCGAAGACGCATTTTTCTGGATTCAACTTTAGGCCAGCTTGTCTAAAACTGGCGAAGGTCTCCTGCAAATCAGCAATGTGATTTTCCTGTTTCGTGCTTTTTACAATGATATCATCAACATAAGTTAGCACATTTCTGCCTATCTGAGACTGGAGAACCTTCACAGTCATTCTACTGAAACTTCCTCCAGCGTTCTTGAGCCCCTCAGGCATCCGAAGGTAACAATATGTTCCACTAGGGGTTATGAAACTGGTCTTTGGCTCATCCTCCTTTTTCATCCAGATTTGATGATAGCCTGAATAACAATCGAGAAGACTCATAAGCTCTGACGAAGCTGCGACATCAACTAAGGAGTCTATCCTCGGCAATGGGAATTCGTCCTTCGGACAGGCCTTGTTGAGGTCTGTAAAATCGATACACATTCGCCATTTGCCATTGGCCTTTTTTACCATAACAGTGTTAGCTAGCCATTCTGGATACTTTACTTCTCTGATAACTCCTGCACTGAGGAGTCTCTTGACTTCATTACGAGCACCTTCGGCCTTATCATCAGACATTTTCCGAAGCCTCTGCTTTCTGGGTCTGAAGGATGGGTCAACATTGAGCGAGTGTTCAATAACATCCCTGTTAACTCCGCAAAGATCATTGGCTAACCATGCAAAAACATCTTTGTTGTTGAACAAAAACCTTATCAAGGTTTTCTCCTGTTCTTCGGATAATTGAGAGCCCAACAACACCCTCTGCTCTGCTATGTCCTCACATAAGAGCATGGGCTTCGGCTGATTTGCTGAAGCTGCTTTCTCCCTTCTGAATTTGTACTGTTCACAAGCTTCAGCTCCATCTATGTTATGGATTGCTTTTGAGTCAGTCCAATTTCCCTCAGCCCTTCTGGCAGCTTCCTGACTCCCATGAATAGCAATGGGTCCTTGATCCGAAGGTATCTTCATGCAAAGGTAAGCAGGATGAAGAATTGCTTCGAAAGCATTGAGGGTGCCTCGACCAATAATTGCATTGTAAGGGTATTCCATGTCAACAATGTCAAACACGACTTGCTCAGTTCTGGTGTTGTTGATGAATCCGAAGGTCACTGGCATGGTGATCTTGCCCAGTGCTACAATCTGTCTTCCTCCGAAGCCACAGAGAAGGTGTGTAGCATCATGAATCTTATCTTCTGGCTCTTGCATTTGCCTGAAGGCCTTAGCAAATATGATATCAGCTGCACTGCCTGTATCAACCAAGACATTGTGGACCAGAAACCCTTTGATAACGCAAGAAATAACCATAGCATCGTTATGAGGAAAATCCTTGAGCTGAAGGTCCTCCTGGGAGAAGGTGATTGGAATGTGGGACCACCTTGACTTGATGAAGGGTCCCTGCACTCCAACATGTTGTACCCTTCTCTGCGCCTCTTTCTTTTGCTTTTTGTTAGCTGGTTCTGAGCACGAACCACCTGTTATCGGGAGCACCAGCTTCGGAGCCGAAGCAGCTCCAGCTCGATCGTTGAACGAAGCCATCAGCTCGAAAAAAGTGGAAGTGAGTTCACCGGAGGTGGGCGCCAATGTTGGGAACTTGCTCTCAAATGCTATAAATTAAGAACAAGGCAACATGAAATGTTAAATATTAATGCCCTTCATCCGCGGAAGCATTATTTCCCCAAGGATTTAATGAGCTCCGGACGAAGGCCATAAACGAAATATCACGAAGGTCATACCTTCGTGATCAGACTTGAAAAACAATATGAAGTAAAATGTAAAACACAAGGCATCATAGAAAGACATATCGAAAATGAATAATAATATTTATATATATTTTATTATATGAACCTAAATATTGAAACATAATATTTAGGTATATTTGTACCTTCGTCTTAGCAGAAAGCAATAATTCCAGCGTAATGTGCCAATGATTACAAGATTGCGTGAACAGTACAGAGGTACTGTTCACCTATTTATAGGCATAGGGCGTGGCCTGTGAGGAATTACAATTATGCCCCTCATAAGGGATTACAACGGTGACTCAAACATATATGGACTAAAAGGTCATTCTACTTTTATGTCGGTTTGTAAATTCCGAAGCTTCACGAAGAGGAACCTTCGGTCATCTCATACGAACAGCTTCAGCCGAAAACTGCTTCTTCCTACAAGACCTTCGGCGACGAAGCATAGTCCCAACAATTTCCTATACTGTCTCCCAGACAACAATGAAATATCTGTCTGCCGCGAGATGGCAAAAAATATGGGATTTCCGAAGCTTGAAGCTGGCCTCTGTGCCATGTCAAAGGATGACCTCGCAGACAACCTTGCGTCCAATAGTCTAAAGGTATATAAGTTATAGACTTGTAAATAGATTATCTTTGTCTTTTATTTTCGTGTTGATCCTTTATCTCTCTTCTTTTTGCAGGGTTTAATTCTTAGCAACGCTTTGAGGGCGCAGAAAAATGCTGAAGATGAAAGTTGCCAGATAGCCCTCGGTAACCTTTGGTTAGAAGTTATCAAGCTGAGAAATGAAGCCGCAGAGAAAGATAAAATTCTGCTTTCATTGGTGGACAGAGTGAAGAAAGACGAAGCAAAATTTAATGCTCAATCCAAAGCTCATAAAGCCGAAGTTGAAGGCCTTTGGAAAAAAACTTGCAGAAGCTAATGAAAATTTTGAACTTGCAAAAGTGAAGCAAGAAATAAGTGAATGGTCTAACATTAGGCTGGAGAAGAATATTGAGGAACTTTGTGAATCCAAGGAGAGATGCTTTGAGAAATCCTTGGATTGCGTAAGAAAATTGAAAACCAGGTTTGGCAAGGTGGGTGCATATTCTTCCGAAGAGAATTTCATTCGAGGTGACCCCGAGGGAGTTATTGATTGGATAAGCGAAGAAGTCGAAGATTTTGAAGAGATCCTCAGTGATCGCGGGGACATTTGTGCCTTTGCCGGCGCGCGAGGGGTTGCAACAATCCTAGAGAAGGCTGGTTGTGACCATGTTAAATCTGCAGCCCGGACCGAAGCCACATTCTCTACAGACGACACGAAGGACCCCTCGGTCAAAGTACTTTAGTGGGCGGAAAATTTTATTCTGATGTCTGGGTGAACGATGGTCGAGAATTGGCCAACGAAATCATAAAGAAAAATGAAAAAGAAACCCACGATGCTCGAGAAGAAGCCAAGTGAGCCGAAGCAGCTACCAAGCGTGCGAGGCGTATAGGTATTATTATTGAATTTTAGCTTTGGTGTTTGTTTTCTGGCTTTGGACTAATGGTTTGTTTACTACAGATGAACTCTCGCCGCTACCCGAGCCATACGACCCCCAGGCCGATCCCGTTATGAAAGAGGCGCTGGATGTGATGAGTGTTGCCAATTCCATCGTCGACGAAGTCATCGATAGACTGCTAAATGAGGCCGCCGAGAAGATTCTTAAAGAGGATTATGCTTTTTGTTGTAATGATGCAATGTAACATTTGTGTATGAGACAATTAACAGGCATGTAAATTAATGTAATATATTTCTTTGCGATGCATGAAATTTATGCACGTACCGTTTTTTGAGCCTTCAGCGAAAAAACGTGTTCCCTTCTTTTCATGCTTCGTAAAGAAAGAAGTCCCTTTTATGGCAAATCTGTTGCGTGATACTGTTAACAGATTTTCGTGATGAAATTGTATTTATCAAATGTTTTCTTCGTGCCTCAGCACATTTTCACCCGACAAATTATTGCCGAAGACCTGCTTCGTACCCAATCTTGGTTGTTGATGCGATATGATGTATGATGTAATGTTATGCAGAATGGTGCAATGATATGATGCAACATGATGTTTATGCCGAACACACACACACACGCCCACACCGAAACACTCAAGACTTTGCATCGCCTTAGGGACGTCTTTGGAATCTTTAAGCTCTGCATCCCCTTAGGAACGACTTTGGAGCTTCTTGACCTTATATTTTGGTGGTATTTAAGCTCTGCATCCCCTTAGGAACGACTTTGGAGCTTCTTCACCTTCTATTTCGGTGGTATTTTTGCTCCGCATTCCATAGGAACGACTTTGGAGCCTCGGAACTTACTCTGCGCTCCCTTAGGAATGGCTTTTGTAGCTTCGAAACTTACTCTGTGCTCCCTTAGGAACGACTTTTGTAGATTCGGAGCTTACTCTGTGCTACCTTAGGAACAACTTTTATATCTTTGGAGCTTACTCCGCTCCATTAGGAACGGGTTTTGTAGCTTCGGAAGTCTGTTAGGAGGAAGCATTTTACTCAATGATACATGCACAATTATTACATGAGATCAAAATTCATTCCTTCGTGACTTGTTTTCATACAAAAAATAAAATGGCAGAAACGATAAAGATACACCCAGAGTAGGATATTCTTTTAGTAGATGTGCTTGGATTCAGGCACAGTGCTGTTAACTGTGCGAGCTTCGGACTCCTCCCAAAAGTCGCACTGCTGTTGAGCATGTTGGTGCCCTTCTGGCTGCTGGCTTCGAGTCAGAGTAGGTGGTAATGGTGGCGGTGGTGGGAGCTAAGCCCAGGAAGCTTGAGAGTGGCTTGCCGAAGCGACAGAGGTCGTAGGCTGTTGATTACCTACGTACTCTGGGATGTAGGGAGAATAGCACGAAGCAGTATGTAGGACCTGCTTCAGCTGATTCTGCCGTGCCTCAGCTTCGGCAATCTCTTTTTGTTTCTAAATTGTGACTTGGCATGTTCTTGTGGTGTGGCCATTGTCTTCAACGCAGAATAAGCAATATAGTCTTCTGGGCTAATCTCCGTATCTTCCACCGAAGCTTCTGTCCCCTCTACCCCTTGGGGCTGGTGGCCTGAAGGAGCTATGTTGTGGCCCTAATGACTGGGAGCTGTGTTGTTGCCTTTGGGTTGACTTCCTCTATCGTCACTTGGATTGGCATTATGGATTGATCTGACGTGTCTGGGGTGAAGTCTTCCTTCGAAGCCCCTGGCCATCTCAGAAAACCTATAAGCTTCCTCCCTTCTTTGGCGGAAATCATTATCAGCCCGGATATACTCATCCATCTTCTGAAGAAGCTTCTCCAGGGTTTGTGGGGCCTTCTTGGCAAAATACTGAGCCGTAGGTCCTGGTCGAAGCCCCTTGATCATGGCCTCAATGACAATTTCATTGGGCACTGTAGGCGCTTGTGCTCTTAGACACAGGAACCTTCAGACATACGCCTGAAGGTACTCCTCATGGTTTTGTGTGCACTGAGACAAAGCCTGAGCAGTGACTGGCTTCGTCTGAAAGCCTTGGAAGCTAGTGATTAGCATATCCTTGAGCTTCTGCCATGATGTGATTGTCCCTGGTCGGAGAGAAGAGTACCAAGTTTGTGCGACACTTTTGACTGCCATGACGAAGGATTTCGCCATGACTGCAGTATTGCTCCCATATGAAGATATGGTTGCCTCGTAGCTCATTAGGAACTGCTTCGGGTCTGAGTGCCCATCATACATAGGAAGTTGAGGTGGCTTGTATGATGGGGGCCATGGGGTAGCCTGCAACTCTGCTGCCAAAGGTGAAGCATCATCAAAAGCAAAATTGCCATGATGGAAATCATCATACCATTCATCATTGTTGTATGAATTGTCTTGATGAAGCTCTCTGTGTTGAGGCCTTCGGTCTTGGTCATCCTAGGTGAGGTCACTCATTTCCTCGGCAGCCTCGTCAATTTATCGGCGAGACGAAGCATTTTTTCCTTCTTCTTCTAAACCTGCTGATGGATAGCTTTGATGTCCCTGATTTCTTGATCCAACTCCTCCTCCTAAGGTGTTGGGCTAGTAGCCTTCCTCTTCTAGCTCCTAGCTTTGCGTAGTGTCTCCTGATTAACGTCCAGTGGCTGCAGTGCAGCCCCTGGCCCTGCTGTCTTCTTTGGCGGCATGACGAAGGTCAAATCTTATCGAAGGTGGTCGTATGAGTTCACCGGCGGTGGGTGCCATTGTTGGTCACTTGTTCTCAAATGCTATAAATCAAGAACAAGGCAACACAAGTGTTAATGGTTAAAAACCTTCGTCCTTCGAAGCATTATCTCCCTTAGGATATAATGATCTTCAGACGAAGGTCATGAAAGACGAAGCTTCATCATTTCAATAAGCAAGGATGTAAACGAAAGCATATAAAACGCAAAGGGAAAATGAATAATCATTTGAAATCATTAAAATATTCATATCCTCATTAAATGAACATAAACAAACATCGACGATATTTGAATCACATTTGTACCATCGGCTTGACAGAAGGTGAAAAAGTAGGAGTGCCATGTAAATGATTACTAGTTAGCGTGAATAGTATGGTATTACTGTTCATCTATTTATAGGCACAGGACACAGGCTGGGCAAAATTACATTTATGTTCCTGACATTTATTGTTAGCCAAAACGTAAACTGTCGAGGACTGAGCAGTCTTTCCCCTTTAGGTCGGTTTCATCCTCCACCATCGTCCTTGTGTTAAGCCGAAGCTTCCCCAGCCACAGCTTCAGAGTTGGTCCATCCTTCTTCCATATCACGCTTTTCATATCATGCACATCTTCAACTTAAAGTCGAAGCTTCCTGTGATAGTATACTATACTAGAAAACATGTTAGTCGTGTTTTTGAGGACCTTCGGAAGATGAAGGCCCCCAACAAACACCACTACGAACTTGTTGAGGTAGTCCATGAACACACTGTTCATCAGGTACATGAAGTAAGCTGGCACATTTGTCAATCCAAATGACATAACCATGAACTCATATAACCCATACTTGGTGATGAATGCAGTCTTTGGTATGTCCGAAGGTCAGATTCTGAGCTGATGGTAACCTGACCTCAAATCTATCTTTGAGAACACACTGGCTCCTCTCAACTGATCAAATAGGTCCTTGATTCGCTGCAGGGGGTACTTGTTCTTGACAATGACTTCATTCAAAGCTCTGTAATCGATGCACATCCTCTTCGTACCATCCTACTTTTCCACAAATAGTACTGGGGCTGCCCAAGGCGAGGTACTTGGTCTGATGTAGCCTTTCTCTAGCAACTCATCAATTTGCTTCTTGAGTTCCACCAACTCTGGTCCGGACACTCGATAGGCTCTCTTGGAAATAGGGGCGGTGCCTGGAATAAGCTCTATGGCAAATTCAACTTTCCTTTCAGGTGGCATGCCTGGTAACTCTTCAGGGAATACATCGGGGAATTCTGACACAATCCTAATTGTCTCAATTGGATTGGACTCCTTGTCATCTACTGATAAATGGTGATAGGCTCCTTCTTCTAGTTCAGGCAAGTACAACTTAGTTACTACTTCCTTTCCGGATGGGGACACCAACTTAACTGTTCTCTTGTCACAACTGACAGTGGCTTGATTTCTGTGTAGCCAATTCATCCCTAGGATGACATCTAACCCTTGAGTTCCCATTACTACTAGGCTAGCGAGGAAGTCTATCCCCCTTATTTCAATCCTTAGATTCGGACAAATCCTATTGGACTGAACTTTTCCCCAAACTGAATTAACTCTTAAAGGCGGGATCATTGGTTCTATGGGGATGTTATGTGCTTCTACCCAAGATGTAGAAACAAAAGAATGTGTGGCACCAGTATCAAATAATACTTTTGCTGGGTAGGATTCGACTGGAAACATACCTACTACCACGTCCTGAGCATCCTGGATTGCTTCGGCCTCCAGGTGGTTCACCTTTCCACGGTTGTAGGCCTGACCACGGACTCTTGGTGCTTGCTGTGGCGCTCCTTGTCTTGCTGGAGCATTGACTACTGTCGGCTGCTGAGCTGCTTTCTTTGGACAGTTCTTCACCCAATGGTTTTGTTCTCCACAGTAGAAACATGCACGACCTCCCACTTGTGCTGGGGATGCTTGGCCATTCTGGTTGGGTGCTGGGACAGGAAGGCGAGCTGCCTGTTTGTTCTGATGCTAGTACTGATTTCCTCCTGGCTGGGTGTTCTGACGGTACTGCTGCTGTTGCTGCTGAGGAAACTGCTTCTAGTATTGGTGCTGGTGTTGACGCTGATGCTGGTGCTGGTGACCTTGCTTGAATTGCTGTGGTGAGTTGCCTGAGTAGCGGGGACGACTGCTACTCCCGGCCTGAGATCCACCAATCTTGCGTTTCCTGTCCTCCATCTCCCGATGCTTCCTTTCAGTCATGATTGCTCTGTCTATCAAGTGCTGGAAGGGAGGGAAAGTGTGATTCATCAGCTTGTAGTGGAGGGGATCAACCAATCCTCTCAGAAAGCGGTACTGCCTCTTAGCATCCGTGTTGACATCTTCTGGGGCATAACGTGACAACTGCAAAAACTTATCCCTGTACTCACTAACGGATAGGAGACCTTGCCTCAGGGCGAGAAACTCCTCCTTGCTCACTATCATCAGTCCCTCGGGCACATGGTACTGCTGATTTAAAGAATTTGAAATTCGAGATGAAAAGGAAAATCTACTTTGCTCTAGGGTCCTGGCATTTTCTTCCTGGTTTCCTTACAAACAAGTCCTCGAGTTCCTATTGCACTGAGTCACTAACAGCGCAGAAAACCCCCTGGGTACACGTCGAGGTACGGGTCAGCGTCAGAGATGGTCGGAGTCGGCCGGTCCATGTGCGCTGGCAGGGAAGTTCATCGGTGGCAAGTGTTCCGGCCTGCTCACGGCGAGATAGTCCAATTGGTTTGCTTGGGAGGCTTGACCTGGTGACGCATAGGCAATATACGAGAGGAATTGGAGAATGGTGTAGAGACTTACCCGATTCAAGTTCGCTGGTGAGCGGAAGAAGTCCGACGAGGTGATTCGGGTCCTCCGGTGAGGGTCTGCTGGGTTTGAGGGCTTGGGGAGCTTCATGGGTCTCTAGCGAAGCTAGCCGAGCCGATATCGAGGACTGGGGATGGCTGGGGCGAGCTGGCCATGGTGGCCGAAGCTCGGGTGGCTTAGCGGGCGGTGGCTCATCGTGCTCAGGGGAAAGTCCGATGAACTCGGGCTTGGGCGGGACTGAGGACGTGCGGGGGAGTACGGTCGAGGTCTTGGGCTGCTTTATAGGCGTGGCACGGGTGAGGGCGTGGGGTCGAGCATCGCTCGGCGCATGCGCTCGGTGTCAGGTGCCCCGGGCGTGCTCTGGCGCGTCAGCAAGGGTCGAACACGTGGATGTTGGCTTCTACTCTTGTTCAAACGCCTATAGGGCGCATATCTTCGCAAATTTGGGCAAGATCGCCATGTAGAATTTGTTCCCCTGACTGAGCTCTGTCGTTTGTGTGTGGAAGTCGTGTGGTTTTAGGTTGTGGACAGAGAGTTGTCGCGTCGCCAATATGCCAGTGTCTCACGGCCGAGTCTTGAGGAAATCTGCGCCAAGATCATGCCAAACGTTTGAGAAAATTTCTCAAACTTCACCAGGGTGTGTTCAAGGTAGTTTGGCGCCACTTTGATATTTGTACTTTGTGGATTCAAGTTTTGAAAAACAGAGAACACAACTGATCTTTGAGAAGAGGTCGAAATTTAGATTTTTGAATTTCTGAATTTTCCCTAGTGGCTTCACTTCATGGGCTGTTTTGGGGATTTTAGAAAATTCAAATGACCAATCTTCCTTACTACACTTTGTATTTTATTTTATGCCCTATAACTTTGTTAATTGGTCCTTATTAGGATTTTGTATTTTCCCAAGTCTTTTCTCAAATTTCCCCTTTGTGCTAAGATGGCCAATTTGGATGGTGCTAGGGTTTAGGATGTTTTTCTTACTTAAGGTGCATAATGTGCTTAGTGTACAATACTTGAGCTAAAAAAGATTTTGCTTAGGATTTTAATCCTTTAAGTTTGGTGTTTCTTGCATCATTAGAGCCACATGTGATAATGGTCACAAGTTGGGGTACTGGGAAACCCTATGTAACACTGGGGTATTACAATTAGTCTTAGCCTTGGCACAAGAAGAATAAGAAATTTGCATTTGTAGCAAATGAAAGAGACATGATCAAAGGTATATAAATGAGCTATGTGTGCAAGATTTCAATTAAAGTTCCGAGAATTGAGGAAATTGAGTTCATTCCTAAGCTTGCTAAAAGTATTTTCATCTAGGGGCTTGGTGAAGATATCGGCTAGTTGGTTGTGGGTGCTAACATAAGCAATTTCGATATCCCCTTTTTGTTGGTGATCTTTCAAAAGGTGGTACTGAATGTCTATGTGCTTAGTGGGATTATCCGCCATGCAGATTGCACTCTCATTATCACATAGGAGAGAGACTTTGCTCAACTTATAGCCATAGTCCCTAAGGGTTTGCCTCATTCAGTGTAATTGTGCACAATAATGTACTGCAGCAATATACTTGGCTTCGGCGGTGGATAGAGCTACTAAGTTTTGTTTCTTTGAAGCCCAAGACACCAGGGATCTTCCCAGAAACTGACAAGTCCCTGATGTGCTCTTCCTATCAATTTTACATCCGGCATAATCGGCATCAGAATACCCAATTAAATCAAAGGTTGATCCCTTGGGGTACCATAGCCCAAACTTAGGAGTGTAAACTAAATATCTCATGATTCTTTTCATGGCCCTAAGGTGAACTTCCTTAGGATTTGCTTGGAACCTTGCACACATGCATACGGAAAGCATAATATCCGGTCGTGAAGCACATAAATAGAGTAAGGATCCTATCATCGTCCGGTATACCTTTTGATCTACGGATTTACCTCCCGTGTCGAAGTCGAGATGCCCATTTGTTCCCAGGCATTCTTCATTCCAAATTTCTTGAGTATATCTTGAATGTACTTAGTTTGACTGATGAAGGTGCCCTCTTGGAGTTGCTTAATTTAAAATCCAAGGAAATACTTCAACTCCCCCATCATAGACATCTCGAATTACTGTATCATGATCCTACTAAACTCTTCACAAGATGACTTGTTAGTAGACCCAAATATAATATCATCAACATAAATTTGGCATATAAACAAGTATTTAGCAAAATTTTTAGTGAAGAGAGTAGGGTCAGCTTTGCCAACTTTGAAGCCATTAGTGATGAGAAATTCTCTCAGGCATTCATACCATGCTCTTGGGGCTTCCTAGAGCCCATAAAGCGCCTTGGAGAGTTTAACACATGTGCAGGATACTCACTATCTTCAAAGCCGAGAGGTTGCTCAACATATACCTCTTCCTTGATAGGGCCATTGAGAAAGGCACTCTTCACGTCCATTTGATATAACTTAAAGCCATGGTAAGTAGCATAAGCAAGTAATATACAAATTGACTCAAGCCTTGCTACAGGTGCATAGGTTTCATCAAAATACAAACCTTCGATTTGTGAATAACCTTTGACAACAAGTCGGGCTTGGTTGCTAGTCACCACACCATGCTCATCTTGTTTGTTGCGGAATACCCACTTGGTACCTACAACATTTTGGTTAGGACATGGAACTAAATGCCATACCTCATTCCTCGTGAAGTTGTTAAGCTCCTCTTGCATTGCCACCACCCAGTCCGGATCTCTTAGTGCATTATCTATCCTATATGGCTCAATAGAGGACATAAAAGAGTAATGTTCACAAAAATGAGCAACTCGAGATCTAGTGGTTACCCCCTTGTGGATTTCACCAAGAATGAAGTTAACGGGGTGATCTCTTTGATTTGCTTGGTGGACTCTTGGGTGTGGTGGTCTTTGACTTTGAATTTCTTGATCATCTTCCTTATCTTGATCATTTTCATCTCCCCTTGATCAATGTCCTCCTCTTGAGGTGGCTCATCGTCTCGATCTTCATCCTCTTCTTTTTGAGCCATTTCCTCATCTTGGGTTGGTGGAGATGCTTGAGTGGAAGATGATGGTTGATCTTGTGCTTGTGGAGGCTCTTCAGATTCTTTTGGACACACATCCCCAATGGACATGTTCCTTAGTGCGACGCACAGAGCCTCTTCATCATCTAGTTCATCAAGATCAACTTGCTCCACTTGGGAGCCATTAGTCTCATCAAACACAATGTCTTAAGAAACTTCAACTAATCTAGTGGACTTGTTGAAGACTCTATATGCCCTTGTGTTTGAGTCATAACCATGTAAAAAACCTTCTACTGCTTTAGGAGCTAATTTAGAATTTCTACCTCTTTTAATAAGAATAAAGCATTTACTCCCAAAAACTGTAAAATAAGAAACATTAGGCTTTTTACCGGTGAGGAGTTCATATGATGTTTTCTTGAGGATTCGTTGTAGGTAGAGTTGGTTGATGGAGTAGCAAGCGGTGTTAATCGCCTCCGCCCAAAACCGATCCGGTGTCTTGTACTCATCAAGCATGGTCCTTGCCATATCCAAAAGAGTTCTATTCTTCCTTTCCACTACACCATTTTTTTGAGGTGTGTAGGGAGAAGAGAACTCATGCTTGATGCCCTCCTCCACAAGAAATCCTTCAATTTGAGAGTTTTTGAACTCCGTTTCATTATTGATTCTAATCTTCTTGATTCTCAATCCGAACTCATTTTGAGCTCGTCTCAAGAATCTCTTTAGGGTCTCTTGGGTTTGAGATTTTTCCTGCAAAAAGAATACCCAAGTGAAGCGAGAATAATCATCCACAATAACAAGACAATACTTACTCCCGCCGATGCTTATGTAAGTGATCGGGCTGAATAGATCCATGTGGAGTAGTTCAAGCGGCCTGTCGGTCGTCATGATATTCTTGTGTGGATGATGAGCTCCACCCTGCTTCCCTGCTTGACATGCGCTACAAATCTTTTCTCAAAATGAACATTTGTTAGTCCTAAAATGTGCTCTCCCTTTAGATGCTTGTGAAGATTCTTGATCTCAACATGAGCAAGTTGGTGATACCAGAGCCAACCCATATTAGTCTTAGCAATTAAGCAAGTGTCTAGTTCAACATTGTTATCATTAAAATCAACTAAATATAGCTGACCATCTAACACAACCTTAAAAGCTATTGAATCATCACTTCTTCTAAAGACAGTAACACCAACATCAGTAAAAAGATAGTTGTTGCCTATTTTACATAATTGAGAAACTGAAAGCATGTTGTAATCTAAAGAATCTACAAGAAAATCATTGGAAATAGAATGGTTAGGAGATATAGCAATTTTACCCAAACCTTGATTTCCAACTTGTCCCGTCGGATGCATAAACCTACAAAACAAATTTAGGCCTTGTTCTTAGGTACCCAAACGGTCTTGGGTCCTTTCACATTAGAAACAAGCACCTTGGGTACCCCAAACACAAGTCTTTGGACTCTTGTGTTTGCCCCCAACATATTTAGCAACTACTTTGCCTGATTTGTTGATAAGCACAAAAGATGCATCAAAAGTCTTAAATGAAATGCAATGTTCATTTGATGCATTACAATTTTCTTTTTAGGCATTTTGATATGAGTTGGATGCCTAGAGCTAGAAGCCTCATTACTATACATGTAAGCATGATGAGAAATAGTATGAGATTTTATAGCATGAATTTTCCTAATTTTGTGTTCAGGATAGTTCTCAGAATATAAAATGTAACCCTCTCTATCTTGAACCATGGGAGCCTGGGCAAACTAGATGCGAACTATGTATGTGTCAGGATTAGAAACTCACATACACATTGATTACATAATTGGACATCATCACACATTGCTCAAAGTAAGTAGCGGAAATGTACTTTTATTACATCAAGATGTCCAAGACATTGATAGAGTCTATAACATAGTAATTTAACATAATCAAAGTGCAGAATATGAAACGTAGAAGATAAGGCCTTCATAGGCACTCGACTAGGGTTTTTCCACTAAGATAACTAGAACTCATCGTAGTCCTGAAACTCCTCGAAGTCCTGTATGTTGCCATCATCTCCTCCTAAGCACTGAATACAGTGGGGACAACCTGGGGTGGGGTGGTTTTTAAAGCAAGGGTGAGTACACATCAACGTACTCAGCAAATGTCATGTTTGGCTAAAGTGGACAAGCTATATGTGGAGTTAAGGTTAAGCAGTAGCTTGTAGTTGGTCAAGTATTTATTACTATTAATAAAGCCAAGTTTTAGTAATAAACCCAGTTATTACCCAACTGTACTCCCTCCAAGAGGAAATACCAGAGATCATAATTATAACCATCATCATAAAAGTATCCAAAGTTCTTCTAATCAAAGAGAATCCCAAGGCCACTCTTAACCGTGAGCTCGGCTGATATACCAGTTTCTAACACTCTGCAGAGGTTGCACACTTTACCCACGAGTCGTGATCCCTTTTTGCCTTGGGTCGATCAAACCCTCAAACACTACCAAGGTGAGTCGACAAGGTTTCACTACGTAGCCTTTACAAAGACTCCCCTGGTGCATAGCTGCTTGTTAGGTTTCGTCAGTCGTACAAACGTAGTACACCTCACCAAGGTGGGTGACTAACAAAACCAAATCGAATGAATCTCTGCGCCCACTTGGCAGAATGAGCACTACGCCCTGGCCCCCATTGACAGCCCTTAGGAAAAGCCAAATATAACCCCAGGTTCATATAATTATTCAGCTAAGGGCGTCTCATTCCACCCTCATGGTTGCACTGTTATCCCGGGTGGTCACTCAACGAACAGGTCCTTACAGAGAGGTGCTCAGGAAAATGGCCTGAGTCTTCTAAAATATCGCAAGATCATCATCGGGATAACATCATCGTATCATAAATATTCACATCATGTTCATTGATCAAGTTGAAGCGATAGCATAAGCTAACCATGATAACCCAAAAGGTAAGCAAGGATAAGATAAATACAGACTAGTCAATCCTTAGGTTTCAATAATGTATTGCGGGACGGTGAATTATAAAGTAAATAGGACATAATAGGTCAGAGGACACTTGCCTTCACCAGGTTGTTGCTCAGGAAGATCTTCGGCAACACACTCAGGAACAACATGCTGCTCGTTGTCTAAATAAAACGATCATACATTCAATACATTTGGAAAAAGGCAAATGAACAGCACACCAAACATGCAATCAAGTGAATACAAGCTTGACAGGACATTATAAACACAAAAGATAAACCTAAATGCTAGGGATTAGTACATTTAGGGATTAGTGATTCTCTAAACATTATGGATTACATTACTTAGTTTTATTGATTTTAGTGAGCCACAAAATTATACCAGGGATCAATTCACACATGGCATATTATTAATCTCACAAAATTATACATCTAAGTACCATTAGGGTTTCCTTTTTTATTTATCTTTATGAATATTTTGCAATTTGAATCACTCAATTTGGAGTTCATATAAAAAAGATACGAAATAAACAAGTTTTGAAGTTTGAAATACAAAATTAGGTCCAAATCTATGATTATTTAAAAGGTCAGGGGTCTATTTATAAGATGTTAGGGGCCTGCACACGAATTTACAGGACTGCGGGTTGACTCTCGAAAAACCGAGGGTTTCTTTAACAAAAAACACACGTGAATGGGTATGGGGTATTCTCAGCCATCCGATCGCAGATGGACAGTTGAGATCATATCTGAGCGAGAGCGAGCGCGGATGCGCGGACGAGTGCTGACAGGCAGGCCAAGGTTGTCAACGGCCTAGGGGCGAGGCGGCCTGACTGGCAGGCCCAGCTATAGGGCGCGGGTGAGGGAGCGAACCCGAGCAGTCGGATCCGAATCAGACGGGTAGGATTAGGTCTGCTCTAATTGAATCTAGGCCACTTGATCTCAGACGGACGCCTGAGATCCCGCGGCAAGCATAGGTAGGGTCTCCTTGACTGCCAGCGGCGGCGCCTCTCGACTCCGTGGCGGAGCTCCGCCGGAGGCGAGGGCATGGGCATGCCGGGGGGTCCTAGGGCGCTGCAAAGGGCTCAGGCGGGTTTGTGGTGGCACGACGGACTCGGTCGTGGGCACGACACCAGCGCAGAGGCACCAGAGGGTACCGATCTACGGCAGAGCGGTCTGGCGGCGGCGCTAGCCTACTTCGGCGAGCGATTGTGCGAGCAACAAGGCAGGGAAAGGGAAATTAGGGGCATGGGGATGTGGGTTACCTTGAGAGACGTCTCTAGAGTGCTTGAGCGATGGTGAGAAACACAGCGGGGCCCCGGATCGACAGCGGGGCAAGAGTCTGATTAGCGTGAGCAGAGGGTTATAGAGGAGGTAGGGGCAAACCAAGGGGTGTCTTGAGTCGCTGGCGAGGAGGCGGAGCTTACCGAAGCAATGAGCACGACGAGGCTCGGCAGCGGCCACAGAACGGGCCCGAGGTCACGGTGAACGCCGATGGTGCTCCAAGGGCGCATGTTGTGCGAGGCAGAGGTGCGAGGGGTCTGCAGAGGGGCGCTACTGGGGGAGGGGAGTGAGTGAGTGAGGTGCAGGCTCAAAAGGAAGGTCGGGTGCGTGCGGAGGTGGCCGGGAAACAAGCGACATGGATGCATCCACCGTGTGGTGTGAAGGCGGGAGGTTAGGGAAGCGGAGGGGGCTGACGGGTGGGGTCCGTGGGCCAGTGAGAGAGAACTCGCGAACGGGCGGTCAGCGCTAACAGAAGGGGTCCACCAGGCAGCGAGAGAGAACGGGCGCGTGCGAGAGGGGATCGACGCCGACAGGCCGGCCCCACCGGGCAGCGGGAGAGAGAGAGAGAGAGAGAGAGAGAGAGAGAGAGAGAGAGAGTGCTAATAGGCGGGGACCGCCTGTCAGGGAGGGCTGGTGCACGGGCGTGGGCGCGCGCGTGGGCTAGGCCGGCTGGGCTGTTTTGGGCCAAAATGAGTTTTTCTATTTCCAAGGAATTTATAATGCCTTTTCTATTTTATTTTCTCTAAAGTTTTCTATTCAAATTCAAACCAAGTTTCAAATTCAAACCAAATCAAACATGTGCATCAATTCAAAGAATATTTTGGGCTTAGCATGATGCAACAATCCATGACTTACATTATTTTGACAAAATAAATACTTAACCCCTCTCCTAATTAACTTGATTCTACTCAAAAAGAAAGAGAGAGAGAGAGACAAAAGGTAACGCCTGAATTTGGTAGATATTTAGGAAGAAATTTTATACCCCCAAATTCAGGATGTTACAAACCTATCCCCCTTATAAAGAATCTTGCCCTCGAGATTCATGGTTGGCTAGCAAAGAGTTCAGGGTACTTGGCTTTTAGATCGTCTTCTCTTTCCCAAGTTGCTTCTTCCTCTCAG
This sequence comes from Zea mays, assembly GCF_902167145.1. Classification (NCBI taxonomy): domain Eukaryota; kingdom Viridiplantae; phylum Streptophyta; class Magnoliopsida; order Poales; family Poaceae; genus Zea; species Zea mays. The sequence continues at coordinate 23,319,994 of NC_050102.1, read as the reverse complement.
TGATGGTGTCGGTGTTTTGGGTCCGACCGCGCACCTAGGTTTGCCCCTCGAGGTGCTTTTTGGAGTAGGACAGTGTTATCGATTGTAGCTCGATGGTTCGTGCCAGATGCACGAGAGACAGTGGACAATTTTGTATAGGTTCGGGCCGCTTTGAGATGCGTAATACCCTACGTCCTGGCGTGGATACTTTGTGTGGTGGGTTACAAAGGGGTCCTCTAGTATCAGGGATGCTAGAGAACTGAGTAGATGGCTAAGTTGTGAGATGTTTTTGAGGGGATGCCCCCTAGGCCTTATATACTCGACCGTGGGGCGTTACATGTGGATATGATAACAGCGTGAGCCTAAGTAATACTGAACCGGCTGAGCCTATCTTCCTATAATTTCGCCGACCTATCTCCGTTTAGTTCCGATGTATGAGGACACTATACGGGAAGGTCGGATCACTGCTGCGGTTGCTCAAATTCATCGAGCCGTCTGGGCTTGCGTTGGTCCAATCTTGTGTCAATCCACTTCACTAGACGTCCCTCCCCAGGCCCACGAAGGAATGACCTCGCGAATTATTGGGCCCAAGGCCTTTCGTGAGGTCTTTTAGCCTTCCAGTGGACCCGGGGGATATCTGTCCCCCACAAGCCCCCGATCTTTGGGTTGATTTTGAAATAACCGGCCCGAAGATCCTAGGTCTAGCTTGCGGTTTTTTGATTTTGATAAGGAATGCCTTGAAAATAGGTCCGCCGAGCCATTGTTTCTGAACTCTGAGTGACCTGGTAGAAACGATCTTCTGTTGTTTTCTTCTGCCATTATTTATCAGCCTTCGCTTTATTCCTCAGAAATCGATGCTCTGTTTCAGGTTTATGCTTTAGAGATCAGCATTCTGCTTTCTGGAATTCAGGATTCATTGGGTGCACCGGAGGTGCACCCAATGGGTGTAGCCCCCGAGCTTCGAGTGGATTACTGAAAATAACCCACTCGAAGGTCTTCATCTCAAGTCTTTTCAGAACTCATGCTTTAGAAGTCAGCATTGTTTTATTTTTATTTCATGCTTTAGAAATCAGCATTTTGTCTTTTGGGGTTGATGATCTATTGGTTGCACCGGAGGTGCACCCAATGGGTGTAGCCCCCGAGCTTTGAGTGGATTACTGAAAATAATCCACTCAAAGGTCTTCATCTCATGCTGTTTTTAGAAATCACCCTTTCCTCTTCGTCGAATGCCTTAGAGATCAGCATTATATCGTCAACTTTATGCTTTAGAGGTTAGCATACAGTCTTGCCTTTGAGATCGAGCATGCGATCTGGCCATGTCCTGTTAGGTTTGAAATTTATTTGATCTGCGACAGATTGGACATCCGGTAGATGGCTCTTGGCTAGTCTTCATATCACTTCGCGCTTCAATGCTTCTGTTGATTAGACTTGTACCTCATCGGCTATTTTTGGCTTTCCTTTGATCTCCGTCGATATCTTCCTTCTGTCTTGATACATTTATTGCGTATACTGTGTGGATGTGACTGCTTGGTAAAATCTATTGAAAATTCCTGGACGTCCCCCCCAATGGGTGTGAGCAAGGGACGGCTTCGTGCGCTGAGCGTTTAGCAAACTGCCCCTGAGTAGTAACTTGACGTGACCGTGGGTGTAATCATATCGTCCAAGCAGTTGACTTGAGTCCCAATGGGTGTCGTGTTACGTGAAACGGCGCCAGCCGCCTGACTTGTTTGCAGACGATTTGAATTGCTTATTGAATATTTGCGACTATTCAGTGACCATGGTAGGAGATGAGCGGTTGCCTTCTTCTTCTATAAATAGAGTGCTTGTTTCACTGGTGTCTTCACACATCTCTCTGCCGCTTGCTGCTTGCTCTCTTCTCTTCTACTCCACCATGGGCAAGAGCAAGAAAGGCGGAAGCTCCTTGCACCATTCCGGCAACAAGCGGAAGCGCGAGCCGACTCCTCCTTCGGAGAACTTCGGCAATTCCAAGTACTCGGAGGAGGAGTTCTCCTCCGAGTCCGAGGGATCACCGGTCCATGCCTCTCCCCCGGCATCGTCTGATGACTCAGACGATTCCCAGGGGATTGCTGCAGAAGTGTGGACATACATCCGGGCCGTCGAGCGCGCTGGGCTCGAGGGCTCGGATGAGTTGGAGGTCTCCTCGGACGAGGGGAACTCCTCTGACTCGTCCGAGGACAGGAGCGACGGTGACGACGACGGCGAGGGCGACGACGACGACGTGGGCGAAGACGATGGCGACGGCAGCAAGGGCGACGGCAAGGGCGACGGCAAGGGCGGCAGCGACGGCGGCAAGGGCGGCAGTGGCAACGGCAAGGCCAGTGGCTAGGCACCACTGGCTTAGATGTTAGTATAGTAGTAGAAGTAGTATTAGTAGAATAATGTAGTAGTAGTTAGTAGTATAGTGTAGTGAAATGTAATGTAGTAGTGTAATGTATCGAATAGTGGGAAGAAGACCAACTCATAATGAGTTGGTTCTTAAGTTTGTGGAAATACTTCCCCTCTCTATATAATGAAGAAGACTTCAGCTTGTTCTATGTGCATTTCTTGTTTTTCTGCCGTTCCTTTTGCAGTCGGTCGATCGATTGTATTTGTGCTTAATGTAGCCGTTGTTCTCGAAGGTAATGCTTGAGTAACGACTTGGAATTGTTGAGTCACATTTTAAGTCTGCCTGCATATTCGTAGAGAAAAAAACAGCTGATTTACTGTCAGTCTTCAGAGGTAGTAGCCGAATGGTTTTTTTGTGACGCCGGCGTTTTAGAGGCAACAGTCGAGTCCTTTTGAGCCACATCAGCGTTTTAGCAATAACGGCCGAGTGATTACTAGTGACGTCGACGTTTTAGAAGTAACAGCCGAGTTATATCGAGCCATGTCAGCGTTTTACAAATAATGACCGAGTGAAGACTGGTGACGTCAGCGTTTTAGAAATAACAGCTGAGTTACATCAAGCCACGTCGGCGTTTTAGAAGTAACAGCCGAGTGATGACTGGGCACTTTTAGAATCGGTACCTGACCCGTCGCATGCCTCTGCATTCTGAGCCCTAGCCTTACTTTCTACTTCCGGACCTTCTCTGTTTCCCTGTGATCTCGCTTTCGCTCAGTTCGCCGACGAGATTGAGATGGCGCCCAAGTGGAAGAGTCAGAATTCCACCGCTGCGATTATTCCTCCCATCGATCCCAACAACCAATTACCTTTCGCAGGTAATCATATGTCTGTTGTTTCCGAGTCAGACCTTCTCCATCTTGTCTCTGTCAGAGTTCTTCCTCCAAAGGAGTTTTGCTCTTGGTGGATTTGTCGTGGGTTACTGTCCCGACGGAGGATACCCACGAGTCCGTTATTTACATTCCTTTTCTCATCCGTGGCCTTGCTCTTCCTATTTCTCCTTTCTTTCGCGGTCTCCTTGATTTCTACCATCTGAATCTGACTCATCTGAATCCCAACTCTATTCTGCAAGTTTCTGTTTTTGTTCACTTGTGTGAAGCCTACCTCGAAATTCTGCCGCATTTTGGCTTGTGGAAGTACTTATATCATTGTTGGCCTGGAATGGCCAGGGGGCAGCACCAGCTCGTGGGTGATGTGAGTTTGGAGATGCACCGTGGGAGGAAGACAGAGTACCTCAACATCCCACTCAAGGACAACATCAAAGGATGGCGCTTGGAGTGGTTTATAGTAGAGAATCATGGCAAGTCCCTCCCCCCTCGGTCAGGGAGACAGCCGGATGTTCGTGCTCCAAGTTGGACTAAATCCCCCATAGACTTGGAGATAGCCGAGGCCAGGGTTCTGCTTGCCGAAGTTGGTTTTTTGAAGGAGAGAGGTCTGACTGCTGAAGCTGTAGTTGCAGACTTTGTTTTTAAGAACATTCAGCCACTGAAGGACAGAGCGTACCCGGCTTATTTGTATAGTGGTGTCACTGGCTCAACCCAGGTTACCAACAAGAGGATTCCTGCTGTGGATTTGGTAAGCCGGCTGGAGATGATCCTTAGAGGCAAAATGTCGAATATTGGTGCTCCTGTTGCATATTCTGCCTGGAATCTGCCACCTTCCAAGACTTTTTTCAGTTTTGCGTCCAATCCTCCTGCTAGTGACAGTGGCTTGGGTCTTAGAGTGCGACCCTCTCCCGAAGAAGTCGAGGTTCTGGTTGCTTCACTTGGTGATCTCCCCAATGATGAGAGGCAAGTTCACTTTGAGATGCCTATAAACCCAAGCGATGCAGAGATAAGTGCTATGCTGGACATGTTAGCTGAGGATTCTTCTGACTCCGTCCCTGCTAAAACCATAGCTGTTGCAACTATCCCAAAGCCCGGAAAAACCTTAAATGCTCAAAAATCTGATGGTGCTCGCGCAAAGCGCCTTTGCCCGGCCAGTCATCCAACTGCTCCTGCCGAGGGGAAGAAGAAGAAAAAGAGGAGGCTTCAGTGAGTGTCATGTTTGAATCAGAATGCTGGCCTTTCTGCTCCTGCTGCTGAGGAAGTGCCAGTGGAACTTTTTACTGGAGCTGATCCCAATGGGTGTGACCCTGCTGACGCTGACCCCAATGGGTGTGACCTTGATGATGCTAATCCCAATGGGTGCAATCCGGTCAGAGCTGACCCCAATGGGTGTGTTGTTCATATTGTTGACGAGGATGAGGAATAAGAGGAGGAAATCCCCTTAATTCGGAAAAATAGTCAGTGTTACCTAATTAGTGGGGAGAGTAGTGATGTTCCTTCTCCAACTTTGTCTGCTCTCGTTGGTCTGCAAGAGTTGTCCATAGCAAATTTTGATCAGGCTCCCGAGGATATGGTTCCTGAAGATCTGCTGTCCAAGCCAATAGATGGTGGTATGATGGACGTTTGCACTAACATTCTAGATGTGGGGTTAGAGTTATCTCGAGCAGCGTCTCAAGCCTCATCGACCTTGGAGTGCGGTCTTCAGAGTCAAGAAGCTGGTCTAGGTTGCTCCATTCCCATGGAGGTGACTGAGAATCCTTCAGCCTTAGAGGTGGCTGCTGCAGAGAACACGGTCCCCAAGGATGGCGCCAGCGGTTACCCAGCCCCCAAGGGTGTTGCTGGTAATGATCCAGCTCGGGTGGGCAGCGCGAGCTACGACCCAGCCCCCGAGGGTTCTACCGGTGGTGATCCGGCTCCGATGGGCAATGCGAGCTGCGACCCAGCCCCCGAGGGTGTCCGAGCGGGTTCTCCTTCTCATACCTCCATGGATGTCCACGTTGGGTCTTCTCCTCCACATTCTGATTGTATGGCAGCAGCTCGTGCTTCAAATCAGGAAGTCGCCTTAGAGGCCAGCGCACCTGACGCTAGAGTTTTGATTCTTGCTTGTGATGTTGAGTTGATCCCCAATGATGCTCTTTAGATTGCCTCAGTTGATATTCCTTCGTCGAGTCACCAACTGACTTCTCATGATTTGGGGCTTCCTTCGTTCTTCTCCAATCTTCAGGTAATTTGGCTTTTCCCGTTCTAGCTATACTCTGAGCGAAATACTGTCTTTGCCCTCATTCGTTTTCAATATCAGGCTTTGGTTGACGAGATAGCTGGTCAGCTGAGATCACAGGGTGCCTCTGTCCTAGAAAGAGCTCTGTCTCTGACGCATTGGAATCTAGTGCTGCTTCAGCGGTGGGTATGTGATTTGGAGATGACAAATGCTGGTTAGTGCCTCTGTTTCCTCTTTGGCTACTTGATTAATCTGCTTTTTACTGAGTATCTTTCTTCAACCATTTCTTGCTAGATATGGTTCGGCGGTACTCTGAGCTCAAGGAGAGGTATTCTCAAGGTCGGATGGACCTGGCTCGAGTTTCTGCTTCTTTAGATGATGCCAATTTATTGAATTCCTCTCTCAGTGCTCAGCTTGCCTCTGAAAGGGTGGCTAATGAAGTAAGTTTACTTGACTTTCCCTGATGTGTTCTTACTGCCTGCTGGGTGTTTGAGAGCTGATTCTTGTCTGCAGGAAGAAAAACGTGCCCTTGCAGCTTCTCGCAATAACCTTGATAGGTTGTATCGCGACGCCAACAATTCTTTGACTATCTTGGAGAGGAGCCATCGTTTTACCATGGCAGACTTGGATAATCACCGTTACAAGCTGCAAGAGTCCCAAGATGAAATCATTCATCTTAGGCAATTGGTGTCGAGCAAAGATTCTGTCATCAAGGATCTGCTCGTTTCCAAAAGATCAGTCGTCCAGGAGCTAGAGGCTGCTTGGCTGGCTGTCAAGGCTGCTGAAGACACTTCCACTACTTTGAAGGCTCAGCGCGACAACGCTATGGACAAAGCCATTCGCGCGGGACGGATCTTGATGAGAAGGTCGGGCGTGATTGTTCCTGACGACATAGTTGCTGATGTCAACGCTGCTCCTAACTCTTCGAGTCACCCTTCTTCATCAGTTACTCCTCAGAAAAACGTTCCCAAGTAGAAACATTGAACGCATTGTGTATGTGGTTAGTGTGCTCGAATATTCTGTTAGAAAGTGTTCTCGGTACTAAATGCCATTATTATTTTTCTGTTGTTTGAATTCAACAGTTGTTACAATTGCAGAAGTAAGTGCAGTGTGATGGTTTTGAAACTTCTTTCTATTTCGCGAGGCATAGAGATCACCCTAAGACGAGTAATCACAAGCGTGCTTATGCTGGATCGAGTAGACGTGAGCATGTCACGCCGATTTAAGTTACTACCAACTTAAATCGACTGCTCCGTTAGTAGGGTATAGTGGTCACCCTGAATTAAGTAAGCGTGAGCATGTCACACCGCCTTAAGTTATCGCTGACTTAAGCCGATTGCTCCGTTGGTAGGGCATAGTGGTCACCCTGAATTAAGTAAGCATGAGCATGTCACACCGCCTTAAGTCATTGCCGACTTAATCCGATTGCTCCGTTGGTAGGGCATAGTGGTCACCTTGAATTAAGTAAGCATGAGCATGTCACACCGCCTTAAGTCATTGTCGACTTAAGCCGATTGCTCTGTTCGTAGGGTATAGTGGTCACCCTGGGTTAAGTAAGCGTGAGCATGTCACACCGCCTTAAGTCATTGCCAACTTAAGTCGATTGCTCCGTTAGTAGGGTATAGTGGTCACCCTGAGTTGAGTAAGCATGCAGATTGACAATAAACAGTTCGAGTGCCTTTGAGAATGAAGTTTTTTTATTGATGGTGTATTATCCAATTACAGATTACAATGCCGTCCCAATAACTTTTGAAATCTAGCTAGGGGTAAAACTTCCTGAGATGCTCTATATTCCATGAGTTCCCTATTTCCGTGCCGTCCATTTGAGTAAGACAATATGATCCAGGCCGAGTGTCTTCTGCTACTATGAATGGTCCTTCCCATAGTGGCTACAATTTGTGTCGTCCCTCCTCCGTTAGAATTCGGTGGAGGACAAGATCTCCCACTGCGAAGGATCGATGCCGTATGGCCTTATCATGATAGCGCCTCAGAGTTTGCTGATACCTGGCTGACTGAATCACTGTATTCAATCGTTCTTCTTCTAGTATATCAACATCCTCTAGTCTAGTACCCTCAGCTTCAGCTATGTTTTCGAAGATCAATCTTGGTGCCCCAAACTTGAGATCAGCAGGTAGCACTGCCTCCGAACCATAGACCATAAAGAAGGGAGTGTTTCCAAGCAAAGCTCGGCTAGGTTGAGTTCTTAGGCTCCAGACCACATACGGCAACTCTCTGACCCACTTTCCTGTGAACTTTTCATTCTTGTCAAAGACTTTCTTTCTGAGTGCTTCCAATATCATTCCGTTGGCTCTTTCTACCTGCCCGTTGGCTCTTGGGTGTGCCACTATGCATATTTGATCTGGATGCTTTTTTGTTCGCAGAAATCAAAGAACTCTGAACTAGTGAAATTGGATCCCAGGTCAGTTATGATGCTATTTGGTATTCCGAACCTGAATATTATGTCTTGTATGAATTCCACTGCCTTAGCTGAAATTAGAGAAGCAATGGGCTTGTACTCTATCCACTTAGTGAATTTGTCAATAGCAACCAGTACATGAGTGTATCCTCCTTGAGCTTTCTTGAAGGGTCCAATCATATACAGTCCCCAGCATGCGAATGGCCATGTTACAGGTATGGTTTGCAGTTGCTGTGAAGGTAGATGCTGCTGTTTTGATAAGTATTGACAAGCTTCACATCTCTGGACTAACTCGGATGCGTCGCTCTTTGCCGTTGGCCAGTAGAAACCAGACCTAAAGACCTTCCCAACCAGAGTCCTGGATGCTGCGTGTATCCCACATTGCCCAGCATGGACCTCATCTAACAGTTGCTTCCCAGTAGCCGAAAGAATGCATTTCATGAGGACTCCTGTCGCGCCCCTTCTGTATAGTGTTTCCCCAATGAGAGTATAGTGAGCTGACTGCCTTGCAATGCGCTCTGTTGCATTTCTGTCATTCGGCTCCTCCTCATTCTTTATATATCTAATGATTAGTTTTCTCCAGTCATCGGAATCTGACTCTGGTTGGCTCAAAATATTGCACTCTTCTGCCCAATCCAATGAAATGCTCGGGCGTAGTACTTCATGGACGAAAACTCCAGGCGGGACCTAAGTCCGACTGGATCCTAGCTTTGACAACGCATCAGCTGCCGCGTTGCGATCTCTCTCCACATGATGAAATTCTAGCCCTTCGAATTTGTCTTCTAGCTTTTGGACGGCGGTGCAATATTTTCCCATGGAGTCATTCGAGCCATCCCACTCTTTGTTTATCTAACTTATGACCATCAGTGAATCTCCATATACCATCAGTCTCTTGATGTGCAGTGATATGGCAATGTTCAGCCCATGAATCAAAGCTTCATATTCTGATGCATTCTTGGACGCTGAGAATAGTAACTGAAGAGCATATTTGAGTTGTTCACCTCCAGGTGCAATGAAGAGGATTCCTGCGCCTGCCCCCTGCAGCTTCAACGAGCCATAGAAATACATCTGCCATACTTCTGCAGTCTCCGGGTTATCTGGCACTTGTTGCTCGGTCCATTCTGATACGAAGTCAACTAATGCTTGAGTCTTGATTGCAGTACGAGGTCGAAACTCAATGTCATGAGCTCCTAGCTCACAGGCCCACTTGGCTATTCTTCCGATGACTTCTTTGTTGTGGAGAATATCCCCTATTGGAAATCTAGTGACTACTATGACTTTATGGTCGTCAAAGTAGTGACAGAGCTTGCGTGCAGTTAGAAGTACTGCATACAATAGTTTTTGAACTTGAGGATATTTCTTCTTCGAGGGACCCAAGACTTCACTGATGAAATAGACTGGATGTTGTACTGGGTATGCATGTCCTTCTTCTGCTCGCTCGACTACCAACACGGTGCTCACCACATGAGTCGTGCAAGAGATGTATAACATCAGATCTTCGGTCGGTTGACTCGGCGTGGCTCGGCGCGGCGGCTTTAGCACTGGTGGTGTTGTCAGGAATTTCTTCACGGCATCTAGAGCTTCCTGAGCCTCTGAAGTCCACTAGAACTTGTCTACCTTCTTGAGCAACTTGTAGAACGGTAGGCCTTTTTCTCCCAACCTTGATATGAACCTGCTTAGGGCTGCCATGCATCCAGTAAGTCTTTGTACTTTCTTCTATGATCGTGGTGTCTCTATTCTCATGATAGTCTTGATCTTTTCTGGATTAGCCTCAATCCCCCGGTGGCTGACAATAAACCCAAGCAATTTTCCTGCTGGTACTCCAAAGAGACACTTTTTAGGGTTAAGCTTCCATCGATATTGCCGCAGACTGTTGAAGACCAGCTGTGAATCTTCAATGAAATTTTCTAAGTTTTTTGTCTTGATCACCACGTCATCCACATAAGCTTCCACATGCTTGCCCCAGTGGTCGGCTAAGCATGTCTGAATGGCTCTCTGGTAAGTCGCTCCAGCGTTTTTGAGGCCAAATGACATGGAGGTATAGCAGAAAGCCCCGAACGGGGTGGTGAATGCTGTTTTTTCCTCGTCTTCTTTTGCTAAGCTGATTTGATGATACCCGGAATAGAAATCTAAGAAAGATAACACAGAACACCCAGCGGTCGAGTCTACCACCTGGTCTATCCTGGGAAGTCCGAAGGGATCCTTCGGACAGTGTTTATTGAGATCTGTATAGTCGACGCACATGCACCAATCCACTTTATTCTTTTTGAGTACAAGAACAGGATTTGCTAACCACTCGGGATGTAACACTTCTCTAATGAATCATGCCGCGACCAAGCGAGCCAGCTCTGCACGGATGGCTTCTCTCTTGTCGAGCGTGAAACGATGTAATTTTTGTCGGATCGGCCTCGCTTGGGGGTAAACCTTTAGTTTGTGCTCGGCCAGTTCTCTCGGGACTCCCGGCATATCCGCAGGTTGCCATGCGAATACGTCTCGGTTATCTTGCAGAAACCGAACGAGCGCGCCTTCCTATCTGTCATCCAGGCTAGAACTGATGATAGCAGTCTTGCGCTCATTGGTGAACCCGAGGTTGATTCTCTTGGTTTCTTCAGTCGGCCGCATAGAGGTCACAGTTTGAGCTTCATTCGCGGGTACCACGAGGTCTTCCTCAGGCTTTGAGTTCGCCTGCGCAGAAGAAGTCGTCGATGGCTTGATGGTGAGGGCCGCCTGAATGGCCACTCAGAAACACTCTGCGGCGCCTTGGAAGTCAGCGCGCACAGTTATGATTCCTTGTGGTCCTGGCATCTTCAATATCATGTACATATAATGTGGAATGGCCATGAACTTCGCCAGTCCAGGCCTGCCGATGATGGCGTTGTATCCGCAGTCGAAGTTTGCCACCTCGAACCTTAGGAACTCGGTTCTGTAGTTTTCTGGAGTTCCGAAGGTGACCAACATGTAGATGTGTCCGAGTGGATATTCCCCTTTAGTCGGCACGATGTCGAAGAAAGGAGTGTCTGACTCGTGGAGCTCTTTGAGGGGAACTCCCAAGCCTTCAAGCGTCCGGGGGAAGGTGACGTTGATGCTGCTTCCCCCGTCCACTAACATCTTCTTCACCCTGCTCTCTCGGATCACCGGGTTGACGAGAAGCGGGTACTTGCCCGGGTGATCGAAGTTGAGCCACTAATCTGCCTGAGTGAAGGTGATCGGGTGCTCGGACCATCGATACGGGGCGGGAGGGTCGGTGGTCGCCACCAGTATCTGACGGTCGTTGAGCTTCTGTTGCCTCTTACTTTCCTGTGATCCATGTCCGCCAAAGATGACGTTGACTTCTCCATCAATGCGTGGGAACGCTCCGCCTCCTCCCCCCTTCTGCTGTTGAGGTTGTCGAGGTTCTCCAGGTCCTCCTCGTGGTGGAAGAGGTGGCAGAGGTTGGAAGGGTCGGTCGTTCCCCACGGAGTGCTTGAAGTCTCTGCAGTTCCGGAGGGTGTGGCGCATGTCTTTGTGGTACGGACACTGGGCGTCGAGGATGTCATCCAGTGTACGTTCGCCTCCACGAGGTCCTCCTCGGGCGCGAGAGGCGGGTGGTCCGGCGGCGTGGACTTCCTCACGAGGCCTCTTCTCCCAATGTTTGTCGGGTTGTTGGTTCGTGTCACGTCGCGATGCCGCCGGTGCAGGCTTTACTCCTTTGATGAGGTCCTGAGCTCGTTCGTCGTCGGTGATGTAGAGGTCGGCTTCCCAAAATAGCTGCTCAGAGGTAGTCGGCGCCTTTGCAGTATGGCTCGGACGAAGGCCGAGTCATTAGATCCCCGGTAGAAGTCCTCGATCACTGCCGCTTCCGCGACCTTGGGGATACGATTTCCCGTGGTCTGAAATCTCTTGAGGTATGACCAGAGAGTTTCATCTCCTCGGCGCTTGATGGATTTGAGGTCCCATGGCTGCGCCGATTTGTCGGAGAGAGATTGAAAGTTGGCGGTGAAGCGTTGACTGAAGTCGCTCCAGTCGTCGATGCAGTGTCGGGGTAGGTGTCGAAGCCATTGCAGTGCATCCTGTCCGAGGACGATGGGCAAGTCTGCGGTCATCACATATTCGGTTGCCCCAGCGGCTCGGGCGGTGGTGGTGTAGACGGCCAACCAGCCTCCTGGATCCTGCTTAGGCTTGTACTTGTCGACGTTGGAGGCTTTGAAGTTAGGGGGGCATTGAATGGCCCTGAGGCGTGGAGTGAGCGCCGATACTCCACACGTGTCCTCCTGTCGTCGATGATGATGTCTATCCCGGGGAGGGGAGTTGTTGTCGTGGTGCCTCGACCGTCCCCGGGTTGTGCCACCAGTCGAAGTCGTTGCCGACTCAATTCTGGTGGCCTGACTCCGCGCAGGGATGCCGTGATCCCGATCATATTCTTCTCGGTGCCGGATCTCGTTCTCGTGTCGGCGTCCGCGCGAGGCGTTGATGGAGCTCCGTGCGTCTCGCCGACTATTGATGGCGTGTCGTAGATCACTCGGCGGATGAGCGAGAGGTAGAAGATGATTAGCTGCCCGAGTGAACAGCCGCCGATAGCCCTCGGCGTCCGGGGTCCGGGGGAGGCCATCGGCTATCCGAGCCAATACTCCACCGACCTCACTCGGTGTGTTCATGGCTCGGGCAAAGTCGGGGTTCAGGTTTCGTCCAAAAAGAGGATTCTCTCGGCGTTGTCTTGCTTCGTGCTTAGCCTGCTCTTGAGCTTGCCGACGATCACGTCATCGGGAATTCCTCCTTTCCCTGAAGACCCGTTCTTCTGGAGTCTCTCCCATCTACGAGACCTCATCTTGTGCCACGGGCTGCGCCGGGTCCCGCTCTCCGGCTTCATGATGTCACCGAATATTTCGGCGTCGGTTCCTTCGTCGGCGAGATTCCCGCTGAAGAGGTTCTTCTCCTGGTGCGGTTGGTTCATCATCGGAGATGGGAGTTGATTCCACTCTTCCCCTGATGAAGAGGACGTCGGGGTAGAATGGAACCGTCATGGTGACGAGCTTCTTTCTGTTCTCCTTTGAGGGCGGAGGTACCAGAAGAGCAGTTTGATGATCCTTGACCTTGTTCGCCTCCTTTCTCCTAGTGATTTGTGTCCATGTCTCTATGGAAGAGGTGGACAACAGAGTTCTCCGGGTAGATGGACCCTCTGTTCCTGGCTTGCAGGAGGGAGTCTCTGTTTGGAGCACTGGAGGTCGCGCTTTTTCCTGCTTCGCTCTGGCTTTTCTGGAGTTTGTTGAGGAAGGCTTTCTCTCCGGTGAATCCACGATGTGATGTAGAGTTCCTTCTTCATCTGCCACGGATGAAATGGTTTCAAAGCAGAACGTGGACCCGGGGCGGAGGACAATCTGGTGCTGGAAGGTGATGGCCATTGAGCTAGCTTGGATCAGTGACACACCCCCTACCTGGCGTGCCAGCTGTCGGTGTTTTGGGTCCGACCGTGCACCCAGGTTGCCCCTCGAGGTGCTTTTTGGAGTAGGACAGTGTTACCAATTGTAGCTCGATGGTTCGTGCCAGATGCACGAGAGACAGTGGACAATTTTGTATAGGTTCGGGCTGCTTTGAGATGTGTAATACCTTACGTCCTGGCGTGGATACTTTGTGTGGTGGGTTACAAAGGGGGTCCTCTAGTATCAGGGATGCTAGAGAACTGAGTAGATGGCTAAGTCGTGACATGTTTTTGAGGGGATGCCCCCTAGGCCTTATATACTCGACCGTGGGGCGTTACATGTGGATATGATAACAGCGTGAGCCTAAGTAATAGTGAACCGACTGAGCCTATCTTCCTATAATTTCACCAACCTATCTCCGTTTAGTTCCGATGTATGAGGACACTGTACGGGAAGGTCGGATCACTGCTGCGGTTGCTCAAATTCATCGAGCCGTCTAGGCTTGCGTTGGTCCAATCTTGTGTCAATCCACTTCACTAGACGTCCCTCCCTAGGCCCACGAAGGAATGACCTTGCGAATTATTGGGCCCAAGGCCTTTCGTGAGGTCTTTTAGCCTTCCAGTGGACCCGGGGGATATCTGTCCCCCACAGATGGCCCCATTTGACTCTATACATCCTGATGGTGCTTCTCCGGGTGACCCTGTTTGCTGTCTCCAGAATCTAAGTTGGCTTCTCAGTGTAAGTCAGATCTTCTTGAACTTCAAGGTCCTTTGTTGGCAACTGCTCTTCTGCCACTCTCAAGCATTTCTTCCACTGAGACACATGGAACACATCATGCACAGCTGACAGACTTTCTGGTAAGCTGAGTTGATATGCTACTTCTCCACGCCTTGCTTGGATCTGGTACGGCCCGATGTATCGAGGTGCTAGCTTGCCCTTGACTCTGAACCTTTTGATTCCTCTGATGGGTGACACTTTTGGGTAGACATAATCTCCCACTTCAAAACTCAATTCTCTTCTTCGGGTGTCAGCATAGCTTTGCTGTCTGGACTGCGCTGTCTTCAGATTCTCTCAAACCATTCTGATGTTCTCTTCAGCCTCGAGGAGAATATCTAGACCGAACACCTGTCTTTCACTGGGTTGGTCCCAATGCAACGGAGTTCTACAATTCCTCCCATAGAGTGCTTGGAATGGTGACATCTTCAGACTTGCTTGGTAGCTGTTGTTGTAGGAGAATTCTGCATACGGTAGCCTCTTGTCCCAACCTAACTTGTCTTGCAATGCACAAGCTCTCAACATGTCTTCAAGAATCTGGTTGGTTCTTTCTGTCTGACCATCTGTGTGCAGGTGATAAGCTGAACTAAACTTCAAGTGTGTGCCCAAAGCTTCATGTAGCATGCTGCCAAAAATGAGAAGTGAACTGGGTGCCTGTGTCTGATACTATCTTCTTTGGGACACCATGCAAGCATACAATTCAAGACATATACAGTTCTACCAACACTGCACTGTTATATGTGGTCTTGACTGGTATGAAATGGGTCGCCTTTGTTAAACGGTCCACTACTACCCAGATGGAGTCATAACCAGCTCGAGTGCGGGGCAGACCAACTATAAAGTCATATCCCAATCTCATCCCATTTCCACTGGGGAATCTGCAACGGCTGCAACAAACCTGCGGGTCTCTGATGCTCTACCTTTATCCTCTGACAACTGTCACATACAGCCACATATTCTGCTATCTCCCTTTTGATCTCATACCACCAAAATCTTTTTGTTCAGGTCTTGGTACATGTTTTCGCTACTAGGGTGTATGGAATATGCTGTCTCATGAGCTTCCTTGAGAATTGGTTCCCGAATCGATTTGATGTCGGGAACGCACAGTCTATCCTTAAACCATTCCACTCCTTCGTCTTCACTGAAATCTGGGCCTTTCCCATCTATGATTAGCTGTCGAATCTCGTTGATTTTCTCATCATCTTTCTGGCCCTTCCTGATATTTTTTTAGAGTGGGTTCCAGCTCGACTGTCACTCCTTGAACGTTATTTAGAAATCCGAGGCTCAATCTGTCGAATTCCTTTGCTAGCTCATATGGCATCGGGTGAGCGGCCAACATATTGACTTGACTCTTTCTACTTAGAGCGTCTACAATCACATTTACTTTGTCTGAGTGATAATGTATCTCCAGCTCATAGTCTTTGATCAACTCTAGCCATCTTCGTTGCCTCATGTTCAATTCCGACTGGGTGAATATGTACTTGAGACTCTTGTGATCTGTGTAGATATCACACTTCTGCCCATACAAATAGTGTCTCTAGGTCTTCAGTGCATGAACCACTGCTGCTAACTCTAGATCATGAGTGGGGTAATTCTTCTCATTAATCTTCAACTGTCGAGACGAGTATGCCACTACTTTCCCTTCTTGCATTAACACACATCCCAGTCCGGTGTACGGAG
Source organism: Zea mays (assembly GCF_902167145.1). NCBI lineage: Eukaryota > Viridiplantae > Streptophyta > Magnoliopsida > Poales > Poaceae > Zea > Zea mays. Next base: position 23,304,303 of record NC_050102.1, on the reverse strand, counting down.
CATCACAATATACTGAGAATGGCTTATGAACATCTGGCAGAATCAATACCGGTGTTGTGGTCAACTTCCTCTTTGGTGTCTCAAAAGACTCTTCGCACGCTGGGGTCCACTTGAACTCAACCTTCTTTGCCAGCAAGGCTGTCATTGGCCTGGCAATCTTGGAGAAACCCTCAATGAAACACCGATAGTAACCGACCATTCCAATGAAACTCTTGATTCCTCGGACATCTTTCGGTGCTTTCCAATCCAGAATAGCTGCTACCTTCTTCGGATCCACATCTAATCCATTTTGGTTTGTAATGTGACCCAAGAACAGAACTTCACTGATCCAGAACTCGCACTTGCTCAGCTTGGCGTACAACTGACAATCTCGTAGCCTCTGTAGTACTTTCCTTAAGTGCTCTTCATGCTCTTGCTCATTCTGGAAATATACAAGGATATCATCAATGAACACCACTACGAACTTGTCGAGGTAATCCATGAACACGCTGTTCATCAAGTACATGAAATAAGTTGGCGCATTCGTCAAACCAAATTGTGGCGGAACCGCCCGAATTATTCCAGCTTAAGTGCCCAAGTCCCGCCTTAGAGGCAACGACACACTTAAATCGGAATAACCCGTCAGTCCCTCGGATCTAGTCCGATAAAAGCCACTTATCCAGGATCGAATACCACTAGCTCACTCGAAGGTGAGGCACAGAGAAATACAATAAAACATAATACCACAAATTTAATAAGTATCATTAGTGATTACATTATCGGAGTTTCAAAAATGATAACCATAAATTTTAATGCAGCGGAAATAACTAACGGAGAAAACCGAGTAACATGGCGAAGCCTGGCCACGCTACTCCTCCCGGTCCTCTCCTGCGGAAGCAGTAACCCACTCGACCGTCTATCCCGGTGGCAGGGATGAAGGCCAAGTCACACCATCAACCAATTCAACCTAAGGAGTACCTGCAAAAATTATGCCACAAGCAAGGCTGAGTATACTAATACTCAGCTAGACTTACCCGGTGTGAGGAGTCTACTCCTCTACCTCTAGACATGCAGCTGTTTGGTTGAGGGGTTTGGTTTGCCAAAAGCACTAGCTGAGTCTAAAATCAAGTTTTAGCTTTTCAAGTTTTAGTATGATCCTCTTTACTAGATGTGTACCTAGCTAGTCATACATGGTATCAAACATTTTATCAATCAACATCTTTTGCCATCTCATTTCCACTTATTACTCAATGCAGTACAATGGATCAAGCAGTCTCATTAGCTGCGAGAAGCAGACGATTCGAATCGAGTTTTTATCCTTGCAAGGTAAACCTAAACACATGACATGGCGAGGTACTCCGTCCCCACACACCTCAACCGTCCGCATCGATTCCCCGTCAGCAGATCAGGGCTCACCGCCTTGGCGTACAATGCCTCACTGACCCTGACTGCCGTCGTGCAGTGACCGCACTTGTACCCACCATAACTGGAATGGGAGACCACGTCTCAGGTCGCGTGAGGGGATATGTCCACTGCCAGGTTCACTCAGGTACTAGGCTTACCGATTTACCATATTTCTCGGCATGTGTTTAGTACGTTCAAACGCTTGACACAGGTATCCGCACGTTAATCCTTATTCCAATTTCATCTCGTAGACCACACATCCACATGGATCCGTGTCCACAGACCAACATCAGTATGATATGCAAGTGGATACAACCAATTTCCTGACCTCGCGCGAGTGCTAGAAAAATCACTCGACTTCTACCGAGATCCCTAATTAGCAAAAGCAGCTACTCGACCTAGCATACTAGTATCCATCTCAAGGGAAATCCTGAGGTAATGCAACTAGGGTTTCAGGCAACTCCTACACTTAAGTGCACAGTACAAGCCTACAAACATTAAGTGTAGGAAAATAGCATATATAAACGGTTATGCATAAAACCGGGGCTTGCCTTTAATTTAACACTTAGATAGTGTTTACTGGGGGAGGTACTCGCTTGGCGAGCATCTACTGGTTAAGTCCATTCTTCAGGTCGTCCACCAACGGCATCTTGTGGTTGGCACCACATCACTTGCATGATCGTCATCTCTCGGTCCTAAATGAGATGCAAGATGCATATGTATGAATATAATGAAAGTAGCACAAAAATAGCACAAGATATACAAAGACACAGTGGCGAACTAAACATTAAAGTGGAAGACACCGCAGACAACCACATGTTAGATTTACTTATCTACACGTCCTCGGGCATACGTAGCTACTACCACTGGAAAGATGACGACGCTTACTTTACTTAACCAATACAAACATGACCACACAAGCATGAGCACAAGTATTTACAACGTTGACGTTAATCATCCATTAGTTACCTAACATTAAATTAGTTAAGTACACAAGTTCGCTACGACTTATATATAGATAGACTTAGTTGAAAAGGAACTAGATACTTAATTGGGCTTTAAAATTATTCACTAGGCAAACACTTATTAGACCCGCACTAATTAGGTTCACTAACTTAGCGAGATGTATACTTGTTACTTATATAATTAGGCCCAATTGTATTAGTTATATTATCAGTACTGCGGGTTCAACCAATCATCAAACGAGGAAAACAGTCGACTCGAGTCAAACACAACAGAGTAGAGCATCCACCAAGCATAACAAATTCAGGACAGCAGCACAGCAGGTGTTTGTTTCAGTCATAACTCTTCAAATATTAATCCAAACATAGCAAACTAGGACTTTCTAGAAAGCTTAAAAAGTGAACTACAACTTTAGTATTTTCACCTCAACCTGATTCATCACTTAGCAAAGTCAAAAAGTGCAATCACAGCAGCTCTGTCCAGATTTGGACAGATTCAGGCTTGCAACTTCAAAAATTCATAACTGAAGATTCAGACATCCAAACAAAGTGATCTTAGACTTTCTGGAAAGCTAATTAAATGTTCTACAAATTATTTATAAACATCTCAAGGTGATTCCATATTTAACTAAGGATAAAAGACACTAGAAGACCTTGCTGTCCAGAATTGGACAGATTCAGTCTTCAGACTTTAAACATTCATAACTAAATCTTCAGACCACCAAAAAGAGTGATCCAAGACTTTTTGGAAAGCTTGACAAATGAACTACATAACTTTTATAATCACCAAGAATTGATTCTATGTTGAACTGAATCAAACAATTCAGTTTTCGAAATTTGTTCTGTCAGTTGACAGAACACAGCAACCAAGTTGTAAAACTCATAACTCTTAAATCGTCAGGCCTTTAGTTATGAAATTTTAACACAAGCAAGATAAGAAAAGCATCTACAACTTTATTATAATCTACAAGGACTGATTCAAACATTAACTTAAGAAAACAGTACAGTCTCTGAAATCTGTACAAAAATTGGACAGATTCAGTTACTGAATTTGTAAAAAGCATAACTCCTAAACTGTCAGACCTATGGCTGTCAAATTTTAGTACAAGCAAGATAATCATGTTATCTACAACTCTTCTATATGACCTTTCTACAGAAAACATGATTTGGTTTATAAAACAAACAGCACAACAAAAACAACGCGTGCAGTCCAAAACAGCAATCAATAAATTTTCAGCTCCTATATAATTCAAGAATTGTCGCGTTCTAGATACTTAAATTATTCTAACACTTTGACAATTGTTAGAGTTAAAATAACCAAGTGGGAACTAACAAGTAGACTTACTAATTTTTATCTGTGCCATTTAGTGCACTAAAATTACCACATAAATTCAACAAACACATTCACCACGTAAATAGCATGATCACACATGACCTCGACTTAACCCACTACACGACGGTTGATCTTTAGCGACCCTTATTAGGGACCGACGGTTGGTTGCTAAAAGTTATGGACCGACAGTTGGTCGCTAAATGCGTTTATAGCGACGGTCTATGGGTCGCTAAAAGTTTAGAAATTTAACGACTTATGGTCGGTCGCTATAGAGGTAAGTGTGTGACTGATGGTGGGTCGCTATAGGGGTACGTGACTTTTGTGTTTCTTATTTAATCACCAAAGCCCATGTAAAAGCCTACTAAACAAACAAAACCCTATTCCACGCAACAAACCACAAATTTTCTTTTAAGTGTTTACTATTTATTTGCCTTTGAAATGATTTTTGATTTCTCATAATTAATTTTGGATATCGAATAACATTTCTTGTTAAGTAAAAATCCAAATAAATAATATAATAAGTACTAGTTCAAAAAAATAATAACTATTTTATTTATAAATAATTTTGGGTTAATTGTTCTGAATTTTAGGGTTATTTCAAATTATATTTTGAAATTAGAAAGGAATTGAAAAAGAAAAAAAACAAAACCTAACCTAACTAACCCTAACGGCCCAAGGCCCATTAAGCCGGCCGCCCAGCGCGCGCGTCCTCTTCCAGCTGAAGTCGCCGCCGCCCTCTGCTTCTCTCTGTCTCCCACCCGCCTCCTCTCTCCTCCCCCTCGCTCCTCTCTCCGACGCGCAGCCGAGCAGACCGTGCCGACCGAGCAGCAGCAGCGCCGTCGCCTCGCTCCTCTCTCTCCCTCGCAGTTCATACTATATCTTCCCTCGCCTCGCTCTTCTCTCTCCCGACCGAGCAGCAGCAGCGGGCGGCACCCATGGCATCCGTGGCGAAGCTCAAGGAGAAGCACGCCGTCGCGACGGCGTCGGTGAACTCCCTGCTCCAGCGCCTCCGCCAGCGCCGGGAGACGCTCCTCGACACCGACGGTGAGGCATCCCTCCCCCCTCCGCCAGTTTCCGTTTCCATGTGCCTAATCAGATAATATTATCTTCAGACAGAATACATCTTTATGTTGAATCAAAGTGTCAATATGAATTTTGATAACCAAGCATTGAGATTTGCCTAATCAGATAGTTTCCGTTGTCATGAGAACAGTACGAAAGACGGTTGACACTGGACGAACTGTTGTCTGCACAATTCATCAACCAAGCATTGAGATTTTTTAATCTTTTGATGAGGTATGAAAAAGTTTAGATGGTATAGCCATATAAGTGGACAAAACATAGACACAACAAGCAATTGAGAAACATGATAGTCCAATGTACAGAAGTAAGTATGAACCGTCGTGTAGTGACAACAGCAGCAGTCAGACCTTTGCAACCCCGGTGAGACCAGCTGCTTGCGCTATGTTTATTCCTCACCAGTGCCTATGTTTGAGTATTAATTGTGTATGTTTGTGTGTGTTGGTGGTGGAGCTAAATCCCGGAAGATTTAGATAAGGAGAAGAAGGTTTTAGCGGGGTACCTGTCACGTGTTCGATGATATGCTCGAACTGGTGGCCATCGTCGTTCTTGCTAAAAATCAAGTCAGATCATGAGGTCCAAATCCCAGGTATTTCTAGCGTTGCTGTTTGTTCTAAACTTGCCCCTAGTTGATATTTGACCACTAACTTGATAAATGCTGAAATCTAGAAGCATGCCATAAACAGTATAACGATTGTAGACAACAATTGCTTAGTTCTTGTTATTCGCTTTACTATAGAAATGTTAACGACATATTTTTATGAAGCATTATTTCAGCAGCCATCTTTGTGGTGATTGGGTTCAACCATGTTAGGACAGAAATCAGGGTTAGTTTCTCCCAGGGAGTACTTCAAGGGTCCTTATTACATCTGCAGATTCAAGAATCAGGGTTGTTGATGGCCTTAATCTAGTTCACAAGTACAAAGGTATCAAATTTTGAGCCCGGGAACTTTTTTAAGATCAGTAGGCATATCACATCATTTATTTTTGCAAGACATAGTTTTGTACCAGTACCACATTGTTTTTCTCTGCTTCTGGTAAGTGATTTAGTAAAATGACTGGTTCTTTACGTAATTACATTTTGATAACCTGTTTTGGTTGTTCATTAAAAACTTATTTCTGTGTTAGAATCCCAGTGTCTGTAGTTTGGTAGATGGGCAGGAATCAAACCATATAGTAATCAACTATTTACCAATAACATATTTCGATGTTCCATTGATCGAATCATGTAGTGTTTTCGCGTTTCTCTTGTCATGTACTTTCAACAAAGTGACAAAACCTGTCATTCTCCACTTTGTTGAGGTGACAGGTCCTCTTGTTCACTTAACACGATAACACAGTTATATCTGCTCGTTGGTGGGTCCACTATGCATATATTTTTTTCACCTTGAAGCAACGATGTTTAATTTTCTACTTGGTTGTTTCCACTGCAACTGCAATGGCTGTTTCACTCTTTGTTCTCTTCTGTTTCAGGTTTCCGAAACACTAACAGCCAGATTTCAGCCTGTTTAGCTGCTAATGGGAGGTATGTGATCTCAGCAAGTGAGGATTCCCATGTGTACATATGGAGGAACGATGGTAGCCTTGAAAAAGGCAGAAGCAAGGCGAATGTTACTGTCACCAATTCCTATGAACATTTCCACTGCCAGGATGTGATAGTTGCTGTTGCACCGCCATCTAATGGCTCAGCAGTGGTATCCAGATCAAACTCCATGAAGCACAATGAGCCGGATTCTGTATTGGAGCATCCTCTGCTGCATGCTTTTGAACAATAGTTGGAGTGATATGAAACATTAGTGATCTAGTTGTGAATGATATTATAATTGTGATGCTTTTGTGAATATATAATTGTGGTGCTTTTGTGTTTATGTGATGGATCTATGACTGTGGTATATTGATTAACTGTGTATGTCTTTATGATTTGTGTATAAAAATCAGTGATTTGTGGTGCTTAATTAAATGTATATTATTATTAATAACAACTGTAAAAAGGGCGACTTTCTGTTGGTTGCTAAATGTATAGTATGACGACTTACGGTTGGTTGCTAAATCTATAGTACAGCAACCCGCGGTTGGTCGCTAAATATACAATATTAGCAACGGACGGTCGGTCGCTAAAAAGATGTCGGTCGCTAAAGCCTTTAGCGACGGCACTTACAGCGACCATCCTTATGGGTCGCTAAAAGTTTTTAGCGACCAACCGTAGGTCGCTGAAGGCCGTTTTAGCAACCAACCGTAGGTCGCTGTAAGTGAACCGTCGTGTAGTGACCGCAGAGGAAGCGATGACTACTTCGGCCTGTCACCACCTCTCTACAGTTCAATCAATATTAACTACATCGATCGAACCTCATATTGCGCAACTTTTATAATTTACTATCTCAAATATAACCATAGCACGACATGCACTTGAGAATCTTTGTTCAAGTTAACGCCATCACTACTACAACGCACTTCGGCAGACATGTTTGATAACACATCTTTCTAAATTAATCTATCTCATCTTCCAAACACTAAATATATGTCACTTAATTTACATTTTTCACCTAATTTAACCTACACCAACGATGAATACATAAATATAATTATCCTAGACTGACTCACTAGCCGAGTGCAGAAGACACCAAGCATGCTTTAGGATTTACCAAATTTTTGCCACACTAACACATTAATCTACGATGAAGCATGTTAGCAATTCATTAACACATTCGCGACCAATCCCTATGACACACCAAGGAACTATCACAGCCACATATCTATCCAATCCAACAACAAAATAACCTCGGCTCACCCACGCACCTACAGGTCCCCAAAATACGCACAAGGCATCAACCGCGCAAGTGACTCCAACCGGATTGCTCATACTCCTCATTCGCATCGACTATCACAATCACCGATCCCATGCATAAAACCAATACCCTCTTCACATAAACATCTACCGATGCATTCCCTAAAACATGATCCGCATTTATTTATTTAAACTTAGTCTTCGCATCAGACAAGACATCATATATTTTCCTATCAAAATATAAAAACATCGGAGTTCTTTTCTACTTCATTTCCTCTCTACACGCTTCCATTCATACCAATGTATTTTCGCACACATAATCACACATGCACATCATCGACCAAAACCTAATTAGACTAACTACAGATCGCACACATCAAATATCCTCTTGTTCTCTAATCGCAAACGTGATCCTACCAATGCGCATAATCGAATGCTTTACACACATCCACACATATACATGCACTGCCTGACATCAACCAAATCATACATAATGTAAACTATAAATCAATCAACCTGAACGGGATCGGATTTGAGTTGTGCAAGCACGTGGTGCACCCGACCGGTCTTGTATCGAACACGCGTGCGCGACGAATGGCATTGACGGCTAGCTGTGATTAGACACACACAACCGTTCAACAGTTTTACCAAGCACAAAAAAAATAAAAATATAATAGCAGCAATGGCAGCGAGGGTTTTCTCACCACGGGTTTCGACGACGGCGCGCAGGCGCTGCGCAAATCGGGTCAATGCAAGCGATACGAACGGGATCTCATGGCTGCTGCTCGCTGCGCCATTTCGTCGAGCACGACAAGGGCGAGACGCGGAGGGAACCCATGTGGCTGCGTGAACTGACGTCGCGGCTGCTGCGCGAGGTCGACGGCGTGCTGTTCACTGCGCAACAAAACAGCAAGCCGGCAGCGCGCGGAGCCGTCGAGGCTGCTGCACATTTCGTCGAGCACCCTGCGCACATCGGAAAGGAGCAAGGGAAGGAGCTTTGCGCAGGGCTGCTGTTTTTGGATCGGAGGGCTGGGCGCAGGGACTTGGACGCCGTGGCTGCAGGAATAGCGGCGTTTCGCCGAGGAGCTACGCAGTGAGGGGAAATGAGAAGCTCGCTGCAAGGGGGCTGCTCGGCCATGGAGATGTGGTCGGGGCGAGCAGCACGGCGAGGGCATTAGCTCCCTGTTCTAGCGCCCAGGACAGGGGGTTCATCGGTCTGCACTGTGGCTGAAAAGGGGCGACATGGGGCTAGAGCCGAGGAGCCGAGCTGCTGGGCGCCGACCATGGAGATGAGGAGCAGGGGCGCCATGGAAGGGAGAGGTGGACGAGCTGCTGCTCGCCGTGGAGCAGGGGAGAGGCGCTGCTGCTGTTTGTGAGAGCTCGAGCTTGGGAGAAGGAGAGCAGAGGCGCTGCGCGAGGAAGAAGGGCGCCATGGCTGGGGCGTCGGGCTTCATCCCTGAGCAGGGCGTCGGCCCCAGGGGAACTGCTCCCTGCGCTTGCTGCTCGCTAGAGGAAGAAGAAGAGGGCCTGCTGGGGAGGGGATGAGCTGGGCGCTCGGCTGCTGGGCAGCCATGGGAGGAAGGGAGCCGAGCTCCCTGCGCTGCGCTAGGAACAGAGAAGGAAGAAGGCTGTGCGTGTGGGGGAGAGGAGGAAGAAGGTTGTGGCGGCTAGGGGGGTAGATGCAAATTTTCCAATTTGCAAGGGAGAGAGCTCCTATTTATAGAAGAAAACCTAGGGTTAGGATTTCAAATGGGCCAAATGGGCTGGGTTGGGCTGGCCCAAACACTAAACCGGGCCGCGATAATTTATTTCCATTTTATTTTATGGTGTTTTGATTAAACATGGATTATCGGATCGCTAATTATTTCCCGGAATACAAATGCTCTTGCAGAATTCGTTTGTACGCGAAACAGCGTGAACTAGAGTTCGGACGAATGGACGATTGAGCGATTAATTCGGCCGAGAATCAAATTTGATTTCGCTCGGAAAATAATTCCTCGCGCACTATTTTAGAAATGATGTTTCTCTCAGACTTTTGATCGGCTTTGGATTTTTAGTCGGAGAAAGCGAATCGTGACATTTTAAAATTGTTGTCGATACGGGGTTTTGAGTTCGGTTCGGACATGAGATATTTGGCCGAGTCGGATAAAATTGATTAGAGGACGACATGTCGAGTATTCCGTTTGAGAGTACGAACTCAGATTAAAATAGTTGGACATCGATCGAGGTTCGAGAAATTAGACTCGGGCTCAGATCAAATGACAGTTGTTGAGAGTTTGATTAAATGAGCTTCAGATGAGATTTATAATTCGAGGATGATTTTCGAGTTTGCATTCGTTCCGAGAAATAAAAGTTTTAACAGGCCTCGAATTCGGTCTTCTGTGAGACTGAATAATTCCGAATTCGGTGAAATATGAATGAATAATCTGGATAATCAGAGACATACACGAGCGAGAAAGAGAAATTTTTACTGAGCATCCAAGATTAGGATTAATCTCCCGTCATAACACGAAACTGACACCTGGGGTGTCACACGAATGACATGACAGTGAACTCATATAGTGCATATTTGGTGATGAATGTTGTCTTCAGTATATCCGAAGGTCGGATTCTGAGCTGATGGCAACCTAACCTCAGATCTATCTTTGAGAACACACCGGCTCCTCTCAACTGATCGAATAAGTCTTCAATTCTGGGCAGGGGGTACTTGTTCTTGACAGTGACTTCATTTAAGGATCTGTAATCAATGCACATCCTCTTTGTACCATCTTTCTTCTCCACAAAAAACACTGGGGCTGCCCAAGGCGAGGTACTTGGTCTAGTGTAGCCTTTCTCTAACAATTCATCAATATTCTTCTTGAGTTCCACCAATTCTGGTCTGGACACTCGATAGGCCCTCTTGGAAATAGGGGCGGTGCCAGGTATAAGCTCTATGGCAAATTCAACTTTCCTTTCAGGGGGCATGTGTCACACCCGGTTTTAGAAGGCAAACCGAATGCGAACCATGTACGTGCCAGGATCAGTTATTCACGTACACAGCAGTTACATAACATGGACATCATCACACAGTGCTCAAAATAGTATTAAAAGGGAAATAATAGTCGATTACATCATACGTCTGAGACGTCCATATAGTTCTTACAATAAATCAAAGTGCGGAAAATAAACGTAGATAACCGCGGCCTTCACAGGCAGCCAACTGGGGGTTGCCGCTAACCCACGCCTAGAACTCGTCGTAGTCTTGGAACTCCTGGAAGTCTCCTTCCACGGCTTCATCTTCTCCTGAGCAGTGGTTGCAATGTTGACAACCTGGGGATGGGGGGGGGTTGGTGTGTAGAGCAAGGGTGAGTACACATCAACATACTCAACAAGTATCCTGTTTGGCTGTAGTGGACTAGCTTTATGTGGGGATAAGTCAAGCAGTTGCTTTTAGTTGGTCAGATTATTATTTACTAATAGAAAGCCAGGTTTTAGCATTAACCCAAGTTATTAGCCCGATGTACCCTTTCCAAACGGAAAGAATACCACTTACCAGCACCATAGTCATAACCAAAACCGTCGATCTCATAGTCACCTGTACCATAATGTCTCTGATCAAGTACCACTAATCATTGGAGCTCCCTTGGTCGCTCATAACCGCTAGCACGGCTGATATATCAGTTTTCAAACACTCTGCAGAGGTTGTGCACTTTACCCACAAGCCGTGATTCCCATTCTGCCCGGAGAGAGCTACTCCCCATTAACCACTACCTAGGTGGCCTAGCAGGGCATCACTACGTAGCCTTTACAAAGATTCCCCGGGGCTGTAGCCACCCGTTAGGTTTCCTAAATGCACCGCACTCCTCCCCAAGGGGCGAACCCAAACTTGGCAGAGCGAACCGCATACACCGAGCCCCATTGACGGCATGATGGCTAAGTGAACTACACCCCGGATCCTCCAATTATTCAGCTAAGGGCATCCCATTCAACCCTCATGGTTGCACTGTTTTCCCGGGCGGTCATCCATAGAACAGGTCCTTACGGAGAGGCACTCGAGAAACCACTCGAGCCCCCTTGAAGACCACAAGTACAACATCATAATAAGAGAAGGGAAAACAACGTATCATAGATAATCTCATCATGTTCATTGATTAGAGTTTGAGCAATAGCATAAAGCTAGACAATAATAATCCAACCCAAATAGGTAAACAAGGACATGGATAACAAAAGCTAGTCAATCCTTAGGCATAAATGTGTAAAGCAGGAGGTGAATTAAAGAATGAATAGGACAGAGATAGGTCAAGGGACACTTGCCTCCACCAACCGACTGCTGCTCAGGGGCTTCTCCTGCTAGTTCCTCGGGCTCATCAACCGGATCGTTCTCTATGCGATTACAAGCATACATACATCCATCCATTCAAATTAGGAAACAAACAGTACACCATACAAGAGAACAAATAAAGTAAACATGCATAGAATATCACATACGATAATGAATTTACCTTGATTCGAAAGAAACGAGAGAAGGTCTCGCAGGGGTTAAGGCTTATGCTCGAGGTGCACTACGGGTAAACGAATAACTAGACGTCACGTGCTCTAATTCCAATTGGTTCTAATAAAAGAATTAGCTACATGCACTAATGTAACATGACCACTTTTAGTAGATTATCATTGAATGAGATAGATGATTAGCTATACAAATTAACTAACGTAACCAATTTCCAAATTGAGGCCCCTATCTTATTAATATGAACAACGGGATTAGCGCGCATAGGACACGGGGCGTCTGGGGGGTAGACGGGGCACGACTGGTCGTGCCAAGGCACGCGCACTACGCGAGCACGCGCGCGAGACCGCACGCACACGCCACGAATTAGCCGTGCGCACGTCGGGGCCGAGCGCTAGCCGAGCTCAAAGCCGCGCGCTAAAGGCACGCTAGGCCGAGCTCGAGGCCACGTCGGGGCCGTCACGATGTGAGGAAGGCACGGCGGGGCGAGCGGGCGAGCACGGCGCACGGGCGGGGCGAAGCACGGGCGGGGCAGGGGGCACGGCCGAGCCGGGCGCGGCGGGGACGGCCGAGCCAGGGCGGGGCGGCCGAGCCGGGGCAGCCGGGGCGCGGCGAGGGGCGGGCTCGCCGGAGCGAGGCGCGCCGGGGCCGGGGGCACGGCCGAGGCGGGGCGGGGCGGCCGAGCTCGCTGGAGAGCCGGGCGGGGCGAGGCGGCCGAGGCGGGGCGGCCGAGCCGAGCTCGCCGGAGAGTGGCGCGGGTGAGGCCGGGGCCGAGCGCGACGGGGCGGGGCGGCGTGGAGCGGCCGGGCGCGGGCGGCCGAGGGCGGCCGAGCCGAAGGCGGCCGGGGCCGGGGCCGAGCTCGCCGGAGGCGGCCGAGCTCGCCGAGCCGGGGGCGGCCGAGGGCGACGCGGGGAGGGCGGCCGAGCGGGCGGCCGAGCGCGGGCAAGGCCGTGGCGGCCGGGGCCGGGGCCGAGGCCGAGCTCGCCGGGGCCGAGGCGGGCGCGCCCATGGCGCAGGGGGCGGGGGACGCCGGTGGGAGAGAAGGAGGAGGGAGGGGAGGAGAGGAGGGAGGAGAGGGGGAGAAACCTCACCGGAGAGGGAGGCCGGCACGGCGGCGGCGCCGGGGTGGGGCGGCGGCGGCGCGGGGGCGGGACGGGGGCGACGGCGGCTAGGGTTAGGGTGAGGGAGAGAGAGGGGATGACGAGCGGGGCCCGCGGGGAGGGGATTTTTTGGAAAAAGAAAAGGGGAGGGGGGCGGCTGGGCCGGCTGGGCCCAAAGGGGAAGGGGGGGGCGCGCGGCTGGGCCGAAAATGGGGAAGGAGATGGGGAGGGAGAAAGAAAAGGTTTTCTTTTTCTAAAATCTATTTCCTCTAAATGAATGCATTCACACTTTTAAACAATCAAAAAAGTATGCATGGTTCGACATGGTGCATCACCCAAAATAAAGTATTTTAAGGTTTTGCTTTACACGAGGTCTAAAGCCAAAACCCGCTATAACTTTGGAAAAGATCAAGGTTTAGCGAAGGGAAAAGGAAAAAGGAAAGGGTAACGCCTGAATTTGGTGAGAGAAAAGAAGAAAAAATTCTACCCCCAAATTCAGGGCGTTACAAACCTATCCCCCTTAAAAGAATCTCGCCCTCGAGATTCAGGGTTGGCTAGCAAAGAGCTCAGGGTATTTGGCCATCAGATCATCTTCACGCTCCCAGGTTGCTTCTTCCTCAGAGTGATGATTCCATCTGACCTTGCACATTCTGATGGTCTTCCTTCGGGTGACTCTGTCTGCAACCTCAAGGATTTGCACTGGCTTCTCAACGTAGGTCAAGTCCTCCTGGACTTCAAGACCTTCCACTGGCAACTGCTCTTCTGGCACATGCAAGCACTTCTTCAACTGAGACACATGAAAGACATCATGCACAGCAGACAAATTCTCTGGCAGACTGAGCTGATAGGCCACTTCTCCACGCCTTGAGAGAATTTGGTACGAACCAATGTAGCGGGGTGCTAGCTTGCCTTTGACTCCGAACCTTCTGACTCCTCTGATCGGTGACACTTTCAGATAGACAAAGTCTCCGACTTCAAAACTCACCTCTCTTCTTCTTGTGTCTGCATAACTTTGCTGCCTTGATTGCGCTATCTTCAGATTCTCTCGAACCATCTTGATGTTCTCTTCGGCTTCAAGCAGAATGTCTGGCCCAAACACCTGCTTTTCTCCAGGCTGATCCCATTGCAACGGAGTTCTGCAACTCAAATGGTGACATCTTCAAACTGGCCTGGTAACTGTTGTTATAGGAAAACTCTGCATAAGGCAATCTCTTGTCCCATCCGGACTGATCCTGCAACGCACAGGCTCTCAACATGTCTTCAAGAATTTGATTGGTTCTTTCGGTCTGACCATCTGTCTGCGGATGATAAGCTGAACTGAAATTCAGATGTGTGCCCAAGTCTTCATGCAACTGCTGCCAGAAATGAGAGGTGAACTGCGTTCCTCTGTTTGACACTATCTTCTTTGGCACACCATGAAGACAAACAATCCGAGACATATACAATTCTGCCAATACTGCACTGCTGTAGTTGGTCTTGACAGGTATGAAGTGGGCTGACTTGGTTAAGCGGTCCACTACTACCCAAATGGAATCGTAGCCGGCTCGAGTGCGAGGCAATCCGACTATGAAATCCATAACGATTTCATCCCATTTCCACTGAGGAATTTGCAATGGTTGCAACAATCCAGCAGGTCTCTGGTGCTCTGCCTTAATTCTTCGGCAACTATCGCACATAGCCACATGCTCTGCGATTTCCCTCTTCATTCCGTACCACCAGAATTTCTTCTTCAGATCCTGATACATCTTCTCACTGCCAGGGTGAATCGAATAGGCTGTCTCATGAGCTTCCTTAAGAATCAATTCCCGAATGGATTGGACATTGGGAACACACAAGCGGTCTTTGAACCATATCACACCTTCTGCATCTTCTCGAAAGTCTTTGCCTCTGCCATCTAGAATCAGTCGCCGGATCTCACTGATCTTCTCATCATTCTTCTGCGCTTCTTTGATTTCGCGCTCCAAGGTAGGTTCCAACTCAACTGTGACTCCTCGCGAATTGTTCAGAAATCCGAGACTCAACCTGTCAAACTCCTTAGCCAACTCATAAGGCATCGGACGAGCGACCATCAGATTGACTTGACTCTTCCTGCTCAAAGCATCTGCCACTACGTTTGCTTTGCTTGGATGGTAATGGATCTCCAACTCATAGTCTTTGATCAACTCTAACCATCTTCGCTGCCTCATATTCAACTCTGACTGAGTGAATATGTACTTCAGACTCTTGTGGTCTGTGTAAACATCACATTTCTGTCCATACAGATAGTGCCTCCATGTCTTCAGTGCGTGAACCACTGCTGCCAACTCTAGATCATGGATTGAGTAATTCTTCTCATGAACCTTCAGCTGTCGGGACGAGTAAGCCACAACTCTTCCCTCTTGCATCAACACACATCCCAAACCTGTGTAACAAGCATCACAATACACCGAGAAAGGCTTGTGCACATCAGGCAAGACTAGGACAGGCGCTGTTGTCAACTTCTCTTTCAGCGCTTCGAAGGCCTCTTGGCATTTCTGGGTCCACTTGAACTCAACCTTGTTGCCTAGCAACGCTGTCATTGGTTTCGCAATCTTCAAAAACCCTTCAATGAATCGCCGATAATATCCGGCCATTCCAATGAAACTCTTGATTCCTCGAGTATCTGTTGGCGCTTTCCAGTTCAGAATGTCTACCACTTTCTTTGGATCCACGGCCAATCCTTCTTTGTTGATTATGTGACCCAAGAACAGGACTTCATTGATCCAGAATTCACACTTGCTCAACTTTGCATACAACTGGTGCCCTCGCAATCTCTGCAATACCATCTTCAAATGATCTGCATGCTCTTCTTCGCATTGAGAATAAATCAGAATGTCATCGATGAATACCACCACAAACTTATCAAGGTAATCCATGAATACACTGTTCATCAAGTTCATGAAAAAGCTGGTGCATTGGTCAAACCAAAAGACATCACAGTGAACTCATACAAACCATACTTGGTAATGAATGCTGTCTTCAGAATGTCCGAAGGTCGGATCCTGAGCTGATGATAACCTGACCTCAGATCAATCTTGGAGAACACACTGGCTCCTCTCAACTGGTCGAACAGATCTTCTATTCTGGGCAAAGGGTACTTGTTCTTGATCGTGACCTCATTCAAAGCTCGGTAATCGATGCACATCCTTTTGGTGCCATCTTTCTTTTCCACAAACAAGACAGGAGCGGCCCAAGGCAAGGTGCTTGGCCGGATGTAACCTTTCTCTGACAACTCATCAATTTGCTTCTTAAGCTCAACCAACTCTGGTCCGGATATTCTGTAAGCTCTCTTAAAGATAGGGGCGGTGCCAGGAAGAAGCTCTATGGCAAACTCAACTTTCCGCTCTGGTGGCATACCCGGTAAGTCCTTTGGAAACACATCCGGGAACTCAGACACAATCTTGATCCTCTCAATTGGGTCTGCTTCACTGCTATCGATAGCCATCTGATAACAACTTCCTTTCTTCGGCTCAGGCGGGACTAACTCGGTCACCACTTCCTCTCCTAGTGGGGACACCAACTTGATGGTCCTTTTATCACAACTGATAACTGCCTGATACTTATCTAGCCAATTCATCCCTAGGATGACATCTATTCCCTGAGTACCCATTACTATAAGGTTGGCGGGAAATGCTATCCCCCTTATTTCCACACATACATTCAAACAAATGCTATCGGCTCGAATTCTACCACCGGCTGAGTCAATTTGAATGGGGGTTGACATGGTAGTAATTGGAAGATTATGTGCTTCTACCCATGATGCAGTAATGAAAGAATGTGTTGCTCCAGTATCAAATAACACTTCTGCAATATGGGAGTCGATTGGGAAGATACCTACTATTATGCCGGGGGTCTCCTGAACTGCTTCAGCCTCCAAGTGGTTCAGTCTTCCATGATTGTAGCGCGGCTGAGAGCGGTTGCCTGCACCAGGCTGAGACACATTCTGCTTTGCTGGGGCGTTGGGGCCTGACTACTGCTGGGCTGCCTTCTTCGGACATTGCATCACCCAGTGGACTTTCTCTCCACAGTGGAAACATGCTCTGTTTCCGACCTGAGCTGGTGCTGCCTGAATGTTCTGCTGGGTTGCTGGGGCAGGAAGACGAGGTGCCTGCTGATTCTGCCTCTGAAACTGACCTCCTGACTGATTGTTCTGACGATTCTGATACTGGTGCTGAGGATACTGCCTTTGGAACTGCTGATGCTGCTGAGGTGGACGCTGGTTCTGCCTGAACTGCTGAGGTTGATTGCCTGAGAAACGAGGACGATTGCTGCTTCCAGGCTGGGGTCCACTAATCTTGCGCTTACGATCCTCCATCTCCTTACGCTTCCTCTCTGTCATGATTGCTCTGTCAATCAGGTGCTGGAATGTCGGGAAGGTATGATTCATCAGTTGGTACTGAAGAGGGTCAACCAAGCCTCTCAGGAAACGGTACTGTCGCTTGGCGTCGGTGTTGACATCTTCAGGAGCATAGCGAGACAACTGCAGAAACATGTCTCGGTACTCACTGACAGACAATGGCCCTTGCTTGAGAGCCAAGAACTCCTCCTTCTTCACTGTCATCAGACCTGCTGGAACATGGTACTGACGAAAGCTTCCTCTAAACTCTTCCTAGGTGATGGTGTCGGGGTGGGCATGGGTGGCGAGGTAAGACTCCCACCACGACTGAGCTGCTCCTCTCAACAGACAGGGACCATACAGGACTTTCTCCCTATCATCACACTGAGCAGTGTGCAACTCCCGCTCCACAGTGCGCAGCCAGTCTTCAGCATCCATGGGGTCAGAAGAATGAGCGAACGTTGGTGGATGACCTCTCATGAATTCAGCACGCTTGTCTCTGGGCATCTAAGGCATCTGAGGCTGAGGTGGCGCCTGCTGCTGTTGCTGCTGCTGCTGCTGAATGGCGGCCAAAGTCTGACCGATGGCTTGAACTGCCTGTGTCTGCATCAGAAACATCTGCTCGATCGACATTGGGGGCGGGGGCGGCAGGTGCTGTTGCTGGGGTACCTCATCCTGCTGAGCGGCTCGCTCCTGCTGAGCACGCCTTCCTCCTTTGCGCCTGTTCTCTGACATCTGCAGAATGCAACCACACATCAGAACTGCTCTGGCAAATCTTGCAGCATAAGAAAAGAGTATAGAATCCTTCAACAACACTGAACAGACGAGCATCTTCACTGATCTCCAACACAGACCAACACATCTTCTCAGATAAAGAGGAAAGTGGAATAAAAGGTTTTCCCAACTATATAACTAACTCCATTAACATAATAGGTAAACCAAAATGCAGGGGATACCCACACTCTGGTGACAGTCATTACAAAGATCCAAACCAAACATAATTCATCATGACAAACATAAATGCACAGGATATAGCAAACTACCCTGTCTAACTAAGACTAACTAAGACCGAGACTAACGCTAAGACTATAGCTTCTACGTATATATATTTCGTATTAATTACAAGATCCAACTCTAACGATCTATGGTTCTAGATTTATCTTGGTCTTGCAGTCGGGGTTGCCATAAGACTGGTGTCCACGCCGAGGTGAGCGGTACGGGTGCTGAGTCCCGGCGGGAGCAGGGGAACCATCATCCAGGTGACGACGTTCCGCGCGCTCAGCCCGCAGCAGTGTGATCTCAGCACGAGCCCTACTTAGCTCGTCTAATGCATGGTCCAGCTCCGTGTTTAGCACGGCGGCTAGGTTGACCGTGCTGCTCAACCTAGGATTGTCCTCACCGACAGGTGAGACAATCACGCCTCCTGTGCTGCCAGATGGACGGCGGGGGTAATACTTCAGGTCAAGACCGTCAGCTACCCCACCGAGAATCGAGCAGTAGTGCGAAAGCGCACGCCGTGCAGCATCTTGCATGGCCGCCTCAGCTGAGTCCCGCTCAGAGATAGAATAGTGCTCTGAGCAAGCCTCCGCACCCTGGAGACTGTTCTCCGGGCGGCGCACCAAGCAGGTTGCCTCCCAGCGGTCCGGGTAGACCCCGCGACTATGCTGGTAGACCACACAGCGATACTCGATGGACCAAGTACGCCGGTTAAGTGCCCGACGTAGCAGGGTGTCGAGCGCATCGTGGAAGTGACACCCGCGAGCGGCGTCGCGAGTGATGGGTCGAGCAACCCATCCTTCCGGCTCCTGGTCAGCAGAGAGGTCGGTGTCGTGGCTCGAGCTGTCGTCGCCACCTCCATCGTCTGGGTCTCCTCCAGCAGCTACTCCAGAGGCTGGGGCACCCAGTGGTGGTGCAGGGGGCGCCTCCAGGGGAAGCACAGAGGAGCAGCTCCTCACGGACTCTATCTCCTGTTGGAGCGAGAAAGAAGAGCCCTGCTGCTCCTGTCGTCGACGTTCCTGCTCCTCATGCAGGTGGTGGTGCAGTCTCTCCAAGTGGCTGGACTGTCCGGCCACGGGACGGCGAAGCGGACGCTCAGCAAGGCGGGAGGGTAAGAAGGGGATGACGGACTTTCGTGCAGTGTGTCTAAGTCGAGCCATCTACAAAAGACACCGCAAGCAAAAGAGTGAGAACAGAATTAATATGACCAGCAAGTAATGAACCATAAATAAATGAAGGATTAGGATAAAATATAATTTTCAGCAAGGTATAATATATAGTAGAACATAGGTTTGGTCGATATGACCAACTTTTGAAGGGATACCAAAGTCAAGGCAGGGATAGAGGTCTATAATCCTTAGAACGACCATTCTACTCTAGGTTAGCGGTCCTACAGCCAGCACGGCTTTGATACCACTTATGTCACACCCGGTTTTAGAAGGCAAACCGAATGCGAACCATGTACGTGCTAGGATCAGTTATTCACGTACACAGCAGTTACATAACATGGACATCATCACACAATGCTCAAAATAGTATTAAAAGGGAAATAATAGTCGATTACATCATACGTCTGAGACGTCCATATAGTTCTTACAATAAATCAAAGTGCGGAAAAGAAACGTAGATAACCGTGGCCTTCACAGGTAGCCAACTGGGGGTTGCCGCTAACCCACGCATAGAACTCGTCGTAGTCTTGGAACTCCTGGAAGTCTCCTTCCACGGCTTCATCTTCTCCTGAGCAGTGGTTGCAATGCTGACAACCTGGGGATGGGGGGGGGGTTTGGTGTGTAGAGCAAGGGTGAGTACACATCAACATACTCAGCAAGTATCTTGTTTGGCTGTAGTGGACTAGTTTTATGTGGGGATAAGTCAAGCAGTTGCTTTTAGTTGGTCAGATTATTATTTACTAATAGAAATCCAGGTTTTAGCATTAACCCAAGTTATTAGCCCGATGTACCCTTTCCAAACGGAAAGAATACCACTTACCAGCACCATAGTCATAACCAAAACCGTCGATCTCATAGTCACCTATACCATAATGTCTCTGATCAAGTACCACTAATCACTGGAGCTCCCTTGGCCGCTCATAACCGCGAGCACGGCTGATATATCAGTTTTCAAACACTCTGCAGAGGTTGTGCACTTTACCCACAAGCCGTGATTCCCATTCTGCCCGGAGAGAGCTACTCCCCATTAACCACTACCTAGGTGGCCTAGCAGGGCATCACTACGTAGCCTTTACAAAGATTCCCCGGGGCTGTAGCCACCCGTTAGGTTTCCTAAATGCACCGCACTCCTCCCCAAGGGGCGAACCCAAACTTGGCAGAGCGAGCCGCATACACCGAGCCCCATTGACGGCACGATGGCTAAGTGAACTACACCCCGGATCCTCCAATTATTCAGCTAAGGGCATCCCATTCCACCCTCATGGTTGCACTGTTTTCCCGGGCGGTCATCCATAGAACAGGTCCTTACGGAGAGGCACTCGAGAAACCACTCGAGCCCCCTTGAAGACCACAAGTACAACATCATAATAAGAGAAGGGAAAACAGCGTATCATAGATAATCTCATCATGTTCATTGATTAGAGTTTGAGCAATAGCATAAAGCTAGACAATAATAATCCAACCCAAATAGGTAAACAAGGACATGGATAACAAAAGCTAGTCAATCCTTAGGCATAAATGTGTAAAGCGGGAGGTGAATTAAAGAATGAATAGGACAGAGATAGGTCAAGGGACACTTGCCTCCACCAACCGACTGCTGCTCAGGGGCTTCTCCTGCTAGTTCCTCAGGCTCTTCAACCGGATCGTTCTCTATGCGATTGCAAGCATACATACATCCATCCATTCAAATTAGGAAACAAACAGTACACCATACAAGAGAACAAATAAAGTAAACATGCATAGAATATCACATACGATAATGAATTTACCTTGATTAGAAAGAAACGAGAGAAGGTCTCACAGGGGTTAAGACTTATGCTCGAGGTGCACTACGGGTAAACGAATAACTAGACGTCACGTGCTCTAATTCCAATTGGTTCTAATAAAAGAATTAGCTACATGCACTAATGTAAATGTGACCACTTTTAGTAGATTATCATTGAATGAGATAGATGATTAGCTATACAAATTAACTAGCGTAACCAATTTCCAAATTGAGGCCCCTATCTTATTAATATGAACAACGGGATTAGCGCGCATAGGACACGGGGGGGGGGGGGGGGGGGGTAGATGGGGCATCTGGGGGGGTAGACGGGGCACGACTGGTCGTGCCAAGGCACGCGCACTACGCGAGCACGCGCGCGAGACCGCACGCACATGCCACGAATTAGCCGTGCGCACGTCGGGGCCGAGCGCTAGCCGAGCTCAAAGCCGCGCGCTAAAGGCACGCTGGACCGAGCTCGAGGCCACGCCGGGGCCGTCACAACGCGAGCAAGGCACGGCGGGGCGAGCGGGCGAGCACGGCGCACGGGCGGGGCGGGGGGCACGGCCGGGGCCGGGACGGCACGGGGCCGAGGCGGGCGCGACCGAGCCAGGGCGGGGCGGCCGAGCGGGGCTCGTGCGGGGGCGGCCGAGCCGGGGCAGCCAGGGCGCGGCGAGGGGCGGGCTCGCCGGAGCGAGGCGCGTCGGGGCCGGGGGCACAGCCGAGGCGGGGCAGGGCGGCCCAGCGCGGGGCGGGGCGGTCGAGCTCGCCGGAGAGCCGGGCGGGGCGAGGCGGCCGAGGCCGGGCGGCCGAACCGAGCTCGCCGGAGAGCGGCGCGGGGAGGGCGGGCGCGGGTGAGGCCGGGGCCGAGCGCGACGGGGCGGGGCGGCGCGGAGCGGCCGGGCGCGGGCGGCCGAGGGCGGCCGGGGCCGGGGCCGAGCTCGCCGAGCCGGGGGCGGCCGAGGGCGACGCGGGGAGGGCGGCCGAGCGCGGGGCGGCCGAGGGCGACCGGGCGCGTGCGAGGACGGGGCGGCCGAGCTCGCCGGGGCCGAGGCGGGCGCGCCCATGGCGCGGGGGGCGGGGGACGCCGGCGGGAGAGGAGGAGGGAGGAGAGGGGGAGAAACCTCACCGGAGAGGGAGGCCGGCACGGCGGCAGCGCCGGGGAGGGGCGGCGGCGGCGCGGGGGCGGGACGGGGGCGACAGCGGCTAGGGTTAGGGTGAGGGAGAGAGAGAGGGGATGACGAGCGGGGCCCGCGGGGAGGGGATTTTTTGGAAAAAGAAAAGGGGAGGGGGGCGGCTGGGCCGGCTGGGCCCAAAGGGGAAGGGGGGGGGCACGGCTGGGCCGAAAATGGGGAAGGAGAGGGGGAGGGTGAAAGAAAAGGTTTTCTTTTTCTAAAATCTATTTTCCTCTAAATGAATGCATTCACACTTTTAAACAATCAAAAAAGTATGCATGGTTCGGCATGGTGCATCACCCAAAATAAAGTATTTTAAGGTTTTGCTTTACACGAGGTCTAAAGCCAAAACCCGCTATAACTTTGGAAAAGATCAAGGTTTAGCGAGGGGAAAAGGGAAAAGGAAAGGGTAACGCCTGAATTTGGTGAGAGAAAAGAAGAAAAAATTCTACCCCCAAATTCAGGGCGTTACAGCATGCCTGGTAACTCATCGGGAAACACATCTGAGAATTCTGAGACTAGGCTGATAGCTTCTGATGGCTCAACTTCCTCATTATGGGCGGTGACTTGGTGATAGCTTCCTTTCCTTGGTCCAGACAAGACCAATTCCACTAACACTTCCTCTCCTGATAAGGACACTAACTTCACTGTCCTCTTGTCACAGCTAAGACTTGCTTGATATTTGGTTAGCCAATTCATCCCTAGGATGACATCTATAGTCGCATCCTGGTTACTCATAACTATTAGATCAGTGGGGAACCCTATCCCCCCTATTTGAACTCTTGCACTAGGGCAAAATCTATCTGTTTGAGTTCTCCCACCAATTGAACTAACCCTCATAGGTAGATACATGGGTGCTACTGGTATATTGTGTGATTCTACCCATGATGCAGTCACAAAAGAATGTGTTGCTCTATTATCAAATAACACATTTGCAGAATGGTACTCGATTGAGAACATACCTAGTGCCACTCCTGGGGTCTCCTGGACTGTGTCGGCGTCCAAGTGGTTCACCTTTTCATACTGGGCACGAGGCTGCCCATAGTTGTTGCTTCCTTATTAGAATGCATATTGCCTGGCAGGGGCATTGGGAGCTGGCTGCTGCTGAGCTGCTTCGTTTGGGCAATGATTCGCCCAATGGCCTTGTTCCCCATAGTGGAAACAAGCGCGACCTCCTTCTTGCACTTGAACTTCTTAGTTGTTTTGGTTGGTTTCAAGGCTAGGAAGGTGAGGTGCCTGGTTGCTTTAACGCTGGTACTGATTTCCTCCTTACTGGTTGTTCTAACAGTACTGCTGCTAAGGAAACTGCATCTGGTACTGCTGGTGGTGGTGCTGACACTGATGCTAGTGCTGGTGACCTTGCTTGAATTGCTGAGGCGGGTTGCCTGAGTAGTGGGGACGACTGCTACTCCCGGCATGAGATCCACCAATCTTGTGTTTCCTGTCCTCCATCTCCCGATGCTTCCTTTCAGTCATTATGGCTCTGTCAATCAAATGCTGGAAGGTGGGGAAAGTGTGGTTTTATCGGCTGGTAGTGAAGGGGATCAACCAAACCTCTCAGAAAGCGGTACTGCCTCTTAGCATCCGTGTTGACATCTTTTGGTGCATAGTGTGACAACTGCAGAAACTTATCCATGTACTCACTGAAAGACAGCGGACCTTGCTTCAACGCTAGGAATTCCTCCTTCCTTACTATCATCAGTCCCTCGAGCACATGGTAGCGATGGAAGTTATCCCTAAACTCCTCCTAGGTGATGGCTTCAGGGTCGGCATGGGTGGCGAGGTAGGACTCCCACCAAGACTGTGCTGCTCCCCTTAGCAGACAGGGACCATACAGAACCTTCTCGCGATCATTACACTGAGCAGTGTGCAACCCACGCTCCATGGTACGCAACCAATCCTCAGTGTCCATGGGATCAGCAGAATGGGCAAAGATAGGGGGATGGCCCGTCATGAATTCTGCCCGCTTATCTCTAACACCTGTGGCATCTAGACTTGCACCTGAGGTTGAGGTGGGGTTGCTGTTGCTGCACCTGCTGCATTGCTACTAAAGTCTGACCAATCTCTTGGACTACTTGAGTTTGCATCACAAACATCTGCACAATAGTCATCGGGGGTGGCGGTGGCACCTGCTGATGAGCTGCCTCCTCCTGGGGTGCCTACTGCTCCGGTTGAGCACGTCTTCCACCTCTACGCCTGTTCTCAGAGATCTGTAGAAAGCACACACACACATCAGATCTGACTCCACAGTCTTTCAGCATAAGAAAAGTTATATGGAAATCTTCATAACACTGAACAATTGATCATCTTCACTGACTCTCAACACAGCCAACACAACTTCTTAGATAAAGAGGAAAGTGGGAATAAATAGGTTGCCCAACTAAACAACTGACTTTATTAATAACTACACCAAGTTACAGGGATGCCCACACATTGATGACAATCATTACAAAGATCCAACTTCATTACAAGTTCATCACGACAAGCATCAAAACATATGATAAGCAAACTAACTCTAACTAAGGCTGACTAAGACTAAGACACTGAATTAAGCATTATTACAGACTCCAACTTTGTCGATCTATGACTCCAAATCTATCTGGGTCCTGCAGTCAGGGGTGCCTGTCGGGGACCATAATTAGGGGTACCCCCAAGACTCCTAATCTCAGCTGGTAACCCCCATCAGCACAAAGCTGCAAAAGGCCTGATGGGCGCGATTCAGGTCAAGGCTCCGTCCATTCAAGGGACACGATCCCGCCTCGCTCGAGCCTAGCCACGGGCAAAGGTAGCCGACCCAGGAGGATTCACGTCTCGCCCGAGGGTCCCCTCAAGCAATGGACGCACCTTCGACTCGCCCGAGGCCCAGCTCGGATAGGCTTCGTGGAGAAGCAACCTTGGCCGGATCACCACGCCAACCGACTGTATCGCAGGAGCATTTAATGCAAGGATCGCCTGACACCTTATCCTGACGCGCGCTCTTCAGTCGACAGAGCCGAAGTGACCGCAGTCACTTCGCCGCTCCACTGACCGACCTGACAGGAAAACAGCGCCGCCTGCACTGCTCCGACTGCTGTGCCACTCGACAGAGTGAGGCTGACAGCAGCTAAGTCCAGCCTCGGGCGCCATAGGAAGCTCCGCCTCGCCCGACCCTAGAGCTCGGGCTAACCTCGACGCCGGACGACGGTCTCCGCCTTGCCCGACCCCAGGGCTCGGACTCTACCTCGACCTTGGAAGACGGACTCCGCCTTGCCCGACCCCAGGGCTCGGACTCAACCTCGACCTCGGACGACGGTCTCTGCCTCGCCCGACCCTAGGGCTCGGGCTCCACCTCGACCTCGGCCGACAGTCTCCGCCTCGCCCGACCCCAGGGCTCGGACTCAGCCTCGACCTCGGACGACGGTCTCCGCCTCGCCCGACCCCAGGGCCCGGTCTCAGCCTCGACCTCGGAGGAGCCTCCGCCTCACCCGACCTCGGGCTCGGACCTACCACGTCACAGGGGGGCCATCATTACCCTACCCCTAGCTAGCTCAGGCTACAGGGAACAAGACCGGCATCCCATCTGGCTCGCCCCGGTAAACAAGTATTGATGGCACCCCGCGTGCTCCATGACGATGGCGGCTCTCAGCCCCTTACGGAAGCAAGGAGATGTCAGCAAGGATCCGACAGCCCCGACAGCTGTACTTCCACAGGGCTCAAGCACTCCTCCGACGGCCACGACATCACATGAACAGGGCGCCAAAACCTCTCCGACAGCGACGACGGCATGTACTTAGGGCTCTGGCTCCTCTCTGCTAGACACGTTAGCACACTGCTACACCCCCCATTGTACACCTGGGCCCTCTCCTTACGCCTATAAAAGGAAGGTCCAGGGCTCTCGTACGAGAAGGTTGGCCGCGCGGGAGAACGGGCTGGCGGACAGTCTCTCTCTCACTCTCCCTTGCGAACGCTTGTAACCCCCTACTGCAAGCGCACCCGACCTGGGCACAGGTGTAACACCCTAAATCCATCAAATGAAAACAGCCCAGTTTGATGTATTAATTTTCAATACAATGAAAAATATTTATGTTTATAAATAATGAAATGGTGACATAATTAAATTGAACAATTTCTTAAATAGATAAAAATTTACCAAGTGATGAAGTGATTGATGCATTCATGTTGAAACATAATTTTTTTTGATTTGGTGTTCAAATCCAATTTTTGGATATAATTCTGTGAGAAAATGTCATTTTATAAAATAATGATGAATTGTTAAGAATAGATATATTTGGGAAAACATGTATTTTGATATGGATATTTATTTTGTATGTAATGATTTGCAAGAATCTCACTTTTATTGATTTATGTGAAGCACACTTTATTTAAATAATGGAATTTGCCCTAAGATTATATATTTTTAAGTTAGGTATTTTATTTGTAAAAAAATATATTATTTTTAGATTTATTATAATGTTTAGAATATGTAATATATAATCGTTTCTTCTTATAAAAAAAGAATTCGAAAATAAAACAAAATAAAAAAATAAAAAATGCCATCGAACGCTCCCAGGCATTGCGTTCATGTCACGCGGTCTGCCTCCCTCCCTTTCATTGAATGACATGTGGGTCCCATCCCACAGCTCTCTCATAATCTCTTCTTCCTCATGGAACACACCAGCACGAAGCTACCACTGCTTCTGGACACCAGCCGTCGTCGCCCTCTGCTCCTCCCTCTCTCCCACCTGCCTCCTTCTCTCTCCTCTGCTCTCTTCCCTGCCCCGCGCGCTCAAGCCGCGGCGCCCAGAAACGCAGCCACCCAGCGCTAGAGACCGACGCGCTGCGCTGCGCAGCCTTGCAGCAGCCGAGCGTCCGCACCCAGGAGCAGCCGCGCCAGCCATGCCCCGGCCCTGCGTCCAGACCACCCGACCCCGACGTCCGTGCCCTGCGCGCTCTACACTGACTCCGAGCAGCTGCCCAGCCGACGCCGTGCCGAAGTCCAAGCGACCGCGCCAGGGACCGTAGCCGACCGTTCGTTCCGCGTTGATGGACTTTCATGGACCTTCAATGCTTCTGTTTCTCCCTCCATTCAAGCTCCTTGAATGCGCATAACGCCGGCCGACCCTCTCTCTCCCTGTCCTCCCTCTATAAATTAGAGCCAGACCTCTCTCTCCAAGCTATCCCGAGCTCACTCCTATTTCCCCTCACTCCTCGCCGACGAACCACCGTCCGCCGGAGTCGACGCCACCGCGCCGGAGCTCGCTCGCGCAGCACTCTGTCGACCACGCTCACGCCGCCACTCTGCTCACGCGCACCCGCCGTCGAGCCCCTGCTCACGCCCTGCCCAGCTCACCGCCGTGAAGCTCTTCGACGGACAGTTCGCGTCCATCCGCCCCTCGCCGGAGCTGTACTGCCATGTGCCATCGGAAGAAGCGGCTAGACGTCGTTCGATTCCGTCACCGCACTGGTCCTGCTGCTTCATCATGTCGCTGCCCGTGTTCGTTAGTTTAGCTCGCCGAAGCTATCACCCTCATCATCAAACTAAGGTAGAAGATAATGCAAATTATAAACTACCCTCTAGACTATAGAGCTAATTCCATATAAATCTCTGTGATGATGTTTTTTTTATAAAATGATTATTTACCATTTAAATAATTTATTTGATTTCTTCACCTCATAAGTTTATGCAAAATACATTAAAATCATTATTTGCAACTGTTCATGTGTTTTTCATAACTTAAATTTGGTTAGTGATTGTTATAATTGATCTTTACATAGTTTTATAAATAAGAACGGATAGAAAAATTACATATTTTTAACAAAAAATAGGAGATGGTTATTCCTAACTATATTTGTATACAAAAATGTAAAGGTATCAACTACCCCTTCTAGTCTATCTTTATTTATGTGTAGATTCATGTTACAACTTTAATTATAAAATATAAATTTAGAACCCAAATAAAATAGAAATGGTTTTGTTAGTTTTATTAATCAGGTGATAAGCATTTTAATTAATGTTTCCAACGGTTCACATATTTTCATAGTTTAATTTGAAATACAATTGTTATACAAAAAAATACTAAAATGGTCTCTTCAATAGATATCATGTTTTCATAATTTAACAATGTTCAGTATAGATGTTTAAGTATAGCTTTCTTAAATAGAAATTTAAAAGAAAAATATAGACCATGTCTTACTCAATAACATTAAAATATAATTATATATGTTTCACCATAAAAGTTAATTTAGATTTATACTCAAGTTTTCTTAAATAGATGTATTATATGTTTTTAAAAATAGCGTATGCCATATAGCTTTTCTAAAAAAATGTTAAAATAGATTAATTATATTTTCTCATAATTTATTAATTAGACTTATATTTCAATTTGCCCATAACTAGTAATATAGGTGTGATTAATCCGTTCATCAAATTGGATCCATATTATTTAGTTCTTCCTAAGGGTTAAAATAAAGTAATTAGTGTTTAAGTTCTTTTTATTACTAAAATGTTACATCATATGTTGACTTGGAATATAGCTTTCTTAATACTAATATAGGCCATGTATTTTCTTAATAAAAATAAAAATAATTATTGTTTAGTTATCTTTCTATATAAAATCTATCTAAGCTGGTATAATAGCTTTTTATCAATAAATGTTTTATTATATGCTTCATAAATTAATAATATGTTTGATAACTCATTACCTTATATCTTTTATAAAAGGTTAAAAAGCTTTAATATCGTTATAACTTGTTTTATCATCTTATAAACCCTTAATCTTAGACATATCACATATGGCGTTTTATAAAAGATTAATTTGGTGAACCTAATATTTGTATATTTTAATTAAGACATTTATAAGCTCATGTCTTATTTTATAAAGTATAAATCACATGTTTGAAAAGAATACCTTTTTATTATAACCCTTGCGTGTAATGTTTTTGAAAAACGAACGCTCTTTTTGTTAGACTTTCTTTTAGCTTTACGTATGGTGAATGTTGTATGTTATTGAGTGGTGTTTGTTTCTTCTTGTTTGTTTGTGTGATATTCAGTGATTGATCTAATAGTTGAGAATCAAGTGCTATTTCGTGGAAGAACCTCAAGTTTTCAATAAGCAAGGCAAGTGGACTTCTCCCTCTGCATACTCTGTTTGATCCCAAACAATACATTTAATAAGGTTTATTCTTTTGGATATATATGCATAATTTGACGGGTTACCTATTTAGATAACCTTTCCAACCTTATTCCTTGATCAAACCTAGGAATTATACTTTACCTTTGTAGCCATGCTATTGCTACAACTTAACTTTATGCAGTCACTCCCGCTTATGATATTAATGTTCCAAAATGGTAAGTTTACATTATTGTTGTTAACCCGATGGTTAAACAAAATTATTGCATATTAATTGGAACATGGAGTGACCACCCGGGAAAACAGTGCTACCATGAGAACTATCATGGCTCTGGTCTTGGCTAAATAACTAGGGAAGTCTTATGTTGGGTGCTGGTCGTGGTCGACAGGAACGGGGGCATCTGGCAAGCTCTTATAGTTCCGGCTCAGGCAGATTGGATACGGGCATAGTTCCCAAAGCTTTACCCTGTAGTCTGGACTATAAGTTGGTTACGGTAGGTGTGCCTTATGCAGTTTGACCATTTCCAGCATTTGCGTAATGAGGACTCTAGGGAGAAGCCTCGTAGTGAGACCCTGGCCATTCACCTCGGAAGTGAATACGGGTCTAGCTAACCCGGGCTAGAAGGGAATCGCGACTCATGGGTAAAGATGCGCCACCTCTGCAGAGTGTAAAACTGATATATCAGCCGTGCTCACGGTTATGAGCAGCCTGGACTCCTCACATGATAATTGAACTTGAAGATGGAAATAAATCGAGATCCGATGATCTGCCAATGGTTTGCTTAAGTGGTTTCACTTAAGTGTTTTTTATATACTCTTATACCTTTGTTTAATGGGAATACTTGGGATTCACATTTATTAGTAATCAGGTGTTGATAATAAAATGTTGACCAACTAAAATGCTTACTGCTCAACCTCAGCCTCACCTTGTTATACCTGCATTAGTTTTTTCCCCACTTGCTGAGCCCCGACCATAAGTGAGCTCACCCTTGCTTAATTTTGATCAGAAGTTTGCAGATGAAGTTATGATGCTGAACTCCATGGATGCTAGTCTAGTGATACCCCTGATCATCTTCCTGTGGATGGATGTCCATGTTCGCTGTACTTTGATGAATAAAGGTTAAGACATTATGTCTGTTCGAAGTGTAATATGTTAATATAATCGTTATTTACGCTCTTATGCATTGTTCTTTTGATATATTACACTTGTGACGTCAACATATGTGTGGAAATAGATCCTGGCACACATATGCGATGCACCCGACTCTGCCCTTTAGAAACGGGTGTGACAACAGGACAACACGAAGGCCGCGGGTTTCCCCTTTGCTGTTTCTCTCCCCCTTTGTGTTCCGTCTCGTGCCGACCCATCTGGGCTGGGACACGCAGCGACAATTTACTCGTCGGACAAGGGACCCCCCGGGGTCGAAACGCCGACAGTTGGCGCGCCAGGTAGGGGCCTGCAGCTTGTTGACGAACAGCTTCCCGTCAAGCTCCAGATGGGTAGTCTCCAGCAACCTCTCCAACCCGGGACGATGCTTCGTTTCGGGAGTCTTGAGTTCATGTCCCTCGACGGCAGCTACAACATGATACTCCTTCCTCCGCCGCGCGACAACGACAATGGCGGCCGTCAGCCCGCCCACCGGCGGCGGAATCGACGACGTCTTCCCCACGTGGCGGAAGAACAAGATCCGGGTCTGTCCCATCACCTTCCCCGCCGACGGAGGAGGAGGCGGGGTAGGCATGGCCAAGCAGGAGGAGGCACCTCGTCGGCTGTCGAGCGAGTCGACGGCGCCGGCGCCCCAGAAGGGGACACGTCGGGCGTCAACCTCGCGTCTGAGACGAAGACGAGCGTCGTTTCCCCGCAACACGCCAACTCCAAGCAGACGGACGACGCCAGCACGCTCGTGAAGGACTTGCTGGGCGTTAGCCTCGTACCTGAGACAACGATGCAGTCCATCCCCGATGCGACTTCCTCACCGCCCGTCGATCAAGAGGTACCGTCCGTTTCCCATCCCATGCCTTTTAGATTCAGCTGCGACCCACCAAGCGATCCCGCTTTGGTGGACGCTTTCATAAAGGCATGTACAAACCCTCCGGGGTATCATATGCGGTCACCCTGGGACCGGCTGACGGCCGTCTCGACCTACGGGCCCCTGGGCTCCAAGGAATATGACGAGCCCGACTCTGGTTGGGATTTCTTCGGGCTCGATAACCCCAGTGTCATGCGGGACTTCATGACCGCATGTGACTACTGCCTCTCCGATTGCTCCGATAGCAGCCACAGCCTCGGCGACGAGGACTGTGGCCCAAGTCGCGAATGCTTC
Organism: Zea mays; assembly: GCF_902167145.1. Taxonomy (NCBI): domain Eukaryota; kingdom Viridiplantae; phylum Streptophyta; class Magnoliopsida; order Poales; family Poaceae; genus Zea; species Zea mays. The sequence goes on along the minus strand of NC_050102.1, from coordinate 23,272,284 downwards.
CACGTCGATCTAGGGGGTCTCGACGAAGGCAACCATCTTGGTATGTCGGAGGACGGTGATCCCCCTAGGCCTGCGCCTCGCGTTGACATCCTTCGGGAGCTAGCTGTGGTCCCAGTCCCTGCGGGGGGTCAGGACGCACAGCTCGAGCAAATCCGCGAGGTACAGGCCAGGCTCGATGAGGAAGCAGGACAACTTGTGCAGCTTCGGCAAAATATCGGGCAGGAGTGGGCAGGCCGAGCACCGGCCGGAGAAGCACGTCATCTGGCCCAGGACGTCCAGCACCGCATCGCCGACGATGCCAGGCGAGGCTACCCCCGGCTTCCAGTGGGGTCGGCCAGAACCTGGCTGCAGCAGCGATACTACTCCGAGCGATGCCGGAACCATCCACCACCGAGGGGCGGCGTATCCAGGGAGAGCTCAAGAATCTCCTGGAAGATGTCGCGGCCCGACGGGCCGAGAGCTCTGCCTCCCGAAGGCAGGGATACCCCCCTGGAGCATCACGCTGCGACTTCCCGATTCATGCAGGAAGCCTCGGTCCACACCGGGCGAACGCGGAACACAGCGCCTGCGGCCCCGGGTCGCCTCGGCAACGAGCACCACCGCCGCGACCGTCGAGCCCACATCGACGAGAAGGTGCGCCGAGGCTACCACCCCTAGCGTGGGGGACGCTACGACAGCGGGGAGGATCGGAGCCCCTCGCCCGAACCACCCGGTCCGCGAGCTTTCAGCCCGACCCGGTTCCGAACCCCGACTACCATCACCAAGTACATGGGGGAGTCAAAACCAGAACTGTGGCTCGCGGACTACCGGCTGGCCTGCCAGCTGGGTGGGACGGACCATGACAACCTCATCATCCGCAACCTTCCCCTGTTCCTCTCCGACGCCGCCCGAGCCTGGCTGGAGCATCTGCCTCCTGCGTAGATCTCCAATTGGGATGACCTGGTCAAAGCCTTCACCAGCAACTTCCAGGGCACATACGTGCGCCCTGGGAACTCCTGAGATCTCTGAAGTTGCCGCCAGCAGCCGGGAGAGTCCCTCCGGGACTACATCCGGCGATTTTCGAAGCAGCGCACCGAGCTGCCCAACATCACCGACTCGGATGTCATCGGCGCTTTCCTCACGGGCACCACTTGCCGCGACCTGGTGAGCAAGCTGGGTCGCAAGACTCCCACCAGGGCGAGCGAGCTGATGGACATCGCCACCAAGTTCGCCTCTGGTCAAGAGGCGGTCGAGGCCATCTTCCGGAAGGACAAGCAGCCTCAGGGGTGCCAGCCGGAAGACGTCCCCGAGGCGTCCGCTCAGCACAGCATGAGGAAGAAGGGCAAGAAGAAGTCACAAGCAAAACGCGACGCCGCCGACACGGACCTTGTCGCCGCCGCCGAGCACAGGAACCCTCGGAAGCCTCCCGGAGGCGCCAACCAGTTCGACAAGATGCTCAAGGAGTCGTGCCCCTATCATCAGGGTCCCGTCAAGCACACCCATGAGGAGTGCGTCATGCTTCGGCGCTACTTCCACAAGGCCGGGCCACCGGCGGAAGGTGGCAGAGCCCACAACAACGACAAGAAGGAGGATCACAAGGCAGAGGAGTTCCCCGAGGTCCACGACTGCTTCATGATCTATGGTGGGCATGTGGTGAACGCCTCGGCTCGGCACCGCAAGCAAGAGCGCTGGGAGGCCTGCTCGGTAAAGGTGGCGGCGCCAGTCTACCTAGACTGGTCCGACAAGCCCATCACCTTCGACCAGGGCGACCACCCCGACCGCGTGCCGAGCCCAGGGAAGTACCCACTTGTTGTCAATCCCGTCATCGGCAACATCAGGCTTACCAAGGTCCTCATGGACGGAGGCAGCAGCCTCAACATCATCTACGCCGAGACCCTCGGGCTCCTGCAGATCGATCTGTCCTCGATCCGGGCCTCCGCGGCGCCCTTTCACGGGATCATCCCCGGGAAACGCGTCCAACCCCTCGGACAACTCGATCTGCCCGTCTGCTTCGGGACTCCCTCCAACTTCCGAAAGGAAACCCTCACGTTCGAGGAGGTCGAGTTCCGAGGAACCTACCACGCAGTGCTGGGGAGACCATGCTACGCCAAGTTCATGGTCGTCCCCAACTACACCTACCTCAAGCTCAAGATGTCGGGCCCCAACGGGGTCATCACCGTTGGCTCCACGTACCGACACGCATACGAATGCGACGTGGAGTGCGTGGAGTACGCCGAGGCCCTCGCCGAATCCGAGGCCCTCATCGCCGACCTGGAGAGCCTCTCCAAGGAGGCGCCTGATGCGAAGCGCCACGCCGGCAACATCGAGCCAGCTGAGACGGTTAAGTCCATCCCTCTCGACCCCGGCAACGACGCCTCCAAGCAGATCTAGATCGGCTCCGATCTCGACCCCAAATAGGAAGTAGTGCTCGTCGACTTTCTCCGCGCGAACACCGAACTTTTTGCGTGGAGTCCCTCGGACATGCCTGGCATATCGAGGGATGTAGTCGAGCACTCGCTGGATATCCGAGCTGGAGCCCGACCCGTGAAGCAGCCTCTGCGCCGATTCGATGAAGAAAAGCGCAGAGCCATAGGCGAGGAGATCCACAAGCTGATGGCTGCAGGGTTCATCAAAGAGGTATTCCATCCTGAATGGCTTGCCAACCCTGTGCTTGTGAGAAAGAAAGGAGGGAAATGGCGGATGTGTGTAGACTATACTGGTCTAAACAAAGCATGTCCGAAGGTTCCCTACCCTCTGCCTCGCATCGATCAAATCGTGGATTCCACTGCTGGGTGCGAAACCCTGTCTTTCCTTGATGCCTATTCAGGGTATCACCAAATCAGGATGAAAGAGTCCGACCAGCTCATGACTTCTTTCATCACACCCTTTGGCATGTACTGCTACGTTACTATGCCATTCGGTTTGAGGAATGCGGGTGCGACATACCAAAGGTGCATGAACCACGTGTTCGGAGAACACATTGGTCGAACGGTCGAGGCTTACGTCGATGACATCGTAGTCAAGACGAGGAAAGCCTCCGACCTCCCCTCCGACCTTGAAACGACATTCCGGTGTCTCAAGGCGAAAGGCGTAAAACTCAATCCCGAGAAGTGTGTCTTCGGAGTCCCCCGAGGCATGCTTCTTGGGTTCATCGTCTCCGAGCGGGGCATCGAGGCCAACCCGGAGAAAATCGCGGCCATCACCAACATGGGCCCCATCAAGGACTTGAAAGGAGTACAGAGGGTCATGGGATGCCTTGCGGCTCTAAGTCGTTTCATCTCACGCCTCGGTGAAAGAGGCCTACCTCTGTACCGCCACTTGAGGAAGACCGAGCGCTTCACTTGGACCCCCGAGGCCGAGGAAGCCCTCGGGAACCTAAAGGCGCTCCTCACAAGCGTGCCCATCTTGGTGCCCCCCGCTGCCGGAGAAGCCCTCTTGATCTACGTCGCCGCTACCACTCAGTTGGTCAGCGTCGCGATCGTGGTCGAGAGACGAGAAGAGGGGCACGCATTGCCCGTCCAGAGGCCGGTCTACTTCATCAGTGAAGTACTGTCTGAGACCAAAATCCGTTACCCGCAAATCCAGAAGCTACTGTACGCGGTAATTCTAACACGGCGAAAGTTGCGACACTACTTCGAGTCTCATATGGTGACTGTGGTGTCATCCTTCCCCCTGGGAGAGATCATCCAGTGCCGAGAGGCCTCGGGTAGGATCGCAAAGTGGGCAGTGGAGATCATGGGCGAGACAATCTCGTTCGCCCCTCGGAAGGCCATCAAGTCCCAAGTCTTGGCGGACTTTGTGGCTGAATGGGTCGACACCCAGCTTCCAGCAGCTCCGATCCAACCGGAACTCTGGACCATGTTTTTCGACGGGTCATTAATGAAAACAGGAGCGGGCGCGGGCCTGCTCTTCATCTCGCCCCTCGGGAAGCACCTCCGCTACCTGCTGTGCCTCCATTTCCCGGCGTCCAACAATGTGGCCGAGTACGAGGCTCTGGTTAACGGGTTGCACATCGCCATCGAGCTAGGGGTCCGACGCCTCGACGCTCGTGGCGACTCGCAGCTTGTCATCGACCAAGTCATGAAGAACTCCCATTGCCGCGACCCGAAGATGGAAGCCTACTGCGATGAGGTTCGGCACCTGGAGGACAAGTTCTTCGGGCTTGAACTCAACCACATCGCCCGACGATACAACGAGACTATGGACGAGCTGGCTAAGATAGCCTCGGGGCGGACAACGGTTCCCCTGGACGTCTTCTCCCGAGACCTACATCAACCCTCAGTCAAGACCGACGACACGCTCGAGCCCGAGAAGTTCTTGGCCCTGCCCGAGGTGCCCTCGGCTCAGGCCGAGGCACCCTCGGCCCCCGAGGGTGAGGCACTGCGCGTCGAGGAAGAGCGGAATGGGGTCCCGCCTAATCGAAACTGGCAGACCCCGTACCTGCAATATCTCCACCGAGGAGAGCTACCCCTCGACGGAGCCGAAGCTCGGTGACTGGCGCGGCGCGCCAAGTCGTTTGTCCTGCTGGGTGACGGAAAGGAGCTCTACCACCGCAGCCCCTCAGGCATCCTCCAGCGATGCATATCCATCGCCAAAGGTTAGGAGTTATTACAAGAAATACACTCAGGGGCTTGCGGTCACCACGCAGCACCTCGGGCCCTCGATGGAAATGCCTTCCGACAGGGTTTCTACTGGCCAACCGCGGTGGCCGATGCCACTAGGATTGTACGCACCTGCCAAGGGTGTCAATTCTACGCAAAGCAGACCCACCTGCCCGCTCAGGCTCTGCAAACAATACCCATCACCTGGTCGTTTGCTGTGTGGGGTCTGGACCTCGTCGGTCCCTTGCAGAAGGCACCCGGGGGCTACACGCACCTGCTGGTCGCTATCGACAAATTCTCCAAGTGGATCGAGGTCCGACCCCTAAACAGCATCAGGTCCGAACAGACGGTGGCGTTCTTCACCAACATCATGCATCGCTTTGGGGTCCCGAACTCCATCATCACCGACAACAGCACCCAGTTCACCGGCAGAAAGTTCCTAGACTTCTGCGAGGATCACCACATCCGGGTGGACTGGGCCGCCGTACTCACCCCATGACGAATGGGCAAGTAGAGCGTGCCAATGGCATGATTCTGCAAGGACTCAAGTCGCGGATCTACAACGACCTCAACAAGTTCGGCAGGCGATGGATGAAGGAACTCCCCTCGGTGGTCTGGAGTCTGAGGACAACGCCGAGCCGAGCCACGGGCTTCACGCCGTTCTTTCTAGTCTATGGCGCCGAGGCTATCTTGCCCATAGACTTAGAATACGGATCCCCGAGGACGAAGGCGTACGACGACCGAAGCAATCAAACCAACCGAGAAGACTCACTAGACCAGTTGAAAGAGGCTCAGGACATGGCCTTACTACACTCGGTGCGGTATCAGCAGTCCCTGCGACGCTACCACGCCCGAGGGGTTCGGTACCGAGACCTCCAGGTGGGCGACTTGGTGCTTCGGCTACGACAAGACGCCCGAGGGCGCCACAAGCTCACGCCTCCCTGGGAAGGGCCATTCATCATCGCCAAGATTTTGAAGCCCGGAACATGCAAGTTGGCCAACAATCAAGGCGAGGTCTACAGCAACGCTTGGAACATCCGACAACTACGTCGCTTCTACCCTTAAGATGTTTTCAAGTCGTTCATACACCTCGTTTACATACACCAACAAAGTCTAACCATCAAGGAAGGGTCAGCCTTGCCTCGGCAAAGCCCGACCCTCCCTCGGGGGCTAGAAGGGGGGCACCCCCTCTGCGTCAAAATTTTCCTCGGAAAAAGTATTTCTGCCAGAACATCTTTCGTGCTTTTCGACTACTTCGAAAGTGGGATCCTGAAAACGACGGAGTACACGTAAGCAGGCAAGGCCGACTGAGCCGAGGGACTCCTACGCCTCCGGGATACGGATACCTCACTCATCACCTTCTGCGATAAGTAACTCACGCTTGGATAAGCGATTCCGCTGACCGAACAAGTCTTAATGCTCGAAAACTTTTCTGCCGAAATGATTTTTCGTGCCTTCTCGACTATATCGATAACAGAATCCAACGGACGAGTAAGAGTACACGTAAGCGGCAAGGTCGACCGAGCCGAGGGACTCCTACGCCTCCAGGATACGGATACCTCACTCATCACCTTCCGTGAAAAGTAACTCTCGCTCGGACAAACAATTCTGTTACCGACAAATAAGTCCTGATACTCGAGACAAGGGGAAAAGAAACGCAGCTCTACAACACAACAACGATATGTTTGGGCCTCTGCGGCCGCCGAAAAACATACGCACACTACAGATAAACTGTTCCTACAGGATCAGACATCAGTGGGGGAGCAGCAGCACCCTCGGCGTCGACTCCACCTTCGGCGGAATCCGACCCGGCCTCGGACGGCAACACAGTCGGAGGATCTCCACCTCGAAGGAACCTGTCGGCACCACGCCTGGGACATCGCCGCTAGGGTCTCCTCCGGGAACCCGGCCCGAGCAGACGGCTCAACCGGCCGCTCCGTAGACTCAGCCAGCTGTCCCCCGAGGACATCAGCCCGGCTCATGGCCTCGGCAACCCGACTCCGGCGTCGGTCCCGCCAGTGGACGGCCCGGCCAGGCTCCGGCCGACGAAGCTTCTTTTCGAGCCAACTCTACCTCTGTCCATGCTGACACCGCTGCCTCCGGCTCCGGCTCATCGTAGAGCGACCGAGGGTTTCTTTAACTAAGCAAGAGAAGCCTCGGGCGGCAAGGTCGACCGAGCCGAGGGACTCCTACGCCTCCGGGATACGGATACCTCACTCGTCACCTTCCGCACGAGGCAACTCACACTTGGTTAAGCGGTCCAGTTAGCCGACAGGCGAGTCCTAGTGCTCGAAATGAGGAAAAAACACGGCTTCACGCCAAAATACATACATGTTCAGGCCCCGACAGCCGCAATGAACAGACACCGGCACTCAAGGTGCCATTACAAACGGAACTCCGGTTCTGCCCCCGCGGGTATGAACAACCTCCACATCAGAGAGCCTGCGGGGCGACAAACTCCCGGTGACTCACCAGCGACCTCTGCAGCAGCAGCGACGGTCCCAGGACGGACGCTGCCGCCGGAAGGCTCTTGTTCGCGTCCCCACTCAAGGGACGAGAACCAGACATTAAAGCCAAAGAGCTGGAGGTCGGTCCGCGGGTAGCGCTGACGGGCTCGTCGGCGGAGAAGCTTTCTCCAGCTGCCACAACGTCACCACCAACGGCGGCGTCCGCCTGTCCACCAACACCGCACCAGCGAGCGCCGGCCGCCCCAAAGCGCACCGGCAGGTCCTCACTCCCGTCCTCGCCACGAAAGCGAGGACAGAGGACGGAATGTTGCACCCTGGCTGGGTAGCAACAGTTCGCCTTCCCCGGCATGGCTGGAGGGCGCCTCCTCTGTAGAGCTGGAGGATGGTTTCCACCCCCAGAAGCTGGAAAGGTGGCCAGCCGACCCGTGCGGGAGGTAGAGCTCTGGCTCGCCTCGCTATCCGCCCCAGCAAGGATGATGAAGATCCTTGAAGCTGAGGGCGGGGCCGAGGCCACAGCCCGGCTCGCTTCTCCCCACCATCGAACTGGTGATCACCGTCTGGGGTGACCACCGGCGAGGGGATGCAGCCGAGCTGCCTGATGAAAATCCTTGAAGTCGATCGATGGCTGAAAGGTACCAACTTCCGCGAAGTTGCGTTCCTCCAACGACGACAAGACGAAAGCGACGCGGGCGCACCCCATCCGGGGGCTCGGAAGGTGGAAGGGTGCGATGCATGAGGAGAGTACGAAGACATGGTTGCCATCCAAGGGGGTCACCCTCCTTTTAAAGGCGACTCTCCCCACTTGCGTCCTCAGCCGCCGCGGACTGAGTCTTCACCAACACGCTCCAAGGTCTTCCCCCTACGACACGGGGGCTGGGTCCCACGCGTCATGCAAGCTGGCCCAGGACAGAAGAGGCCAAACCGCCTGTAGGATCTAGGACACCGGCTAGAGGGGGGGTGAATAGACGGTTTTGACTAAAAACAACAATACTAAGTAAATTTAATCAATACAACAAGAGGAATAAATTTACTAGTGTCAATAAGTAAACAATGTATGAAAGACAACTACGGAGATTGAATACTTGAAGAACAATAAGCAAAACACTAATCAATTGCAAGGCAATAAGTAATGCTAGAAGGAATAGACACCGAAATTTATCCCGTGGTATCGGTGATTTGCCGATCACCCCTAATCCACGTTGAGGTGGACTTCAAGCTCTCACTTGCTCCTCTATCAAGACACGACTTGATCTTTGAGCCAAGTGGACAAGAAATCACTCAATACCTCGATTCCACTAATGTCACCTTTGCCGCTCCGGCGAGGTAGGCGCGAACCCCTCACAATCAACACCGCGGCTTCTCCACAATCTTCTTGGAGAGCTCGACGGAGACAATCACCCGAGCCGTCTAGGAGGCGGCAACCTCCAAGAGTAACAAGCCAACGACGCTTGCTCGGTGTACCACCTAGTGCCTCAAGAATCACCAAATGATGCAAATGCACTAGGAACCCTCAATCTCTCACTAGAATGCAATCTCAAGCAAAGAGTGTGAGAGAGTGAGTTGGAGGATCACAAATGAGCTCAATGTGTGCAAGGAATGGCCAAGTGAGGTCTCACACACGAGCTACCCTTCTATTTATAGTCCCCCATCTAAAACCAACCGTTATGTGCAAAAGGGGGCAGTTCTGCGCACACGCGGACCGTCCGTGCCCTAGGGCCGGACGGTCCGCCGTACACCATAACGGCTATAAAGACCGTTGAAACATGTCAGAGCAGACTCAAAAGGTGGGTCCGGACAGTCCGCCCTTCAAGGCCGGACCGTCCGCGACCTGGCAATTTCAAACACCAGAGCCTCGGATCAAACGGAGTTAACACACGCGGACCGTCCGGCTATAAATCCCGGACCGTCCGCGACCGAGACAGTACTGTCCGGACTGGTCCCCCGGACCGTCCGTAGTACAAATCTATAAAAACACACAGTCCCTGTCCAAAAACGAGTTAGACACATGCGGACCGTCCGCGCCTCACAGGTGGACCGTCCGCCTATAATTCAGGCACTGACCCGAAGCCACCTTCCTCTGGTCAGGACTGCGGACGGTCCGGCCCTAAGGCCCGGACGGTCCGCAGTGCAATAGAACACAGAGTCAACACAAATGGTCAAACCCCGGACCTGCTGTAGGATCGCGGACAGTCCGCCCCCAAGGGCCGGACAGTCCGCGCGACCAAGACTTCTCAAAATTCAAACATGCTTTTGAATGAACTTTTAACTCACGAAATGAGAAGCGCTGTTAGCCCTTATGCAAATGCAACTACTTGATGCTCTATGAGGCACTAAGTTTTACACAGATCTAAGTCATTGACCCCTCTTAATAGTACGGCTATCTAGCCTACTAATCCGGTCAGGTATCTTCTCTAAACACCTCAAGACCGGCAAAAGTAAAACCTATATTATACCTTTGCCTTCATCTGATCCACAACCAATGCGTATGACTCTTCAACATTTCCTGTTCTATGTGGTCCAACCCTGCATTCTTATTTCTCCAAGAATCGTTAGTCCACAATTAGTTGTCATTAATTACCAAAACATTACCAAAGGGGCCTAGATGATTCACAATCTCCCCCTTTTTGGTAATTGATGACAACTCCACATAGTATATTAAAGAGAAGTTTAGTTTCTCCAAATCTCTCTCATACCTAAGGTATAAGATAGATCTTGGAGATGAGTTTCATAGGACTTATCTTGATTTGAAGTTCTGTCCAAGAGATAGATAAATCCCAATAAAAACTCAGTATGCAAGAAAGGCTCCCCCTAAGTGTGTGCAGGATTATTTGAAGTTGAAGATATAACACACATAATATATTGGAGCTTGATGGAGACTTTCCTACAATCATGGTTATCGAGGCATACAAGAGATGATCCGTAGAGTGAGCGCAGCAATTATAATCACATCTCGATTAACCACACACAGAGTAATTTGAACTAAACCATAGTTCATCCCACAGAATATTACAGATAGTAGTCCACAGACATACGACATAGAGTTAATGGATCAAGCCAAGTTCCGAATGCATAAGACATAAACTAAAGCGGCATGAGAAAGGTAAAATGCATATGCATGGTCTTAGTGTCCACATAGAACCACCAACTCCCCCTGAAGGAGACGCCTGACAACTTCTCATCACTTCTCTCCCCCTTTGGCATCAATTGCCACAAAGGAGAGACCCTACTGATCACTCGGCGGAGGATGCATGTTGTAATAATGAGTGCTGAAGGTGTCAAACAGGGAGGAGAACTGGCCAAAGTCCTGCTGGAGCTGCTGCTGCCTCTGACTTATATCATGCATGTTGTCAGTTGTAGAAAGATTATCAAACTGACTGGAGAGAGCACCCATGTTATCTTGAAAGCTTTGTTGCATATTATTCAGCCTTGACATGATGGGATCAGTGACATTAGTTTGAATTTGATCACGAAAGTCAGAAAATTCAGAGTTAAGTGCATCCCAGTTACTGTCAAAGCGAGACTGCATGTCATCAAGGCGGTGATCCACATGTGACATCAGGCCATCAAAGCGAGCATCAATATGAGTCTCCAGCCCTTGCTGCATATTGTGAAAATAAGGATCAAAATAACCTGGAGCAGGCTCCCAATAGTGTTGAGGCTGAGGAGGAGGTGGAGGAGGAGGCATCTGCTGTTCCTCAACATTAGGAGCTGCTCCACCCTCATAGCCAGGGTCTTCCTCATCATCTGGGAATGGAGTGAGTGGCCTGGTGAGAAACCCTATCTCATTCTTAAAAGGCCTGAATGGAGTGTGAACAATCTCACATGGGCCCTCAAATCTTGTCTTGGATTTGATGAGAGCCATAATGTAGGGAGCATATGCCAAGTTTTGATTCTTGTCCATCTTTAAATCATTAAGTTGCCTCATCATGAAAAGAACAATGTTCATGACTTCACCATTCATGATGTGCTGGATTATGTTCCAGAACTTATCTCGAATTTTACTCTTATCACCACTCTTGGGAAGAATGGTGACTCTGGCAATCTTGTTGATGACAGCAGGATGATGTCTGAGTCCTGCTGTTTCTCCAAACCTCCTGGGTATACCGAGCCTGGCTGGCTCATAAAACTGCACAAAATCCTCAAAATTATCTTCAGTATAAAGATCCACCCCAGCAGAAATGGTGCCATAGTCCAGACTGTTGGCAGCGGCAAAGTCAGCAAAAGAAGCAGAATACCGCTTGAAGCCAGTCATCCAGGTGATAGATTCTACTGCAATATCAATCTCTGAGGTAGCCAAGAATTGCTTAACTGCCATTTCATTGAAATCGGTGCGCTGCCCCATAAACTGATATAACCCACATGTTTCAAATTTGGGGATGAGACCCTCCATGACTGATTGACTGAGCAAGAAGGACCAATCAATCACCTGATGCTTATGAAAATTGGTATCCACCAGGGTGCCCCAAAAGACATCAAACTGCAGCTGAGTGTGGAAAAACTGGATATTTGTATCTGATGGCAGAGCATACTGGTTCACAGTCCGTCTAGAGCAGTACTCAGCCATAGAAAATCTTCGCTTGGGATAAGTCCATCCTTGGATATCAATGGGATAATCTGGATGAACATGAAGAAAATCGTCAGCATCCATGGATTCAGTGCCCCCAGCTGAGGATTGGGCCTCTGAATCAGTGGTCGGTGTGTAGTCATCATCATTGCCACGAGGGCGCTTGGATTTAAAGCGACCTGCAAGTTTCTTGCGGAGACCACCAAAACCACTGCAACAAGGTGACAGGCATCCATAGATAAATAATTGAGATCAATCACCACTTATGAAAAGGAATGGAATGGTAATGCTCTGCCAGGGTCCGGACGGTCCGCGCTAGGGGGCCGGACTGTCCGCGCCAGAGGCCCGGACGGTCCGCGTCCACCAGGCGGACGGTCCGCGACAGACCAGGGGCGACTCTAAGAACCCTAGCCGCCACAAGTGTTCACTTTGATGTTTTTGCAGATAATACCCAGCCAAACAAGTTCAAAATTTGGCATAGCATTGATATTGAGAAGAACTATCAATCCCACCAATTAGATTTTGAAACCCACTGCTCAATTTCAGATCAGAGAAGAAACCCAAATAATCTCAAAGTTGATGAAATTTGATTAAATCCACAAGATTTGAAGATACCGTGATGAAGACATGTTGAGGGAATGTTGCTGCAAGCTGTCGGACTGTCCGCACGCAACTTCACTTCACGGTCCGCGCACACTCGACACAAGAGAGTATATGGCGAGTGGAGAGCAAGAGAGAACAAGCGAATGGGCACAACTGGCAAGTCTGCGGGCTCTGTCCCTTTTTCTGCCCTGTCGCGGACGGTCCGCGCTGGGGCGGCGGACGGTCCGCGCCCTGATGATCTCAGACGGTCTGCGAGGCTGCTCGGACTGTCCATTTCCTGATGCTGCGGACGGTCCGCGGTCCATGGGCGGACGGTCCGCGGCCTGATACTCATTTTTCCCATTTCTGTCCACTTTCTGATTTTGAATTCCGAATCCGAATTGGTGCTCATATATGAACATTTGGACCAATCCAAGAGTTGGTATGCATGCATATACATATGATGTAATTGAGTAATGCAAGATTTTTGAATTAAACTATCTAGAGCAATTAGAAATGAAAAAATGCACAAATAATACCAAATAAATAGCATAAAGAGCATACTTAGACCCGAGATGCAAGACGACACATGTGTGATCAACTTCAAGTCACATTTGAGATATCGATCACATTCATTTCACTTCTTAGAGAACAAAATCTTGTTTCATCCAAAGGTTTTGTAAAAATGTCTGCTAATTGATCATCGGTGCCAATGGAATAAATAGAGATATCTCCCTTGCCAACATGATCTCTTAAGAAGTGATGCCGTATATCAATATGCTTGGTTCTTGAGTGTTGGACCGGATTGGTAGCCAGTTTTACCGCACTCTCATTATCACACATGAGAGGCACATTCTTGAAAATAGTTCCATAGTCCAATAAGGTTTGTTTCATCCATAATAGTTGAGCACAACAATTTCCGGCCGATATATATTCCGCCTCGGCGGTAGATAGAGCAACCGAATTTTGTTTCTTAGAAGACCATGAAACAAGAGATCTACCAAGAAATTGACAACAACCGGAGGTGCTTTTTCTATCAACTTTGCACCCCGCATAGTCCGAATCCGAATATCCAATTAATTCAAATTGAGCACCTTTGGGATACCATAGACCAATATTGGGAGTATACTTCAAATATCTTAGAATTCTTTTAGCGGCCTTCAAGTGAATCTCTCTAGGAGAAGCTTGAAATCGAGCACACATGCATACACTAAACATAACATCGGGCCTAGATGCGGTAATATAAAGCAAACTACCAATTATTGAACGATAAAGTTTTTGATCAACTATAGTACCTCCTTCATCTAAGTCTAGATGACCATTTGTTGCCATTGGAGTCTTGATAGGCTTAGCATTTTCTAAACCAAACTTCTTGAGCATGTCTTTCAAATATTTTGATTGACTTAGAAAAATTCCATCTTTCAATTGTTTGATTTGAAGGCCAAGAAAGAAGCTCAATTCTCCTATCATAGACATTTCAAATTCTTTTGACATCATTTTTCCGAACTCCTCACAAAATAATTCATTAGTAGATCCAAAAATAATATCATCAACGTAGATTTGACAAACAAATAAATCTTTGCCAATTCTTTTAGTGAATAGAGTAGTGTCAACCTTCCCAATTTTGAAGTCTTTGGAAAGCAAGAAATCCCTAAGCCTTTCATACCAAGCGCGTGGAGCTTGCTTAAGCCCATAGAGAGCTTTAGAAAGCTTGAACACATGGTTAGGTCTTTTGGGGTCCTCAAAACCGGGAGGTTGTTCAACATACACTAGTTCACTAATCTTACCATTTAGAAAGGCACTCTTTACATCCATTTGGTAGAGCTTGATATTGTGTGCACAAGCATAAGCAAGTAGAATCCGGATTGCTTCTAATCTTGCTACGGGAGCAAATGTCTCCCCAAAATCCAATCCTTCAATTTGAGTATATCCTTGTGCAACTAATCTTGCCTTGTTTCTTACTACCACACCATCTTCATTGTGCTTGTTGCGAAACACCCATTTTGTACCAATAACATTGTGGTTCTTTGTTCTCTCAACAAGCTCCCAAACTTCATTTCGAGCGAAGTTATTTAATTCTTCATGCATTGCATTCACCCAATCAACATCAAGTAGAGCTTCATCTACACGGTTAGGTTCCATACAAGATACAAAAGAGAAATGTTCACAAAATGAAGCTATGCGAGAGCGAGTTTGAACACCCTTACTAATATCACCCACAATTTGATCAACCGGGTGATCCTTCACAATGGAATGATGAATTCTTGATACCGTTTGATAGTTGCTTGTTGAAGCATTAGGAGGAACCGTAGGTCTTGAAGTACCTTGATCATGAGTATCCATGGTTTCATCGAGTTGTTGGCTTTGGTGATCTTCCTCATTTATAGTTGAGGATGAAGGAATGACAACCACACTATCTTCATCATCATCTTCCTTTGGTTTTATTTCACCAATGGCCATTGTTTTCATTGCATTTATCAATTGAGTTCCCCCAACATCATCGAGATTATCACTCTCATCTTGAGACCCATTTGTTTCATCGAATTCAACATCATATGCTTCCTCAATAATACCATGAGTTTTGTTGAAGACTCTATAAGCCTTACTATTTGATGAATATCCAAGAAGAAAACCCTCATCACATTTCTTCTCAAATTTAGAAAGTCGGCTTCCCTTTCTCAAAATATAACATTTGCAACCGAATACCCTAAAATATGAGATATTTGGCTTTCTACCAATGAGCAATTCATATGGAGTTTTCTTCAAGAGCTTGTGACAATATAGTCTATTTGATGAACAAGCGGTATTTATTGCCTCGGCCCAATAAGAATCCGATATATTATATTCCGCTAACATAGACCTTGCCATATCAATAAGAGTTGTATTCTTTCTTTCAACAATACCGTTTTGTTCCGGGGTATATTTGGAAGAGAATTCATGTTTGATACCCTTGTCATCACAATATTGATCAATTCTTGCATTTTTGAATTCCGACCCATTATCACTTCTAACCTTTTTGATGTCAAAGTCAAATTGATTTTGAGCCAATATAGCAAATGACTTGAATGTTTCAAACACATTGGATTTGTCTCGTAGAAAATAAACCCAAGTAAATCTTGAATAGTCATCCACAATCACAAGACAATAAGAATTACCACCAATACTTACAAAAGATGTGGGCCCAAATAAATCCATGTGAAGTAATTCCAAAGGTCGATGGGTGGACATTTGACTTTTATTTGGATGAGTGTTTGCCACTTGCTTACCGGCTTGACAAGAGCTACACAATTTGTTCTTTTCAAACTTCACATCTTTTAAGCCTCGAACTAAGTCATGCTTGGTTAGCCGATTGAGTTGCTTCATCCCAACATGACCAAGTCTTCTATGCCATAACCAACCTAGTGAAGCTTTTGAAAATAAGCAAGTTGTGAGCTTTGCCTCATTAGATGAGAAATCAACAAGATAAAGATTTTCATGTCTAAAACCTTTAAACTTAAGATTGCTACCATCAACACTAGAGATAATAACATCTTCAACCGTGAAATTGCAACAAAATCCTAAATCACATAATTGAGCTACGGAAAGTAAATTAAAATTCAAAGACTCAACCAATAGCACATTTGATATAGAATGATCATTTGAGATAGCAATTTTACCCAAACCTTTAACCTTTCCTTTACGATTATCTCCAAATGTGATACTATCATAATTTGAGCAATCTTCCTCACTCATTTGGGTAAACATTTTCATATCCCCGGTCATGTGTTGAGTACATCCACTATCCAACACCCAATGATTCCCTCCCGCCTTGTAGTTTACCTACAAAAGGAAATCAATCTCTTTTAGGTACCCAAACTTGCTTGGGTCCTTGGGTGTTAGTGACCAAGGTCTTTGGTACCCAAATAGCTTTCTTTTTGTTTCCAACAATTGAAGTACCAACAAATTTAGCATGAACACCTTTTGCATTATGAGAAAGAACATAACAATGCTCAAAACAAGTGGAGGATACATTTTTGAACTTGGGACAATTTTTCTTAATATGTCCCTTTTTGTGACACTTGTGACACACTTTGTCACATTCTTTCACAAACAATGTCTTTTGCTTTATAAAAGCATTCTTTCCTTTCTTGGGAACATATCCAAGACCTTCACGGTTAAGAGAGCATCGTTGACTTCCCAATATGAAATCCAATTTAGTCTTACCACCATATGCTTTTTCTAGGTCATGAGTTAGAGTATTTATTCTATCTACTAACACTTCATTCTCAACAATAATTTTTGATTCATCAAGAGCAATGTTATCATTGAGAGAAATTTTGCATTTATCACAAATAGAGTTAGTAGGTAGTGGTTCACTTGTAAGACTATCAAGTAAGTCACAAGTGACTCCAACATCCTTAGTGACCACCTCAACTTCATGCACAATAGATGATTTTTGAGCATCCGCAAGCTTCTCACAATTTTCTTTGAGATCTTTGTGAGAGGTCTTGAGCTCCTCAAAAGACACTTGGAGGTTTTTATACAATTCCTTCAAGGCCTTAAATTTTTCTTTTTCTTTGTGCATGTAGTCATCGGCCTCACCTAACATTCTAACAAGATCATCATATGAATAGCCATCATCATCAACATCATCGATATCATCATCATCATTTATATCATTTAAATCGATGATGATTTTTACCTTAGCATCTCCCTTTGCCATGAGGCAATGGGGGGATGAGAAGAGTGAGGGAGCTTCCTTGATGGCAATTCCGGCATTAAGCTTGGATGAGGTGTCATCATCATCATCATCCGAGCTATCATCCGAGTCCCATTCAACTAAGTAGGCTTTGCCATCTTTCTTCTTGTTATAGTATTTCTTTTTCTTCTTGTCACTTTCATCTTTGCCCTTCTTCTTCTTGCTTGGACAATTCATGGCA
Organism: Zea mays; assembly: GCF_902167145.1. Classification (NCBI taxonomy): domain Eukaryota; kingdom Viridiplantae; phylum Streptophyta; class Magnoliopsida; order Poales; family Poaceae; genus Zea; species Zea mays. The sequence goes on along the minus strand of NC_050102.1, from coordinate 23,255,171 downwards.
ATGTGACCGGGTTCCCCACACTCAAAACATTTTCTATCATTGAAAGCATTTCTTCTAGATGTTTGACCTCTTCTAGGTTGACCTCTTTTCATCTTCATGAATTTATTGAATTTCCTTACAAATAGAGCCATGTCACCATCACTCTCACTTTCATTTTCTTCATCATTGCTATCTTCCTTTTCAATTGCCTTTGAGGCCTTGGCTTTGAGAGCAATAGATTCATTTTTCACCTTCTTTGCCAAACTTAAAGCATCGGCTTGTGACTTCTTAAATATATCTTGAGTGAGAATTTCTCCCAATACTTCGGTTGGAGAGGTTGTAGATAGATCACTCCTTACTAGCATTGTCACAATAGTCTCATATTTCTCCGGAAGTGATCTAAGGAACTTGTGTGTGAAATCCACATCTGGTACATTAAAACCAAGTCCTTTGAGTTCATTTACTATCTCATTCAACCGATTGAACATATCGGATACACTCTCATCTTCTTTCATAATAAATTGCTCAAACTTCCCTTTGCACACATATAGTTTGGCACTCTTCACAATTGTAGTTCCTTCATGAATTTCCATTAGTTTTACCCAAATGTCATGAGCGGTTGTGAGATTCTTGATACGATTGAACTCATTTATATCAAGAGCATCATAAAAGACATTCATGGCTTGATCATTTGTGAGGATATTCTCATTATCACTAATGGATGGTTCATCTTCCTTCAATACAACAAATCCATCTCTAACAATTGGCCAAATTTTTCCACCCATTGCTCTAAGATGCATTGACATTCTTATTTTCCAATAATCATAATTGTTTCCATCAAAGTGCGGTGGCTTCCCAATGTGCACATTGTTGTTACTAGCCATTTTGTCCCACTCCGGGATGATTAGATCCACAAACAATGGAGTCCTCGGCTTTGATACCACTTGTAGGATCTAGGACACCGGCTAGAGGGGGGGTGAATAGACGGTTTTGACTAAAAACAACAATACTAAGTAAATTTAATCAATACAACAAGAGGAATAAATTTACTAGTGTCAATAAGTAAACAATGTATGAAAGACAACTACGGAGATTGAATACTTGAAGAACAATAAGCAAAACACTAATCAATTGCAAGGCAATAAGTAATGCTAGAAGGAATAGACACCGAAATTTATCCCGTGGTATCGGTGATTTGCCGATCACCCCTAATCCACGTTGAGGTGGACTTCAAGCTCTCACTTGCTCCTCTATCAAGACACGACTTGATCTTTGAGCCAAGTGGACAAGAAATCACTCAATACCTCGATTCCACTAATGTCACCTTTGCCGCTCCGGCGAGGTAGGCGCGAACCCCTCACAATCAACACCGCGGCTTCTCCACAATCTTCTTGGAGAGCTCGACGGAGACAATCACCCGAGCCGTCTAGGAGGCGGCAACCTCCAAGAGTAACAAGCCAACGACGCTTGCTCGGTGTACCACCTAGTGCCTCAAGAATCACCAAATGATGCAAATGCACTAGGAACCCTCAATCTCTCACTAGAATGCAATCTCAAGCAAAGAGTGTGAGAGAGTGAGTTGGAGGATCACAAATGAGCTCAATGTGTGCAAGGAATGGCCAAGTGAGGTCTCACACACGAGCTACCCTTCTATTTATAGTCCCCCATCTAAAACCAACCGTTATGTGCAAAAGGGGGCAGTTCTGCGCACACGCGGACCGTCCGCGCCCTAGGGCCGGACGGTCCGCCGTACACCATAACGGCTATAAAGACCGTTGAAACATGTCAGAGCAGACTCAAAAGGTGGATCCGGACAGTCCGCCCTTCAAGGCCGGACCGTCCGCGACCTGGCAATTTCAAACACCAGAGTCTCGGATCAAACGGAGTTAACACACGCGGACCATCCGGCTATAAATCCCGGACCGTCCGCGACCGAGACAGTACTGTCCGGACTGGTCCCCCGGACCGTCCGTAGTACAAATCTATAAAAACACACAGTCCCTGTCCAAAAACGAGTTAGACACATGCGGACCGTCCGCGCCTCACAGGCGGACCGTCCGCCTATAATTCAGGCACTGACCCGAAGCCACCTTCCTCTGGTCAGGACTGCGGACGGTCCGGCCCTAAGGCCCGGACGGTCAAGTGCAATAGAACACAGAGTCAACACAAATGGTCAAACCCCGGACCTGCTGGAGGATCGCGGACAGTCCGCCCCCAAGGGCCGGACAGTCCGCGCGACCAAGACTTCTCAAAATTCAAACATGCTTTTGAATGAACTTTTAACTCACGAAATGAGAAGCGCTGTTAGCCCTTATGCAAATGCAACTACTTGATGCTCTATGAGGCACTAAGTTTTACACAGATCTAAGTCATTGACCCCTCTTAATAGTACGGCTATCTAGCCTACTAATCCGGTCAGGTATCTTCTCTAAACACCTCAAGACCGGCAAAAGTAAAACCTATATTATACCTTTGCCTTCATCTGATCCACAACCAATGCGTATGACTCTTCAACATTTCCTGTTCTATGTGGTCCAACCCTGCATTCTTATTTCTCCAAGAATCGTTAGTCCACAAGTAGTTGTCATTAATTACCAAAACATTACCAAAGGGGCCTAGATGATTCACACCGCCGCGCGCGGTGCGCGTAACTACCTAGTGGTTACAGGCGCTCCTCCACTTTCGCCCACACGTCATGTAACCGGCGCGCCGGTTACTACGTGCGAGAAACTGCACCGCCACTTGCGCCAGTACCGCGCCTTCTCGACTGCGGAACCGGTGCCGCGACTCGAGGCAACCCTGCGCATGGCCCAACAGTGCCAACCGAGCACATCGGTCACGGGTCAGTCAGCCGCGGGAGAAGGCGCGACGGTCGATACGGCCACAAATGGGCCGGTAGTAATGGCGGCGGCAGGCGGGCGGAAGCAGCAGTCAAGTCGTCTGCAAGCTCATGTCTCCTCCTAGGACAGCGAGAGAACCCTCTCCCACGGCGTGAAGACGACGTGCCCGTGTTCTGTTCCTCTAACGGCTTGCGCACGCACAACGGCTACCCCGCGAACCACTCGTCCCGTCGCATTAACTCTGCGGCAGGACAGGCGGCACCTTTGGCAGGCGAAGCAGGCGACTTTTCACCTCCGCCATAATGAACGCGTCAAAAAAAAAGGTGCGCCACGTCGTTCGATTTCGTATCCTTTTCCTCTTCCTCTTTCTCTCTCTTGCTACAGGGACCGGGAAAGGGGATACTCTGAAAGGGATCCTTCTCCGCGAAGGAGGCGGGCCCCGAGCCCTCCTACTGATTAGAGGTTCGAAGGCTGGCCCCTCGGAAGGGTTCAACAGCCGCCTCAGAGCACTCGGGCTCCGCGCCCACTACTGGTCAGAGGTTCGAAGGCTGGCCCCTCGGAAGGGTTCGACAGCCGCCTCAGGCCCCTCGGGCTCCGCGCCCACTACTGGTCAGAGGTTCGAAGGCTGGCCCCTCGGAGGGGTTCGACAGCTGCCTCAGGCCACTCGGGCTCCGCGCCCACTATTGATCAGGGGTTCGTAGGTTGGCCCCTGAAGGGTTCGACAGCCGCCTCAGAACACGCAGAGCGAGGGATGACTCTGGGTACGTCCGATACATGGCCGAGGCTCGGGCTACGCTCCCGATGTACCCTAGGACATTTCCGAGACCAGCAGGAGCGATTCTGTAACGGAATCCCATCAGAGGGAGGCATCGAGCCCTCGGACCCTATCAAACGGGACCGGGTCCGGCAAATCACCTGCAGGTAATTTTGGAGCGCGCCTCTGGGCCACTAGCCGACCCTTATCGAACGGGGCACGGGCGTCCACTCGGATCACCCATTAGCAACTCACTGGAGACACCATGTTCGGCGCCCTCCGAGGGCAACATGGCGCTTCCCCCCTCCTCCTTGCGGAAAGGCGACACAGGGGCGTATGAAAAAAACCGAGTCTGTCCTTGACCGTCCTCTCGCTCTGTGCGGAGGCTCGGGGGCTACTCTCGCAAACCCGGCTCCGGCCAAACCGTTGACAGCGTCAACATACCAGCCCGAGAACTTGGAACCTGACTATGCACCCGGGCTACGACCAGTTCGCATGAGGGAACAACCAAACCGGCCGAAGCATCACGAAACGCGCTAAGACCTCAAATGAGTCAAACCACTCCTCCGAGGCCTCGGGGGCTACACCCGGCGGGTGCGCTCGTGCGCACCCACCGGAACGAAACGCAACCGAGAAAGGCCGGTCCCCTTGCAAAAAATTGCGACAAAAGCCTCCAAGCGAGTACCAACACTCCCTTCGAGACTCGGGGGCTACTGTCGGGGACCATAATTAGGGGTACCCCCAAGACTCCTAATCTCAGCTGGTAACCCCCATCAGCACAAAGCTGCAAAGGCCTGATGGGCGCGATTCAGGTCAAGGCTCCGTCCACTCAAGGGACACGATCCCGCCTCGCCTGAGCCCAGCCTCGGGCAAAGGCAGCCGACCCAGGAGGATTCACGTCTCGCCCGAGGGTCCCCTCAAGCAACAGACGCACCTTCGACTCGCCCGAGGCCCAGCTCGGACAGGCTTCACGGAGAAGCAACCTTGGCCGGATCGCCACGCCAACCGACCGTATCGCAGGAGCATTTAATGCAAGGATCGCCTGACACCTTATCCTGACGCGCGCTCTTCAATCGACAGAGCTGAAGTGACCGTAGTCACTTCGCCGCTCCACTGACCGACCTGACAGGAAAACAGCGCCACCTGCGCTGCTCCGACTGCTGTGCCACTCGACAGAGTGAGGCTGACCCCAGAGCTCGGGCGCCATAGGAAGCTCTGCCTCGCCCGACCCCAAAGCTCGGGCTCAACCTCGACGCCGGACGACGGTCTCCGCCTCGCACGACCCTAGGGCTTGGACTCTACCTCGACCACGGAAGACGGACTCTGCCTCGCCCGACCCCAGGGCTCGGACTCAACCTCGACCTCGGACGACGGTCTCCGCCTCGCCCGACCCCAGGGCTCGAGCTCTACCTCAACCTCGGACGACGGTCTCTGCCTCGCCCGACCCCAGGGCTCGGACTTAGCCTCGACCTCGGACGATGGTCTCCGCCTCGCCCGACCCCAGGGCTCGGGCTCAACCTCGACCCCGGACGACGGTCTCCGCCTCGCCCGGCCCCCGGGCCCGGACTCAGCCTCAACCTCGGAGGAGCCTCCGCCTCGCCCGACCTCGGGCTCGGACCTACCACGTCACAGGGGGGCATCATTACCCTACCCCTAGCTAGCTCAGGCTACGGGGAACAAGACCAGCGTCCCATCTGGGTCTCCCCAGTAAACAAGTAATGATGGAACCCCGCGTGCTCCATGACGACGGCGGCTCTCAGCCCCTTACGGAAGCAAGGAGACGTCAGCAAGGATTCGACAGCCCCGACAGCTGTACTTCCACAGGGCTCAAGCACTCCTCCGACAGCCACGACATCACATGAACAGGGCACCAAAACCTCTCCGACAGCCATGATGGCATGTACTTAGGGCTCTGGCTCCTCTCTGCTAGACATGTTAGCACACTGCTACACCCCCCATTGTACACCTGGGCCCTCTCCTTACGCCTATAAAAGGAAGGTCCAGGGCTCTCGTACGAGAAGGTTGGCCACGCGGGAGAACGGGCTGGCGGACAGTCTCTCTCTCTCTCTCACTCTCCCACGCGAACGCTTGTAACCCCCTACTGCAAGCGCACCCGACCTGGGCGCAGGACAACACGAAGGCCGTGGGTTTCCCCTTTGCTGTTTCTCCCCCCTTTGTGTTCCGTCTCGCGCCGACCCATCTGGGCTGGGACACGCAACGACAATTTACTCGTCGGTCCAGGGACCCCCCGGGGGCGAAACGCCGACAGTGCCATAATCAAAGCGACCACGGGGCAGCGAACGGTAAGGGTGTTGAATCCCGACAGGAGCGGGAGAACCACCATCCTGATAGTGGCGCTGCACGCTCAGCACGCAATTCCGCAACCTCTGCCCGAACCTTGCCCAACTCATCAAGGGCGTGGTCCAGCTCGGTGTTGAGCACGGTGACCAGGTTCACCATGTTGTTCAATCTGGTATTGCTCTCACCAACGGGCGAGACAATCACACCTCCAGCACTACCGGTTGAATGACGAGGGTAGTACTTCAGGTCGAGGTCGTCAGCTACCCCGTTGAACAACGAGCAATACTGCAAAAGTGCACGTCGTGCAACATCTTGCATGCCTGTCTCAGTAGTATCCCTCTCAGTGATAGAATAGTGCTCTAAAAAGGCCTCTGCACCCCAGAGATCATCGTCTGGATGGCGCACCAAGCAAGTAGCCTCCCACTGGTCTGGGTATAACCCGCGACGATGCTGGTAGACTACATAATGGTACTCGATGGACCAAGTGTGTCGGTCGAAGGCCTGACGCAGTAAGGTGTCGAGAGCGACGTGGAAGTGACACCCGCGAGCGGTGTCATGAGTGATGGGTCTAGCGATCCATCCCTCTGGTTCCTACTCCTGCTCCTCCAAGAGCTCCATGTTGTGGCTCGAACTGCCACCAGTGTCGTCGTTGTCATCTCCGTCAGAGTCTCCTCCAGCAGCTGGGATGCCCTGTGGTGGTGCAGGGGGCATCTCTAGCTGAGGTGCAGGGGAAGGCTGCCTCCCAGACTCCACCTCCTACCGAGGCAAGGGGAAAGAGTCCTGCTGCTCCTGCTCCTCGTGCAGGCGACGATGCAGTCTCTCCAGATGGCTAGACTGACCTGTCACCGTGTGGCACAGTGGGTGCTCCGCCAGGCGAGAGGGCAAAAGGGGATCACAGACTTACGTGCAGTGCATCTAATACGGGCCATCTACAAAAGACATCGTAAGCACAAGAGTGAGAGTAGACTCTCAACACAGCCAACACAACTTCTTAGATAAAGAGGAAAGTAGGAATAAATAGGTTGCTCAACTAAACAACTGACTTTATTAATAACTACACCAAGTTAAAGGGATGCCCACACATTGATGACAATCATTATAAAGATCCAACTTCATTACAAGTTCATCACGACAAGCATCAAAACATGTGATAAGAAAACTAACTCTAACTAAGACTGACTAAGACTAAGACACTGAATTAAGCATTATTACAGACTCCAACTTTGTCAATCTATGACTCCAAATCTATCTAGGTCCTGCAGTCAGGGGTGCCGTAATCAAAGAGACCACGGGGCGGCGAACGGTAAGGGTGTTGAATCCCGACAGGAGCGGGAGAACCACCATCCTGATAGTGGCGCTGTGCGCTCAGCACTCAATTCCACAACCTCTGTCCGAACCTTGCCCAACTCATCAAGGGCGTGGTCCAGCTCAGTGTTGAGCACGGTGACTAGGTTGACCATGTTGTTCAGCCTGGTATTGCTCTCACCAACGGGCGAGACAATCACACCTCCAGCACTACCGGTTGAACGACGAGGGTAGTACTTCAGGTCGAGGCCGTCATCTACCCCGTTGAACAACGAGCAATACTGTAAAAGTGCACGTCGTGCAACATCTTGCATGCATGTCTCAGTAGTATCCCTCTCAGTGATAGAATAGTGCTCTAAAAAGGCCTCTGCACCCCAGAGATCATCGTCCGGACGGCGCACCAAGCAAGTAGCCTCCCACTGGTCTGAGTATAACCCGCGACGATGCTGGTAGTCTACACAATGGTACTCAATGGACCAAGTGTGTCGGTCGAAGGCCCGACGCAGTAAGGTGTCGAGAGCGACGTGGAAGTGACACCCGCGAGCGATGTCACGAGTGATGGGTCTAGCGATCAATCCCTCTAGCTCCTACTCCTGCTCCTCCGAGAGCTCCGTGTTGTGGCTCGAACTGCCACCAGTGTCGTCGTTGTCGTCTCCGTCAGAGTCTCCTCCAGCAGTCGGGATGCCCTATGGTGATGCAGGGGGCATCTCTGGCTGAGGTGCAGGGGAAGGCTGCCTCCCAGACTCCACATCCTACCGAGGCAAGGGGAAAGAGTCCTGCTGCTCCTGCTCCTGGCATCGACGCTCCTGCTCCTCGTGCAGGCGGCGATGCAGTCTCTCCAGATGGCTAGACTGACCTGTCACCGTGTGGCACAGTGGGTGCTCCGCCAGGCGAGAGGGCAAAAGGAGGATCACATACTTACGTGCAGTGCATCTAATACGAGCCATCTACAAAAGACATCGTCAGCACAAGAGTGAGAGTAGAACTATGTGACCAACAAGTAAACAGAAAGTAAAGTGAGACAAAAATTTTGTAAGATGAGTAATAACATAGAATTGGTCAAGATGACCAACTTTTGAAATGACGCTAAAGATCAAGGTAAGGGTAGAGGTCTATAGTCCTTAGGTCGACCATTCTAGTCTAGGTTAGCGGTCCTATAGTCAGCAAGGCTTTGATACCACTTATGTCACATCCGGTTTTAAAAGGCAAACCAAATGCGAACTATGTACGTGCCAAGATTAGAAACTCACGTACACATCGATTACATAATTGGACATCATCACACATTGCTCAAAGTAAATAGCGGTGTTGTTCACTTGTTCTCAAATGCTATGAATCAAGAACAAGACAACCCAATTGTTAATTATTAGAGACCTTCTTCTTCCGAAGCATTATCTTCCCATGGGTATAATGATCATCAGACAAAGGTCATAAAGGACATACCTTCACCATTTTAATGTACAAACAGGAATACAAAGGGATGAAGATAATAATTGCATCTCGTTAATTGATTCATATTTGTATTTCGTAAGACATGCATAAATATTAATAAAATTCATATTACATTGATACCTTTGGCTTGTTCGAAGGCGAAGACGCGAGAGAGTGATTACAATTCAGCGTGAACAGTATGGTGATACTGTTCATCTATTTATAGGCACGAGATGTAGCCTAGGTAAAATTACATTCATGTCCCTAACATTTACTTATAAACATAATACAAATCATTAAGGACTAAGTAGTCTTTTCCTCTTTTGGTCAGCATCGTACTTGGTCTTCATCACCATATTAAGCCGAATCTCTTCAGCCATAGCTTCGGCGTCCATTCTTGTCACCTTTGGGTTACATCTTCACATCGTGTATGTCTTTGCTATGAGAGAAGACCTTCACCCCGAAGCCGAAGCCCCCTGTAATAATCCATGTCATACTGAAAACATATGGTCGGTCACGTTTTTGAGGACCTACGGAAGAGGAAGGCCCCCAACAAGCGGAAAGGTACTTTTATTACATCAAGATGTCCAAGACATCCACAAAGCCTATAACATAGTCATTTAACATAATCAAAGTATGGAATATGAAACGTAGAAGATAAGGCCTTCACAGGTAGCTGACTGGGGGTTTGCCACTAAGATAACTAGAACTTGTCGTAGTCCTAAAACTCCTCAAAGTCCTCCATGTTGCCAGCATCTCCTCTTGAGCACTAAATACAGTGGGGACAACCTGGGGCCGGGTGGTTTTTAAAGCAAGGGTGAGTACACATCAACGTACTTAGCAAATGTCCCATTTGGCTAAAGTGGACTAGCTATATGTGGAGTTTAAGTTTAAGTAGTAGCTTTTAGTTGATCAAGTATTTATTACTATTAATAGAGCCAAGTTTTAGTAATAAACCCAATTATTACCCAAATGTACTCCCTCCAAGAGGAAATACCAGAGATCATAATTATAACCATCATCATTAAACATCATCATAAAAGTATCCAAAGTTCTTCTAATCAAAGAGGATCCCAAGGCCTCTCTTAACCATGAGCTCGACTGATATACCAGTTTCTAACACTCCGCAGAGGTTGCACACTTTACCCACGAGTCGTGATCCCTTTTTGCCTCGGGTCAATCAAACCCTCAAACACTACCAAGGTGAGTCGGCAAGGTTTCACTACGTAGCCTTTACAAAGACTCCCCTGGTGCATAGCTGCTCGTTAGGTTTCGCTAGTCGTACAAACTCAGTACACCTCCCCAAGGTGGGTGACTAACAAAACCAAATCGAATGAACCTCTTGTAACACCCTGGGATCCACAAACACCCCGAAATGCTACTAAACTACACAACTCACATTCATATATAAAATTTCGACAACATCTCCTTTGAAAATTTGCATAAACGTGGAATCAACATAGTATAAACATATATCATGATAAGAAAACATACTAGACATTAATAATCTGCTAGCAATGGGAAGATAACCATAACGACATAAACTGAATTAACTAGTGTGCACGACTAGTTAAAAACAAACATCCTTGACAAGAAGTTTCTAATTAAATCATGGTTGTGTCTGGGTAGCGTTATTATGAGAGTCAAGGTGGACGTGCTGCTACTTCCCTCATTACCAACATGAATCAAGTACCTGCATTGAGTAATGCAAGAGTGAGATGAAAACATCTCAACAAGTAAATTGTTTTGACGAGATATTTAAACCAAAAAATTGAATTAATCAACATTTTAAAGGGATCACAATTGAGATCAGAAACACTTGTAGATATAGAACTAAATAGTACCAAAATAACCAATGCCATCTCATTTCCTCGAACAACCACAATAGGTTGTATAACACTTCCCTATGTCAACAATACCTGCAAATATCACTTCAATGTATGCATAGGAATGCAATGTGTAAGTCCACTGCCTTCATACCTCTTAGAGTAAAACCACACCATCTGCAAATATCACTTCAATGAATGCATATGAATTCTATGCATATGTCCTCTGCCTTCATACCTCTAAGGGTATGAAGCCGCATTGTACCCCTCCTCGGGCAACGTACGATGCTAAGTTGTACCGATACGGTCGGACCAAAGGTCACGACAAAACTTCAGATGCAAGTGAAGCATGCAATGTATATGGCATGCTGCATTTATCAATATACTTCACTTCCTTCATATACAATAGAAACCTCAAACAATACTTCGTTTACCTTCAGATACAATACAAACATCAAATAATACTTCGTTCACCTTCAGGGGTGTGAATTAATCTCTTGGGTCATACTCGAATCATCATCATCAATATATGATTAAGAATCAATATAATACAATCAAGTAAAGCATCACCATAGAGTTCAATTATAAAATAATTCGATGATTCTGAATATTAGAGTGTAGGCGATAAAAAACAACAAGTCAAAACAGTAGCAACCACCGCTACATTCACTTGCCTTCATCGAAGAAGAAAATATACTAGGCATGATCCGGAGTGTAGCCACCTGCTAGCAAGCATTAAACTTAGTACAAATATTTCACAAACATTTGCCAACAATCAACAAATTGCTCCTACACTTGAAACCAAGACCCAGTGGAAAGAATCCCACCCTGAACCACATGCCAAACAGCAGTAGCGCTGTTTGTTAATTTTGCATCTCTAAAATTATAACAGTGGTGATATCAAACAAATACTCTAGGAGTTTCTACACAAAATACTCTACAACTTCGGTATTCAATGGATAATTAAATTTTGACATCTATAAGTTCTAAAACATCTGACAAGATAACTGACTGAATCTGTTTCAGACAGCAGCATAGTTAATTTCAAAATTTGATATCTCCCAAACTACTCAACCAAAAATTATGAAATTCTGCTGTCAGTAAGAACTTTTATCTCTCTACAAAAATTTCCATAGTTGAAAGAGCCAATTCGGCCATTTACTAGATGAAACTTACCAGTGAACAGACCCGATCATTTTTGTCAGGCAAACAGGAACAGCCACAGTAAAACAAACATAACTTGAGTTTCATAATTCATATGAAAGCGATCTTTAACAATATGAAAAGCTTATGAAATTGTCTAAAACTTCTTTTACAATCCTAAAGTTTAATTCTGTTGATAAAATTGCCTAAATCTTAAGATAACAGATTATGCAAAGAATTATGAGACTGAAAAACTGCTATAAACAAATAGCAATAACTTTCTGATCTGATGTCCGATTGAGGTGTTCTTCACGGTCATGAAAAGATCTATAAATTATCTACGACTCATAGATAGACTTTGTATTTTTTTGAGGCAACTAAGACCACGAAAAACTGGCATGAACAGAAACTGTTGAATCTGCCATTCTGCAGAAACTAATTTTGAGATCAAAATCTAATCCCCCATCTAATCCAACCAAAAAAAGCTAATTGCAGGGCATAAAACTCATCCAAAACAAGGGCAAGTATTCATCAAGTGGAGATAAGAGAGAGAGGAAAGGAAATCCGCAAGGGAATTAGGCTTACACCTATTGCCTAATTGATTTTGGTGGTTGAATTGCCCAACACAAATAATTGGACTAACTAGTTTGCTCTAGTCTATAAGTTCTACAGGTGCCAAAGGTTCACAACAAGCCAATAAAAAGACCAAGAAAAGGGTTCAAACAAAGAGAGCAATGGACAACCGAAGTGTGCCCTGGTCTGGCGTACCGGACTGTCCGGTGTGCCACCGGACAGTGTCCGGTGCACCAGGGGACTCCAAGCTGAACTCCACACCTTCGGGAATTCTCAGAGGCGCTCCGCTATAATTCACCGGACTGTTCGGTGCACCACTGGACAGTGTCCGGTGCCCCAAGGGAGAGCGACTCTGAACTCGTCAGCTTCGGGAATCCGCTCCGCTATAATTCACCGGACTGTCCGGTGTAACAGCGGAGCAACGGCTACTTCGCGTGCAACGGTCGACTGCAACGCATTAAATGCATGCCTGCGCGCGCAGAGGAGCAGAGCACGCGCGGGTGGCACACCGGACAGTCTACAGGACTTGTCCGGTGCGCCACCGGACAGCCAGGCGGGCCCACAAGACAGAGCTCCAACGATCGAACCCCAACGGTCTGCTGACGTGGTTGGCGCACCGGATAGTGTCCGGTGGCGCACCGGACTGTCCGGTGCGCCATGCGACAGCACACTTCCAACGGCCACTTTGTGGTGGTTGGGGCTATAAATACCCCAACCACCCCACATTCATTGGCATCCAAGTTTTCCACCTTCCAACTACTTACAAGAGCTAGCATTCAATACAAGACACACCAAAGAGATCAAATCCTCTCCTAACTCCACACAAAGCTTTAGTGATTAGAGAGAGTGATTTGTCGTGTTCATTTGAGCTCTTGCGCTTGGATCGCTTCTTTTCTTCCTTCATTCTTGTGATCAAACTCAATTGTAACCAAGGCAAGAGACACCAATTGTGTGGTGGTCCTTGCGGGAACTTCGTGTTCCGTTTGATTGAGAAGAGAAGCTCACTCGGTCTAAGTGACCGTTTGAGAGAGGGAAAGAGTTGAAAGAGACCCGGTCTTTGTGACCACCTCAACGGGGAGTAGGTTTGTGAAAGTCGCCTAGAGGGGGGGGTGAATAGGGCGAAACTGAAATTCTCAAAAATAATCACAACTACAAGCCGGGTTAGCGTTAGAAATATAAACAAGTCCGCGAGAGAGGGAGCAAAACAAATCGCAAGCAAATGAAGAGTGTGACACGCGGATTTGTTTTACCGAGGTTCGGTTCTTGCAAACCTACTCCCCGTTGAGGAGGCCACAAAGGCCGGGTCTCTTTCAACCCTTCCCTCTCTCAATCGGTCCCACGGACCGAGTGAGCTTCTCTTCTCAAATCACTTGGGAATCAAACTTCCCGCAAGGGCCACCACACAATTGGTGCCTCTTGCCTCAATTACAAGTGAGTGTTTGATCACAAGAAAGAATCAAGAAAGAAGGAAGCAATCCAAGCGCAAGAGCTCGAAAGAACACAAGCAAATCTCTCTCTCTAGTCACTAGGGTGTTGTGTGGAATATGGAGAGGATTTGATCTCTTTGGTGTGTCTAGAATTGAATGCAAGAGCTCTTGTAGTAGTTGGGAAGTGGAAAACTTGGATGCAATGAATGGTGGGGTGGTTGGGGTATTTATAGCCCCAACCACCAAAAGTGGTCGTTGGGAGGTTGTCTGCTCGATGGCGCACCGGACAGTCCGGTGCACACCGGACAGTCCGGTGCACACCGGACAGTCCGGTGCCCCCTGCCACGTCATCACTGCCGTTGGATTCTGACGTTGGAGCTTCTGACTTGTGGGCCCGCCTGGGTGTCCGGTGCACACCGGACAGGCACTGTTTGCTGTCCGGTGTGCCAGTATGGGCGCGCCTGACTTCTGCGCGCGCTGCGCGCGCAATTAATGCGCCGCAGGTAGCCGTTGGCGCGGACGTAGCCGTTGCTCCGGAGTCGCACCGGACAGTCCGGTGTACACCGGACAGTCCGGTGAATTATAGCGGACTGGCCGTTGGAGTTTCCCGAAGCTGGCGAGTTCCTGAGGCCGCTCCTCCTTGCCGCACCGGACACTGTCCGGTGTACACCGGACAGTCCGGTGAATTATAGCGCGAGTGCCTCTGGAAATTCCCGAAGGTGGCGAGTTTGCGTTGGAGTCCTCTGGTGCACCGGACATGTTCGGTGGTGCACCGGACACTGTCCGGTGGCACACCGGACAGTCCGGTGCGCCAAACCAGAGGTGCCTTCGGTTGGCCCTTTGCTCCTGTGTTGAATCCAAATTTGATCTTTTTATTGGCTGAGTGTGAACCTTTAACACCTGTATAATCTATACACTTGGGCAAACTGGTTAGTCCAATAAATTTGTGTTGGGCAATTCAACCACCAAAATTAATTAGGGACTAGGTGTAGGCCTAATTCCCTTTCAATCTCCCCCTTTTTGGTGATTGATGCCAACACAAACCAAAGCAAATATAGAAGTGCATAATTGAACTAGTTTGCATAATGTAAGTGTAAAGGTTGCTTGGAATTGAGCCAATATTAATACTTACAAGATATGCATGGATTGTTTCTTTCTTAGATAACATTTTGGACCACGCTTGCACCACATGTTTTGTTTTTGCAAACTCTTTTGGAAATCCTTTTTAAAGTTCTTTTGCAAATAGTCACAGGTAAATGAATAAGATTATGCAAAGCATTTTCAAGATTTAAAATTCTTCTCCCCTTGTTTCAAATGCTTCTCCTTTGACTAAACAAAACTCCCCCTAGAAGAGATCCACCTCTTAGTGTTCAAGAGGGTTTTGATATATCATTTTGAAATACTACTTTCTCCCCCTTTTTGAACATAATAGGAAAATCAATTGATAAATATTCAACACTAAGTTTTTGAAATCGGTGGTGGTGCGGTCCTTTTCGGTGGTGGTGCGGTCCTTTTGCTTTGGGCTCATTTCTCCCCCTTTTTGGCATGAATCGCCAAAAACGGAATCATTAGAGCCCTCGAAGTGCTATCTTCCACTTTGGTCATAAATAAATGAGTTAAGATTATACCAAAGGCGAAGTCCGGTCCTTTAGCTTTGGGCTCTTGCTCTCTCCCAAAGACGAAGTCCTTTTCTTTGATGCTCATTTCTCCCCAAAGAATAGAGAGTTGCTTGGAGTGATGGCGAAGTATGAGTTACGGAGTTGAAGCCTTTGTCTTCGCCGAATACTCCAATTCCCTTTCAATATACCTATGACTTGGTTTGAAATACTCTTGAAAACACATTAGTCATAGCATATACAAAAGAGATATGATCAAAGGTATACTTATGTGCTATGTGTGCAAACTAGCAAAAGAAATTTCTAGAATCAAGAATATTGAGCTCATGCCTAAGTTTGGTAAAAGTTTGTTCATCAAGTGGCTTGGTAAAGATATCGGCTAATTGATCTTTAGTGTTAATGTATGAAATCTCGATATCCCCCTTTTGTTGGTGATCCCTAAGAAAATGATACCGAATGGCTATGTGTTTAGTGCGGCTATGCTCGACAGGATTGTCGGCCATTTTGATTGCACTCTCATTATCACATAGCAAAGGAACTTTGGTTAATTTGTAACCGTAGTCCCGCAGGGTTTGCCTCATCCAAAGTAATTGCGCGCAACAATGACCTGCGGCAATATACTCAGCTTCGGTGGTTGAAAGAGCGACCGAATTTTGCTTCTTTGAAGCCCAAGACACCAAGGATCTTCCCAAGAACTGGCAAGTCCCCGATGTGCTCTTTCTGTTAATCTTACACCCCGCCCAATCGGCATCCGAATAACCAATCAAATCAAATGTGGATCCCCGAGGGTACCAAAGCCCAAACTTAGGAGTATAAGCCAAATATCTCAAGATTCGTTTTACGGCCGTAAGGTGTGATTCCTTAGGGTCGGATTGGAATCTTGCACACATGCAAACGGAAAGCATAATGTCCGGTCGAGATGCACATAAATAAAGTAATGAACCAATCATCGACCGGTATACCTTTTGATCCACGGACTTACCTCCCGTGTCGAGGTCGAGATGCCCATTGGTTCCCATGGGTGTCTTGATGGGCTTGGCATCCTTCATCCCAAACTTGTTTAAAATGTCTTGAGTGTACTTCGTTTGGCTAATGAAGGTCCCCTCTTGGAGTTGCTTTACTTGGAATCCTAAGAAATACTTCAACTCCCCCATCATAGACATCTCGAATTTCTGTGTCATGATCCTACTAAATTCCTCACAAGTAGATTCGTTAGTAGACCCAAATACGATATCATCAACATAAATTTGGCATACAAACAAATCATTGTCAAGAGTTTTAGTGAAGAGTGTAGGATCGGCCTTGCCGACTTTGAAGCCATTAGCAATAAGGAAATCTCTAAGACATTCATACCATGCTCTTGGGGCTTGCTTGAGCCCATAAAGCGCCTTAGAGAGCTTATAGACATGGTTAGGATACTCACTGTCTTCAAAGTCGGGAGGTTGCTCAACATAGACCTCTTCCTTGATTGGTCCATTGAGGAAAGCACTTTTCACGTCCATTTGATAAAGCTTAAAGCCATGGTAAGTAGCATAGGCTAATAGTATGCGAATTGACTCAAGCCTAGCTACGGGTGCATAGGTTTCACCGAAATCCAAACCTTCGACTTGGGA
This sequence comes from Zea mays, assembly GCF_902167145.1. Lineage (NCBI taxonomy): Eukaryota > Viridiplantae > Streptophyta > Magnoliopsida > Poales > Poaceae > Zea > Zea mays. The sequence goes on along the minus strand of NC_050102.1, from coordinate 23,238,363 downwards.
GTATCCTTTGGCCACAAGTCGAGCTTTGTTCCTTGTCACCACACCATGCTCATCTTGCTTGTTGCGGAAGACCCATTTGGTTCCTACAACATTTTGGTTAGGACGTGGAACTAAGTACCATACCTCGTTCCTTGTGAAATTGTTGAGCTCCTCTTGCATTGCCACCACCCAATCCGAATCTTGTAGTGCTTCCTCTACCTTGTGTGGCTCAATAGAGGAAACAAAAGAGTAATGTTCACAAAAATGTGCAACACGAGATCGAGTGGTTACCCCCTTATGAATGTCGCCGAGAATGGTGTCGACGGGGTGATCTCGTTGGATTGCTTGGTGGACTCTTGGGTGTGGCTGCCTTTGCTCTTCATCCTCCTTGTCTTGATCATTTACATCTCCCCCTTGATCATTGCCGTCATCTTGAGGTGGCTCATTTGTTTGATCTTCTACTTCATCAACTTGAGCTTCATCCTCATTTTGAGTCGGTGGAGATGCTAGCGTGGAGGAGGATGGTTGATCTTGTGCATGTGGAGGCTCTTCGGATTCCTTAGGACACACATCCCCAATGGACATGTTCCTTAGCGCTATGCATGGAGCCTGTTCTTCACCTATCTCATCAAGATCAACTTGCTCTACTTGAGAGCCGTTAGTTTCGTCAAACACAACGTCACAAGAAACTTCAACAAGTCCTGAGGACTTGTTAAAGACTCTATATGCCCTTGTGTTTGAGTCATATCCTAGTAAAAAGCCTTCTACAGTTTTAGGAGCAAATTTAGATTTTCTACCTCTCTTAACAAGAATAAAACATTTGCTACCAAAAACTCTAAAATATGAAATGTTGGGCTTTTTACCGGTTAGGAGTTCATAGGATGTCTTCTTGAGGATTCGGTGAAGATATAACCTGTTGATGGCGTAGCAGGCGGTGTTGACTGCCTCGGCCCAAAACCGATCCGAAGTCTTGTACTCATCAAGCATGGTCCTTGCCATGTCCAATAGAGTTCGATTCTTCCTCTCCACTACACCATTTTGTTGTGGGGTGTAGGGAGAAGAGAACTCATGCTTGATGCCCTCCTCCTCAAGAAAGCCTTCGATTTGAGAGTTCTTGAACTCCGTCCCGTTGTCGCTTCTAATTTTCTTGATCCTTAAGCCGAACTCATTTTGAGCCCGTCTCAAGAATCCCCTTAAGGTCTCTTGGGTTTGAGATTTTTCCTGCAAAAAGAACACCCAAGTGAAGCGAGAATAATCATCTACAATAACTAGACAGTACTTACTCCCGCCGATGCTTATGTAAGCAATCGGGCCGAATAGATCCATGTGGAGTAGCTCAAGCGGCCTGTCGGTCGTCATAATGTTCTTGTGTGGATGTTGGGTTCCAACTTGCTTCCCGGCTTGACATGCGCTACAAATCCTGTCTTTCTCAAAATGAACATTTGTTAATCCTAAAATGTGTTCTCCCTTTAGAAGCTTATGAAGATTCTTCATTCCAACATGGGCTAGTCGGCGGTGCCAGAGCCAACCCATGTTAGTCTTAGCAATTAAGCAAGTGTCGAGTTCAGCTTTATCAAAATCTACTAAGTATAGCTGACCCTCTAACACTCCCTTAAATGCTATTGAATCATCACTTCTTCTAAAGACAGTGACACCTACATCAGTGAATAGACAGTTGTAGCCCATTTGACATAATTGTGAAACGGAAAGCAAATTGTAATCTAATGAATCAACAAGAAAAACATTGGAAATGGAATGGTCAGGTGAAATAGCAATTTTACCCAGACCTTTGACCAAACCTTGATTTCCATCCCCGAATGTGATGGCTCGTTGGGGATCTTGGTTTTTCTCATATGAGGAGAACATTCTTTTCTCCCCTGTCATGTGGTTTGTGCACCCGCTGTCGAGTATCCAACTTGAGCCCCGGATGCATAAACCTACAAAACAAGTTTAGTTCTTGACTTTAGGTACCCAAATGGTTTTGGGTCCTTTGGCATTAGACACAAGAACTTTGGGTACCCAAACACAAGTCTTGGAGCCCTTGTGTTTGCCCCCAACATATTTGGCAACTACCTTGCCGGATTTGTTAGTCAAAACATAAGATGCATCAAAAGTTTTAAATGAAATGTTATGATCATTTGATGCACCATGAGTTTTCTTTTTAGGCAACTTAGCATGGGTTGGTTGCCTAGAGCTAGATGTCTCACCCTTATACATAAAAGCATGATTAGGGCCAGAGTGAGACTTCCTAGAATGAATTCTCCTAATTTTACTCTCAGGATAGCCGGCAGGGTACAAAATGTAGCCCTCGTTATCCTGAGGCATGGGAGCCTTGCCCTTAACAAAGTTAGACAAGTTCTTAGGAGGGGCATTAAGTTTGTCATTGTCTCCCTTTTGGAAACCAATGCCATCCTTAATGCCAGGGCGTCTCCCATTATAAAGCATGCTACGAGCAAATTTAAATTTCTCATTTTCTAAGTTGTGCTCGGCAATTTTAGCATCTAGTTTAGCTATATGATCATTTTGTTGCTTAATTAAAATCATGTGATCATGAATAGCATCAACATTAATATCTCTACATCTAGTACAAATAGTGACATGCTCAATGGTAGATGTAGAGGGTTTGCAAGAATTAAGTTCAACAATCTTAGCATGTAATATATCATTTTTATCTCTAAGATCGGAAATAGTGACATTGCAAACATCAAAATCTTTAGCCTTAGCAATCAAATTATCATTTTCTACTCTAAGGCTAGCAAGAGAAGTGTTTAATTCTTCAATCCTAGCAAACAAGTCATCATTATTATCTCTAGGATTGGGAATTGAAATATTACAAACATGTGAATCAACCTTAGCAATTAATCTAGCATTTTCATTTCTAAGGTTGTTGATGGTCTCATGGCAAGTGCTTAGCTCACCAGACAATTTTTCACATTTTTCTACCTCTAGAGCATAAGCATTTTTAACCTTAACATGTTTCTTATTTTCCTTGATTAGGAAGTCCTCTTGGGAGTCCAAGAGATCATCCTTTTCATGGATGGCACTAATTAGCTCATTTATTTTTTCTTTTTGTTCCATGTTAAGGTTGGCAAAAAGGATACGCAAATTGTCTTCCTCACCACTAGCATTATCATCACTAGACGATTCATATTTAGTGGAGGAGTTGGATTTAACCTTCTTCCTTTTGCCGTCCTTTGCCATGAGGCACTTGTGGCCGACGTTGGGGAAGAGGAGTCCCTTGGTGACGGCGATGTTGGCGGCGTCCTCGTCGTCGGAGGAGTCGCTAGAGCTTTCGTCGGAGTCCCACTCCCGACAAACATGGGCATCGCCGCCCTTCTTCTTGTAGTACCTCTTCTTCTCCTTTCTTCTCCCCTTCTTGTCGTAGCCTCGGTCACTGTCACTTGATATAGGACATTTAGCAATAAAATGGCCGGGCTTACCACATTTGTAGCAAACCTTCTTGGAGCGGGACTTGTAGTCTTTCCCTCTCCTTTGCTTGAGGATTTGGCGGAAGCTCTTGATGACGAGCGCCATTTCCTCATTGTCGAGCTTGGAGGCGTCTATAGGTTGTCGACTTGGTGTAGCCTCCTCCTTTTTCTCCTCCGTCGCCTTGAATGTGACGGGTTGAGCTTCGGATGTGGATGGATCATCAAGCTCGTTGATCTTCCTTGAGCCTTCGATCATGCACTCAAAACTTACAAAATTCCCGATAACTTCCTCGGGGGTCATTTTAGTATATCTAGGATTACCACGAATTAATTGAACTTGAGTGGGGTTAAGGAAAATGAGAGATCTTAGAATAACCTTAACCATTTCGTGGTCGTCCCACTTGACGCTCCCGAGGTTGCGCACTTGGTTCACCAAAGTCTTGAGTCGGTTGTACATGTGTTGTGGCTCTTCCCCTTTGCGAAGCCGGAACCGACCGAGCTCCCCCGCGATCGTTTCCCGCTTGGTGATCTTGGTGAGCTCATCTCCTTCGTGCGCGGTTTTGAGCACATCCCAAACCTCCTTGGCGCTCTTCAACCCTTGAACTTTGTTATACTCCTCTCTACTTAAAGAGGCGAGGAGTATTGTTGTCGCTTGAGAGTTGAAGTGCTCGATTTGGGCCACCTCATCCTCATCATAGTCTTTATCCCCTACGGATGGTACCTGTGCACCAAACTCAACAACATCCCATATACTTTTGTGGAGTGAGGTTAGATGAAATCGCATTAAATCACTCCACCTAGCATAATCTTCACCATCGAAAGTTGGTGGTTTGCCTAATGGGACGGAAAGTAAAGGTGCATTTTTAGAAATGCGAGGGTAATGTAGGGGGATCTTACTAAACTTCTTACGCTCTTGGCGTTTAGAAGTTACGGAGGGCGCATCGGAGTCGGAGGTCGATGTTGATGAAGTGTCGGTCTCGTAGTAGACCACTTTCCTCATCCTTTTGTGCTTGTCCCCTCTCCGATGTGGCTTGTGGGAGGAAGATCTCTCCTTCTTCTCTTTGTGGTGCGAAGAAGATTTCTTCTCCTTTCCTTTGTTGGAGGAGCTCTTCTTCTTCTCCTTCCTCTTGGTGCGGGACTCTTCCGATGAAGTGCTCCCGTGGCTTGTAGTGGGCTTTTCGCCGGTCTCCATCTCCTTCTTGGCGTGATCTCCCGACATCACTTCGAGCGGTTAGGCTCTAATGAAGCACCGGGCTCTGATACCAATTGAAAGTCGCCTAGAGGGGGGTGAATAGGGCGAAACTGAAATTCTCAAAAATAATCACAACTACAAGCCGGGTTAGCGTTAGAAATATAAACAAGTCCGCTAGAGAGGGAGCAAAACAAATCGCAAGCAAATGAAGAGTGTGACACGCGGATTTGTTTTACCGAGGTTCGGTTCTTGCAAACCTACTCCCCGTTGAGGAGGCCACAAAGGCCGGGTCTCTTTCAACCCTTCCCTCTCTCAATCGGTCCCACGGACCGAGTGAGCTTCTCTTCTCAAATCACTTGGGAATCAAACTTCCCGCAAGGGCCACCACACAATTGGTGCCTCTTGCCTCAATTACAAGTGAGTGTTTGATCACAAGAAAGAATCAAGAAAGAAGGAAGCAATCCAAGCGCAAGAGCTCGAAAGAACACAAGCAAATCTCTCTCTCTAGTCACTAGGGTGTTGTGTGGAATATGGAGAGGATTTGATCTCTTTGGTGTGTCTAGAATTGAATGCAAGAGCTCTTGTAGTAGTTGGGAAGTGGAAAACTTGGATGCAATGAATGGTGGGGTGGTTGGGGTATTTATAGCCCCAACCACCAAAAGTGGCCGTTGGGAGGCTGTCTGCTCGATGGCGCACCGGACAGTCCGGTGCACACCGGACAGTCCGGTGCCCCCTGCCACGTCATCACTGCCGTTGGATTCTGACTGTTGGAGCTTCTGACTTGTGGGCCCGCCTGGGTGTCCGGTGCACACCGGACAGGTACTGTTTGCTGTCCGGTGTGCCAGTATGGGCGCGCCTGACTTCTGCGCGCGTTGCGCGCGCAATTAATGCGCCGCAGGTAGCCGTTGGCGCGGAGGTAGCCGTTGCTCCGGAGTCGCACCGGACAGTCCGGTGTACACCGGACAGTCCGGTGAATTATAGCGGACTGGCCGTTGGAGTTTCCCGAAGCTGGCGAGTTCCTGAGGCCGCTCCTCCTTGGCGCACCGGACACTGTCCGGTGTACACCGGACAGTCCGGTGAATTATAGCGCGAGTGCCTCTGGAAATTCCCGAAGGTGGCGAGTTTGCGTTGGAGTCCTCTGGTGCACCGGACATGTTCGGTGGTGCACCGGACACTGTCCGGTGGCACACCGGACAGTCCGGTGCGCCAAACCAGAGGTGCCTTCGGTTGGCCCTTTGCTCCTGTGTTGAATCCAAATTTGATCTTTTTATTGGCTGAGTGTGAACCTTTAACACCTGTATAATCTATACACTTGGGCAAACTGGTTAGTCCAATAAATTTGTGTTGGGCAATTCAACCACCAAAATTAATTAGGGACTAGGTGTAGGCCTAATTCCCTTTCAGTTTGCAAGAACCGAACCTCGGTAAAACAAATCATCGTGTCTTGCTCTTTATTCGCTCACGATTTGTTTTGCGCCCTCTCTCTCGGACTCGTTTCTATTTCTAACGCTACCCCGGCTTGTAGTTGTGTTTAAGTTTGTAAATTTCAGATTCGCCCTATTCACCCCCCCCCCCCCTCTTGGCGACTTTCAATTGGTATCAGAGCCCGGTGCTTCATTAGAGCCTAACCGCTCGAAGTAATGTCGGGAGATCACGCCAAGAAGGAGATGGTGACCGGCGAGAAGCCCGCTACAAGCCACGGGAAAGCTCTATCGGGAGAGTCCTACAACAAAGGGAAGGGGAAGGAAAAGGAATCCCCTTCACACAAGTCGCGTCGGAGCGGTGACAAGAAGAAAAAGATGAGGAAAGTGGTCTACTACGAGACCGACACCTCGTCGCCATCCACCTCCGGCTCCGACACGCCGTCCATAACTTCTAAGCGCCATGAGCGCAAGAAGTTTAGTAAGATTCCCCTACGCTATCCTCGCATTCCTAAACATACGCCATTACTTTCCGTCCCATTAGGCAAACCACCAACGTTTGATGGTGAAGATTATGCTAGGTGGAGTGATTTGATGAGATTTCACCTAACCTCATTCCACAAAAGTATATGGGATGTTGTTGAGTTTGGTGTACAGGTACCATCTGTAGGAGATGAAGATTATGATGAGGACGAAGTGGCCCAAATCCAACACTTCAACTCCCAAGCCTCAACTATACTCCTCGCCTCTCTAAGTCGAGAGGAGTATAATAAGGTGCAAGGGTTGAAAGGTGCTAAGGAGATTTGGGACATGCTAAAGACCGCGCACGAAGGAGACGAGGTGACCAAAATCACCAAGCGGGAAACGATCGAGGGGGAGCTCGGTCGCTTCCGACTTCGCCAAGGGGAGGAGCCACAAGACATGTACAACCGGCTTAAAACCTTGGTGAACCAAGTGCGCAACCTCGGGAGCAAAAAAATGGGATGACCACGAAATGGTTAAGGTTATTCTAAGATCGCTTGTTTTCCTTAACCCCACTCAAGTTCAATTAATTCGTGGTAATCCTAGATATACACTAATGACTCCCGAGGAAGTAATCGGGAATTTTGTGAGCTTTGAATTGATGATCAAAGGCTCAAAGAAGATCAACGAGCTTGATGGCCCCTCCATGACCGAAGCACAACCGGTCGCATTCAAAGCGACGGAGGAGAAGAAGGAGGAGTCTACATCAAGTAGACAACCAATCAACGCCTCAAAGCTCGACAACGAGGAAATGGCGCTCATCATCAAGAGCTTCCGCCAAATCCTCAAACAAAGGAGGGGGAAGGATTACAAGCCTCGCTCCAAGAAAGTGTGCTACAAATGTGGTAAGCCCGGTCATTTTATTGCAAAATGTCCATTATCTAGTGATAGTGACAGGGGAGACGACAAGAAGGGGAGAAGAAAGGAGAAGAAGAGGTACTACAAGAAGAAGGGCGGCGATGCCCATGTTTGCCGGGAGTGGGACTCCAACGAGAGCTCCACCGACTCCTCCTCCGACGAGGACGCCGCAAACATCGCCGTCACCAAGGGTCTTCTCTTCCCCAACGTCGGCCACAAGTGCCTTATGGCAAAAGACGGCAAAAGGAAGAAGGTAAAATCAAGATCCTCCACTAAATATGAAACCTCTAGTGATGAGGATAATGCTAGTAATGAGGAGGATAACTTACGCATTCTTTTTGCCAACCTAAACATGCAACAAAAGGAAAAATTAAATGAATTGATTAGTGCTATTCATGAGAAGGATGATCTCTTGGACACCCAAGAAGACTTCCTTATTAAATAAAATAAGAAGCATGTTAAGGTTAAAAATGCTTATGCTCTAGAAGTAGAAAAATGTGAAAAACTATCTAGTGAGCTAAGCACTTGCCATGAGACTATTGACAACCTTAGAAATGAGAATGCTAATTTAATTGCTAAGGTTGATTCAAATGTTTGTGATGTTTCAATTCCAAATCTTAGAAATGATAATGCTAATTTGCTTGCTAAGATTGAAGAATTGAACATTTCTCTTGCTAGCCTTAGGATTGAAAATGAAAAACTGCTTGCTAAGGCTAAAGAATTAGATGTTTGCAATGCTTCCATTTCCAACCATAGAAGTAAAAATGATATATTACATGCTAAGGTTGTAGAATTAAAATCTTGCAAACCCTCTACATCTACCATTGAGCATACTTCCATTTGTAGTAGATGTAGAGACATTAACATTGATGCTATTCATGATCACATGGCTTTAATTAAACAACAAAATGATCATATAGCTAAATTAGATGCTAAAATTGCCGAGCATGACTTAGAAAATGAGAAGTTTAAATTTGCTAGAAGCATGCTCTATAGTGGGAGACGTCCTGGCATTAAGGATGGCATTGGTTTCCAAAAGGGAGACAATGTCAAACTTAATGCCCCTCCTAAAAGATTGTCTAATTTTGTAAAGGGCAAGGCTCCCATGCCTCAGGATAACGAGGGTTACATTTTGTACCCTACCGGTTATCCCGAGAGCAAAATTCGGAAAATTCACTCTAGGAAGTCTCACTCTGGCCCAAATCATGTTTTTATGTATAAGGGTGATACATCTAGTTCTAGGCAATCAACCCATGCAAAATTGCCTAAGAAGAAAACTCCTAGTGCATCAAATGATCATAACATTTCATTTAAAACTTTTGATGCATCTTATGTGTTAACTAACAAATCCGGCAAGGTAGTTGCCAAGTATGTTGGGGGCAAACACAAGGGATCAAAGACTTGTGTTTGGGTACCCAAAGTTCTTGTATCTAATGCCAAAGGACCCAAAACCATTTGGGTACCTAAAGTCAAGAACTAAACTTGTTTTGTAGGTTTATGCATCCGAGGGCTCAAGTTGGATCATCGACAGTGGGTGCACAAACCACATGAAAGGGGAGAAGAAGATGTTCTCCTCCTATGAGAAAAACCTAGATCCCCAACGAGCTATCACATTCGGGGATGGAAATCAAGGTTTGGTCAAAGGATTGGGTAAAATTGCTATATCTCCTGACCATTCAATTTCCAATGTTTTTCTTGTAGATTCTTTAGATTACAATTTGCTTTCCATATCTCAATTATGCAAAATGGGCTACAACTGTCTTTTCACAGATGTAGGTGTTACTGTCTTTAGAAGGAGTGATGATTCAATAGCATTTAAGGGAGTGTTAGAGGGTCAGCTATACTTAGTAGATTTTGATAGAGCTGAACTCGACACTTGCTTAATTGCTAAGACTAACATGGGCTGACTCTGGCATCACCGACTAGCACATGTTGGAATGAAGAATCTTCACAAGCTTCTAAAGGGAGAACACATTTTAGGACTAACAAATGTTCATTTTGAGAAAGACTGGGTTTGTAGCGCATGTCAGGCAGGGAAGCAGGTTGGTGCTCATCATCCACATAAGAACATCATGACGACTGACAGGCCACTCGAGCTCCTACACATGGACCTATTTGGCCCGATTGCTTACATAAGCATCGGCGGGAGTAAGTACTGTCTACTTATTGTGGATGATTATTCTCGCTTCACTTGGGTGTTCTTTTTGCAGGAAAAATCTCATACCCAAGAAACCTTAAAGGGATTCTTGAGACGGGCTCAAAATGAGTTCGGCTTAAGGATCAAGAAAATTAGAATCGACAACGGGACAGAGTTCAAGAACTCTCAAATTGAAGGCTTCCTTGAGGAGGAGGGCATCAAGCATGAGTTCTCTTCTCCCTACACCCCACAACAAAATGGTGTAGTGGAGAGGAAGAATAGAACTCTATTGGACATGGCAAGAACCATGCTTGATGAGTACAAGACTTCGGATCGGTTTTGGGCCGAGGCGGTCAACACCGCTTGCTACGCCATCAACCGGTTGTATCTACACCGAATCCTCAAGAAGACATCATATGAACTCCTAACCGGTAAAAAGCCCAATATTTCATATTTTAGAGTCTTTGGTAGCAAATGCTTTATTCTTGTTAAAAAAGGTAGAAAATCTAAATTTGCTCCTAAGACTGTGGAAGGCTTTTTACTAGGATATGATTCAAACACAAGGGCATATAGAGTCTTTAACAAATCCTCTGGACAAGTTGAAGTTTCTTGTGACGTTGTGTTTGATGAGACTAACGGCTCTCAAATAGAGCAAGTTGATCTTGATGAGATAGGTGATGAAGAGGCTCTGTGCATTGCGCTAAGGAACATGTCCATTGGGGATGTGTGTCCTAAGGAATCCAAGGAGCCTCCAAATGCACAAGATCAACCATCCTTCTCCACGCAAGCATCTCCACCAACTCAAAATGAGGATGAGGCTCAAGTTGATGAAGGAGAAGATCAAAAAGATGAGCCACCTCAAGATGACAGCAATGATCAAGGGGAGATGCAAATGATCAAGACAAGGAGGATGAAGAACCAAGACCGCCACACCCAAGAGTCCACCAAGCAATCCAACGAGATCACCCCATCGACACCATCCTCGGCGACATTCATAAGGGGGTAACCACTAGATCTCGTGTTGCACATTTTTGTGAGCATTACTCATTTGTTTCTTCTATTGAGCCACACAGGGTAGAGGAAGCACTACAAGATTCGGATTGGGTAGTGGCGATGCAAGAGGAGCTCAACAACTTCACTAGGAATGAGGTATGGCATTTAGTTCCACGTCCTAACCAAAATGTTGTAGGAACCAAGTGGGTCTTCCGCAACAAGCAAGACGAGCATGGTGTGGTGACAAGGAACAAAGCCAGACTTGTGGCAAAGGGATATTCACAAGTCGAATGTTTGGATTTCGGTGAAACCTATGCACCCGTAGCTAGGCTTGAGTCAATTCGTATATTACTTGCCTATGCTACTTACCATGGCTTCAAGCTTTACCAAATGGACGTGAAGAGTGCCTTCCTCAATGGACCGATCAAGGAAGAAGTCTATGTTGAGCAACCTCCCGGCTTTGAAGATAGTGAGTACCCTAACCATGTGTATAAACTCTCTAAGGCACTTTATGGGCTCAAGCAAGCCCCAAGAGCATGGTATGAATGCCTAAGAGATTTTCTTATCGCTAATGGCTTCAAAGTCGGAAAAGTCGATCCTACTCTATTCACTAAAACTCTTGACAATGATTTGTTTGTATGCCAAATTTATGTTGATGATATTATATTTGGGTCTACTAACGAATCTACATGTGAAGAATTTAGTAGGATCATGACACAAAAATTCGAGATGTCGATGATGGGGGAGTTGAAGTACTTCTTAGGATTTCAAGTGAAGCAACTCCAAGAGGGCACCTTCATTAGCCAAACGAAGTATATTCAAGACATTCTAAACAAGTTTGGGATGAAGGATGCCAAGCCTATCAAGACACCCATGGGAACCAATGAGCATCTCGACCTCGACACGGGAGGTAAATCCGTAGATCAAAAGGTATACCGGTCGATGATAGGTTCTTTACTCTATTTATGTGCATCTTGACCGGATATTATGCTTTCCGTATGCATGTGTGCAAGATTCCAAGCCGACCCTAAGGAAGCTCACCTTACGGCCGTAAAACGAATCTTGAGATATTTAGTTCATACTCCTAAGTTTGGGCTTTGGTACCCTCGGGGATCCACATTTGATTTAATTGGTTATTCGGCTGCCGATTGGGCGGGGTGTAAAATTAATAGAAAGAGCACATCAGGGACTTGTCAGTTCTTGGGAAGATCTCTGGTGTCTTGGGCTTCAAAGAAGCAAAATTCTGTAGGTCTTTCTACCGCCGAAGCCGAGTATATTGCCGCAGGCCATTGTTGCGCGCAATTACTTTGGATGAGGCAAACCCTCAGGGACTATGGTTACAAATTAACCAAAGTTCCTCTTCTATGTGATAATGAGAGTGCAATCCGCATGGCGGATAATCCCGTTGAGCATAGCCGCACTAAACACATAGCCATTCGGTATCATTTTCTTAGGGATCACCAACAAAAGGGAGATATCGAGATTGCATATATTAACACTAAGGATCAATTAGCCGATATCTTTACCAAGCCACTAGATGAACAAACTTTTAACAAACTTAGGCATGAGCTAAATATTCTTGATTCTAGGAATTTCTTTTGATATCTTGCATACATAGCTCATAAATATACCTTTGATCATGTCTCTTTCATGTGCTATGACTAATGTGTTTTCAAGTGAATTTCAAATCAAGTCATAGGTGTATTGAAAGGGAATTGGAGTCTTCGACGAAGACATAGGCTTCCACTCCACTTCATAACTCATCCTTCGCCGTCGCTCCGAGCCATTCCTCGTCTTTGGTATAATCTTCACTCATGTTTTATTTACCAAAGGGGAGAAAGTAGTTACAAAGGGCTCTAATGATTCCGTTTTTGGCGATTTATGCCAAAGGGGGAGAGAGCATGAGCCCAAAGCAAAAGGACCGCACCACCACCAAATTCAAAAATTTTAGTCTTTCAATTTGGTTTTAAAGAAGTATTTTCAAATTGGTATCTTATTTGTGATATAATTTCAAATTGGTATATCCTCTTCAAAATTAACATCAAAACCCTCTTGAACACTAAGAGGAGGATTCCATTAAGGGGGAGTTTTGTTTTAGTCAAAGGGGAGAAAATTTCAAATCTTGAAAATGGTTCTCAAAATCTTATTCATTTACCTTTGACTATTTGCAAAAGGACTTTGAAAAGAATTTACAAAAGGATTTGCAAAACAAAACATGTGGTGCAAGCGTGGTCCAAAATGTTAAAAATAAAGAAACAATCCATGCATATCTTATGAATTTATATTGGCTCAATTCTAAGTAACCTTTGCACTTAAAATTATGCAAACTAGTTCAATTATGCACTTCTATATTTGCTTTGGTTTGTGTTGGCATCAATCACCAAAAAAGGGGAGATTGAAAGGGAATTAGGCTTACACCTATTTCCTAATTGATTTTGGTGGTTGAATTGCCCAACACAAATAATTGGACTAACTAGTTTGCTCTAGTCTATAAGTTCTACAGGTGCCAAAGGTTCACAACAAGCCAATAAAAAGACCAAGAAAAGGGTTCAAACAAAGAGAGCAAGGGACAACCGAAGTGTGCCCTGGTCTGGCGCACCGGATTGTCCGGTGCACCACCGGACAGTGTCCGGTGCACCAGGGGACTCCAAGCTGAACTCCACACCTTCGGGAATTCTCAGAGGCGCTCCGCTATAATTCACCGGACTGTCCGGTGCACCACCGGACAGTGTCCGGTGCCCCAAGGGAGAGCGACTCTGAACTCGCCAGCTTCGGGAATCCGCTCCGCTATAATTCACCGGACTGTCCGGTGAGTCATCGGACAGTGTCCGGTGCACACCGGACTGTCCGGTGTAACAGCGGAGCAACGACTACTTCGCGCGCAACGGTCGACTGCAACGCATTAAATGCGCGCCTGCGCGCGCAGAGGAGCCAAGCACGCGCGGGTGGCACACCGGACAGTCTATAGGACTTGTCCGGTGCGCCACCGGACAGCCAGGCGGGCCCACAAGACAGAGCTCTAACGATCGAACCCCAACGGTCTGCTGACGTGGCTGGCGCACCGGACTGTCCGGTGCGCCATGCGACAGCACACTTCCAACGGCCACTTTGTGGTGGTTGGGGCTATAAATACCCCAACCACCCCACATTCATTGGCATCCAAGTTTTCCACCTTCCAACTACTTACAAGAACTAGCATTCAATACAAGACACACCAAAGAGATCAAATCCTCTCCCAACTCCACACAAAGCTTTAGTGATTAGAGAGTGTGATTTGTCGTGTTCATTTGAGCTCTTGCGCTTGGATCGCTTCTTTTCTTCCTTCATTCTTGTGATCAAACTCAATTGTAACCAAGGCAAGAGACACCAATTGTGTGGTGGTCCTTGCGGGAACTTCGTGTTCCGTTTGATTGAGAAGAGAAGCTCACTCAGTCTAAGTGACCGTTTGAGAGAGGGAAAGGGTTGAAAGAGACCCGGTCTTTGTGACCACCTCAACGGGGAGTAGGTTTGCGAGAACCGAACCTCGGTAAAACAAATCATCGTGTCTTGCTCTTTATTCGCTCACGATTTGTTTTGCGCCCTCTCTCTCGGACTCGTTTCTATTTCTAACACTAACCCGGCTTGTAGTTGTGTTTAAGTTTGTAAATTTCAGATTCGCCCTATTCACCCCCCCCCCTCTAGGCGACTTTCAAAATCCAACCAATTCTTGGAGAGGAATGACGATGATGGGCGATGGTATGCCCTCATCTCCCCTCTCTTCTCTCCCTTTTTATTCCCCTCTTCTCTTGGGGCAAGGCACAAAAAGGTGATGGCTGCTAGGGGTGGGAGGACGTGGATTCTAGGGTTAGGGAGGTATAAATAGAAGAAAACTTCCCCAATCCTAATATCCAATGGCTCAGATCAACCGGCACTCAAAAAGACTCATCTGGACTCCAAACAAGGCAAACTAGTGATTGATCGGAATCATCTTGATGAGATCTATACATCTACGGCCTCCGATCATCCATAGGACACACCATATTTGGATTATAAATATGGTTTAATTTTTAGGGCGTTACACCTCTGCACCCCCCTTGGCAGAGCGAGCACTACGCCCCGGCCCCCCATTGATGGCCCTCAGGCAAAGCCAACTACACCCCCAGGTTCATCTAGTTATTCAGCTAAGGGTGTCCCATTCCTTCCACCCTCATGGTTGCACCGTTATCCCGGGTGGTCACTCAACGAATAGGTCCTTACGGAGAGGTACTCAGGAAAATGGCCCGAGTCCCCTAAAATATCACAAGATCATCATCGAGATAACATCATCGTATCATAAATATTCACATCATGTTCATTGATTAAGTTGAAGCGATAGCATAAGCTAACCATGATAACCCAAAAGGTAAGCAAGGATAAGATAAATACAGACTAGTCAATCCTTAGGTTTCAATAATGTATTGCAGGATGGTAAACTATAAAGTAAATAGGACATAATAGGTCAGAGGACACTTACCTTCACCAGGTTGTTGCTCAGGAAGATCTTCGACAACACACTCAGGAACCACGGGCTGCTCGTTGTCTAAATAAAGCGATCATACATTCAATACATTTGGAAAAAGACAAATGAACATCACACCAAACATGCAATCAAGTGAATACAAGCTTGACAGGACATTAGTACATTTAGGGATTAGTGATCCTCTGAACGTTATGGATTACATAACTTAGTTCTACTAATTTTAGTGAGACACAAAATTATACCAGGGATCAATTCACACATGGCATATTATTAATCTCACAAAACTATACATCTAAGTACCATTAGGGTTTCCTTTTTTATTTATCTTATTAAACAAATAGTATAGTACCCATGCATTGCGACGGCAAATTATTATCGACTCTAGTCTTTATTCGACAGAATGTTAGTGTATAACGATTACATGAAAGTGACGACATATATATCATCGACTCCAATCTGTCACAATTTCTTTGTTGACAACCATTGCATTTCGAGGCCCCTTGCCTGCTGAGTTACCCAGAGGAAATGCAATGATCAATCCGTTGGCATAGTTAATCAGAGTGTCGCTGCCACTGCACTGCAATGCCCCACCAACCTACCATACTCTGCTTCATATGACAAAGCTTCTCCGATAGATATGATAGATAAATAAAAAAGAAAAATGAACCATAAAAACATACAGACTACATATTCAGTTTAGTTCACCCCATCTTCAAATGAACCATTCAAGAGAAAAGAAGATAACAAAACACAAGGCCGACAAATATTTATTACAGCCACCCAGGTTAACATAAACTGACCCCGAACAAATGACAAGGATCAAAGATATATATACTGCTACATATTTGTCAATAAGTGGGCAGAAGGATGGATAAGAGAGGAGAGCTTTGTCCCTTGGTAGCTGCAAAAGGCCTTCCTTCTCTCCACTCAGAAGCTCCCTATCAGTTAGTGTGTACTCAACTTACTCAGTTTAACCAACAAAGCACAGTATCAAGGGTAAACAAATCACATACTTGAAGAGTTGTCAAAGATCAAAGGGTTGGACGTCTAAGCTCCCTCAAACCCAAACCTGTTCTTGTGGCATCTTCCCTATAAGAAGAGACAACTGTGCATAAGCACCAGCTTTCAAGTTGCCAAACAAACAAAAATACACACCTGATTCCACCAACTAGGGTGTGACCACCAAAAAGTGCAACAATGTCCTGGTTGCTCAAACCCATCTGTGTGGAGAAAACCTGCCTACGGTGATCATAACCTGATTCATACAAGAGACACCCAACCAGTAAGTCCACCTATCCCATTCCTACACATTGAGAAATATTCGAACTTTATCCTTCACATAACAAATAAGGCAATCCAAGTCTACAAACTCATCAAGTGGGACAAAAATAGTTCGATCCTAGTCAAGTAATTGGTGTTTGCAAACTGCACTACAAATGGATTTATAAACCTTTTCAAGGGGCATAATGTCATTGATATATGATCAGAATTATGTGCCCTATTGCCCAATGCAGTTAAAAAAGAAACAGTGAATGTAAAGTCTGACATCCTATTGTGAACAACTACCAAGATATAAATCATTTGGGTAAGAACTTACAAATACTGAAGATGCTCCAATTTTCCAAGCTCAGGCACCAGATGACCATATAAGTTCAAATTACCAAGATCTCTGTTAGAAGAGGTATCCAAACAAAAATAAAAAATGGTACTACTATAAAATTTGGAAGGCATACGATACAAGCTTGCCATCCAAAGGTTTTCCACAGACCATTTGTGTGTCTTAGATTGTCATAAATACTTTATCGAAATATGATATCATGACCAGTCAGTTATGTACAGAGTATTGAGTGAAGTTATTGTGACATAAATGGTCGACACAAATAGCAAAAGAAGAGTTAAACCATAACCAAACTGAAATACCAAAAGAGAGAATGAAAGCAATGAAAATTTATGGTGATTTCAAGTAGCCCCTTCTATGTAGAAAGCTCAAAGACTAAACCCTTAATAATACTCTTTTTTTGCAAAGAGCACTAAGATGCTAGCTGCACAAGCCATAGAAATTTGGCAAACTAACTTGAACTGGGACCTGTAGTCAAGAATTGTACAGAAACTGGATGGCCACACTGATATTGTCACTATAGTTTCATGCCACCCCAAGCAAAACATGATCACATTATGCGCTTGACAACAATAAGACAATGAAAGTTTGGGTGCAAATGGAAGAAAATGGATGAGTTGTCTGGTTACACTCTTAACTACCAAAAGAAGATGCAAGTACAAAATATGTTGCAAGCACTCCAACACAAAGATGAGAGAATAAATATGTTACAAACACGGTTAATCGACTATACAATGTTGCTCTGCAATTAAGTTAATGTCATCCATTTTGAGCACTTACAAATCATTTAATAATCAACTAAATTCCATCAACCTTATTCTTTGTTCATATTTATAGAAAGATACAACACATGAAGCCTGCCAAGAATTAGGATATTAAGTTAAGACTTAAGAACACACAGAGGTACGTATTTACTATTTGCAGGCTACAATTGTAGAATAGGTTTGATAGATTCATCAATCCACAGCTCCACATTCCAATTCATTTTATCAATTCTAGAAAGAACTCTTCTCAAGGATTCATATATTTTTGTAATACTACAAAGCAAACCTAATTTCTCTATTCGTTACCAATCCATATTTACAGCAAGAAACAACTCATACATTCAGCCTATCCGAGTCTTTTAGATAAACTCTAGGTCAGCTAAAACAATTAGTATATTTGTGTATGCACATTTAAATATGACGTCTGACATGTGGCAACAAATAAAAAGGATGGTTTCATAGAATGTAAAAGAACCACTCCAAAGATATTCTTTTAGATAAAACCACCTCTTGTAAAGGAAAACAAGCTTTAGCTTAAAATAGCCATTTAACTCATCGATCCATGGAATTAATATCATACCTTTGCATGATGTAAATGAATGGTTTGAATATATTTTAAGGTTCAGCGTCATTTTTTAAAATTAATACCTCTGCATGATGTTAGTCATCAAACAATAAGAAATGTACATTTGATACTTGGTAAAATCTAAAATGGGAGCTACACATACCAGAGCCAAAAAAAGTATGCTTCTTCCCTTTCTCCTTAGGTGCATAAGTACCATATTCTTTTGCAATACAGTTACCTGGCATGTATGTTGACTTTCAGTTCAGTTTGTTGTCTTTCAATTCAGTTTGATGAGGCTAATAACTGAAAAAATAGATGTCTTTCAGTTCAGTTTGTATATTATGATGTCCACTCAAAACCTTCAAACATTTCCCTATGTGACAGTCAATTAATTTCACAAGTCTTGTTCCATCTGGACTGAAAGCAATAGCAATAGTTGACTTAGGAGGTGGCAAAAGAGAGAAAAACATGGCAAGCCAGCGATGCAAGGACTATGATTCTGCCCTGTACACAGTGAGGTTTAAATGAATCAGCCAAAAAATAAAGATATGAATAGACTCACATGAGAGGGTATTGCACTTCTGTTAGTTGATGTGCATTGTGTTTTTGTGTAGGAATATTGGAGATGTGCCTTCAACACTCTACACTCGATCGTCTCCAGATCACCAACTCACTGTAGAAACAAGATCCACCTCTTGACATCTGAAAGAAACTGTTCGAACACATATGACAAGAACAATGAGTCGACGATCCGCAAAGAGTAGATGCAGACAAATCTACAAATGGAGGGTGGACGAACGTTGTACGACAAAATTGTCTTAGCAATACAATGTGCTCACAATCTTGGTTCAGTCCTGAAATGGAAGATGGTGACATGCTTTAATTTGTAATAAAAGAAGATCATGATATGTTGAGTGCATGTATGATCACTGTATCCCATCAGGATCTTTCTGTTATTGATTAAAAAAATATAATAACAAGTGAAAAATTATCATACATGTGATAGAGAAGGAAAATGACCTATCAATAACAAATGATAGCATGTCTTACTGTGAAGATAATCTTCAAATCTAGAATCATCTAGGGAACCTGTCAGTGCCTCATATCCAAGCAGAGATGATGGCAAAGCACCAGGGGGCCTTTGGAATATGGCATCATAAAATATCAGTTAGCAACACATCAAGAGAGCTAAACTGCTAATCACCAAAAAAACAATATAAACTAATGTACTAAGTTGTTGAAGGATGAAGATGAACAAAATAGAAGGCAGACTCCTATTTCCTTAGTTGCCTCCCTCTTTTGTATAAGTTATTCAAAATTTTTAGAGAGTCAAATCATCTTAGTTTTGACCAAATTTAAATAATAAAGTAATAAAATTTATGATACAAATAAGTATCATCAGATTCTTTTCATAATGTACCTATCTGATGTAATAAATGTATTCTGATTTGGAACAGAGGGAGTACAGGCAGCAGTAAACAAAATATCGCAAATAAATTGTTAGCACGATGAAGTTTCAACTTGAAAAACTGGCACACATGGTAGCAAAGATACTACAACAGTCAAATATCAAAAGCATTCCAACAAGACACTTAAATACACAGGGAATGAAATCTAGGCACAGTCAACGTTGTGGTGGCTACAAATACACAGGCGCAATAAGGTCATTCAGATTGTAGGTATGAAAAAGATAAACAACTTTACCGCCAGATGCTGAAACCATGTAAACAAATCCTATTAGTAAAAAAGGTGACAAAACCAGATCTAATGACTTGACTGCTACAAAACTTGGATTCAATCAACAAACAAATAAGTGCCACAAGCTGGTCTTGAATAATCCTAGTGTGGCTAGAAGTAGTGTTTCTCAGTTAAGTAGTACCTTATTTTGTCTAGCAGTTACAATGAAGCTGGAAATAATGGTGCTGAAAAAATTGGTGGACTTTCTTATTCTAGTAGTGGTTCTTCAATGGGCAACAATGATCCTGAGAACAATATTTAGTTTAACATTTAAAGAAACTATTTTTGTAAGAACCAAAACAGTCACCGATCAACCAAAATAGTCACAGGATGGGAATTGTTACCCTCTATGCCACCTGCACCTTCTCGAGTTGTCGCTTGATCTCCATCTCCTCCTTGAAGGCGCTGAAGAACTCCTCCTAATTGAAGATGGCTGTGAGAATTCCTACCCATAAATGTAGTTGTGAATAAATACAACATCTAGAGGAACAATCTACCTGAATGTCGCCAAAGTAACGACCATTATGGTTTCCACCAAAGACATACATCTTCTACTGAATCACCATAGCTCAATGCTGCAATCATCACAGACAACATGTCACTAAATGAGAAGTTAAATTAGGCAGTCAAGAAAACCAGAGTGGGCCTTATAGCGTGGATTGGGGAGCTCGCCAGAAAAAGAGAGTGACATCCTTGTCTTGGATATCAGCCATCTCACCATACTCCGGCACAAGGACTTTAGGCTCCTCGTGGGAAATGCAGTTGCGGATAAGCAGATTCGATGGCCACCAGTTCTGTGTAGAAAACAAGTCCACACGATCAGAGATAATATTATTACGTTAGAAAGCAAGATGAAGCTTCTACACAGAACAATTTTGAGAAGTGAGGTTATAGGTTTTGACCAAGCATCTCAAAAGATATACACCGATGATTTTGAAATCAGCAATAATGAAGCATACTGACAAAATTCTGAATTAACTGCAAGTACATCCAAAAGTCCAGAAGCATTTCCTTGATAATAAACCTAGATATATTAATTTTCCTCTGCTCCCTTCACCTGACCCCGTTGACGACGAAGATGTTGTCGTGCAGATATGCTGCACCTGAGCAGAGGAGCAATGCCTCCCATGTGCTCAACCCAAAACCCTAGAAACCTCAGGCTGAGCTACTTGTGCCACTCACAAGCGGTGCACCCAGCTCGACAACGGCATCAACCCGACCCGGAGCAGAAATACGAAGAAACTAGAGTGGGCGAGATGGGAGGGAGACAAGGGCTTTTTCGCACCTCGTGCGTACCTAGAGCTCGATGAGCAGAGCCCCACGACGGCGGCCATGGATGGTGGCGAGGCGGAGTCCAATGCAGACGCAGGGTCGAGCACCAGTAACGGCGCGAGGTTCACAGTTGGAAGGCGGGGCCTGGAGCGTGTAGAAGCCGGCGAAGGAAGAGAAGCAGACGGTGGACCTAACCTCGTCCTTGCTCACCTTGGGCCCTTACGAGCCCCACCGATCCAGATCTGTGCGACGTATTCATGGTCGGCGGGGTAGGGCTAGTTGGGGCGGGAGCGTGCAAGATCATCGCGCCGGGGGGGAAGCGGGCGTGGCGGGCACGGTGTAGATGGTAGTGCGCGTCGCGAGGTGGAGGGCATGTAGGAGAAGAGGCGCGTCACGATGGGAAGAGGGGAAGAGGCGCGGAACCAAACCAGCGTGCGGCGGCGCCCGGAGGCGGCGGGTGCACCCGAGGGGAAGGAGAGGGAGAGGCTCGACCTTGAGGAGGGCAGCGGGGAGATGACGGAGGAGGTGGCGAAATTGAGGCGGGTAGGGCGTCGGGGAAGGGGCTCGCGGCGGAGGGTGGAGGCAGACGGCGAGTGTAGAAATTTGAGTGGGGAGGTGGATGGTGGAGGGGACAGAGGCGAGTGTGGGGGATGCCGGCGCGAGGATGGAGAGCGCGAGCGAGAAGGAGAAGCGGGGAGGGGAGATCGCGGTGGGGAGGGGAGGGGAGATCGTGGCGGGGAGGAGGGGGGCGGGACGGCGGGGTGGATCTCGTGGGCGGGCGAGATATCCGCTGCGGGACGACGCGGCGGCGCGATGTGCGGGAGCGGGGGCGCTGTGGAGGAGAGGGTGGGGATCCGCTGCGCGAACGGCAGAACCGTGCGCCAAATTCAGTGTGGACGCCTACGGTAAGGTCTTAAGAGTAGTAAAGAAATAAATTATTACATAAACTAACCTATAGTCTAGGCATAAAATTAAAGTGTACAGACTGTGGATGAACATAATTTATTTGAATAGAGAATATCCCTATGAACAATTTGCAATTTGAATCACTCAATTTTGAGTTCATATGAAAAAGATATGAAATAAACAAGTTTCGAAGTTTGAAATACAAAATTAGGTCCAAATATGTGATTATTTAAAAGGTCAGGGATTTGTTTATAAGATGTTAGGGGCCTGCTCGCGAATTTACAGGACTGTGGGTTGATTCTCGGGAAACCAAGGGTTTCTTTAACAAAAAACACACACGAAGGGGTATGGGGTATTCTCAGCCATTCGATCGCACACGGACGGTTGAGATCAGATCTGAGCGCGAGCGCGTGCGGACGCGCGGACGAGCACTGATAGGCGGGCCAAGGTTGTCAGCGGCCTAGGGGCGATGCGGCCTCACCGGTCGTGCCCAGCTGCAGGGCGCGGGTGAGGGAGCGGACCCGAGCGGTCGGATCTAAAACAGACGGGTAGGATTAGGTCTGCTCTAATTGAATCTTGGCCTCTTGATCTCAAACGGATGCCTGAGATCCCGCGGCAAGCCTAAGTAGGGTCTCCTTGGCTGCGAGCGGCTGTGCCGCCCGACTCTATGGTGGAGCTCCGCCGGAGGCAAGGGCACGGGCATGCCGGGGGGTCTTGGGGCGCTGGAAAGGGCTCAGGCATATTCGGGGTGGCACGGCGGACTCGATCGTGGGCACGACACCGGCGCAGAGGCATCGGAGGGTATCGGTTTGCAGTAGAGAGGCCCGGTGGTGGCTCTAGCCTACTTCGATGAGCGATTGCGTGAGCAACAAGGCTGCGAAAGGGAAATTAGGGGCGTGGGGAGGTGGGTTACCTTGAGAGACAGCTTTGGAGCGCTTGAGCGATGGTGAGAACACAGCGAGGGCCCGGATCAACGGCGGGGGCGACACGGCTGCACGGAGAGAATCCGGTGAGCGTGAGCAGAGGGGAATAGAGGGGGTAGGGGCAAACCAAGGGATGTCTTGAGTTGCTGGCGAGGAGGCGGAGCTTACCGGAGCAATGAGCATGACGGAAGCTCGACGACGGCCGTGGAATGGGCCCGAGGTTACGGTGAACGGCGATGGTGCTCCACGGGCGCGCGCTGTGCGAGGCAGAGGTGCGAGGGGTCTGCAGAAGGGCGCTACTGGGCGAGGGGAGTGAGTGAGTGGGGTGCGGGCTCATAAAGGAGGTCGGGTGCATGCGGAGGTGGCCGAGAAACGCGCGACGTGGGCGCGTCCACGGTGGGGTGTGAGGGCGGGTGGGGTCCGTGGGCCAGCGAGAGAGAACTTGCGAACGAGCGGTTAGCGCTAACAGAAGGGGTCCACCGGGCAATGAGAGAGAACGGGCGCGTGCGCGAGGGGATCGGCGCCGATAGGCTGGCCCCATCGGGCAGCGGGAGAGAGAGTGAGTGAGAGGGCGCTGATAGGCGGGGTCCGCCTGCTAGGGAGGGCTAACGCGCGTGCGCGGGCGTGCGCAAGGGCTAGGCCGACTGGGATGTTTTGGGCCGAAATGAGTTTTTCTATTTCGAGGGAATTTCTAATGCCTTTTCTATTTTATTTTCTCTAGGGTTTTCAATTCAAATTCAAACCAAGTTTCAAATTCAAACCAAATCAAACATGTGCATCAATTCAAAGAATATTTTGGACTTAGCATGATGCAACAATCCATGACTTATATTATTTTGACAAAATAAATACTTAATCTCTCTCCTAATTAACTTGATTCTACTAAAAAGAAAGAGAGAGAGAGACAAAAGGTAACACCTGAATTTGGTAGATATTTAGGAAGAAATTTTATACCCCCAAATTCAGGGTGTTACAGAGCCTTACCCTTAACAAAATTAGAGAGTCTATTCTTAGGGGCATTAAGTTTGATGTTGCTTTGGCTCCCTTGTTGGAAGCCAATGCCATCTTTAATGCCAGGGCCTCTCCCATTATAGAGCATGCTACGAGCAAATTTAAAAAGTTTATTCTCAAGCTCATGATCGACAATTTTAGCATTTAATTTAGCTATGTGATCATTTTGTTCTTTAATCATAGTAAGGTGATCATTCATAGCATCAATATTAACATCTCTACATCTAGTGCAAATGGTGACATGTTCAACAGTAGCTGTAGAAACATTGCAAGCATTCAATTCTTCTATCTTAGCATTTAAACTAGCATTTTCAGTTCTAAGACAGGAAATTGAATCATTGCAAATATCAAGCTCTTTAGATAAATTTTCACAATTTTCTACCTCTAGAGCATAAGCAATTTTCAACTTAACATTTTTTTTATTTTCCTTAACGAGCAAGTCCTCTTGGCATTCCAAGAGATCATCCTTCTCGTTAATGGATTCTATCAATTCATTTATCTTTTTCTTTCGGTCCTTGGTGAGGTTTGCAAAAAGAAAAGTTAAATCATCTTCATTATCACTAGAGCTACCCTGATAATCGGAAGTAGTATATTTGGGGGTATCTCTAGAATGTACCTTCTTCCTTTTGCCGTCCTTAGCCATGAGGCATTTGTGGCCGATGTTGGGGAAGAGAAGGCCCATGTTGATGGCGATGTTGGTGGCGTCCTCATCGGAGGAGGAGTCGGTGGAGCTCTCGTCGGAGTCCCATTCTCGCACACATGCGCCTCGCCACCCTTATTCTTGTAGTATCTCTTCTTCTCCATCTTCTTCTTCCCTTTCTTGTCGTCGTCCTTGTCACTGTCACTTGTATATGGACATTTAGCAATAAAGTGGTCGGACTTACCACACCTATAGCAAACCCTCTTGGATCGGGGTTTGTAGTCCTTCCCCTTCCTTTGCTTGAGGATTTGCTAGAAGCTTGTGGCAGAACCTCCAAGTTATTGGGCCCACATGCACCTGTTCTTGTCCCAAAGACCTCAGACGGCTATGCATGTGCACCAGATAACTTAACAGGATCTGTCTGATTGCCCCAAGGACATCGGATAAACCACTTACAACCAGAACCGCGGGATTAAGTAACACATATCACACACACCAATATTGTTGCAGCGGAAATCTTACTACCAAATTTTACAGGTTACAAAAAATTTACATTAGTTTATCGGAGTGATTACAAAAGTTTAAGTTTGAAATATATGCTAGCTCAAGTGACCATCCTCAATAAGAAGTATAGAAGGGTTACTTAGACTTATAAGAAGGCCGAGCCCACCGGCACTTAACACCATCAACAACAGCACAAAACTAAACCTGAAAAACAACAGGGAATAAAACCCTGAGTATGGAATTACTCAGCAAGACTTACCCGACTAAAGAAAAGACTCTCAAGGATATGCTGGATTTGGGAATCAAGGAGAGGCTTTAGCAAGAATCAACTTAGATACTTTTGCAGAAATAGCTTACTAAAGTGAGTCCTTACTTTCAATATTTTAACGCCAGATTAAATATTAATAGACTCTATTTGCATCTGGTCTAATTTCACCATCTCATCAATACAACATCATTTTTATTCATGAGGTTCACATCTTGACTTAGGTTGCAGGTCAGTGACCAAGTCTTCATAACCGCGAAGGTACGGCGATCCGAATCGATTATACTCAGCTGAGGATCTCCAATCACACGACATATGTAGCACTTAACCCTTGCATATGTCAACTCGCCACCGGGGTTCTTAAGACCAGATCAGGTTCACGCGAACCGAGAGCACAGATACACCACCGTCCAGCCTCTTGCCACGGAGGGTACACGCTACTCTCGCCACTGCTCCACGCCCATTCCGTGTTATCTTATTCTGGCCTTAGTCTACCCGAGGCAAAGCTTACCCATGACGAGGCATGTGACCAGTTAAAGGGTCCTCGGTCAGCAGGCCAACATACGCATCCAATCCTTAATCAACCTGGGTAGAACATCACCTGTTCCTAGCCCAAGTCCCGATTTAAGTACTTCCATCCTTAGGATTGTTTGTGATCCTTAGGATGAAAAGAGCATCACAGGGAACTTTGCAGTAAGATCCCACCATGCTCCCAATGAAAATATTCTTGCAGGTAGAAGCCATCTTTCCTCAGGATAACCCCTGAGCAAGGCCTTAACGCAAAAGACAACCTCTATCCACAAGATCTGAGCAGGGCTAAGCATTTTTGTAAATCATATTTTGATACTTCACCAGAAGTATCTAATAAGGTATGGATATCAAGGAAGGCAATGCATCAAAGGGTTTCAAGCAACTCCTATAAACCTAATGCACATTTCACTAGACTTAAAGTGTGCGAAAATTATTTAAAAACACAAGGAAGGGGTTGCATGCACCGGGGCTTACCTGGGTAACACTAGGTTAGTGTTGTTAGACGATGTCCACTTGACGATCCTCTTCAGGTTTGTCCATTAGCATCATCCTGTGGATTGGCCCATGCTTGGGGTCGACTTGGGTGGTTCTCCGCATCACGCGATTAATTAACGTACCTGAATGAAATGCATTATGCACATGAATGCATATAAACGAGAATATTACAAACCTAAATAGTGCTACGCGATAGCGAATTTAACAACTAGCGGTGAGGCGTTGTACAATTTTGTACGAAAACACTAGTTATTAATATACGACTACGCGCAATAATTACGCTTCTCTAAATTAAACGAACCTAACCCAAACATCACAAACAACAAATTATACACATTAATCACGATTAGCCTAAACACACTTATCAGTTAATTAATTAAATTCTGAACTAATCTCTTGCTTTATAAATTACACTACATCATTATAAGTGATTAAAATATTTTATCAACACACATGCCTACTAAAATTCTACTCGGTACACTAATTTAGCTAATTGACCGGAATAGCGAAATAACTCGCCATAACTGAATCTAGCTTGATAATTGCAAAGATCATGAAGTCACGAGAGTTCCGTGACTCACACAAATAATCGAGCACCTAATGGGCATCGCACTAGCACATTAATTTATTTAACGATCGAACTATTCTGAATAATACATTAATTTACCGTTTCAATAGTTGACTCGAATCCGCGAGATCGGTAGTGATTTTCCGATCCAGGCAATTGGTCGAGCGCTTGGGGAATATTGCGCTGCTAGCTTCGTCTTCATCCGATTCTTGGCATTCTTGATGACGCGCGGAACGGCGACGATCTTCGATTGAAGTCTTCAACCGAGTACTTGATAAGCAATACACAGGGGCCTCACTTATTTTTGTCTAATATCCGGGATTCGGTGTTCGACGAAAGCGAGCAGAGAAGAACGAGGTTCGACGAGCTTGACGACGATACGGGAGGGTGCTGTATATAGAGTTACAGGTCTGGCGAGCTGACGCGGTCAAGATAACTGTGGCTAACGAGCTTGCGATAGAAGCGATGATAGTGCGGGAGCTCGACACGCTGTGGAGAGCAGATAAAATTCGTGCGCTCGGCAAACAAGGAAAGAACGAGGTGAGCGTGCGCAGAGAGCTCGACAACCCGCAGCAGGGGCTAGCAAGGCGTGAGCTGCGCGCAGGCACGCGACGACCACGGCAAGGGAGCAGAGAAAATTGTGCGGATGACTGGAACAGAGACGACGAACACACGCGCACAAAAAGCGGAGCGCGCATAGGATAGGGAACTGCGGCGATGAAGCGCCATAGCTGGAGCAAGAGCGGGACGCGAACTAGGCGACGGCAGCGCGCAAGGACGATCTTGGCTAGGGGAAAAACTCCGCGGGCAGGGATCCGAGCTGAAAGGAGCCGGGGGAGATGGGCGCGCAGAACGCCGAGCAGAGACTGGAGCAGGGACCGAGCTCGACACAGGGAGTTTCACGGCACGGTGGCCATGTCTGGGACCAGGGGCGCGACGATGGGAACTGGGGGAAAAAATGGAGCTCTAGCCGGACGTCAGGAAGACGAGCGAGCAGCGCACCGAGGAGGAAGTCCAGGGCGTGGCGATTTTGGCTGCCGCGTCAACTGTTGCCCTCTGTTCCCACCGGAAGAAACGCCGAATGGTGGCGAGCAGGCACGGCTGGGTTGGAAGGTGCACAGCGCGCAGGTAAAAAGGAACCGTGGGCGGCGAGATTTTATCCCCTGGCGACTGGAGATCTTTTCTCCATGAGCGGCGGCCGGATGAAGATGATGACGCGCAGGAAATATCCCAGGGAGATAAACGATGCAGCAAGGAGGTTGAAGATAAGAGATGTACGCATGAAAAAATCAACGTCAGGGAGCTTCAACGGGGCTTGGACAAAAATCTAGTGAACAGTACACTTCGGATAGAATAAGTGACGTGGGAAGAGATAAGGCTAGGAGATATTTTCCATTTTGTTCTTTTCCTCTTGCTTTTTAAAGAATACCGGAATTAGGATTAGAGTTTGGATGAGATATAAACAGACCAGGCCAAAACACTATCAGGATACAGTACTTGAGACATTATTAATTTAGTTGAACCCAGATAAATTTATCTATTTTCCGAACCCATTTGATTTCTCTACCTAGAATAGCACACTAAAGAATAATCCCTAATTATTAATCTTGCGCACGGTCTTTTGGTAACGCAAGCAATCCGGAGTATTCTTTCGGACCCAGTATTATCGGCTATACATCAAACGCTAATCTCTTTGTTTCGGATAATATCAGGTTCAGATAAGATGCAAACAGAATGAACCCAATCGAGATCGAGACTGATATTTTACTATATTTGACACGACTTAAAATTAGATATCTTCATCTATCACTCGAACACCTGATCGCTCTGTCACAGATATAGTGGAGAATCAAATCTCAATTATACACCCTCGGACGTGACGTATTCTCGGTTGGCGAGCAGTGACTAAATTATTTTACCCCTAAAATTTTAGTCATCGACTTCTCATAAATTTTGTACTAACACTTTTGTCGCCGAGTTCAATTTAATTTGTCCGGGATAAAAATCAACCAAGTGGGTTGGGCTTTCGAATTCGTACTCGCGCGAGCGATGAATTTTAAATAATCACCAGATGCACCGATTTTCGGAATGACAATGTTCCCAACAACACGAAAATTTAGGAAGAGCCCGGATAAATAAAGATGATGTCGAACTCTCGACAGACGAAGTAGATGCGATATTAAAATCGCGATAGACGAAGATGATTAAAATTTAGCATCTGTTTTATCCACTGATTACATGCTTAAATCTGTACTCATTGTCGAGCGGAATATAAACACCTGGGGTGTTACAGCCCTCCCCCTTAAAAGAATCTCGTCCCGAGATTCAGAACGAAAGACTTCTAAGAGTAGAGAAGCATGTAACCCATATCCATATCAGCAATAATCGTGAGACACTCCAAATAAAGGCGAGTATCTCAGGATGTTGTTTCTCTAGTGGACATATCATGTATCGCTTTAGGCTAATTTAGAAATGTCCACCAATAGAAACGATGTTTGCCAGAGGAACACATAAGGTTCCATGTGTGCAGCTTGTTTTCTTTGATGACACTGTACTATCTAAGTCTGTTGAGCGAGCGGTGAATACGCGATTTTGCAAACAGAACCAGATGCAACCTCTTGGGTAAAACACACAGAAAGAGGTTTATCAACAAGTGGTTATGGTAAGTTCATAACACACGAGACGGGTGTGAATGTCGAATAACATCACAATTAACTCGTGTTAGCCAGAGAATCCAAGTCCATGAAAGGTGATATAGATTCGAGAAAATCACCAGCGGAGGGATCTGTAGATGCCGACTTTGCAACCAATTTATTTTATCCGGTACTAATCATGGCTTCACTTGATCACACATGTTGGAAAAGCACACGTGAGGCAATCGAGGCATGTCTAGAGTGATGACTAGGTGGTTACAGGCCGACTTAATTTCAATTCTTGTAAGTACTTTCTTTACGGTGAGGTGAACCAAAGTGAGTTTAGCCAACTCGACAAAACGATCTCTAAACTCAAACTTTGTTCATAGGGCAGTTACAAGTTAGTAAAACCAACTTGTTGAACTACTTTTGACACTAGGAAATTTTGGTCTTGTTACCCATTGGCAATCCAATGGTCGAGAGTTCACCTTTGCTAATAAGAGATTATGCACTTGGGTAGAAATCCATTTGGTCAGATTGTTCATCCGTTTCTTCCATGCAAGATGAACAGACTTGGTTTGGAAATATATGGGTTAAATAAGAGAGCGGATGAACACACTCTTGCATCTCAGTGGCAGGAAAAGCCAATCTCCATTTTGAGAGCTAATCAGTTGTTGTCCAACACTAAAAAGCTCCAAGGCTTCACCTTTACACAGAGGATGTAAAGGAAGCTTGTATGAGTAGTCATTACCAAAATCAAAAGAAATAAGACCACACATGAAAGTGGTATGCCCTTTTAATCCAACAGAGATGATAGATGTTGCTTGATCACTTCGACAAGCAACATAGAAATTATTTTAAGGGAGGAGTCCACGGAAGATCATACGTAAGTGTAGTTTCACAATGGATCATGACCAGCGACCTCGATACCAGCAGGCGCCAAGCAGCATAACCTTGCGTGTACATTCACAAGGGGCTCTCAGTTTCGCTGCGGCACCATAAGTCATTACCCATGACACCACCACCGAACTAGCACCAATAATGAATCTCACGTGGTAAAACTAGATTGTGCCAAGATAACACATTGATATAGTCTCATAATGGATACAACTACTAACCGTGATACCAGCGCGTGCCGAGCAGCACGACCATGTGTGTACATTCACAGGAGGCCCTCGGTTTCGTCACGGCACCATCGGTTTTAGTCATAACACCATTACTAGACGTAACCAATAAGAAATCTCATGCCACACTAATAGGTTGAGCAAGGGTGACAATATACAAAGAGACTCTACCTGTCAAAACGGTTACAAGTAGAGAGCCAAATAGATCATGGCCCAATGAAATGAACAGGGCATGACCATAACCAAAACTTGATTGATGAATGAGTACGATGGGAGACTGTTAATTCAGTCCCAAGCATACTTCTATGCCCATCGCAGAGATCACAAGGTCAAGGATTAGTATCTGATCAAATACGGAGGGGAAACAATCATAAGATCAAGTTGGTATGCCTTTGATAGATATGAGGAAACCAAAGGAATCAAATTAAAGAAGATGATCAGGCAGGACTTTCCTAGGTTGGGTTGATAAAGCGACAAGATAATCCACAAGGAGAGGCCGAATACAATAGAGACCTCAACCTGCATCAACTGAGCAAGGGCAGGATCTAGGATGGAAACACGACCACTAAGGGAGATACAAGTTAATTACCAAGAACACGGACTCAAGATCCTTATTTGAAGTCCAAGTATATCTTAGGTCCAATAAAGTGATTATCTAAGCATATATTTGCATGGGCTTGGTCATGGAGTGATAACGAAAATTTCAAACTTTGGGTCATGGTTCACTAAATAAGAACATGGCCTAGTTTTGGGTTTAGGCAATCAAGTTACCAACCTTCTATCGGTACATCAAGCACAAGAGCAAACACATATAACACCTAAATAGATTACCTAAAGAACGGAGGACAGCTATTACATCGAAGTTTATAATTCAACATTACACCAGATTATCTACAATCACTGGTTTCTGGAATAAGGATGAGAGAAGCATTTTGGATGTATAGGTGACAAACATGATGCAACAATCATGATGCATGCTCGTCCTACACGTCCTCACTGATTTTGCCAACATAACGTGGCAATAGCGTTCTATATCGGTGGCATACGTTCTCTCTCGGTATTTTGCTAGTCGTCAGCTACACATACGTTTTCGAGTTAGTGTACCTGCAGAAAATTTTCATTACAGCCCAATTCCCAATGATGCAAGTCACACATGACAGTTTATCACAGTTTATACTCCATATATTGTTATATGGAGGCCAGCTCATCATTAAGCGTCGAGCCACGCATAGGCGTCGTTGCCACACTTTAACCATAGGGCAACTCATTATGGTAACTCACCTTCTTACGTGAGCGTAGGTGCGTCGTTGCAAGTACATTACACTTCTCAGTATTCCCATGTCTATATACCCATACACATCCATGGTGTACTGAATTCCCAGAAAAGTAATTACTCCACATCACAGCTTTCATATATACATATGTAGAATACGTATATAGTCAAGCGCCACAATTAAGCACTTCCCTAGACCGATGGTTGTTCGGTCATGCTCTCACATCTCACCTTACCTGAACGTCGATCCATTCAGAACTGAATGGCCTCAAAAATAACAATACACATGTATGCAATACCCCCGGTTTGTGGGTTAGTGGTTTTCAAATAAGCCACCTGATAGTCCTTAATTTAGGGCTTAATAGAGGATGTCGCTAGCATTATAGTTTTTCAAATCTGTTTTTGAAAGCCAAACAATGTGTTTAGTTGAAAATAGGTTTTTCAAAACCAAAACTTTTGGTTTGAAAATACGTATGTGACCGTATATACTTAATCCTGCTCCGATACCAGCTGTGGCAGAACCTCCAAGTTATTGGGCCCACATGCACCTGTCCTTGTCCCAAAGACCTCAGACGGCTATGCATGTGCACCAGATAACTTAACAGGATCTGTCCGATTGCCCCAAGGACATCGGATAAACCACTTACAACCAGAACCGCGGGATTAAGTAACACATATCACACACACCAATATTGTTGCAGCGGAAATCTTACTACCAAATTTTACAGGTTACAAAAAATTTACATTAGTTTATCGGAGTGATTACAAAAGTATAAGTTTGAAATATATGCTAGCTCAAGTGACCATCCTCAATAAGAAGTATAGAAGGGTTACTTAGACTTATAAGAAGGCCGAGCCCACCGGCACTTAACACCATCAACAACAGCACAAAACTAAACCTGAAAAACAACAGGGAATAAAACCCTGAGTATGGAATTACTCAGCAAGACTTACCCGACTAAAGAAAAGACTCTCAAGGATATGCTGGATTTGGGAATCAAGGAGAGGCTTTAGCAAGAATCAACTTAGATACTTTTGCAGAAATAGCTTACTAAAGTGAGTCCTTACTTTCAATATTTTAACGCCAGATTAAATATTAATAGACTCTATTTGCATCTGGTCTAATTTCACCATCTCATCAATACAACATCATTTTTATTCATGAGGTTCACATCTTGACTTAGGTTGCAGGTCAGTGACCAAGTCTTCATAACCGCGAAGGTACGGCGATCCGAATCGATTATACTCAGCTGAGGATCTCCAATCACATGACATATGTAGCACTTAACCCTTGCATATGTCAACTCGCCACCGGGGTTCTTAAGACCAGATCAGGTTCACGCGAACCGAGAGCACAGATACACCACCGTCCAGCCTCTTGCCACGGAGGGTACACGCTACTCTCGCCACCGCTCCACGCCCATTCCGTGTTATCTTATTCTGGCCTTAGTCTACCCGAGGCAAAGCTTACCCATGACGAGGCATGTGACCAGTTAAAGGGTCCTCGGTCAGCAGGCCAACATACGCATCCAATCCTTAATCAACCTGGGTAGAACATCACCTGTTCCTAGCCCAAGTCCCGATTTAAGTACTTCCATCCTTAGGATTGTTTGTGATCCTTAGGATGAAAAGAGCATCACAGGGAACTTTGCAGTAAGATCCCACCATGCTCCCAATGAAAATATTCTTGCAGGTAAAAGCCATCTTTCCTCAGGATAACCCCTGAGCAAGGCCTTAACGCAAAAGACAACCTCTATCCACAAGATCTGAGCAGGGCTAAGCATTTTTGTAAATCATATTTTGATACTTCACCAGAAGTATCTAATAAGGTATGGATATCAAGGAAGGCAATGCATCAAAGGGTTTCAAGCAACTCCTATAAACCTAATGCACATTTCACTAGACTTAAAGTGTGCGAAAATTATTTAAAAACACAAGGAAGGGGTTGCATGCACCGGGGCTTGCCTGGGTAACACTAGGTTAGTGTTGTTAGACGATGTCCACTTGACGATCCTCTTCAGGTTTGTCCATTAGCATCATCCTGTGGATTGGCCCATGCTTGGGGTCGACTTGGGTCGTTCTCCGCATCACGCGATTAATTAACGTACCTGAATGAAATGCATTATGCACATGAATGCATATAAACGAGAATATTACAAACCTAAATAGTGCTACGCGATAGCGAATTTAACACCTAGCGGTGAGGCGTTGTACAATTTTGTACGAAAACACTAGTTATTAATATACGACTACGCGAAATAATTACAAATTAAACGAACCTAACCCAAACATCACAAACAACAAATTATACACATTAATCACGATTAGCTTAAACACACTTATCAGTTAATTAATTAAATTCTGAACTAATCTCTTGCTTTATAAATTACACTACATCTTTATAAGTGATTAAAATATTTTATCAACACACATGCCTACTAAAATTCTACTCGGTACACTAATTCAGCTAATTGACCGGAATAGCGAAATAACTCGCCATAACTGAATCTAGCTTGATAATTGCAAAGATCATGAAGTCACGAGAGTTCCGTGACTCACACAAATAATCGAGCACCTAATGGGCATCGCACTAGCACATTAATTTATTTAACGATCGAACTATTCTGAATAATTCATTAATTTACCGTTTCAATAGTCGACTCGAATCCGCGAGATCGGTAGTGATTTTCCGATCCAGGCAATTGGTCGAGCGCTTGGGGAATATTGCGCTGTTAGCTTCGTCTTCATCCGATTCTTGGCATTCTTGATGACACGCGGAACGGCGACGATCTTGGATTGAAGTCTTCAACCGAGTACTTGATAAGCAATACACAGGGGCCTCACTTATTTTTGTCTAATATCCGGGATTCGGTGTTCGACGAAAGCGAGCAGAGAAGAACGAGGTTCGACGAGCTTGACGACGATACGGAAGGGTGCTGTATATAGAGTTACAGGTCTGACGAGCTGACACGGTCAAGATAACTGTGGCTAACGAGCTTGCGATAGAAGCGATGATAGTGCGGGAGCTCGACACGCTGTGGCGAGCAGATAAAATTCGTGCGCTCGGCAAACAAGGAAAGAACGAGGTGAGCGTGCGCAGAGAGCTCGACAACCCGCAGCAGGGGCTAGCAGGGCGTGAGCTGCGCGCAGGCACGCGACGACCACGGCAAGGGAGCAGAGAAAATTGTGCGGATGACTGGAACAGAGACGACGAACACACGCGCACAAAAAGCGGAGCGCGCATAGGATAGGGAACTGCGGCGATGAAGCGCCATAGCTGGAGCAAGAGCGGGACGCGAACTAGGCGACGACAGCGCGCAAGGACGATCTTGGCTAGGGGAAAAACTCCGCGGGCAGGGATCCGAGCTGAAAGGAGCCGGGGGAGATGGGCGCGCAGAACGCCGAGTAGAGACTGGAGCAGGGACCGAGCTCGACACAGGGAGTTTCACGGCGCGGTGGCCATGTCTGGGACCAGGGGCGCGACGATGGGAACTGGGGGAAAAATGGAGCTCTAGCCGGACGTCAGGAAGACGAGCGAGCAGGGCACCGAGGAGGAAGTCCAGGGCGTGGCGATTTTGGCTGCCGCGTCAACTGTTGCCCTCTGTTCCCACCGGAAGAAACGCCGAATGGTGGCGAGCAGGCACGGCTGGGTTGGAAGGTGCACAGCGCGTAAAAAGGAACCGTGGGCGGCGAGATTTTATCCCCTGGCGACTGGAGATCTTTTCTCCATGAGCGGCGGCCGGATGAAGATGATGACGCGCAGGAAATATCCCAGGGAGATAAACGATGCAGCAAGGAGGTTGAAGATAAGAGATGTACGCATGAAAAAATCAACGTCAGGGAGCTTCAACGGGGCTTGGACAAAAATCTAGTTAACAGTACACTTCGGATAGAATAAGTGACGTGGGAAGAGATAAGGCTAGGAGATATTTTCCATTTTGTTCTTTTCCTCTTGCTTTTTAAAGAATACCGGAATTAGGATTAGAGTTTGGATGAGATATAAACGGACCAGGCCAAAACACTATCAGGATACAGTACTTGAGACGTTATTAATTTAGTTGAACCCAGATAAATTTATCTATTTTCCGAACCCATTTGATTTCTCTACCTAGAATAGCACACTAAAGAATAATCCCTAATTATTAATCTTGCGCACGGTCTTTTGGTAACGCAAGCAATCCGGAGTATTCTTTCGGACCCAGTATTATCGGCTATACATCAAACGCTAATCTCTTTGTTTCGGATAATATCAGGTTCAGATAAGATGCAAACAGAATGAACCCAACCGAGATCGAGACTGATATTTTACTATATTTGACACGACTTAAAATTAGATATCTTCATCTATCACTCGAACACCTGATCGCTCTGTCACAAATGATTTAGTGGAGAATCAAATCTCAATTATACACCCTCGGACGTGACGTATTCTCGGTTGGCGAGCAGTGACTAAATTATTTTACCCCTAAAATTTTAGTCATCGACTTCTCATAAATTTTGTACTAACACTTTTGTCGCCGAGTTCAATTTAATTTGTCCGGGATAAAAATCAACCAAGTGGGTCGGGCTTCCGAATTCGTACTCGCGCGAGCGATGAATTTTAAATAATCACCAGATGCACCGATTTTCGGAATGACAATGTTCCCAACAACACGAAAGTTTAGGAAGAGCCCGGATAAATAAAGATGATGTCGAACTCTCGACAGACGAAGTAGATGCGGTATTAAAATCGCGATAGACGAAGATGATTAAAATTTAGCATCTGTTTTATCCACTGATTACATGCTTAAATCTGTACTCATTGTCGAGCGGAATATAAACACCTGGGGTGTTACAAAGCTCTTGATGATAAGAGCCATCTCCTCATTGTAAAGCTTGGAGGCGTCGATTGGAAGTCTACTTGGTGTAGACTCTTCCTTCTTCTCTTTCGTTGCTTTGAATGCAACGGGTTGCACCTCGGGTGTGGAGGTGGCGCCTTGCTCCAAGTTGACAATATGTTTGGAGTCTTTCATCATAAGTTCAAAGCTCATAAACTTGCCAATTACTTCCTCAAGGGACATTTGTTTGTATCTAGGATCTCCACAAATTAATTGAACTTGAGTAGGATTACGAAAAACAAGAGATCTTAGAATAACCTTGACCATTTCATGGTCATCCCATTTGGTGCTCCGGAGGTTGTGCACTTGGTTGACCATTGTTTTGAGCCGGTTGTACATCGCTTGTGGCTCCTCTCCTTTGTTGAGGATGAATCGATCGAGTTCTCCCTCGATCGTTTTGCGCTTGGTGATCTTGGTCACCTCGTCCCCTTCATGCGCCGTCTTTAGGACATCCCAAATTTCTTTGGCATTTTTCAACCCTTGCACCTTGTTATACTCCTCTCGACACAAGGAAGCGAGGAGTATAGAAGTTGCTTGGGAGTTAAAATGCCTTATTTAGGTGGCCTCATCGGAGTCATAATCCTCGTCGCCCACATGTGGTGCATGCGCTCCAAACTCAACAATATATCATATGCTCTCGTGGAGTGAGGTTAGATGGTGCCTCATTTTATCACTCCACATACAATAATCTTCACCATCAAAATATGGTGGTTTGCCTAGGGGTACGGAAAGTAGCGGAGCGCGTTTTGACATGTGAGGATAGCGTAGAGGCATGTTACTATACTTCTTGTGCTCTTGGCGCTTCGAAGTGGAAGATTCGGCGCCGGATGTGGAAGGTGATGAAGAGTCAGTCTCGTAGTAGACTATCTTCTTTATTTTCCTTTTCTTCTTGTCACCCTTCCTATGTGACTTGATGGAGGAAGCAGATTCCTCCTTGTGCTTGTCGCTGGTCTCCTTTGACGGAGTTTGTCCATCGTTCTTCCTTCCCGAGCCTTCGGGCTTTTCACCGGTGGACATCTCCCTCTTGGCGTGTTCTCCCGACATCACTTCGAGTTGTTAGACTCTAATGAAGCACCGGGCTCTGATACCAATTGAAAGTCGCCTAGAGGGGATGAATAGACAAAACCTGAAAATTATAAACTTTGAACACGCACTATACCCGGGATTAATGTTAGAAATAATTCGGAGTGCAAAAGATAGTTTCTCTTGCAATGAGTTTCTCAATCAATGCGGATAACTTTGGGAGTAAACTCAAAATGATGTGAGCAAAAGAACTTGAGAGAGAGGAGAGGAGAGAAACAAATCAAATGGTGAAGATTAATACAAGTGGACACATCGATTTGTTTCCTGAGGTTCGGTTCCAAAGAACCTACTCCCCGTTGAGGAGGCCACAAAGGCCGGGTCTATTTCAACACTTCCCTCTCTCAATCGGTCACTTAGACCGGTCGAGTGCTTTTTCTCAATCTCATGGGTCACTAAGACCCCGCAAGGATCACCACACAATTAGGTGTCTCTTGCAAACTTTACAAAAACTTAGAGAGTTTAGAGAGAGATGAAGAAAGCACGATTAAGAAAATCAAGCAACAAGAGCAACAAATGAAACACGAATCACACTCTCTCAAGTCACTAATCACTAACGATCACTTGTCTCAATTGTGGGACTTGGAGAGATTGGAAGCTTTGAATGTGTCTTGGAAGGGATTGCTAGCTCTTGTATTGAATGGGTATGAGTGGAGTGCTTGGATCTTTTTGATGGAGGTGGTTGAGGTTGTATTTATAGCCTCCAACCACTTCCTAGCCGTTGCTCCTTTTTTGCCGACCGCGAACGGTCCGCTCCTCCTGTCCGGACGGTTCGCCCCTGCACATTAATGACTGGAATCACAACGGTCAGCGGTAACGGCTATATCAACAGTTATAGTGCATTTAATGTGTCGTCAGATGTCAGATAATGTAGTTGCGGACGGTCCGGCTGTGCACTCCGGACCGTCCGCGAGAACCTAAAAATGTATTTTACCGAACCTGTCACCTTTGGGTTTTTCTGTTTTTTCAACGACCGGACGGTCCATGTTTGGTCTCGGAGGGTGCTCGCTTCTCCTTCAAACGACCCGTAGTGTTAACTTGTGTTTTTGCAGTGTTCCTATCTGAGGCTTACCCTGGTGTTGCGGATGGTCCGCCGCAAGGGTCCGGACGGTCCGCGCATAGGTGTTTTTCCAAAAAAGCTTCTCCTGTCTAGAATAGTTGTAGATGAACTTATCCACCTGACAAATGATCAACTGAACAAACTAGTTAGTCCATAAGGTTTGTGATGGTCGTCAAACACCAAAATTGATTATAGGAAAAAATGTTGAGGCCACTTCTAAAATCTATAACTGGTAGAAGACATAATGAGAGTTTCAAAAGATGTTATGAGGCACACGGTAGCACGAAAAAGAAGGGGTCACACCAGTGCCCCATTTGCAAGTCATATGGCCACCTTTGGTACAATTGTAAGAATAGAAACCCTAAAGACATAGTGCAGGGGTCCTCCAAAGAAGAAGAAACAGAATGATGAGCCATCATGTGAGAGTGCCATCGTGATTGTTGACTCAACACCGAAGACAATGTGTTTTTCTCCTAGGTAAGCATACTTAGACAAAACACTTAAAACATGTCTCCATATCTCCATAACACTTAAACCATGTATTCTAATTTTTATGAAATATTTCCTATCTTTGTAATTTTATATCTCTATTACAGCCTAAAAAGGAAATAGGGTTTAACCTTTTCGTATAAATAATTTTGGTGGTTGAATGCCCAACACAAATAATTGGACTAACTAGTTTGCTCTAGATTATATATTCTACAGGTGCTAAAGGTTCAACACAAACCAATAAAAAGATCAAGTTAGGGTTCAAAAAGAAAGGAGCAAAAGAAACCAAAGAGCACCCTGGTCTGGCGCACCGGACAGTGTCCGGTGCACTAGGGCCGTACGAGTCCGAACTTGCCACCTTCGGGTTTCAGAAGAGCCGCTCTGCTATAATTCACCGGACTGTCCGGTGTGCCACCAGACTATCTGGTGCACCAGCGGGGCAACGACTCCAGCGCAACGGTCGACTGCAACGGACACCTGCAAAAGTGCTACTGTGCGCGGACAGTTCACGCAGAGTCAGAGCAGCCGCCAGAAGGCGCACTGGATAGTGAACAGTACCTGTCCGGTGTGGCACCGGACTGTCCGGTGCCACATGAAGACAAGGCTCCAACGGTTGAAACCGTCAAAACTCTAACGGTTGGGTGACGTGGCTGGCGCACCGGACACGGTGCGCCCATCGACAGCAGCCTGCCCCAACGGTTGAATTGGTGGTTGGGGGCTATAAATACCCCCCAACCACCTCCACTCCATCCATCCAAGCATTCACAACAGTGCATTCAATACAAGAGCAATACACTTCACTCCAAAAACACAATTCAAGTGATCGATCCACTCAAAGTCTCCAATTCAACTCTAGCGCATTTAGACTTGTGAGAGGATCATTTGTGTTTCCTTGTTGCTCTTGTTTGCTTGGCTTGGCTTTCTTTTATTTCTCACTTCTTACTCTCAAGCTTTGTAAGCGAGGCAAGAGACACC
This sequence comes from Zea mays, assembly GCF_902167145.1. Classification (NCBI taxonomy): domain Eukaryota; kingdom Viridiplantae; phylum Streptophyta; class Magnoliopsida; order Poales; family Poaceae; genus Zea; species Zea mays. The sequence goes on along the minus strand of NC_050102.1, from coordinate 23,198,025 downwards.
AATTGTGTGGTGGTCCTTGCGGGGTCTAAGTGACCCATGAGATTAAGGAAGAAGCCTCACTCGGTCTAAGTGACCGTTTGAGAGAGGGAAAGGGTTGAAAGAGACCCGGTCTTTGTGACCACCTCAACGGGGACTAGGTTCTTTGGAACCAAACCTCTATAAAACAAATCACTGTGTCATCCGCTTTATTTTCTTGGTTGATTTGTTTTCCCCTCTCTCCCGGACTCGGTTTTTATTCTAACGCTAACCCCGGCTTGTAGTGTGTTTAAAGTTGTAAATTTCAGTTTTCGTCTATCCACCCCCCTCTAGGCGACTTTCAATTAGTATCGGGACCCGGTACTTCATTAGAGTCTAACCACTCGAAGTGATGTCGAGAGATCACGCCAAGAGGGAGATCGTGACCGGCGGCGACAAGTCCGCTAGCTCGGGGAGAACTCATTCAAGGGAGTCCAGCCACAAGCATAAGGAGGAATCCGCTTCCTCCATCAAGTCACAACCGAGAGGTGACAAGAATAAGAATATGAAGAAAGTGGTCTACTACGAGACTGACTCTTTGTCACCCTCCACCTCAAGCTCTGAATCGTCATCTGTAACTTCTAAGCGCCATGAGCACAAGAAGTATAGTAAGATGCCCCTCCGCTATCCTTGCATTTCTAAACGCATTCCATTACTTTCCGTTCCCCTAGGCAAACCACCATTTTTTGATGGTGAGGATTATTGTATGTGGAGCGATAAAATGAGGCATCATCTAACCTCACTCCACAAAAGCATATGGGATATTGTTGAGTATGGAGCATAGGTACCGAAGGTAGGGGACAAGGACTACGATTTGGACGAGGCCGACCAAATTCGGCACTTTAACTCCCAAGCCACAACTATACTCCTCACCTCCTTGTGTCGACAGGAGTATAATAAGGTGCAAGGGTTAAAGAGCGCCAAAGAGATTTGGGACGTGCTAAAGACCGTGCACGAAGGGGATGAGGTGACCAAGATCACCAAGCGGGAGACGATCGAGGGGGAGCTCGGTCGATTCGTCCTCAACCAAGGAGAGGAGCCACAGGCAATGTACAACCGGCTCAAGACCTTGGTCAACCAAGTACGCAACCTCGGGAGCACCAAGTGGGATGACCATGAGATGGTCAAGGTTATCCTAAGATCCCTCATATTTCGTAATCCTACTCAAGTTCAATTAATACGTGGTGATCCTAGATATAAGCTAATTTCTCCCGAGGAGGTTATAGGAAAGTTTGTGAGCTTTGAGTTGATTATCAAAGGCTCCAAACAAATCATCGAGCAAGGCAGCACCTCCACACCCGAGGTGCAACCCGTCGCATTCAAAGCGATAGAGAAAAAGAAAGAAGAGTCTACATCAAGTAGGCTCCCCATCGACGCCTCCAAGCTCGACAACGAGGAAATGGCACTCATCATCAAGAGCTTCCGCCAAATCCTCAAGCAAAGGAGGGGGAAGGATTACAAACCCCGCTCCAAGAAGGTGTGCGACAAATGTAGTAAGCCCGGTCATTTTATCGCTAAATGCCCTATGTCTAGTGATAGTGACAGGGACAACGACAAGAGGGGGAAAAAGAAGGAGAAGAAGAGAAACTACAAGAAGAAGGGCGGTGATGCCCACGTGTGTCAGGAATGGGACTCCGACGAGAGCACCACCGACTCCTCCTCCGATGAGGACGCCGCCAACATCGCCGTCAACAAGGGCCTCCTCTTCCCAAACGTCGGCCACAAGTGCCTCATGGCAAAGGACGGCAAAAGTAAGAAGGTAATATCTAGAGCCTCCACTAAATATACAACATCTAGTGATGAGGATAGCTCTAGTGAAGATGAGGATGGTTTGCTTACCCTTTTTGCCAACCTCAACATGAAACAAAAGGAAAAATTAAATGAATTGATAGGTGCTATACAAGAGAAGGATGAACTCTTGGATAGCCAAGAGGAAATCCTTATTAAGGAAAATAAAAATCATGTTAAGGTGAAAATGCTTATGCTCAAGAGATAGAAAAATGTGAAAACTTGACTAAAGAGCTTAGCATTTGCCATGACACTATTTCTAACCTTAGAACTGAGAATGCTATTTTTTTGCTAAGGTTGAGAAGTTAAATGCTTGTGATAACTCAATTACCAATCTCAAAAAGGATAATGCTAGTTTAATTGCTAAGATTGATAAATTGAATGAATCAATTACTAGCCTTAAAACTGAGAATGAAAAGTTAATTTCTAAGGCTAAAGATTTGAATGTTTGCAATATTTCTCTTTCCAATCTTAGAAATGAGAATGCTATGTTACATGCTAAAATTGATGAATTAAATGTTTGCAAACCCTCTACATCTAGTATTGATCATGTTACAGTTTGTACTAGATGTAGAGACATTAATGTTGATGCTATTCATGATCACCTAGCTTTAATTAAACAATGTCACACCCGGGTTTCGGGGCACCAAGACCCGGGCGCGAACAATCACCAGGTGTGCTGGGACCAAGTCTCACACATATGATGAATCATGGCACAGGATCGAATGTCACAACTTTACTATATAATAGGAGTTCTATACAAAATAAATAAATACATTATAAGGAGACAACGGTCCAGCAACCCAAAGTTGACTGGGAGACGACGGCCTAGACCTCTCACGAACTCGTCACTGCATCCTCCATGCGCCTCATCCTGTGGTACCTGTTCTTGACCTGTGGAGGGGTGTGAGACAGCAAGAGTGAGCTCACATACGTTCATCGCTCAACAAGTTGTGGGGAATAATGTGCATGAACTCGCCAAAGGTGGGAGCTCACGTGAAGTGTAAGGCTTACCAAAGAGGATGGTTGAACCTGAGCATTGCTTTTAAAGTTGGTCAAAATTTTATTAGCAATTACTAAGTATAAGTAAATACCAACCCAATTAAATAGTAGAACAAAAGTAACAACATCACCTGCGATGCAATGCATATGATAAATTGAATTTAGGTTCCATAATTTAATCATCAGAGAGTCCTGAGCTGCTCATGACCGTGAGCTCGGCTAGTATACCAGTTTTACACTCTGCAGAGGTGGTACCCTTTACCCACAAGTCATGTTACCCATCTGCCAAGGGATCACGACTTCCCATACACCTCTACCGAGGAGGCGAGGCAGGGTAACACTACGAGGCCTTTACAAAGTTCCACTAGCTTCAGAAAACCCGCTACAGTTTATAGGAAGCTCCAATGCAGGGTTCTTGCATGACCGCCATCGCAGCAAAATCAACCAAGGACCTCCCTACACTGACCACTCCCCTACTGCCCTTGCCCCTTTCGGGTAAGGTAGTCCTCCACTAGCTTCCCTAATTAATCAGCCAAGGGCGTCCATAAACCCTTGTGGTGGCACGTGTTTCTCAAGTTAAGCTCTATGTTCCAATTAACATTAATGATCTTGACATGAACATAAATAGAATAACAAAATAACTGGAACATAGATATGATAAATAATTATCCCAAATCCATGTAAAGCAATAGCAAACTACCAGTTGAGCGCCATATTGAGCGGCCGGACGGTCCGACCCTGAGGCCGGACGGTCCGCGGTCCGGACAGTCCGCGCCTGTGGGCCGGACGGTCCGCGCATGCGCAGAGCAGTTTAGGATTCCGAGTTTTGTGCTATGTTTGTTGGCTAGATTTGCGGAATTAACCCGGAATCCAGTCGTGTAAAGGGTCCAGCCCCCCTCCTCTATATAAAGAGAGGTCTACGGCCGATTTGGAAACAAACAATCGAATCAATACAACTTTTATTCGCATTTTATCCTAGGAGTAGTTCTAGTCTAGTTTAGGTTTAGCCTCTCAATTCCCAAATTCTTCGCCTCTCTTCGACTCTACGCCGATTGGAGGAGTCTAGGTCGGCCGGCCCGAGCCTAGACAACCCCTAGGATCTCTCCTCCCCGACGGGGTCCCTCCCGGGAGCGAGATCCAGGCCGCCGCCGGCGACTTCCGCCGCCCCTGCGCACGCGCGGACCGTCCGGCCCCAGGGCGCGGACCGTCCGGCCGTCAGGCAGGAAACCTTAGCCCCTGCGCCAGGTCGCGGACCGTCCGGCCCTAGGCCGCGGACCGTCCGCGCCTGACCAGAGAGCACCACCGCCGGTTCTTCTTGAGTATTTGGCGCTCCGAAAAGGCGTCAACATACTTTTTGGCGACTCCGCTGGGGACAACACATCTAGGCTCATCAAATCGGCCCTCAAATGGCCGGTTCAAGGGAGAGCTCTGATATTTCTCCAAGCAACATCATAGAGCCGACTTGGGAAACCTTACCGGCTGACGAGCAGCTCCAGTTTGAGGAGCACAAGGAGCGGATGATCCAGGAGGCGAAAGCAAAATTCTTGGCCAACTTCAAAGTGGACAGGAACAACAAGGTCGTCCGACATCGGGCGACGGATCCGGCTTCGCTCCAACCCACGCCAGATATCCCCAATGTAAGTAATACCAACGAGCTACAATCTCTTAGAAATTATGTAGAAAAACAGCGTGAACAAATGCATAACATCGTAGGGGGTATGCAAAGCGATGTTAAGAGACTAGTACGTGCATTCGATAAATCTAACATCGCAAATTTTCCTTCACACGAGGTTGAGTTAGGAGGTAACACGCGTAACACATCGGCTACAGGTTGTCACGACCAGTCACAACCCCTTTATGGGATGCCGATGGACACATACCCTGAACAACCGCAAATCGGCAGCAAATCAGCCGATCTGCACATGCCCGGACCGTCCGCACGTGAGCGCGGACCGTCCGGGCCAACAACAGTCGGGCCTATTTTTAATGAGTTACCTAGATATGCGCCCGAACCACCACACACGACACAGAATCTAAACTACTCAGTCGGACCATCCGCGTACAACAACGGACGGTCCGCACATAATCACGGACGGTTCGGGCCAATGTCCGGACAGTCCGCGCATGACCTTTTTGAGGAGGATTGCTACCTGAATCCTCACCCGTCCCAGCAACACTTTCCATCGCACTATACAATGCATCAACCTATTAATTCGAGATCTAGAGCCCAGGAAAACTTTCTGGCCCCACCTAGAAGGCCAGAAAGGAACGATCAAACATACGAACCATATAGGGCAAGTGGCAATGCACCACGTAGCTCAAACCAATGGGGGGAACGACAACATACCAGCATGCAACCAACCCCACCTATGTTTGACCAGAGAGTCGGTGGTCTTGCACCGGCTGCCATTGATATAGTGAGAGAAGAAATAGCCGGGGCGTTCCGAGATAAGCTCGGAGTAAGCATGGTCCCTGGGGGGCAATCATATCGGAAACCTTATGACAGCCGATTTGATCACCACCCATACCCACAGGGAACTAGAATACCCGAATTCGCAAAATTTTCGGGTGACCAAGGGAAAAACACGCGTGAACATATAGGCCAGTTCTTAGCACAATTGGGAGAATTGGCCGACACAGAGGCATTTCGCGTGCGCTTATTTTCATTATCTTTAACAGGAACCGCGTTTGCATGGTATGCCACTTTACCTCCTAATTCCATTTCATCATGGGGGGATCTAGAACAAAAATTTCATGATCATTTTTTCTCCGGTGACTATGAGTTGGATTTGGTAGATTTAGTGTCATTGCGACAGACAAAAGATGAATCGGTTAATGATTACATCCGGAGATTCCGAGATACAAGAAACCGATGCTTTCAAATTCATTTAGCAGAAAAACAGCTAGTAGGATTAGCCTTTAATGGTCTACGATATTATTTAAAAGAAAGATTAGAAGGCATCCAATTCTTTACACTAGCACAATTACACCAGAGAGCTTTGGCTTGTGAAAGCCGAAGCAAAGAAACTGCTAAAACAATTCGTCACAACGTACATGTAGTAGAATGCGATCAAAGTAGCTCAGAAGACGAATCAGCAGAGGTGTATGCTGCTGAAATGGTTTGGCCAAAGCAGGCCAAATCTTCGGCTTGTGCCTCCTTACAGCCGGTTCAAAAGAAACGGCAAGAGGAGGTTAAGTTTACATTTAATGTTGGTAAGTGTGATAGAATATTTGATGAATTACTCAAAAATGGCAACATTAAAATAAATCACACTGTTCCATCCGCCGACGAGCTAAAACGTCGTGCATATTGCAAGTGGCATAACTCATTTTCTCATGCCACTAATGATTGTAATGTATTCCGTCGACAGATTCAATCGGCCATTAAAGAAGGACGATTGAAATTTCAGGAAATGCAGGTGGACACGGAGCCCTTTCCAATGAACATGATCGACTTTGAGGGCAAGAAAGTCCTGACTCGGCCAAACACAGCCGATGAAGGCAAAGGCAAAGAAATAGTCATCGGCGATGCAAGAGAGGCCGGTGGGAATCATAAAACTTCTTGCAGAAAAGTGGTGGCCGAGAAGACTCCTGATGGAGGAGAGACCTTGAAGGTGACCATCACAGCCTCTGGCACTGGGGGGCAAACACAGACAGGGAGACAGGCGCAAGAACCCATTTTGCGCATCGCGGACGGTCCGCCATCCAGACGCGGACGATCCGACGCTTCTCCGGACGGACCGGCGAACTCCAGCGGACGGTCCGGCCGTGCTCAGGACCCGCAGCAACCACGTACCTTCAAACCACGACGACCCGAGATAGGTACGTGGAAAACAAATACATTTAAAGCAGTTGGTCGGCTGATCAAGCCTGGCCTGACTTTCGATCAATTGTTGTCTAAATACGTGAAAAAGAAGGCCGGCCCTAGTGACCGGCCACCAAAACGACCCCGCTCACCCATTCATGAGCAACGTCAGGTCAGGCCGATTGGACCACCTCACCAATCGGAAGAAGTGAAAGGTCCTATTGTACAATTGAGACCTAACATACCGACATGGACCCCTCCACCCCCTTATCCATCTATGCCATATCCATACACATACTTACCTCCACCATATGTCCCAAATCAAATGTGGGGCATGCCACCATATCCATTTGGGATGCCACAGTACCCCGCCTGGGGGGCACCCCAAACATCCGTTTTTGATAGGTTGGCGCCGCCAGTGCAAGACCGATTGAGCGCTGCTGAATCTGGTCACCAGGCACAGTCCCAACAAGATTGCCGGACTACTCGGCCTCCTAGGCCGACCAATCCGGCAAGGGGGCATATGCCTGCAGCAACTCAAAAAACAACAAAAAAGGACATCATCAAAATAGGGCCGATGATTTTCGGCGAATCGGCCAACACAACCGAAAAGGATACGGCTACCATCAAAACAGCCGATCCAAAATACCCCATGCCTCGATGGTGCCCAGCGGGATTGACACGATTCCAAAAGAGAAAATTATAGCGCCTAAGAGCAAAGGAGAGCCAGGAGAAGGAGGCGGAAAAGACATTTAATGACACACATCCACTATACCCGCCACCGCAAAAGAAATGGAGACCGAAGGCCGTTGAGAAAAAAACAAACGGCCACAGAAATAGAAAGTCAATCTGCACCAGGCGCGGACCGTCCGGCCCCTGCGCGCGGACCGTCTGCCGTTCACCAGGAAGTCTCTGGACAACCTGCACCAGGCGCGGACCGTCCGGCCCCCGCACGCGGACCGTCCGCCGTTCACCAGGAAGCCTCCAACGACACGACAACATCAATGGAAGAGGACGACCTGCTGGGAGAAGACCTGGTCGACTACGAGGCTTCTCCAGAACGCCCAGGTATGGATGTAAATATTATTACATTTTCTGCCGATTGTACTATTATCGGCGACGATGAACCTGTTGTTGCCCAGTTTGATTATGGTCCTAAAGAAGCCGCCTTTACTAAACCAAAAGAATCGGTAAATCATTTAAAGCCGCTCTTCGTGCGCGGTCACATTGATGGGATACCGATTGCTAAGATGTTGGTAGATGGAGGGGCGGCTGTAAATCTAATGCCTTATTCATTATACAGAAAATTAGGTAAACAAGATGACGAACTTGTCAAGACCAACATGACCCTCAGCGGTGTTGGAACTGATAGTTCGATCAAAGCCAGGGGAGTCACGTCCGTTGAATTAACCATCGGGACTAAGACCCTTGCTGCTGCATTCTTCGTCGCTGATGTAGAAGGAAATTACAATTTAATCCTAGGCAGAGATTGGATTCACGCCAATCAATGTATACCTTCTACATTACATCAAATGCTGATACAATGGGTAGGCGATGACATAGAACAAGTACATGCTGATGTATCGGCCTGCATCGCTGTGGCCGATGCCCCTGTACTCTGGACTTATGAGACTGCTACATGTCTCACAGGAGTAGACTTTTCTGATTATCAATTCATAAGTATAAATAAGAAAGGTTTCATTCCTGTAATGCTAGAGCCGATGGAGAATCGGCTAAATCCTAAATAAAGTTAAATGATGAATACACACAAAGTTCATGAGTCTTTGGTCACGGACAGTTTGGCCACCAAGGCCGGATGGTCTGGTCTTTCACAAAAGAGTTCGGACTTTAAGACCGAACATCTACCACAGCGAAAAGAAAGTATTACGGATGATCCGGTCCCCGAGACCGGAAAGTCCGCCATCACACAAAGATCATATGATTCCTCTGTGGGGGACATGATAGAGGAATTCAGAGATCTTGATAAACTAGGACAGGGGTTTACATCGGCCGATCCTTTGGAGGAGATTGACATAGGAGATGGTAAAACTCCAAGGCCGACTTTTGTAAACAAGACCCTGGAGACCGATTCTAGAAATGAGATGATCGGTCTATTGAAGGAATATTCAGATTGCTTTGCTTGGAATTATACTGAGATGCCTGGATTAAGCCGAGAGATCGTAGAGCATCGGCTGCCTATTAAATCTGGTTTCAGACCTTTCAAGCAAAGAGCTAGAACATTTCGTCCGGATCTTCTCCCACGCATCAAGGACGAAATCCACCGGCTGCTAGAAGCTGATTTTATCAGACCTTGCAGATACGCAGAGTGGGTCTCCAATATTGTGCCGGTGGAGAAGAAGGAGACAGGTAAACTTAGAGTATGCATTGATTTTCGCAATTTAAATAGAGCAACTCCTAAAGACGAATATCCCATGCCCATAGCCGACACATTAATCAATAATGCATCAGGAAATAGAATTATTAGCTTCCTTGATGGTAATGCCGGATATAATCAGATTTTCATGGCCGAAGAAGATGTGTCTAAAACGGCCTTTATATGTCCAGGCTTCATTGGTTTATTTGAGTGGGTTGTCATGACATTTGGTCTGAAAAATGCTGGTGCTACTTATCAGAGGGCTATGAATTTGATCTTCCATGAATTGTTAGGAAACACTGTGGAAGTTTACATTGATGATATTGTCGTCAAATCGGCTGAGTTTAGTTCTCATATAGCTGATTTGCGCAAGGCCTTTGATAAAATGCGTCAGTATGGTTTGAAAATGAACCCACGTAAATGTGCTTTTGGAGTGTCGGCTGGTAAGTTTTTAGGATTTGTCATACATGAACATGGTATAGAGATAGACCCTGACTGAATCAAGTCTATTCGGAATGTGGGGCCTCCGACCTGTAAAGTCGAGGTATAGAGGTTCCTCGGCAAGGTGAATTATTTACGAAGGTTTATTTCTAACCTGGCCGGGAAGATTGATGCGTTTACCCCTATTCTTCGGCTTAAGAATGATGCTGAATTCGCTTGGGGGGCAGAACAGCAAGAAGCATTTGATCTCATCAAAAAATACTTATCTTCGGCTCCCGTATTAAAAGCACCACAAGCAGGAGTGCCATTTCGATTATACATTGCAGCTGAGGATAAGGTCATTGGGGCTGTTCTGACACAAGAAACTGAGGGGAAGGAGCATGTGGTGGCATATCTAAGCCGAAGGTTGGTGGATGCTGAAACAAGGTACACTTTTATTGAAAAGTTATGCTTATGCTTGTTTTACGCATGCACCAAATGTAGATGTTATTTACTGTCTAGTCATTGCACTGTTTCTGGTCAAGCCGATGTGATCAAATACATGTTGCATAACCCAATTATGAGTGGTAGAATTGGTAAGTGGGCTTATGCACTAATAGAATATGACTTGGCCTATGAACCATTGAAATCTATGAAAGGCCAAGTCGTAGCGGATTTCATTGTAGAACATCGGGTTAATGATATTCATGAGCTAGACATGTCATACCTCACTATTACTCCTTGGACTTTATATTTTGATGGATCGGTTTGCAATGAAGGGCAAGGAATTGGCATTGTACTTGTTTCACCAAGTAATGTCTCCTTTGACTTCTCTAGCCGATTGAGAACTTATTGCACTAATAATCAAGCTGAATATGAGGCCCTCCTATTCGGTTTAGAACTTTTAAATGGTATGGGAGTAAAACATGTGATGGTATTTGGTGATTCTCAGCTGGTTGTCCAACAAGTGTTAGAAGAATATCAATGTTTTGATGGTACTCTAAATAGTTACCTTGAGAAATGTTGGAGCATAATCCATTCTTTTGACGAATTCAGTATTCGACATATCTCTAGAGTTGAGAATCATAGAGCTAATGATTTGGCACAAGATGCATCAGGTTATCGGATAAAGAGAGGGAAGTTTCACAAAACTGAAAATCTGATAACCAGTGCAAAGCCAAATTCCCAGGTCGCGGACCGTCCGCGTGATGGCGCCGGACCGTCCGGGGTTACCAGAAATGTTCTTTTCATTAATTCGGCTGACAATGAAGCCAATGCAAGTGATTGGAGGACACCTATACTTAATTATTAACGAAATCCCAATATCAGGATAGATAAGAACATTCGGCGAACAGCTTTCAAGTATGTTTTGATGAGTGATGAACTTTACCGCCGAACAGTCAATGACATCCTGCTTAAGTGCTTGGGCCTAGATGACGCTATATTAGCCATGGCCGAAGTACATGAGGGAATTTGTGGTACTCATCAATCAGCTCCAAAGATGAAGTGGTTGTTGCGAAGGTCTGGTTTTTATTGGCCTAGTATGATAGCTGATTGTTTCAAGTACTACAAGGGTTGCCAAGTGTGTCAAAAATTCGGCGACCTACAGTTGGTCCCTGCAGCCGAATTACATCCTATCATCAAGCCTTGGCCGTTCAGAGGATGGGGATTAGACTTTATTGGGGAAATTCATCCTTCATCATCAAAGGGGCATCGGTTTGTGTTAGTTGCCACTGACTACTTCACCAAATGGACTGAAGCCGTTGCTCTAAAGAACATGACACACAAGGAGGTAATTGAGTTTATAACTGAGCATATCATTCATAGATTCGGCATTCCCCAGACCTTAACTACAGATCAAGGTACTTCTTTTATGTCAAAGGAGGTACGTGAATTTGCTGAATTATACAGAATTAAGCTGCTTAATTCATCTCCATATTATGCTCAGGCCAATGGTCAGGCCGAGTCTAGCAATAGGACATTGATTAATTTGATAAAAAAGAAAATATCTGATAATCCTAAACATTGGCATAAGATTTTGTCTGAGGCTTTATGGGCTCATAGAATATCTAAACATAGGGCTACTAAAGTATCACCTTTTGAGCTTGTCTATAGGCAGGAAGCAGTGTTGCCTATGGAAATAAGTTTGAATGCTATCAGGTTCGCCAGACAAAATGATCTAACTGCTACCGATTATTATAATTCAATGATGGATAATATTGATGAGGTGACTGATAAAAGGATGATAGCTTTGGGAGCTATAGAAAAGGACAAAATCATGGTAGCCAGGGCCTACAACAAAAAGGTCAAAGCAAAATCATTTCAAGTAGGGGACCTGGTGTGGAAGACCATTCTGCCTCTAAGGAGTAAAGACCGGAAGTTCGGGAAATGGTCACCAAGCTGGGAAGGCCCTTATAAAGTAAAACAGGTGATGTCTGGCAACGCCTATTTGCTACAAACATTACAAGGCAAGGACTTGCCTAAGGCTTTGAATGGGTGTTTCCTCAAACAGTACCATCCTAGTATGTGGCAGGATGCCTAAGAGAACCGATGTAATCACATCGAGTTAGTTGCTTTTGGTTTGCTCAGCTCCACCACAAGGCAGGGGGCATATGTTGAGCGCCATATTGAGCGGCCGGACGGTCCGGCCCTGAGGCCGGACGGTCCGCGGTCCAGACAGTCCGCGCCTGTGGGCCGGACGGTCCGCGCATGCGCAGAGCAGTTTAGGGTTCCGAGTTTTGTGCTATGTTTGTTGGCTAGATTTGCGGAATTAACCCGGAATCCAGTCGTGTAAAGGGTCCAGCCCCCCTCCTCTATATAAAGAGAGGTCTACGGCCGATTTGGAAACAAACAATCGAATCAATACAACTTTTATTCGCATTTTATCCTAGGAGTAGTTCTAGTCTAGTTTAGGTTTAGCCTCTCAATTCCCAAATTCTTCGCCTCTCTTCGACTCTACGCCGATTGGAGGAGTCTAGGTCGGCCGGCCCGAGCCTAGACAACCCCTAGGATCTCTCCTCCCCGACGGGGTCCCTCCCGGGAGTGAGATCCAGGCCGCCGCCGGCGACTTCCGCCACCCCTGCGCACGCGCGGACCGTCCGGCCCCAGGGCACGGACCGTCCGGCCGTCAGGCAGGAAACCTTAGCCCCTGCGCCAGGTCGCGGACCGTCCGGCCCCAGGCCGCGGACCGTCCGCGCCTGACCAGAGAGCACCGCCGCCGGTTCTTCTTGAGTATTTGGCGCTCCGAAAAGGCGTCAACATACTTTTTGGCGACTACGCTGGGGACAACACATCTAGGCTCATCAAATCGGCCCTCAAATGGCCGGTTCAAGGGAGAGCTCTGATATTTCTCCAAGCAACATCATAGAGCCGACTTGGGAAACCTTACCGGCTGACGAGCAGCTCCAGTTTGAGGAGCACAAGGAGCGGATGATCCAGGAGGCGAAAGCAAAATTCTTGGCCAACTTCAAAGTGGACAGGAACAACAAGGTCGTCCGACATCGGGCGACGGATCCGGCTTCGCTCCAACCCACGCCAGATATCCCCAATGTAAGTAATACCAACGAGCTACAATCTCTTAGAAATTATGTAGAAGAACAGCGTGAACAAATGCATAACATCATAGGGGGTATGCAAAGCGATGTTAAGAGACTAGTACGTGCATTCGATAAATCTAACATCGCAAATTTTCCTTCACACGAGGTTGAGTTAGGAGGTAACACGCATAACACATCGGCTACAGGTTGTCACGACCAGTCACAACCCCTTTATGGGATGCCGATGGACACATACCCTGAACAACCGCAAATCGGCAGCAAATCAGCCGATCTGCACATGCCCGGACCGTCCGCACGTGAGCGCGGACCATCCGGGCCAACAACAGTCGGGCCTATTTTTAATGAGTTACCTAGATATGCGCCCGAACCACCACACACGACACAGAATCTAAACTACTCAGTCGGACCGCGCTCAGGGGTAAACAAGGTAATGAGATTCAGGGGTAAACAAGGTAATGAGATAAACAATCTAGGGTAACCTATTGGGTCCCATCAAAATTAACCTATGCATGAATAAATGATATTAAAGAACATTATTGGGTAAAAAGTGGTCAAGGGCACAACTTGCCTGGGACTTGAGATTCCAGGTACCAGGATGATTCTTCAGATCCTCGTGACCTCACTGCTAATCGTAGCAATACAAACAAACATGGTATAGGCAAAATAAACATCACACCAAACATAAGAACAAACTACGTAATAATACTCTACGTGTTGCTACGAGATCGTGGGAACGAGAACCACTAAAATCGGAGTTACGGTCACCGAGTTATGATTTTATGTAGTTATTAAGTACCTAGAATAAAGTAATTCATGTGAATAATTTTAAATCAAGTTTCACGGTTAGATAAAGGTACTAGGTGATAAAAATACTTAACCCAAATTAATTCCACTGGAATGAATCAATTTGGAGTAATGGATTTTAAGTTATGAATTTCTAAAGGTTTTATGTATTTGATACAAGATTGATTAAGAGATACATTTTAATATGGTTTTCATGTCAAAACAGTGGTACTAGATGATGAACAATAATATTACAAAATTATAGGAACTGAAATAAATTAATTTGGAGCTAGAATGGATTTTCTATGAATTAAATAAATTCTAGCTATTATTTTCATATTAAAATCCATTTCTAAATTAATTTCTCTGATTTCTTAATTCCCTGGACTGCGCCTCAATTTCTACAGAAGACAGGGACCTCTGCGCAAAGGTCTTAAGACACAGAGAACAATGCCCAAGGACGGTGGGTTCTAATTCTGGCAAGTGGAGGGGCTCAAATGCAAAACAGCCCCGACGAAGGGGTATTTAGGGTTTTCAGCCGTAGGATTAGATCTGGACGGCACGGATTAAATCGATCTTCATCTGAACCGGTACGGATTGTAGTCCACAGGATCTAGATCTGATGGCTACAATTTAATAAAATGCGATCTGCTTTGAGCCATAGGATATCAGATCTACGGTCATAGGTCCAACGCCCTAGACGGTATGCCCGAACTAATCTGGACCGTCCAACCGTGGATCCACGGTTCCGCGTCTGTTCTTCATCCCTCAGCCTGAACACGGCCGCGCACCAGTGAACGACGGCGGAGCTATCGCCGGAGTGCGGCGATTCATCGCACTGGTGCACTACTCCCCGATTCGCAACACTCTACACAAATCTCAGGCCAAAGCTAACCGCAGGGAAGAGGTCTCACCAGAAGTGAAGATGGGGACGAGGTTGGACATGGTGTGGTGCGGAACGCTGGCATCGAAGTCCCACGGCGGCGGCGATCTGACGAGGCAGGCTGGCAGAGAGCCCGCGGCGCGAGGAGAGACCAGAGAGGGGTCGGCACGGAGGCGAGCACTAAGGCGGGAGATGGCAAGGTTAGCAGCGGCGGCACGGCTGGTGATATGGCTCAGCGGACGCGGCAGCAACACCCACGGCGCCGGGAGATGGAGACTGAGCGGTCGACCACCAGGCGGATTGCACGAGGAAGAGGAGAAGGCTGGGTGGGAGAGAAGGCAGGAGGAAGCCCAGCACATAGCTTATAGCCTCACGCGGGTCAGTTCCGGTTGCAAGCAACGGACTCCGAGTTCCCTGGAGGTAATACCGTGAGTTTGTTGCGTGAGGAGATCACGGGGAGGAAGACGTAACGCCCGACAACCGGGCCCATGTTGTCAGCCAGCAAGGCAGGGGTGGGCTGGCGCAAGTGAAAAGTGGGTCGGCCAGGAAGATTTGGCCACACGGCTGAAGTGGTTTCTCTTTTTTTATTTTTCTCCTTTTTTCTATTTTCTCTCATTTTCTATTTTCAAGTTTCTCCAAATTAGATTTTAATTTCTCATTTGTTTTCAAAGTCTAACTCCAAATCAAATGCATAACTCATGAACTTCACTATGAATGCAAGAATATTACTTTCATTCTTTATTTGCTTATTATTTATTTCCTTCAAATAAATACTTCTTGATATAAGGATAAACCAATAAATGGTTATTTATTTTAGGGAATATGTTCTAATGTATAACTACACCAAGCTATGCTATTAGCTTAAATCTTTCATGAGAGTACTTATAATTCAATAATGGGATAACTAATTTCATATGGGTACCTTTTTAATTAACTCTTTATTATGAGGGATATTTATTTTAGGGGATATGATTTCAAAAATATTCTAAAAAAACTTTGGAGAATTCTACCCGATTCAAAATGAGATTTTTGAGGTGTTACAAATCCTACCCCCTTAACAGAAATCTCGTCCTCGAGATTTGTAAGAAAGGAATGTTAAAAAAACTTTATTTATAGTTTAGCCTTTAACTTCTAATTAGTTTAAGAATAAGAAGTTTCATGTTAATTAGAAAGTGACTAGGAAAGCATGGGTATCTATATGTATAGTCATTTTATTATAAAAGATGGGTAGGCTAGGGCAAGAAGAGCATATGGTAAGAAAGTTTAGGGTGAGAAAGAACTTTGTGCTAGATGGTAGTGCATCCGAAGGTCGAGTTTGACTTCTCTCCTTCCTTGACGAGGTTGATCTTGTTCTTTTCCGGTCTTGGTCTCATTGAGTCGGGGTCGGTGTATATCATCAGAGTTGGGGGAATATGGTTAAGATAGTTATGGATGAGATAGACTACATGATGTAGGTCAAAATTTGGTTTGATGTCAGGTGGGGGTTGATAGATTATGCAATCCAAGACTCTATTGGTTGTGTTAGATCTCATGCATGTGGCTGAGTTGGTCTAAGACACTAGAAGTTTCAAGTGCATGGGGGGTTATGGCCTTATCTTTTGTACCAGCATTAAGTATCTTACTTTTAGATTAGATCATAATAGATTAGATGGGATCTAGATTAGATTGGTATGACTAGTTTGACTAGATATGATCTAATTAATTTGCATTAGATCATGGTTGTTAAACTAGGGTGGATAAGTATGCTTATTAGGATATGATGGATCCATAAAGATAGAATCTTTTGAGGTCAGTTAGATCTACTAGGGTGACATAATATCTTTTCAAGATAAGATGAGTATCTTTTTAAGATAAGATGGATCTATGAGTGTATGATAGAATCTTTCAAGATGAGATAGATATTGGTCGGCTAGATACTTTAATGAGGTAGTTTATCTAGTTATTTTATAAATATTTTTTTATACTTATGTGTATATTCAGATGCAATTGTGGATATTACTCCACAACCCATCACATTCAATCAAAGATCCAAATCATACAAGTATCATAAGAACAAGCAATCAAGTGTATAGATACCTTCAAAAATAGTTTTATTTTTGTTCCTAAGAGTAGGTCTCCTATTACTAGAGATCACTTTAGGCACAGGATTTCAAAGTGTGAAATCCAAGTTTGTCTTTAGAAGGAAAAGGTAAGAATAATCAGAGTATAGCGGAAATAGATAAGAATAGCTTAAGAAAAGTCTAGAAAAGAATCAGAGTAGCAAAGGTAAGTAGACAATGGTTGTCCAATTCTATCTAGGCTTCGTCCTACGGTCAACATTCCTCTGATACCACTTCTGTCACACCCGGGTTTCGGGGCACCAAGACCCGGGCGCGAACAATCACCAGGTGTGCTGGGACCAAGTCTCACACATATGATAAATCATGGCACAGGATCGAATGTCACAACTTTACTATATAATAGGAGTTCTATACAAAATAAATAAATACATTATAAGGAGACAACGGTCCAGCAACCCAAAGTTGACTGGGAGACGACGGCCTAGACCTCTCACGAACTCGTCACAGCATCCTCCATGCGCCTCATCCTGTGGTACCTGTTCTTGACCTGTGGAGGGGTGTGAGACAGCAAGAGTGAGCTCACATATGTTCATCGCTCAACAAGTTGTGGGTAATAATGTGCATGAACTCGCCAAAGGTGGGAGCTCACGTGAAGTGTAAGGCTTACCAAAGAGGATGGTTGAAGCTGAGCATTGCTTTTAAAGTTGGTCAAAATTTTATTAGCAATTACTAAGTATAAGTAAATACCAACCCAATTAAATAGTAGAACAAAAGTAACAACATCACCTGCGATGCAATGCATATGACAAATTGAATTTTGGTTCCATAATTTAATCATCAGAGAGTCCTGAGCTGCTCATGACCGTGAGCTCGGCTAGTATACCAGCTTTACACTCTGCAGAGGTGGTACCCTTTACCCACAAGTCATGTTACCCATCTGCCAAGGGATCGCGACTTCCCATACACCTCTACCGAGGAGGCGAGGCAGGGTAACACTACGAGGCCTTTACAAAGTTCCACTAGCTTCAGAAAACCCGCTACAGTTTATAGGAAGCTCCAATGCAGGGTTCTTGCCTGACCGCCATCGCAGCAAAATCAACCAAGGACCTCCCTACACTGACCACTCCCCTACTGCCCTTGCCCCTTTCGGGTAAGGTAGTCCTCCACTAGCTTTCCTAATTAATCAGCCAAGGGCGTCCATAAACCCTTGTGGTGGCACGTGTTTCTCAAGTTAAGCTCTATGTTCCAATTAACATTAATGATCTTGACATGAACATAAATAGAATAACAAAATAACTGGAACATAGATATGATAAATAATTATCCCAAATCCATGTAAAGCAATAGCAAACTACCCAAGTGATTCAGGGGTAAACAAGGTAATGAGATAAACAATCTAGGGTAACCTATTGGGTCCCATCAAAATTAACCTATGCATGAATAAATGATATTAAAGAACATTATTGGGTAAAAAGTGGTCAAGGGCACAACTTGCCTAGGACTTGAGATTCCAGGTACCAGGATGATTCTTCAGATCCTCGTGACCTCACTGCTAATCGTAGCAATACAAACAAACATGGTATAGGCAAAATAAACATCACACCAAACATAAGAACAAACTACGTAATAATACTCTACGCGTTGCTACGAGATCGTGGGAACGAGAACCACTAAAATCGGAGTTACGGTCACCGAGTTATGATTTTATGTAGTTATTAAGTACCTAGAATAAAGTAATTCATGTGAATAATTTTAAATCAAGTTTCATGGTTAGATAAAGGTACTAGGTGATAAAAATACTTAACCCAAATTAATTCCACTGGAATGAATCAATTTGGAGTAATGGATTTTAAGTTATGAATTTCTAAAGGTTTTATGTATTTGATACAAGATTGATTAAGAGATACATTTTAATATGGTTTTCATGTCAAAACAGTGGTACTAGATGATGAAAAATAATATTACAAAATTATAGGAACTAAAATGAATTAATTTGGAGCTAGAATAAATTTTCTATGAATTAAATAAATTCTAGCTATTATTTTCATATTAAAATCCATTTCTAAATTAATTTCTCTGATTTCTTAATTCCCTGGACTGCGCCTCAATTTCTACACAACACAGGGACCTCTGCGCAAAGGTCTTAAGACACAGAGAACAGCGCCCAAGGACGGTGGGTTCTAATTCTGGCAAGTGGAGGGGCTCAGATGCAAAACAGACCCGACGAAGGGGTATTTAGGGTTTTCGGCCGTAGGATTAGATCTGGACGGCACGGATTAAATCGATCTTCATCTGAACCGGTACGGGTTGTAGTCCACATGATCTAGATCTGATGGCTACAATTTAATAAAATACGATCTGCTTTGAGCCGTAGGATATCAGATCTACGGTCACAGGTCCAACGCCCTAGACGGTATGCCCGAACTAATCTGGACCGCCCAACCGTGGATCCATGGTTCCGCGTCTATTCTTCATCCCTCAGCCTGAACACGGCCGCGCACAAGTGAACGACGGCAGAGCTATCGCCGGAGTGCGGCGATCCATGGCACTGGTGCACTACTCCCCGATTCGCAACACTCTACACAAATCTCAGGCCAAAGCTAACCGCGGGGAAGAGGTCTCACCAGAAGTGAAGATGGGGACGAGGTCGGACACGGTGTGGTGCGGAACGCTGGCATCGAAGTCCCACGGCGGCGGTGATCTGACGAGGTAGGCTGGCAGAGAGCCCGCGGCGCGAGGAGAGACCAGAGAGGGGTCGGCACGGAGGCGAGCACTAAGGCGGGAGATGGCAAGGTTAGCAGCGGCGGCATGGCTGGTGATATGGCTCAGCGGACGCGGCAGCAACACCCACGGCGCCGGGAGATGGAGACTGAGCGGTCGACCACCAGGCGGATTGCACGAGGACGAGGAGAAGGCTGGGTGGGAGAGAAGGCAGGAGGAAGCCCAGCACACAGCTTATAGCCCCGCGCAGGTCAGTTCCGGTTGCAAGCAACGGACTCCGAGTTCCCTGGAGGTAATACCGTGAGTTTGTTGCGTGAGGAGATCAAAGGGAGGAAGACGTAACGCCCGACAACCAGGCCCATGTTGTCAGCCAGCAAGGCAGGGGTGGGCTGGCGCAAGTGAAAAGTGGGTCGACTAGGAAGATTTGGCCACACGGCTGAAGTGGTTTCTCTTTTTTTATTTTTCTCCTTTTTTCTATTTTCTCTCATTTTCTATTTTCAAGTTTCTCCAAATTAGATTTTAATTTCTCATTTGTTTTCAAAGTCTAACTCCAAATCAAATGCATAACTCATGAACTTCACTATGAATGCAAGAATATTACTTTCATTCTTTATTTGCTTATTATTTATTTCCTTCAAATAAATACTTCTTGATATAAGGATAAACCAATAAATGGTTATTTATTTTAGGGAATATGTTCTAATGTATAACTACACCAAGCTATGCTATTAGCTTAAATCTTTCATGAGAGTACTTATAATTCAATAATGGGATAACTAATTTCATATGGGTACCTTTTTAATTAACTCTTTATTATGAGGGATATTTATTTTAGGGGATATGATTTCAAAAATATTCTAAAAAAAACTTTGGAGAATTCTACCCGATTGAAAATGAGATTTTTGAGGTGTTACAAACAACAAAATGATCACATAGCTCAACTAACTGCCAAAATCAATGAGCATGGCATAGAGAATGAAAAATTTAAATTTGCTAGAAGCATGTTCTATAATGGGAGACGCCCTGGCATCAAGGACGGTATTGGTTTCCAACAGGGAAGCAATGTCAAGCTTAATGCCCCTAAGAAATTGTCTAGCTTTGTTAAGGGCAAGGCTCTATGGCTCAGGATAACGAGGGTTACATTTTATATCCTGCTGGTTATCCTGAGCGTAAGATTAGGAGAATTCATGCTAGGAAACCTCATAATGTTTCACATCATGCTTTTATGTATAAAAATGAGGCATCTAGCTCTAGGCATTCTACCCATGTTAAAATGCCTAAAAAGAAAACTCCTACTGCATCAAATGAACCTAATGTTTCATTTAAGACGTTTGATGCATCTTATGTGCTTACCAACAAATCAGGCAATGTAGTTGCCAAATATGTTGGGGGCAAACACAAGGGCTCCAAGACTTGTGTTTGGGTACCCAAGGTGCTTGTTTCTAATGTGAAAGGACCCAAGACCGTTTGGGTACCTAAGAGCAAGGCCTAAATTGTTTTGCAGGTTTATGCATCCGGGGGCTCAAGTTGGATTATTGATAGCGGATGCACAAACCACATGACAGGGGAGAAAAGAATGTTCTCTTCCTATGAGAAAAACGAAGATCCCCAACGAGCTATCACATTCGGGGATGGAAATCAAGGTTTGGTCAAAGGACTTGGTTGCTATATCACCTGACCATTCCATTTCCAATGTTTTTCTTGTAGATTCTTTAGATTACAATTTGCTTTCTGTATCTCAATTATGCAAAATGGGTTACAACTGTCTTTGTACGGATTTAGGTGTTACTGTCTTTAGAAGAAGTGATGATTCAGTAGCATTTAAGGGAGTATTACAGGGTCAGCTATACTAAGTTGATTTTAATAGAGCTGAATTCGATACTTGCTTAATTGCTAAGACTAATATGGGTTGGCTCTGGCATCGCTGACTAGCCCATGTTGGGATGAAGAATCTTCACAAGCTTCTAAAGGGAGAGCACATTTTGGGACTAACCAATGTTCATTTTTTGAGAAAGACCGGATTTGTAGTGCATGTCAAGAAGGGAAGCAAGTTAGTACCCATCATCCACACAAAAACATCATGACAACGGACATGCCACTAGAGTTACTCCACATGGATTTATTTGGCCCAATAGCTTACATAAACATCGGCGGGAGTAAGTACTGTCTTGTAATTATGGATGATTATTCTCGCTTCACTTGGGTATTCTTTTTACAGGAAAAAGCACAAACCCAAAAGACCTTAAAGGGATTCTTGAGACGGGCTCAAAATGAGTTCGGATTAAGAATCAAAAAGATAAGAAGTGACAATGGGACGTAGTTCAAGAACTCTCAAATTAAAGGCTTTCTTGAGGAGGAGGGCATCAAGCATGAGTTCTCTTCTCCCTACACACCTCAACAAAATGGTGTAGTGGAGAGGAAGAATAGAACTCTACTGGACATGGCAAGGACCATGCTTGATGAGTACAAGACTCCGGACCGGTTTTGGGCTGAAGCAATTAACATCGCCTGCTATTCCATCAACCGGCTCTACCTCCACCAAATCCTCAAGAAGACATCATACGAACTCCTTACTGGTAAAAAGCCTAATGTTTTATATTTTAGAGTCTTTGGTAGCAAATGCTTTATTTTTGTTAAAATAGGTAGAAAATCTAAATTTGCTCCTAAGGCTGTAGAAGGCCTTTTACTTGGTTATGACTCAAACACAAGGGCATATAGAGTCTTCAACAAATCCACTGGATTAGTTGAGGTTTCTTGTGACATTGTGTTTGATGAGACTAATGGCTCCCAAGTGGAGCAAGTTGATCTTGATGAGCTAGATGATGAAGAGGCTCTGTGCGTCGCGCTAAGGAACATGTCCATTAGGGATGTGTGTCCTAAGGAATCCGAAGAGCCCACACAAGTTCAAGATCAACCGTCATCTTCCAATCAAGCATCTCCACCAACTCAAGATGAGGATCAAGCTCAAGATGATGAAAATGAAGATCAAGAAGACGAGCCACCTCAAGAGGAGGACAATGATCAAGGGGGAGATGAAGTTGATCAAGACAAGGAAGATGATCAAGAAATTTAGGCTCAAAGACCGCCACACCCAAGAGTCCACCAAGCGATTCAAAGAGATCACCCCGTGAACTCCATTCTCGGTGACATTCATAAGGGGGTAACAACTCGATCTCGAGTTGCTCATTTTTGTGAACATTACTCTTTTGTGTCCTCTATTGAGCCAAATAGAGTGGAGGATGCACTAAGAGATTCGGATTGGGTGCTGGCAATGCAAGAGGAGCTCAACAACTTCACGAGGAATGAGGTATGGCATTTAGTTCCACGTCCTAGCCAAAATGTTGTAGGTACCAAATGGGTATTCTGCAACAAGCAAGATGAGCATGGTGTGGTGACAAGGAACAAAGCCCGACTTGTGGCCAAGGGCTATTCACAAGTCGAAGGTTTGGATTTCGGTGAAACCTATGCACCCGTAGCTAGGCTTGAGTCAATTCGCATATTACTTGCCTATGCTACTTACCATGGCTTTAAGCTTTACCAAATGGACGTGAAAAGTGCCTTCCTCAATGGACTAATCAAGGAAGAGGTCTATGTTGAGCAACCTTCCGGCTTTGAAGATAGTAAGTACCCTAACCATGTGTATAAACTCTCAAAGGCGCTTTATGGGCTCAAGCAAGCCCCAAGAGCATGGTATGAATGCCTGCGAGATTTCCTTATCACTAATGGTTTCAAAGTCAGAAAAGGTGATCCTACTCTCTTTACTAAAACTATTACAAAAGATTTGTTTGTATGCCAAATTTATGTTGATGATATCATATTTGGGTCTACTAACAAATATAATTGTGAAGAGTTTAGTAGGATCATGATTCCAAAATTTGAGATGTCTATGATGGGGGAGTTGAAGTATTTTCTAGGATTTCAAGTCAAGCAACTACAAAAGGGCACCTTCATCAGCCAAACGAAGTACATTCAAGACATACTCAACAAGTTTGGAATGAAGGATGCCAAGCCCATCAAGACACCCATAGGAACAAATGGGCATCTCGACCTCGACACGGGAGGTAAATTCGTAGATCAAAAGGTATACTGGTCGATGATAGGATCTTTAATCTATTTATGTGCATCTCAACCAGATATTATGCTCCGTATGCATGTGTGCAAGGTTCCAAGCCGATCCTAAGGAAGTTCACCTTAGGGCCGTGAAAAGAATCATGAGATATTTAGTTTATACGCCTAAGTTTGGACTTTGGTACCCCAAGGGATCCACTTTTGATTTAATATGATATTCAGATGCTGATTGGGCAGGGTGTAAAATTGATAGGAAGAGCACATCATGGACTTGTCAGTTTCTGGGAGATTCCTGGTGTCTTGGGCTTCAAAGAAACAAAACTCAGTAGCTCTTTCTACCGTTGAAGCCGAGTATATTGCCGCAGGCCATTGCTGTGCGTAATTACTTTGGATGAGACAAACCCTCGGGGACTATGGCTACAAATTGAGCAAAGTCCCTCTACTATGTGACAATGAGAATGCAATCTGCATGGCAGATAATCCCGTTGAACACAGCCGCACTAAGCACATAGACATTCGGTATCACTTTTTAAGGGATCACCAACAAAGGGGGGATATCAAGATTGCTTATGTAAGCACCAAAGAACAATTAGCCGATATCTTTACCAAGCCATTAGACGAGAAAACCTTCACCAAACTTAGGAATGAGCTAAATATACTTGACTCTCGGGACTTTGATTCAAACTTTGCATACATAGCTCCTTTATATACCTTTGATCATATCTCCTTTATGTCTACGACTAATGTATTTTTCAAGTATACTTCTATGCTAAGTCGTAGATTGAAAGGGAAATGGAGTCTTCGGCTAAGACAAGGCTTCCACTCCAAACTATTGGTATCATTTACCCTTCGCCATCACTCCACATCACTCTTCACTCATATTTGCTTGTACCAATGGGGGAGAAAGTAAAAGGGCTCTCAAACGACTCTGTTTTTGGCGATTAATGCCAAAGGGGGAGAAATATTAAGCCCAAAGCAAAAGGACCGCACCACCAATTTCAAAAATTTCAAGATTTTTTCAAATTGGTATCTAAATGCATTTGATCTTATTTGGTATTTACAAAAAATTGGTAAAACCCTCTTGAACACTAAGTGTTGGGGACTTGTTCTCAAATGCTATGAATTAAGAACAAGGCAACATAAAATGTTAAATGTTAACGCCCTTCGCCCGTGAAACAATATTCCCTTAAGGATAATGAATCATGGACGAAGGTTGATGAGAATATAATTACGAAGGTTAAGTCTTCGTAATTAAATTCTAATAGATGATATAAGATAACATAAAATAAAGGGTATGAGGAGATAAATGAATCACAAACGAATTAAATTATATTTATTTAATATATTGAATTATTGAATGCAATTATACCTCTGCCTTGACAAAGATTGGTTCCCGAAAGATGTGATTACAATTGCCAGAACGCCTGAACAGTAAAGGAATACTGTTCACTATTTATAGGCACAGGACACAGCCTGTGAGGAATTACAATTATGCCCCTCATAAAAGTTTACAACATTGACCCAGACCTTTATGGACTAAAAGGTCATTCTATCCTTAAGTCGGTTTGTAATACCGAAGCTTCATAAAGAAGAACCTTCGGCCATCTCACACAAGCAACTTCAGCCAAAAGCCGCTTCTTCCTAGAAGACCTTCGGCGCCGAAGCATAGACCCAACAGTAGCCCCTTTCGCGGTGCTAGATCGTTTTTCGTAACGAGCTTGATCCGTGAAAAAAGTCTCTTAAGCTTCGGGGAGCCGAAGGTCCAAAAAACACCTTCCCTGAGCTCGTTGTCGAGAAACGATTCAGTTTCCTAGCGCGTAGCGGTCCCACCTTGCAGAGTTACTGTTTGGTCTCTGCGGTCCACCTTGCAGTGAGTGCGAGCGGGTGCCCGCCTGGTGTAAAAATCCTGGCGCTTCGCCTTCTTACCTGCAGTAATATATAAACAGACGAGTAGGTGTGAAGTTACCACAGCATTCATTGCTATTTGCACTGTTTTGCTGCCAAAATTTTTAACCATCGCCGAAGCTTAACTCTCGGAATCGAACGAAGCTCCAGTTTGAAGCCTGCTTCGTCAGAAGAAAAAACTTGGGAAGAAAAAAGTATTAAATTTTTACAAATTCAGAATTAAATGGCCAGAGTGCGTTCTACCGCTAGGGTTGACCGTGAGGGGGGCGAAGCTGAAGGTTCGGAGACTGTTCCCATCTCCGAAGCGATGCAGAGGTCCGGACTGGTAACTTCGGAAAAGATCCCCAGTGATGATGCAGAACAGGCAGAACAAGCAATTGCCGAAGCAGAAGAAGAAGATATTGAGGAAACTGATCCCGAAGACGATTATCGGATTGCCATGCCAAGCAAGCCCAGCCACTTGGACTTCGGAAAGTCTACTGTTTCGAAGGCTGATCTCTCCAAAATGGTAAAGTCGGGCTTTTTCAATGAGAATCAGAAGAAGCTATTACGCTTCGGGGGAGAAGAGACTACCCCAAAGCCAGAGAAGGATGAAATTGTCATTTTCAAGAGCTTTCTAAAGGCTGGATTAAGATTCCCCCTACATGGGATTATTGCAGAGGTACTGAAGAGGTTTGGTATTTACTTTCATCAGCTGACCCCTAACGCTATTGTTAGACTTAGCGTTTATATCTGGG
Source organism: Zea mays (assembly GCF_902167145.1). Taxonomy (NCBI): domain Eukaryota; kingdom Viridiplantae; phylum Streptophyta; class Magnoliopsida; order Poales; family Poaceae; genus Zea; species Zea mays. The sequence goes on along the minus strand of NC_050102.1, from coordinate 23,171,907 downwards.
CCCTCTGAAGCCAAGCGGTGGAGCCGTTTGCGGACAGCTTCTGTCGAGTTCACGAACTGCACTATCAGACAAAGGCTAGAAAAGATGGATTGCATGACAATTTTGGTTGCTATAATTTTGCTTACCGGAAAACCACAAAGTTTCCTGTAATCAGCTACCGAAGCAAATAGGCAACAGGCTGGAAGTCGGAGTGGTTCTATGTCAAGGTTGATGACGACAAGGAGAAGCTTGTGCAAAGTCCACTTGAACTAATCTTCGGAGAAACCCGCCCCCATTGCAACATGACACCGGAAGGTCCAACTCAAAAAGCAATGGATGAATTCAGAATTATTGCAGAGCATATCAGTACAAGAGACCTGGTTCAGGAGTTTTTGGCTTTCAAGGTTTTTCCTAGTTTAAAAGAATGGGAAATGCCGAAGCTAAAGGGGGAAAAGAAAGAAGGTGAACTTGTGCGTTTACCTTACTATTTCAAGTTTAAGAAATACTTTAAAACACCTTGCCTAGAGTGGCTGGATACAATTGAAGTAATGTGTAATGAAATACTTGGCACCCGTCCGAAGCGAAGACTGAATCGAGTGTTGGATGCCTTGGGTTTTGAATACCCTGACTATGAAAATCTGAACAAAGGTGCCGGAGGCCAGAAAAGAAAAAGGATGACTGAAGCCTTAAATGAAGATGAAAAAGAACCACCAAAGAAGAAAATTCCGAAGAAGAGGAAAGCGTCTTCTCCGAAGCGAAAAATATCCGACGAAGAAGAAACCCCCGCATCACCCTCTGCCACTGATGTGGAGGCAATTTTGAAGGTAATGACTGAATCCCTGCCCGCGAAGTTAAGTCCATTGGGGCCTCAACTGACAAAGTTTTTTCAGAAGGAAAAGGAGCCCGAAAAAATGAAGAAAACGGCTAAAGTAAAGAGACAGAGGATCATCGGTGTGACAGAGGTAATTGACAAGACACCGCCAAGAGCTTCAGCTCAGAAGACACCAGCGGCTAAGGAAAGGACAGATATTGAAATCACACCTTCGGAGGTCGCAGCTGCCGAAGCTGCCTCAGCTGAAGATTTGAACCTGGAGAGCACAATCGAACACATTGACAAAATACTGCTAGACATGGCTGCAGAAGAAGCTACCACCGCCGCCGAAGAGGCCGCGGCCGCAGCGTCGGGGAAAAGGAAGGAAATTGCTGATGAAGCTTCAGAAAACGAAGCCTTCATGTTTCAAAATTTAGTTGGAGAAAAATTGTCAGAACCCGAAATAGAAGAGCTTAAAGAGTATGCCAAATCTTGCGGGTACAAGCCAGGAGCACTCCTCTTCGGAGGTATTGATGATGAGAAATTAGATTGTATCCGAAACCAAACTGGAGCCAAAGTTATCGGTACTCTGTCAAAGAGTATCGGTTTTCCGAAGCTAGAAACGGACATTAGCCGCTACCGACGACAACATATCGTTGGTAGTTTATTTTATTCCAATTTCAAGGTGAACTACTTTTCCCTTAACTTTTATTGTTTTTAATAATAAAAACATGTCTAACAAAGGTTGTTTTCGTACAGAGTATGCTGTTGAGCAAAGCCTTGAAAATGCAGCAAGATTTTGAAGACAAGAAACACGAAGCTATAATTGAAAATTTAGAAAGCAAAATAAAGGAGCAATCAGATGCTATCGAGAAAAAGAACTTTGAGCTCCAGGCAACCGAAGGTTTATTGGCGGAAGCCGAAGCAAAAATAACAGAACTGAACACGAAGCTTCTCCGCCAATCTGAGCAGTTTGACCAAGAAAAGCAAGAACTTAATACAAAACTTGAAGCCAAAGCTCAACAAAATTCAGATTTGAAAAAACTATTGGCGGGCCTTCAAGAAAAATGTTTGGAATTTAGCAACAGATGCATTCAACGACTAAGAAAATTTTTTCACTCAGTTGGAGCCAGCAGTGAGAAATTCACCCCCTCAGCTGAAGATTTATCGAAGACCTTCGAACATATTGAGGGTGAAATTGACGAGCTCGACGAAGTTATAGCTGGGCACGGTGACTTCTGTGCCTGGGTAGCTTCTCGGGGCACTGCTGCAGCCTTCCTAAAAGCTGGCTGCGATCACGGAAAGATTGTCTATAGGCCCAATTTCACTTTATCACCATCAATCCTAGATGACACTCCTGATCTCGCTCGAAGTATTTCCAATAGATTTGTGAAAATGATATGGACAAAAGGCGGGCGAGAAAAGGCTGGAGACGAAGCTCGGAGTCATCTTGAACCAGTAAGAAATCATACCTTGTGCTTACCTCTTCTTTCAAGCTCAATTTTGACTTACAACAACTTAATTCATATAGAATGACGAAGCCGAAGTCGATGATTGAAAAGAATGACACCGAAGCTAAGATCCCCCGAAGATTAAGTAGGAGTAGACTGTAGACAGACTTAGGAAACTTTTGAGATAACTTTTGTAAATGTAACTAAACTTGTCTTTAATGAATTCTGTTCATACCTTGTATCATGCTCTTACCCTTCCATTAATGTATGTGAAGTGCTTTGTTGTGGACGAAATTATCTTTTTTGAGCCGAAGGCGAAAAAACACCTTCCCTTCTTTTCGTACACAGCGAAGCATAGAAAACAACATTTCCCTTTCTTCCGAAGCTCTCCTTTTTGTACGCGAAGAAGCTCTTCTCTTGTGCCGAAGCAATTACTTATGCCATGATGATGATTATCCTACATATGCCTGGATGAATGTTTATGAATGCAAATGCTATGATGTAATGTGATGTGCGAATGAATGTCCAAACACATATCCGAAGCTATACTCTCAGCCATTATTTTCTTAGAAACAATCACACATCAGCTCTGCATTCCCTTAGGAACAACTTTGGAGCTTCTTCGCCTTTTACTTTCGGCGTAATCAGCGTTGACTTTTCGCTGTAAGCTCTGCATTCCCTTAGGAACGACTTTGGAGCTTCTTCGCCTTTTACTTTAGGCGGAATCAGCGTTGACTTTTCGCTGTAAGCTCTGCATTCCCTTAGGAACGACTTTGGAGCTTCTTCGCCTTTTACTTTAGGCGGAATCAGCGTTGACTTTTCGCTGTAAGCTCTGCATTCCCTTAGGAACGACTTTGGAGCTTCTTCGCCTTTAACTTTTCGGCACTCGATGGTGCGTTCTCAGCTTTTACATTTACATTCTTTGGGGGGTTTTGCTCTTATAGAACTAAAAAAGGTAATTACATATGATGGCCCCATTAAAAACCTTTCTCCCCCTTTAGAAAGGAAAAGGGTGCCATGAAAAAGAAAAAACATAAAAAAGTTACATCAAGTTACACATAATATCGTCGAAGCTCATCCGCATTCCAAGATCTAGGAATGTCGTTGCCGTCCATATCCTTCAATCTGTATGAACCGGGTCTTGACGAAGATACTACTAAGAAAGGTCCCTCCCATTTCAACTGCAACTTGCCCACTGTGTCTGGGTTGGCCACTCTCCGAAGCACCAAATGTCCTGGCTCAATATTCTTTAGCCGAACCTTTCTATCTCGCCATTTGATTGTTTCGGCTTGATATTTATTGATATTTTCCACAGCTTGAAGCTTAATCCCTTCTAAAGCATCTTTTTCCACAGAATAAGCATCTTCAGAACCTGATTCTGCCGAAGCTACTACTCTTATTGATCCAGTTTTAGCTTCCTCTGGAGTTATTGCTTCGTCACCGAATAATAACTTGAATAGAGTAAAGCCTGTAGACCTTGATGTTGTTGTGTTGTGGCTCCACACCACTTTGGTTAACTGATCTGGCCACTTTCCCCTAGGTTGATTGAAGATTAACTTCATTATTCCCGTCATTATAATGCCATTGGCTCTTTCAACGAGCCCATTTGACTCCGGATGCCTGACTGATGCAAAATGGATCTTCGTACCAATTTGATCACAGAAATCCCTAAAAGCTTCGAAGTCGAACTGTGTTCCATTATCCACAGTGATGGCCTTTGGTACCCCGAAACGACAAACAATATTCTGCCAGAAAAACTTTTGAATGGTGGCCGAAGTTATTGTGGCTAAAGGCTTTGCCTCAATCCATTTGGAAAAATATTCCACAGCCACTACAACATATCTTAAGTTCCCTTGGGCCGGTGGTAATGGACCCAACAAGTCAAGGCCCCACCTTTGCAATGGCCAGATGGGTTGTATGAGCTGTGTTAAGGACGAAGGTTGTTTTTGATCTCTTGCACATTTCTGACAACCTTCGCACTTTTGAACTAATTCGGCTGCATCCGAAGCTGCCTTCGGCCAATAAAACCCTTGACGGAAAACTTTTCCAAGTAACGACCTAGATCCAATGTGAGATCCACACAGGCCTGCATGTATTTCTTTCATCAACTCTATGCCTTCGGTTCTAGATAAACACTTGAGCAATGGAGCACAAACTCCATGCTTGTACAACTCCCCTTCTATCATGACATATGGACGAGCTCTTGCCTCTATCCTCCTGTTATAAGTTTCGTCATCTGAAAGGAATTTACCCTGAAGGTAAGAGATGATTTCAGTTCTCCAATCTTCGCTATAAACAGGAGATATATTGAGGACTGCTCTTTCAAGGAGTTCCACTGAAGGTGCCTTTATTGTTTCGAAGAACACATCCGAAGGTAAAGGCAGCCCCTGTGCTGCTGACTTAGCTAGCAAATCAGCATGTTCATTTTGTCCTCGAGGGATATTCTTGACAGAAAATCCTTCGAAGGAAGCTTCAATTCTCCGAACCATGTCTAGATATCTTTCAAGCTTCGGATCTTTAGCTTTGCAACTCTTGTCGATATGACCCGAAACAACCTGGGAATCAGTTTTAAGAATGGCCCTTCTGATTCCCATTGCTTTTAGCTTCCGAAGACCCAAAAGCAGGGCTTCGTACTCGGTAATATTGTTTGTACAACTGAAATCGAGTCTTGCCGCATAACAAGTTTTAACTTTGGATGGCGAGACCAACACAGCAGCTGCTCCTGCCCCGAAGGTTCCCCAAGAACCATCGCAAAACACTGTCCATACTTCGGCATCTTTATTTGTTTCTTCATCCTGAGCCCCTGGCGTCCAGTCAGCAATGAAGTCTGCTAACGCCTGGGACTGGATCGAAGATCTATGCACATAATCAATGCAAAATTCATTGAGCTCTGCAGCCCATTTTCCAATCCGCCCAGTAGCTTCTCTATTTCTCATAATATCCTTCAACGGCTGCGAAGAAGGAACAACAATATTGTATGCTTGAAAGTAGTGCCGAAGCTTCCTGGATGCCATCAAAACAGCATATAATACCTTCTCTAATTCTGTGTAGTTTTTCTTTGATATACTAAGAACTTCAGATACAAAATACACTGGGACCTGCTTCTTGACTTGGCCATCAAGCTTCTCCTGAACAAGTGCTGCACTTACCGCTGAGTGCGAAGCTGCCACATATAATAACAAAGGAGCCCCTGGCGTTGGTGGAGTTAATGTTGTTAAATCTATCAGATATTGCTTCAGTTCCTCGAAGGCTTTTTGTTGACTTTGTCCCCATTGAAAGACTTCGGCTGATTTCAGCACTTCGAAGAATGGTAAATTTCTTTCTGCTGATCTAGCTATAAATCTATTAAGAGATGCCAACCTCCCTGTTAATCTTTGGGCCCCCTTTTTTGTAGTTGGTGGCTCCATTCGAAGTATAGCTTCAATTTTACTTGGATTAGCTTCAATTCCCTTTGTTGATACCAAGCATCCAAGAAATTTTCCCTTCTTCACTCCGAAGACGCATTTTTCTGGGTTCAATTTTAAGCCAGCTTGTCTGAAACTGGCGAAGGTCTCCTGCAAATCAGCAATATGATTTTCCTGTTTCGTGCTTTTTACAATGATGTCATCAACATAAGTTAGCACATTTCTGCCTATCTGAGAGTGGAGAACCTTCGCAGTCATTCTGCTGAAACTTCCTCCAGCGTTTTTTAGCCCCTCAGGCATCCGAAGATAGCAATATGTGCCACTTGGGGTTATGAAGCTAGTCTTCGGCTCATCTTCCTTCTTCATCCAGATTTGGTGGTAGCCTGAGTAACAGTCTAGCAGACTCATGAGCTCTGAAGAAGCTGCTGCATCAACTAAAGAGTCTATCCTTGGCAATGGGAATTCATCCTTCGGACAAGCCTTGTTAAGATCTGTAAAATCGATACACATTCGCCACTTGCCATTAGCCTTTTTTACCATAACAGTGTTAGCTAGCCATTCTGGGTACTTTACTTCTCTGATAACTCCTGCACTGAGGAGTCTTTTGACTTCATTACGAGCACCTTCGGCCTTATCATCAGACATTTTCCGAAGCCTCTACTTTCTAGGTCTAAAGGATGGGTCAACATTGAGCGAGTGTTCAATAACATCCCTATTTACTCCGCAGAGATCATTGGCTGACCATGCAAAAACATCTTTGTTGTTGAACAAAAACCTTATCAAGGTTTTCTCCTGTTCTTCGGATAATTGAGAGCCCAACAGCACCTTCTGCTCTGCTATGTCCTCACATAAGAGCATGGGCTTCGGCTGATCTGCTGAAGCTGCTTTCTCCCTTCTGAATTTGTACTGTTCACAAGCTTCAGCTCCATCTATGTTATGGATTGCTTTTGAGTCAGTCCAGTTTCCTTCGGCCCTTCTGGCAGCTTCCTGACTTCCATGAATAGCGATGGGTCCTTGATCCGAAGGTATCTTCATGCAAAGATAAGCAGGATGAAGAATTGCTTCGAAAGCATTGAGGGTGCCACGACCAATAATTGCATTGTAAGGGTATTCCATGTCAACAATGTCAAATATAACTTGCTCAGTTCTAGTGTTGTTGATGAACCCGAAGGTCACTGACATGGTGATATTGCCCAGCGCTACAATCTGTCTTCCTCCGAAGCCACAGAGAGGATGTGTAGCATCATGAATTTTATCTTCTGGCTCTTGCATTTGCCTGAAGGCCTTAGCAAATATGATATCAGTTGCACTGCCTGTATCAACCAAGACGTTGTGGACCAGAAACCCTTTGATAACGCAAGAAATAACCATAGCATCGTTATGAGGAAAATCCTTGAGCTGAAGGTCCTCCTGGGAGAAGGTGATTGGGATGTGGGACCACCTTGACTTGATAAAGGGCCCTTGCACTCCAACATGTTGTACTCTTCTCTGTGCCTCTTTCTTCTGCTTTTTATTGGCTGGTTCTGAGCACGAACCACCTGTAATCGGGAGCACCAGCTTCGGGTCCGAAGCAGCTCCAGCTTGATCGTTGAACGAAGCCATCAGCTCAAAAAAAAGTGGAAGTGAGTTCACCGGAGGTGGGCGCCAATGTTGGGGACTTGTTCTCAAATGCTATGAATTAAGAACAAGGCAACATAAAATGTTAAATGTTAACGCCCTTCGCCCGTGAAACAATATTCCCTTAAGGATAATGAATCATGGACGAAGGTTGATGAGAATATAATTACGAAGGTTAAGTCTTCGTAATTAAATTCTAATAGATGATATAAGATAACATAAAATAAAGGGTATGAGGAGATAAATGAATCACAAACGAATTAAATTATATTTATTTAATATATTGAATTATTGAATACAATTATACCTCTGCCTTGACAAAGATTGGTTCCCGAAAGATGTGATTACAATTGCCAGAACGCCTGAACAGTAAAGGAATACTGTTCACTATTTATAGGCACAGGACACAGCCTGTGAGGAATTACAATTATGCCCCTCATAAAAGTTTACAACATTGACCCAGACCTTTATGGACTAAAAGGTCATTCTATCCTTAAGTCGGTTTGTAATACCGAAGCTTCATAAAGAAGAACCTTCGGCCATCTCACACAAGCAACTTCAGCCAAAAGCCGCTTCTTCCTAGAAGACCTTCGGCGCCGAAGCATAGACCCAACACTAAGAGGAGCATTTCATTCAGGGGGAGTTTTGTTAAGTTAAAGGAAAAGCATTTGAAACAGGGGGAGAAAATATCAAATCTTAAAAATGCTTCTCAATCATATTCACATACCTTTGATTGTTTGCAAAAAGACTTTGAAAAGATTTTCCAAAAGAAATTGCAAAAACAAAACAAGTGGTGCAAGCATGGTCCAAAATGTTAAATAAAAGAAAGCAACCATGCATATCTATTAGAAGTAACAATTGGTTTAATTACAAGCAACCTTTACACTTACCTTATGCAAACTAGTTCAATTCTGCACTTATATATTTGCTTTGGTTTGTGTTGGCATCAATCACCAAAAAGGGGGAGATTGAAAGGGAAATAGGGTTTAACGTTTCCCTATAAATAATTTTCGTGGTTGAATGCCCAACACAAATAATTGGACTAACTAGTTTGCTCTAGATTATATATTCTACAGGTGCTAAAGGTTCAACACAAACCATTAAAAAGATCAAGTTAGGGTTCAAAAAGAAAGGAGCAAAAGAAACCGAAGAGCACCATGGTCTGGCGCACCGGACTGTCCGGTGCACCAGGGCCGTACGAGTCCAAACTTGCCACCTTCGGGTTTCAGAAGAGCCGCTCCGCTATAATTCACCGGACTGTCCGGTGCACCAGCGGAGCAACGGCTCCAGCGCAACGGTCGACTGCAACGGACACCTGCAAAAGTGCTACAGTGCGCGGACAATTCGCGCAGAGTCAGAGCAGCCGCCAGAAGGCGCACCAGATAGTGAACAGTACCTGTCCGGTGCGGCACCAGACTGTCCGGTGCCACATGAAGACAAGGCTCCAACGGTCGAAATCATTAGAACCCTAACGGTTGGATGACGTGGCTGGCGCACCAGACACTGTCCAGTGGTGCACCGGACTGTCCAATGTGCCCATCGACAGCAGCCTGCCCCAACGGTTGAATTGGTGGTTGGGGGCTATAAATACCCCCCAACCACCTCCACTCCAACCATCCAAGCATTCACAACAGTGCATTCAATACAAGAGCAATACACTTCACTCCAAAAACACAATTCAAGTGATCGATCCGCTCAAAGTCTCCAATTCAACTCTAGCGCATTTAGACTTGTGAGAGGATCATTTGTGTTTCCTTGTTGCTCTTGTTTGCTTGGCTTGGCTTTCTTTTCTTTCTCACTTCTTACTCTCAAGCTTTGTAAGCGAGGCAAGAGACACCAATTGTGTGGTGGTCCTTGCGGGGTCTAAGTGACCCGTGAGATTAAGGAAGAAGCCTCACTCGGTCTAAGTGACCGTTTGAGAGAGGGAAAGGGTTGAAAGAGACCCAGTCTTTGTGACCACCTCAACGGGGACTAGGTTCTTTGAAACCAAACCTCGGTAAAACAAATCACCGTGTCATCTGCTTTATTTTCTTGGTTGATTTGTTTTCCCTTCTCTCCCGAACTCGGTTTTTATTCTAACGCTAACCCCGGCTTGTAGTGTGTTTAAAGTTGTAAATTTCAGTTTTCGCCTATCCACCCCCCATCTAGGCGACTTTCACAGCCAATGTGCCTTAGGAAGCTTAGGTTTAAACTCTCATAAGTAAATTTGAATAGTAACATGTTATTTCGACTATTCAGTACTCCTTTTTTCTCAAATTCACTTCTGATATGCGGGTCTGGACATGGCTCAATTCAACCTGGCTAGCTTGCCATTGAGTATCCCTTGCTATCCTTAGATGAATCCACACCACCACCTACAACCTTCGGACAAATAGCATAGAAGGCGAAAACAAAGGGAAGGCACAAGAGAAGGAAAAGGAAAAGGCAAAAAGAAAGAAAAAAAGGCAAATTCCACTACTACCTGATAGTCTAGCAATCTATAGTATAAAGCATGAGTTTCTTCGTGCGTCTTGTCAGCCAAAATCATGTCTGGCGCGCGCTCGAAATCCTGCTCCTGCACAGATTGCCCAAAATCCTCACCTGCAGTCCTCTCACGCAAAAAAGATGCGTGGCCTGGGAAACTTGTCACCCAAAATCCTGCTCTTGATAAAAAAAAATCATGCATAACCTAAGACTCAAACCCGCGACCGCATAGCTAGAAGCATTCTTCATCTACAACTAGAGTACGCAGCAGTTTGCGTGGTATATGGGAGCGGTATTCTAAACATGTATATACTGTTATGTAGAATATAAAAATGTAACCATGTTTTAAATACATATTACATTTAATAAAGATCAACTTATGTGATATATAGAACTCCCTATCCGCCAACGAATTTTGCTGTCAAAAAAATTGAGCATCGACAGGATAGAAACCTGCTCTCTGGAAGGGAAACCAACAGCATGAGGCCTAGCCATCCCATGCTCGGCTTCCTTCACCGAGATGTTCAGCGCACGAAGGCAATGAAAACCTTCTAGTGCTTAAATGATAAAATAAAGAGAACTATATATAATTAGAATTTAAACTAATCTACACTAACACTCACCTAACCATCAGAGCACATATGTTTTATATTTTATACTCTATACTGTTGACGCTTTTTTGGAGCGCCAAATACTCAAGAAGAACCGGCGGCGGTGCTCTCTGGTCAGGCGCGGACGGTCCGCGGCACAGGGCCGGACGGTCCGCGACCTGGCGTGAGGCGGCGGTGCTCTCTGGTCAAGCGCGGACGGTCCGCGGCATAGGGCCGGACGGTCCGCGACCTGGTGCAGGAGCTCGGGTTCCCTGCCTGACGACCGGACGGTCCGCGCCCTAGGGCCGGACAGTCCGCGCGTACGCAGGGGCGGCGGAAGATCGCCGGTGGCACCTGGATCTCGCTCCCGGGAGGGACCCCGTCGGGGAGGAGAGATCCTAGGAGTTGTCTAGGCTCGGGCAGGCCGACCTAGACTCCTCTAATCGACGTAGAGTCGAGGAGAGGCAGAGAATTTGGGGATCGAGAGGCTAAACCTAAACTAGACTAGAACTACTCCTAGGATAAAATGCGAAATAGAAGTTGTATTGATTCGATTGATGATTACAAATCGACCGTAGACCTCTCTTTTTATAGAGGAGGGGCCTGGACCCTTTACACGACTGGATTCCGAGCTAATTTCGCAAATCTAGCCAACAAACATAGCACAAAACTCGGAACCCTAAACTGCTCTGCGCATGCGCGGACCGTCCGGCCCACATGCACGGACTGTCCGGACCGCGGACCGTCTGGCCTCAGGGCCGGACCGTCCGCCCACTCAAAATGAAGCTCAACATATGCCCCCCTGCCTTTTGGTGGAGCTGAGCAAACCAAAAGCAACTAACTCGATGTGATTACATCGGTTCTCTTAGGCATCTTGCCACATACTAGGATGGTACTATTTGAGGAAACGCTCATTCAAAGCCTTAGGCAAGTCCTTGCCTTGTAATGTTTGTAGCAAATAGGCGTTGCCAGACATCACCTGTTTTACTTTATAAGGACCTTCCCAGCTTGGTGACCATTTCCCGAACTTCTGGTCTTTATTCCTTAGAGGCAGAATGGTCTTCCACACCAGGTCCCCTACTTGAAATGATTTTGCTTTGACCTTCTTGTTGTAGGCCCTGGCTACCATGATCTTGTCCTTTTCTATTTCTCTCAAAGCTATCATTCTCTTGTCGGTCACCTCATCAATATTATCCATCATTGAATTATAATAATCAGTAGCAGTTAGATCATTTTGTCTGGCGAACCTGACAGCATTCAAACTTATTTCCACAGGCAACACTGCTTCCTGCCCATAGACAAGCTCAAAAGGAGATACTTTTGTAGCCCTATGTTTAGATATTCTATGAGCCCATAAAGCTTCAGACAAAATCTTATGCCAATGTTTAGGATTATCAGATATTTTCTTTTTTATCAAATTAATCAATGTCCTATTGCTAGACTCAGCCTGTCCATTGGCCTGAGCATAATATGGAGATGAATTAAGCAGCTTAATTATGTATAATTCAGCAAATTCACGTACCTCCTTTGACATAAAAGAAGTACCTTGATCTGTAGTTAAGGTCTGGGGAATGCCGAATCTATGAATAATATGCTCAGTTATAAACTCAATTACCTCCTTGTGCGTCATGTTCTTTAGAGCAACGGCTTCATTCCATTTGGTGAAATAGTCAGTGGCAACTAACACAAATCGATGCCCCTTTGATGATGAAGGATGAATTTCTCCAATAAAGTCTAATCCCCATCCTCTGAACGGCCAAGGCTTGATAATAGGATGTAATTCGGCTGCAGGGACCAACTGTAGGTCACCGAATTTTTGACACACTTGGCAACCCTTGTAGTACTTGAAACAATCAGCTATCATACTAGGCCAATAAAAACCAGACCTTCGCAACAACCACTTCATCTTTGGAGTTGATTGATGAGTACCACAAATTCCTTCATGTACTTCGGTCATGGCTAATATAGCATCATCTGGGCCCAAGCACTTAAGCAGGACGTCATTGACTGTTCGGCGGTAAAGTTCATCACTCATCAAAACATACTTGAAAGTTGTTCGCCGAATGTTCTTATCTGTCCTGATATTGGGGTTTCGTAAATAATTAAGTATAGGTGTCCTCCAATCACTTGCATCGGCTTCATTGTCAGCCGAATCGATTAAGAGAACGTTTCTGGTGACCCCGGACGGTCTGGCGTCATCACGCGGACGGTCCGCGACCTGGGAATTTGGCTCTGCACTGGTTATCAGATTTTCATTTTTGTGAAATTTCCCTCTCTTTATCCGATAACCTGATGCATCTTGTGCCAAATCGTTAGCTCTATGATTCTCAACTCTAGAGATATGCCGAATACTGAATTCATCAAAAGAATGGATTATGCTCCAACATTTCTCAAGGTAACTATTTAGAGTACCATCAAAACATTGATATTCTTCTAACACTTGTTGGACAACCAGCTGAGAATCACCAAATACCTCCACATGTTTTACTCCCATACCATTTAAAAGTTCTAAGCCGAATAGGAGGGCCTCATATTCAGCTTGATTATTAGTGCAATAAGTTTTCAATCGGCTAGAGAAGTCAAAGGAGATATTACTTGGTGAAACAAGCACAATGCCAATTCCTTGCCCTTCATTGCAAACCGATCCATCAAAATATAAAGTCCAAGGAGTAATAGTGAGATATGACATGTCTAGTTCATGAATATCATTAACCCGATGTTCTACAATGAAATCCGCTACGACTTGGCCTTTCATAGATTTCAATGGTTCATAGGCCAAGTCATATTCTATGAGTGCATAAGCCCACTTACCAATTCTACCACTCATAATTGGGTTATGCAACATGTATTTGATCACATCGGCTTGACCAGAAACAGTGCAATGACTAGACAGTAAATAACATCTACATTTGGTGCATGCATAAAATAAGCATAAGCATAACTTTTCAATAAAAGTGTACCTTGTTTCAGCATCCACCAACCTTCGACTTAGATATGTCACCACATGCTCCTTCCCCTCAGTTTCTTATGTCAGAACAGCCCCAATGACCTTATCCTCAGCTGCAATGTATAATCGGAATGGTACTCCTGCTCGTGGTGCTTTTAATACGGGAGCCGAAGATAAGTATTTTTTGATGAGATCAAATGTTTCTTGCTGTTCTGCCCCCCAAGCGAATTCGGCATCATTCTTAAGCCGAAGAATAGGGGTGAACGCATCAATCTTCTCGGCTAGGTTAGAAATAAACCTTCGTAAATAATTCACCTTACCGAGAAACCTCTGTACCTCGACCTTACAGGTCGGAGGTCCCACATTCCGAATAGACTTGATTCGGTCAGGGTCTATCTCTATACCATGTTCATGTATGACAAATCCTAAAAACTTACCAGCCGACACTCCAAAAGCACATTTACGTGGGTTCATTTTCAAACCATACTGACACATTTTATCAAAGGCTTTGCGCAAATCAGCTATATGAGAACTAAACTCAGCCGATTTGACTACAATATCATCAATGTAAACTTCCACAGTGTTTCCTAACAATTCATGGAAGATTAAGTTCATAGCCCTCTGATAAGTAGCACCAGCATTTTTCAGATCAAATGTCATGACAACCCACTCAAATAAACCAATGAAGCCTAGACATATAAAGGCCGTTTTAGACGCATCTTCTTCGGCCATGAAAATCTGATTATATCCGGCATTACCATCAAGGAAGCTAATAATTCTACTTCCTGATGCATTATTGATTAATGTGTCGGCTATGAGCATGGGATATTCGTCTTTAGGAGTTGCTCTATTTAAATTGCGAAAATCAATGCATACTCTAAGTTTACCTGACTCCTTCTCCACCGGCACACACTACAGGAAACTGGTTAAAGAACGTGGGTGAAAAACCGTCGAACTTAATGTAATAGGCCGTCGAACTTACCATAAGAACGTGGGTTTACCGACGAATATAGCCGACGGCGATTTTTGGACGAACTTAGAGAATTAAGTTCGACGGCCCCGACGAACTTAACGTTAAGAACGTGGGTACCGTCGAACTTAAGATTAAAAACGTGGGTACCGTCGAACTTAAGATTAAGAACGTGGGTTTTTAAGTTCGACGGGGACCGTCGAACTTTTTCCCGTAAGTTCGACGGCACCCACGTTCTTAAGGTTAAGTTCGACGGGGCCAGGTGGCCGTCAAACTTATGGGTCCTACGTGGGTCTGCGAGGGCTGCCCATTAAGTTCGACGGTACCCACGTTCTTAACGTTAAGAACCCTTTTTCAGAAAAAAAAATAAAAAATACAGAAATGAAAAATTAGACACACATAGTAACACATGCAACACAGAATATCACATACAATACAAATTTCAAACACATGGATATATGTACATATCACAAATTCACACAAGTCCAAATACATAAGTTCATAAATTCACACAAGTCCAAATACATAAGTTCACAAATTCACATAAGTCCAAATACATAAGTTCACATCCATAGTTCACATTTTTAGTTCACAAGTTCAAACATTAGCTCCATCGCTCTCGATCAGGACATTGGATTGTTGTTCGTAGCTCCACCACTAGAATTGAGTCATCTGTCCGCAAAGTCAGCGTGAGGGGGAGGAGTCACTTGATGAGAGCCAGAATCCTACAAAATAAACCAAAATTCTCATAAATATACAACTGGCATTAAATCACATGTACACCAAGATATAGGAAAGCATGATAAACATAGCGCCCTTTTCTAAATAAATATAGGAAAGCATGATAAACATAGCGCCCTTTTCTAAATAAATATAGGAAAGCATTAAATCACATGTACACCAAAATTCTCATAAACCAAAATTCTCATAAATTACTAAACGGGTAATTCAAACAACAAGGCCCTTTTCTAATTACTGAATGGGTAAAGCTTCACCTTAAGATGATAAATAGCGCTTACATGTATATAATAACTACATACTTCTAGAGTTCTAGTAAAGTGCCGCCCATGCGTTAAGAAATCAGCATGGTGATGCTGTCCCATTACCTGACATGGTATCACTCGATGCTAAGGTGGACAAGGAAAGTAGTTGGTGTCTGGAACCATTGATTGCAAACTCCGACTGATGCATTGATAGCGTTAATGTGGATAGCTTGTGCACTGATCAGAGATTCGGCTTTAATTAGATTATAGGTGTAACTGTAGCTGGGATTGTCTCGTGTTAAGCCCGACGAGAAAATGATTTAGTGTAACTGTTACTGGAATCTGTAGTTTGATTTCAGATAGGTTCATAGTCACTATCTCAATTAAATAGGTTCATAGTCACTGAATTACAACAGGGCTATTGGGGAAACACATATCCTCTTTTTTGTAAATCTAGAATTCAGAAACAATTATTGTAATCTTGAACTTACAGGATCCATCACCGTCGCCATAAGCGCCCAAGTTTGCTCTGTTCCTGCACACGCCTGTGAGATGGGAAGATTAATGTCGTCAGGCTAACAGTCCTGATCATCTGTATAGCTTACCAAAATATTATATGCACCACATAGTTAAATTCTAGAAAGGCTATTGTAGCTCACACCTAAAAGCGCACAAGGTTGGCTACTTCTGGCATTGCAGCGAGCGAGTGGCTTTGTTTCTCAAAGCATACTACAACTTATCTGTAAAGAGGGGGAGTCCTGTGGTGTTTGCAAAATCCAAACTAAAATAGTCTGAACTCCAGACCTGTTCATTTATCACATGATCTGGTTCAGATCCTGAGCCTAAACATGCCTACTGGTGGTCAAAATATACTCAAAGGCCAGACCTGTAGACATTGTATTTTTCTTATATTTTCAGGTATTGGTGAAATCAGGCATAGTGAAAGAGGGGCCACATATCACTTTGAAGACCAGTCAAGCACAACTAATCCCTTAATGCAATGTCATAAATTCAGTTCAAGTTTAAATATCCAGCCTATCCACACGAGAAATTTGGTGGGAGATGATTAGGAACTTACAACATCTTTCTTTAATATAATTAGAGCCACTTCCATTGAAGAATTACTCCCTCCATTCCAAATTATATGTCATTATGGCTTCTCTAGATACATCGATCTTGCTATGCACCTAGATATATGTTATGCCTATATACATGGGCAATAAAGTACCTAGAAATAACAAAACGACTTATAATTTAAAACGGAGGGAGTACAGCACAGTTCAATATTAGAGACACTTCCTTTTAGAAGCATTAATGCAAAGAAGCAAAATATGTCATGTCAGATTGTAGCAGAAATTAGTGATTCATTCATAGACTCACATCAAACCCAAACTATTGTAACCTTATAGCAACTTGCACAGATTCAATGTCATGAACATTCACATGATGTCTTGCAACAAAAACTAGAATAAGGTATAGCCATATTTGCTTACCGCTGGTGTTCCTTTGAACGCTCAATAAACTTAGCAGCAACATCATGACCTTGATAGGATGCCAGCACTGTCCTAATGTCAGAAGGTCTAGCCATGGCAACATCTGCAAATTGTGTTGGCTTTATCAACGTTTCATCATGTTGATATCACAAATTCACAATATAAGAGAGAGGTTAGAACACTCACACTCGAGAAATGGAATGAGATCCAGCAGTTGGGTATCATTTTTATCTTCAAGTTTAAAAGGTTTGATTTCAACACAATTTTCATGCTGCAGGCAAGATTCAAGAGCATGGGCGCTGAGATAGATCACTTGAGCAGGGTTTCTGTTCAACTTTGACAAATCCTGATAAATCATGAAAAATATAGTAAGATTAAGCGGAAACGTGACAAGACAGTGGAAATGGACAGTCAAGCATATCTGCAGTTTAGATACAGGACCAGTCCTAAAAACATATCAGACCCTAACAAAATGTTTAACAGTAGCAAGCTTATCAATCACAAAGGAATGATTGTACATCTACTTTCTACAATAGAAAGTACTATAAACTTTGTTTAGATACTTTCTCAAGTAAATGGTCCTGATAGTGTTGGTCATCCTTTACAAAGATGATAAAATGGTGATGCACTAATGATAAATATAATAATAATAATAAAGGTACAAAGGATGACAATATACAGGAGCAAGTGTATAGAATAACGTCAATGAATGCATCCTAATTCCTAATGCTGAGAAATTAAGTAAATCCTTACAATCTGCATACCCGGTAATGTTTTCCATCCACGTACTTAGTTGCAGGTCTTGATAACCTGTGTGAAATGGTACCCCTTGAGTTCAGCCTCTCAAACACAGGTTCAACATACTGCACACCAACAAAATATTCATACAGGTTAGGACATTAAATAATAGTTCAAATGCAAAGGAAAAGGTCAACTAACCATAGGTGGCTGATCAGAATACACAACAACTTCATATAATTTTGACATATGTTCCAGAAACGCATCAACTCCTGGCCTCTTAAAAGTTCTACATCCCCTCTCACGCTTTGCAAAAAAAAGGGATATAAAGATAGGAATGAACATCGTTAGCGCCATGGTTTTTAAAGCGGTAAGGCGAGACAAGCTTAAGAACAGTGGTTAGCGCATTATTTGCATACACAAAGAAAAATGGGAACAATTGAAAAGGGTATCACAAGGTGTGAAAAAATATCACAAGCATGTTGTGGACTTGCATAAGCCTGGACCACATGTATAACTCATAACTACTACAGTTTCAGCTGATGTATACACAATTAAGCACCATATTTATGCGCCTTGGCACTGAAACATCAGAAACCACATGTTACTTGTACAAGAATATAGTGGAGGACAACTGTTACATGTAGCACAAGATATTGATTAAGGACCTTGCTTCCAAACAGATAGGCCTTCAAAATTCATTCGTGTCAATTAAATTTTTTTCATAAATTAATTTAAAGAACAAATGGAAAATGCCACATTGGAAGCTTGGAATTTCAATGATAAATTTTTTGTAGATATGTGGAGCCAACACCACAAAAAGAATGCACATCAGTGGAATAAAATAATGTTATGTGCAATAGAAGCAAATAATCAAAAGAATACCTCATTTCAAACATT
The DNA here is from genome assembly GCF_902167145.1 of Zea mays. Classification (NCBI taxonomy): domain Eukaryota; kingdom Viridiplantae; phylum Streptophyta; class Magnoliopsida; order Poales; family Poaceae; genus Zea; species Zea mays. Next base: position 23,153,561 of record NC_050102.1, on the reverse strand, counting down.
CCATCTTATATCTGTGCAGTTATGTACACCACTGGCTCATCAGGCATCTCCATCCAGCCTCATCCAGCGGAATACTCAGTCCAGTGCTCTCATATGCCCTGAGAAGTGCTCTTGTAGCCACAAAGATCTTCACTTATGCAAGCCACCAAGAAGCCTATTATAAGAGGCAATATTTGGTATAAATCCTAAATCAAGCATTTCATCCAACACAGCCTTCCCTTCCTTTCTTTTCCCTTGCCTCCCAAATCCTTGCACCAGCATACAATAAGTTTCACCATCAGCCTCAAAACCCTTCTCCTTAGCGAGCACCCTTAGCTGGTTGGCATCAGCTGTCCTCCCAGCTTCGCAAAGCGCCTCAAAGATGCAGTTACAAGAAATTGTATCCAGAACAATCCCCTGATCAATCATTCTCCACATCAACCGGTAAACCTCATCCAGCTTCCCTGCCTCCATCAGGCACTCCAAAACTGTGGCGCCAGTAGGTGCACTGAGACAACATTTGGTATTTCTCTCTAATACCATGTCTACTGCTTCCACTACTCTGTCCACCTTCCCACCACGGCAAAGAGCCTCAACGAGTTCAAAGCAATCAAACCCTTCTAGCACCACCCCATCCCCCAAAAACTCAACAAACAGCTCAGCCGCCTCTAGAGCCTTGCTACCACAGCACAATCCACCAATCAAAATCTCCATGGACGCAACGGACAGCCCAACCCCAAGCTCAAGCATCTCGCGTGCCACCTTTGTTCCCTCCTTATACCTGCCTTCTCTGATGAACCCACACATAAGTGTGTTGAAACTAACGACCGTCGGTGCACAGCTTCGGCGCTGCATCTCACCAAACCACCGCATGGCGGCGTCTACGCCTTCCACCCGGCATGAGCTACTGAAGAATATGTTGAAGGTGTGGACATCCGGAGCGACGCGGTAGACGGAGGTCATTTCACCATAGAAGCGAATGGCATCGTCGTGGCGATGGAGGCGGGAGAGAGCTTGGAGGATGATGTTGTAGAACTCGGCGGGTAGTGGGGAGTCAGCGACGCGCCGGAGAGAGGCGAGGGCATGCGATGCGGAGGGGATGTTGCCGGAAGTGGCGAAGGCGACGATGGACTTGCGGAAGGTGGGGAGGAGCTCGGGGCATGCAAAGATGGAGTCGTCGGCATAGGGGCAGGGGCGGGTGAGGACGAGCTCCAGGAGGCGCTGGAGCGAAGGGAGGCGGTGGGAAGCCGCGAGGTGGGCGACGACGAGGGATGTGAGGCTATGGTCGGGTCGGAAAGCAGAGGACGCGTCTGCGGCGGCCAGCAGGATGTGGAGGTCGAGCGCCGCGAGTCGGGGGTGGTGGCGGGCTCGGTGGAGGAGATGAAAGAGAGAGGCGGGGGAGGAAGCGTGAGCGGTGGGGAGCACCGGGAGCAGATTAGGCGGCGCGCGGGGGAGGAGCGGGGACCGGCGGCGCACGGGGGAGGGATAGAATCGTAGAAGAGAGATGCGCGAGTCGCTAGGGATTTAGTTTAGGTTAAGTTCGACGGTTTCCACGTGGCCCACGAACTTAAATTAAGAACGTGGGTACCCACGTTCCTAATAGGTTAAGTTCGACGGTTTTGGCTAGGGCCCATGAACTTAATTTCAGAACGTGGGTACCCACGTTTTTAAAAAAACCCATGAACTTAACTAATGTAAGAACGTCGGTACCCACGTTCTTAACAAAACCCACGAACATTTATCAGTTTCTTGTAGTGACAATATTGGAGACCCACTCTGCGTATCTGCAAGGTCTGATAAAATCAGCTTCTAGCAGCCGGTGGATTTCGTCCTTGATGCGTGGGAGAAGATTTGGACGAAATGTTCTTGCTCTTTGCTTGAAAGGTCTGAAACCATATTTAATAGGCAGCCGATGCTCTACGATCTCTCGGCTTAATCCAGGCATCTCAGTGTAATTCCAAGCAAAGCAATCTGAATACTCCTTCAATAGACCGATCATCTCATCTCTAGGATCGGTCTCCAGGTCTTGTTTACAAAAGTCGGCCTTGGAGTTTTACCATCTCCTATGTCAATCTCCTCCAAAGGATCGGCCGATGTAAACCCCTGTCCTAGTTTATCAAGATCTCTGAATTCCTCTATCATGCTCCCCACAGAGGAATTAGATGATCTTTGTGTGACGGCGGACTTTTCGGTCTCAGGGACCAGATCATCCGTAATACTGTCTTTTTGCTGCGATAGATGTTCGGTCTTAAAGTCCGAACCCTTTTGTGAAAGACCAGACCATCCGGCCTTGGCAGCCGAACTGTCCGTGACCAAAGACTCATGAACTTTGTGTGTATACATCATTTAACTTTATTTAGGATTTAGCCGATTCTCCATCGACTCTAGCATTACAGGAATGAAACCTTTCTTATCTATACTTATGAATTGATAATCAGAAAAATCTACTCCTGTGAGACATGTAGCAGTCTCATAAGTCCAGAGTACAGGGGCATCGGCCACAGCGATGCAGGCCGATACATCAGCATGTACTTGTTCTATGTCATCGCCTACCCATTGTATTAACATTGATGCAATGTAGAAGGTATGCATTGATTGGCGTGAATCCAATCTCTGCCTAGGATTAAACTGTAATTTCCTTCTACATCAGCGACGAAGAATGCAGCAGCAAGGGTCTTAGTCCCGATGGTTAATTCAACGGACGTGACTCCTCTGGCTTTGATCGAACTATCAGTTCCAACACCGCTGAGGGTCATGTTGGTCTTGACAAGTTCGTCATCTTGTTTACCTAATTTTCTATATAATGAATAAGGCATTAGATTTACAGCCGCCCCTCCATCTACCAACATCTTAGCAATCGGTATCCCATCAATGTGACCGCGCACGAAGAGCGGCTTTAAATGATTTACCGATTCCTTTGGTTTAGTAAAGGCGGCTTCTTTAGGACCAAAGTCAAACTGGGCAACAACAGGTTCATCGTCGCCGATAATAGTACAATCGGTAGAAAATGTAATAATATTTACATCCATACCTGGGCGTTCTGGAGAAGCCTCGTAGTCGACCAGGTCTTCTCCCAGCAGGTCGTCCTCCTCCATTGATGTTGTCGTGTCGTTGGAGGCTTCCTGGTGAACGGCGGACAGTCCGGGTGCGGGGGCCGGACGGTCCGCGCCTGGTGCAGGTTGTTCAGAGGCTTCCTAGTGAACGGCGGACGGTCCGTGCGCGGGGGCCGGACGGTCCGCGCCTGGTGCAGGTTGACTTTCTATTTCTGTGGCCGTTTGTTTTTTCTCAACGGCCTTCGGTCTCCATTTCTTTTGTGGTGGCGGGTATAGTGGATGTGTGTCATTAAATGTCTTTTCCGCCTCCTTCTCCTGGCTCTCCTTTGCTCTTAGGCGCTGTAATTTTCTCTTTTGGGATCGTGTCAATCCCGCTGGGCACCATCGAGGCATGGAGTATTTTGGATCGGCTGTTTTGATGGTAGCCGTATCCTTTTTGGTTGTGTTGGCCGATTCACCGAAAATCATCGGCCCTTTATTGTCTCCCTGTATGACAACATCTGCAGTGCCTATTTTGATGATGTCCTTTTTTGTTGTTCTTTGAGTTGCTACAGGCATATGCCCCCCTGCCGGATTGGTCGGCCTAGGAGGCCGAGTAGTCCGGCAATCTTGTTGGGCTTGTGCCTGGTGACCGGATTCAGCAGCGCTCAATCGGTCTTGCACTAGCGGCGCCAGCCTATCAAAAACGGATGTTTGGGGTGCCCCCCAGGAGGGGTACTGTGGCATCCCAAATGGATATGGTGGCATGCCCCACATTTGATTTGGGACATATGGTGGAGGTAAGTATGTGTATGGATATGGCATAGATGGATAAGGGGGTGGAGGTGTCCATGTCGGAATGTTAGGTCTCAATTGTACAATAGGACCTTTCATTTCTTCCGATTGGTGAGGTGGTCCAATCGGCCTGACCAGACGTTGCTCATGAATGGGTGAGCGGGGTCGCTTTGGTGGCCGGTCAATGGGGCCGGCCTTTTTTTCACATATTTAGATAACAATTGATCGAAAGTCGGGCCAGGCTTGATCAGCCGACCAGCTGCTTTAAATGTATTTGTTTTCCACGTACCTATCTCTGGTCGTCGTGGTTTGAAGGTACGTGGTCGCTGCGAGTCCTGAGCATGGCGGGACCGTCCGCGTCTGGACGACGGACTGTCCGTGATGCGCAGCACGGGTTCCCGCAACTGTCTCCCTGTCTGTGCTTGCCCCCCAGTGCTAGAGGCTGTGATGGTCACCTTAAGGGTCTCCCCTCCATCGGGAGTCTTCTCGTCCACCACTTTCCTGCAAGAAACTTTACAATCCCCATCGGCCTTTTTAGCATTGCCGATGATTGTTTCCTTGCCTTTGTCTTTATCGGCTGTATTTGGCTGAACCAGGACTTTCTTGCCCTCGAAGTCAATCATGTTCATCGGAAAGGGCTCCGTATCCACCTGCATTTCCTGAAATTTCAATCGTCCTTCGTTAATGGCCGATTGAATCTGTCGTCGGAATACATTAGTGGCATGAGAAAATGAGTTATGCCACTTGCAGTACGCATGACGTTTTAGCTCGTCGGCGGATGGAACATTGTGATTTATTTTAATATTGCCATTTTGAGTAATTCGTCAAATATTCTATCACACTTACCAACATTAAACGTAAACTTAACCTCCTCTTGTCGTTTCTTTTGAACCGGCTGTAAGGAGGAACAAGCCGAAGATTTTGCCTGTTTTGGCCAAACCATTTCAGCAGCGTACACTTCTGCTGATTCGTCATCTGAGCTACTTTGGTCGCATTCTACTATATGTACATTGTGACACATTGTTTTAGCAGTTTCTTTACTCCGGCTTTCGCAAGCCAAAGCTCTCTGGTGTAACTGTGCTAGTGTAAAAAATTGGATGTCTTCTAATCTTTCTTTTAAATAATATCGTAGACCATTAAAGGCTAATCCTACTAGCTGTTTTTCTGCTAAATGAATTTGAAAGCATCGGTTTCTTGTATCTCGGAATCTCCGGATGTAATCATTAACCGATTCATCTTTTGTCTGTCGCAATGACACTAAATCTACCAAATCTAACTCATAGTCACCGGAGAAAAAATGATCATGAAATTTTTGTTCTAGATCCCCCCATAATGAAATGGAATTAGGAGGTAAAGTGGCATACCATGCAAACGCGGTTCCTGTTAGCGATAATGAAAATAAACGCACGCGAAATGCCTCTATGTCGGCCAATTCTCCCAATTGTGCTAAGAACTGGCCTATATGTTCGCGCGTGTTTTTCCCTTGATCACCCGAAAATTTTGCGAATTCGGGTATTCTAGTTCCCTGTGGGTACGGGTGGTGATCAAATCGGTTGTCATAAGGTTTCCGATATGATTGCCCCCAGGGATCATACTTACTCCGAGCTTATCTCGGAACGCCCCGGCTATTTCTTCCCTCACTATATCAATGACAGCCGGTGCAAGACCACCGGCTCTCTGGTCAAACATAGGTGGGGTTGGTTGCATATTAGTATGTTGTCGTTCCCCCCATTGGTTTGAGCTACGTGGTGCATTTCCATTTGCCCTATATGGCTCATAGGTTTGATCGTTTCTTTCCGGCCTTCTAGGTGGGGCCGGAAAGCTTTCCTGGGCTCTGGATCCTGAATTAATGGGCTGGTGCATTGCATAGTGTGATGGGAAGTGTTGCTGGGACGGGTGATGATTCAGGTAATAATCCTCCTCAAAAGACTCATGCGCGGACTGTCCGGATACGTACCCGGACCGTCCGTGGTTATATGCGGACCGTCCGTCGTTGTATATATGCGGACCATCCGACTGGTTAGTTTGGGTTCTGTGTCATATGTGGTGGCTCGGGTGCGTATCTGGGTATTTCATTAAAAATGGGCCCGGCCGTGGCTGGCCCGGACGGTCCGCGCTCATGTGCGGATGGTCCGGGCATGTGCAGATCGGCTGTTTTGCTGCCGATTTGCGGTTGCTCAGGGTACGTGTCCATCGGCATCCCATAAAGGGGTTGTGACTGGTCGTGACAACCTACAGCCGATGTATTACGCGTGTTACCCCCTAATTCTACCTCGTGTGATGGAAAATTTGCAATGCTAGATTTGTCAAATGCACGCGCTAATCTCCTATAGTCGTTTTGCATATCCCCTATGATATTTTGCATTTGCTCACGCTGTTCATCTACATAATTCTTAAGAGATTGCAGCTCGTTTGTATTACTTACATTGAGGATGTCTGGCGTGGGTCGCAGTGAAGCCGGATCTGTTGCCCGATGTCGGACGACCTTGTTGTTCCTGTCCACTTTGAAGTTGGCCAAGAACCTCGCTTTCGCATCCTGGATCATCTGCTCCTTGTGCTCCTCGAACTGGAGCTGTTCGTCAACCGGCAATGTGTCCCAAGTCAGCTCTATGATGTTGCTTGGGGAAATATCAGAGCTATCCCTTGAACCGGCCATTGAGGGCCGATTTGATGACTCTGTATTTGTCTTCCCCAGCGGAGTCGCCAAAAAGTATGTTGACGCTTTTTCGGAGCGCCAAATACTCAAGAAGAACCGGTGGCGGTGCTCTCTAGTCAGGCGCGGACGGTCCGCGGCACAGGGCCGGACGGTCCGCGACCTAGCGTGAGGCGGCGGTGCTCTCTGGTCAAGCGCGGACGGTCCGCGGCACAGGGCCGGACGGTCCGCGACCTGGTGCAGGAGCTCGGGTTCCCTGCCTGACGACCGGACGGTCCGCGCCCTAGGGCCGGACGGTCCGCGCGTACGCAGGGGCGGCGAAAGATCGCCGGCGGCGCTTGGATCTCACTCCCGGGAGGGACCCCGTCGGGGAGGAGAGATCCTAGGAGTTATCTAGGCTCGGGCAGGCCGACCTAGACTCCTCTAATCGACGTAGAGTCGAGGAGAGGCGGAGAATTTGGGGATCGAGAGGCTAAACCTAAACTAGACTAGAACTACTCATAGGATAAAATGCGAAATAGAAGTTGTATTGATTCGATTGATGATTACAAATCGGCCGTAGACCTCTCTTTTTATAGAGGAGGGGGGCTGGACCCTTTACACGACTGGATTCCGAGCTAATTCCGCAAATCTAGCCAACAAACATAGCACAAAACTCGGAACCCTAAACTGCTCTGCGCATGCGCGGACCGTTCGGCCCATAGGCGCGGACTGTCCGGACCGCGGACCGTCCGGCCTCAGGGCCGGACCGTCCGCCCACTCAAAATGAAGCTCAACATATACTCAAGTATAATATAGAGATTTTTAATAGATAAATAGGGGGAAAATCGGGTTGGACCGTGCCGAGATTGAGCCGACTAAAATCGTGTCGAGCTAAGGGCGTCCAGCAGGCCTGATTCCTTTGGACCAATGATGCGCTCGTATAGGCAGACATCGGCGCAAGCAAGACGATGAGTTGTGTAGACATGACTACCAGATATCAACACCTCAGAGCTGTACACAAATTTTTAATTTGGTAAATTTGATATTAGTTAGGTACATGGAGAAGGACGTCGTGGTTGGGCACCTATTGTGGCACGGGCACCCGTCGTGTCGCCGCCACCCACCATGCCCGTGAGACCTAAATTCGCAAGAACACGAGATGAACCTTGCCGCCACCATCCTCACAAGCTGTTCGAGACTTTTAACTACTCATGGTAAAGATTTGGAACATGTTTGATCAACTATACCATTTAAACAATGTCTACTTTAGTGATGTATATATATCGTAGCAAAGCACAGACACCTAGCTAGTGTCTACTAGAAGCAAGACACCTCAAAAGACAAAGCTATGCCTCACACACCAGGGCAAAAAGAAAACTAGATGCAAGACATCCACTATTGTGTGTTTTGCTAAGTCTACACTTAGAGAAGCTGCATTTATGTGTGGTGTTATGATAACAGTTATGGATAATATGGTTTGTTTGTTATGTGTTATGTGAACTGCACGAGTTTGGTATGTAAATCTGAACCAGTTTATTATTTGAACCTATAAATATTGATATTCTAATGGATGAACCTATATGTTGTCCATATCCGTTTTTTAAATGTTGCTGTCCGTTTTTTAAATGTTGCTGTCCATATTTTCTCTCCATATGGAATGGCTGTAGATTTCAGTGGTTAGTAAGGAATTTTCTCTCCATATTTTCCGTATCAAGTAGTTGTATTTTCTTTTCTTTTTTGTATAGATAGCTTACTATTCTTTTGGCACCAAAACCCTATTTCATGTGACGTGAACCCCTTTCGCTCGCTCCGAGTGCGGAGGAAGGGGAGCTCGACGCACCCAAGTCGCCCGCCCACGGAACGCGCCGCCGCCGCCGCCGCCATCACATCACAGAGGCCTCGCCGTCGTCTCGGATATTCCCCGCCGTAGGACCAGTTTCCCTCCAGCTGCCGGAGACCATGTCGGGCGGCCTGGACATGTCCCTGGACGACCTCATCAAGCAGTCCAAGTCCCGACCCAAGGACAGCCCGGCGTCCTTGTCGGGGCCTGCCCGCCGCGCGCCACACCCCGCCCGCGCCGCGCCCTACCCACCGGCCGCTCCCAAGGTACACCGCGTGCGCCCTGCGTCCTCCTTGCCCCGGGTTCCCTCCACCAGAAAACCCTAACGCCGCCGCCGCCGGCCTGTGCCCGCTCGTCCCTCCCAGGCCCGTGCCGCCGCCGACTCGCCCTACGGGGTCTACTCCAAGCACATCGCCGCGATAGCGCCGCCCCCGCTGGCCAAAGCAAGGTCGCTTGAGACGGGAACGAAGCTGCACATCTCCAACCTTGACTCCGGCGTCACCATCGAGGATGTCCAGGTGCTGCCCATGCTTCTGTTGTTTGGCAATTCAATCAGCAATTTGGCAATAGGTTCAGTTCTACTGTGTTATTTGAATGAATCTAGCAGCCCTATGTTTGTCGATTTGTCTTAGCTGTTTGTTGTAAAGTTTTTTTTTTGAATGGAGGAATGACAGTTCTAAAGTTTTAACAAGAACCGTTTTGCGTCCAAAGCTTTCCCTTTTTCTTAGGCTTTCTTTGAAGTTTGAAGAACTGACTTGACAGTTATGGTCATATGGATCCATGGTTTTTAAAGCGGTAAGGCGGTCTAAGGCGTTGGACCACCGCCTGGATGCCTAGGCGAGGTAGGCGGACAATGCGCCTAGGCGTTAGACCACCGCCCGGACGCCTAGGCGACGCCTTAAGAACAGTGTATAGATATATGGCTGTCATACTTCCAACCTTCCACGCAAAAAGGGTCTTGCTATCCTGATTGCTGGCAATACATGAACTGTGTATATGATTTTAGAGTGTTAGCATTAGCTGCTTAATGAGCCCAAGTGTACGATGGAAGTTATATGATGGAATTGATCCATTAGCACTTAGCATGAGCATGACATGATTCCTTTGAAAAAAGTGGTATTCTATTTCTATGTAGTCTATAGTTGTGTGACCAAGTTGTAACATTCATTTTAGTGTTCACAGCATGGTTTTCAAATCGCCTGGTTGGCAGGTCGTGATCTGTGACCGATTAGGCGATTAATCGCGATTAGGACGTCGACCGGGACGATTAATCGGTGACTGGTCGGCCACCTGGTTGTCCTAGTCATCCTATATAGTTATATACAGTTATACACTATAGTGTATAGTTATATACTATATAATTAACTCCAAACAGCAGACATCAGTCCTACACCTACAACACAACAGCAGTAGGTAATCAAAGTATGATATCAAACAAAAACAAACAGTAAAGGTTATTTAGCAGTAGTGATCCAGGGAAAATGACTTCAACTTCAACATTGATATCTGCGCAGGATGAACAAGGAGAAAAGATGGTTTTTGAAACTGAACAAGGATGGACAAGGTACCAAACTGAAACTGAAAATGAACAAGTTAAGTCCAAACTGAAACTGAACTAAGATGAACAAGGAGAAAACTGAAAAGGATCTGCATCTGCGAGTTGTTGATCTAAAAAATTCTAAACTGAAACCAAAGTACCAAAGCCAAACTGAAACGGTACCTTTAGATGAGGTACTCATCTTCTTGAGTTTTTGACCGCCGGAGTTGGTCAGGCGTCAGAGATGATCACCGGAGTTGGTCAGTGACTGTTCTTGTTCAGCAGTTGGTCAGGGAAGAGTTGGAGCAGAGTAGCAGACAGAGATTTCCTCAGGATAGGAAGGAGGAAGGGAGGAGTTGGCCGACCAGGTAGGAGAAGCAGAAGTCAGATAAGAATGAGATCACAGACAGTTCAAAAGGAAAACAGGAAAGGGGCCTTGGTTTTGGAAACGAGGCGCCAATGAAGGAAACGAAGCGATCAGGCGCTAATCAGTAATTAATACAGCGCCCAAAAAATTGACTCAGACGCGACCTTTCCAATTCCAGGTTTCAGATCGCAGTATTAAAGACACGGACGATTAATCGTGATTATGGGATGATTAATCGGACGTCTGGACGATTAGGTCACCTAATCGGGTCGTTGTACCTAATCGCCTGCAGGTGACCGACCAGGCCGATTAATCGCGATAAATTGGACGATTTGAAAACCATGGTTCACATTATGCAAATATATACTATTTTTGTCATGTGTAGATACTATTTGGTCTTAAATTGTAGTATTGGATCAAATGAACTAACAAATTGTTGTCCGCTGATTCTATGGTCTTTCTTGTCCTTGATATACTTCATTTAACATTCTGAAAATACTTATGTCAGTCACATGAAAATAGCACATGTAGTTTCATCGTATACTTTTGAGTGTCATATTTTTGTGATTTCTGCAACACATTCTTATCCTGTGATGAAACTTGATGGTTCATATTTGCATCTTGGAGGAAGTGATACCTAAATCTTAGCCTTTTCTCGAAGCAGTTAATTCTTGATTGACGTGATTGCACTGATCAGTTATGTTCTGTGATTCTGTCTCATCAGGAACTCTTCTCAGAAGTTGGGGAGCTCAAGCGTTATTCTATGAATTATGACAAGGATGGGAGATCTAAGGTTGAATGTTGACTGTAGACTTTCTTTCACTACCATTAGCACTTCCCTCATTTTGGACTCCTTGGAAACCTTCAATTTGTTAGGGGACTGTGGAAGTTGTCTTTGCAAGGAAAGTGGATGCTTTGGATGCTATCAAGAGATACAATGGTGTTCTACTTGATGGGAAGCCAATGAATCTAGAGCTCATTGGAAACAATGTCGAACCACCTCCCATGCCACCAGTAATACACAGTCGTCCTTTGCAGAACTATAATGATATCCATAGCAGGTTGGTTCAACCATTTTATTTCTGTTATCCTTCAGTCAATGCGTTTTTAGTACTCTTTTATATGGTTTGAGTTATAAATACAAAGCCTTGTATATTACTAAAGGCATACACTCTTCTCCGTGGTTTGAGGGAAAAAAACTAAAGGCATACAGCATCAAAACCAGTTTGGTCAAATGACTGGGTGAATCTGCAAGAAATAGATGTTTGAACCATGCAATCAATAATGTTAGGAAATGAACCAAACTATGTAACATTTTATCTGGTTCTATTTGAAACCAATTTTACAAGGATATTATCATTTAGTTTCACTGAAATTTGGCCACCTGCTCTCAGTTCTGCAGCTGTTTAGGTTGTCTTGCTGCAGCACTAGATATCTTTTGCAAACACTGTAGCTTTTTCTAGGAATGTCTTTTACTGTGGTGGTCATTGTTTCTTGTAATATAGATCATTTTTAATTAGTCAGCTTCAAGCAATCAAACTATATTTAGAAGAAATACATTGTTTTCTTCATGCAGCTATTGTTGTCCATAATATAGCTTGTGTTTAGTTCATTATGTTCAGACAATCAAATCATGTTTAGAAAAATATGTAAAATATCCTTCAACCCATAGTACATGAAAGAGCCCTCAACACATTAGGTCCATGTTTATGCGCACGGATCTACTTATTCGACTCTTTAGTAGGGGATTGCAACCCAAATGAGAGCAAGAAGAGCCTTTTTATGATCCTTCAACCCAGATGTTTATGTGCATGGATCTACATCATGTAGGAAATATTCAATTTGTCCGCTCCAGTCAGGACAAATAATATTAACCCTGGTACCAGGCATATTTACCTTTGACTTGTTGAGCAATATGTCAAATGTATGCAGTTGGAGGAGTGTACGTTGATTAAGGATGTTACAGGTTGAATATTGTTGATGAGCTTACTAGTATAGGCCACACTGACGACCTTTTAGGAGCGCTTACCTCCTGTGCCGACCTTTGTGGTGCTTGTTACTACATTGTTAGTGATGGCACAGACCTAGGTTTCTTGGGCCAACGGAGAGTTAATGTTACGACACGTGGATTCATGCTTTATATATTTGGCCACATAAGAGTATGTCTTGCGACCGTGGAACACAGCAAATTTTGCTCATGTGTGGTCATTTCCATATGTGTGGTCATTTCCATGTACTGCTTTGTGTTCCTTCAACCGGGTAGTCCTATCCATCGATCCATGATACTGCTTGTTCGGTTATTCCCAATACATATAGATTGGATGGGATTGGAAAAAATTGAGAAGAAGTTTGACTTATTTGGGATTCAAACCCATCCAATCCCACTCAATCCATATGAATTGAGAGCTAACCGAACAAGCCCTTACAGAGCATACAATTTTCACGCATCCCCATCACCATGTAGGCATAACATTCTGGTTACTTCGCAGTATGCCTCAATCCCAAAGAGGTGGTCAGCGAAGAGTACCCCAAGGCAACGGTCGGGGTGGACGCAGTAGTCAAAGCAGTGGTGGCCGGGGACAGGGGAAAGGCCGAGGCCAGGACCGGAATCGCACCACCATTTCTGCTGCAGATCTTGACGCCGAACTTGACAAGTACCATGCAGCGGCAGTGAAGGAGGAATGAGGCTCTGGCGTTCTGTTTACTAAACAGCTGGTAAGGCGCCGGGACAGTGTGGCCTTCTGCTTTAGAAGCATGAAGTTTGCTATCTTAGTCCTAGTGTTTTATGCTAGAAATTTTTTTTGGCCCATGTACAACCGCGTCTCTGCGTCAAGATTCCTGGTGTTTTATGTGTAGCATGAAGTTGTGGTCCTACTTTGCAGGAACTATCAATCATATTTACAGCTCTGCGGGCACGATTGAGAACAATTGGAAACTAAGGGGTGTTTGGTTTGAAGAGTCAATCCATTCTAGATGAGTTGGTGAAATGAACTTATTTCTCATATTATTACTAATTATTAGCCTATGAGTAATGAAATGGTAATGGATCAATTCATTCTATTACATAAACCAAACAAGAAAGTGAGGAGTGAGAAAATGATGGACTATCTCATCCCTCAAATCAAACACACTATAACATTATTGTTGTGTCTGCCCTGATCTGTTATGTTGTATTTTGTTTTGGCTTGCCAACCGAAGGCATCAGGCAAACATGTTCTAGAGTCCTAGAGTTCGTTTTGAATTGACTGTGCTCTGTTCTCATTTTTTTACGATTGTCTTTAATCTTTCTGATATGTTCCTCTCTTCTTTTCAAATTGTAAGTCATTTTGAGTTTTTTACTCTTCTAGATATATGATTTTCTTTTCAAACTGTAAGTCGTTTTGTTAGATATATATATGGTTTTTACTATGTACTACGGTCTCAAAATAATTAATCTTATAGGATTTAATTTGTCTTAAAATATTTGAATTTCTTATTTTTCAATGGATGTTTTTCTTCTATCAGGACACTTTTTTCCAATACATTTTTATCCTGATTTCACTTTTTTTATTTCCTATAAACCACACTTTTCATTCTTTCTTAATTCTTATGTTCAAACCTGAAACATCAAATATTAAATATTTTAGAACGGTGAGAGTAGATAATTCATATCTACTTGTGCATAGTAAAAGCTACAGTAAATGATCGGTTTATGATGTGGATAGAGGCTGTACTTCACAATTAGGCATGGATGCCATGTTAGCATACCTTAAAGCATCTCTAAGCCCTTATTCGGTTATTTCTATTTCATTTGGATTAAATGAGATTAGAAAAAATTATGAAAGATTTTAATTTATTTGGGAATTAAACACATTCAATCTTACCCAATCCATATGGATTGAGAGTAAAACGAAATAGTTACTAGAACTGATGCACGTCTCGGGCGCGTAGTAAACTATTTGTAGTAGTGGCAAGTAACTGATACGCATCTCACACGTGTAGTAAACATTTGTAATATAAATGACAATAGTATATTCTTGAGACGAACTTTTGATATGTATGGAATATACAAAAGATACAACTGCTTAATTTTATTGTTTAGTTCTAGAAGAAACAGGTCGAGGGCCAGTGTACTCACAGAGTCAAAATCTTTACCCGTATCCACACCTATCGAATACACAGCGGGTTGTGATTCCTACACAGCGGCTAGGAACGACATGACCTAGTTTTATTTTCCCCTACTTTTTGTAAAATATCCATATCATGCTTGAGTATAGGATGTAAGACACAAAACATGTATATTTTGCTAGCTAGGTGGATACTCAAAAGATATTGCACCTGAAGTGACCTTATCATAGAATGGATACAAAATGACTACAACCACATCAAATGTCCCTATGAATAGAAAAAAGGCTCTAGTCATCTTACAATAACATACTACAGTTAATGATCGTCATGTCATCACATGATGTTGGACATGTCATTACTTTATTACAATATTTAATACTCTATTCGTCTTAAATTAAAATTCGTTTTACCATTTTAGATTCACATATATGTGTCTAGATTCGTTTTCATTCGTGTGTTTATATATATATATATATATATATATATATATATATATATATATATATATATATATATATATATATATATATATATATATATATATATATATATATATATATATATATATATAAAGCTAAAACGACCACTATTTTAGAAATTAGGGAGTAGAAAATTATGCAACGAACTTAAGAACTCACCGATGTTCTGTCAGTGATTTTAAATGATGTTCCTCGTCTCTTCGCGCAAGGATACTACCATGTATAGTGGGGCGCTATGGTTTTACACTTTCATCAAGCTGAAATGACCCAGAAAATAAGTTAGTGGATCGGAAATGTGGAATTTATGCTGTTACTAAAAGCTCTCAGCATGATAGTCAACCCAGAAATGTTCTCCTTTTAACAATCAGTGAAAAGGAAATATGTTAGATTCAAATGAAACAAGAGCATCTAGTAAGCATGGAATTAATAAGTTACAATGCAATGCTCCCACCAGTTAATTCAGACAAACCGTTTAAAGATTCACAACTATTACATGTTTTAAGAACCATTTACATGTAATGAATTTTGCAAAATTCCCAACTGAATTTGTTCATGCATCACTAAACTGAATGTGACAACTGATAACAATGTTTATAGTATATATAGGGAGGGTATATTGGGAGTCATGGACTTTCAAATGTTAAAGGAAAGCCCTAGTCGACCACCCCCGCCTGCTGAACCGCACCAACGCACCTCTACACCCCACGCCAGGCTGTCAGGTGCTGTTGGGGGCCTTCGGCTTCCGAAGGTCCTCAAAAACGTAATTTGACTATGTTTTCCAAGAGAAATATGTGAACAGGTACCTTCGAAGTCAAGTTGCGAGTATACAAGAACATGGTTAAGACGAAGCTTTACTAGGACGGCGATCACGATGAAGGATAAGACGATCACGAAGCTATGTGCAGAAGAGCTTCGGCATAACGGCGGAAAAGGGAAACCGACTTAAAGATGAAAAGCCAAATTAGACCTCGAAGAATTACTATAGAGTTATTGATAAATGTAAAGGGCATTAATGTAATTTTGCATAGGCTGTGTCCCGTGCCTATAAATAGGTGAACAGTATTCCCGTACTGTTCACGCTGACTTGGCATTCACTTTTGCATCACGCCTGTATTCTCATTCCTTCAAGCCGAAGGTACATTTGTAATTTACTATTGTTTACACAAGTAATATAAATGGAAATAGATTAATAATAATGTTTACAAAAATTATGTTACTTTCTGTACTTTGTATAAATGTTCTCCATCTTTTATCATGATCGTGAAGGTATGTCCTTCATGACCTTCGTCCTAGATTCATTATATCCGAAGGGAATTAATGATCCGAAGGACGAAGGGCTTTAATATTTAACATTTTATGTTGCCTTGTTCTTGATTCATAGCATTTGAGAACAAGTCCCCAACATTGGCGCCCACCTCCGGTGAACTCACTTCCATTTTTTGAGCCTTGAACACCTTCGGCAAGCATCACCTTCGTCATGCCGCCGAAAAAAGCTTCAGCGACAGGGGCTGGTACTCTACAGCCGCTGGATCCCAATCAGGACGTCCTTTCTCTTAGGGAGGCCCGAAGTCAAAAGAGGAAGGCTACTAGTCCAACGCCTCCGGAGGACGACTTGGACCAAGAAATCCAAAACCTGGAAATGCTTCAGCAACAGGTTCTACGGAAGAAGGAGAAGATGGCTCGTCTAGCTGACCTTCAGAGGCAGATAGATGAAGCGTCAGAAGAGGTTCGTCATCTTGTTCAAGATGACCAGAGCCGAAGGCCTCAGCGCAGAGAGCTCCATCAGGAGGGTTTCTACAATGAGGAAGACTGGTATGAAGATTTCCATCATGGAAATTTTGCTTTTGATGGTGCTTCTCCTTTGTCAACAGAATTACAGGCTACACCCTGGCCCCAGTCTTACAAGCCACCTCAGCTCCCCATGTATGACGGTTATTCAGACCCGAAGTAATTCTTGATGAGCTATGAGGCAACCATATCTTCGTATGGTGGCAATACGGCAGTCATGGCAAAGTCTTTTGTCATGGCCGTCAAGAGTGTCGCTCAGACTTGGTACTCTTCTCTTCGGCCAGGGACAATCACTTCATGGCAAAAGCTGAAGGATATGTTGATAACCAGCTTCCAAGGATTTCAGACAAAGCCAGTCACCGCTCAGGCTCTATTCTAGTGTACCCAGGACCACGAAGAATACCTTCAGGCGTATGTCCGAAGGTTTCTGCGTCTGAGGGCACAGGCGCCAACAGTGCCCAATGAAATTGTCATTGAGGCCATGATTAAGGGGCTTCGGCCGGGACCTTCAGCGCAATACTTTGCCAGGAAGCCACCACAAACTTTGGAGAAGCTGCTCCAGAAGATGGACGAGTATATTCGAGCTGACAATGACTTCCGCCAAAGAAGGGAGGAAGCATTCAGGTTCTCTGAAATGACCAGGGGCTTCGGAGGAAGATTTCACCCGAGGCACGTTAGGTCAATTCATAACTCTACTCAAAGTGATGATCGAGGGAGCCAGCAGCAAAGGCCACAATACTCTTCACAAGCTTCGGGGCAGCAACAAAGTTCTTTTCGGCCGTCAGCGCCAAGGGGCAGAGGCGCCAGGGGCTTCGGGGGAAGGTTTGGAGATCAGCCAAGAAAAATTTACTGCCTATTCTGTGGTGAAGACAAGGGCCATACCACCAGGATGTGCCACGTAACCATCCAGAAGCAGAAGGAGATAGCAGAAGCAGCAGCGCAACAAAGTCAGCCGAAGCAGGTCATGCATACTGCTTCGTATCATTCACCTTATATTCCAGAATATGTAGGCAACCACCCTGCAGCTTCTGTTGCTTCGGCAAGCCAACCCCAAGCATCTTGGCAGCAGCCTCCACCGCCACCACCAACACAAAGAGGTCAGCAGCCAGAAGGGAGTCAGCGCATTAACCTTCAGCGGGACTTCAGAGAGGAGTCCGAAGCTCGCACAGTCAATAGCACTGTGCCAGAGTCGAAGCACATTTACTGACAAATATCCTACCTCAGCAGCAGCTCTTTCGCATTTTTATATTCACTATTACTTTCTTTTTAATAAGAAACAATTAAGGGTAGTTTTAATGTCTTTTATCGCCTTTCAATTTTTTGTAATAAAAATATATCTTCTCCATAGGCCTAAGCTGCTGAAGCATGAGAATTTATGTTGGCAAGGAGGATTTTCAAAGTTATCAAAAACCTATTCTAAGGAACAAAGTATAATTTATTCGAAGCAACAAAAAGCCGTTCCTAAGGGAGCGCAGTGTAAGTTTTCTGAGCCTACAGCGAAAAATAAGCGCTGATTCCGCTGAAAGTAAAAGGCGAAGAAGCTCCTAAGGGAGGCTTACAGCGAAAAATAAACGCTGATTCCGCTGAAAGTAAAAGGCGAAGAAGCTCCTAAGGGAGGCTTACAGCGAAAAATAAACGCTGATTCCGCTGAAGTAAAAGGCGAAGAAGCTCCTAAGGGAGGCTTACAACGAAAAATAAACGTTGATTTCATCAATCTTCGGCAAATATCATTTTGCACAACATTACATCATTACATCATTCGCATAGCATAACATCATACATCATAGTGCATCAACAATGCAAGAAGGGAGGGTTTTATATTGATGGCCGAAGATTGTTTTAAAGAATTACTGACAAGGCACAAGAAATAGCCGCTGAAGAGTTATACCTTCGTCAATTACTGAAATGAAAGGATCTATTGGTTATTGATTTTACAAGGATTGATTATTGATTTTTACGAAGCATGAAAAGAAGGGAAGGTGTTTTTTCGCCGAAGACTCAAAAATGGTATGTGTATGATGTTTCATGCATCGTCAAAAATGGAATTATAAACAGCTAATATGTTACACAATGTTACACGATTTTTGACAAACATTACAAGCTAAATGTTTTTACAGTAGCATTTAATCTTCTTCTAAGACTAGTTCTGCAGCTTCATTTAAAAGTTGATCAACAACTCTATCCATGATGGCTTCTGCCATTTGTCTAATTTCGTCATCCCCCTTTGTCTGAGGGCTTGGAACTAGCTCAGCAGGTTCTGAGAAAAGAAAAGGTACGGATATGTTATTACAAGCCGTGAACAAGTTCAAAATCAAAAGATTACAGCGAAGAGCCAATTATCACTAATTAGTACCTATTTGCCCTTTGGGCTCTGTACTTTTCTCAGCAGCCTCTGCTATTTTTCTAGCATCGTGGATGCCTTTTTCGCTCTTTTGAATAATTTCTTGAGCCATTTCTCGTCCGCCATTGTCCCAAATATCGGTGAAATATTTTCCGCCGACCATGCTCGCTTCGGCTGAGGGGTCTTTAATGTCTTCCAAGGACAAAGTAGTTTCGGACTGCGCCAAAGATTTTATATGCTCGCAACCTTTCCTCTCCAAAACAGTAGCGATTCCTCTAGCACCAAAAAAAGCACATATGTCTCCGAGGCTATTCAGGATTTCCTCGAAGGCCTCAGCTTCGTGAATGATCCATTCAATCGGACCTTCAGGATTGCCCCTTGAGAAATTCTCTTCACTAGAGAATGCGCCAACGTTGGCGAAGCTGGATTTTATCCTCTTAACACACTCTATGGATTTAACATAGCATCTTCTCTGGGATGCACGAAGCTCTTTAACATTTATTCCTAAATGATTGGCCCATTGATCACTAAGCTCTCGTTTTGTCTCTTCAAGTATACGTTCTTCTTTAGCTCTAGCTAGCTGTTTCTGAAGATCTTTAATTTCACGTTTTTGGGCTTCGGCCTGGGCCTTTGAGGCAGCTTCGTCCTCTTTTATCTTGTCCACCAATGTAAGCAGAATTTTATCCTTTTCCAGAGCTTCGTTTCTCAGCTTAATAACCTCTGATCGTAGGTTGTTGAAAGCAATATCATAGCTCTCGTCTTCGGCATTCTTTTGCACTCTCAACGCGTTGCTTAGTATTAAACCCTATATGCAAAAGAGTTGGTATAAGAATATAAAAAATGATTTGCAAATTATAAAATTTCCAAACACGTAGTTCTCATACCTTCAGGCTATTATATGCAAGACTATCTGCAAGATCGTCCTTCGTCATAGCACAGAGTCCAGCTTCAAGCTTCGGAAACCCCATACTTCTAGCCATCTCCCGACAGACAGATAATTCTTTGTTGTCTGGGAGGCAGTATAGGAAGTCATCTTCGTTTGTCCCATTGAACACTAGTGCCCCTTTCGGATATTTCAATTCTTTGGCATAGTGATTAGCTTCAAAAACTTCTTCTTCGGATATTTTTTTCTCCGAAGCGTGTCGCACAATATAATCGTATATTTTGGAAGGTGCTTCGGGGGCAGCAGTATCAATTTCTTCAACCAAAATTGGCTCTAACATCTTCATTTTTTCAGTTGCCTTTGCAATTTTCGTTTCTTCTGTTTCCAAAGGTTTTACCTTGGTTGGCTCTGAAGGCCTGACTTCAGTTCCAGTCTGTTGCTTCGAAGCTTCAGCAACAGATGCTTCAGCAGACGCTTCAGAAGTTTCAGCAGTCTTCTTTGGAGTTATGCTTGAAGATTTAATCGTCTCCAAAACATCTAACACATTAACCATTCTTTTTCTTTTCGGGGTCACTGTTGGCCCCTTTTTAATTTTTGCTACTTCAATTTCTCCTAAAGGACTTAAAATTTCTGATATTTTTACTCCCTCAGCTGATGTTTTTGCTTCTTCAGTCTTTGGTTCTTCCATCTTTTCTGTTACTGGCACTTCGGCCAACTCTTTGATTTCTGGCAGCAGGGTTGGTTCTTTAGCTTCGGTGGCCGAAGAGGTCTCACCGGCGAACTCAGGCACCGTGGCTGGTTCAATATAGCGTGGCCGGTGTGTAAGAACCTTTACCCTCTTTCTCTTCGGCGCTAGCTCGCTAGGAGCGGGTGAAGCAGTTTCTTTCGCAGAAGTTGTGCCTTTTCTTTTTTGCCCCCGCGCTGGATAGTGGTAGTCGGGGTAGACAAAACCAATTGCATCAAATACTCGGTTGAGTCTTTTCTTTTTTCGGCCTCCGAAGGCCGCTGACAATGCAGTGTCTTTGGCCTTCGAATATACCCCAAGCAATTCATCACTTATAGTCTCAGTGCTCTTTAACCAATCATCATCTGATTCAATGAACTTGTCTCCGTACTTGAAT
This sequence comes from Zea mays, assembly GCF_902167145.1. NCBI lineage: Eukaryota > Viridiplantae > Streptophyta > Magnoliopsida > Poales > Poaceae > Zea > Zea mays. The sequence goes on along the minus strand of NC_050102.1, from coordinate 23,132,657 downwards.
GCATACTTCAGCCTGACTAGCCCACCTTCGTCAGTTTCTTTAACAGTTTCTTTCGGCATTTCCCAGTTATCTGCAAGTGGCCACACTCTGAAGGCAATGTGTTCTTGTATTAAATCCCTTGTCCCAATAAAAGAGCAGACTACGCCGAAGGCCCGTTGGCATTCTTCGGCTACTTCATCCATTTCTACCTTCGGTTTCCAGAGTCCGAAGCGCTGCCAGATAGGGCACATGATGATATCCTTAATATCTTCTCGAACCTTCAAATCATTTTTTACATAGAACCATTCCTTCATCCATTCTCCGGGCCATCTCTTCCGAAAGGTTGGCACGGGACAGCTTGATCCAGAGCGAGCACCGAAGCTGTAACAACCAAAGTTGTTATGATATTGCTCTTTACCCCAGGGCTTCGTCTCATATAATAACTCATGTATATTGCAAAAGCTTTTCGCACTTGGCTCTAGGCCCTGGCTCTTCACGGCCCAGACGAAGACTCCCATTCTTATTATTGCTTCAGGGGTAAGTTGATGAAGGTAAACCTGATATATTTTCAGAACTTCTACCACAAACCTGCTTATAGGGAATCGTAGCCCAGCTTTAAAAAAGCTTCGAAAGATCACGACTTCATTATCTTCGGGAGTTGGCACAGTCCTCTCTCCGTCATCTGCCCTCACGATGGACATATCTCGAAAATATCTTCCCTCATGTTTTCAAGGTGACTTTGCCCAATAGTTTATTTTCCGAAGACTGAATGGCTTGGTCGCCATGGTCGATCTTCGGAATCCTCACCCCCGCTGTCTGCATCATAACTATCACTTTCACCAGTATCTTCAGATAAGCCTTCCAAAATCTCCCTAGTAATTTTCTCTGTATTTGTTTTTGCTATTGATTCAATGAAGCCTAGATTTTTCTCCTCAGAAAGGCTCAGCTTCACTCCGGCAGCAACTTTCTTCTCCTCAGACATCCCTTCGGAAATTCTGCCTCTCGGCTCCGAAGCTTAAAACTAGGGAGGCAGTCAAATATTTGTGGGCAGAAAGCTATTTGAGCAGGTAAAACAGATGGCAAGAGAGCATGCCAAATAACTTGTGGTGAGCCCTTATTTATACACCTAGTATGTCGAAAACTGGAGGGTCCCGCTTGTCAATGACTGTTGCTATTCTAGCAAAAGGAAGGTGTTTTTTCGGACCTTCGGCTCATAGCCTTCGTCCATATCGCAATATAAACTTATCTTTACAGCAAATTAATATTGCGAGGGGCTACTGTTGGGGGCCTTCGGCTTCCGAAGGTCCTCAAAAACGTAATTTGACTATGTTTTCCAAGAGAAATATGTGAACGGGTACCTTCGAAGTCAAGTTGCGAGTATACAAGAACATGGTTAAGACGAAGCTTGACTGGGACGGCGATCACGACGAAGGATAAGACGATCACGAAGCTATGTGCAGAAGAGCTTCGGCATAACGGCGAAAAAGGGAAACCGACTTAAAGATGAAAAGCCAAATTAGACCTCGAAGAATTACTATAGAGTTATTGATAAATGTAAAGGGCATTAATGTAATTTTGCATGGGCTGCGTCCCGTGCCTATAAATAGGTGAACAGTATTCCCGTACTGTTCACGCTGACTTGGCATTCACTTTTGCATCACGCCTGTATTCTCATTCCTTCAAGCCGAAGGTACATTTGTAATTTACTATTGTTTACACAAGTAATATAAATGGAAATAGATTAATAATAATGTTTACAAAAATTATGTTATTTTCTGTACTTTGTATAAATGTTCTCCATCTTTTATCATGATCGTGAAGGTATGTCCTTCATGACCTTCGTCCTAGATTCATTATATCCGAAGGGAATTAATGATCCGAAGGACGAAGGGCTTTAATATTTAACATTTTATGTTGCCTTGTTCTTGATTCATAGCATTTGAGAACAAGTCCCCAACAGGTGCGTCCCCCGCTCATGCACTAGGTCAGCCTCCCCACGTGCGTCAGTCAAACTCCCGGTCCAACAACCAACCTCCCGCGTGGGACGCAAGCCATAAATTACAGTTCTGTTTTTTAGCGAATAGCATAAATAGTCCACATAAATAGTGTAAATAGTTCACAGAGATAGCATAAAACCCCACCCAACTACTAGACCATGTGCACATGCGCAGTGCATGCATGTAAATCCTATTTTTATAGTAGATCTGATAATTATGGCAGATTGTGTGAGTTTTTTTTGCATGTACGTAAATTTTAGATCACATTTTCGTTTCCATTGCATGCTCACAAAAATTGGATGCTCAATAAATATAGGATCACTCCAATAGTCATGCAACTAGGATCATTAAAACCAGTTTTGATATTTGCTGATACTAATTACGCTATACGGTATAGATATTTATGCATTTTGGTACACTGCGTAAAAAAATGTTTCCTACTACATGCGCATAAATTTAGTATGACAGGAATATGCGATGAAATGGAAATTGATTGGCATGCATGTAAACAATAAAATCTTATTTTTAAATGATGCATTTTTGCATAAATATATGGTCGCTCTAACAGCCAAGCAGCTAGGCTTGTTACAACCAGTTTATGATATATACTGATACTAATTATGATACACTGTCTTGGTATTTTTGCAATACAGAACGCTGCATGTGGTACACTGGTAGACACATCTTTAGATTTGAGCATAAAAACCTTAAGTTTTGAGCGTAAAACCCCTCAGTTATGTGCGTAAATATCGAGCATATGAGAGAGGTTGATAATTTTGGTGCGTTGTATTCACAATCCTATTTTTATGGTACATCCAAAAAATTATGGGGGTCGAATGCATGCGGTTTCTCTTTTTATACAGATCCAAAAATTATGTCAGATCATGGGAGTTTTCATTGCATACGTGCAAATTTTGGATGATATTTTCGTTTTCACTGCACACAAGCAAAAAATAGGATGTCATGATTCACGCAGAGAATAAATTCTTATACAAAGTCGTATAAATACATACAATGTATAACATAATTGATAAGAAAACATAATATCGGTTCAACTAACGGTGGCTATGAACCAGTGACGAGATGAGCTCGTCATCTGAAGGTCCCTCCTGCTCCCCCCACTTCTCCCCCTTCTCTGTACTCCATGTAGTGGATGGTTGCTGTTGTGGCTTGCTGCTCTTCAACCAATGCTCTGTGTTGTTGACTTGCTGCCCTCTACAGAGTTTGATGCTGACCGTGCATAAGTGGAAGTTATTATGAATAATGTAGAATCATCGGTCGCATTAGGTGGTGCTCCTGGTGCTGGTTCAGCAGCTTCTGCTACTCCAGACTCTGCTGCTTTTGTTGAAAAGTCTATAGCATCACTTCCACCAAAGCTTGCATCCCAAGCTATTGACGTGAAGAGGAAAGCCAAATCACAAGATCCGAGATGGAAATATGGTTGGTGGCCAGATTCTACAAAGGACTTTGTGCAGTGCATTTTCTGTAGGAAGATCATCCCTTCTGGGATAAAAAGGTTCAAGCAACATCTCGCTGGAGGTTTTGGTGATACAATGAAATGTAGTAGTGTGTCTGAATTGATTTCAAAAGAGATGCTTGCTTACCTAAGGAAGAATGCAAGGTCTTTGGTTGTGAATGTGGATGAAGATGGTGGAGAAGATGAAAATGAAGGTAAAAAAGAACAAGTTGTAGTTGAACCAAGTTCTGAGACTAAGGTTAAGCAAGAGAAGAAGAAGATAAATCAGTCAGCCATTAGTGCATTTGTTGTTTCAGCACCACCAAAACCACAAACTCAGAAGCACTCTAAGTCAGTGAGTTCTATGCTTTGCAAGACACCAGAAGAAGTGGTTGCTGAGAGGCATAGATCTAAAACTTCTCAATCAACACTTGAGCACTGCACCAAAAAAGATAAGGAGGCCAAACATACAGTTGATGACCATGTTGTTGATTTCCTATATGAGAATAATATTCCATTAAATGTTGTTAAATCTAGAAGTTGGGAGATTATGCTTGAGTCAATTGGGCAGTATGGCCCTGGATATCACTCACCATCATACCATGACACAAGGGTTCCTTTGCTTGATAGAGCTGTGGATAGGACATCATAATTGAGAACATGAGGAGGCTTGGAAAGAATATGGGTGCAGTCTTATGTCTGATGGGTGGACTGATATGAGGCAACGCCACATAATAAATTTTCTCGCCAATAGTCCAGTAGGGACCTTATTTCTTGAGTCTGTTGATGCTTCAAGTGAGGTAGCTAATGCTCAAATGTTGGCAGATTTATTGGAGAAGCAAATCAACAAGATTGAGAAGGAGTATGTGGTCCAGGTATAGACAATGGGGCCAACTTCAAGGCAGCGGGTAGGATTCTTGTGGACAAGATGTCCCATTTGTTTTGGACACCTTGTGCTGCCCACTGCTCGGATTTGATGTTGGAAGACATTGGTAAGATAAAAGATTTTAGTACTTGTATCAATATGGAAAAGAAGGTGTCAAGGTTCATCTACAAGCATGGGAGACTTCTTGACCAAATGAGAGAGGGGGATCTAGTGAGGCCAACAGTGACTCGATTTTCTACCTCCTTCCTTACATTGACAAGCATGTATAGGCATAGGAATGGACTGAGAGCTTTATTTTATTGTGAAAAATCACATGCTAGTTGTTTCTCTACTACCACAGAAGGGCAACAAGCAGAAAATATTGTCCTGCCAGCCCCATTTTGGAATAAAGTTGAAAATTTCCTTAAAGCAACACAACCACTACTTGTTTCCTTGAGGATAGCTGATGGAGATGAGACACCAGCAGCTCCTGAAATTCTTGCAGCCATGGATGTGGCAAAAAACACAATCAAGGAAGCTTTGAAAGACTAAAAGGGAAATAGTCTCAACATTTCCTATAATCGATTTTGGTGTTTGACGACCATCACAAACCTTATGGACTAACAAGTTTGTCTAGTTGATCATTCCACAAGTGCATAAGTTCATCTACAACTATTCTAAAGTCGCCTGTCCGGAATACCGTAGATTATTCCGGACAGGAGAAGCTTTTTGGAAAATTACCTAAGCGCGGACCGTCCGGGCCCTTGCGACGGACCGTCCGCGACACTAGGGTGAGCCTCGGACAGAACCAATGCAAAAACACAAGTCTACACCACGGACCGTCCGATGAAAAGCAAGCACCGTCCGAGACCAGGCGCGGACCGTCCAGTCGGCGCAGAACCGAAAAACCCGAAGGTGACAGGTTGGGTAAAATGAATTATAGCGTCCTCGCGGACCGTTCGGGGTGCACGACCGGACCGTCCGCGACTACCTTTATCTGACATCTGACGACACATTTAATGCATAGTATCCGTTGATATAGCCGTTACTGCTGACCGTTGCGATTGTAGCCGTTGATGTGCAGGGGCGGACCGTCCGGACCAGGGGCGCGGACTGTCCGTGGTCGGTAGAAAGGGAGCAACCGCTAAGAAGTGGTTGGGGGCTATAAATACAACCCCAACCACCTCCATTCACTTCACCCAAGCATTCCAATCCTTTGCATTCAATACAAGAGCTAGCAATCCATTCCAAGACACAATCAAAGCTTCCAATCTCTCCAAGTTCCACAATTGAGACAAGTGATCATTAGTGATTAGCGACTTGAGAGAGAGAGTGATCCGTGTGATATTGGTCGCTCCTGTTGCTTGGCTTTTGCAATCGTGCTTTCTTCTTCCTCATTCTTATTCTTCAAGTGACTTGTAATCAAAGCAAGAGACACCAATTGTGTGGTGGTCCTTGTGGGGTCTAAGTGACCCATTTGATTAAGGAGAAAGCTCACTCGGTCTAGGTGACTGTTTGAGAGAGGGAAACAGTTGAAAGAGACCCGGTCTTTGTGACCACTTCAACGAGGATTAGGTTCTTTGGAAGCAAACCTCGGTAAAACAAATCACCATGTCATCCGCTTTATTTCTTGGTTGATTTGTTTTCCCCTCTCTCTCTCAGACTTGGATTTAATTCTAACGCTAACCCCGGCTTATAGTTGTGTTTAAAGTTTGTAAATTTCAGATTCTGCCTATCCACCCCCCCTCTAGGTGACTTTCAATTGGTATCAGAGCCCGATACTTCATTAGAGTCTAACAACTCGAAGTGATGCCGGGATGATCCGCCAAGAGGGAGATGGAAACGGACACAAGCCACGGGAAGGCTCCATCAAAGGAGTCCGACGCAAAAGGAAGGGAGGACTCACCTCCCCGCGTCAAGTCGCACCGGAGTGGCGACAAGAAGAAGAAGATGAAGAAAGTGGTCTACTACGAGACCGATTCTTCGTCGCCCTCCACCTCCGGCTCTGATGCTCCGTCCGTCACTTCTAAGCGCCATGAGCGCAAGAAGTTTATTAAGATCCCCCTACGCTATCCTCGCATTTCTAAACACACTCCTTTACTTTCCGTCCCATTAGGCAAACCACCGATTTTTGATGGTGAAGATTATTGTATGTGGAGTGATAAAATGAGGCATCATCTAACCTCACTCCACGCTAGCATTTGGGACATTGTTGAGTTTGGAGCACAGGCATCCATGGGGGATGAAGGATATGATTCGGACGAGGTCGCCCAAATCTGGCATTTTGACTCCCAAGCCACCACTATACTCCTCGCCTCTCTATGTTGAGAGGAGTATAATAAGGTGCAAGGGTTGAAAAGTGCCAAGGAAATTTGGGACGTACTCAAGACCGCGCACGAGGGAGATGAGGTGACCAAGGTCACCAAGCGGGAGATGATCGAGGGGGAGCTCGGTCGATTCATCCTCAACCAAGGGGAGGAGCCACAAGCCATGTACAACCGGCTCAAGACCTTGGTGAATCAAGTGCGCAACCTCGGGAGCACAAAATGGGATGACCATGAAATGGTCAAGGTTATTCTAAGATCACTCATTTTTCGTAACCCTACGCAAGTTCAATTAATTCGTTGTGATCCTAGATATAAGCTAATGTCTCCCGAGGAAGTGATAGGAAAGTTTGTGAGCTTTGAATTAATGATCAAAGGCTCCAAACAAATCGTCGAGCAAGGTGGCATCTCCACACCCGAGGTGCAACCCGTCGCATTCAAAGCGACGGAGGAGAAGAAAGAAGAGTCTACGTCAAGTAGGCTCCCCATCGACGCCTCCAAGCTCGACAACGAGGAAATGGAACTCATCATCAAAAGCTTCCGCCAAATCCTCAAGCAAAGGAGGGGGAAGGATTATAAACCCCGCTCCAAGAAAGTGTGCTACAAGTGTGGTAAGCCTAGTCGCTTTATAGCAAAATGTCCTATTTCTAGTGATAGTGACAGGGGCGATGACAAGAAGGGAAGGAGGAAAGAAAAGAAGAAGTACTACAAGAAGAAGGGTGGTGATGCCCACGTGTGTCGAGAATGGGACTCCGACATGAGCTCCACCGACTCCTCCTCCGATGAGGATGGCGCCAACATCGCCGTCACCAAAGGCCTCTTCTTCCCCAACGTCGGTCACAAGTGCCTCATGGCAAAGGACGGCAAGAAAAAGAAGGTACAAGCTAGAACCACCCCCAAGTTACTACATCTAGTGATGAGGGTAGTTCTAGTGATGATGAAGATAATTTGCTTGCCCTTTTTGCCAACCTTAACATGCAACAAAAAGAAAACTTAAATGAATTGATAGGAGCTATTCATGAGAAGGATGAACTCTTGGATAGCCAAGAGGAATTCCTTATTAAGGAAAACAAAAAGCATGTTAAAGTTAAAAATGCTTATGCTCAGGAAGTAGAGAAAAATGAAAATTTATCTAAGGAGCTTAGCATTTGCCATGACACTATCTCTAACCTTAGAACTGAGAATGCCAAATTACTTGCTAAGGTTGAAAAGAGATATGTTTGTGATGATTCATTTGCCAATCTTAAAAATGATAATGCTAGTTTAATTGCTAAGATTGACAAATTGAATGAATCAATTTCTAGCCTTAAGATTGAGAATGATAAGCTAATTTCTAAGGCTAAAGATTTAGATGTTTGCAATGTTTCTATTTCCAATCTTAGAAATGAGAATGCCATATTACATGCTAAGATTGATGAACTAAATGCTTGCAAACCCTCTACATCCACTGTTTATCATGTTTCCATTTGCATGAGATGTAGAGACCTTAATGTTGATGCTATCCATGATCACATTGCTATGATTAAACAACAAAATGATCATATAGCTAAACTAGATGCTAAAATTGCCGAGCATGAACTAGAAAATAAAAAATTTAAATTTGCTCGTAGCATGCTTTATAATGGGAGACGCTCTGGCATTAAGGATGGCATTGGCTTCCAACATGGATACAATGTCAAGCTTAATGCCCCTAAGAAATTATCTAATTTTGTTAAGGGTAAAGCTCCCATGGCTCAGGATAACGAGGGCTATATTTTATATCCTGCTGGTTATCCCGAGCACAAGATTAGAAGAATTCATGCTAAGAAGAATCATTTTGTTTCCCATCATCCTTTTTGTATAAGAATGAGGCTTCTAGCTCTAGGCTTTCTACCCATGTTAAAATGCCTAAAAAGAAATCTCTTATTGCATCAAATGAGCATAATGTTTCATTTAAAAATTTTGATGCTTCTTATGTTTTGACTAACAAATCCGGCAAGGTAGTTGCCAAATATGATGGGGACAAACACAAGGGCTCAAAGACTTGTGTTTGGGTACCCAAGGTTCTTGTTTCTAATGTCAAAGGACCCAAGACTGTTTGGGTACCTAAGAACAAGGCCTAAACTTGTTTTGTAGGTTTATGCATCCGGGGCTCAAGTTGGATCATTGATAGCGGATGCACAAACCACATGACAGGGGAGAAAAGGATGTTCTCCTCCTACGAGAAAAACGAAGATCCCCAAAGAGCTATCACATTCGGGGATGGAAATCAAGGCTTGGTCAAAGGACTTGGTAAAATTGCTATATCACCTGACCATTCCATTTCCAATGTTTTTCTTGTAGATTCTTTAGATTACAATTTGCTTTCTATTTCTCAATTATGCAAAAATGGGTTACAACTGTCTTTTTACGGATATAGGTGTCACTGTCTTTAGAAGAAGTGATGATTCAGTAGCATTTAAGGGAGTATTAGAGGGTCAGCTATACTTGGTTGATTTTAATAGAGCTGAACTTGATACTTGCTTAATTGCTAAGACTAATATAGGTTGGCTCTGGCATCGCCGACTAGCCCATGTTGGGATAAAGAATCTTCACAAGCTTCTAAAGGGAGAACACATTTTGGGACTAACCAATGTTCATTTTGAGAAAAACAGGGTTTGTAGCACATGTCAAGCAGGGAAGCAAGTTGGTACACATCATCCACACAAGAACATCATGACGACCGACAGGCCGCTTGAGCTATTCCACATGGATCTATTCGGCCCGATCGCTTACATAAGCATCGGCGGGAGTAAGTATTGTCTTGTAATTGTGGATGATTATTCTCGCTTCACTTGGGTAATCTTTTTGCAGGAAAAATCACAAACCCAAGAGACCTTAAAGGGATTCTTGAGACGGGCTCAAAACGAGTTCGGATTGAGGATCAAGAAAATAAGAAGCGACAATGGGACGGGGTTCAAAAACTCTCAAATAGAAGGATTTCTTGAGGACGAGGGCATCAAGCATGAGTTCCCTTGTGATACCCCAATTTTCTGAAAAGAAGTTAAACTTATTTTTCTCTTTTCTTTCATGTTCTGTGGCATTGGGGTTTGGAGTTTTAGGAGGCATTCCTCAGAAAACAGTAGATCTTTTGGCATCTTTCTGCTGGGGTCGGGAGCTCAAAGGGGAGAGCGAGTTTGGGCCATTGATCTCGATCCGGTGGATGGGAGCCCCCCCTCTCCTTCTCCCCAATTGGGTTGCAGCTGCCCCCCTCCCTCTCTTGCTCTCCTCCCCATTGGCAGCCGCCCCCTACCCTCTCCATGGCTCCCTCCTCCCTCTAGATCCCCCACGCAGTAAGGATCAAGAAGAGGAGGAGCACGTTGAATTGAAGAGGAAGAGAGGATCAAGGATATGTTCTTCCCCATCTCTTCTTGAAGATTTTCTTGGGGAAAACCGTAGGTATGGATGAAATCCTTGTTCCTCCCTGTAATTATGTGCTTTTGGAGGTTGTGGATCATGGGGATTAAAGGATTAGAGGTTGGATTAGATGTGGGGTTAGGTTTTGATCTCGAATTTAGTTTTCTGCGGAATGACATATTCGATAGTTTCTGTTCATGCCAGTTTTCCGTGGTCTTAGTGGCCTCAAAAAAATGAAAAGTCTATATATGAGTCGTAGATAATTTGTAGATCTTTCTGTGGCCGCGAAGAACAACTCAATCGAACATCAGATCAGAAAGTTATTGCAGTTTTATTATAGTAGTTTTTTCAGTCTCATAATTCTGTGCAGAATCTGTTCTCTTAAGATTTAGGCAATTTTATCAATATAATTCAATCTTGGGTTTGTAAGAAAAGTTATAGATAATTTCATAAGCTTTACATATTGTTAAAAAGTGCATTCATATGAATTATGAAACTCCAGTTATGTTTGTTTTACTGTGGTTGTTCCTGTTTGCCTGACAAAAATGAGCGGGTCTGTTCACTGGTAGGTTTCATCAGGTAAATGGCCGAATTGGCTCTTCCAACTATGGAGACTTCTGTAGAGGGATAAAAGTTCTTACTGCCAGTAGAATTTCATTATTTTTGGTAGAGTGGTTTTGAGATATCGAATTTTTAAGTTAACTACGCTACTGTCTGAAACAGATTCAGTCAGTTATCTTGTCAAATGTTTTAGAACTTATAGATGGCAGAATTTAATTATCCATTGAATACCGAAGTTGTAGGGTATTTTGTGCAGATACTCCAAGATTATTTATTATTTGTTTGATATCACCACTATTATAATTTTAAAGATACAAAATTAACAAACAGCGCTGCTGCTGTATGGCATGTGGTTCAGGGTGGGAGGCTTTCCACCAGATCTTGGTTTCAAGTGTAGGAGCGATTTGTTGATTGTTGGCAAATGTTTGTGAAATATTTGTACTAAGTTTTTGCCCGCTAGCAGGTGGCTACACTCCAGATCATGCCTAATACATTTCTTCTTCTTCGATGAAGGCAAGTGAATGTAGCGGTGGTTGCTTCCGTTCTGACCTGTTATTTCTATTGCCTACACTCTAATATTCAGAAGTATTGGATTCTTTCATAATTGGACTCTATGGTGATGCTTTACATGCTTGCATTATACTGATGCTCAATCATATATTGATGATGATTATGATTCGAGTATGACTCATGAGATTAATTCACACCCCTGAAGGCAAATGAAGTATTATTTGAGGTTGGTATTGTATCTGAAGGTAAATGAAGTATTATTTGAGGTTGTATTGTATGTGAAGGAAGTGAAGTATATTGATAAATGCAGCATGCCATATACATTGCATGATACACTTGCATATGAAGTCGGGTCGTGACCTATGGTCCGACCGTACCGGTACAACTTAGCATCGTACGTTGCCCGAGGAGGGGTACGATGCGGCTTCATACCCTTAGAGGTATGAAGGCAGAGGACATATGCATTGCATTCATATGCATTCATTGAAGTGATATTTGCAGACGATGTGGTTTTATACCCTCAGAGGTATGAAGATAGAGTACCTACACTTTGCACTCCTATGCATACATTGAAGTTTGCAGGTTTTGTAGGTTTTGTTGACGCAGGGAAGTGTTATACAACCTATTGTGGTTGTTCGAGGAAATGAGATGGTATTGGTTATATTGGGACTACTGAGTTCTATATCTACAAGTATTTTTGATCTTAATTGTGATTCTTTTAAAATGTTGATTAATTCAATTTGTGGTTTAAATATCTCGTCAAAACAATTCGCTTGCTGAGATGTTTCATCTCACTCTTTCATTACTCAATGCAGATGCTTGTTGCTCATCCAGGGAAGTGGGAAGTAGCAGCACATCCACCTCCACTCTCATAATAACGCTGCTTAGGCGCAGTCATGATTTAATTAGAAGCTTCTTGACAAAGGATGTTTGCTTCTAACTAGTTGTGCGCACTGGTTAATTTAGTTCATGTCGTTATGGTTGTCTTCCCATTGCTAGCAGATTATTAATGTCAATTATGTTTTCTTATCATGATATCTATTTATACTTTGTTGCTTCCCCGTTTATGCAATTTTCAAAGGAGATGCTGTCGAAATTTTATATACGAATGTTAGAGGTGTAGTTTGGTAGCATTCTGGGGTGTTTTTGAATCCTAGGGTGTTACAATTAATATCAAAGCATAGGCTTTAGATTCTTGGCAATTTGAAGATAAATTTGACACACTTGCACATATAGGAAGGGTATGGGTTCAAATATCTTTGATATATGTTAATGTCTTTGAAGTGCGGATGAAATAATTTCACCCTCCCTATTCCTTTACGGTGGTGTGGTAAGTTGTTTATGACTTAATGCCTAATATAATTCACTTCTAAATTTTGATATTGTTTATTAATGTGATTGATATCGCTGATCTTTTGTGAGATTGAAGTTGCTATTATGCTGGTGATATACATGTATGCCTATGTTGTTTTCAACATGTTTTTCATGGTTGAGTTTTATTACAATAATATTGTTATATATGCTTGATTAAGGATGTTTCTAAGAGGAGTGTGAATTGCGTGTTTTGGGTTACAAGGTAACCATTAATTTGAATTAAGTTGTTGGGCGGTTGGTGGATAGCTCCAACTATCTTTGCAAAGAATGATTGTTTATGTCGAGAAACCAGTTCTGAAAGAAATGAATATTGGTACTTTTATATGGATTTTGGGGGAAGTCTTTACATAGCCAGAATGGCTTACATGTCTCTCTTGTATCGTGTGTTTAATAGCCACAATGCCTAGATGTGGTTTAAAGTGGTTGCATGTTAGTCATGCTAATTGTAGAATAAAATCTTTGATTTTCTTGATCCATTGATTATGTATTAATACGTTGAGGATCCGATGGTTCTCTCCCCGATGCATGTTTGTGGAGCCATTGTTGGACCACTTATCTATTGGTTTGAATGAAGTCATTGCCTAGCCTAGAGTTGGTTGTGTGTGGTTAGTCACCTATTCCTAAATGATGTGGTTTTTACATCAGCTTAAGATGTTTGCCAAATGTGTGAAGGATTACGGGGTTAGTATTGACCCTTTAGGTCTGGTACTTTGAGTGCATCATATGATAGAATGAAATGTAAGTTTCTGAACTACAGTAGATGAAGACTTATATTATGTGTAGGTTAACCTTACTAGTTGGATATTTTTCTTAGTTGAGATGTTGAATGAAGTATAGTGACATGGGTTAAGCAAGTATTGTGTTGTTGTTGGGCTGTCAGTGCTCTATGTAGAGTTTTTGGCATTTCTTTGATGAACTGTGCCGCACAAGATGTTATTGGCTTCTTGTCGGCTTTATTGCTCCATTAGTTCTGTAGATTTTCTCCCTTTTGGTGGGGTGCAAAGTATGTTAGATTACATGATTACCTTTTCATTATGGCAAGAACAAGGTTTAGGAAGATTAGGAGTTTTGTTTCAATATAACTACTTGTTTCGTGCTGCTGTGAGGTGAGGTGTTTGATCTTCTTATACATTCATCTGATGTGGATGTTTCACCATTGAATTAAAATGAATTGTTAAAGTTGGTAAAGAGTGTGCTTAGTGCGTATTACCCCTTCATAAAAGAGTGTCGTTTTAAGACATTGATGCTGATGTATGGCTGCATCCAAATTCGATGTTGTGAAATCGTAGTGTTGATTGCATCTATGACTTGGTTTCAGCTCTTGATGTCAGGTGCTGTAGTTTCCTTAGACAATTAGTCGATGTAGAAGTTCTTGTGTTAATTAAGACCAATAATGGACCCATGTTTTGCATGGTGCTGCTATATGGGGTACCTTGGATGTTTTATTGGAGTGGTCGAATTCGAGGACGAATTCTTTTTAAGGGGGGTAGAGTGTGATACCCTAATTTTCTAAAAAGAAGTTAAAATTATTTTTCTCTTTTCTTTCATGTTCTGTGGCATTGGGGTTTGAAGTTTCAGGAGGCATTCCTCAGAAAACAATAGATCTTTTGGCATTTTTTCTGCTGGGGTCGGGAGCTCAAAGGGGAGAGCGAGTTTGGGCCATTGATCTCGATCCGGTGGATGGGAGCCCCCTCTCCTCCCCAACCCTAGCCGCCCCCTCTCCTTCTCCCTAATTGGGTTACAACCGCCCCCTCCCTCTCTTGCTCTCCTCCCCATTGGCAGCCGCCCCCTACCCTCTCCATGGCTCCCTCCTCCCTCTAGATCCCCCCACGCAGCAAGGATCGAGAAGAGGAGGAGCACGTTGAATTGAAGAGGAAGAGAGGATCAATGATATGTTCTTCCCCATCTCTTCTTGAAGATTTTCTTGCGGAAAACCCTAGGTATTGATGAAATCCTTGTTCCTCCCTGTAATTATGTGCTTTTGGAGGTTGTGGATCATGGGGATTAAAGGATTAGAGGTTGGATTAGATGTGGGGTTACATTTTGATCTCGAATTTAGTTTTCTGCGGAATGGCAGATTCGACAGTTTCTGTTCATGCCAGTTTTCCGTGGTCTTAGTGGCCTCAAAAAAATGAAAAGTCTATATATGAGTCGTAGATAATTTGTAGATTTTCTGTGGCCATGAAGAACACCTCAATCGGACATCAGATCAGAAAGTTATTGCAGTTTTATTGTAGCAGTTTTTCAGTCTCATAATTCTGTGCAGAATCTGTTCTCTTAAGATTTAGGCAATTTTATCAACATAATTCAATCTCGGGTTTGTAAGCAAAGTTGTAGATAATTTCATAAGCTTTACAGATTGTTAAAAAGTGCATTCATATGAATTATGAAACTCCAGTTATGTTTGTTTTACTGTGGTTGTTCCTGTTTGTCTGACAAAAATAAGCGGGTCTGTTCACTGATAGGTTTCATCAGGTAAATGGCCGAATTGGCTCTTCCAACTATGGAGACTTCTGTAGAGGGATAAAAGTTCTTACTGCCAGTATAATTTCATGATTTTTGGTTGAGTGGTTTGTGAGATATCGAATTTTTAAGTTAACTACGCTGTTGTCTGAAACAGATTCAGTCAGTTATCTTGTGAGATATTTTAGAACTTATAGATGGCAGAATTTAATTATCCATTGAATATTGAAGTTATAGGATATTTTGTGCAGATACTCCTAGATTATTTGTTTGATATCACCACTGTTATAATTTTAAAGATACAAAATTAACAAACAGCGCTGCTGCTGTTTGGCATGTGGTTCAGGGTGGGAGGCTTTCCACCAGGTCTTGGTTTCAAGTGTAGGAGCAATTTGTTGATTGTTGGCAAATGTTTGTGAAATATTTGTACTAAGTTTTATGCCCGCTAGCAGGTGGCTACACTCCAGATCATGCGTAATACATTTCTTCTTCTTCGATGAAGGCAAGTGAATGTAGAGGTGGTTGCTTCCGTTCTGACCTGTTATTTCTATTGCCTACACTCTAATATTCAGAAGTATTGGATTTTTTCATAATTGGACTCTATGGTGATGCTTTACATGCTTGCATTGTACTGATGCTCAATCATATATTGATGATTATTATGATTCGAGTATGACTCATGAGATTAATTCACACCCCTGAAGGTAAATGAAGTATTATTTGAGGTTGGTATTGTATCTGAAGGTAAATGAAGTATTTTTTGAGGTTGTATTGTATGTGAAGGAAGTTAAGTATATTGATAAATGCAGCATGCCATATACATTTCATGATACACTTGCATATGAAGTTGGGTCGTGACCTGTGGTCCGACCGTACCGGTACAACTTAGCATCGTACGTTGCCCGAGGAGGGGTACGATGCAGCTTCATATCCTTAGAGGTATGAAGGCAGAGGACATATACATTGCATTCATATGCATTCATTGAAATGATATTTGCAGACGATGTGGTTTTATCCCTCAGAGGTATGAAGACAGAGTACCTACACTTTGCACTCCTATGCATACATTGAAGTGATATTTGCAGCTTTTGTTGACGTAGGGAAGTGTTATACAACCTATTGTGGTTGTTCGAGGAAATGAGATGGTATTGGTTATATTGGGACTACTGAGTTCTATATCTACAAGTATTTTTTATCTTAATTGTGATTCTTTTAAAATGTTGATTAATTCAATTTGTGGTTTAAATATCTCGTCAAAACAATTCGTTTGCTAAGATGTTTCATCTCACTCTTGCATTACTCAATGCAGGTGCTTGTTGCTCATCCAGGGAAGTGGGAAGTAGCAGCACATCCACCTTCACTCTCATAATAACGCTGCTTAGGCGCAGTCATGATTTAATTAGAAGCTTCTTGACAAAGGATGTTTGCTTCTAACTAGTTGTGCGCACTGGTTAATTTAGTTCATGCCGTTATGGTTGTCTTCCCATTGCTAGCAGATTATTAATGTCGATTATGTTTTCTTATCATGATATCTATTTATACTTTGTTGCTTCCCCGTTTATGCAATTTTCAAAGGAGATGCTGTCGAAATTTTATATACGAATGTTAGAGGTGTAGTTTGGTAGCATTCTATGGTGTTTTTGGATCCCAGGGTGTTACATCTCTTCTCCCTGCACACCTCAACAAAATGGTGTAGTGGAGAGGAAGAATAGAACTCTACTGGACATGGCAAGGACCGTGCTTGATGAGTACAAGACTCCGGACCAGTTTCGGGCGGAAGCAATCAACACTGCCTGCTACTCCATCAACCGGCTCTACCTTCACCGAATCCTCAAGAAGACATCATATGAACTCCTCACCGGTAAAAAGCCCAATGTTTCATATTTTAGAGTCTTCGGTAGCAAATGTTTTATTCTTGTTAAAAGGGGTAGAAAATCTAAATTTGCTCCTAAAGCTGTAGAAGGCTTTTTACTTGGTTATGACTCAAACACAAGGGCATATAGAGTCTTCAACAAATCCACTGGATTAGTTGAGGTTTCTTGTGACATTGTGTTTGATGAGACTAATGGCTCCCAAGTGGAGCAAGTTGACCTTGATGAGCTAGATGATGAAGAGGCTCCATGCGCCGCGCTAAGGAACATGTCCATTGGGGATGTGTGTCCTAAGGAATCCGAAGAGCCTCCACAAGCACAAGATCAACTGTCATCTTCCATGCAAGCATCTCCACCAACCCAAGATAAGGATCAGGCTCAAGATAATGAAGAAGAAAATCAGGAAGATGAGCCACCTCAAGAGGAGGACAATGGTCAAGGGGGAGATGATAATGATCAAGACAAGGAAGATGATCAAGAAATACAGGGTCAAAGACTGCCTCACCCAAGAGTCCACCAAGCGATTCAAAGAGATCACCCCGTGAACTCCATCCTCGGCGATATTCATAAGGGGGTAACCACTTGATCTCGTGTCACTCATTTTTGTGAACATTACTCTTTTGTTTCCTCTATTGAGCCATACATGGTAGAGGATGCATTAAGAGATTCGGATTGGGTGTTGGCAATACAAGAGGAGCTCAACAATTTCACGAGGAATGAGGTGTGGCATCTTGTTCCATGTCCTAACCAAAATGTTGTAGGAACCAAGTGGGGTTTCCGCAACAAGCAAGATGAGCATGGTGTGGTGACAAGGAACAAAGCCCGACTTGTAGCCAAGGGATATTCACAAGTCGAAGGTTTGGATTTCGGTGAAACCTATGCACCCGTAGCTAGGCATGAATCAATTCGAATATTACTTGCCTATGCTACTTACCATGGCTTTAAGCTTTACCAAATGGACGTGAAAAGTGCCTTCCTCAATGGGCCAATCAAGGAAGAGGTCTATGTTGAGCAACCTCCTGGATTTGAAGATAATGAGTACCCTAACCATGTCTATAAACTCTCAAAGGCGCTTTATGGGCTCAAGCAAGCCCTAAGAGCATGGTATGAATGCCTAAGAGATTTCCTTATCACTAATGGCTTCAAAGTCGGCAAAGCCAATCCTACTCTCTTTACTAAAACCATTGCAAATGATTTGTTTGTATGCCAAATTTATGTTGATGATATCATATTTGGGTCTACTAACAAATCTACTTGTGAAGAGTTTAGTAGCATAATGATCCAAAAATTCGAGATGTTTATGATGGGGTAGTTGAAGTACTTCCTAGGATTTCAAGTGAAGCAACTCCAAGAGGGCACCTTCATCAGCCAAACCAAGTACATTCAAGATATACTTACCAAGTTTGGAATGAAGGATGCCAATTCCATCAAGACACCCATGGGAACCAATGGGCATCTCGACCTCGACACGGGAGGTAGATCTGTAGATCAAAAGGTATACCGGTCGATGATAGGATCTTTACTCTATTTATGTGCATCCCGACCGGATATTATGCTTTCCGTATGCATGTGTGCAAGGTTCCAAGCCGATCCTAAGGAAGTTCACCTTAGGGCCGTGAAAAGAATCTTGAGATATTTAGTTCACACACCTAAGTTTGGTCTTTGGTACCCAAAGGGATCCACTTTTGATTTAATAGGTTATTTCAATGCTGATTGGGCAGGGTGTAAAATTGATAGGAAGAGCACATCAGGGACTTGTCAGTTTCTGGGAAGATCCCTGGTGTCTTGGGCTTCAAAGAAACAAAACTCAGTAGCTCTTTCCACCGTCGAAGCCGAGTATATTGCCGCAGGCCATTGTTGCGCGCAATTGCTTTGGATGAGGCAAACCCTTAGGGACTATGGCTACAAATTGAGCAAAGTCCCTCTCCTATGTGACAATGAGAGTGCCATCCGCATGGCGGATAATCCCGTTGAACACAGCCGCACTAAACACATAGCCATTCGGTAACACTTTTTGAGGGATCACCAACAAAGGGGGGATATCGAGATTGCTTATGTTAGCACCAAAGAACAATTAGCCGATATCTTTACCAAACCATTAGATGAGAAAACCTTTACCAAACTTAGGAATGAGCTAAACATTCTTGATTCTCGGAACTTTGATTGATACTTTGCACACATAGCTCATTTATATACCTTTGATCATATCTCTTTTATGTCTACGACTAATATGTTTTCAAGTGTATTCCTATGCTAAGTCATAGATTGAAAGGGAAATGGAGTTTTCGGCGAAGACAAGGCTTCCACTCCACTCTATCGGTATTATTTACCCTTCGCCGTCACTCCACACCGCTCTCCACTTTGGTATAATCTTCACTCTTATTACTAGTACCAATGGGGAGAAAGTAAAAAGGGCTCTCAAATGTCTCTGTTTTTGGCGATTAATACCAAAGGGGGAGAGAGTATTAGCCCAAAGCAAAAGGACCACACCACCACCAATTTCAAAGTTTTTAAAAGAAGTTTTCAATTAGTTAGTATTTTTCAAATTGGTATCTAAAAATATTTAATCTTCTTTCAATTGGTAAAACCCTCTTGAACACTAAGAGGAGAATTTCATTCAGTGGGTGTTTTGTTTTAGTCAAAGGAAAAGCATTTGAAATAGGGGGAGAAAATTTCAAATCTCAAAAATGCTTCTTGAAATCTTATTCATATACCTTTGACTATTTGCAAAAAGACTTTGAAAAGATTTTCCAAAAGAATTTGTAAAAACAAAACAAGTGGTGCAAATGTGGCCCAAAATGTTAAATATCAAATCAAACTTATATACTTAGAAATGCTTTCATAACTTATGCACATCTGTCAAAATGCAAACTAGTTACATTTCTACACTTTATATTTGCTTTGGTTTGTGTTGGCATCAATCACCAAAAAGGGGGAGATTGAAAGGGAAATAGTCTCAACATTTCCTATAATCGATTTTGGTGTTTGACGACCATCACAAACCTTGTGGACTAACCAGTTTGTCTAGTTGATCATTCCACAGGTGCATAAGTTCATCTACAACTATTCTAAAGTCGATTGTCCGGAATACCGTAGATTATTCCGAACAGGAGAAGCTTTTTGAAAAATCACCTATAAGTGCGGACCGTCCGGGCCCTTGCGGCGGACCGTCCGCGACACTAGGAAGCCTCAGACAAAACCAATGCAAAAACACAAGTCTACACTATGGACCATCCGATGAAAAGCAAGCACCGTCCGAGACCAGGCGCGGACCATCCGGTCGGCGCAGAACCGAAAAACCCGAAGGTGACGGGTTCGGTAAAATGAATTATAGCGTCCTCGTGGATCATCCGGGGTGCACGACTGGACCGTCCGCGACTGCCTTTATCTAACATCTGACGACGCATTTAATGCATAGTAGCCGTTGATATAGCCATTACTGTTGACCGTTACGATTGTAGCCGTTGATGTGCAGGGGCGGACTGTCCGGACCAGGGGCGCGGACCGTCCACGGTCGGCAGAAAGGGAGCAACGGCTAGGAAGTGGTTGGGGGCTATAAATACAACCCCAACCACCTCCATTCACTTCACCCAAGCATTCCAATCCTTTGCATTCAATACAAGAGCTAGCAATCCATTCCAAGACACAATCAAAGCTTCCAATCTCTCCAAGTTCCACAATTGAGACAAGTGATCATTAGTGATTAGCGACTTGAGAGAGAGAGTGATCCGTGTGATATTTGTCGCTCTTGTTGCTTGGCTTTTGCAATCGTGTTTTCTTCTTCCTCATTCTTATTCTTCAAGTGACTTGTAATCAAAGCAAGAGACACCAATTGTGTGGTGGTCCTTGTGGGGTCTAAGTGACCCATTTGATTAAGGAGAAAGTTCACTTGGTCTAGATGACCGTTTGAGAGAAGGAAAGGGTTGAAAGAGACCCGGTCTTTGTGATCACCTCAACGGGGATTAGGTTCTTTGGAACCGAACCTCGGTAAAACAAATCACTGTGTCATCTGCTTTATTTCTTGGTTGATTTGTTTTCCCCTCTCTCCCAGACTTGGATTTAATTCTAACGCTAACCTCGACTTGTAGTTGTGTTTAAAGTTTGTAAATTTCAGATTCTGCCTATCCACCCCCCTCTAGGCAACTTTCAAAGACAACCAAAGATTACTTGCAGAGGTTCTAAATTGCTATGAGAAGAGATGAGAAACCCAAATTGAGCAAAAATTGTATGGGGTTGCACTGTTCTTGAATCCAGGGAAGTTTTTTGCCATAAGGGACAAAGACAGAAGACAAGCTGCAAGGCTAAGATCCATGTTCAATGATTGTGTGTGGAAGATGGTTGCGGATTATAATGAACAAACAGTGATTAGTAAGCAAGCTGATGACTATGAGAGGTCGGAAGGAGAGTGCTTCTCAAAGCAAGGAGCAATAAGAGACATAGACAAAAAATCCTAGTAAGCTTTTTTGTCTCTCTGTTTTCTTTTCTGCATGAAATTGTATATTCATATTAGTTTGCAATTGCAGTTCTTTGGTGGGGTTCGTATGGTGGCCTAGCATATGAGCTCCAATGTCTAGCAAAAAGAATTATTAGTCTTTGTTGTTTAGTATCTGGTTGTGAGCGTAATTGGAGTGTATTTGCTAATGTAAGTGAAGTCCTGCTCCTGCTATCCTTAATTAGCTGTCGTTGTTCTGTAGTTCTTATTTTTTTGTTTTTATTTCTTTTAGATCCACACCAAAAAGAGGAACAAGTTGGAGCACAAAAGATTGAATAAATTGGTGTATGTCAGCTACAACCGTAAGATGCAAAACAGATTTCAAAAAATCAAAGAGGTCGGTCTAAATGACTTTGAATGGGAGAGTGAATGGGTTGTTTAAAACAATGAGGTTCATGCAGGTGATGGTGCTGATATTACTTGGGCCAATGTGGATAAAATTGTTGGTGCAACGGAGGGTCTAAGGGGCCATAACTTGCCCCGTGCTGCTTCTACACGTGTTACTGTAGTTTCTAGCCATATTATTTCTTATTCTCAGTCTAGAAAGTGACAAAGGGACATAGCCCAACAGTCTGAAGGGGATACAACAGATGAAATGGACGAGGACAATGATGATGAATCTGGACCTGTTGAAGTTGCTAATGCATGCTTCCATTTGGATGATAATTTGCTTTAAAATTTAGATTATTGTAGGCTACAACTGCAAGCAGACTGTTTGCTGCATTTCTATTCCTACTCGGTGCTCATATCTTTTGTGCTACTTTTTTGCTATTGTTCGTTGTTGCACTAGACAGTTAAAACATGAACTTATTTCTTGTGGCTTGTGCTTTTATGATTGGAATTGGGTTATTGCTTGTGGCTTGTGCTTTTATGTTGTTATTCAGGAATCAAGTCTTCAAGACTCAAGAGGTAGGGCTGCAAGGTTGTTGGACAGATGGAGAGATGAAGAATTGGAGATTATGCCATATGGGATGTCACATGTCAGGTTCAGGTAAGTCACAAATCACAATGAAGCAATATGTTACTTTCTTTATCCTAGTTGTTTGTTCTAATTTATATAATGTATACAGGTATATTTATATATATACCTATATAGGTATAACTACTAGTCTAGGACGACCAGGGACCGACTAGGGGTTGACTAGTCGCCCTAGTCGTCACCTAATCGCGACTAGTCGCCTGGTCGGTCCCAGGGTTCGACCAGGCGACTTGAAATCATTGGTCAACCCCATTCGAAATGTGGCCTAAACAATATTGTCACAATTTTGATGTTGATTGATTTTTATTTCGCTTACGCTTACATCTTACATCACACATTCATAGTAGATGTCTTTACCTTATTTACATCATCACATTAGGAAGTAAACATAATAGTGAATGCTATTATCATCCAAAATAATAGTGAATCTCCTGCCGCTTATTTCGCTTACGCTTACATCTTACATCACACATTCATTGTATGGAAAGACTAATATCAATATCATTGCATTTAATAATGAACTTTCTATTCCCAAAATAATAGTGAATGCTATTATCATCCAAACATGAAATTGAAATTAAATTCCTTCTCATGGAAGGCACAAATAAGACATTGTTTAATTAGAGAGTGAAGCTATTTATCCAACTCTACTGTAATATCTCCAACGGCCTCAACATCAGCTTTGACCTTTGAGTCCATTGGCGATTGATATTTTTTCTCCTTTTGAAACATACCTCTTTGTATGGAATCTTTGTAAAGAATTGGTGACATAAAGAGTAACACTAGAGTCAATCTACCAAGTATCAATTGACAAATCTAAGTACAAAGACTCATCTATGAATATAACTTTGACATTACTTGTTGGCGTTTCGGACCCGCGAGGACCCTCAACCGACCAGTGAATTTGTCGCTGCGTGTCCCTGCCCAGATGGGTTGATGCAAGATGGAACACAAGCGGGAGGATGAAGCTTATATTATCTTGCACCGGGGTGCTCGTAGTAGGGGTTACAAGCGTCGCAAGAGAGAGAGGGAGAGGGTTCGGTCTTGAGGTGATGTGTCTGAGTTAGCCTCCACCGTGCCTCTCCTACTCTGCCTGCCTCTCTTTGCTCGCCCCATCCGTCCCCCCCCCTTAGGAAGGCCCTGGACATCCCCTTTTATAGATACAAGGAGATGGCCCAGCTGTACAATGGGGGTGTAGCTATGTGCTAACGTGGCTGGCGGAGAAGTGCCTTGAGCCCTGTACATGTGCTAACGTGGCCGTCGGAGAAGTGCTTGAGCCCTGTAGAAGCATTGCTGGCGGTGCGGCATGGATCCTGCTAACGTTTCCTTGCTTCCGTAGGGGGTTGAGAGCAACCGACGTCATGGGCGCATGCGGGGAACCATCATTACCTGTTACCGGAGTAATCTAGATGGGACACCAGTCTTGTTCCTTCGTAGCCTGAGGCAGCTAGCTAGGGGTAGGGTTATGATGTATCCCCTGAGGCGCGGTCGGTCCGAGCCCGAGGTCGGGCGAGGCGGAGACTTCTCTCGAGGCCGAGGCTGAGGCCTAGGGTCGGGCGAGGCGGAGACCTTCTCCCGAGGCCAAGGCTGAGGCCGAGGCCTAAGGTCGGGCGAGGCGGAGCTCCCTGTTACGCCCGAGGCTAAACTCAGGGGAGATCATGACTCAGTTTTGCCCTAGTGGTTGGCACAGTAGTCGGAACGGGGTGAATAGTGCTGTTTTCCTGTCAGAATGGTCAGTAAAGGGGCGAAGTGACTGCGGTCACTTCGACCTTGCCGACTGAGGCACGCGTGTCAGGATAAGGTGTCAGGCGATCCCCGCATTAAATGCGCATGCGATATGGTCGGTTGGTGAGGCGATTTGGGCGAGGTCGCTGCACGACAAAGTTTGCTCGAGCTTGGCTTCGAGCGAGCCGAGGGTGTGCCCACTGCCTGAGGAGGCCCTCGGGCGAGGCATGAATCTGTCCGGGACTACTGTTCCCGCCCGAGGCCGGGCTCGGGCGAGGCGAGGTCGCGTCCCTTGGTAGACGAGGCCTTGACTTGAACCGTGCTTATAAGTCTTTGCGGTTTGTTCTGAAGATGTTTTCCAGCCAGGTTAAGGAGCATTAGGGGTACCCCTAATTACGGTCCCCGACAGTAGCCCCCGAGCCTCGAAGGGAGTGTAGGTACTCGCTTGGAGGTTCTGCCAGAGTTTTTGCAAGGGGACCAGCCCTTCTCGGTCATGTTCCGTTCCGATGGGTGCACGCGAGTGCACCCGTCAGGTGTAGCCCCTAAGGCCTTGGAGGAGTAATCTGACTTCTCTGAGGTCTTAATTCTTTTTGTGATGCCTCGGTCGGCCTTGTTGTTCCCTCATGCGGCCTGGCCGTAGCCCGGGTGCTCGGTCAGGCTCCAAGTTTTTTAGCTGGTTTGTTGACGTGGTCAATAGTTTGGCCGTAGCCTGGTGCGAGAGCAGCCCCCGAGCCTCTGCACGGAGCGAGAGGACGATCAAGGACCGTCTCGACTTTTATTGTATGCCCCTTCGTCGCCTTTCCGCAAGGAGGAAGGGGGGGAAAGCACCATGTTACCCTCGGAGGGCACCGAACACGGTGTTTCCAGTGAGTTGCTAACAGGTGATCCGAGTGGACGCCCGAGCCCCGTTCGATAAGGGTCGGCTAGTGGCCCAGAGGCGCGCTCCAAAAGTACCTGCAGGTGATTTGCTGGACCCGGACCCATTTGATAGGGTCCGAGGGCTCGGTGCCTCCCTCCGGTGGGATTCCATTACAAATCGTTCCTGCTGGTCTCGGAAATGTCCCAGGGTACCTCGGGAGCGTAGCCCGAGCCTTGGCCATGTAATGGACGTACCAAGGGTCATCCCTGACTCTGCGTGTTCTGGGGCGGCTGTCGAACCCTTCCGAGGGGCTAGCCTTCGAACCCCTGATCAGTAAAGGGCTCGGAGCCCAAGTGCTCAACAGTTTGGTCGTAGCCTGGTGCGAGAGTAGCCCCCGAGCCTCTGCATGGAGCGAGAGGACGATCGAGGACCGTCTCGACTTTTATTGTACGCCCCTTCGTCGCCTTTCCAAAAGGAGGAAGGGGGGGGGGGAAAGCACCATGTTACCCTCAGAGGGCACCGAACACGGTGTTTCTAGTGAGTTGCTAACGGGTGATCCGAGTGGACGCCCGAGCCCCGTTCGATAAGGGTCGACTAGTGGCCCAGAGGCACGCTCCAAAAGTACCTGCAGGTGATTTGCTGGACCCGTACCCATTTGATAGGGTCCAAGGGCTCGGTGCCTCCCTCCGGTGGGATTCCATTACAAATCGTTCCCGCTGGTCTCGGAAATGTCCTAGGGTACCTCGGGAGTGTAGCCCGAGCCTTGGCCATGTAACCGACGTACCCAGGGTCATCCCTGACTCTACGTGCTCTGGGGCGGCTGTCACACCCGGTTTTAGAAGGCAAACCGAATGCGAACCATGTACGTGCCAGGATCAGTAATTCACGTACACAGCAGTTACATAACATGGACATCATCACACAGTGCTCAAAATAGTATTAAAAAGGGAAATAATAGTCGATTACATCATACGTCTGAGACGTCCATATAGTCCTTACAATAAATCAAAGTGCGATAACGAAACGTAGATAACCGCGGCCTTCACAGGCAGCCGACTGGGGGTTGCCGCTAACCCACACCTAGAACTCGTCGTAGTCTTGGAACTCCTGGAAGTCTCCTTCCACAGCTTCATCTTCTCCTAAGCAGTGGTTGCAATGCTGACAACCTGGGGATGGGGGGGTTTGGTGTGTAGAGCAAGGGTGAGTACACATCAACATACTCAGCAAGTATCCCGTTTGGCTGTAGTGGACTAGCTTTATGTGGGGATAAGTCAAGCAGTTGCTTTTAGTTGGTCAGATTATTATTTACTAATAGAAAGCCAGGTTTTAGCTTTAACCCAAGTTATTAGCCCGATGTACCCTTTCCAAACGGAAAGAATACCACTTACCAGCACCATAGTCATAACCAAAACCATGGATCTCATAGCCACCTGTACCAAAGTATCTCTGATCAAGTACCACTAATCACTGGAGCTCCCTTGGCCGCTCATAACCGCGAGCACGGCTGATATATCAGTTTTCAAACACTCTGCAGAGGTTGTGCACATTACCCACAAGCCGTGATTCCCTCTTGCCTCGGGCCGATCAAACCCTTAAACACTACCAAGGTGAATAGGCAGGGTTTCACTACGTAGCCTTTACAAAGATTCCCCGGGGCTGTAGTCGCCTGTTAGGTTTCCTAAATGTACCGCACTCCTCCCCAAGGGACAAATCAACCTTGGCAGAGCGAGCCGCATACACCGAGCCCCATTGACGGCACGACGGCGAAGCGAACTACACCCCGGATCCTCTAATTATTCAGCTAAGGGCACCCCATTCCACCCTCATGGTTGCACTGTTTTCCCGGGCGGTCATCCATAGAATAGGTCTTTACGGAGAGGCACTCGAGAAACCGCTCGAGCCCCCTTGATGACCACAAGTACAACATCATATTAAGAGAAGGGAAAACAGCGTATCATAGATAATCTCATTATGTTCATTGATTAGAGTTTGAGCAATAGCATAAAGCTAAACAATAATAATCCAACCCAAATAGGTAAACAAGGACATGGATATCAAAAGCTAGTCAATCCTTAGGCATAAATGTGTAAAGCAGGAGGTGAATTAAATAATGAATAGGACAGAGATAGGTCAAAGGACACTTGCCTCCACCAACCGACTGCTGCTCAGGGGCTTCTCCTGCGAGTTCCTCGGGCTCTTCAACCGGATCGTTCTCTAAGCGGGTGCAAACATACATACATCCATCCATTGAAATTAGGAAACCAACAGTACACCATACAAGAGAACAAATAAAGCAAATATGCATAGAATACCACATACGATAATGGATTTACCTTGGTTAGAAAGAAACGAGGGAAGGTCTCGCAGGGGTTAAGGCTTATGCTCGAGGGGCACTACGGGTAAACGAATGACTAGACGTCACGCGCTCTAGTTCCAGTTAGTTCTAACAAACGGATTAGCTACATGCACTAATGTAAACGCGATCACTTTTAGTAGATTAACATTGAATAAGATAGACGATTGACTATACAAATTAACTAACGTAACCAATTTCCAAATTGAGACTCCTACCTTATTAATATAAACAACGTGATTAGCGCATATAGGAGACGGGGGGGGGGGGGGGGGGGGGGGGGTAGACGATCGCGTCGCGGGCACGACGAGCTACGCCGGAACGCTGCGCGAACACGCGCACGCGCAAAGCCACACTTAACGTGCTGCGAACGAGTCGCGCACGCGTCGGGGCCGTGCGCTGGCCGAGCTCGAGGCCACGCGCCGAAGGCACGCTGGGCCGAGCTCGAGGCCACGCCGAGGGCCGACACGACGCGAGCAAGGCACGGCGGGGCGAACGGGCAAGCACGCCGGGGAAAGCGAGCGCGGGCGAGCGAGGACGGGCGACCGAGCCGGGGCACGGGGGCGGTTGAACCGGGGGGGGCGGCCGAGCTCGCCGGGGGCGGGCGCGCGCGGGCGAGCGGGGCTCGCCGCGCCGCGGGAGGACGCCGGGCCACCACGGCCGGCCGAGCCGAGGGGCGGGGCAGGGCGCAGGTGCCGGCCAGGGAGCCGGGCCGAGCGGGCGAGGCTCGCCGAGCCGGGGCCGGGCGCGGCGAGGGCGGGGCCGGCGCGGGCGCGGCTCGCCGGAGCGGGCGCGAGCGCAGCCGGGCGCGGGCGGCGCGGGGTGGCCGGGGCCGGGCCGAGCTCGCCGGGACGGCCGAGCCGGGGGCCGAGCCGGGCGGGGTCGAGGCGGGACGCGGCCGGGCGGGACGCCGGGGGCGCGGGCGGCCGAGCTCGCCGGGCGCGGGGGCGCGGGGAAGGGCGCCGGAGGGAGGAGAGGGAGGAAGGAGAGGGAGGGGAGGAGGGGGGAGGGGGGAGCCTCACCGGCGGGCGGGGAGGGGCGGCGGCGGCGGCTCGGGCGAGCAGGGGAGGGCGGCGGCGGCGGTTAGGGCAGGGGTTAGGGTGAGGGAGGGAGAGAGAGAGAGATGACGGGCGAGGCCCGCGGGAGGATTTTTGGAAAAAAGAAAAGGGGTGGGGGGCGGCTGGGCCGGTTGGGCCCAAAGTGGGGGAGGGAGGGGGCGCGCGGCTGGGCCGGCGCGGGGCCCACGCGGGAGGGGGGGAAGAGGGCGGCTGGGCCGGCGCGGGGCCCACGCGGGAGGGGGGGCACGGGTGGGCCGAATAGGGGAGAAGGGGGGGGGGAAGAGAGGGAAGAAAAAGAAAGAAAAGAAAAAAAAGAAAAGGCTTTTTCTTTTTTCTAATTTCTAATTTTCTCTAGACGAAAGCATTCACATTTTTAATCAAACAAAAAGTGTGCATGGTTCGGCATGGTGCATTACACAAAATAAAGTATTTTAAGGTTTTGCTTAACACGGGAATTCCAAGCCGAACCCTGCTAAAACTTTGGAAAAGGTCAAGGTTTAGCGAGAGAACGAGAAAAGAAAAGAGTAACGCCTGAATTTGGTGAGAGAAAAGAAGAAAAAAATCTACCCCCAAATTCAGGGCGTTACAGCGGCTGTCGAACCCTTCCGAGGGGCCAGCCTTCGAACCCCTGATCAGTAAAGGGCTCGGAGCCTGAGTGTTCTAGGGCGGTTGCCGAACCCCGCAGGGCGCAACCTTCGAACCCCTGATCGGTAGGAGGGCTCGGGGCCCGTTTCCTTCACTGAGAAGGATCCTTTTCGAAATATCCCCTTTCCCGGTACCTGTGGCAAGAGAGAGAGAGGAAAAAGGAAAAGGATACTAATTTAAATAATGTGGCGCACCTTTTTTGACGCGGTCATCATGACGGAGGTGAAACGTCGCCCGCTTCGCCTGCCAGAGGTGTCTCTTGCCCTGCCAGGGAGTTAATGCGACGGGACCGGCGATTCGCGGGGCGTCTGTTGCGCGTGCGCGAGTTGTTCGAGGAACAGAAAAACCGTTTCACCTTCGAGTTTGAATTTCGCGACGGGTTCGGGCGAAGTTTTGGGTGGATCTCGCCCGGGCCTTTATATACCCGGAAGGGGGGCCGGTGGTGGTTCTTTACCCTGCCATTTGCGCTTGCCTTCTGCTTTTGTTTCCGCAACCTAAGAGAGTAGGCAGAGAACACCGCGCACCTCATCCCCTCCGCCTCCACCACCTCCGTTCGGCGATGGCTGACAAGGTGACCGTCGTTCCGCCGCGCGACCCGTGGCCTTTCTCCACCGTTGCCGTGGAGGATCTGGAGGCCCTTGTTACCGATGGTTTGCTCCGTCCTCTCTCCGGCGGGCCGCAGCCGGAGTGGATAGCCCCCGGGAGCGAGGCCGACACGACTCCGCCGCCGGGGTATGTGGTCAGTTTCATCTCCTTCCATGAGCGGGGGTTTGGAGTGCCAGCGAGCCGCTTCATGCGGGCGCTCCTGCACTACTACGGGATGGAGCTGCATAACTTCAACCCCAACTCCATTGCGCAAGCGGCCATCTTCGCGGCGGTTTGCGAGGGTTTTTTGGGGATTGACCCTCACTGGGACCTGTGGACCCATCTCTTCTCCGCGGAGTTCTTCGCCGCATCAACGGACGTGAAGAAGGTCCGTATGGCGGTGCGGGCCGGTGGCTACACCCTCCAGCTGAGGTCGGGGCACGCGCAGTAGTACATCCCTGCCTCCCTTGTGTCTTCGAACAAGGGGTGGCAGAACTGGTCGTTTTATCTCTGTAACGACGATGGGATGCTTCCACCGTTTTCTCAACGAGTGGTGACCGCCGCCGGTAATAACTGGCGCTGGGGGGCCACGCTCGAGAACCAGGAGAAGCTCCAGCCTATTCTGCATGCCTTGCAGAAGTTACGAGATGAGGGCCTTACCGCTGCGGGGGTTGTCGCCGCTATCCATCGCCGGAGGGTGCTCCCTTTGGTAGAGCGGCGGTTGCGGCTCTCGGAGATGAAGCCGGGGCCGATTTGGAGGGCTCGCGGATGTCCTCGACCTCCCTCTCCGCCGACGACCTCCTCAAGCGGGTAGCGGGTACGGTAGGGAGGCTGGATGCTGGCGCCCTTAGCCAACCCGCGATGCGTCCCGACCGTGGGTATGTGTCCCTGGTAAGTGTCCGATCCTCCTTCTGTTTTGCGCCGAGTTTTCTATGCCTTTGACTCTTACTGTTGGGATTTTGTTCGTCCTCAGGGGTTGAGGAGTTTTAAACTCGCCCGGCCACCGGTCCCGGAGGACGCGGCGGACCGAGCCGTGCGTAGGCTCGCCGCAGAGAAGGAAAAGGAGAAGAAGGACGCGGAAAAGGCCCGAGCTCGCGAGAGGATGCGAGCTTGGGAAGCCTTGGAGAAGCGTCGTCGGAGGCAGGCGAGGGATGGGCTCCCGTTGGAGCCGTCGCCGGAGACGCCTGACGATGATGATGATGATGATGATGATGATGATGATGGTTATGATGATGATGATGATGACGACGACAAAGACGACGACATGGCGGCCCAACTTGGCCTCAGTCCGGACCCGAGGCTGGGCCAGGGGTCGCCGAGCCAGCCTCCAGGTGGGTTGGCACCATCAGTTCTTGGGGCCGGGACACCAAGGTCCTGGTCCGAAGAGCGGAGGTAGGCCGAGGGGGTACTTGACTGCTTGGCCGAGATGATTGGGGTGACTCCGGGGGGTCAGGCCGAACCGCATGCCCCCCAAGAGCAGGTGCCCACGCCGGCCGTACAGGAGGCCGGTCCCTCGGTCGTCGTGACGACGCCTGGGCGGGCCGCCCCCTCGGCGCCTCAAGCGCCCGAGGCAGAAGCGGCGCCGAAGCCGGCAGCGGGGCAACCCTCGGCAGCGCCTGCGGAGACCGGGGCCCGAGGGGCCTCCCCGCGGGCACAATTGGCCTTACCCCGGAGCGGGTAAGTATCTGAGGATACCTATGTTTTGGTTTTTCCTCTGCGTGTCTTGAACTTGCTCTCTCTCTTTCTTTCAGCAAGAGGAGGCAGGGCCCGGTCGGTCTGGCCCCCACGAAGGCCCTTAAGACGGGACCAGCCTCTGCAGCCGGTACTGTAGCGCGCCATGCCGGTTGGCTGGCCTCTGCACAAGGCACCCTCCGGCGGTGGGCCCAGGCAGCACGAGTTGCCATGGGGCAAGCCTCCTAGGCTGACCCCCTGTTGGAGCGGCCATCATGCCGGGGGAGGCCGCTGACGTGGCCGTGGCCTCGAGCCCGCCTGACTTGTTGCCGACGCCGGCATCGACTCCTACCGGGGCCATCGCTGATTCGCCCGCGGGGCCGCCCGTCGCCGCCGACGTCGGGATGGTTGAGGCGCCGCCGCCCATGGTCATCCCCGACCTCCCCGTTCTCGGCCATGAGGAGAGGGCGGCCGTCGTTGCCGAGGTCGGTGATCGGAGGCCTGCCGTCTTAGCCGAGGAGAGGCCCAGTACATCGATGGCGGTGGTACCCGATGCATCGACTGCAGGGGGACCCGACGCCTCGGTGGAGGGGCGCGCAGAATCGTGGCCTGTCCTAGGGAGCAGCGGCCTTACCCCTGCGCAGCTCAATCCCAATGAGTGGTATGGGCAGCCGCTCCGGTTCTGGAGCCGCGACACCTCGGAGCCCCTCCTCTCCCTCAACGATGAGTTGGAGGAGAAGTCTTGGGATAGTTTCCGTGAGTATACTGAGGCGGCGGTGAGGTCGCTTCGGTCGACCATGGAAATCCTTTCCAGGGACGTTCCTAGGGTTTTCCAGGTAAGGATTTAGACGTACACCTTGCGTGACCAGGGCATTCTTTGTGACATCTTGTTTTCCTTCCTCAGGAGCTTGCGGATGTGAGCACCACCAACTCACTGTTCATCCGCTATGAAAGCGGCGTTTGGGAGTCGCTGCGATCCCAGCGGGCCGCGCTTACCGAGGCCAATTAGCGCCTCGCCCAACGGAGCGCTGAGGTGGCAGACCTTCGGTCGCTCTGTGATGAGCTGAAGTTGGAGGCAGCGGCGGCGCGGACAGAGGCGGCGTCGGCACGAGCGGAGGTTTCGTCGGTGCGGGAGCAGGTGGCTTCCTAGGCCGAGGAGATGCAGCAGCGGCAGCTGGAGCTTGGCCCGGTCATCGGCGAGCGGGACCAATCTCGGAGCCAAATTGCCGAGGCCGTGAGCCAGGCTGCGACCCTTAGGGGTCAGCTGGCTGAGGCTACAGAGTGGCTAGCCGAGGCGTCCGCTCGGGCCAGGACCCTTGCGGAGGTCCTGGTCATGGCCATCGGGTCTGCCCAGTCCACCCAAGCTGTGGCCTCGCAGCAGCGTGCCCGGGCCGAAGGTATGTTTTGCCCGCTTTGTGACTTTGTTTTTTGTCTTCATTCTTCTCTTCGTGTCTGAAGAACATTCTCCGACTGTCTGCAGGGTTCGAGACGGCTCTTAACGAGTCCGTCAAGAACTGCAAGGCGCTTGTCCAGGCGGCTGAGCAGAAGGAGGCCGACTGCGTGGCCATGTCCGAGGCTATCTCAGCCTTTTGCCGGGCCTTCGGCCTCGACGACGTCCCCTCGGGTATCTCCCCCCAGAGTCACCTACGGGCCTTGGGCGGCCATGTGCGCAGCAGACTTCGCGGGGCGCTGCACCACGGCGTTAGGCGAGACTTCGCCGTGCTCGCTTCCCACTACGACGTGGATCTAGAGCAGTTCAGCGAGGGGTACTGCTTACCCGACGAAGAGGAGGCCGCCTTAGCCAAGGTCCAGAGGCATGACGCGGTCGTCGAGGGCCCAAGCGCGGCGATGGCTTCCTCCTTTGAGGTGGAGATCCTTCCGCCCGTGTCGCCGTCTGAGGCCGGGCCAGATCCTTCCGAGGGTGGAAACGACACCGAGGGTGCTCCTCCTCCCCCTGCCGATGTCTGAGTCTGCAGGAACAGTTTGTTTTAAGTATGCGTATGTTTTTTGTGGCCGCTGAGGCCTAAACATTTTTATTGTCGGATTATAAAGCTGTGTTTTCTTTCCTCTTGTTTCGTGCGTTAGGACTTGTTCGGTAGCAGAATCGCTTATCCGAGCACGAGTTACTTTTCGTGGAAGGTGATGAGTGAGGTATCCATATCCCAGAGGCGTAGGAGTCCCTCGGCTTGGTCGGCCTTGCCATTTACGTGTTTCTCTCGTCATTTTTAGGATTCCGTTATCGATATAGTCGAAAAGCACGAAAGTCGTTTTGGTAGAAAACTTTTCCGAGGAAAATTTTGACGCAGAGGGGGTTCCCCCCTTCTAGCCCCCGAGGGAGGGTCGGGCTTTGCCGAGGCAAGGCTGATCCTTCCTTGATGGTTAGACTTTATTTATGCATGTAAAGAAAGCGAGATTCATGAACGACTTGAAACATTTTAAGGATAAAAGCGACGTAGTTGTTCGATGTTCCAAGCGTTATTGTAGACCTCGCCTTGATCGTTGGCTAGCTTGTATGTCCCAGGCTTCAAAATCTTGGCGATGATGAACGGTCCTTCCCAGGGAGGAGTAAGCTTGTGGCGCCCTCGGGCGTCTTGTTGCAGCCGAAGTACCAAGTATCCCACTTGGAAGCCTTGGGGCTGAACCCTTCGGGCGTGGTAGCGTCGTAGAGACTGCTGATATCGCGCCGAGTGTAGTAAGGCCACGTCCCGAGCCTCTTCCAGCTGGTCCAATGAATTCTCTCGGCTGGTCTGGTTGCTTTGGTTGTCGTAAGCCTTTGTCCTCGGGGAACCGTATTCCAAGTCCATGGGTAAGATGGCCTCGGCCCCATAGACTAGAAAGAACGGCGAGAAACCCGTGGCTCGGCTCGGCATCGTCCTCAGACTCCAAACCACCAAGGGTAGTTCTTTTATCCACCGCTTGCCAAACTTGTTGAGGTCGTTGTAGATCCTTGGTTTTAGTCCCTGCAAAATCATACCATTGGCGCGCTCCACCTGCCCATTTGTCATTGGGTGAGCTACGGTGGCCCAGTCCACACGGATGTGGTGGTCCTCGCAGAAGTCCAGGAACTTTTTCCCAGTGAACTGCGTGCCATTGTCGGTGATGATGGAGTTTGGGACCCCAAAGCGATGGATGATATTTGTGAAGAACGCCACTGCCTGCTCGGTTCCGATGCTGGTTAAGGGTCGGACCTCGATCCACTTGGAGAATTTGTCGATGGCGACCATCAGGTGCGTGAAGCCCCCGGGTGCCTTCTGCAAGGGACCGACAAGGTCCAGACCCCATACGGCAAACGACCAAGTGATAGGTATTGTCTGTAGGGCTTGAGCGGGCAGGTGCGTCTGTCTCGCGTAGAATTGACACCCTTGGCAGGAGCGTACAATCCTAGTGGTGTCGGCCACCGCGGTCGGCCAGTAGAAACCTTGTCGGAAAGCGTTTCCCATGAGGGCCCGAAGTGCTGCATGGTGACCGCAAGCCCCCGAGTGTATTTCTTGTAACAGCTCTTATCCTTGGGCGATGGATATGCATCGTTGGAGAACGCCGGAGGGGCTGCGGTGGTACAACTCTTTTTCATCACCCAGTAAAACGAAAGACTTGGCGCGTCGAGCCAGTCGCCGAGCTTCGGCCTTGTCGAGGGGCAGCTCTCCTCGGAGGAGATATTCCAGGTACGGGGTCTGCCAGTTTTGGTTCGACGCAACCCCGTTCTGCTCTCCCTCAACGCGCAGGGCCTCGCCCTCGGCGGTCGAGGATGCCTCGGGCTGGGCTGAGGTCTCCTCGGGTTCGGGCGCGTCGTCGATTTTGACGGATGGTTGACATATGTCCTTGGAGAAGACGTTCGGGGGAACCGTCGTTCGCCCCGAGGCTATTTTCGCCAGCTCATCGGCGGTCTCATTGTATCGTCGAGCAACATGGTTGAGTTCCAGCCCGTAGAACTTATCTTTCAAGCGCTGAACTTCGTCGCAACAGGCCTCCATTTTTCGATCACGGTAGTGGGAGTTCTTCATGACCTGGTCAATGACGAGCTGCGAGTCACCATGAGCGTCGAGGCGCCGAACCCCTAGCTCGACGGCGATGCGCAGTCCATTAACCAAGGCCCCGTACTCGGCCACGTTGTTTGACGCCGGAAAATGGAGGCGCAGTACGTAGCGCACATGTTTCCCGAGGGGTGAGATGAAGAGCAAGCCAGCACCTGCTCCTGTTTTCATAAGCGACCCATCGAAGTACATGGTCCAAAGTTCGGGCTGTATTGGAGCTGTCGGCAATTGGGTGTCGACCCATTCAGCCAGGAAGTTTGCCAAGACTTGAGATTTTATGGCCTTCCGAGGAGCGAATGAAAGTGTTTCGCCCATGAGTTCCACTGCCCACTTTGCTATCCTACCCGAGGCCTCTCGGCACTGGATGATCTCTCCCAGGGGGAAGGATGACACCACAGTCACCGGATGAGACTCGAAGTAGTGTCGCAACTTTTGTCGTGTCAGAATTACTGCGTATAGTAGCTTCTGGATTTGTGGGTAGAGGATCTTGGTCTCGGATAGCACCTCGCTGATGAAGTAGACCGGCCTCTGGATGAGAAGTGCATGCCCCTCTTCTCGTCTCTCGACTACGATCGCGGCGCTGACCACCTGAGTGGTTGCGGCTACGTAAATCAAGAGGGATTCTCCCTCAGCGGGGGCACCAAGATGGGTGCATTAGTAAGGAGTGCTTTAAGGTTTCCGAGGGCTTCTTCGGCCTCCGGAGTCCAAGTGAAGCGCTCGGCCTTCCTTAAGAGGCGGTACAAGGGCAATCCTTTCTCGCCGAGGCGCGAGATGAAGCGGCTCAGAGCCGCAAGGCATCCCATGACCCTTTGTACTCCTTTTAAATCTTTGATTGGTCCCATGTTGGTGATGGCCGCGATTTTCTCTGGGTTGGCCTCGATGCCTCGTTCGGAGACGATGAACCCTAGGAGCATGCCGCGGGGGACTTGAAAGGGAAATAGGGTCAAACCTTTTCCTAATTGATTTTGGTGGTTGAATTGCCCAACACAAATAATTGGACTAACTAGTTTGTTCTAGATCATACATTCTACAGGTGCTAAAGGTTCAACACAAACCAATCAAAAGAACAAGTTAGGCTTCAAAAGAAAGGAGCAAAAAGGAAACCGAAGGCTGCCCTGGTCTGGCGCACCGGACAGTCCGGTGCA
This sequence comes from Zea mays, assembly GCF_902167145.1. Lineage (NCBI taxonomy): Eukaryota > Viridiplantae > Streptophyta > Magnoliopsida > Poales > Poaceae > Zea > Zea mays. The sequence continues at coordinate 23,096,339 of NC_050102.1, read as the reverse complement.
TCACCAGACAATGTCCGGTGCACCACCGAACAGTGTCCGGTGCATCAGGGTATCTCAGCTCGAACCCTTCACCTTCGGGTTTCCCAGGCGCAGCTCCGCTATAATTCACCGAACTGTCTGGTGTAGCACCGGACAGTGTTCGGTGGTGCACCGGACTGTCCGGTGTGCCAGCGGAGCAACGACTATCTGCGTGCAACGGTAGACTCTGCAAAGTGAACAGTGAAATTCAGATGTCAGAGCAGCGAGTCAGAGGGGCACCGGACTATCCGGTGTAGCACCGGACTGTCCGGTGCCACATGAGGACAAAGCCTCCAACGGTCGACCAGCTTCAGGGCCTAACGAGAAGATGACGTGGCGGCGCACCGGACACTGTCCGATGGCGCACCGGACTGTCCGGTGCGCCCATCGCCAGCAGCCTTCTCCAACAGCTACAATTTGGTTGGTGCCTATAAATACCACCCCAACCGGCCACTTCAAAGTGTGGGAGTCCAAGCAACATTCCAAGTCATCTAACCACATATATTCATTGATCCATCCTATGCGCAAAATTTAGGCCACTACAATTAACAGAAGTGCCACAAAAAGAGAGCTAGCAAAAGAAAGCCTCTTGTGTGAGTCTAGCAAGAGTGCCTTGTAAGAATTATTGAGAGTTAGTGAGCACTACATCTTGTGATCATTTGTGCGTGGAGTTTTGACTCCCATTGAACTTCCTCCAAAGTTTTGGAGGCTTGTAAAAGCTAGCAAGAGACACCAAAGAGTGTGGTGGTCCTTGCGGGGTCTTAAGTGATCCTTGAGAAGAAAGAAGAGCTTACCGATCTTGAGTGATCAGTGGAGAGAGGGAAAGGGTTGAAAAAGACCCGTCCTTAGTGGACTCCTCAACGCGGACTAGGCCTTCAAGGGCCGAACCTCGGTAAAACAAATCACCCGTGTCTTGTGTGCTTATTACTTGTGATTTGTTTGTTCTTTCCCTTTCCAAGTTTTTCTTGCACTATTCTTTGCTCATACTATTTGGTGTTGCTTTAAATTAAATTCTCATTTAGTTAAGCAACTCCTTGCGAGAAAGAACTTGTGTTATTGCTCTTCTCATCTAAGCCCTCGTGATTTATTCTCATAGACTTATTAGTAGTATTGATTTTATCAGTTCCGCATTATTTGAAAACAATACTCTTTACAAGCAAGAACTTAGTTTTTATACTCCGATAATTGTATATCTTGTTCTAACCGCTTATCAAGGGATTTAGTTGGGGGATAAAGTTTTAATTTTTAGGTTTCGTCTATCCACCCCCCCTCTAGGCGACTTTCAATCGGTAACAGAGCTAGGCACTTCATATTGAGTCTAACAACTCGAAGTGATGGCTCGAGGAAGATCCCAAAGGAACAAGAAGACTCCTCCAAAGAAAATCATGAGGTAACTCTTGAGATTTTACTTGATGATTGTTCTAATTATGCCTCATGGTCTACTAGTGTGATAAAAGCTTTTAGAACCATAGACTCACGATTAGAACAAATTTTAGACAAGAGTATCATACCCTCCAGCTATAATGATAAAAATATTTCCGAGGAAGATCAAAGATGTATACACTTAAACTATCTAGCTTTTGACATCCTAGTTAATTCTCTCAGCAAGGAAGATTATCATGCCTTCATAATAAATCATTATGAACATATTCCTGATGCGCATGATATTTGGACCAGAATTAAAATCAAATTTGATGAGTCCAAACATGATAGTTCACTTTGTGCTTCTACTTCCTTTGGTCTTTGTGATACTAACCCTTGCAAGGAAGAAGAAGAAAATGACCGATGGAGACCAAACGATGAATCCACCTCTCCAAGAGGTTTGTCTTCCCATTTCGATTCCCACATATGTTGTGTGGCTAATGAAAATGATAGCGGAAGCACAAACGAGGATGAGGAGGAAGAAAGAAGCTTCATGCAACTCTACGCTCGCCTAAACCAAGAAGATAAGGCGGTCATGCTAAAACTTCTAGAAAGAGCGAGAGAGCAAAGCGAAGCTCGTCAAAGGCTAGAAAATGTTCTCTCCATGAAGATGCTACACTTTGACGAGTTGACTAAAGAACATGAGGAGCTAAAGTGCTCTCATGTTAATTTGGTCCAAAGGTATGAAACTATTTCAATTGAGCAAGATAACGCTTTACATTGTATCGCTCAATTAGTAAATAGGAATGCCTTGCTTAAGGACCAAGTAGAAAAGCTAAAATATGAAAATCTAACTTTTCAAGAAAAATATGATATGCTCCTATGTTCTCATGAAAATCTTATGGATGGTCATATCATATTAAATATTGCTCATGAGGTTGTGATAGAAAACTTAAAATCCCAACAACCTCACTCATGCACATGTATTTAAATTGAAACTACATTACCATGTGCTAATGCTTGTTGTCCGTCGACAAGCAAATCTTCCTTTGAGCTAGAATTTGCAAGAACAAACGATGATACATATCAAAAGCTCAAAGAAGAAAATGAGAGGCTAAAAATGAGCTTGACACAACTAAAAGGGAAGTGCATTGCTCAACCTTCTCAAGATAATCATGATCACATGGTGAAGAAGCTTGAGACTGGAACAATCGTGGCATGTACTAAATCCCTTGAAGAAAATGTCAAGGACTTGAGGATTGCCAAGAGGAGGGAACAAAAGAAGAGAATCAATACCTCTTCCAAAAGCCTCAACCACGCCTCCATAAAAGGTAACATCCAAGGTAATGATCAAGCCACACTTCACACTAAGAAAAGTAGAAGGTGTAATGAATGCTTTGAGAAAGGACACTTGATTAGATCATGTCCCTATATTAAAAATGGCTTGACTATTAACAAGGATGATAAACTTTGTTTTAAGTGCTTCAAGAAGGGACACTTGTGTAGGTCTTGTCCCCATTTAAAACAAAAAGGCATATTCACTAACCATGTAGCAAGAAAGAAACAAGGAAAGAAGAAATCTTCAAGAATTGAGGATCGTCTGTGCTACATATGCCGAAAGAAGGGACATCAATGCAAGGATTGACCCATTAGTAACAATCCCACTCCTAGCTTGTCAATTAATTCTCATATAACTAGGCAACCAAAAATTGCAACTTGTGCTAGAAAGGTAATGAGTTTACCTAGTGCTAGCACAAAGGACGTTTGGGTTCCTAGATCTTTGTTGACTAACCTTGATGGACCCATCAAGAGATGGGTACCAAAATATGCTTGACAAGCTTTGCAGGAGAAGGAGATGATATGAAGCCTTGAGGGTGCTTGAGAGAGTCAATTCAATTCTTGTTAACTCAAGCTATCAATCTTCAATAATCTATATCCATGATTGACCCAAGGTTATTTTTTTACTATATCTTAAACTCATATCATCTTGAGGGGAGATATTGATGTTGTAGGAAATAAAAAAATTATCATGTGCCGAAAAGTCAAGACCTACAACATGGAGGAAAGCAAAAGTATGGTAACATTTACACTTTTAAGTGCAAGTGTCTTAAAATATAATTTCTTATGTGTCTTGTGTAGTCACATAGAAAAATAAAGCACTTTAAATATCTTTAAATTGTGTCGCCATTCTTTGAAGAAATTTCTTTCATATTGTAACACCCCTGGTGTTACTGTAACTAAAACTTGAGCATGGCATCATAAGCATTGGCATTGCATATGTTTGACACACCTAGAGTGCATTCACTAGGTAAAAATTTCAAACAAGTTGTATTGTTCTAGTGTTTTGCAAATAGGACCCTGGATAGGAAGCTTTAACCCTAAATAGGCATTAAAGGGGTAAGACACAACCCAAGTTGAGAAAACCTACAAGCTTTAGGGTAAAAGTCACAAAATGACCCCAAAAATAAACTTGAATCACATTTATACCCCTGGGATACCAGAAACCCTAATTGGAACCCTGGAAAACCCTAAAACCAAATCCTAGGGACTTATGTGCAAAAGTGATGAACCTTTGGACTAAAGTGTAAAAACTACTATGTTTAAACATATAAAGTCATTTGGTTCACAAATATGTGAATTTGCAAGTTAAACCCTAAGTTTTGGGCTTATTTGCAAAAATCACCTCTTAAGCACTATAGAGCCTAAGTCTGAAAATCAGTTTAGTTGGTTCAACTTTGGAGCCCTGTATCTTCTGAAATATAGGGTTTTTGCCCTAGGTCACCACACCAAATTTGTAAAGCAATTATAGGAGAGCAACTTTGTTTAAGGGTTCAAGTCATGTTCTTGTAAAAAATCTAGAGATAATCATGCTCAAAATCTGGCTATTAGGCTGTTAAGGTCTGAATTTTCAGACTAACAGTGCACTACAGGAACTTTGGGCACAAATTCAAGCATGATTTAATTGGAATTTGGCTATAGTTGTTATGGCAACATTATAGCTGGAACATTGGTCTACAATTTTGCTGCAGAGCCTTGGATGAGTTGCTAAGGAAAATTTAGAGAAAATGTGGCCTGAACTTGCTCTGTCAAGCAGGTAACAAAAAACTGAAACTGGCCATGGTACAGTAGATCTACACTGATGAAGATCACGATTCACCCCTCCTGCCCATCGCCGGTGGCCGTCGCCGTCGATTGCCGCTCGCCGTGATTCGTGCGCCGTGGCCATCAGATAAGCATCGCCCAGTAAAAATCTTCACCGCCGGTGAGCTGGACGCCACTCCGACGGCCTCCCGTGCCTCCCCCTCTACCCTACGGCTGGAGCAGATAAGCTCGCCGGTGAATCATCGTGTCTCGGTCCTCCGCCGTGTGGCCTAGCTTTTCTACCGTGTCGTCGTGACTCCCTTGGGCCATCCCATCATCGCTGGGGAGGTTGCCACGCCGTTGGCCACGAACTCGCGTGCACCAGTGCTCTCTTCCACCTCTGGCCGCCGCGCGTCCTCCTCAAAATTCACCGGCCACCGCCCTTGAAGCCTATAAATTGAGGGCGGGGATAGTTGCGCCATATAATCGTCAAGCTATAGCACCCACTCTCATCTCCACTCGCTCACCGTAGCTCCGCAATTCGGGTTTTCCCCCAAATTGGTCTCCGCCACCGTAAAACACCACTTCCCCGTGGACTGTCCGTTCTGGTAAGGCACCATCCAATTTGCGCGTTGTTCTTATGTCCCTATATGCTAGTGATGCTCTGCAAACCGTTTAATTAAACTAGAAGCCCACCAATGATTGGGAACACGAATGAACTTCCATAGCTTTCGCTGTCCTCGTGGACAGAGGGTTGTAGAGCTCCAATTCCGAAATTGAGTTGGGGGAAAGGCTTGGAATGGATCTAATTAGGTGTTAGTCGCTCGGGAGCGCCGGTCATAGCCCCGTTTGGCCGGTACAGTGCTCACCGGAGCGAAGCCGCGCTCGCCGTCATCGAGGACCTCCCTCTGCGAAGAGATAGAAGCTGGAGGGCCTTTCTACATTTGGTCAGTGGCACAGAGGAACAGTAAACAAACCCACTTTGATTTAGTTAATAAACCGAGGGCCTCTGTGCAAAACTACCTCAGGCTCGCGCGTGTGGGCATGGTTCTGCTGTTGTTGGGCCGACTTGGACTGATTTCGGCCCAAGTCTGTTCATTATTTTCCTTTTTCTATTTTTAGCCAGCTTTAGAAATCTGTAGAAAAATGTAGAAAAATGGGAAAATTGTGAAGCCAATTTTCCTAGGCTCCTTATTTTCCCTAGAATTTAATAAAAATAGTTTTATGATTTTTAGTGGAAATAAGAAATTTTAGGGCATTTAAAATAGTTTAAGATAGTAGTTCTGGATTTTTAGAAAATAAATGGTAATCCCAAAATTACCCAAACATTTTGTATAAGCTCTCCACAATATTTAGAAGCCTTGGGTAGAGTTTGAATTGATTTGGACCTTGTTTGATCACCAAAACCCAAAACCACCCCCCCTGCCCTATGAACTCCTTTACCGACTCCGGAAACCCTAAGTTCTCGGAGTTCCGTGAAGGAAAGTTGTATTCAAGACATAAATAATAAGTTTATATTGTCTTTGCATCCTCATAAGCATCCCATGGCATCCATTCTTATACCTATGTATGGTTATGATTAGAACGAGAAGAAGAGATAGAAGTCACCGAAGACAGGACACCACCACCTTCGGATTCGCAAGCAGGCAACTGCTTCTACTTCGATATCTGTGGATCCGAACCCGAATCACCTGTAAACGAAGGCAAGCCCCGGTGCATTTGCCACCTTCCTTGATGTTTTTATAAATCTTTCTCACTTGATTGCTGCATTAGGTGATAGGAGTTGATTGATAAAACAATTCCTGCATTACCTTCCTTGAATTTGATTACCTTCCTTGATCACCTGTTTTACAAAAGATTTTTGATGCTTAGCCTTGCTTTAGAAAAACAAAAGGTTTTGTTTTTACAAAAGATGTTGTGGCAAAAGTGGGAGGGTGTTTTTCAAAAATAAAACTTGATGGTGAATCCATCATGGCCGTGATGGATTCAACATCGGAAAAGATGTACCTCTGCCAGGTACCAAGTTTTTGGGTTAAAAAGATTAAGCTGAGACCGGGCGGGTGACTTGCACGAGAAGAGAGTCTCGGTGTAGTGTCTCCGTCTGAGTCGATTAAGGACCTTGTCGATGTAGGCCTGCTGACCGAGGACCCTTTAACTGGTCACATGCCTCGTCATGGGTAAGCCTTGCCTCGGGTAGACTAAGGCCAGAATAAGATAACACGAAATGGGCGTGGAGCGGTGGCGAGAGTAGCGTGTACCCTCCGTGGCAAGAGGCTGGACGGTGGTGTATCTGTGCTCTCGGTTTGCGTGAACCTGATCTGGTCTTAAGAACCCCGGTGGCGGGTTGACATATGCAAGGGTTAAGTGCTACATATGTCGTGTGATTGGAGATCCTCAGCTGAGTACAATCGATTCGGATCGTCGTACCTCCGCGGTTATGGAGACTTGGCCACTGACTTACACGTAGCATTCCACTAAAGATAATGGGTATTTGTTGAGAAATTGGCTAGTGCAGGACTAGTGATTGAACTAGGGTAGAAAGAACTCTAGTTACAGGTAATTGTACTTAACTTGACAAATAAAATTGGATTTTTAAGGATCCACTTTAGTAAGCATTTCTGCAAAACAGAATCTTGATTATTGAAAAGCCTTACCTTGACTCCCATATAACCAGCATACCCTTGAGAGTCTTTTCTTTAGTCGGGTAAGACTTGCTGAGTAATTCCATACTCAGGGTTTATCCCTTTGTTGTTTTTAGGTGAGGAAGCGACAAATTTTTGTTGCTTTTGCTCCAAGGTGGTACCAAATGAAGAAAAACAAGACTGAAGTGTGGGAGGACTTGGTCCTCCACATAGGATCTTTTGCTTAAACTTATCGGGAGGAGTTTGTGCCTCCCTTGGTTTGTATAATATTACTACTCTGCACTCGCTTTTAGTTCTGGTCTGTAATAACATAACTCAAGCTTGCTTTTGCAATAAATGTAAGTTTATGTAATTGCTTCCGCATTTCTTTATCTCTGATGTTCTGTAATGTCTGCAAGACGGGTGAAACGTTCCTGGTAAGGTAAGGAAGATACCGAACTTATCAAGTGACTTAGGAACATCTACAGGGTGTCTGATGTCTGTTAGACAAGGACAACTGTAGGTGGGCCTAATTACTTGGGAGGTTCCGTCACAGCTGGTATCGGAGCGTAGCCCTTCTTTGCAGATATTATGAGGCATCTTCAAAAGGATTTTCAAAAGTCTTACCTAAAAATTCTTTTCTCTTCTTACCTGAGTATTCTGAAGAGTCTATCTTAAAGACCAGATAGGAAGAGTGCAATGTATAGAAGGTTGAATCGACTAAGGTTGATTCTGTAATTATACATGCATCATGCTAAGAATCATACTAATAACATTTTCCCCTTTAGAAAAGATGCCGCCACGCACAAGGCTAACGGCACGCAAGTCTACGGGACCAATTGGAGTGCCTCGGCATCAACTGGCTCCCCGACATGAAAGCAGCAGCAGTGGAAGTAATGACCCCATCGGAGATCTTGAAGCCCGAGTGAGTCGACTTCAAGCAGCGCTGCAACACAGGACCGATGCTTGGGTCGCAGACGGAGATAGAATCAATGAACTCAGAAGGGACATCCGTCACCTGCAGGATCAGCTTGCTGATCGAGACTTAGCACTTGACTGGGTCGTACAGTCTCGTTTGCTAATGTGTGCTAAGGAAGCAAGGGCTCAGGCCCGAATTAAAGAACTTAGCTCAACTGTTGATAACCTGCAGGTCTACTACAATACGTTGCATGAGGAAGTCCATATACTATACTCACAATTACACCCTAGTGTGCCTGCACACCCTGCTGAGGCAGAAGCCGGACCCTCTCACGTTGCGGGACGCGCGCTGGGTGGGGAGTTAGACCTTTTTGAGCCCCCTCCTTCCTTGAGGTTGGTTGATGTCTGGACTCCCACACCTGACGATGAGGCCGCCAAGAGTAATGGAAAGCAGGAATAATGGTGTAATAGAAGTAGAGTAGTGTATTGTAGGGTGTACTGTTGTATAATAGGTTGAACTTTTGTATAATGGGTAATGTATCCTGTTATGTAATATCGAGTCTGAATCATTACTTTTTATAGTAATGTAAAATGGAAGGTTTTCTCTGGCACATTATGTTTACTTCAAATGTTCTTTGCCACAGATGCCGACCAGGACTCGAGGACAGGACGCAACCGGAACTTCTGGGGGAGGGGATGTTACCCCAAACCCACCTCCGGTTCCTCCCACGTTAGCCGAGGCGATTGCCGCCTTGGTGAATGCCACCGCAGACAATACCCGTTTCCTTAGGGAAATGGCGGGTCAGCAGGAATTCCAGCAGCAGGCAGGAAGGGGTTATCCGCAAGGCCCCCGTGAAACTACTTATTTGGACTTCTCTGAAACCCGTCCACCCCTATTCGTCAAAGCTGAAGATCCACTAGAAGCTGATGAGTGGATACGGGTTATTGAACAAAAGTTTGGTCTTCTCCGTTGCTCAGAGACGCAGAAGCCGTTATTTGCAGCACAACAACTACGTGGTCCTGCCAGTACCTGGTGGGGAAATTTTGTGGCTATTCAACCTGTCAACCATCAAGTCACCTGGGATGAGTTTAAAGCAGCCTTCCGTGAGCACTACATACCCGAAGGAGTGCTGCATATGAAACAAGAGGAATTTATGAAGTTAAAACAAGGTGGAGATACCGTCAATCAGTATCTCAACAAGTTTAATCACCTGTCGCAGTATGCCATCGACCAGGTGAATACTGATTTAAAGAAGAAGAACTGTTTTATGCGGGGTTTAAATGATCGGCTATAGAGAAAGATGGCCACATGCATAGACCTCACGTATGGAAAGGCTGTCAGCACAGCCTTATCTGTTGAAGCAAAATACGCAAGTTCTGGGAAGAATAAGGGATTCGGTGGTGAGAGGCCTAATCAGGGCCAGGCGAAGAAGCAACGGTTTGTGATCCGGCCTTCAAGCCAAAATCGCACTTTTTCTCGTCCACCCTCATTCCCTTTCAAACAGCCTATCATTATTCGCCCCAACAATACCCCCACTACCCCAAATCAGCCGGGTGCCCCAGGCACTCGATTCCCTGCCTTGCCTAGTTCTTCAACTGGGTGTTTTAATTGCGGCAAGTCGGGACATTTCATCAAAGACTGCCCATATCCTAGGCAAAATCAATCAAATGCTCCGCAAGGATCTGGGAGATCAGCTCAGCCCAAAGGAAATGCTGTGGGGAAAAATACAAAGAAGATGGGGCGTGTATATTACACCCAAGTGGCCACTACACCGGAAGGAGAACCGGTGATGATGGGTACGTTTCCCGTGGCCAGTCACCCTGCAATTATTCTTTTTGATTCTGGTGCTTCACATACATTCATTAGCAAGAAAATTTGTGGAGCAACATCACATTGCATACCATGAATCAAAGGAGGGATTTAAAATTCATTCACCTGGGGGACACATTTTTACTAGAGAAGTGGCCTATGGAGTGCCAGTAACAATGGTCGGACAGAACTTTCCTGCTAACATGATTGTTCTGAAAGGTCAGGATATAGATGTAATCTTGGGTATGAATTGGTTAACCCAACACAAGGCAATTCTCAACACTGAACTCAGAACCGTCAGGTTGAGCTATAATCAAGAAGAGATTCTTTTGTCTCTCCCCGTAACCAATCCAGCCAAAGCTTCTGGTAGAGTATATGAAGCCATTGTACCGGAGATCAAGAACATTCCGGTAGTATGTGAGTTTCCAGATGTATTTCCGGAAGATTTGCCTGGACTGCCCCCTGAAAGAGATGTAGAATTCGTAATTGAGCTAAAGCCCGGTACGGCTCCCATCTCCCGAAGATCGTACCGTATGCCCCCTAATGAGTTGGCGGAATTGAAGATTCAATTACAAGATCTACTGAATAAGGGATTCATCCGGCCAAGCTCGTCCCCATGGGGTTGTCCCGCCATTTTTGTTAAGAAGAAGGATCAAACCTTGCGAATGTGCGTGGATTATCGACCCCTGAATGAGGTCACCATCAAGAATAAGTACCCTCTTCCAAGGATCGACATCTTATTTGATCAACTGACTGGGGCGAGGGTATTTTCCAAAATTGATCTCAGGTCGGGCTATCATCAAATCCGTATTCGGCCCGAGGATATACCGAAGACCGCGTTTACTACGCGGTACGGATTGTTCGAATACCTGGTAATGTCTTTCGGGCTCACAAATGCTCCTGCCCACTTCACCTATTTGATGAATTCGGTGTTCATGCCCGAGTTGGACAAGTTCGTGGTGGTCTTCATCGATGATATCTTGATATATTCTAAGAATGAAGAGGACCATGCTCAGCATCTACGGGTTGTATTGACGCGCCTGAGGGAACATCAGCTGTATGCCAAGTTCAGCAAGTGCGCGTTCTAGCTGGAAGAAATTCAATTTTTGGGGCACGTGTTATCGGCTAAAGGAGTTGCGGTAGATCCTAGCAAGGTCAAAGATATTCTGGAGTGGAAACCCCCAACCACTGTTCACCAAGTCCGGAGTTTTCTTGGACTAGCTGGGTATTATCGCAGATTTATACCAGATTTTTCTAAGCTTGTGAAGCCAATCACAAGTTTATTGAAGAATGACATTAAGTTCAATTGGTCTTCTAAGTGTAATGAAGCCTTTGAGCAATTGAAGACACTATTGACCACTGCTCCGGTATTAGCTCAACCGGACATCACTAAGCCTTTTGATGTATATTGTGATGCATCTGGCAGTGGGCTCGGCTGTGTACTGATGCAAGAGGGCCGAGTAATTGCGTATGCTTCAAGGCAGTTGCGCCGACATGAGGAGCATTATCCAACTCATGATCTGGAGCTAGCTGCTGTGGTTCATGCCCTGAAGATTTGACGTCACTATCTGCTGGGAAATATCTATCACATATATACAGATCATAAAAGTTTGAAGTACATCTTCACCCAGTCAGAGTTAAATATGAGGCAAAGACGATGGCTTGAGCTTATTAAAGACTATGAACTGGAGATCCATTATCACCCAGGCAAGGCCAATGTGGTGGCAGATGCACTGAGTCGTAAGACTTCCTGCCACTGTCTTATGGTGAAGACCTCTGACAACACTTTGTGTCAAGAGATGGAAAAGCTAAACCTGGGGATAATCCAACAAGGGACTCTAAATCAGCTAAAGCTTGAGTCAATCATTTTGCAAAGAATAATTGATGCTCAAAAGGATAATCTGGGTATGAAGCACATACGAGAGAAGATAAGGGCTGGAGTAGCCAAATGTTTCAAGGAAGACGATCAAGGTGTGATATGGTTTAAAAACCGCATAGTAGTGCCAAAGAACGAAGAGCTCCGCCAGCAAATTCTTGATGAAGCACATCTTAGTCGTTATTCTATTCATCCCGGAAGCACTAAGATGTACCAAGACTTAAAGCAACATTACTGGTGGACAAAGATGAAGATCGAAATTGCACGCTATGTGGCTAAGTGTGACACATGCAGACGTGTCAAGGCCATACACATGAAAACTGCTGGTCCATTACAATCTTTGCCAATCCCAACATGGAAATGGGAAGACATCAGTATGGACTTTATTGTGGGACTGCCCAGGACGACAAAAGGGTATGACTCTATTTGGGTTATAATTGATCGACTTACAAAGATTGCTCACTTTCTGCCAGTCAAGACAGATTCCCCGGTTACTGTCTACGCCCAATTGTACATTGCTTGTATTCTTAGTCTGCATGGTGTTCCAAAGACCATAGTGTCGGATCGTGGACCTCAATTTGTAGCCAAGTTTTGGGAAGCGCTTCACAAATCCTTGGGTACTAAGTTACTCCACAGTTCGGCCTATCATCCTCAAACCAGTGGACAGACTGAGAGAGTGAACCAAATACTTGAAGATATGCTGCGGGCATGTGTCCTGGACTTCTCACCGAAATGGGATGAATGTTTGCCTTTGGCGGAGTTTTCATATAATAATAGCTATCAAGAAAGTATCAAGATGGCACCCTTTGAAGCTTTATATGGACGTCGATGTCGTACTCCGCTAAATTGGTCTGAACCTGGTGAAAGGTGCTTCTTTAGGCCTGATATGGTGAAAGAGGCCGAGGATAAGGTTCAGAAAATTATTTATAATATGAAGAAGGCACACGCTCGTCAGAAGAGTTATGCAGACACCCGGCGAATGCCCTTATATTTCCTGGAAGGAGACTATGTTTACCTGAAAGTCTCACCAATGAAAGGAGTATCGCGTTTTGGGGTTAAAGGGAAACTTGCACCCAGGTACATTGGTCCATTCCTGGTGCTTGAGCAATGTGGACCAGTGGCATACCGACTTCAGCTCCCCGAAACATTGTCTGCTGTGCATAATGTGTTCCACGTGTCACAATTGATGAAGTGTCTTCGGGTTCCGGATCGAACCATTGAAGTAACAGATGTTGTCCTTGAACCAGACTTGACATACTCGGAACATCCTATTCGAGTTCTGGATCAAAAGGACAGGGTTACCCGGAGAAAAACTCTCAAGTTTTATAAAATACAGTGGAACCAGCATTCTGAAGATGAGGCTACATGGGAAACTCAAGACTTTTTAGATAAGAATTTCCCAGGCTTTTTAGCCTCATGTAAATTGTAAAGCCTGTATAATTGTGTAATAGAGAAGTAATCTCCACATCACCCCTGCCTTGTACCAGAAATAAGGAAATGAAAGTATTCCGCGTTTCCTTTTCCATTACTTACTCTAGGACTTTTAATCTCGGGACGAGATTCTTTTATGGGGGGAAGGATGTAACACCCCTGGTGTTACTGTAACTAAAACTTGAGCATGGCATCATAAGCATTGGCATTGCATATGTTTGACACACCTAGAGTGCATTCACTAGGTAAAAATTTCAAACAAGTTGTATTGTTCTAGTGTTTTGCAAATAGGACCCTGGATAGGAAGCTTTAACCCTAAATAGGCATTAAAGGGGTAAGACACAACCCAAGTTGAGAAAACCTACAAGCTTTAGGGTAAAAGTCACAAAATGACCCCAAAAATAAACTTGAATCACATTTATACCCCTGGGATACCAGAAACCCTAATTGGAACCCTGGAAAACCCTAAAACCAAATCCTAGGGACTTATGTGCAAAAGTGATGAACCTTTGGACTAAAGTGTAAAAACTACTATGTTTAAACATATAAAGTCATTTGGTTCACAAATATGTGAATTTGCAAGTTAAACCCTAAGTTTTGGGCTTATTTGCAAAAATCACCTCTTAAGCACTATAGAGCCTAAGTCTGAAATTCAGTTTAGTTGGTTCAACTTTGGAGCCCTGTATCTTCTGAAATATAGGGTTTTTGCCCTAGGTCACCACACCAAATTTGTAAAGCAATTATAGGAGAGCAACTTTGTTTAAGGGTTCAAGTCATGTTCTTGTGAAAAATCTAGAGATAATCATGCTCAAAATCTGGCTATTAGGCTGTTAAGGTCTGAATTTTCAGACTAACAGTGCACTACAGGAACTTTGGGCACAAATTCAAGTATGATTTAATTGGAATTTGGCTATAGTTGTTATGGCAACATTATAGCTGGAACATTGGTCTACAATTTTGCTGCAGAGCCTTGGATGAGTTGCTAAGGAAAATTTAGAGAAAATGTGGCCTGAACTTGCTCTGTCAGGCAGGTAACAAAAAACTGAAACTGGCCATGGTACAGTAGATCTACACTGATGAAGATCACGATTCACCCCTCCTGCTCATCGCCGGTGGCCGTCGCCGTCGATTGCCGCTCGCCGTGATTCGTGCGCCGTGGCCATCAGATAAGCATAATCTTCACCGCCGGTGAGCTGGACGCCACTCCGACGGCCTCCCGTGCCTCACCCTCTACCCTACGGCTGGAGCAGATAAGCTCGCCGGTGAATCATCGTGTCTCGGTCCTCCGCCGCGTGGCCTAGCTTTTCTACCGTGTCGCCGTGACTCCCTTGGGCCATCCCATCATCGCCGGGGAGGTTGCCACGCCGTTGGCCACGAACTCGCGTGCACCAGTGCTCTCTTCCACCTCCGGCCGCCGCGCGTCCTCCTCAAAATTCACCGGCCCCCGCCCTTGAAGCCTATAAATTGAGGGCGGGGATAGTTGCGCCATATAATCGTCAAGCTATAGCACCCACTCTCATCTCCACTCGCTCACCGTAGCTCCGCAATTCGGGTTTTCCCCCAAATTGGTCTCCGCCACCGTAAAACACCACTTCCCCGTGGACTGTCCGTTCTGGTAAGGCACCATCCAATTTGCGCGTTGTTCTTATGTCCCTATATGCTAGTGATGCTCTGCAAACCGTTTAATTAAACTAGAAGCCCACCAATCATTGGGAACACGAATGAACTTCCATAGCTTTCGCTGTCCTCGTGGACAGAGGGTTGTAGAGCTCCAATTCCGAAATTGAGTTGGGGGAAAGGCTTGGAATGGATCTAATTAGGTGTTAGTCGCTCGGGAGCACCGGTCATAGCCCCGTTTGGCCGGTACAGTGCTCACCGGAGCGAAGCCGCGCTCGCTGTCATCGAGGACCTCCCTCTGCGAAGAGATAGAAGCTGGAGGGCCTTTCTGCATTTGGTCAGTGGCACAGAGGAACAGTAAACAAACCCACTTTGATTTAGTTAATAAACCGAGGGCCTCTGTGCAAAACTACCTCAGGCTCGCGCGCGTGGGCATGGTTCTGCTGTTGTTGGGCCGACTTGGACTGATTTCGGCCCAAGTCTGTTCATTATTTTCCTTTTTCTATTTTTAGCCAGCTTTAGAAATCTGTAGAAAAATGTAGAAAAATGGGAAAATTGTGAAACCAATTTTCCTAGGCTCCTTATTTTACCTAGAATTTAATAAAAATAGTTTTATGATTTTTAGTGGAAATAAGAAATTTTAGGGCATTTAAAATAGTTTAAGATAGTAGTTCTGGATTTTTAGAAAATAAATGGTAATCCCAAAATTACCCAAACTTTTTGTATAAGCTCTCCACAATATTTAGAAGCCTTGGGTAGAGTTTGAATTGATTTGGACCTTGTTTGATCACCAAAACCCAAAACCACCCCCCCTGCCCTATGAACTCCTTTACCGACTCCGGAAACCCTAAGTTCTCGGAGTTCCGTGAAGGAAAGTTGTATTCAAGACATAAATAATAAGTTTATATTGTCTTTGCATCCTCATAAGCATCCCATGGCATCCATTCTTATACCTATGTATGGTTATGATTAGAACGAGAAGAAGAGATAGAAGTCACCGAAGACAGGACACCACCACCTTCGGATTCGCAAGCAGGCAACTGCTTCTACTTCGATATCTGTGGATCCGAACCCGAATCACCTGTAAACGAAGGCAAGCCCCGGTGCATTTGCCACCTTCCTTGATGTTTTTATAAATCTTTCTCACTTGATTGCTGCATTAGGTGATAGGAGTTGATTGATAAAACAATTCCTGCATTACCTTCCTTGAATTTGATTACCTTCCTTGATCACCTGTTTTACAAAAGATTTTTGATGCTTAGCCTTGCTTTAGAAAAACAAAAGGTTTTGTTTTTACAAAAGATGTTGTGGCAAAAGTGGGAGGGTTGTTTTTCAAAAATAAAACTTGATGGTGAATCCATCATGGCCGTGATGGATTCAACATCGGAAAAGATGTACCTCTGCCAGGAACCAAGTTTTTGGGTTAAAAAGATTAAGCTGAGACCGGGCGGGTGACTTGCACGAGAAGAGAGTCTCGGTGTAGTGTCTCCGTCTGAGTCGATTAAGGACCTTGTCGATGTAGGCCTGCTGACCGAGGACCCTTTAACTGGTCACATGCCTCGTCATGGGTAAGCCTTGCCTCGGGTAGCCTAAGGCCAGAATAAGATAACACGAAATGGGCGTGGAGTGGTGGCGAGAGTAGCGTGTACCCTCCGTGGCAAGAGGCTGGACGGTGGTGTATCTGTGCTCTCGGTTTGCGTGAACCTGATCTGGTCTTAAGAACCCCGGTGGCGGGTTGACATATGCAAGGGTTAAGTGCTACATATGTCGTGTGATTGGAGATCCTCAGCTGAGTACAATCGATTCGGATCGCCGTACCTCCGCGGTTATGGAGACTTGGCCACTGACTTACACGTAGCATTCCACTAAAGATAATGGGTTTTTGTTGAGAAATTGGCTAGTGCAGGACCAATGATTGAACTAGGGTAGAAAGAACTCTAGTTACAGGTAATTGTACTTAACTTGACAAATAAAATTGGATTTTTAAGGATCCACTTTAGTAAGCATTTCTGCAAAACAGAGTCTTGATTATTGAAAAGCCTTACCTTGACTCCCATATAACCAGCATACCCTTGAGAGTCTTTTCTTTAGTCGGGTAAGACTTGCTGAGTAATTTCATACTCAGGGTTTATCCCTTTGTTGTTTTTAGGTGAGGAAGCGACAAATTTTTGTTGCTTTTGCTCCAAGGTGGTACCAAATGAAGAAAAACAAGACTGAAGTGCGGGAGGACTTGGTCCTCCACATAGGATCTTTTGCTTAAACTTATCGGGAGGAGTTTGTGCCTCCCTTGGTTTGTATAATATTACTACTCTGCACTCGCTTTTAGTTCTGGTCTGTAATAACATAACTCAAGCTTGCTTTTGCAATAAATGTAAGTTTATGTAATTGCTTTCGCATTTCTTTATCTCCGATGTTCTGTAATGTCTGCAAGACGGGTGAAACGTTCCTGGTAAGGTAAGGAAAGATACCGAACTTATCAAGTGACTTAGGAACATCTACAGGGTGTCTGATGTCTGTTAGACAAGGACAACTGTAGGTGGGCCTAATTACTTGGGAGGTTCCGTCACACATATGGTAGATTGCATATTCATCATTTCTATACTTTGGCAATCTACATGCTTTTAATAAGTACCTCATGGCATGTTTTTACACTAATTATCTTATTATTGCCATGATTCTAGATATAGAGAGATATTCCAAGAAAAAGGTGTCATGTAAGGAATTCAAATCCTTAGGACACTTATAAAAGGAAAATTCTCTCTATAACTAGAATAGTGAGACTAATGTTTTTATCTAGGTAACCCATGTAGTCTCACTAGTAAAGAATAATTTTCTCTTTGGAAGTGTGCAATATAGCATAAAAAGAAAAATCAATCCAATGACTTATGTTGTTGTGCTTCTTGCCTAAGTTGGATATGATTCTTCTATATTTATCGCTCTCCATGTTATGAATTAGATTTATTCCCATAATCTTAAAAGAATCATCTATGCTTGTTTTATGAGTTAAAACTTAGCATATATCATGGATTAGTCTGGTTCATATTATAAAGGTTCCATGCTTTAGTAATCCACTCTTCAATTCCTTATCAAAATGATTACGAAAGGGAAACTAGTGCTTGTGTTACTAATGACATACCCCTTGCGCTTACTTATGAAAATCTACAAGAGAGTAAGTACAAATTTAAAGCCACAAGCCTAAAAGGTTACTCTTCACTCAAAGGAAGAAAGGTAAAAGCAAAGGTATGGGAACTCATCTTCTCAATCAAATATAGTTCCCGTCAATGGTTGTTTACTCTAATTTTGCCTATGTGATGAATAGATTCTTTATTGGACCAAAGTCGGCTAGATGTGCATTCAATCTCACTCATAAAATGCACTTGTCCATTAGAATCTATTTCATGCCTTTGCTATATATATGTTCTCATAATGACTTGCTTCTAAGTTATGATTAATAAATTCAATATGAAGAAGTAAAATTCCTATAATTGATTAAATGTTTAATTAGTGCATACTCCTTAAAGATGTGCACTAATGTTAAGAAGTTTACTTCATGTCTATGTGAATTATGGATGATGAATTGTCTTTATTTTCTATCTAAAGATCATCATTTACTCCCTTGTGCTATTAACATCTCTCTTGAGTATTTTCAATAAGCTTGGAAGGAAAAAGAGTCAACTATAAAGGGAGGACACTCAAATGAAAAAGGAAAACATCAAGAACAACAACACCTACTTGGATAATGAGATC
The DNA here is from genome assembly GCF_902167145.1 of Zea mays. Taxonomy (NCBI): domain Eukaryota; kingdom Viridiplantae; phylum Streptophyta; class Magnoliopsida; order Poales; family Poaceae; genus Zea; species Zea mays. The sequence goes on along the minus strand of NC_050102.1, from coordinate 23,077,858 downwards.
TTCAAAACATTCCATGGTGTGGTTGTAAGCATTCTAAACCTTTTTCATTGTGAGAATACTGGGCAAAAATTGTTTATTGCAAATTTTTGTAAGCCTTGATCAAATTGAATAGTGCTTCTCCTCATTTGTTTTTTAAAAAATGAATGCATCTATCAAATTCTTTCATTCTTGATGCATATCTTTAGGGGGAGCCTATATCAATATCTTGATTATGTTGAGACTAGCACTTCATCTTAGTAATCTCATATAGTCTCATGTATGAGAACAAGTTTCTCATATGGCATGCTACTACTTGTCAATCCAACTTGTTAAAATAATGTCACTTTTATCAAGGATTGTAGCTTTCATTGTTAAAGTAGCATATTTACTGGATTCTCCCATATTAAGCCTGTTTAATGATCTAATGCCTATGTTGTTCTTTCAATCGCATCTGTTGTATGCTTGATCATTGAATAGATTCAATTAACACTTATGCTTCTTAGTGCATCATGTAATCTCAATTCGATATCTCTCTTGATATCCACTAAGTTAAAAGGAGAATTCATGATACAACTATGCACCTTGTGATCCATTTGATATATGCTAAACAAATACCTTTAAAAAAAGGGATCACTAGTTGTAGAACTCTCTCTTGTGCAAAATATTTTCATATATTGTCTTGAGTATAGGTCTTAAGTGACTGAGACTAAGGACAAAGCACAATGATGAGAGCATCTCTATGTGAAGGTACAAAAGGGTAAAACAACTTCCTTTCATTTTAACTTGTACCTAAATCTTCCTACATTCCTTGCATATCTTGTATAAAAGGAAGAGAAAGCATGATCATGCATTAGCCCTGCTTCATACCTAGTTTAACCTCTCAAACATTCATTATTGAATCTTTGTTAAAACTGGGTGGAGTAATTATATTGTCAAAGAACTTAAAGCTTAACCTTGTAACGAGGATAAGCTGCCTTTATTCCAAAGGTGGATGGTCCTTAAGCCTCTTTGAAATCCTTAAGGGTACATGCTTGAGATATCTATAACATGCTTTCATAAGTGCATAAACTGTCATGAGCATCACATTTATACTATGACACAATGCACTTCACATTCTATATTATATAAAATTGTTCAAGCCTAATTAACATATCCTTTTAATCATGTCTCTTTCCTTTGGTACACTTGCATATTTCCTATCTCTATTGTGCCAAGGCTAAGACTAATATGTTTCCATGAGCATCTCATGTATTAAGTCTTAGATTCAAAGGAAAATGGAGTATTCGGCAAAGACATCGCTTCCACTCAACTCCATTAGTATTATCCAATCTTTGCCGGTATTTCGCCAGCCCTCTAATTTGGTATAATCTTCACTCGCATATTATTTACCAAAGGGGGAGCAAGTAGGGCTTATATTTCACTCAAGTATCCGTTTTTGGCGATTCATGCCAAAGGGGGAGAAAGTATTAGCCCAAAGCAAAAGGACCGCACCACCACCAATTTTCAAAAATTTGAGTTAAGAAAAGATTTTTCAATTGATGATTTTTTAATCAGTATCTTATTAGAATTTCAAATTGGTACAACCCTCTTCAAAACTAATATCTAAAACCCTCTTGAACACTAAGAGGAGGATTTTATTGAGGGGGAGTTTTTGTTTAGTCAAAGGAAAAACATTTGAAACAGGGGGAGAAAATTTCAAATCTCGATAATGCTTCTCAAAATCTTATTCATTTACCTTTGACTATTTTGCAAAAGACTTTGAAAAGAATTTCCAAAAGAGTTTGCAAAAACAAATCAAATGGTGCAAGCATGGTCCAAAACATTAAATATGAAGAAAGCATCCATGCATATCTTATGAAATATAGACTGGTTTAATTCCAAGCAACCTTTGCACATATATTATGCAAACTAGTTCAATTATGCACTTATATATTTTTGCTTTGGTTTGTGTTGGCATCAATCACCAAAAAGGGGGAGATTGAAAGGGAAATAGGGTCAAACCTTTTCCTAATTGATTTTGGTGGTTGAATTACCCAACACAAATAATTGGACTAACTAGTTTGTTCTAGATCATACATTCTACAGGTGCTAAAGGTTCAACACAAACCAATCAAAAGAACAAGTTAGGCTTCAAAAGAAAGGAGCAAAAAGGAAACCGAAGGCTGCCCTGGTCTGGCGCACCGGACAGTCCGGTGCATCAGGGTATCTCAGCTCGAACCCTTCACCTTCGGGTTTCCCAGGCGCAGCTCCGCTATAATTCACCGGACTGTCCGGTGTAGCACCGGACAGTGTCCGGTGGCGCATCGGACTGTCCGGTGTGCCAGCGGAGCAACGACTATCTTCGCGCAACGGTCGACTCTGCAAAGTGAACAGTGGAATTCAGATGTCAGAGCAGCGAGTCAGATGGGCGCCGGACTGTCCAGTGTAGCATGAGGACAAAGCCTCCAACGGTCGACCAGCTTCAGGGCCTAACAAGAAGATGACGTGGCGACGCACCGGACACTGTCCGGTGCGCCCATCGCCAGCAGCCTTCTCCAACGGCTACAATTTGGTTGGTGGCTATAAATACCACCCCAACCGGCCACTTCAAAGTGTGGGAGTCCAAGCAACATTCCAAGTCATCTAGTTGACATACTCAAGCCCTCCCAACCACATATATTCATTGATCCATCCTATGCACAAGATTTAGGCCACTACAATCAACACAAGTGCCACAAAAAGACAGCTAGCAAAAGAAAGCCTCTTGTGTGAGTCTAGCAAGAGTGCCTTGTAAGAATTATTGAGAGTTAGTGAGCACTACATCTTGTGATCATTTGTGCGTGGAGTTTTGACTCCCATTGAACTTCCTCCAAAATTTTGGAGGCTTGTAAAAGCTAGCAAGAGACACCAAAGAGTGTGGTGGTCCTTGCGGGGTCTTAAGTGATCCTTGAGAAGAAAGAAGAGCTCGCCGATCTTGAGTGATCGGTGGAGAGAGGGAAAGGGTTGAAAAAGACCCGTCCTTAGTGGACTCCTCAATGGGGACTAGGCCTTCGAGGGCCGAACCTCGCTTAAACAAATCACCCGTGTCTTGTGTGCTTATTACTTGTGATTTGTTTGTTCTTTCCCTTTCCAAGTTTTTCTTGCACTATTCTTTGCTCATACTATTTGGTGTTGCTTTAAATTAAATTCTCATTTAGTGAAGCAACCCCTTGCGAGAAAGAACTTGTGTTATTGCTCTTCTCATCTAAGCCCTCGTGATTTATTCTCATAGACTTATTAGTAGTATTGATTTTATCAATTCCGCATTATTTGAAAACAATACTCTTTACAAGCAAGAACTTAGTTTTTATACTCCGATAATTGCATATCTTGTTCTAACCGCTTATCAAGGGCTCTAGTTGGGGGATAAAGTTTTAATTTTCAGGTTTCGCCTATCCACCCCCCCCCTCTAGGCGACTTTCAGGACTCCGAAGACACACTTCTCGGGATTGAGTTTTACGCCCTTCGCTCTTAGACACCTGAATGTTATCTCAAGGTCAGAGAGGAGGTCGGAGGCTTTCCTTGTCTTGACAATGATGTCATCGACGTAAGTCTCGACCGTTCTGCCGATGTGCTCTCCGAACACATGGTTCATGCACCTTTGGTAGGTTGCACCTGCATTCCTCAAGCCCAATGGCATAGTGGTATAACAATACATGCCAAAAGGTGTGATAAAAGAAGTCACGAGCTGGTCGGACTCTTTCATCTTGATTTGGTGATAGCCTGAATAGCCGTCAAGGAATGACAGGGTTTCGCACCTAGCAGTGGAGTCCACAATTTGATCGATGTGAGGCAGAGGGTAGGGAACCTTTGGACATGCTTTGTTTAAACCAGTGTAGTCTACGCACATCCTCCATTTCCCACCTTTCTTCTTTACAAGCATAGGGTTAGCTAACCATTCTGGATGGAATACCTCTTTGATGAACCCTGCAGCCACCAGCTTGTGGACCTCCTCGCCTATGGCCCTGCGCTTTTCTTCATCAAAGCGGCGCAGGGGCTGCTTCACGGGTCGGGCACCGGCTCGGATGTCCAGTGAGTGCTCGGCGACATCCCTTGGTATGTCGGGCATGTCCGAGGGACTCCACGCAAAAAATTCGGCGTTTGCACAGAGAAAGTTGACGAGCACTGTGTGGCAGAACCTCCAAGTTATTGGGCCCACATGCACCTGTCCTTGTCCCAAAGACTTCAGACGGCTATGCATGTGCACCAGATAACTTAACAGGATCTGTCCGATTGCCCCAAGGACATCGGATAAACCACTTACAACCAAGATCGCGGGATTAAGTAATACAAATCACACACACCAATATTATTGCAGCGGAAATCTTACTACCAAATTTTACAAGTTACAAAAATTTTATATTAGTTTATCGGAGTGATTACAAAAGTATAAGTTTGAAATATATGCTAGCTCAAGGGATCATCCTCAATAAGAAGTATAGAAGGGTTACTTAGACTTATAAGAAGGCCGAGCCCACCGGCACTTAACACCATCAACAACAGCACAAAGTTAGAACCTGAAAAACAACAGGGAATAAAACCCTGAGTATGGAATTACTCAGCAAGTCTTACCCGACTAAAGAAAAGACTCTCAAGGGTATGCTGGTTATATGGGAGTCAAGGTAAGGCTTTTCAATAATCAAAGACTCTGTTTTGCAGAAATGCTTACTAAAGTGGATCCTTAAAATCCAGTTTTATTTGTCAAGTTAAGTAGAATTACCTGTAACTAGAGTTCTTTCTACCCTAGTTCAATCACTGGTCCTGCACTAGCCAATTTCTTAACAAAAACCCATCATCTTTAGTGGAATGCTACCTCTAAGTCAGTGGCCAAGTCTCCATAACTGCGGAGGTACGACGATCCGAATCGATTATACTCAGCTGAGGATCTCCAATCACACGACATATGTAGCACTTAACCCTTGTATATGTCAACCCGCCACCGGGGTTCTTAAGACCAGATCAGGTTCACGCAAACCGAGAGCACAGATACACCACCGTCCAGCCTCTTGCCACGGAGGGTACACGCTACTCTCGCCACCGCTCCACGCCCATTTCGTGTTATCTTATTCTGGCCTTAGTCTGCCTGAGGCAAGGCTTACCCATGACGAGGCATGTGACCAGTTAAAGGGTCCTCGGTCAGCAGGCCTACATCGACAAGGTCCTTAATCGACTCAGACGGAGACACTACACCGAGACTCCTTTCTCGTGCAAGTCACCCGCCCGGTCTCAGCTTAATCATTTCAACCCAAAAACTTGGTACCTGGCAGAGGTACATCTTTTCCGATGTTGAATCCATCATGGCCATGATGGATCCACCATCAAGTTTTATTTTCGAAAACAACCCTCCCACTTTGCCAAACATCTTTTGTAAAACAAATCCTTTTGTTTTTCTAAAGCAATACTAAGCATAGTAAAACCTTTTTTGTAAAAACAGGGTTTCAAGGAGGGTAATCAAGATCAAGGAAGGTAATGCAGGAATTGTTTAATCAATCAACTCCTATCACCTAATGCAGCAAGCAAGTGAGAAAGATTTTAAAAACATCAAGGGAGGTGGCAAATGCACTGGGGCTTGCCTGAGTAACACTAGGTTAGTGTTGTTAGATGACGTCCACTTGACGATCAACCTTTATTCTGATACTCTCGCTCCATTGTCCATCTTCAGGTTGGTCCATCAGCTTTATCCTGCGGATTATCCCGCGCTTGGGGTTGACTTGGCTCATCTTCCGCGTCATACGATTAATTAACGTACCTGAATGAAATGCATTATGCATATGAATGCATATAAGGAACAATAACACCAGACTTTACGATGCTACGCAAAGAGAAATAACCTACTTAATGACGAGATATTGCGGACACTAGCTATCGATATATTGTTACCTACGACAATCATGCTCTTCTAACCTAGCTAAACAGTCGAGGTAGAAATCAACATCCATTCCAAGCATGAACTCGATCAACACATAAAATATCATACCTAGTCTAGAGAACACACTAAACGGCTTATAATTTTAACTTCAAAATTCTTGGGCACCTAACACTTATAAAATTTGATAGAAGAACTTTCATTAATTTTCTAAACTAATTTACCGGTTAACCTGTGTATCATATATATTAATATCACCTTTCATTTTTAATACCCACATTTCTGCAATACTGAGACCTCTTTTATCCTACGGCATCGACCAATTTACCAAAGCGACTCAGACAATCTAATAAATATTTTACCTAGTCAAACTATCCATCAATCCGTTAATATGAATAACAAATTCGCTTACCCTGACTAATTCGACGCGATAGTCGCAAGCACGACTACGGTTCCGGTTGACGTCATCCAGGGGTCTTCTTTCTTCGGTAATCAATTGCTGAAGATCTTCTCCTCGACTAAATAATTTTGACGAAACGAACTTTTGTCGCGCACTTGGTGAATATCACGCTGCTGGCTTCGTCTTCACCCGTTTCTTGAAATTTCTTACTGAGGCGTGTCTGGAGCGAGCTGGCGAGGTGGGGGTTGAACTAAGACTAAAGGACGACGAACGTGCAGAGCTTCCAACTCACGAGCGCGAGATAGAAAGACGCGCGACCAGAGACTTAAGCATCCGTGGTGACAATTTAGACGAAAGCGAACTAGTGACGACAACTCCCGCCCAGACAACGATGCACCGACACGAGTATTGTGGGGTGTCAGCACCACAACAGCAGGCGAGCTGCGAAGCGGAATTAACGGCGGCAAGAGCGGCCAATCGGCAAGACCCAAATACTGCGCGATGGGCATCAGGGACAAGCGCGCGCGGCAGCGACTATGGTCGACTGGCTAAGCGAGGTCGACGACGTTGGGGATTCTGTGATAAGCCAACAGTGGCTGACGAGCTCCCAATGGCGCGCACAGGAAAGTCGGCGCGCAGGGAACGATCGGTCCGACGGTCGCTATAGCGCGGAGCAACAGAGAGAAACGCCGGGAAGGAGAGAGATCTGCGCGAGAGAGAAACGCGCAGGGACTGCTCGGCGAGCTGCGCGCAGCAGAGGAAAAATGGAGGGCTGGCTGGGCGCGCGCCATAGGAACTGCTTGAGCAGAGCTGAGCTGTGGAACAGCCACGACAAGGAAGAAGGTGGAGCAGGGAGAGGCGTCGACCACGGCAGGAATGGGGAGTGGAGACTGGGCGGCCATGGACACCGAAGGGGCGAGCTCGAACCAGGACACAGGGAAACGTGTTTGGCAGCTCGCGCGCACAGAGAGAAATTCGAGCTGGGGCGAGCAGCACAGCAAGAGGGGTGAGCTCAGGAAGACGGACGCCATGGGAGGACCTTGGGCGCGGTCATGGAAATCCGGCCGAGCAGAGCACGGAGCTGAGAGGAAGGAGAGCGGGCTGGGCGTGCGGCCAGGAAAGAGACTTTGGCTGGGCGGCTTCGGCTGAGCGTCGGACAGGAAGCTCTGGCCATGGATGGGGTAGAGGACGCCGGCCACGGAGAAGAAGCAAAGCACGGCTGATATTTGAAGACTCCCAGGGGCGGCGCCGTAGAAGACGAGCTCGGCTGAGAAAAATCCGGCGAGGGCGGCTGCGGGGATAAGCACCGGCGAGCCAGGAAAAATCTGCCGTTGCTAAGGACGACGGCAGAGAATTCAACAGGGAACGGCGGCGGAAAAATCTGGGAAGGAAGAAGATAGGAACGATGACGCGTAATGGATGAGGCTACGGCTGAATTTTTTTTATTTTTCTTTACACGAGAACACAAAGATAATTTAATTCTCTGATTAAATTGGTGCGAGATGTAAAACAGGCAAAACAAAAGATATCCGTCAATAAGTACAGACTGCGCTTAATTTAATTTAGAGCAGATAATTTTATCCGCAGTCTGAATAGGGAAACAGATTAGTTATGAATACTCAGCTCGGTTCTAATTTTTTTAGCAATGCATACGATATAGACAGTAAGGATGACATGGTTTTGATTTAGCTAATGCTTTGCAATCAGATGAGTTTGCGCCGTTATTTATATCCAAAGTTTGGGATCGGGGCGAGAAACGACGGTCCGAATAAGACAGATTTCGTCTTCGAGAATTTGTTCTATGGGATTCGACTAAAATTAGCCAAAACCATATCTGAATTATTAACCTCACGCCCGATTTTTAGAACAAATATGTTCCGAACATCACAAAAAATTAGGACGAGCCCGAATAGATAAAACGCACTCGCGACAGACGGAACATATGCGATATTAAAATCGCGATAGGCAAAAATAATTAGACCTTAGTGTCCGTCTTATTTACTGATATCACGTGCTTAAATCCGTACTCGTTGTCGAGCAGAATATAAACACCTGGGGTGTTACACACTGCTTCCTATTTGGGGTCAAGCTCGGAGCCGATCCTGACTTTCTTGCCGGCATCGTTGCTGGGGTCGAGAGGGACGGACTTAACCGCCTCGGCCGGTTCGAAGTTGCCGGCGTGGCGCTTTGCATCTGGCGCCTCCTTGGAGAGGCAATCCAGGTCGGCGATGAAGGCCTCGAACTCGGTGATGGCCTCGGCGTACTCCATGCATTCTACGTCGCACTCGTAAGCGTGGCGGTACGTGGATCCGACGGTGATGGTTCCCTTGGGGCCTGACATCTTGAGCTTGAGGTACGTGTAGTTGGGGATGGCCATGAACTTGGCGTAGCACAGTCTTCCCAGCACCGCGTGATAGGTCCCTCGGAACTCAACCACCTCGAAATTGAGGGTTTCCTTTCGGAAGTTGGAGGGAGTTCCGAAGCAGACGGGCAAATCAAGTTGCCCAAGGAGCAGGACGCGCTTAACGGGGACGATCCTGTGAAAGGTGAAAGGGAAATAGGCTTTAAACCTTTTCCTAAATGATTTTGGTGGTTGAATGTCCAACACAAACAATTGGACTAATTAGTTTGCTCTAGATTACATGTTCTACAGGTGCCAAAGATTCAACTCAAAACCAATAAAAAGAACAAGACAAGGTTCAAAAGAAAGGAGCAAAGAGAAACCGAAGTGCTCCCTGGTATGGCGCACCGGACTGTCCGGTGTGCCACCGGACAGTGTCCGGTGCACCACCGGACAGTGTCCGGTGCACCAAGGAGGATTGCCTTCAAACTCTTCACCTTCGGGTTTCTCAGGCGCAGCCCACTATAATTCACCGGACTGTCCGGTGCACCACCGGACAGTGTCCGGTGCTCCAGAGTGAAGCGGCTCTGAACTGGCCAGCTTCGGGAAAATGGAAGGCTGCTCCGCTAAAATTCACCGGACTGTCCGGTGTACACCGGACTGTCCGGTGCTCCAGCAGAGCAACGGCTACTTCGCGCCAACGGTCGACTCTGACAGTGTACAGTACACGCAGCAGGAGTCAGAGCAGAGGATCAGAGGGGCACCGGACTGTCCGGTGCTGCACCGGACTGTCCGGTGCTGCACCGGACTGTCCGGTGCCACATGAGGACAAAGCCTCCAACGGTCGACCAGCTCCAATCTCAACGGATAGGATGACGTGGCTGGCGCACCGGACATGTCCGGTGTGCACCGGACTGTCCGGTGCGCCCATCGCCAGCAGCTTCTCCAACGGCTACAAAATTGGATGGTGGCTATAAATACCACCCCAACCGGCCACTTCAAGGTGTGGGAGTCCAAGCAACATTCCAAGTCATCTAGTTGACATACTCAAGCCCTCCCAACCACATATATTCATTGATCCATCCTATACACAAGATTTAGTCCACTACAACCAACACAAGTGCCACAAAAGAGAGAGCAAGCACTTGAGAGCTCCTTCATTGAGTTTAGCCCTAGCGCCTTGTGAGATTCATTGAGAGATAGTGTGTGCTACATCTTTGTGTTCATTTGCGCGTGGAGTATTGACTCCCATCGAACTTCCTCCAAAGTTTTGGAGGCTTGTAAAAGCTAGCAAGAGACACCAAAGATTGTGGTGGTCCTTGTGGGATCGAGAGTGATCCTTGAGAAGAAGAAGAGCTCGCCGATCCTTGTGTGATCGGGAGAGAGGGAAAGGGTTGAAAAAGACCCGTCCTTAAGTGGACTCCTCAACGGGGACTAGGCCTTCGAGGGCCGAACCTCGGTAAAACAAATCACCCGTGTTCATTGTGCTTTTGCTTGTGACTTGTTTGCTTCCCCTTACTCTAAGTTCCCTTGCACTATTCTTTGCTCCTATCATTTGGTGTTGCTTCAAGTTAAACTCTCATTTAAGTGAAGCAACACTCCGCAAGAAAGAACTTGAGTTAGTGCTCTTTTCACCTAAGCCTTCTTGCTTTATTATCATAGATTTATTAGTTGTGTTGATTTATCACTTCCACATTATTTGAAAGCTATACTCTTTACTAGCAAGAACTTAGTTTTTATACTCTGATAATTGTTCATCTTGTTCTAACCACTAATCAAAGGATCTAGTTGGGGGATAAAGTTTTAATTTTCAGGTTTCGCCTATCCACCCCCCCTCTAGGCGACTTTCAATTGGTATCAGAACTAGGCACTTCATCTTGAGTCTAACAACTCGAAGTGATGGCTCGTAGAAGATCCCAAAAGAACAAGAAGACAACTCCGAAGGAGAACAAGGAGGTAACTCTTGAGATATTACTTTCCGATTGTTCTAATTATGATTCATGGTCCACTAGAGTAATAAATGCCTTTAGAATCATAGATCCACAATTAGAACAAATTTTAGACAAGAGTCTTATTCCTCCTAACTATGCTAGGGAAAATGCCTCCGAAGAAGATTTAAGATGTATTAACTTAAACTATATAGCTTATGAAATCTTAAGTAAATCCCTTAGCAAAAAAGACTATCATGCTTTCATAATAAAATATGATAAACCTATTTGTGATGTGCATGATATTTGGACTAGAATTAAAACTAAATTTGATAAGTCCAAACATGATAGTTCATTTTGTGCTTCTACTTCCTTTGGTATTTGTGATACTAATCATTGCAAGGAAGAAGAAGAAAATGATCGATGGAGACCAAACGATGAATCCACCTCTCCAAAGGGTTTGTCTTCCCATTTCGATTCCCACATGTGTTGTGTGGCTAATGAAAATGATAGCGGAAGCACAAACAAGGATGAGGAGGAAGAAAGAAGCTTCATGCAACTCTACGCTCGCCTAAGCCAAGAGGATAAGGCGGTCATGCTCAAACTTCTAGAAAGAGCAAAAGAGCAAAGCGAAGCTCGTCAAAGAATAGAGGATGTTCTCTCCATGAAAATGCTACACTTTGACGAGTTGACTAAAGAACATGAGAAGCTAAAGTGCTCTCATGTTGATTTGGTCCAAAGGTATGAAACTATTTCAATTGAGCAAGATAACGCTTTACATTGTATTGCTCAATTAGTAAATAAGAATACCTTGCTTAAGGACCAAGTAGAAAAGCTAAAAGTTGAAAATCTAGCTTTTCAAGAAAAACATGATATGCTCCTATGCTCTCATGAAAATCTTATGGATGATCATATCATGTTAAACATTGCTCATGAGGTTGTGATAGAAAACTTAAAATTCCAACAACCTCACTCTTGCACATGTGTTCATATTGACACTATATTACCATGTGCTAATGCTTGTTGTCCGTCAACAAGCAAATCTTCTTTTGAGCTAGAATTTGCAGGAACAAATGATAATACATATCAAAAGCTCAAAGAAGAAAATAAGAGGCTAAAGATGAGCTTGACACAACTTAAAGGGAAATGCATTGTCCAACCTTCTCAAGATAACCGTGATCACATGGTGAAGAAGCTTGAGACGGGAACAACCGTGGCATGCAATACATCCCTTGAAGAAAATGTCAAGGATTTGAGGATTGCCAAGAGGAAGAAACAAAAGATGAAATTCGACACCTCCTCCAAAAGCCTCAACCACGCCTCCACAAAAGGTAACGTCCAAGGTAATGATCAAGCCACACTTCACATTAAGAGGTGTAGTGATTGCTTTGAAGAAGGGCACTTGATTAGGTCATGTCCCTACATTAAAAATGGCTTGATTATTAACAAGGATGATAGACTTTGTTTTAAATGCTTCAAGAAAGGACACTTGCTTAGATCTTGTCCTCATTTAAAACAAAAAGGCATAAGGTTAGAAAAGAAAGTTTTTACTAACCATGTAGCAGGCAACAAACAAGGAAAGAAGAAAACGCCAAATCTTGGAAAGCGCCTTTGCTACACATGCCGTAAGAAGGGACATCAATGCAAGGATTGTCCCATTGGTAACAATTTCACTCCTAACTTGTCAATTGATTCTCATGTAACTAGGCAACCCAAAATTGCAACTTGTGCTAGAAAGGTAATGAGTTTACCTAGTGCTAACACAAAGGACTTTTGGGTTCCTAAATCTTTGTTGACTAACCATGATGGACCCATCAAGCGATGGGTACCAAAATATGCTTGACAAGATTTATAGGAGAAGGAGATGATATGAAGCCTTGGAGTGCTTGAGAGAGTTCATTCAAGCTATCAATCATCAATAATCTGTATCCGTGATTGACCCAAGGTTATTTTTCAAATTGCTATGTCTTAGACTCATATCATCTCGAGGAAGATATTATATGTTGTAGGAATTGAAAAATTATCATGTGCGGAAATATCAAAGCCTACAACATGGAGGAAAGTCAAAGGATGGTAACATTTATATTCTTAAGTGCAATTATCTTAAATTGTCATGTGTCTTGTGTAGTCACATAGAAATAGAAAGAACTTAAGCATATGTTAAAATTATGTTATCATTCCTTGAAGAAATTCCTCTCATATGGTAGATTGTGTATTTATCAATTCTATATTATGACAATCTACATGTTTTAAATTGTTGCAAGTTCTCATGGCATGTTTTTACATTAATTATTCTATTATTGCCATGTTCTAGATATAGAGAGATATTCTTAAAAGACTAAGGTGTCATGTAAGGAATTCAAATCCTTAGCACACTTATAAAAGGAAAACTCTCTCTAACTAGAATAGTGAGACTAATGATTTCTATCTAAGTAACCCAAGTAGTCTCACTTGTAGAGAATAAGTTTCTCTTTGGAAGCATGTAATCTAACATGAAAAGAAAAAATCAATCCAATGTCTTATGATGTATTTCTACTTGCTCAAATTGGATATGATTCTTTCACATTTATCGCTTTCCAAATCATGAATTAGATTTATTCCTATAATCTCAAAGGATTATTTATGCTTGTTTTATGAGTTAAAATTGAGCATAACATCATCTATGGATAATCTAGGTCATGCTATGGAGTTTCCATGTTTTGGTAATCTAGCTTCTCATTCCTTATCAAAATGATTACAAAAATGGAAACTAGTGCTTGTGTTGCTACTAACATTTCTCTTGAGTCTACTTATGAAAATCTACAAGAGAGTAAGTGCAAGGTTAAAGCCACAAGCCTCAAAGGGAAGAAAGGTAAAAGCAAAGGTATGGGAACTCATCTCTTTAATATAGTTCCCTTCAATGGTTATTCTCTCTAAATTATCATTCTTGAAGAGTAGATTCTTTGGAGAACTAAATTTGTCTTGATGTGCATTCAATCACATTCTCATAAATGCACTTATCCATTAGAATCTATTTCATACCTTTGCTATAAATGTTCTCATATTGACTTGCTTTTAAGTAATAATTAATAAAATTCAATATGAAGAAGCAAAATCCTATGTTTGATCAAATAGTTAAATAGTGCATATTCCTTTTTAATAATAAGCACAAATGTTAAGGATTTTACTTCATGTCTGTGTGATTTGTGGATGATGAATCATGTATGTTAATTATCTAAAGTAATCATCTTTCACCATATACTCCCTTGCGCTATTAACATCTCTCTTGAGTATTTTCAATAAGCTTGGAAGGAAAAAAGAGACAACTACTAAGGGAGGACACTCAAATGAAAAAGGAAGAACATCAAGGACAATGACACCTACTTGGACAATAAGATCTTCACAACAATCAATGGTGTGGTTGTAAGCATTCCAAATCCTTTTTCATTATGGAATTACCAGGCTTAAGTTGATTATTGCAAATTTTATAAGCCTCGATCAAGGTGTGTAATGGGTCTCCCTTTGTGTCTTTAAAGGTGAATGCATCAAATTTAATTCATTCAAATTCTTGATGCATATCTTTAGAGGGGGCCTCTTTCTATATCTTGATCATGTTGAGACTATTACTTTATCTTAGTAATTTCATATAGTCTCTTTCATGAGAATAAGTTTCTCATATAGTATGCTACTCCACATCAATCCAACTTGTTAAAATAATGTCACCTTTATCAAGGATTGTTGCTTTCTTTGCTAAAGTAGCATGCTTATTGGATTCTCCCATTTTAAGCTTAATTCATATTCCAATATGTTACTCTCTTGATCACATCCATTGTTTATTTGATCATAGAATAACATCAAATGACACTTAGTGCCTCATACTCTCTCAAATCGATATCTCTCTTGATATGCACTAGGTTAAAAGGGGAATTCATGAATCATTTATGCACTTTGTGATCCACTTGATATATGTTAACCATGTCTTAGAAAAAGGATCACTAGTTGTAAGTACTCTCTCTTGTGCAAAATATTTTCACACACTGTCATTAAGCATAAGTCTTAAGCAAACAAGACCAAGGACATAAGCACAATGAAGAGAGCGTCTACAAGTAAAGGTACAAAAAGGGTAAAACTAATTCCTATCATTTACATATATACCTAAATCTTCCTCTTATATACACTCTTTGCATATCTTGTATAAAAGGAAGAGAAAGCATGTCCTTTGCATTTATCCCTGCTTCATACCTAGTTTAACCTCTTAAAAATTTCACTCATGCATTATTGCATCTTTGCTAAAACTAGATGAAGTGGTTCTATTGTCAAAGAGCTTAAAGCTTAACCTTGTAACGAGGATAAGCTACCTTTGTTCCAAAGGTGGATGGTCCTTAAGTCTCTTTGAAATCTCGAAAGGAAAATGCTTAAAATGTTTGCAACATGCTTTCATAAGTGCATAAACTGTCTTGAGCATCACACATATACTATGACACAATGCACTTCACTTTCTCTATGATATAGACTTGTTCTCATTAACCCAATTATGTGCAATTGGCATTTGAGGCCAAAAATATGTTTTCCTCTCGCGCATATTTAGGGGGAGCAATCTATGTTATATAGAATTATGATCATGCTTAATTTGACATATCCTTTTGATCATATCTCTTTTATGTCTATGACTAATGTGTTTTCAAGTATATTCTCATGCTTAGTCATAGGATTGAAAGGGAAATGGAGTATTCGGCAAAGACGACGCTTCCACTCAACTCCTTCGGTATTATCCACTCTTTGTCGGTATTCCGCATAGTTCTCCTCTATGGTACAATCTTCACTCATATATTATTTGCCAAAGGGGAAGTGAAAGTAACAAGGGCCTATATCTCATACTCCGTATCCGTTTTTGGCGATTCATGCCAAAGGGGGAGAAAGTATTAGCCCAAAGCAAAAGGACCGCACCACCCTCCTAATTTCAAAACTAATGAGTTTCAATTGGTAAATTTCAAATTGGTATCTTATTGTGTTCAAAAGGGGGAGAAAGTAGTATTTTCAAAATTGATATCTTAAAACTCTCTTGAACACTAAGAGGAGGATTTCATTGAGGGGGAGTTTTGTTTAGTCAAAGGAAAAGCATTTGAAACAGGGGGAGAAAATTTCAAAATCCTGTAAAAGCTTCTCAAAAATCTTATTCATCTGCCTTTGACTATCTACAAAATGTCTTTGAAAAGAATTTCCAAAAGAATTGCAAAAACAAAACTCATGGTGCAAGCGTGGTCCAAAATGTTAAAAACAAAGAAAAGCATCCATGCATATTTTATGAAATGAATATTGGTTTAATTCCAAGCAATCTTTGCACCTATCCTATGCCAACTAGTTCAATTATTCTCTTATATATTTGCTTTGGTTTGTGTTGGCATCAATCACCAAAAAGGGGGAGATTGAAAGGGAAATAGGCTTTAAACCTTTTCCTAAATGATTTTGGTGGTTGAATGTCCAACACAAACAATTGGACTAATTAGTTTGCTCTAGATTACATGTTCTACAGGTGCCAAAGATTCAACTCAAAACCAATAAAAAGAACAAGACAAGGTTCAAAAGAAAGGAGCAAAGAGAAACCGAAGTGCTCCCTGGTATGGCGCACCGGACTGTCCGGTGTGCCACCGGACAGTGTCCGGTGCACCACCGGACAGTGTCCGGTGCACCAAGGAGGATTGCCTTCAAACTCTTCACCTTCGGGTTTCTCAGGCGCAGCCCACTATAATTCACCGGACTGTCCGGTGCACCACCGGACAGTGTCCCGTGCTCCAGAGTGAAGCGGCTCTGAACTGGCCAGCTTCGGGAAAATGGAAGGCCGCTCCGCTAAAATTCACCGGACTGTCCGGTGTACACCGGACTGTCCGGTGCTCCAGCAGAGCAACGGCTACTTCGCGCCAACGGTCGACTCTGACAGTGTACAGTACACGCAGCAGGAGTCAGAGCAGAGGATCAGAGGGGCACCGGACTGTCCGGTGCTGCACCGGACTGTCCGGTGCCACATGAGGACAAAGCCTCCAACGGTCGACCAGCTCCAATCTCAACGGATAGGATGACGTGGCTGGCGCACCGGACATGTCCGGTGTGCACCGGACTGTCCGGTGCGCCCATCGCCAGCAGCTTCTCCAACGGCTACAAAATTGGATGGTGGCTATAAATACCACCCCAACCGGCCACTTCAAGGTGTGGGAGTCCAAGCAACATTCCAAGTCATCTAGTTGACATACTCAAGCCCTCCCAACCACATATATTCATTGATCCATCCTATACACAAGATTTAGTCCACTACAACCAACACAAGTGCCACAAAAGAGAGAGCAAGCACTTGAGAGCTCCTTCATTGAGTTTAGCCCTAGCGCCTTGTGAGATTCATTGAGAGATAGTGTGTGCTACATCTTTGTGTTCATTTGCGCGTGGAGTATTGACTCCCATCGAACTTCCTCCAAAGTTTTGGAGGCTTGTAAAAGCTAGCAAGAGACACCAAAGATTGTGGTGGTCCTTGTGGGATCGAGAGTGATCCTTGAGAAGAAGAAGAGCTCGCCGATCCTTGTGTGATCGGGAGAGAGGGAAAGGGTTGAAAAAGACCCGTCCTTAAGTGGACTCCTCAACGGGGACTAGGCCTTCGAGGGCCGAACCTCGGTAAAACAAATCACCCGTGTTCATTGTGCTTTTGCTTGTGACTTGTTTGCTTCCCCTTACTCTAAGTTCCCTTGCACTATTCTTTGCTCCTATCATTTGGTGTTGCTTCAAGTTAAACTCTCATTTAAGTGAAGCAACACTCCGCAAGAAAGAACTTGAGTTAGTGCTCTTTTCACCTAAGCCTTCTTGCTTTATTATCATAGATTTATTAGTTGTGTTGATTTATCACTTCCACATTATTTGAAAGCTATACTCTTTACTAGCAAGAACTTAGTTTTTATACTCTGATAATTGTTCATCTTGTTCTAACCACTAATCAAAGGATCTAGTTGGGGGATAAAGTTTTAATTTTCAGGTTTCGCCTATCCACCCCCCCCCTCTAGGCGACTTTCAAAAGGGTGCTGCACCGGCCCAGATCGTGGACAGATCGACCCCCAAGAGCCCTAGGGTCTCGGCGTAGATGATGTTGAGGCTGCTGCCTCCATCCATGAGGACCTTGGTGAGCCTGGCGTTGCCGATGACAGGGTCAACGATGAGCGGGTACCTTCCTGGGCTCGGTACACAGTCGGGGTGGTCGCCTTGGTCGAAGGTGATGGGCTTGTCAGACCAGTCTAGGTAGACCGGCGCCGCTACCTTCACCGAGCAGACCTCCCAGCGCTCCTGCTTGCGGTGCCGAGCCGAGGCGTTCACCACCTGTCCGCCGTAGATCATGAAGCAGTTGTGGACCTCCAGGAACTCCTCTTCCTTGTCGCCCCCCTTCTTGTTGTTGCCTTGGTCCTTGCCACCTTCTGCCGAGGGTCTAGCCTTATTGAAGTAACGTCGGAGCATGTCGCATTCTTCAAGGTTGTGCTTGACGAGACCCCTGTGATAGGGGCACGACTCCTTGAGCATCTTGTCGAACATGTTGGCCCCTCTGGGAGGCTTCCGAGGATTCCTGTGCTCGGCAGCAGCGACGAGATCCGCGTCAACGGCGTCGCGTTTTGCTTGCGCCTTCTTCCTGGTCTTCTTCTTCGTGCCACGCTGGACGAACGCCTCGGGGGCGTCTTCCTTCTATCTTCCCTGAGGCTGCTTGTCCTTCCGGAAGATGGCTTCGACCGCCTCCTGACCAGAGGCAAACTTGGTGACTATGTCCATCAATTCGCTCACCTTGGTGGGAGTTTTGCGCCCCAGTTTGCTCACCCGGTCTCGGCAAGTGGTGCCGGCGAGGAGTGCCCCGATGACGTCCGAGTCGGTGATGTTAGGCAACTCGGTGCGCTGCTTTGAAAACCGTCGGATGTACTCTCGCAGGGATTCCCCTAGCTGCTGGCGGCAGCTTCGGAGATCCCATGAGTTCCCAGGGCGCACGTACGTACCTTGGAAATTTCTAGCGAAGGCCTTGACTAGGTCGTCCCAGACGGAGATCTACGCAGGAGGCAAATGCTCCAGCTAGGCCCGAGCGGCGTCGGAGAGGAAAAGGGGGAGGTTGCGGATGATGAGGTTGTTGTCGTCCGTCCCTCCCAGCTGGCACGCCAGCCAGTAATCCGCAAGCCACAACTTCTGGCCTTGTCTCCCCGGAGTACTTGGTGATGGTGGTCGGGGCTCGGAACCGGGCCGGGAACGGCGCCCGTCGTATGGCCCGGCTGAAGACTCGCGGACCTGGTGGTTCGGGCGAGGGGCTCCGATCCTCCTCAATGTCGTAGCGTCCTCCGCGTCTGGGGTGGTAGCTTCGGTGCACCCTTTCCTTGAGGCAGGCTCGACGGACGCGGCGGTGTTGTTCGCTGCCGAGGCGGTCCGGGGCTGCAGGCGTCCTGTCCCATGTGCGCTCGGTGTGGACCGAGGCCTCCCGCATGCGTCGGGAGGACGTTGCGCGATGCTCCGAGGGGCACCCTCGCCTTCGGGAGGCAGAGCTCTCGGCTCGTCGGACTGCGGCATCTTCAGGGAGATCCTTGAGTTCGCCCTAGATACGCCGCCCCTCGGTGGTGGATGGCTCCGGCATTGTTCGAAGTAGCATCGCCTTTGCAGCTAGGTTCTGGCCGGCCCCGCTGAAGGCCGGGGGCAGCTGTAATATCCCAAAAAAATGTTGACCCAAAAGTTGATCTTCGGTGAGTGGATATGGGAAAAAGGGTTGTGGGCCGTTGGATGCTGCATCAGAAGTCATCTGAGGCGTCACTTCTTTTCTCCCACAAAATAAACCCTAGGTGGCCACCCTCTTCCCCTTCTTGGCCGCCACCCCCTCCCCTTTCTTGGCCGCCTCACTTTTCCCCCTTGGCTGGTCGCCCCCTCTCCCCCCATTGCAGCAGCCCTCCAATACTTCTTCCTCCCTAGATCTCCCCCCCCCCACGCAACAAGGATCGAGAAGAGGAGGAACAAGATGGATTGAAGTGGAAGAGAGGATCAAGGAGATGTGCTACCCCCATCGCTTGCAGATTTTTCTTAGGGAAAACCCTAGGTAAGGATGGGATCCTTGTTTCTCCCTATAATTATGTGCTTTTGGAGGTTGTGGATCATGTGGATTGAAGGATTAGAGGTTGGATTAGGTGTGGGGTTAGGTTTTGATTTCGAATTTAATTTCTGCAGAATGGCAGATTCGACAGTTTCTGTTCATACCAGTTTTCCGTGATCTTAATGGCCTCAAAAAAATAAAAAGTCTATATATGAGTCGTAGATAATTTGTAGATCTTTCCGTGGCCGCGAAGAACACCTCAATCGGACATTAGAACATAAAGTTATGACAGTTTGATTATAGCAGTTTTTCAGTCTCATAATTCTATGCAGAATCTGTTCTCTTAAGAGTTAGGCAATTTTATCAACAGAATTAAACTGTGGGTTGGTAAAAGACGTTGTAGATAATTTCATAAGCTTTCCAGATTGTTAAAGAGTGCAGTCATATGATTTGTGAAACTCCAGTTATGTTTGTTTTACTGTGGTTGTTCCTGTTTGCCTGACAAAAATGAGTGGGTCTGTTTACGGGTGGGTTTCATCTAGTAAATGGCCGAATTGGCTCTTCCAACTATGGAGACTTTTGTAGAGGGATAAAAGTTCTTACTTCCAGAAGAATTTCATAATTTTTGGTTCAGTAGTTTGGGAGATATCGAATTTTAAAGTTAACCATACTGCTGTCTAAAACAGATTCAGTCAGTTATCTTGTCAGATGTTTTAGAACTTGTAGATGGCAGAATTTAATTATCCATTGAATACTGAAGTTGTAGAGTATTTTGTGTAGATACTGCTAGAGTATTTGTTTGATATCACTGCTGTTTTAATTTTAAAGATACAAAATTAACAAACAGCGCTGCTGCTGTATGGCATGTGGTTCAGGGTGGGAGTCTTTCCACTGGGTCTTGGTTTCAAGTGTAGGAATGTTTTGTTGATTGATGGCAAATGTTTGTGAAATATTTGTACTAAGTTTTATGCCCGCTAGAAGGTGGCTACACTCCATATCATGTCTAGTACATTTCTTCTTCTTCGATGAAGGCAAGTGAATGTAGCGGTGGTTGTTTCCGTTCTGACCTGTTATTTCTATTGCCTACACTCTAATATTCAGAAGTATTGGATTCTTTCATAATTGGACTCTATGGTGATGCTTTACTTGCTTGCATTATACTGATGCTCAATCATATATTGATGATGATTATGATTCGAGTATGATTCATGAGATTAATTCACACCCCTGAAGGTAAATGAAGTATTATTTGAGGTTGGTATTGTATCTGAAGGTAAATGAAGTATTATTTGAGGTTGGTATTGTATCTGAATGTAAATAAAGTATTATTTGAGGTTTGTATTGTATCTGAAGGAAGTGAAGGTTATAGATAAATGCAGCATGCCATATACATTGCATGACTCATTTGCATCTGAAGTTTTGTCGTGACCTATGGTCCGACCGTACCGGTACAATTTAGCATCGTACGTTGCCCGAGGAGGGGTACGATGCGGCTTCATACCCTTAGAGGTATGAAGGCAGAGGACATATGCATTGCATTCATTGAAGTGATATTTGCAGATGATGTTGTTTTATACTCTCAGAGGTACGAAGATAGAGTACCTACACATTGCATTCCTATGCATACATTGAAGTGATATTTGCAGGTATTGTTGACGCAGGGAAGTGTTATAGAACCTATTGTGGTTGTTCGAGGAAATGAGATGGTATCGGTTATAGTGGGACTACTGAGTTCCATATCTACAAGTATTTCTGATTTTAATTGTGACTCTTTTAAAATGTTGATGAATTCAATTTGTGGTTTAAATATCTCGTCAAAATTATTCGCTTGCTGAGATGTTTCATCTCACTCTTGCATTACTCAATGCAGGTGCTTGTTGCTCATCAAGGGAAGTGGGAGGTAGCAGCACATCCACCTTCACTCTTATAATAACGCTGCTTAGGCGCAGTCATGATTTAATTAGAAGCTTCTTGTCAAAGGATGTTTGTTTCTAACTAGTTGTGCGCACTGGATAATTTAGCTCATGCCGTTATGGTTGTCTTCCCATTGCTAGCAGACTATTAATGTCTATTATGTTTTCTTATCATGATATCTATTTATACTTTGTTGCTTCCCCGTTTATGCCATTTTCAAAGGAGATGCTGTCGAAATTTTATATACGAATGTTAGATGTGTAGTTTAGTAGCATTCTGGGGTGTTTGTGGATCCCGGGGTGTTACAGCAGCCCTGCCCTGACATCGTCAACGGTACGGCGCTGGACGTCCCGGGCCCGATGACGCGCTCCTCCGGCGAGTGCCCGGCCTGCCCATTCCTGCTCAATGTTTTGTCGGAGCTGCACAAGCCGCCCCGCTTCTTCGTCGAGCTTGGCCTGCATCTTGCGGAGTTGCTCGAACTGTGTGTCCTGACCCCCCGCAGGGACTTGGACCACAGCTAGCTCTCGCGGGATCTCAACGCGAGACGCAGGCACAGGGGCGTCTTCATCTTTCGGCATGCCGAGGTGGTTGTCTTCGTCGTGATCTCCCTGATCGATGTGGAAACACTCGCGAAATGGGCCATAACCCTCGTCGTCAAGGCTGTGGTCATCGTCAGAGCAGCCGGAGAGGCAGTAGTCACATGCAGACATGAAGTCTCGCATGGCACTAGGATCACGAAGTCCGGAGAAATCCCAACCGAAGTCGGGGTCGTCCTCTTCCTCGGAACCCACGGGTCCGTAGGTTGAGACGGTCGTCAGTTGGTCCCAAGTTGACCACATATGGTACCCTAGAAGGTCAGGATATGCCCTTGCGAAAGCGCTCACCGAAGCGGGGTCGCTTGGTGGATCGAAGCTAAATCTAAAGGGGACAGGGTGGAAAACAGATGGTACCTCTTGGTTGATGGACAGTGGTGAAGTCGCATCGGGGACGGAATGCACCGTTATTTCAGGTACGAGGCTGACGCCCAACAAGTCCTTCGCGAGGGTGCTGGCGTCATCAGTCCGCTTGGGGTTGGCACATTGCTGGGAAGCGACACTCGTCGTTGTCTTAGGTGCGAGGACAACACCCGACATGTCCCCCGTAGGGGTGTCGGCGTCATCGACTCGCTCTGGTCCGACAGCCAACGAGGTGCCGCCTCCTGCCTGGCCACGGTTGCCCCGTCTCCCCATCCTCCGGCGATGAGGGTGGCGGGGCAAACCCGGATGCTCCTCTTCTACAGTGGGGAGATGTCGTCATCGAGTTCGCCGCCGCCGCCGACGATCGTCGTTGTTGTCGTGCTGCGAGGGGAGGAGTACCATGTCGTAGCTGCCGTCGCGGGACATGAACTCGAGACTCCCGAAGCGGAGCACCGTCCCAGGCTGAAGAGGCTGCTGAAGGCTACCCATCTGGAACTCAACGGGAAAGTGTTTGTCAACACACAGCAGGCCCCTACCTGGCGCGCCAATTATCGGCGTTTCGGACCCACGAGGACCATCAACCGACCAGTGAATTTGTCGCTGCGTGTCCCTGCCCAGATGGGTTGATGCAAGATGGAACACAAGCGGGAGGATGAGGCTTATATTATCTTGCACCGGGGTGCTCGTAGTAGGGGTTACAAGCGTCGCGAGAGAGAGAGAGCGAGAGGGTTCGGTCTTGAGGTGAGGTGTCTAAGTTAGCCTCCACCGCGTCTCTCCTACTCTGCATGCCTCTCTTCGCTCGCCCCGTCCGTCCCCCTTAGGAAGGCCCTGGACATCCCCTTTTATAGATACAAGGAGATGGCCCAGCTGTACAATGGGGGTGTAGCTACGTGCTAACGTGGCTGGCAGAGAAGTGCCTTGAGCCCTGTACATGTGCTAACGTGGCCGTCGAAGAAGTGCTTGAGCCCTGTAGAAGCATTGCTGTCGGTGCGGCATGGATCCTGCTGACGTTTCCTTGCTTCCGTAGGGGGTTGAGAGCAACCGACGTCATGGGCGCACGCGGGGAACCATCATTACCTGTTACCGGAGTAATCTAGATGGGACACCGGTCTTGTTCCTTCGTAGCCTGAGGCAGCTAGCTAGGGGTAGGGTAATGATGTATCCCCTGCGGCGCGGTCGGTCCGAGCCCGAGGTCGGGCGAGGCGGAGACTTCTCCTGAGGCCGAGGCTGAGGCCGAGGCCTGGGGTCGGGCGAGGTGGAGACTTTCTCCCGAGGCCGAGGCTGAGGCCAAGGCCTGAGGTCGGGCGAGGCGGAGCTCCCTGTTGCGCCCGAGGCTGAACTCGGGGGAGGTCGTGACTCAGTTTTGCCCTGGTGGTTGGCACAGTAGTCGGAACTGGGTGAATAGTGTTGTTTTCCTGTTAGAATGGTCAGTAAAGGGGCGAAGTGACTGTGGTCACTTCGACCTTGCCGACTGAGGCGCGCGTGTCAGGGTAAGGTGTCAGGCGATCCCCGCATTAAATGCGCATGCGATACGGTCGGTTGGTGAGGCGATTTGGGCGAGGTCGCTGCACGACAAAGTTTGCCCGAGCTTGGCTTCGGGCGAGCCGAGGGTGCACCCACTGCCTGAGGAGGCCCTCGGGCGAGGCGTGAATCCGTCCGGGACTACTGTTCCCGCCCGAGGCCGGGCTCGGGCGAGGCGAGGTCGCGTCCCTTGGTAGACGAGGCCTTGACTTAAACCGTGCTTATCAGTCTTTGCGGTTTGTTCTGAAGATGTTTTCCAGCCAGGTTAAGGAGCATTGGGGGTACCCCTAATTACGGTCCCCAACATTACTATTCTTATTTAGCCATTTGAGGAACTGAACATAGTCCTTTGTGTGGTGCCCTTTCTGGTGACAACATTTACATGTGTCATCATTCACCTCTCCTGGGTGAGCTATGTAGAATGGCCTTTCTCCACTAGAACTTTGTTTTGTCTTCTATGGTTTTGAAAAAAGACTTCCCTACTTGAGCTAGAGCCTCTATGATGAGGCATGAATTTATTGCTCTAGTTCTTAAACTGAGGCTTGAAAGGCTTCTTAGGATATTGCTTTTTATGGGGTGACTGTTTGATCAGATTCACATTGTAACTTATGGCCTTAAGCATGTCCTCTTCCTAAACGTACATGTCAATGAGCTTCTCTATTATTACCACTTTTCTGGACTCATGTTGTAATTTACAATAAAAGTCTCAAACTCTCTAGGTAGAGAGAATAATATTAAGTGAAAAATAATGTCATTCTTTGATTCCATATTAAGTCTCTTAAGCTTATTAGAAAAGTTGTCCATCTTAAGTATGTGCTCCCTTATTCTAGAGCTATCATACTTTTCAGTAATAATTTTGTTAATTATGGTCATAACATATGCCTTTGAGGAACAAATAAGTTGCTACTAAATCTTGTCAATGTATTCAATGGCACTTTGATATTAAGTTATTGCTCCTCCAATGTACTCTATGATAGAGTTCCTGACAATCATCATACATTTCTTATTCGATCTCACCTAGTTTACATCTTTGAGATCATATGACATTATCAAGACAACATTATTAGATGTTGTCGGAGAGGAAATCTCCCCGGCCGGGTAGCGGATTGCACCCGCCCTAAATCCTGAAGAGAAGAGGGGCTTAAGCGTTTTGCTTGCTACGAGGCTGGTGGATCAACACACGAGAACACACAAAGGTTTAGAGTGGTTTGGGCCGCCGGAGCGTAATACCCTACTCCACTGTGTGATGTATTGTTTGGAGCTTGTATGAACTTATGAGTGTATGCCTAAAGCTAGGTCTGAGCGCCTCCTCATGTAACGTCGTATGCCTCCTCTTTTATAGCTGAAGGGGGGCATGCACAAAAAGGACTGGGCCCCGACATGTAGGCCTAGGGACATAAAGAATATAGAGCTTGGATCCTCTAATGTCTGTTGCAGTGGCAATCTTCCTGTGCCCTGTCGCTCGTGGTCTGCGTATCCTTGGCGTGCAGGGGAAACTTCTTGCAGAACAGAAGGTGAGTATAGTGCGTCGCCCGACACGGGCGCACTGTTTGCCAGCAGACCCAGTAGGCGCGTCGCCTGTTGGATGACCTTGACGCCGCCTGCCAGCGGATGGGACGGGACACATTAAATGCTGAGAGGGCACGTCGCCCGTCAGCGCAGTGGCAGGCGGCGCGTCTTTTCCTCAATAAATGCAGGGTCTGCATGAATTCTCATCAGGTTCAGCCTGATAGCTTATGTCATGGGCCACAAGCAGCGGGTTTCCGCCTGAGCGGGAAGTGGAAGGCAAGGCCCGCACACGTGTCAGCGCCAGACCCCTGCATACACTAGGGTCTTTCCCGTTCTGGGACCCTGCTGGAGTTCGGACTCACCCGGGTGTTCCGGACTTGTACGTATATAGTGGTCCGGTGTCCTTTTGCGGGGGTCCAGCCTTACTGGGGTGTGGTGTCTTTCCCTGCCACGTGGCGCCCTTTGGCCTACCCATCCGGTGGGGTCAGGCGCGGTCCTCCGTGTGGCTAAGGGACGTCGCATTGGTGCGGAGTCTTCATGTTGTAGGAGAGGGTACCCCTGATTTTGGGTACCGACAGTGGCCCCCGGTCCCGCCTAAGGGGAGGTTGCGAACCTGTAGGTGGGACCAGAGTCTGATTGGCAGTTGGACCGCTGCTTCCGTGCTCCCGTTGCCGCAACTACTGTCGGCCTGCCCATGACCACGCCAACTATCGTGCCTATTCCCACGGCTGACTGACCCATGACCGTCGTACTTAACGGCACTATTGGGCCATGCGAGGCTGCCTCGAGTCGCTGCACTGGTTCTGAAAAATTTACCTTTTCAGAATCTGTGACAGTCCCGAGATGACATGGCATTGGCGCAGGCGGCGGTGTGGTTTCTTTGCACACGGTAACCGGCGCGCCGGTTACATGACATGTGGGCCTGGGCCCCTGAGTTGGACCGCCAGTTGTGGCGGAGCTGAGGGGGCGCACAGCCGTGGGAGGCAGAGGTCGTTGTCGCTGCTGGTGCAGTTGCCTCTGCTGGTGAGCTGCTCGAAGTTGGATATCCCGCGGCCCTTCTGGTGTGGAGGTAGTTCATTCCTGCAGAAATGGAGCTGGGGTCCCGCTTGTAAGGGAATGTAATGGTATTTGCTTTGAGAGCAAAATGTAATAACATATGTAGGATTTTAGTCTGGGAATCCCAGTTGCGTGTCCAAACCCTCTAGATGGTGGCTTCAAGTACTAAGACACCTGCCGCAAGGCGGTGGAGTATGCAGGCCCACGGCACAGGACCTGGCTGAGCGGCTGCATGGCTTCTGGACCCCCCCCCAGGAGACAAGTGTCTGTTCTTCAAAGTCGGACCTCCAGGTTGTTGGATGCACAGGACTATAGTTTTAAATACTAGGACACTCGTCATGGTGTGGTGGAGTGTGCAGGATTTTGGGTATGGGACCAGGCTAACCGGCCACACAGACTCCGGACCACCCTATGGAACAAGCTCCATTCTTTAGAACCGATCCCCAGGCCTTTTCCCTATTTTTGTAAAGAAATAAATATTGTCTTCTAAGCAGCATTTAACACTTATCTGTGTAACGCCTGTTCTTGCTGTGTGCGATGTTGTTGACTCTTCCCTGGCCCCCCGCCTGGGATGCAGGCTTAATGTGTTGAGGTTGGATACCAGCATTTCTGAAAAGGTTGTCAACAATCCTCGGGAGGCAACTCGCCGGGATCTAGATATGTACACAACTTTTTGAAAGCGTTAGTAGCACACCTCATAGAGTGCTCTGTCTGACATTAGTTGCCCTTTGATACATGCTCGGGACCTGCAGGTTTTAGTCCGGGTGGCCAAGTTGCGTTTCTGGACCCCCTTGGGTCGCGGTTCTAGATACTAGGACACTTGTCGCAGGGTGGTGGAGTGTGCAAGCTCACGGTACGGGACCAGGCTGAGCGGCTGCGCAGGCTCCGGACCACCCCAGGAGACTAATGTCCCTTTTCTAGTTCCGGTCCCGAGGTTGTCGGACCCGCAGGACTTACAACTCTAGATACTAAGTTTCCGTCACGGGGTGGTGGAGCATGTAGGCCCATGGTACAGGACGTGGCTGAGCGGCTACACGGGCTCCAGACTACCCTATGGAACGGGGTCCCGTTTTCTAGAGCCAGCCCCCAGGCTGTCGGACCTCCCCACTTTCGTGTCAGGGGCCCTAAACTGCAAGCCTGGCTGTTCAATTCAGATGTCGCCATGTTAGACAAATGGAACCCGTACAGGTGGGTTAGCTGAAAGTTTTTATCTGAAAGACTACAAGGTGGGACCATGGAGCAACAAGATGGAACTATCACAAGAGCACGACTGAGGGGGGTAGTTTCTTCTTCATAACTTGTCGTGCATGTGTGCAGACCAATAGTCCGAGTTCATGGGGGCAGACCCCACCAGGTTATCGTACACGTATGCGTCATTTAGTTATAAAAAAGGAAACAGACTCGACCCCTTTGTCTTGCTCTTATGGATAGAACTTACAGAGATATTGGCATCAGGGTAAGGTACTCCTCCAGTCGTAGCTAGATAGTTGCCCCTGGGTCGGTGCACTCCCGTTACCTTGGAGGGTCCTTCCCATCTGGGGGAGAGTTGCGGAGCACCTCTTGGTGTGGCACTTGCCGCCGACCCAGGGTTTCTATCCGCATTTGACACGGGAACCCTTGTCTCTGGCTGTGATCACTTCTGCATGTACCTGTCTACTGAAAGGGAAATGTGCCCTTGGGCCATTTCTAAGTATTTTGGTGATTGAGTGCCAACACAAGTGCTTAAATGTGAATTCATGCTTATGGATGGACAAAGTGCAAAACAAGAGCAAAGGTATGTTTCTAAGTCTTAGTACATTGGTTTTGTGTACTAATATACTTGCCTAAGTATTAGAAACAGAAAGAAGAAGAAAAGAGAAGAGTTGGTTGTGTACAGCCAAAAGGCTGTTTCGGTCTGGGGCACCGGACTGTCCGGTGGTGCACCGGACAGTGTCCGGTGCGCCAGGCTGCCTCGAGCGAAGTGGCCGCTCTCGGGAATTCGCCGAAGGTGTACGGCTATAATTCACCGGACTGTCCGGTGTGCACCGGACTGTCCGGTGAGCCAACGGTCGGCCGGGCCAACGGTCGGCCGCGCAATCTGCGCGGGACACGTGGCCGAGCCAACGGCTAGAAGGGGGCACCGGACTGTCCGGTGTGCACCGGACATGTCCGGTGCGCCAACGGATCCAAGTCTGCCAACGGTCGGCTTCGCTATTTAAGGAAGGAAATCGGGCACCGGACAGTGTCCGGTGTGCACCGGACTGTCCGGTGCACCCGACGACAGAAGGCAAGAAAAGCCTTCCAGATTTGCTCTCAACGGCTCCTAGCTGCCTTGGGGCTATAAAAGGGACCCCTAGGCGCATGGAGGAGTACACTAAGCAACCTTAGAGCATTCTTGATCATCCACACTCAGTCTTTGCGCATTTGTTTGTCATTCTCAGTGATTCGAGCTCCGTTCTAGTGAGAACTTTGAGATAGTCTTTTGAGTTCGATTCTTGGCTGTGTGTGTGCGCATATTTGCTGTGGATTTGTGTGTGTTGCTTCCCTCCCTTACTCCGTATTTCCTTGTGAATCTCAAGTGTAAGGGCGAGAGACTCCAAGTTGTGGAGATTCCTCGCAAACGGGATATTGAAAGGAAAAGCAAAACACTGTGGTATTCAAGTTGGTCTTTGGACTGCTTGAGAGGGGTTGATTGCAACCCTCGTCCGTTGGGACGCCACAACGTGGAGTAGGCAAGCGTTGGTCTTGGCCGAACCACGGGATAAACCACTGTGTCACCTCTGTGTTTGATCTCTTGTGGTATTGTGTTTTGTTGAGACTCCTCTCTAGCCACTTGGCGATTATTGGGCTAACACTTAACAAGTCTTTGTGGCTATAAGTTTAAGTTTCACAGGATCACCTATTCACCCCCCCCTCTAGGTGCTCTCAATTGGTATCAGAGCCGTTCTCTTCAAGAAGGGACTAATCGCCCGAAGAGATGGATCCTAAGGGGAAGGGAATCGTGATCAACGACAAGGAGAAGGAGTCCTTCGTCAACGAGCCGAAGGATGACAAGCCTACTGACTCGGGCTCGGGCCACAAGCGTAAAGATGGGAAGAAGAAGAAGACAAGGCGCATCAAGGAGATCGTCTACTACGACGATAGCGATGAGTCGACTTCTTCCCAAAAGGACGACGACAACGACTACAGGAAGACGGTCAATTCGAACTTTTCATTTGATTATTCTCGTATTCCACATAGTTCGAATTCGCATTTGCTTTCCATTCCTCTTGGCAAACCTCCACACTTCGATGGGGAAGACTAAGGATTTTGGAGTCACAAAATGCGTAGTCACTTATTCTCTCTCCATCCAAGCATATGGGAGATTGTAGAGAATGGAATGAAATTTGATAGCTCGGATAGCCCTATGCTTATAAATGAACAAATCCATAGAAATGCACAAGCTACTACTGTTCTATTAGCATCTTTGTGCAGGGAAGAGTACAATAAGGTGAGCGGCCTGGACAACGCCAAGCAGATATGGGACACCCTCAAGATCTCTCACGAGGGGAACGACATCACCATGCTCACTAAAATGGAGTTGGTGGAGGGCGAGCTTGGACGATTCGCAATGATAAGGGGAGAGGAGCCAACCCAAACTTACAACCGGCTCAAGACCCTTATCAACAAAATAAGGAGCTACGGAAGCACGCGATGGACGGACCACGACGTCGTCCGCCTAATGCTAAGGTCCTTTACCGTTCTTGATCCTCATCTCGTAAACAATATTCGTGAGAATCCCAGGTACACGATGATGACGCCCGAGGAGGTACTCGGAAAATTCGTAAGCGGGCGGATGATGATCAAGGAGGCGAGATACGTCGACGACGCTCTAAACGGTCCAATCAATGAGCCTCAACCTCTTGCTCTCAAGGCAACAAGAAGCAAGGAAATGCTACCTAGCAAGGTGGCACAAATTGAGGCGGCCGGACTTAATGATGAAGAGATGGCTCTCATCATCAAGAGATTCAAGACGGCACTAAAAGACCGCAAGGGGCAACCAAGCAAGACCAAGACAAAGGGGAAGCGCTCATGCTTCAAATGTGGTAAGCTTGGTCATTTTATTGCTAACTGTCCCGACAATGATAGTGATCAGGATCAAGGGAACAAGAGGGAGAAGAAGAAGAACTATAAGAAGGCAAAGGGCGAAGCGCATCTAGGCAAGGAGTGGGACTCGGACTGCTCCTCTTCCGACTCCGACAATGAAGGACTCGCCGCCACCGCCTTCAACAAGTCATCCCTCTTCCCCAACGAGCGTCACACATGCCTTATGGCAAGGGAGAAGAAGGTGAGTACTCGAGACTCCACTTATGATTCTTCTAGTGATAATGAGTCTAATGATGATGATGACATAGACTATTCATGCTTATTCGAGGGCTTAGATAGATTTAAGATAGACAAGATTAATGAGTTGATTGATGCTTTGAATGACAAAAATAGATTACTAGAAAAACAAGAAGATCTTTTATATGAGGAGCATGATAAATTTGTTAGTGCACAAAATTCTCTTGCTCTAGAAATTAAAAGGAATGAAATGCTCTCTGGTGAATTATCTACTTGTCATAAAACCATGTCTACTTTAGAAGGTGTCAACAATGATTTAAATGCTAAATTAGAAGTGGCAAATAAATCTAATTCTTGTGTAGAACATGTTGTAATTTGTACTAGGTGTAAAGATTTTGACATTGATGCGTGTAGTGAACACCTAGTTTCAATTTCCAAGCTTAATGATGAATTGGCTAGTCTTAATGCTCAACTTAAGACTAGCAAGAATGATTTTGATAAGCTAAAATTTGCAAGGGATGCCTACACGATTGGTAGACACCCCTCAATTAAGGATGGACTTGGTTTCAAGAGGGAAGCCAAGAACTTAACAAGCCATAAGGCTCCCATCTCCGCCAAGGAGAAAGGGAAGGCCCCTATGGCAAGTAGTACTAAAAGGAACCATGCTTTTATGTATCATGATAGGAGACAAACTAGAAATGCTTATAGGAATTATAATGCTTACGATAATTTTTCTCATGCTATGTTTGCTTCTAGTTCTTCATATGTGCATGATAGAAATGTTGGTAGAAGGAATGTTGTTCATAATATGCCTAGAAGAGATGTTGTTAATACTCCTAGGATAGTTAATGAGCCTTCTACAATATATCATGCTTTGAATGCTTCTTTTGCAATTTGTAGAAAGGATAGGAAAATAGTTGCTAGGAAGTTAGGGGCAAAATGCAAGGGAGACAAAACTTGCATTTGGGTCCCTAAGGATATTTGCACTAACCTTGTAAGACCCAACATGAGTTGGGTACCTAAGACCCAAGCCTAAATTTGCCTTGCAGGTTTATGCATCCGGGGGTTCAAGCTGGATTATCGACAGCGGATGCACAAACCATATGACGGGGGAGAAGAAGATGTTCACCTCCTACGTCAAGAATAAGGATTCCCAAGATTCAGTTATATTCGGTGATGGGAATCAAGGCAAGGTAAAAGGGTTAGGTAAAATTGCAATTTCTAATGAGCACTCCATATCTAATGTGTTTTTAGTAGAGTCTCTTGGATATAATTTGCTATCTGTTAGTCAATTATGCAACATGGGGTATAACTGTCTATTTACAAATGTAGATGTGTCTGTCTTTAGAAGAAGTGATGGTTCACTAGCATTTAAGGGTGTATTAGACGGCAAACTGTATTTAGTTGATTTTGCAAAAGAGGAGGCCGGTCTAGATGCATGCTTAATTGCTAAGACTGGCATGGGCTGGCTGTGGCATCGCCGCTTAGCACATGTGGGGATGAAGAACCTTCACAAGCTTCTAAAGGGAGAACACGTGATAGGTTTGACTAACGTGCAATTCGAAAAAGATAGACCTTGTGCAGCTTGTCAAGCAGGTAAACAAGTGGGAGGAGCGCATCACAGCAAGAATGTGATGACCACTTCAAGACCCCTGGAGCTGCTGCATATGGACCTCTTCGGACCTGTCGCCTATCTGAGCATAGGAGGGAGTAAGTATGGTCTAGTTATTGTTGATGACTTTTCCCGCTTCACTTGGGTGTTCTTTTTGCAGGATAAGTCTGAAACCCAAGGGACCCTCAAGCGCTTCCTCAGGAGAGCTCAAAATGAGTTTGAGCTCAAGGTGAAGAAGATAAGGAGCGACAACGGGTCCGAGTTCAAGAACCTTCAAGTGGAGGAGTTCCTTGAGGAGGAAGGGATCAAGCACGAGTTGTCCGCTCCCTACACACCACAGCAAAATGGTGTGGTAGAGAGGAAGAACAGGACGCTAATCGATATGGCGAGGACGATGCTTGGAGAATTCAAGACCCCCGAGTGTTTCTGGTCGGAAGCCGTGAACACGGCTTGCCACGCCATCAACAGGGTCTACCTTCATCGCCTCCTCAAGAAGACTTCGTATGAGCTACTAACCGGTAACAAACCCAATGTATCTTACTTTCGTGTATTTGGGAGCAAGTTCTACATTCTAGTAAAGAAGGGTAGAAATTCTAAGTTTGCTCCCAAAGCAGTAGAAGGGTTTTTGTTAGGTTATGACTCAAATACAAAGGCATATAGAGTCTTCAACAAATCATCGGGGTTGGTTGAAGTCTCTAGCGACGTTGTATTTGATGAGACTAATGGCTCTCCAAGAGAGCAAGTTGTTGATTGTGATGATGTAGATGAAGAAGATGTTCCGACGGCTGCTATACGAACCATGGCGATTGGAGAAGTGCGGCCACAGGAACAAGATGAACGAGATCAACCTTCTTCCTCAACAACGGTGCATCCCCCAACTCAAGACGATGAACAGGTTCATCAACAGGAGGCGTGTGATCAAGGGGGAGCACAAGATGATCATGTGATGGAGGAAGAAGCGCAACCGGCACCTCCAACCCAAGTTCGAGCGATGATTCAAAGGAATCATCCCGTCGATCAAATTCTGGGTGATATTAGCAAGGGAGTAACAACTCGATCTCGATTAGTTAATTTTTGTGAGCATTACTCCTTTGTCTCTTCTACTGAGCCTTTCAGGGTAGAAGAGGCCTTGCTAGATCCGGACTGGGTGTTGGCCATGCAAGAGGAGCTCAACAACTTCAAGAGAAATGAAGTTTGGACGCTGGTACCTCGTCCTAAGCAAAATGTTGTGGGAACCAAGTGGGTGTTCCGCAACAAACAGGACGAGCACGGGATGGTGACGAGGAACAAGGCTCGACTTGTGGCAAAAGGTTATGCCCAAGTCGCAGGTTTGGACTTTGAGGAGACTTTTGCTCCTGTGGCTAGGCTAGAATCAATTCGTATCTTGCTAGCATATGCCGCTCACCATTCTTTCAGGTTGTACCAAATGGATGTGAAGAGCGCGTTCCTCAACGGGCCGATCAAGGAGGAGGTGTACGTAGAGCAACCCCCTGGCTTCGAGGATGAACGGTACCCCGACCACGTGTGTAAGCTCTCTAAGGCGCTCTATGGACTTAAGCAAGCCCCAAGAGCATGGTATGAATGCCTTAGAGACTTTTTAATTGCTAACACTTTCAAGGTTGGGAAAGCCGATCCAACTCTTTTTACTAAGACTTGCGATGGTGATCTTTTTGTGTGCCAAATTTATGTCGATGACATAATATTTGGTTCTACTAACCAAAAGTCTTGTGAAGAGTTTAGCAGGGTGATGACGCAGAAATTCGAGATGTCGATGATGGGCGAGTTGAACTACTTCCTTGGGTTCCAAGTGAAGCAACTCAAGGACGGCACCTTCATCTCCCAAACGAAGTACACGCAAGATTTGCTAAAGAGGTTTGGGATGAAGGACGCCAAGCCCGCAAAGACGCCGATGGGAACCGACGGACACACCGACCTCAACAAAGGAGGTAAGTCCGTTGATCAAAAAGCATACCGGTCAATGATAGGGTCTTTACTTTATTTATGTGCTAGTAGACCGGATATTATGCTTAGCGTATGCATGTGTGCTAGATTTCAATCCGATCCCAAGGAGTGTCACTTAGTGGCGGTGAAGCGAATTCTAAGATATTTGGTTGCTACGCCTTGCCTCGGGCTCTGGTATCCAAAAGGGTCTACCTTTGACTTGGTTGGATACTCAGATTCCGACTATGCTGGATGTAAGGTCGATAGGAAGAGTACATCAGGGACGTGCCAATTCTTAGGAAGGTCCCTGGTGTCGTGGAACTCTAAGAAACAAACCTCCGTTGCCCTATCCACCGCTGAGGCCGAGTATGTTGCCGCAGGACAGTGTTGCGCGCAACTACTTTGGATGAGGCAAACCCTCCGGGACTTTGGCTACAATCTGAGCAAAGTCCCACTCCTATGTGATAATGAGAGTGCTATCCGCATGGCGGAAAATCCTGTTGAACACAGCCGCACAAAGCACATAGACATCCGGCATCACTTTTTGAGAGACCACCAGCAAAAGGGAGATATCGAAGTGTTTCATGTTAGCACCGAGAACCAGCTGGCCGATATCTTTACCAAGCCTCTAGATGAGAAGACCTTTTGCAGGCTGCGTAGTGAGCTAAATGTCTTAGATTCGCGGAACTTGGATTGAATTGTAGCATACATATGTTTATGCCTTTGATCATGTTCATTCTGCATTTTGTTGCTTATTGTGGTGCTCAAGTTGTACAAACATTCCCTGGACCTCACAAGTCCTTGTGTAAGTGATGCACATATTTAGGGGGAGTTGTGTTACAACTTGACCCTTTGAGACTAACCATATGCTTGAGTTTACTTGATTTAGTCTCGAAGGAGAATTGAAAGGGAAAAGGTGGACTTGGACCATGAAAGACTTCCACTGCACTCCGATGAAAGGGTAACTTATTCCAAGTTCATCTCATGAACTCTTATTGCCATTTGCTCTTAATTGAAGATTTTGGTGAGGCAATGGGGTTATCGGGCCAAGATTGATCCCGTTTTGGTGCTTGATGCCAAAGGGGGAGAAAATAAAGGCCAAAGCAATAGATGGATCAGCTACCACTTGAGAAATTTTGAAAATAATAGAATAGAGCTTTTGGTTTGTCAAAACTCTTGCATTGTCTCTTTTGTCAGAATAGAGCTTTTGCATTGTCTCTTTTGTCAAAAGTTGGCCTCTTGTGGGGAGAAGTGTTGATTATGGGAAATAGGGGGAGTTTTTGAAATCTTTGATCAATCTCTTTTGGAATGACTCTCTTTATGCTTCAACATGTGTGTTTGACTTAGAGATAGAGATTTGAGTTTGATTTGCAAAAACAAACCAAGTGGTGGCAAAGGATGATCCATATATGCCAAAAATGAATCAAAATAAATTTGAGTTTTATTCGAAGTGATTTTGCACTTATTCTAGTTGCTTTATGTTGTGTTGGCATAAATCACCAAAAAGGGGGAGATCGAAAGGGAAATGTGCCCTTGGGCCATTTCTAAGTATTTTGGTGATTGAGTGCCAACACAAGTGCTTAAATGTGAATTCATGCTTATGGATGGACAAAGTGCAAAACAAGAGCAAAGGTATGTTTCTAAGTCTTAGTACATTGGTTTTGTGTACTAATATACTTGCCTAAGTATTAGAAACAGAAAGAAGAAGAAAAGAGAAGAGTTGGCTGTGTACAGCCAAAAGGCTGTTTCGGTCTGGGGCACCGGACTGTCCGGTGGTGCACCGGACAGTGTCCGGTGCGCCAGGCTGCCTCGAGCGAAGTGGCCACTCTCGGGAATTCGCCGAAGGCGTACGGCTATAATTCACCGGACTGTCCGGTGTGCACCGGACTGTCCGGTGAGCCAACGGTCGGCCGGGCCAACGGTCGGCCGCGCGATCTGCACGGGACACGTGGCCGAGCCAACGGCTAGAAGGGGGCACCGGACTGTCCGGTGTGCACCGGACATGTCTGGTGCGCCAACGGCTCCAAGTCTGCCAACGGTCGGCTTCGCTATTTAAGGAAGGAAATCGGGCACCGGACAGTGTCCGGTGTGCACCGGACTGTCCGGTGCACCCGACGACAGAAGGCAAGAAAAGCCTTCCAGATTTGCTCTCAACGGCTCCTAGCTGCCTTGGGGCTATAAAAGGGACCCCTAGGCGCATGGAGGAGTACACTAAGCAACCTTAGAGCATTCTTGATCATCCACACTCAGTCTTTGCGCATTTGTTTGTCATTCTCAGTGATTCGAGCTCCGTTCTAGTGAGAACTTTGAGATAGTCTTTTGAGTTCGATTCTTGGCCGTGTGTGTGCGCATATTTGCTGTGGATTTGTGTGTGTTGCTTCCCTCCCTTACTCCGTATTTCCTTGTGAATCTCAAGTGTAAGGGCGAGAGACTCCAAGTTGTGGAGATTCCTCGCAAACGGGATATTGAAAGGAAAAGCAAAACACTGTGGTATTCAAGTTGGTCTTTGGACTGCTTGAGAGGGGTTGATTGCAACCCTCGTCCGTTGGGACGCCACAACGTGGAGTAGGCAAGCGTTGGTCTTGGCCGAACCACGGGATAAACCACTGTGTCACCTCTGTGTTTGATCTCTTGTGGTATTGTGTTTTGTTGAGACTCCTCTCTAGCCACTTGGCGATTATTGGGCTAACACTTAACAAGTCTTTGTGGCTATAAGTTTAAGTTTCACAGGATCACCTATTCACCCCCCCTCTAGGTGCTCTCATCTACACCTCGGACCCGTGGGAGGTCCGGATGGGCCTCCGGAGGAAGGCGTGCTTCAGCTTCGTAGACCGGGGGACATGGAGTTCCCCCGATGTCCGTCTAGTTGTCTTCACCGGAGTAGGAGCCTCCGACAAAGATATCCTTCAGGTCCCCCTCGGGCGACTGATACCTGAGGTCTCGTTCAGCCGCGGCCACCTCACTGTCATCCACCTTTTCCTTGTTGGGTCGGCGGGGAGCCGTCTTTGGAGGACTGCTCGTGCCGCTCGCTGACGTGTTTTGCGAGGTCGATGATCTTGCGACACTCCGCGGCGTTGTGGCGACCATGCGGGTGCACAGGGCATGAACCGTTGTTACCCTTCTGCGGTCGCAGGCGTTTGTTGCGGTCGCCCTGGCCTCTGTTCGCTGCAGCGACCACCAGAGCAGTTGACCGTGGCTTCTGATAGTCGTGGTCCTTCTTCTTTTTCTTCTTTCTGTCCCAGAGGATGGGCCCCATACCACCCGACTGGGCAGCTCCAGTTTGTGGGGTCGAGTGCCATGCACGGCCCTCGGCGGCTCTGGCGCATTTGTCGGCCAGAGCGAAGAGTGTGGGGACAGTTTCCACGTCATGTGTGGCCAACTTCTCCAACATTTTTTCATCACGTACTCCCTGTTGGAAAGCCGTGATGATGGAAGCATCAGAAATACGAGGTATCGTACCTCATACCTTGGTGAAGCAGGAGATGAACTTCTGGAGGGTTTCCCTGGGCTCCTGCCTTATTGCATGGAGGTGGGCCTCCACACCGTGCTGTTGGTAAGAACTGGCGAAGTTCGCCATGAACCGCGCACAGAATTCTTCCCAGGAGTAGACTGATCCCGTTGTGAGGTTCATGAGCCAGGTCCGGGCAGGTCCAGACAAGGCCACATGGAAGTATGTTGCCATCACAGTGGTGTTTCCACCTGCTGCCGTGATAGCGGTAACGTACACCTGCAGGAACTCCGACGGGTTTGATGTTCCGTCGTATTTTTCCAGCAGGTGTGGCTGGAACTTGGGCGGCCATGACGCCGCGCGAAGATGGTCTGCAAGGGCGGCGCAGCCCATGCCGACCAAGGGGACACCCGTTTGGGACCAAGCGCCCACTGGTGTATGTGGTGCCTCCGCGGCGAAATCTCGGTAGAGATTGCGACCCTCAATGTTCTGACAGCACTCACGCGCCCTTTCCAAAGAGACTCGGGCGTCTTCTCCCGTATGCCTACGGTTGAGCTCCACCCGGAGGTCGTCGGTCTGTGCACCCCTTACGGAGGGCGAGCGCACAGATGTCGCCGCCTCGCGTTGGCACCGGGATGATCGAGGCCTCGACCTGAACGAAGTAGAATGCGCCATTCTGAGCAGCCGGTCGACGTCGTCGTGCCACTGCTTCATGGCCCTTGGCGATGCCGTGGAGCTAGGGGGGTGGCGCAGCAATTCCCTGGCCGCAGACAACGCCGTAGGCGCTGCCCTCGACGGAGTCCGGGACGCCTGCGCTGGCGTGTGCTGCTGCATGGCATGCACGACAGCAGTCCTAGAGTCGGGGCAGTAGGGCGCTCGTGGTGCGGAGGATGCAACTTCTTGCTCCATCACGAAATCCTCCGAGGTTTCGGTGTGGTGCTCGATGATCCGCACCATCATGCTGAGCGAGAAAACAAGCAAAAACTTGAAGCCTAGGCCCCCTACCTGGCGCGCCAAATGTCGGAGAGGAAATCTCCCCGGCCGGGTGGCGGATTGCACCCGCCCTAAATCCTGAAGAGAGGAGGGGCTTAAGCGTTTTGCTTGCTACGAGGCTGGTGGATCAACACACGAGAACACACAAAGGTTTAGAGTGGTTCGGGCCGCCGGAGCGTAATACCCT
Source organism: Zea mays (assembly GCF_902167145.1). NCBI lineage: Eukaryota > Viridiplantae > Streptophyta > Magnoliopsida > Poales > Poaceae > Zea > Zea mays. Next base: position 23,038,826 of record NC_050102.1, on the reverse strand, counting down.
ACTCCACTGTGTGATGTATTGTTTGGAGCTTGTATGAACTTATGAGTGTATGCCTAAAGCTAGGTCTGAGCGCCTCCTCGTGTAACGTCGTATGCCTCCCCTTTTATAGCTGAAGGGGGGCATGCACAAAAAGGACTGGGCTCCGACATGTGGGCCCAGGGACATAAAGAATATAGAGCTTGGATCCTCTAATGTCGGTTGTCGTGGCAATCTTCCTGTGCCCTGTCGCTCGAGGTTTGCGTATCCTTGGCGTGCAGGGGAAGCTTCTTGCAGAACAGAAGGTGAGTATAGTGCGCCGCCCGGCACGGGCGCACTGTTTGCCAGCAGACCTAGCAGGCGCGCCGCCTGCTGGATGACCTTGACGCCGCCTGCCAGCGGATGGGATGGGACACATTAAATGCTGAGAGGGCACATCGCCCGTCAGCACAGTGGCAGGTGGCGCGTCTTTTCCTCAATAAATGCAGGGTCTGCACGACTTCTCGTCAGGTTCAGCCCGGTAGCTTATGTCATGGGCCACAAGCAGCGGGTTTCCGCCTGAGCGGGAAAAGAAAGGCAAGGCCCGCACACGTGTCAGCGCCGGACCCCTGCATACACTAGGGTCTTTCCCGTTCCGGGACCCTGCTGGAGTTCGGACTCACCCGGGGGTTCCAGACTTGTACGTATATAGTGGTCCGGTGTCCTTCCGCGGGGGTCCGGCCTTACTGGGGTGTGGTGTCTTTCCCTGCCATGTGGCGCCCTTTGGCCTGCTCATCCAGTGGGGTCAGGCGCGGTCCTCCGTGTGGCTAAGGGACGTCGCATTGGTGCGGAGTCTTCATATTTTAGGAGAGGGTACCCCTGATTTTGGGTACCGACAGATGCCCTAGGTGTTTCTTCTATTGCCAACATTGGGACAATGAGCTTAGGATTGTTAATGGCATAGTTTATCTTTGTTGAAGCCGATGCTATGTCTACCTTCCCATCTAAAAAGGATAATTGGAGCCTAAGTAGAAGTAAGGGCATTGGCACTTGGTCGGTATGGGTATGAAGGAGGAGCATACGAGTAAGAAAAAAATAGGCTGAGGGGTTAGGCCATGCGAACGAACAGGAACTTCCTCTCGTTGATGGTGGATGGAAGAAAGATCGTCGAAGAACACTTGTCCCGCACCGATAGGGGTCTTAGAATGTTGCAAAGATTGCTCGTTGAGCAAGTCTGTGAATGTTTTATAGTTGGGACTCCACCTTGGATCCATATTGAAATGGAGTTTCGAAAGCAACTAAATCAAAACTGAGATAAAAGTGTGTGAATGAAGGAGAAGGCTTGAGAATTGGAGGTGAAAGTGTGTGAATGAATCAAGCACCCCCATTTATTCATAAGGTGGTTTTATATTTTTTTTTTGTTTTTTGGGTTTTTTTTGAAATTCAAACCAATGAAACATCTTCAAATTCAAACCAATGAAACAACTCTTTCACAACTTCAATGATGAAAGAGCTCCTTTTTAGAATAATTTTAGTGCTTCTTTTTAGATTGAATCATTTGCTAGTCAAATTATTTGAATAGAAGGGGATTTAATCCCCTCAATCCGAATGTAACCGAACAGGGCCTCAGTGGTTGTTTGGAAGCTAGAGAAATAGAGGAGATTGCAGTAGCTAAAATCCCATTTTCAAGGGGATTTTAGCCCCTCAATTTCCTCCGATTCCCCTTGCTCTCAAACATGTCCTCAATTTCCTCTAATTTCCCCCAATTCTCTAGTCACAAAGGGAGGTCTAAGGTGTCATTCGGTTTTCACGGAACAGAGACCCGAAACAATTCCTAGCTGGATTTCTTCTCTAAGTTATATAAGTTTTGATTAGCTGGAACGATTTCAAGTCCATTCCTGGACAAACGAACAAGCCCTAAAGGTGATTCCAAACCTGACCCTTTCGCACCATGTAAGAGATTGTTCGGTTAGCTCTCAATCCATATAGATTTAGTGGTATTGGATGGGTTTAAATCCAAAACAAGTCAAACTTCTTAATTTTTTTCAATCCCATCCAATCCATATGTAATGAGAATAACCGAAAAAGGCCTGATGAGTAACGATTCGGAGCTTCGACGACGTTGAATCGCCGGAAAGGAAGCATGGCAATTTAAAGCTTAGATATCTGCTGTGTATTTAAGCAACAGCTTGCAAATCACAGTTAGCACGCAGCTGACATGCCGCATCTGCAGGCATCAATCCATCATGAACTCAGAGGGGAAGAAATTGTAAATATGTATATTTAACATTTGTCATTACTACCGGCATATCGAACGCTTCATTCATTTCAACATACACACTGGCTTGTAAACGTTTTGCTTTGATTGACTAGGTATTCACATTCGCAGGCAACAGAGCTAGAAGGCACTACTCTTTTGCTGGTGTAGCACCTACATTCTCCTCAGATTGTCCAGCCTTGCCTGCAAATCGGCGTCGATTCCAGTGTCAGCATTCCCAGCACTTTCAGCCTGGGCAACCCTTCCCGCTGAAGCAGGTTGAGCAACAGCGGCCGACGGGGCTCCAACAAGCTGCAAATACAAAATACGGTACGGTTATATACATTAAGTTTTCTCACTCTGCAGTATTATCCAACCAAACACCTATCCATGCAGACTCAGAAGTGTCAATCCCGATCAAACACATACATGACCATGGGGATATTTTCAAAAGTCAGATTTAGCATTGCAAGAGCTATACTTTTCCTTGTGTGCATGATTTCTTTTTTGTTTGTTTGTTTTGAAGCAGCATGATCTAAAAAAAAAGGAATGTATGGCAGACCTATTTCTAACACGAGCATATACCATGTTAATGTGCAAAAGTCTGAAAATCATAAAATATTTTGATATAGGTGGCACACATAGCATTTATATAAAACACAATCAATAAAGAAAGCATGTTAAAAAAAACTAAAAAGGTACAATTGGGACAGGGCAATTTTCTGAAAAGATAAAAACAGAAACTATCAGACTAGGTAGTAGGTACAAAAAATAATGTTGCAATAATACCTGATAAGATTAAACGAATTAATAGGAACTACTACATGTGAAAATTGTAAAATTGTTACGGTAATCACCTCTTGGTTGATATCAATGCCAATTTCATCAAGTACTTGATTCACAAGCTCCTCAGTTTCTTCTTCCTCCTCATCTCCTTCCAAAGCATCATCTATGGCATCTCCCATCACTTCGCTCACCATCTCCATCCTCTCGTTCTGCCGCTCAAACTCTTGCATTATCCTCTGCAACCCTGGCAGATTTAGCTGCCTGTTCATTTGAGCCATTGCCTTTGTAACGCCCTTCATGGCATCACCCATAGCTTGAGTTGATTTTAGTGTCTGCAACAGTTACACATATCTGATGTTAAGGGAAATGGAAAATGGAAAATGGATGGCACAATGCAAAATTTAATTAATCATACAAAAATTATGGACTTCACCATAAAAATGTTTTTCTCTACAGCCAAATAACAACAAAGAAGCACAAAATAATGCTATACAAAATAATGGCCAAAAACTTCTCTTGGTTTTGATGGCCAGTAGATGACACTGGTAAGTCACTAAACCAACATAAACTTGGATAACTTTATGTAGCATGATTCTTTTCTATATTAATTGAAAGGCAGAGCTCCTGCCACTTAACATGAAAAACTTAATGTAGCATGGTAGCGATGTTTGATAAGGTGATTATAAGGTACCAACATCAAGAGAGGATAAGAGCAAACACATGGCTACCTGAACTCTTAGAGAAACTCCTTGGAGCTGAGATTTGAGTTGGTAGAACTTTGTTATCTGATGCCGGGTACGAATAAGGTCTTTGGCCATTACTTTGACAGCTCCCTATAACAGTAACAAAAAGTCAGAACACAAACACTACATGCAAAACGAATGAAACTCTAACAATGAACACAACTTATGTGTATGTTTATGCGTTGTAAATTGAAGATGCAAGACATTGAATTGCCAGGTTAATATTGCTATGCTATTGAAGTAAATACAAAATATTTGACAATAATTTATAATATAAGTTTAGACCCCTCAGCTGACCTTAAAGATCTATCTAGGAGTCTTGCAAGCTTGGGGACAGATCGGACCTATGACAATTGACAAGCGACACAGCACACATGGGCCTAAGAAAATGTAATACGCTGAAGTTGTCAACAAACCGACCGACCATAAACCGAAAGTAAAATTTCCCTGACTTTATTGTGGCAAAATGTGGCTATCAACCAAATGCACAGGTCTTCAGATAAAGTGAAAATAGGTGGACATATCTTTTAGTCCCAAGTTCCCACACACATGGTAACTGATGTATACATAAGATTTCTACAACATTATATCATCACGGTCAGGGGTGCATGGATGGACGGATGGAGGGGCGGAGGGGGCCAAGCACATGGTGGCGGCTAAGGTTGAGGTAGCGCAAGGGAGCCGATCGGGGCCTTGCCCACGACCGAGCAAGAGGAAAGGTCAAAAGGATTGTCCTTCTTAATTCTTGCTTGCCTTTACCAGGTTCTGTGATCTCTATATTTAGGCCTCCTTCGGAATGCAGAATTGGTAAAACATAGGGATAGGAAAAATGTAGAAATGGAGTTGCATGGCACTTGTAATTCCATAGGAAAAATTCCAAGAGGTTGGACCTCATGTTAGAAATCCTCCAAAATCTCACTATAATTGCTCATTCCTTAGGAATTTTATAGGATTTGTAGGAACTCAATCCCTTGTTTCAAAGGGCCACATAGGAAACTTTCCTATAGGATTTCAATCTTTCAAAATTCCTTTACTTTTCCTTTGTTCCAAAGGAGGCCTTATAGTCTCTAGAGGACTTGTTTTCCGAAGCGAACTAGAAAAGTCCCTATCGATTTGGACTCTCCTTTCCTAATAAATAATTATATTTCCTAAACAAGGATAAGTCCTTATCGATTTGGACTCTTCTTTCCAAACAAATAATTATATTTCCTAAACAAGGAGTCCTTATCGATTTGGACTCTCCTTTCCTAACAAATAATTCTATTTCCTAATCTCTCTTTTCTAATAAACTAAACATATATAATTTGTCCAGCGCTATCATAACACTAATCCACCCTTCTACGATAGCGTAACCTCGAGCTGTGCTGGTGGCCATGGTTGCAGATGTCGATGTTCCCTTGGAGACGCGGGCCTTAGGACACTCTCCGGACATGTTGCATGTGTACAACCACCTGAATCCCCTGGAGTAGTATGGCGGGTGTCGAGACCTAGGAATGGTAGCTACAACGACCAACGACGATGCGCCATGCGCGCCTATAAAGAATCACATGCCTTCTCCCTCGTTGATAGGAAGTCCCCAATGTCAAGGCATCGGGCGTCCTGAGGTCGAAAGAGTTGGCCTAGGGGCTGACATAGGAGGTGCACTAAGGGCCAGCGTAGGAGTGGCCTCGGGGCTAGCACAGAAGGTGCTCGGAGGCCGAAACAGATGCCCCTTCTTAAATCTTGCTTGCCTCATCTAGTTACATGACCTCTATATTTAGTCTCTAGAGGACTTGTTTTCCCAAGCGTACTAGAAGAAGAGTCCTTATTAATTTGGACTCTCCTTTCCTAACAAATAATTTAATTTTATAAACAAGGAGGAATCCTTATCGATTTGAACTCTTCTTCCCTAACAAACAATTCTATTTCCTAAACGAGTCCTCATCAATTTGGACTATTCTTTCCTAGCAAATAATTCTATTTCCTAATCTCTCTTTCCTAACAAACCAAACTAATATAATCTGTCTGGCACTCTACTTGCCATAACACACCTTCTCTGCTAAATGAATTTCTCTTACTCATGGTATTTAATTCGGCAAAAATATCGAGTTATCCCCCCTAATAAAAATATTTTAGCCCTTGGCCCCACCTATCAGTAATTTCTGGCTTTGTCCCTGATCATGGTTGAAGGTTAATTGAAATATAAGCTATTCTCCAAAAGGAATTCTTCTATAAAAAAGACTTTCACGAATTCCAATATGAAGCGGTCTAAAATAACAGGAACAAAATCAAAACATGAGTTCCAAGTTCCAAAAGATACCAGAGTTCATACCATCTGGCCTTCTTTAGCTGTTTTCTTGATCTCAGTGATGAGCTTTTTCTCCTGGGCCTGCAATCCTTGCCTCTCTCGCTCAATTTCCCTGATGGATCGATCCAGCATTCTCTTGTTTTCTCTTAACAGCTCTGATGAAAGAAATAGTCATAAGTAGCAAAACCATATGTCATAAGGTAGGAAATGTAAGGCTATCTTCATTGAATGAAGATATAAGAGATGTTTTCCTCGAAGGAAATCATAAAAGATCGAACTTATTATTCCTCAAAGCCACTTCTGTATAGTACAAGCTAATTTTATTCAATAATCCAAAGAGGAGGAAAGCTTGAACAGATCTATAACTAATAAAGCACAGTAGCTGCCGGCCCAATTCCACAATATTACAAGTCTTGCGGAAGCCCCTACGTCGTAATCCCGAGCTCGCACAACTCCCCGATTACACGCCCCGCTCAAAGTGTGCCAATAAATCCTTCCATGCTCGGCCATGGTTTCGCCCAGCACAAGACATCGTCAGTGTCTAATCTTTAAGGAATACCTCATCATCATCCATCATAGACAAAACAAACTACGCAGCTAGACGAAGCAATCGGACCAAATTTCACAGTGATTCTTTCAGGATTGGAAGGAAGGTCTTACCGGCGGGCGTCTTCCGCTTCCCGAACAGGAAACTCATCTTGGATCCTCGGTTCGTGGGGCAACTAGGGTCTCGATCGGGGCGATTCGAGAGGAAGTCCCACCGACCGGATCAGTCCTATGTTCTTTCTTCGTTTCCCAGTGAAGCTAGTGGATTGATGATTGGATCGGTCCCACGTCCCTTCCCCCTCCCTCCGCTTTTCGCGGTTGCCGACGCAAGTTGGAGTTCTTCTGATTCTGATGCCAAACTGAAAAGGAAAAAATATCAAAAAGAGGATGCAACGGAAAAGGAAAATATATGCTTCTGGGCTTCTGGAGGGCTTTAGAGAGAGAGGTTATTTCGATGGGCCGCGAACTATGCAGCGAGCTAGCCCAATTTAATTGTTTGCAGAAAAAAGCTTGGCTATGGGCCAAACGGTTCCATACGCGCATTTGAAAGTGTTTAATTTTGTGCAACCCTCTCCAAAATTGAGACGCTCCTCTAACAGTTGACAGAAAAAAGTTTCCTTTGATCATATATTTCGCTTTGATAAGTTTGAACCAAGTATTCTCGAACCCCTAAGAAATGTTCCTAATTCATTTTACTAACAAACATTCATTCATCATTATGCTCTCTAGAATGCCTAGACTCCCTTGGTCTTTCGGACTAGTCATCATCCCCCATTTGGCCATGTGGGATTTTTCTTTTTCAGCTCCTTGCTAAAGAAATTAGATCTAATCGAATTCATTTTATGATGAAACTATTTAAGAAAAAGATAAAAACCCATAGAATACATAGGTAGACTACTAAGACATGAGTTAGTTAGAATCATTCTCCCATCAGCAGAGAGGTACTTGCCCTTCCATGGGTCCAACCTTTTACTCATTTTCACCAAAATAGGATCTGAAACTACCGAGTTAATGGTGTGGTCAGAGATAGGGATGCCTAGATATTTCGTAGGAAAGGTTCCCAAGGAACAATTAAGCATATTGGCCATCTCTTCAACCTCTTGGTGATCCGCTCCAAACACGTAACATCGCTTTTATGAAAAAATAGCCTTGATAACCATTCAAAGAAGTATAGAATTAATTTCAAATTTAAAATTGATTTTTCTGATCTGTCAATCATAATTAATGTATCATCTGCGTATTGAATATACGAGATACCACCCGGTAGAACATCATCTAAAACCTCCAGAGATGTGGCCTTTGGAAACCCGTGCATCCAGAAAAGCACACTTAAGGGCGTCAGCCACCAAATTAAAGAGCTGAGGAGATAGCGGGTCGTCCTGCCTAAGGCCCCTAAAAGTCTTGAAATATTTACTCTTCTCCCCATTCATGTTAACACACACTTTCCCATTCTCCACTGTTCTCATAACCATATTGATCCATTTGTCAGGGAACTTCTTAGATTTTAAAACCTCAGCTAAAAACTCCCATATGACCTTGTCATAGATTTTTTTCAAAATCAATTTTTAAAATCAGACCTCTCTTTTTTTATTTCAAATCGTGAATGACCTCGTGCAATATCACCACTCCTTCCAGTATATTCCTGTATTTTATGAAGCTCGTCTGATTGCCCCCAACGACCACCTTGGCTACCTGGGAAAGCCTATTAGAGAGGACTTTGGTGAAGATTTTGAAATCGACGTTAAGGAGACATATCGAGCGATATTGCTTAATAGAGTTAGCATCTTTAATTTTTATACTATGTGCGATGTTGAGGGAGCCCAGGAGGGATTCGTCATCCCCTAGCGCAGGAGCGGAGATGCGGAGCATCCAAGCGTCGTCGTCGAGGGCCACCATGGCGCGAGGTAACCCGCCGGTGGGCCTGAGCGCACTAAAGCTGCGAACTGGCGCAACAACGCTGATAATTGTCTTCTCCTTCACCCCTCCCCCATCTTAGTTTCCCCAATCGATAAATGACTACCAATCTTCTTATTGCTGCAGCGCTTTGGATTGGCATAGCCACATTATACTCATAACAGAAGCAAACACCTGGTAAGATTAGGAGATAGGATGACCAGATTTTGTGAATGGTTATTAAGGAACAAAACAGTTAAAACGAATTGTGTTGAAATGCTGTTGAATGCAACTCAAAGCTCAAAGGTATGTTGTTTATGTACATAGCATCCTTTTTATGAGCAAGATGCATAATATATTTCATAGACTGTGCACTATTCTTGTGTATACATGTTTGATATAGCGCCCAATAGGACGCTCTTTTTTCTAGTTGTATTTCAAGATGAAGGGGTAGTTTCTTTATTTTGAAACAAATACGTGTCTGTGCGATGTCGGTTAATACTCGGCCTACTGCCGAGCAAGCCCAGCCCACTAGCCTAGAGCCAAATCCAGATTGATCCAGCGGACAAAGCAAGTACTTACAGCGACTGTAGAGCACAACTACCTCTGCAATGGCATGTATGTATGAATGCGTCTGTACGAGTGACTGGTCACTGGGTGAGTAGACAGACGACACCGACACCTCAGCCTCCAGGTCCAGGGGTGAAAACGAAACGGATCCGAATTCCAATGCCACTATTTATCATATTTTAATTCAAATTTGAATATGGGTCAAAATATTCTCAACTACGAATAGAAAATAGATAGTTCAAATCTAAATATATTTACCCATTCAACTCAAGATGCACATATTCTAAAATTTAACCTAGGTGGATTTAATTTAAGTACAAGTTCACAAGTTCATAGATAGTTAAAAAGTGAACTTAAATCAAAGTGGATTCCCAATGATCCCCAATATGGAAGTAAACTAAAATTATATGAATAATATTTTTAAACCACCAAATCAAAATAACAAAAAGGCAAACAACAATTGTGTGACATTTAAGAAGTCAATACACTGGTATTTAAAAAGAAAAACCAAAGTACTGACATTTGTAAAAATGAGCAAACATAATAAATTGATATAAGATAGCATATATGCCAAAAAACAATAAATTTGTAATTCCAAAATAAATGAATACCCTATATGAATGCGTTTACTAAAATTCAAATAAAAATAATGAAGAAATTTATCCATATAATGTAAAGTGGAGAGTTGTTGTTGAATATTTACGATACTTAGTTGAAATATGTTATATTTGTGAACACTTTGACAAAAAAAAGTTATAAAATCTTTTGAAACTTTTATGGTGTCGGTGTTTTGGACCCGGGGACCCTCAACCGACTAGTAAATCTTATGATGCGTGTCCCTGCCTGGATGGATTGATGCAAGATGAAACACAAGGTTTATCCTGGTTCGGGCTAGGAAGGCCCTACTTCCAGCAGAGGGAGGATGAGGCTTATATTATCTTGCACCGGGGTGCTTGTAGTAGGGGTTACAAGCTTTTCGAGAGAGGGAACGGATCCCAAGTCTCTTGAGAGGTCTAGTGTTGTGAAGAGGAGTTTGATGTTGAGCGAGCCGTCCGGATCAGTCCCCCCCGCCCCTTGGAAGGCCCTGGGCATCTCCTTTTATAGGCACAAGGAGGTGACCCAGCTGTACACATGGGGGTGTAGTAATGCGCTAACGTGGACGGCGGAGAAGTGCTTGAGCCCTGTAGAAGCGTGGCTGGCGGTGCGGCTCCAGGTCCTGCTGACGTTCCTTTGATTTCGTAGAGAGCTGAGGACGGTCGACGTCATGGTCGCATGTCGGGGATCATCATTACCTGTTACTGGAGTAATTTGATGTGACACCGGTCTTGTTCCTTCGTAGCCTGAGGTGGCTAGCTAGGGGTAGGATAATGTCATATTCCCTGTTCACGTAGTCGGTCTGAGGCCGTCTCGGGCGAGGCGGTGACTTCTCCCGAGGCCGAGGCTGAGGTCGAGCGAGGCGGTGACTCCTCCTGAGACCGAGGCTGAGGCCGAGGCCTAGGTCAGGCGAGGCGGAGACCTCCTCCCGAGGCCGAGGCTGGGGTCGGGCGAGGCGGAGCTCCTTGCTGCGCCCGAGGCTGAACTCGGGAGAGGCGGTGACTTACTGTTGTTAGTCTTACCCCGGTGGTTGGCACAGTAGTCGAAACAGGGTGAATAGTGTTGTTATCTTGTCAGAACGATCAGTAAAAGGGTGAAGTGACTGCGGTCATTTCGATCTTGCCCACTGAGGCGCGCGTGTCAGGATAAGGTGTCAGGTGATCCCCGCATTAAATGTGCACGTGATACGGTCGGTGGCAAGGTGGTTTGGCCGAGGCCGCTATGTGACAAAGTTTACCCGAGTTTTGCCTCAGGCGAGCCGGGGGCGCCACCACTGCCTGAGGGGACCCTCGGGCGAGCCGTGAATTCGTACGGGACTACTGTTCTTGCCCGAGGCTGGGCTCGGGTGAGACGAAACCGCGTCCCTCGGTAGACAAGGCCTTAACCCTGAACGGTGCTTACCAGTCTTTTTAAAGATGTTCTCCAGCCATGTTTAGGAGTACCGGGGGTACCCCTAATTATGGTACCCGACAGTAGCCCCCGAGCCTCAAAGGGAGTGTAGGCACTCGCTTGGAGGTTCTACCGGACTTTTGCAAGGCGACTGATTTTTTTAGCAGTATTTTGTTCCGATGGGTGCGCGCAAGCGCACCCGTCGGGTGTAGCCCCCGAGGCCTCGGAGGAGTGGTTTGAATCCTCTGAGGTCTTAACGCTCTTCTTGTTTTTCCTTGGTCGGCCTTGTTGTTCTCTCATGCGGCCTGGTCGCAGCCCGGGTGCATAGTCAAGCTCCGAGTTTTTTAAGTTAGTTTGTCGACGCGGTCAACAATTTAGCTGCAGCCTGGTGCGAGAGCAGCCCCCGAGCCTCTGCACGGAGCGAGAGGACGATCAAGGTCCGTCTTGGGTTTTTATAGTACGCCCCTTCGTCGCCTTTCCGCAAGGAAGAAAGGGGGGAACGCGCCATGTTACCCTCGGTGGGCACCAAACACGGTGTTTCCAGTGAGTTGCTAACGGGTAATCCGAGTGGACGCCCGAGCCCCGTTCGATAAGGGTTGGCTAGTGGCCTAAAGGCGCGTTCCAAAAGTACCTACAGGTGATTCGCTAGACCCGGACCCATTTGATAGGGTCCGAGGGCTCGGTGCCTCCCTCCGGTGGGATTCCATCACAAATCGTTCCCGCCGGTCTCGGAAATGTCCTAGGGTACCTCGAGAGCGTAGCCCGAGCCTCGGCCATGTAACGGACATACCCGGGGTCATCCCTGACTCTGCATGCTCTGGGGCGGCTGTCGAACCCTTCCGAGGGGCCAGCCTTCGGACCCCCTGATTAGTAGAGGGCTCGGAGCCCGAGTGCTCTAGGGCGGTTGCCGTACCCCGCAGGGCGGAACCTTCGAACCCCTGATCAGTAGGAGGGCTCGAGGCCCGTTTCCTTTGCTGAGAAGGACTCTTTCGAAATGTCTCCTTTCCCGATCCCTGAGGAGAGAGAGAGAGAGGGGGGGGGAAGGAAGAAAGGATATAAACTAAAACAGTGTGGCACACCTTTTTGAGGCTGTCGTCATGACGAAGGTGAAACGGCGCCCGCTCGCTTGCCAAGGGTGACGCGTGTCCTGCCAGAGAGTTAATGCGACGGGACGGGCGACTTGTGGGGTGTCCGTTGCGCGTGCGCGAGCCATTCGAGGAACGGAAAAACCGTTTTGATTTCAAATTTAAAATTCACGAGGGGCTCGGGTGAAGCTTTGGGTGGATTCTGCCTGGGCCCTTATATACCTAGGAGGGGGACCAGCAGTGGTTCTTTACCCTGCCATTTGCGCTTCCGTTCTTGCCTTCTGCCTTTGCTTTTGCAACCTGAGAGAGTAGACAGAGAAAAGAGAAAACCGCGCACCTCATCCCCTCCTCTTCCACCGCTTTCGCTCGGCGATGGCTGACAAGGCGACCGTCATTCCGCCGCGCGATCCGTGGCCCTTCTCCACCGTCACTGTGGAGGACCTGCAGGCCCTCGTTGCCGAGGGTCTGCTCCGTCCTCTCTCCGGCGGGCCACAGCTGAGTGGTTGGCCCCCGGGAGCGAGGCCGACCCGACTCCGTCGCCGGGGTACGTGGTCAGTTTCACCCCCTTTCATGAGCGGGGGTTTGGGATGCCGGCGAGCCGCTTCATGCGGGCACTCCCGGACTACTACGGGGTGGAGCTTCACAACTTCAACCCCAACTCCATCGCGCAGGCGGCCATTTTCGTGGCGGTTTGTGAGGGGTTTTCGGGGATTGACCCCCACTGGGACCTGTGGACCCATCTCTTCTTCGCGGAGTTCTTCGCCACGTCGACAGACGTGAAGAAGGTCTGTATGGCGGTGCGGGCTGGCGGCTGCACCCTCCAGCTGAGGTCGAGGCGCGCACAGCAGTACATCCCTGCCTCCCTTGTGTCTTCAAACAAGGGGTGGCAGAACCGGTGGTTTTATCTCCGGAATGATGACGGGTTGCTGCCACCTTTTTCTCAACGAGTGGTGACCGCCGCCGGCGATAACTAGCGCTGGGGGGGGGGGGGTAACATGCGAGAACCAAGAGAAGCTCCAGCCCATTCTCCGTGCCCTGCAGAAGCTCCAAGCCGAAGGCCTTACCGCCAAGGGGGTCGTTGCCGCTATCCACCGCTGGAGGGTGCTCCCATTGGTAGAGCGGCGGTTGTGGCTTTCGGAAATGAAGCCGGGGTCGATTTGGAGGGTTCACGGATGTCCTCAACCCCCCTCTCCACCGACGACCTCCTCAGACGGGTAGCGGGCACGGTAGGGAGGCTGGACGCTGGCGTACTTAACCAGCCCCCGATGCGTCCCGACCATGGGTATGTGTCCCTGGTAAGTGTCCGATCCTTCTTCTGTTTTGTGTCGTGCTTGTTACGTTTTTAGCCCTTACCCTTGGGATTTTCGTTCGTCTCCAGGGGTTGAGGAACTTTAAAACTTCCTGGCCACCGGTCCCGGAGGACGCGGCGGGCCGAACCGCGCGTAGGCTCGCCGCAGAGAAGGATAAGCAGAAAAAGGACGCGGAAAAGGCCCGAGCTCGCGAGAGGATGCGAGCTCGAGATGCCTTGGAGAAGCGTCGTCGGAGGCAAGAAAGGGACGGGCTCCCGTTGGAGCCGTCGCCGGACACGCCCGACGATGATGATGATGACGAGGACGACGACATGGCGGCCCGACTTAGCCTCAGTCCGGATCCAAGGCTGGGCCAGGGGTCGTCAAGCCAGCCTCCAGGTGGGCTGGCTCCACCAGTGTTTGGGGCCGGGACACCAGGGTCCCGGTCCGAGGAGCGGAGGCGGGCCGAGGGGGTACTTGACCCCTTGGCCGAGATAATTGGGGTGACTCCGGGGGGCCAGGCCGACCCGCATGCCCCTCGAGAGCAAGTGCCCGTGCCAGCCGTGCGGGAAGTCGTTCCCTCAGCTGTCGTGACATCGCCTGGGCAGGCCGCCCCCTTGGCGCCTCGGGCGTCCGAGGCAGAGGCGGCGTTGAAGTCGGCCGCTGGCTAACCCTCGGCTGCATCTGCGGAGACCAGGGTCCAAGAGATCTCCTCGCAGGCACGATTGGTCTTGCCCTGGAGCGGGTAAGTATCTGAGGGCACCCTTGTTTCATCCATTTTCTGTGTATCTTGATTTTGCTTTTTCTTCCTTTGAGCAAGCGGAGGCAGGGCTCGGCTGGTCTGGCCCCCACGAAGGCCCTTAAGACGGGGCCGGCTAAGAGCACCTAGAGGGGGGGGTGAATAGGTGATCCTGTAAAAAATCAAATACTTGTAGCCACAAAACTTGGTTAAGTGTTAGCACAATGAAATCAAGTGGCTAAGGACCGAGCTCTTGTGAAACACAATAGTCACAAAGAAAAAAGCACAAGAGACACGGTGATTTATCCAGTGGTTCGGCCAAGTATAACACTTGCCTACTCCCCGTTGTGGCGTCCCAATGGACGAGGGTTGCACTCAACCCCTCTCAAGTGATCCAATGATCGACTTGAATACCACAATATTTTTCTTTCTTATACTCTTTCCCGTTTGCGAGGAATCTCCACAACTTGGAGCCTCTCGCCCTTACAATTGATGATCACAAAGAAGCACGGAAGTAAGGGTGGGAAGAGCAACACACACAAGACTCAAAGCACGGGCACAATCATGCACACAAAGCCACAACTTGAGCTCACAACACAACTCGAGGAGTTATCTACTCAAATGGTGCTCAAGTCACTATCTCAAAGAATCAAATGCGCGAGAATGGAGCCTTGGTGCTTAGAGATGATTAAAGAATGCTTGGGTAACTCCTCCATGCGCCTAGGGGTCCCTTTTATAGCCCTAAGGCAGCTAGGAGCCGTTGGAACCCAACAAGGAAGGCAATTCTTGCCTTCTATCGGGTGGCGCACCGGACAGTCCGGTGCACCACCGGATAGCCACTGTAGCATGTCCGGTGCTGATCTCCTTCCATTCCTAGCACAAC
Organism: Zea mays; assembly: GCF_902167145.1. NCBI lineage: Eukaryota > Viridiplantae > Streptophyta > Magnoliopsida > Poales > Poaceae > Zea > Zea mays. Next base: position 23,023,810 of record NC_050102.1, on the reverse strand, counting down.
CGACCGTTGAATCTTTGGGCTGGTTGGCGCACCGGACAGTCCGGTGCCCCCAGCCGATCGTTGGCGTGGGCCACGCGTCACGCCCGGATTGCGCGGCCGGCCGTTGCGCTGGCGGCCGTTGGCTCACCGGACAGTCCGGTGCACCACCGGACAGTCCGGTGTATTATAGCCGTACGCCGCCGATGAATTCCCGAGAGTGGCTAATTCGCCAGAAGCTAGCCTGGCGCACCGGACACTGTCCGGTGCACCACCGCACAGTCCGGTGTGCCAGACTGCGCTGAGTCTTGGCTGCTCCAGCCAAGCCTTTTTTCCTTTTTCTCTTTTCTCTGATTCTAGCACTTAGAAAAATATATTAGTACATAAAAACCAATGTACTAAGTCTATAACCATACCTTCTTGTTGATTTGCACTTCATTCATCATTTGGCACATAATTACTCACTCAATATGTGTTGAGCACTTAATCACCAAAATATACTGGAAATGGCCCAAGGGCACATTTCCCTTTCAATCTCCCCCTTTTTTGTGATTTATGCCAACACATCAAAAAGCATCCAATAGAAGTGCAACATCAATATACTTGAGGACAAAAATTGTTTTTGATTCAAATTTGGCATATTTGGATTATTCTTTGCCACCACTTGGTTTGTTTTTGAAATCAACCTCATTTTCCTATCTCTAAGTTAAACACACTTGTTTAGGCAAAAAAAGAGATATTCCAAGAGAAAATTGATCAAGAGCCAAAAACTCCCCCTTTTCCCATAATAAAAAATTATCCCCACAAGAGACCAAATTTTGCACATTAAGAGTATTTTGACAAATCAAAAGTTCTAACTCTACTATTTTCAAAGTTCTCAAGTGGTAGCTGATCCATTTGCTTTGGCCTTAATTTCTCCCCCTTTGGCATTAAGCACCAAAACGGGATCATTATTGGCCCTTAAACCCCATTGCCTCACCAAGTTGTCAATTAAGAGCAAAAAGGCAATGAGAGCATAGAGATGAACTTGGAGTTAGTTATCCTCACATCGGAGTGCAGTGGAAGTCTTTCATAGTCCAAGTCCACCTTTCCCTTTCAATCCACCTTTGAGACTAAATTAAGTAAACTCAAGCACACAGTTATTCTCAAAGGGTCAAGTTGTAGCAGTTCTCCCCCTAAATATGTGCATCATTCACACATGGACTTGTGAGGTCCGGGGATCTCTTGCACAAATTGATCACCATAAGTAAGCAATAATATGCATAAAGGAACATGATCAAAGACATAAAACACATGTATGCTATAGATCAATCCAAGTTATGCGAATCTAAGACATTTAGCTCACTACGCAGCCTGCAAAAGGTCTTCTCATCTAAAGGCTTGGTAAAGATATCGGCTAGCTGGTTCTCGGTGCTATCATAAAACACTTCGATATCTCCCTTTTGCTGGTGGTCTCTTAAAAAGTGATGCCGGATGTCTATGTGCTTTGTGCGGCTGTATTCAACAGGATTGTCCGCCATGCGGATTGCACTCTCATTATCACATAGGAGTGGGACTTTGCTCAGATTGTAGCCAAAGTCTCGAAGGGTTTGCCTCATCCAAAGTAGTTGCACGCAACACTGTCCTGCGGCAACATACTCGGCCTCAGCAGTGGATAGGGCAACAGAAGTTTGTTTCTTTGAACTCCAAGACACCAGGGACCTTCCTAGGAATTGGCACGTCCCTGATGTACTCTTCCTATCAACCTTGCATCCAGCATAATCGGAGTCTGAGTATCCAATCAAGTCAAAGGTAGACCCCTTTGGATATCAGATCCCGAAGCAAGGCGTAGCAACTAAATATCTAAGAATTCGCTTAATGGCCACAAGGTGACACTCCCTTGGGTCGGATTGAAATCTAGCACACATGCATACGCTAAGCATAATATCCGGTCTACTAGCACATAAATAAATCAAGGATCCTATCATAGACCAGTATGCCTTTTGATCAACGGACTTACCTCCTTTGTTGAGGTCGACATGTCCGTCGGTTCCCATTGGAGTCTTTGCGGGCTTGGCGTCCTTCATCCCGAACCGCTTGAGCAAGTCTTGTGTGTACTTCGTTTGAGAGATGAAGGTGGCATCCTTGAGTTGCTTCACTTGGAACCCAAGGAAGTAGTTCAACTCGCCCATCATAGACATCTCGAATTTCTGTGTCATCATCCTGCTAAACTCTTCACAAGACTTTTGGTTAGTAGAACCAAATATTATGTCATCGACATAAATTTGGCATACAAATAGATCACCATCACAAGTCTTAGTGAAAAGAGTTGGATCGGCTTTCCCAACCTTGAAAGCATTAGCAATTAGAAAATCTCTAAGGCATTAATACCATGCTCTTGGGGCTTGCTTAAGTCCATAGAGCGCCTTAGAGAGCTTACACACATGGTTGGGGTACCGTTCATCCTCAAAGCCAGGGGTTTGCTCTACGTATACCTCCTCCTTGATTGGTCCGTTGAGGAAAGCGCTCTTCACATCCATTTGGAAGAACCTAAAGGAATGGTGAGCGGCATAGGCTAATTGAATGCGAATAGACTCTAGCCTAGCCACAGGAGCAAAAGTCTCCTCGAAATCCAAACCTGCGACTTGGGCATAACCTTTTGCCACAAGTCGAGCCTTGTTCCTTGTCATCACTCTGTGCTCGTCTTGCTTGTTGCGAAACACCCACTTGGTTCCCACAACGTTTTGCTTTGGACGTGGCACCAGGGTCCAAACTTCATTTCGCTTGAAGTTATTGAGCTCTTCCTGCATGGCCAACACCCAGTTCGGATCTAGCAAGGCCTCTTCTACCCTAAAAGGCTCAATAGAAGAGACAAACGAGTAATGCTCACAAAAATTAGCTAATCTAGAGCGAGTAGTTACTCCCTTGCTTATATCACCCAAAATCTGGTCGACGGGATGATTCCTTTGAATCATCGCTCGGATTTGAGTGGGAGGGGCCCGTGGTGCTTCTTCTTCCACAACTTGGTCTTCGAATGCTCCCCCTTAATCACACGTCTCATCTTGAGGAACCTATTCATCATCTTGAGTTGGGGGTTGCACCGTCGTTGAGGAAGAAGGTTGATCTTGTTCTTTGTGTTCATGTGGTCGCACATTTCCAATCGCCATGGTGCGAATTGCGTCCGTTGGAACATCATCTTCATCTACATCATCAAGATCAACTTGCTCTCTTGGAGAGCCATTAGTTTCATCAAATACAACGTCGCTAGAGACTTCAACCAAACCCGATGATTTGTTGAAGACTCTATACGCCTTTGTATTTGAGTCATAACCTAACAAAAACCCTTCTACAGCTTTGGAAGCAAATTTGGAGTTCCTACCTTTCTTTACAAGAATGTAACATTTGCTCCCAAATACACGAAAATATGAAACGTTGGGTTTGTTACCGGTTAGAAGTTCGTACGACGTCTTCTTGAGGAGGCGATGAAGGTAGACCCGGTTTATGGTGTGGCAAGTTGTGTTTATAGCTTCCGACCAAAACTGCTCGGGCGTCTTGAATTCTCCAAGCATCGTCCTTGCCATGTCTATAGGCGTCCTGTTCTTCCTCTCTACCACACCGTTTTGTTGTGGTGTGTAGGGAGCGGAGAACTTGTGCTTGATTCCTTCCTCCTCAAGGTACTGCTCCACTTGAAGATTCTTGAACTCGGACCCGTTGCCGCTCCTTATCTTTTTCACCTTGAGCTCAAATTCATTTTGAGCTCTCCTTAGGAAGCGCTTAAGGGTCCCTTGGGTTTCTAATTTGTCCTGCAAAAAGAATACCCAAGTGAAGCGGGAAAAATCATCAACAATAACAAGACCATACTTACTTCCCCCGATGCTAAGGTAGGCGACGGGTCCGAAGAGGTCCATATGAAGTAGCTCTAGAGGTCTTGTCGTGGTCATCACGTTCTTGCTGTGATGAGTACTTCCCACCTGTTTACCTGCTTGACAAGCTACACAAGGTCTATCTTTTTCGAAAGAAACATTGGTTAGACCTAACACATGTTCTCCCTTTAGAAGTTTATGAAGGTTCTTCATCCCAACATGTGCTAGACGACGATGCCACAGCCAGCCCATGCTAGTCTTAGCAATTAAGCATGCATCTAGATCGACCTCCTCCTTCGAAAAATCAACTAAATAGAGTTTGCCGTCTAGTACACCCTTAAAAGCTAGTGAACCATCAATCCTTCTAAAGATAGACACATCTACATTGGTAAATAAGCAATTGTAGCCCATATTACATAGTTGACTAACAGACAACAAGTTATACCCGAGTGATTCAACTAAGAACACATTATATATGGAATGCTCAGAGGAAATAGCTATCTTTCCTAGACCTTTAACCTTGCCTTGGTTCCCATCTCCAAAGATGATCGAATCTTGGGAATCTTTGTTCTGGACGTAGGAAGTGAACATCTTCTTCTCCCCCGTCATGTGGTTTGTGCATCCGCTGTCGATAATCCAGCTTGAGCCCCCGGATGCATAAACCTGCAAGGCAAATTAGGCTTGGGTCTTAGGTACCCAACTCTTGTTGGGTCCTATAAGGTTAGTTACAATATCCTTTGGGACCCAAATGCAAGTCTTGTCTCCCTTGCATTTGGCCCCCAACTTCCTAGCAACCACTTTCTTATTTTTACATGAAAGTACAAAACCAGTGTTGCAGGCATGAAAAACAGTAGCAGATTCATTATGCATTTTCTTAGGCACATGGTGAATAACATTTCCCTTCCTAGGCCTACTATCATGCACAAAAGTAGAACTTGAAGCAATCATAGCATGTGAATCATAAGCACCATAACTCCTGTTATAATGAGTATCCCTAGAAACTCTTCTATCATAAATGGACGCATGATTCTTTTGAATGCAACTAGACATAGGGGCCTTCCCTTTTTCCTTGTTGAGAATGGGAGCCCTTTGACTTGTTAAGTTCTTGGCTTCCTTCTTAAAGCCAAGCCCATACTTAATTGAGGGGTGTCTACCAACAGTGTAGGCATCCCTAGCAAATTTTAATTTATCAAAATCACTTTTGCAAGTCTTAAGTTGAGCATTAAGACTTGCTACTTCATCATTTAATTTGGAAATGGAAATTAAATGTTCATCACAAGCATCAACATTAAGATCCTTGCATCTATTGCAAATTACAACATTCTCTACACAAGAACTAGATTTGTTAACTACTTCTAGCTTGGTAATTAAATCATCATTAATACTCTTCAAGCTAGCCACAGTTTCATTGCAAGTAGATAACTCAGAAGATAGTAATTCATTTCTCTTTATTTCTAAGGCAAGAGACTTTTGAACACTAATAAATTTGTCATGTTCCTCATACAAAATGTCCTCTTGTCTCTCTAGCAGTCTATCTTTTTCATTCAAGGCATCAATCAACTCATTAATCTTTTCTACTTTAGCTCTATCTAATCCTTTGAACAAGCTAGTGTAATCTACTTCATCATCACTAGAGTCCTCATCACTAGAAGTAGAGTACTTGGGGGAATCTCGAACACTCACCTTCTTTTCCTTGGCCATGAGGCAGGTGTGGCGTTCGTTGGGGAAGAGAAAGGACTTGTTGAAGGCTGAGGCAGCGAGTCCTTCGTCGTCGGAATCAGAAGATGAGCAGTCCGAGTCCCATTCCTTTCCGATGTGTGCCTCGCCCTTTGCCTTCCTATAGCTCTTTTGCTTCTCTTTCTTCCCGCCTTTTCCTTGTTCCTGGTCACTAGAGTTATCGGGACAATTTGCTATAAAATGACCAGTCTTACCGCACTTGAAGCAGGAGCGCTTTCCCTTTGCCTTGTTCTTGTTTGAGTAGTCCTTGCGTCCTTTCAATGCGGTCTTGAAGCGCTTTATGATTAGAGCCATCTCATCCTCGTTTAGTCCGACCGCCTCAACTTGTGCCACCTTGCTAGGTAGCGCCTCCCTGCTGCTTGTTGCTTTGAGAGCAACGATTTGAGGCTCGTAGATGGGCATTGGACCATTCAATGCCTCATCAACGTATCTTGCTTCCTTGATCATCATACGCCCGCTTACAAACTTTCTGAGTATTTCCTCGGGCGTCATCTTTGTGTACCTAGGATTCTCACGAATTGAGTTCCCAAGATGAGGATCAAGAACAGTGAAGGACCTGAGCATAAGTCGGACGACGTCGTGGTCCGTCCATCTCGTGCTTCCATAGCTCCTAATTTTGTTGACCAGGGTCTTGAGCCTGTTGTACGTTTGCGTTGGCTCCTCTCCCCTGATCATTGTGAACCTTCCCAGTTCGCCTTCCACCAACTCCATCTTGGTGATCATGGTGGCGTCGTTCCCCTCATGAGAAATCTTGAGGGTGTCCCAAATTTGCTTGGCGTTATCCAAGCCGCTCACCTTGTGGTACTCGTCCCTGCACAAGGATGCTAGCAAAACAGTGGTAGCTTGTGCATTTTTATGGATTTGCTCATTAATGAAAACGGGATTTGTCGGGGACCATAATTAGGGGTACCCCCAACACTCCTAAACTCGGCTGGTAATCACCATCAGCACAAGCTGCAGAGCCTGATGGGCGCAATTCAAGTCAAGGCTCCGTCCACTCAAGGGACGCGATCTCGCCTCGCTCAAGCCCAGCCTCGGGCAGGAACAGAAGACCCAGGCGGATTCACGCCTCGCCCGAGGGCCTCCTCAAGCAACAGGCGCACCCTCGACTCGCCCGAGGCCCAGCTCGGGCAGGCTTCGCAGTGAAGCAACCTTGGCCAGATTGCCTCGCCAACCGACCGTATCACAGGAGCATTCAATGCGAGGATCGCCTGACACCTTATCCTGACGCACGTTCCTCAGTCGGCAGGGTCGAAGTGACCGTAGTCACTTCGCCCCTCCACTGACTGACCTGACAGGAAAACAGCGCCGCCTGCCCCGCTCCGACTGCTGTGCCACCCGTCAGGGCAGGGCTGACAACAGCTAAGTCCAGCCTCAGGCGCAACAGGAAGCTCCGCCTCGCCCGACCTTGGGCCTCGGTCTCAGAAGGAGGTCTCCGCCTCGCCCGACCTCAGGGCTTGGCCCCCGCCTCGGCCTCGGAAGGTGGTCTCTGCCTCGCCCGACCCCAGGGCTCGGCCTCAACCTCGACCTCGGAGGATGGTCTCCGCCTCGCCCGACCCCAGGGCTCGGCCTCAACCTCGGCCTCGGAGGATGGTCTCCGCCTCAACCTCGGCCTCGGAGGATGGTCTCCGCCTCGCCCGACCCCAGGGCTCGACCTCGGTCCCGACCTCAGAAGGAATCACGTCCTCACCCGACCCCGACCTCGGCCTCAGGAGGAGTCACCGCCTCGCCCGACCTTGGGCTCAGACCGACCACGCCATAGGGGGGATCATCATTACCCTACCCCTAGCTAGCTCAGGCTACGGGGAACAAGACCGGCGTCCCATCTGGCTCGCCCCGGTAAACAAGTAATGATGGCACCCCGCGTGCGCCCATGACGACGGCGGTTCTCAGCCCCCTACGAAAGCAAGGAGACGTCAGCAAGGTCCCGGCAGCCCCGACAGCTGTGCTTCTACAGGGCTCAAGCGCTCCTCCGACGGCCACGACATCGCATGCACAGGGCTCTAGCACCTCTCCGACAGCCACGTTGGCATGTACATAGGGCTCTGGCTCCTCTCTGCCGGACACGTTAGCATATTGCTACACCCCCATTGTACACCTGGACCCTCTCCTTACATCTATAAAAGGAAGGTCCAGGGCCCTCATACGAGAGGGTGGTCGCGCGGGAGGACGGGCTGACGAACAGGCTCTCTCTCCCTCTCCCTCGCGAACGCTTGTAACCCCCTACTGCAAGCGCATCCGCCCTGGGCGCAGGATCACACGAGTCGCAGTTCTTCTCCCTCCTTGTGTTCCATATCGCACCGACCCATCTGGGCTGGGACACGCAGCGACAATTTACTCGTCGGTCCAAGGACCCCCCGGGGTCTAAACGCCGATAGTTGGCGCGCCAGGTAGGGGCCTGCTGCGTGTTGACGAACAGCTTCCCGTCAAGCTCTAGATGGGTAGTCTCCAGCAACCTCTCCAGCCCGAGACGCTGCTCCGTTTCGGGAGTCTCGAGTTCATATCCCTCGACGGCAGCTACGACATGGTACTCCTTCCTCTGCCGCGCGACAGTGACAATGGCGGCCGTCAGCCCGCCCGGCGGCGGCGGAATCGACGACGCCTTCCCCCCGTGGCGGAAGAGCAGCATCCAGGTCTGTCCCGCCACCTTCCTCGCTGCAGGAGGAGGAGGCGGGGCAACCGTGGCCAAGCAGGAGGTGGCACCTCGCCGGCCGTCGAGCGAGTCGACGGCGCCGGCACCCCAGCGGGGGACATGTCAGGCGTCGACCTCGCGCCCGGGACGACGGCGAGTGTCGTTCCCCCACAACGTGCCAACCCCAAGTGGACAGATGATGCCAGCACTCTCGCGGAAGAGTTGCTGGGCGTTAGCCTCATACCTGAGATAACGGTGCAGTCCGTCCCCTACGCGACTTTATCACCGTCCGTCGATCAAGAGGTACCGTCCGTTTTTCACCCTGTGCCTTTTAGATTCAGCTTCGATCCACCAAGCGACCCCGCTTCGGTGGACGCTTTCATAAAGGCATACCCTAACCTTCCGGGGTACCATATGTGGTCATCCTGGGACCGACTGATGGCCGTCTCGACCTACGGGCCCCCAGGTTCTGAGGAAGATGACGAGCCCGACTCTGGTTGGGATTTCTCCGGGCTCCGTGCTCCCAGTGCCATGCGGGACTTCATGACCGCATGTGACTACTGCCTCTCCGATTACTCCGATGATGGCCACGACATTGACAACGAGGACTGTGGCCCAAGTCGCGAATGTTTCCACGTCGATCTAGGGGGTCTCGACGAAGGCAACCACCTTGGTATGCCGGAGGACGACGATCCCCCTAGGCCTGCGCCTCGCATTGACATCCTATGGGAGCTAGCTGTGGTCCCAGTCCCTGCGGGGGGTCAGGACACACAGCTCGAGCAAATCCGCGAGATGCAGGCCAAGCTCGACGAGGAAGCAGGACAACTTGTGCAGCTCCGGCAAAACATCGGACAAGAGTGGGCAGGCCGAGCACTAGCCGGAGAAGCGCGTCATCAGGCCTAGGACGTCCAGCGCCGTATCGCTGACGATGCCAGGGCAAGGCTGCCCCCGACTTCCAGTGGGGTCGGCCAGAACCTGGCTGCAGCGGCAATTCTACTCCGAGCAATGCCGGAGCCATCCACCACCGAGGGGCGGCGTATCCAGGGAGAACTCAAGAATCTCCTGGAGGATGTCGCGGTCCGATGGGTCGAGAGCTCTGCCTCCCGAAGGCAAGGGTACCCCTCGAAGCATCGCACCGCGACTTCCCGATTCATGCGGGAAGCCTCGGTCCACACTGGGCGCACGCGGGTCGCAACGCCTGCAGCCCCGGGTCGCCTCGGCAACGAGCACCACCGCCGCGACCATCGAGCCCGCCTCAACGAGAAGGTGCGCCGAGGCTACCACCCCAGGCGTGGGGGACGCTACGACATCGGGGAGGATCGCTCGCCCGAACCACCCGGTCCGCAAGCTTTCAGCCGGGCCATATGACGGGCACCGTTCCTGACCCGGTTCCGAGCCCCGATTACCATCACTAAGTACTCGGGGGAAACAAGGCCGGAACTGTGGCTTGCGGACTACCGGCTGGCCTGCCAGCTGGGGGGAACGGACGATGACAACCTCATCATCCGCAACCTCCCCCTGTTCCTCTCCGACACCGCCCGAGCCTGGCTGGAGCATCTGCCTCCTGCGCAGATCTCCAACTGGGACGACCTGGTCAGAGCTTTCGCTGGAAACTTCCAGGCCACATACGTGCGCCCTGGGAACTCTTGGGATCTCCGAAGCTGCCGCCAGCAGCCAGGGGAATCCCTGCGAGACTACATCCGGCAATTTTCGAAGCAGCGCACCGAGCTGCCCAACATCACCGACTCAGATGTCATCGGCGCGTTCCTCGCCGGCACCACTTGCCACGACCTGGTGAGCAAGCTGGGTCGCAAGACTCCCACCAAGGCGAGCGAGTTGATGGACATCGCCACCATGTTCGCCTCTGGTCAAGAGGCGGTCGAAGCCATCTTCCATAAGTGATAGTCGCCTAGAGGGGGGGTGAATAGGGCGAAACTGAAATTTACAAATATAAACACAACTACAAGCCGGGTTAGTGTTAGAAATATAAACGAGTCCGCGAGAGAGGGTGCAAAACAAATCGCAAGCAAATGAAGAGTGTGACACGCGGATTTGTTTTACCGAGGTTCGGTTCTCGCAAACCTACTCCCCGTTGAGGAGGCCACAAAGGCCGGGTCTCTTTCAACCCTTCCCTCTCTCAAACGATCCCTCGGACCGAGTGAGCTTTCTCTTCTTAATCACTTGGAACACAAAGTTCCCACAAGGACCACCACAAGTTTGGTGTCTCTTGCCTCACTTACAAGTGAGTTTGATCGCAATGAAAGAATCAAGAAAGAAGAAAGCAATCCAAGCGCAAGAGCTCGAAAGAACACAAGCAAATCACTCTCTCTAGTCACTATGGCGTTGTGTGGAATTTGGAGAGGATTTGATCTCTTTGGTGTGTCTAGAATTGAATGCTAGAGCTCTTGTAGTAGTTGGGAAGTGGAAAACTTGGATGCAATGAATGGTGGGGTGGTTGGGGTATTTATAGCCCCAACCACCAAAAGTGGCCGTTGGGAGGCTGTCTGTTCGATGGTGCACCGGACAGTCCGGTGCACACCGGACATGTCCGGTGCCCCCGCCACGTCATCACTGCCGTTGGATTCTGACCGTTGGAGCTTCTGACTTATGGGCCCTCCTGGATGTCCGGTCTGTTCCTTGTCCGGTGCGCCGGTATGGGCGCGCCTGCCTTCTGCGCGCGCAGAGCGCGCATTAATTGCGTCGCAGGTAGCCGTTGGCGCCGAATAGCCGTTGCTCCGAAGTTGCACCGGACAGTCCGGTGCACACCGGACATGTCCGGTGAATTATAGCGGACTAGCCGTTGGAGATTCCCGAAGCCGGCGAGTTCCTGAGGCCGCTCTTCCTTGGCGCACCGGACACTGTCCGGTGTACACCGGACACTGTCCGGTGTACACCGGACAGTCCGGTGAATTATAGCGCGAGTGCCTCTGGAAATTCCCGAAGGTGGCGAGTTTGCGTTGGAGTCCTCTGGTGCACCGGACATGTCCGGTGGTGCACCGGACACTGTCCGGTGGCACACCGGACAGTCCGGTGCGCCAGACCAGAGGTGCCTTCGGTTGCCTCTTTGCTCCTTTGTTGAATCCAAAACTTGATCTTTTTATTGGCTGAGAGTGAACCTTTTACACCTGTATAATCTATACACTTGGGCAAACTAGTTAGTCCAATTATTTGTGTTGGGCAATTCAACCACCAAAATTAATTAGGGACTAGGTGTAAGCCTAATTCCCTTTCAATCTCCCCCTTTTTGGTGATTGATGCCAACACAAACCAAAGCAAATATAGAAGTGCATAATTGAACTAGTTTGCATAATGTAAGTGTAAAGGTTGCTTGGAATTGAGCCAATATAAATTCTTACAAGATATGCATGGATTGTTTCTTTCTTATTTAACATTTTGGACCACGCTTGCACCACAGTTTTGTTTTTGCAAACTATTTTGTAAATCCTTTTCAAAGTTCTTTTGCAAATAGTCAAAGGTAAATGAATAAGATTTTGCAAAGCATTTTTAAGATTTGAAATTTTCTCCCCCTGTTTCAAATGCTTTTCCTTTGACTAAACAAAAACTCCCCCTAAATGAGATCCTCCTCTTAATGTTCAAGAGGGTTTTGATATATCATTTTTGAAATACTACTTTCTCCCCCTTTTGAACACAATAGGATACCAATTGAAAAATATTCAACACTAAGTTTTTGAAATTGGTGGTGGTGCGGTCCTTTTGCTTTGGGCTCTTACTTTCTCCCCCTTTGGCATGAATCGCCAAAAACGGAATCATTAGAGCCCTCGAGTTACATTCTCCCTCTTTGGTCAAAACAAATGAGTGAAGATTAAACCAAAGATGGAGTCCTTTTGCCTTGGGCTCTTACCTTCTCCCCCAAAGACAAACTCCTTTTCTTTGATGCTCATGCTTTTCTCCCCTAAGAAAGGAGAGAGACTTGGAGTGACGGCGAAGGATGAGTTACGGAGTGGAAGCCTTTGTCTTCGCCGAAGACTCCGATTCCCTTTCAATACACCTATGACTTGGTTTGAAATTCACTTGAAAACACATTAGTCATAGCATATGAAAGAGACATGATCAAAGGTATATAAAAGAGCTATGTGTGCAATTTTAACAAAAGAAGTTCCTAGAATCAAGAATATTTAGCTCATGCCTAAGTTTGTTAAAAGATTGTTCATCAAGAGGCTTGGTAAAGATATCGGCTAATTGATCTTTAGTATTAATGTAAGAAATCTCGATATCTCCCTTTTGTTGGTGATCCCTAAGAAAATGATACCGAATGGCTATGTGCTTAGTGCGGCTATGCTCGACGGGATTGTCGGCCATCTTGATTGCACTCTCATTATCACATAGCAAAGGGACTTTGGTTAATTTGTAACCGTAGTCCCGCAGGGTTTGCCTCATCCAAAGCAATTGCGCGCAACAATGGCCTGCGGCAATGTACTCGGCTTCGGCGGTGGAAAGAGCGACTGAATTTTGCTTCTTTGAAGCCCAAGACACCAAGGATCTTCCCAAGAACTGGCAAGTCCCCGATGTGCTCTTCCTATTGATTTTGCACCCCGCCCAATCGGCATCCGAATATCCAATCAAATCAAATGTGGATCCCCTAGGATACCAAAGCCCAAACTTAGGAGTGTAAGCCAAATATCTCAAGATTCGTTTTACGGCCGTAAGGTGAGCTTCCTTAGGGTCGGCTTGGAATCTTGCACACATGCATACGGAAAGCATAATGTCCGGTCGAGATGCACATAAATAGAGTAAAGAACCTATCATCGACCGGTATACCTTTTGATCCACGGACTTACCTCCCGTGTCGAGGTCGAGATGCCCATTAGTTCCCATGGGTGTCTTGATGGGTTTGGCATCCTTCATCCCAAACTTGTTTAGAATATCTTGAGTGTACTTTGTTTGGCTAATGAAGGTGCCCTCTTGGAGTTGCTTCACTTGAAAACCTAAGAAATATTTCAACTCCCCCATCATAGACATCTCGAACTTTTGTGTCATGATCCTACTAAATTCTTCACATGTAGACTCGTTAGTAGACCCAAATATAATATCATCAACATAAATTTGGCATACAAACAAGTCATTTTCAAGAGTTTTAGTGAATAGAGTAGGATCGGCTTTTCCGACTTTGAAGCCATTTGCAATAAGGAAATCTCTAAGGCATTCATACCATGCTCTTGGGGCTTGCTTGAGCCCATAAAGTGCCTTAGAGAGCTTATAGACATGGTTAGGGTACTCACGGTCTTCAAAGCCGGGAGGTTGCTCAACATAGACCTCTTCCTTGATTGGTCCATTGAGGAAGGCACTTTTCACGTCCATTTGATAAAGCTTAAAGCCATGGTAAGTAGCATAGGCCAATAATATGCGAATTGACTCAAGCCTAGCTACGGGTGCATAGGTTTCACCGAAATCCAAACCTTCGACTTGGGAGTATCCCTTGGCCACAAGTCGAGCTTTGTTCCTTGTCACCACACCATGCTCATCTTGCTTGTTGCGGAAGACCCATTTGGTTCCTACAACATTTTGATTAGGACGTGGAACTAAATGCCATACCTCATTCCTAGTGAAGTTGTTGAGCTCCTCTTGCATCGCCACCACCCAATCCGAATCTTGGAGCGCTTCCTCTACCCTGTGTGGCTCAATAGAGGAAACAAAAGAGTAATGCTCACAAAAATGTGCAACCCGAGATCTAGTAGTTACCCCCTTATGAATGTCGCCGAGGATGGTGTCGACGGGGTGATCTCGTTGGATTGCTTGGTGGACTCTTGGGTGTGGCGGTCGTTGCTCTTCATCCTCCTTGTCTTGATCATTTGCATCTCCCCCTTGATCTATGCCGTCATCTTGAGGTGGCTCATTTGATTGATCTTCTTCTTCATCAACTTGAGCCTCATCCTCATTTTGAGTTGGTGGAGATGCTTGCATGGAGGAGGATGGCTGATCTTGTGCATTTGGAGGCTCTTCGGATTCCTTAGGACACACATCCCCAATGGACATGTTCCTTAGCGCGATGCATGGAGCCTCTTCATCACCTATCTCATCAAGATCAACTTGCTCTACTTGAGAGCCGTTAGTTTCATCAAACACAACGTCACATGAGACTTCAACTAGTCCAGTGGACTTGTTAAAGACCCTATATGCCCTTGTGTTTGAGTCATAACCAAGTAAAAAGCCTTCTACAGTCTTAGGAGCAAATTTAGATTTTCTACCTCTTTTAACAAGAATAAAGCATTTGCTACCAAAAACTCTAAAATATGAAATGTTGGGCTTTTTACCGGTTAGGAGTTCATATGATGTCTTCTTGAGGATTCGGTGTAGATACAACCGGTTGATGGCGTAGCAAGCGGTGTTGACCGCCTCGGCCCAAAACCGATCCGATGTCTTGTACTCATCAAGCATGGTTCTTGCCATGTCCAATAGAGTTCGATTCTTCCTCTCTACTACACCATTTTGTTGTGGTGTGTAGGGAGAAGAGAACTCATGCTTGATGCCCTCCTCCTCAAGGAAGCCTTCGATTTGAGAGTTCTTGAACTCCGTCCCGTTGTCGCTTCTAATCTTTTTTATCCTTAAGCCGAACTCATTTTGAGCCCGTCTCAAGAATCCCTTTAAGGTCTCTTGGGTTTGAGATTTTTCCTGCAAAAAGAACACCCAAGTGAAGCGAGAATAATCATCCACTATTACAAGACAATACTTACTCCCGCCGATGCTTATGTAAGCGATCGGGCCGAATAGATCCATGTGGAGTAGCTCAAGCGGCCTGTCGGTCGTCATGATGTTCTTGTGTGGATGATGGGCACCAACTTGCTTTCCTGCCTGACATGCGCTACAAATCCTGTCTTTCTCAAAATGAACATTTGTTAGTCCTAAAATGTGTTCTCCCTTTAGAAGCTTATGAAGATTCTTCATCCCAACATGTGCTAGTCGGCGATGCCAGAGCCAGCCCATGTTAGTCTTAGCAATTAAGCAAGTGTCGAGTTCAGCTCTATCAAAATCTACCAAGTATAGCTGACCCTCTATCACTCCCTTAAATGCTATTGAATCATCACTTCTTCTAAAGACAGTGACACCTACATCAGTGAAAAGACAATTGTAGCCCATTTTGCATAATTGAGATACGGAAAGCAAATTGTAATCTAAAGAATCTACAAGAAAAACATTGGAAATGGAATGGTCAGGAGATATAGCAATTTTACCCAATCCTTTGACCAAACCTTGGTTTCCATCCCCGAATGTGATAGCTCGTTGGGGATCATGATTTTTCTCGTAGGAGGAGAACATCCTTTTCTCCCCTGTCATGTGGTTTGTGCACCCGCTGTCGAGTATCCAACTTGAGCCCCCGGATGCATAAACCTACAAAACAAGTTTAGTTCTTGACTTTAGGTACCCAAATGGTTTTGGGTCCTTTGGCATTAGACACAAGAACTTTGGGTACCCAAACACAAGTCTTTGACCCCTTGTGCTTGCCCCCAACATATTTGGCAACTACTTTGCCGGATTTGTTAGTTAAAACATATGATGCATCAAAGGTTTTAAAAGAAATGTCATGATCATTTGATGCACTAGGAGTTTTCTTCTTTGGCAACTTAGCACGGGTTGGTTGCCTAGAGCTAGATGTCTCACCCTTATACATAAAAGCATGATTAGGGCCAGAGTGAGACTTCCTAGAGTGAATTCTCCTAATTTTGTCCTCGGGATAACCGGCAGGGTATAGAATGTAACCCTCGTTATCCTGAGGCATGGGAGCCTTTCCCTTTACAAAATTGGACAATCTTTTAGGAGGGGCATTAATTTTGATATTGTCTCCCCTTTGGAAGCCAATGCCATCCTTAATGCCAGGGCGTCTCCCACTATAGAGCATACTTCTAGCAAATTTAAATTTTTCATTTTCTAAGTTATGCTCGGCAATTTTAGCATCTAATTTTGCTATATGATCATTTTGTTGTTTAATTAAAATCATGTGATCATGTATAGCATCAATGTTAATATCTCTACATCTAGTACAAATAGGAGTGTGCTCAACGGTAGATGTAGAGGGTTTGCAAGATTTTAGTTCTACAACCTTAGCATGCAATATTTCATTTTTACTTCTAAGGTCGGAAATAGTAGTATTGCAAACATCAAAATCTTTAGCCTTAGCAAGCAATTTTTCATTTTCAATTCTAAGGCTAGCAAGCGAAATGTTCAATTCTTCAATCCTAGCAAGCAAATTAACATTATCATCTCTAGGATTGGAAGTTGAAACAATACAAACATGAGAATCAACCTTAGCTACCAAATTAGCATTTTCATTTCTAAGGTCGTCTATTGTTTCATGGCAAGTGCTTAGCTCACTAGACAATTTTTCACATTTCTCAATTTCTAGAGCATAAGCATTTTTAACCTTAACATGCTTTTTATTTTCCTTGATTAGGAAGTCCTCTTGGGTGTCCAAGAGATCATCCTTTTCATGGATGGCACTAATCAATTCATTAAGTTTTTCTTTTTGTTGCATGTTGAGGTTGGCAAAAAGAGTACGCAAGTTATCTTCCTCATCACTAGCATTATCATCACTAGAGGATTCATATTTAGTGGAGGATTTAGATTTAACCTTCTTTTTGCCGTCCTTTGCCATGAGGCACTTGTGGCCGACGTTGGGGAAGAGAAGTCCCTTGGTGACGGCGATGTTGGCGGCGTCCTCGTCGTCGGAGGAGTCGCTTGAGCTTTCGTCGGAGTCCCACTCCCGACAAACATGGGCATCGCCGCCCCTCTTCTTGTAGTACCTCTTCTTTTCTCTCCTCTTGCCCTTCTTGTCGTTATCCCTGTCACTGTCACTTGATAATGGACATTTAGCAATGAAGTGACCGGGCTTACCACATTTGTAGCAAACCTTCTTGGAGCGGGACTTGTAGTCTTTCCCTCTCCTTTGCTTGAGGATTTGGCGGAAACTCTTGATGACGAGCGCCATTTCCTCATTGTCGAGCTTGGAGGCGTCGATTGGTTGCCGACTTGGTGTGGACTCCTCCTTCTTTTCCTCCGTCGCTTTGAATGCGACGGGTTGAGCTTCGGATGTGGAGGGATCATCAAGCTCGTTGATCTTCCTTGAGCCTTCGATCATGCACTCAAAACTTACAAAATTCCCGATAACTTCCTTGGGGGTCATTTTAGTATATCTAGGATTACCACGAATTAATTGAACTTGAGTGGGGTTAAGAAAAATGAGAGATCTTAGGATAACCTTAACCATTTCGTGGTCGTCCCACTTCTTGCTCCCGAGGTTGCGCACTTGGTTCACCAAGGTCTTGAGCCAGTTGTACATGTGTTGTGGCTCTTCCCCTTTGCGAAGCCAGAACCGACCGAGCTCCCCCTCGATCGTTTCCCGCTTGGTGATCTTTGTGAGCTCATCTCCCTCGTGCGCGGTTTTGAGTACATCCCAAACCTCCTTGGCGCTCTTCAACCCTTGCACTTTGTTATACTCCTCTCTACTTAGAGAGGCGAGTAGTATTGTTGTCGCTTGAGAGTTGAAGTGCTCGATTTGGGCCACCTCATCCTCATCATAATCCTTATCCCCTATGGATGGTACCTGTGCTCCAAACTCAACAACATTCCATATACTTTTGTGGAGTGAGGTTAGATGAAATTTCATTAAATCACTCCACCTAGCATAATCTTCACCGTCAAAAGTTGGCGGTTTGCCTAGTGGAACGGAAAGTAATGGAGTATGTCTAGATGTACGAGAGTAGTGTAAGGGGATCTTACTAAACTTCTTACGCTCTTGGCGTTTAGAAGTTACGGAGGGCGCATCGGAGTCGGAGGTCGATGTTGATGAAGTGTCGGTCTCGTAGTAGACCACTTTCCTCATCCTCTTTTGCTTGTCCCTACTCCGATGCGGCTTGTGGGAAGAAGATTTTTCCGTCTTCTCTTTGTGGTGAGAAGAAGATTTCATCTCCTTCCCTTTGTTGGAGGAGCTCTTCTTCTTCTCCCTCCTTTTGGTGCGGGACTCTTCCGATGAAGTGCTCCCGTGGCTTGTAGTGGGCTTTTCGCCGGTCTCCATCTCCTTCTTGGCGTGATCTCCCGACATCACTTCGAGCGGTTAGGCTCTAATGAAGCACCGGGCTCCGATACCAATTGATAGTTGCCTAGAGGGGGGGGGGTGAATAGGGCGAAACTGAAATTTACAAATATAAACACAACTACAAGCCGGGTTAGTGTTAGAAATATAAACGAGTCCGCGAGAGAGGGTGCAAAACAAATCGCAAGCAAATGAAGAGTGTGACACGCGGATTTGTTTTACCGAGGTTCGGTTCTCGCAAACCTACTCCCCGTTGAGGAGGCCACAAAGGCCGGGTCTCTTTCAACCCTTCCCTCTCTCAAACGATCCCTCGGACCGAGTGAGCTTTCTCTTCTTAATCACTTGGAACACAAAGTTCCCACAAGGACCACCACAAGTTTGGTGTCTCTTGCCTCAATTACAAGTGAGTTTGATCGCAATGAAAGAATCAAGAAAGAAGAAAGCAATCCAAGCGCAAGAGCTTGAAAGAACACAAGCAAATCACTCTCTCTAGTCACTATGGCGTTGTGTGGAATTTGGAGAGGATTTGATCTCTTTGGTGTGTCTAGAATTGAATGCTAGAGCTCTTGTAGTAGTTGGGAAGTGGAAAACTTGGATGCAATGAATGGTGGGGTGGTTGGGGTATTTATAGCCCCAACCACCAAAAGTGGCCATTGGGAGGCTGTCTGTTCGATGGTGCACCGGACAGTCCGGTGCACACCGGACATGTCCGGTGCCCCCGCCACGTCATCACTACCGTTGGATTCTGACCGTTGGAGCTTCTGACTTGTGGGCCCTCCTACTGTTCCTTGTCCGGTGCGCCGGTATGGGCGCGCCTGCCTTCTGCGCGCGCAGAGCGCGCATTAATTGCGTCGCAGGTAGCCGTTGGCGCCGAATAGCCGTTGCTCCGGAGTTGCACCGGACAGTCCGGTGCACACCGGACATGTCCGGTGAATTATAGCGGACTAGTCGTTGGAGATTCCCGAAGCCGGCGAGTTCCTGAGGCCGCTCTTCCTTGACGCACCGGACACTGTCCGGTGTACACCGGACAGTCCAGTGAATTATAGCGCGAGTGCCTCTGGAAATTCCCGAAGGTGGCGAGTTTGCGTTGGAGTCCTCTGGTGCACCGGACATGTCCGGTGGTGCACCGGACACTGTCCGGTGGCACACCGGACAGTCCGGTGCGCCAGACCAGAGGTGCCTTCGGTTGCCTCTTTGCTCCTTTGTTGAATCCAAAACTTGATCTTTTTATTGGCTGAGAGTGAACCTTTTACACCTGTATAATCTATACACTTGGGCAAACTAGTTAGTCCAATTATTTGTGTTGGGCAATTCAACCACCAAAATTAATTAGGGACTAGGTGTAAGCCTAATTCCCTTTCAATAAGGACAAGCAGCCTCAGGGACGCCAACAGGAGGACGTCCCCGAGGCGTCCGCCCAGCGTGGCACGAAAAAGAAGGCCAAGAAGAAGTCGCAAGCGAAATGCGACACCGCCGACACAGATCTTGTCGCCGCTGCCGAGCATAGGAACCCTCAGAAGCCTCCCGGAGGGGCCAACCTGTTCGACAAGATGCTCAAGGAGTCGTGTCCCTATCACCAGGGTCCCGTCAAGCACACCCTTGAGGTATGTGTCATGCTTCGGCGCTACTTCCATAAGGCCGGGCCCCCGGCGGAAGGTGGCAAAGGCCAGGACAACGACAAGAAGGAGGGCGGCAAGGCAGAAGAGTTCCCCGAGGTCCACGACAGCTTCATGATCTACGGTCGGCACCGCAAGCATGAGCGCCGGGAGGTCTGCTCGGTGAAGGTGGCGGCGCCAGTCCACCTAGACTGGTCCGACAAGCCCATCATCTTCGACCAAGGCGACCACCCCGACCGCGTGCCGAGCCCAGGAAAGTACCCGCTCGTTGTCGACTCCGTCATCGGCAACGCCAGGCTCACCAAGGTCCTCATGGACGGAGGCAACAGCCTCAACATCATCTACGCTGAGACCCTCGGGCTCTTGCAGATCGATCTGTCCATGATCCGGGCCGGTGCGGCGCCCTTTCACGGGATCATCCCCGGGAAGCGCGTCCAGCCCCTTGGACAACTCGATCTGCCCGTTTGCTTCGGGACTCCCTCCAACTTCCGAAAGGAAACCCTCATGTTTGAGGTGGTCGGGTTCCGAGGAACCTACCACGCGGTGCTGGGGAGACCATGCTACGCCAAGTTCATGGCCGTCCCCAACTACACCTACCTCAAGCTCAAGATGCTGGGCCCCAACGAGGTCATCACCGTCGGATCCACGTACCGACACGCATACGAATGCGACATGGAGTGTGTGGAGTACGCTGAGGCCCTCGCCGAATCCGAGGCCCTCATCGCCGACCTGGAGTGCCTCTCCAAGGAGGTGCTTGATGCGAAGCGCCACGCCGACAACTTTGAACCAGCGGAGGCGGTTAAGTCCGTCCCCCTCGACCCCAGCAACGACGCCTGTAAGCAAGTCCGGATCGGCTCCGAGCTCGACCCCAAATAGGAAGCAGTGCTCGTCGACTTTCTCCGCGCGAACGCCGAGGTGTTTGCATGGAGTCCCTCGGACATGCCCGACATACCGAGGGATGTCACCGAGCACTCGCTGGATATCCGAGCTGGAGCCCGACCCGTGAAACAGCCTCTGCGCCGATTCGATGAAGAAAAGCGCAGAGCTATAGGCGAGGAGATCCACAAGGTGATGGCTGCAGGGTTCATCAAAGAGGTATTCCATCCCGAATGGCTAGCCAACCCTGTGCTTGTGAAAAAGAAAGGTGGGAAATGGAGGATGTGTGTAGACTACACTGGTCTAAACAAAGCATGTCCGAAGGTTCCCTACCCTCTGCCTCGCATCGATCAAATCGTGGATTCCACTGCTGGGTGCGAAACCCTGTCATTCCTCGATGCCTACTCGGGTTATCACCAAATCAGGATGAAAGAGTCCGACCAGCTCGCGACTTCTTTCATCACACCTTTTGGCATGTACTGCTATATTACTATGCCATTCAGGATGCAGGTGCGACATACCAAAGGTGCATGAACCACGTGTTCAGAGAGCACATCGGCCGAACGGTCGAGGCTTACGTCGATGACATCATAGTCAAGACGAGGAAAGCCTCCGACCTCCTCTCTGACCTTGAAACGACATTCAAGTGTCTGAAGGCGAAAGGCGTAAAACTCAATCCCGAGAAGTGTGTCTTCGGAGTCCCCCGTGGCATGCTCCTGGGGTTCATCGTCTCCGAGCGGGGCATCGAGGCCAACCCGGAGAAAATCGTGGCCATCACCAACATGGGGCCTATCAATGACTTGAAAGGAGTACAGAGGGTCATGGGATGCCTTGCGGCTCTGAGCCGCTTCATCTCGTGCCTCGGCGAAAGAGGCCTACCCTTGTACCGCCTCTTAAGGAAGACCGAGCGCTTCACTTGGACCCCCGAGGCCGAGGAAGCCCTCGGGAACTTAAAGGCGCTCCTTACAAGCGCGCCTGTCTTGGTGCCCCCCGCTGCGGGAGAGGCCCTCTTGATCTACGTAGCCGCAACCACTCAGGTGGTCAGCGCCGCGATCGTGGTCGAGAGACGAGAAGAAGGGCATGCATTGCTCGTCCAGAGGTCGTTCTACTTCATTAGTGAAGTGCTATCCGAGACCAAGATCCGCTACCCGCAAATTCAGAAGCTACTATACGCGGTAATTCTGACGCGGCGAAAGTTGTGACACTACTTCGAATCTCATCCGATGACTGTGGTGTCATCCTTCCCCCTGGGGGAGATCATCCAGTGCCGAGAGGCCTCGGGTAGGATTGCAAAGTGGACAGTGGAGATCATGGGCGAGACAATATCGTTCGCTCCTCGGAAGGCCATCAAGTCCCAAGTCTTGGCGGACTTTGTGGCTGAATGGGTCGAAACCCAGCTTCCAACAGCTCCGATCCAACCGGAACTCTGGACCATGTATTTCGACGGGTCGCTGATGAAAACAGGAGCATGTGCGGGCCTGCTCTTCATCTCACCCCTCGGGAAGCACCTCCGCTACGTGTTGTGCCTCCATTTTCCGGCGTCAAACAACGTGGCCGAGTACGAGGCTCTGGTTAACGGGTTGCGCATCGCCATCGAGCTAGGGGTTCGGCGCCTCGACGCTCGTGGCGACTCGCAGCTTGTCATCGACCAAGTCATGAAGAACTCCCACTGTCGTGACCCAAAGATGGAAGCCTACTGCGACGAGGTTCGGCGCCTGGAAGACAAGTTCTACGGGCTCGAGCTCAACCACGTTGCTCGACGGTACAACGAGACAGCGGATGAGCTGGCTAAAATAGCCTCGGGGTGGACAACGGTTCCCCGGACGTCTTCTCCCGAGACCTACATCAACCCTCCGTCAAGACCAATGACACGACCGAGCCCGAGGAAGCCTCGGTCCTGTCCGAGGAGGCCTCGGCCCAGCAAGAGGCACCCTCGGCCCCTGAGGGTGAGGCACTGCGTGTGACGGAACCTCCCAAGTAATTAGGCCCACCTACAGTTGTCCTTGTCCAACGGACCTCAGACAACCCTATAGGTGCCCCTGAATCACTTGACAAGTTCGGTATCTGCTTTTCTTATTTTTCCCAAGAGCGTTTCACCCGTCACACAGACATTACAAGCATCGGAGTTACGGGAATGAGGAAGCAATTACATAAACTTACCTTTATTTAAAAGTAAGATAAAGTTGAATATTTACAGACCAGAATATATCCTAGGAGTGCAGAGTAATATTACATACCAAGGGAGGCAAAAACTCCTCCCATAAAGTTTTTAAACAAAAGTTCTAATGGAGGATCCTTTCCTCCCGCACTTCATTCCTGGTGTTCTTCCTTTGGTACCACCTTAGAACAGAAGCAACAAAAGTTTGTCGCTTCCTCACCTAAAAACAACGGGGAATAAAACCCTGAGTATGGAATTACTCAGCAAGTCTTACCTGACTAAATAAAAGACTCTCAAGGGTATGCTGGTTATAAGGGAGTCAAGGTAAGGTTTCTCAATGATCAAAGACTCTGTTTTGCAGAAATGCTTACTAAAAGTGGATCCTTAAAAATCCAGTTTTATTTGTCAAGTTAAGTAAAATTACCTGCCACTAGAGTTCTTTCTACCCTAGTTCAATCACTTGACCTGCACTAGCCAATTTCTTAACAAACCCATCATCTTTAGTGGATTGCTACGTGTAAGTCAGTGACCAAGTCTTCATAACCGCGAAGGTACGGCGAACCGAATCGATTATACTCAGCTGAGGATCTCCAATCACACGACATATGTAGCACTTAACCCTTGCATATGTCAACCCGCCACCGAGGTTCTTAAGACCAAATCAGGTTCACGCCAACCGAGAGCACAGATACACCACCGTCCAGCCTCTTGCCACGGAGGGTACACGCTACTCTCGCCACCGCTCCACGCCCATTCCATGTTATCTTATTCTGGCCTTAGTCTACCCAAGGCAAAGCTTACACATGACGAGGCATGTGACCAGTTAAAGGGTCCTCGGTCAGCAAGCCTACATCAACACGGTCCTTAATCGACTCATACGGAGACACTACACCGAGACTCTCTTCTCGTGCAAGTCACCCGCCCGGTCTCAGCTTAATCATTTAAAACCCAAAGCTTGGTACCTGGCAGAGGTACATCTTTTCCGATGTTGAACCCATCAAGGCCTTGATGGATCCACCATCAAATTTTATTTTCGAAAACATCCCACCCACTTTTGCCACATCATCTTTTGTAAAAACAAAACATTTTGTTTTTCTAAAGCAAGGCTAAGCATCAAAATCTTTTGTAAAACGGGTGATCAAGGAAGGTAATCAAATTCAAGGAAGGTAATGCATGAATTGTTTTATCAATCAACTCCTATCACCTAATGCATCAAGCAAGTGAGAAAGATTTTAAAAACATCAAGGAGGGTGGCAAATGCACCGGGGCTTGCCTTTGTTTATAGGTGAGTCAGGCTCGGATCCGCAGATATCAAAGTAGAAACAATTTCCTGCCTGAGATTTCGAAGGTGGTGGTGTCTTCTCTTCGGTTACTTCGACTTCTTCTTCGTTTTCTAAATATAACCATATAGGTATATATATAAGAATGAATGCCATGTAATGCTCATGAGAGTGCAAAGATAATAATAGTTTATTATCTAAAGTCTTGAATACAACTTTCCTTCACGGAACTACGAGAACTTAGGGTTTCCGGAGTGAGTAAAGGAATTCAAAGGGCAGGGGGTAGGGTTTTGGGTTCTAATTATCAAACAAGGTTCAAATCAAACCAAACTCTACCCAAGGCTTCTAAATAATGTGTAGAGCTCATATAAAAAGTTTGGGCATTTTTGGAATTATCATCTATTTTCTAAAAATCTAGAACCAATGATTTTAGCTATTTTAAATGACTCAAAATTCCCTATTTATCCTAAAAATCATACAACTATTTTTATTAAATACTATGAAAAATAAGGAATCTATGAAAATTGGTTTGACATTTTTAGGATTTTTCTACCATTTTCTATGGATTTCCAAAGTGCTACTGAAAAGGAAAAAGAAAAGGCTTCTACAGTATTGGTCCGATTCCAGCCTAGACGGCCCAACAACACAGGGAATCGGGGCGCGCCCACGCCCGCGGTGGAAACTCGCAGAAAGGCCCTTGGGGTTTTCGCTAACCGGGAACGGGTTCCTTCACTGTTACTCAGAGTCACTGACAGTTTGCACTAAGGCCCTTGAAGTTCTATTCCTTTACATTGCCCGATCCCCGACGGCGTCGAGCGCGGCCGAGCTCCGGCGAGCTCGTAGGCCGGCCGATTGGGGCAAGTACTGGCGCTCTACGTTGGTCTAAACCAAATTCAGGGCCTAGTGAAGGTTTTCTCTAAGTTAATTTCATAAACAACTATATCAATGTCTCTGGCCACGGTGAGCGCGCGGATGAACTAACAATCTACACGTTCCCGGTGACTCATGGGATCTTAGCTCAATTGGGCGAGTTGGTGAGCATCACCAGCATACAAAGATGCTAAAACAAGAACAAAGAGGGCATGATCAGACCTGTGGAGGGCTGGCCACGGTGAGGGTGCGCTTTGCGGTGGCGGAGACCAGTTTGGGGGAAAACTAAAATTCAAGCTCTCTGACGAACGATTGCTAGTGATTTTTGGTGGCTGGGTGTGTGATGACCTTGCAGGGCTGGTGGGGGCTTCAATTTATAGGGATCAACGGCGGTGGCCGGGAATTTTAGTGGGGACGCGCGGCGGTCGGAGGAGGAAGAAGAGTACTGGCGCAGTGGCTTGGTGTCCAGCGTCGTGGCAATTGCTCCGGCGATCAACGGGGAGCCACTAAGGCTTACGGCGATGCGGTGGAAAGTTAGAGCCACGCGGCGGACGCCGGTGATGGCTTAACGGCGGTGAGAATTCTTATCCACGGGTTCGGTGAGCAAGGGGGAGGCACGGCGGCGAGTCACCGGAGTTATCCTTAGGCGCATGGCTTTTACCTGGCGGCCTTATCTGGTCACTGGTGGCGTAAATCTCAACGGCGGCGACGTGAATCGCGGCGGAGATCGGTCTTCGGCGGTGAGATTGCCGCGCTGGCGTTCTGATCTGCACAGGCACTGTACCATGGCAATTGGCATTCAGCCGTTCTGACAGACCATTCTTTGAGCTTGATTTTCTCCCAGATTCATATGGCAACACAACCAGTGATCTGCAACAATATTGTAGTGCTATAAACCGACTACAACTTTGCTATATTGTGCTCCCACAAAAAGTCAATGGATCTTGCTTGAAATTGAGCTTGAAGTTCATGTCATTCCAGTGTTAGTCTGATTTCAGACTTTAAGTAGTCTGACAGTCCAACTTTGGGCTTAATTATTTCCAATTTCTTCTCAACAACTATGCTTACACTCTTCAGCAAAATCGTTCTCCTTTGTTTGGTCTACAAGTTTGATGTGGTGACCTAGGGCAAATTCTCATTAATTTGAAAGATACAAGGGCTCAAAGTTGAAGCAATCACACTGAAATTCAGACTTCATCACATGAGTCAAGTGTGGCTCTTTTGCACTTAAGTCCAAATCTCAAGTTTTGGATTGCAAACCCTCATGATTGGGAACCATTTGACTTAAGATACTTATTTAACATGGTTTTTATATTTTAGTCCACAAGTGCACTATTTTTGCACATAGGCCCCTAGGGTTTGGATTTAGGGTTTTCTAGGGTTCCAATTAGCGTTTTTGGTATCTCAGGGGTATGAATGTAATGTAGATCCATCTTTGGTAACATTCTATGATTGTTTTACTTAAACCTTAGGGTTTTCTCAATTTGGGTCATGTTTTACCCTTTTGGTCCCTATTTAGGGTTAAGTCCCCTATTCCAGGGTTCTATTTGCAAAACACCCAAAACAATACAACTTGTTTGAAATTTTACCTAGTGAATGCACTCTAGATGTGTCAAACATATGCAATTCCAACGCTTATGATGTTATGCTCAAGTTTTAGTAGCAGTAACACCAGGGGTGTTACATCCTTCCCCCCACAAAAGAATCTCGTCCCGAGATTAAAAGTCCTAGGGTAAGTAATGGAAAAGGAAACGCATCACGTCTTTATTTCTTTATTCTTGGTACAAGGCAGGGGTGGTTTGGGAATTTACTCCTTTATTACAGCAGCTATACATGCTTTACAAATTACAAGAGGCTAAAAAGCCTGGGAAATTCTTACCTAAAAAGTCTTGAGTTTCCAATGTAGCCTCATCTTCGGAATGTTGGTTCCACTATATCTTATAAAACTTGAGAGTTTTTCTCCGAGTAATCCTGTCCTTTTGATCCAAGACTCGAATGGGATGTTCGGAATATGTTAAGTCTGGTTCAAGGACAACATCTGTCACTTCAATGGTTCGACCGGGAACCCGAAGACACTTCTTCAATTGTGACACGTGGAACACATTATGCACAACAGACAAGGTTTTGGGTAACTGAAGTCGGTATGCCACTGTCCCATATCTTTCAATAATAAGAAAAGGACCAATATATCGTGGTGCAAGCTTTCCTTTAACCCCGAAACGTGATACGCCCTTCATTGGCGAAACCTTTAGGTAGACATAGTCTCCCTCAAGGAAATATAAGGGCATTCGTCGTTTGTCTGCATAACTCTTCTGATGAGCTTGAGCTTTCTTCAAATTATGAATTATTCTTTGAACTCTTTCTTCGGTCTCTTTCACCATATCAGGCCTGAAGAAGTACCTTTCACCAGGTTTAGACCAATTTAGCGGAGTACGACATCGTCGTCCATATAAAGCTTCAAAGGGTGCCATCTTAATGCTTTCTTGATAGCTATTATTATATGAGAATTCCGCTAACAGTAAACATTCGTCACATTTTTGTGGAAATTCCAGAACACATGCCCATAGCATATCTTCAAGTATTTGGTTCACCCTCTCAGTCTGCCCACTGGTTTGAGGATGATAGGTTGAACTGTGGAGTAATTTGGTACCCAGAGATTTATGAAGTTCTTCCCAGAATTTGGATACGAATTGAGGTCCACGATCCGACACTATAGTCTTTGGAACACCGTGCAAACTGAGAATGCGAGCAATGTATAATTCCGCATAGGTAAGAACCGGGTAATATTTCTTGACTGGCAGAAAGTGAGCAATTTTTGTGAGCCGATCAACAATAACCCAGATAGAGTCATACCCCTTTTGCGGTCCTGGGCAATCCCACAATAAAGTCCATACTTATATCTTCCCATTTCCATGTTGGGATAGGTAAAGATTGTAATGGACCGGCAATCTTCATGTGTATGGCCTTGACACGTCTGCAAGTGTCACACCTAGCCACATAGCGTGCAATTTCAATTTTTCATCTTTGCCTCCTCAATAGAGACAATGTCAGCCAGAAGAACACATAAGGTTCCATGTGTGCAATTTGCTTCTTCTGATGACACTGTACTATCTGAGTCTGTTGGGCGGGTGGCAATTATGCAATTTTACCCAAACAGAATCAGATGCACCATCTTGGGTAAAACACACAGAAAGAGGTTTACCAACAAGTGGTTACAGTAAATTCATAACACACGGGACGGGTGTGAATGTCGAATAACATCACGGTCAACTCGTGTTAGCCAGGGAATCCAAGCCCACGAAAGGTGATATAGATTCAAGAAAATCACCAGCGGAGAGATATGTAGATGCGGACTTTGCAACCAGTCCATTTTATCCAGCACTAGTCATGGATCGGCATGATCACACACGCAGGAAAAGCACACGTGAGGCGGTCGAGGCACGACTAGAGCGATAATTAAGTGGTTACTGGTCGACTTAATTTGATTTTGGTAAGTACTTTCTTTAGGGTGGGTTGAACCAAAGTGAGTTTAGACAACTCGATAAAACGATCTCTAAACTCAGCCTTCATTCATTGGGCAGTTATAAGTTAGTCAAAACCAACTTGTTGAACTACTTTTGACATTAAGCAAATCCTCTCAGTACCATTGGTAAGCCAAGGGGTTGAGAGTTCACTCTTTGTTAATAAGAGATTATGTATGTGGGTAAAAATCTATTTGGTCAAGTTGTTCATCCGTTTTCTCATGCAAGATGAATTACCCACTTGGTTAGGGAATATATGGATTAAACAAGAGAGCGAATGAACAAACTCCTGCATTTCAACAGCAGGGGAAGCAGATCTCTATTTTGAGAGCTAATTAGTTGTTTTCCAACACTAAAAAGCTCCAAGGCTTCACCTTTACACAAAGGATGTAAAGGGAACTTGTATGAGTAGTCACTACCAAGATCAAAAGAAATAAGACCACACATGAAGGTGGTATGCCCTTTTGATCCAACGGAAATGACAGATGTTGCTTGATCTCTTTCACAAACAACATAGAAATTATTTCAAGGGAAAGGTCAATGGAAGATAACACATTAGTGTAATTCCATAATGGATCATGACTAGAGACCTCGAAACCGGCATGCGCCAAGCAGCAAAATCCTGTGTGCACATTCACAGGAGGCTCTCAGTTTCGCCGTGGTACCATAAGTTCTTAACCATGACACCATTACAAAACTGGCACCAATACTGAATCTCATGAGGTAAGAACAATTTGCGCAAAGATAACATATCGATATAGTCTAATAATGGATTATGACTATTAACGGTGATACCAATGGGTGCCAAGTAGCGCAACCATGTGTGTGCATCCACAGGAGGCCCTCGGTTTCATCGTGGTGCCATCGGTTTTAGTCATAACGCCATTGCTAGACGTAACCAATAAGAAATATCGCGTGACACTAAGGGTTGGGCAATGGTGACTATATACAAAGAGATACTCCATCAGTAAAGATGGTTACAAGTAAAGAGCCAAATAGATCATGGCCCGATGAAATGGCCATAACCTAAACTTGATGAAAGAAGTACGATGGGAGACTGTTAATTCAGCCCCAAGCATATTTCTATGCCCATTGCAGAGATCACAAGGTCAAGGATTAAGTTGGTATGCCTTCGATGGATATAAAGAAACCAAAGGCATCAAATTCAAGAAAATGGTCGGACATGTCTTTCTTAGGTTGGGTTAATAAAGCAACATGACGATCCGCAAGGAGAGGCCAAATATACTAGAGACCTCAACCTGCATCAACTAAACAAGAGAATGATTCTAGAAGGAGACATGACTTGAGATCCTTATTTTAAGTCCAGGTACACTTTAGGTCCGACAAAGAAATTATCTAGGCATTTATTTGTATGTGTTTGGTCATGGAATGATAACGGAAAATTCAACTTTGGGTCGGGTCATGGTTCACTAAATACGAATATAGCCCAATTTTGGGTTTAGGCAATCAAGTCACCAACCCTCGATTGGCCATAACTCAACCTGATGGTTCTCATATCAGGATTGCTTTGGGCTAACCAATTCATGCCCAAAATTACATCTATGTCTTGGCCTTTTAGAACAATCATGTTTGTAGGAAAGTCCCGTTCAGCCAATGTTACGAACACTTGGTAAGCCACATCTTATCACTTTTGGTAGCTTTACTGTCGGGGTAGGAGACCATTCATCAACCAACTTTATAGAGGGAGGGGCCTGAAAAGGTCCAGTTCACCACCAAGTGCCTCCCCCGCTACTCCAGAAGGTCCGGCTTCTATCCCGACAGGATCCGCAGGTACATTGGGGTGCAATTGTGAATACAATACATGAACTTCTTCATGTAGAGTATTGCAATAAGCCTACAGGTTATCAATGGCTAAGCTAAGCTCTTCTACTCGGGCTCGAGCTTTCGCCTCCTTAGCCCAGGCACGCGAACGAGAGTGAACCGCCCAGTCGAGCGCTAAATCTCGATCTACGAGCTGATTTCGCAGGCGGTGGATGTTGCTTCCTAAATCATTGATTCTGTCGCCATCCGCGACCCATATGTCAGTCCTACGTTGGAGTTCTATTTGAAGCTGATTAACTTTCGCTTCAAGATCCCCGAGCGGATCATTACTCCACTACTGCTATCCTCATGTCTTGGGGCCAGTTGATGACATGGCACACCAATTGGTCCAGTATGCTTGCGCGCAGTTCTCCTCGTGCGCAGCGGCATTTTTCTAAGGGGGAAAATTTTATTAGCGTAGTTCTTAGCATGATGCATGTGTAATTACATAATCAACCTTAGTTGATTCACACCTTCTATATGTTGCACTCTTACTATCTGGTCTTTAAGATAAACTCTTCAGAAATACTTAGGTAAGAAGGGAAGAGATTTTCTAGATAAGTCTTTAGAAAATCCTTTTGAAGATGCCTCATAATATCTGCAGAGAAGGCTTCGCTCCGATACCAGCTGTGACGGAACCTCCCAAGTAATTAGGCCCACCTACAGTTGTCCTTGTCCAACGGACCTTAGACAACCCTGTAGGTGCCCCTGAATCACTTGACAAGTTCGGTATCTGCTTTTCTTATTTTTCCCAAGAGCATTTCACCCGTCACACAGACATTACAAGCATCGGAGTTACGGGAATGCGGAAGCAATTACATAAACTTATCTTTATTTAAAAGTAAGATAAAGTTGAATATTTACAGACCAGAATATATCCTAGGAGTGCAGAGTAATATTACATACCAAGGGAGGCAAAAACTCCTCCCATAAAGTTTTTAAACAAAAGTTCTAATGGAGGATCCTTTCCTCCCGCACTTCATTCCTAGCGTTCTTCCTTTGGTACCACCTTAGAACAGAAGCAACAAAAGTTTGTCGCTTCCTCACCTAAAAACAACGGGGAATAAAACCCTGAGTATGGAATTACTCAGCAAGTCTTACCCGACTAAAGAAAAGACTCTCAAGGGTATGCTGGTTATAAGGGAGTCAAGGTAAGGTTTCTCAATGATCAAAGACTCTGTTTTGCAGAAATGCTTACTAAAAGTGGATCCTTAAAAATCCAGTTTTATTTGTCAAGTTAAGTAAAATTACCTGCCACTAGAGTTCTTTCTACCCTAGTTCAATCACTTGACCTGCACTAGCCAATTTCTTAACAAACCCATCATCTTTAGTGGATTGCTACGTGTAAGTTAGTGACCAAGTCTTCATAACTGCGAAGGTACAGCGATCTGAATCGATTATACTCAGCTGAGGATCTCCAATCACACGACATATGTAGCACTTAACCCTTGCATATGTCAACCCGCCACCAGGGTTCTTAAGACCAGATCAGGTTCACGCCAACCGAGAGCACAGATACACCACCGTCCAGCCTCTTGCCACGGAGGGTACACGCTACTCTCGCCACCGCTCCACGCCCATTCCATGTTATCTTATTCTGGCCTTAGTCTACCCGAGGCAAAGCTTACACATGACGAGGCATGTGACCAGTTAAAGGGTCCTCGGTCAGCAAGCCTACATCGACACGGTCCTTAATCGACTCAGACGGAGACACTACACCGAGACTCTCTTCTCGTGCAAGTCACCCGCCCGGTCTCAGCTTAATCATTTAAAACCCAAAGCTTGGTACCTGGCAGAGGTACATCTTTTCCGATGTTGAACCCATCAAGGCCTTGATGGATCCACCATCAAATTTTATTTTCGAAAACACCCCACCCACTTTTGCCACATCATCTTTTGTAAAAACAAAACATTTTGTTTTTCTAAAGCAAGGCTAAGCATCAAAATCTTTTGTAAAACGGGTGATCAAGGAAGGTAATCAAATTCAAGGAAGGTAATGCAGGAATTGTTTTATCAATCAACTCCTATCACCTAATGCATCAAGCAAGTGAGAAAGATTTTAAAAACATCAAGGAGGGTGGCAAATGCACTGGGGATTGCCTTCGTTTATAGGTGAGTCAGGCTCGGATCCGCAGATATCAAAGTAGAAACAATTTCCTGCCTGAGATTCCGAAGGTGGTGGTGTCTTCTCTTCGGTTACTTCGACTTCTTCTTCGTTTTCTAAATATAACCATATAGGTATATATATAAGAATGAATGCCATGTAATGCTCATTAGAGTGCAAAGATAATAATAGTTTATTATATAAAGTCTTGAATACAACTTTCCTTCACGGAACTACGAGAACTTAGGGTTTCCGGAGTCAGTAAAGGAATTCAAAGGGCAGGGGGTAGGGTTTTGGGTTCTAATTATGAAACAAGGTTCAAATCAAACCAAACTCTACTCAAGGCTTCTAAATAATGTGTAGAGCTCATATAAAAAGTTTGGGCATTTTTGGAATTATCATCTATTTTCTAAAAATCTAGAACCAATGATTTTAGCTATTTTAAATGACTCAAAATTCCCTATTTGTCCCAAAAATCATATAACTATTTTTATTAAATACTATGAAAAATAAGGAATCTATGAAAATTGGTTTGACATTTTTAGGATTTTTCTACCATTTTCTATGGATTTCCAAATTGCTACTGAAAAGGAAAAAGAAAAGGCTTCTACAGTATTGGTCCGATTCCAGCCCAGATGGCCCAACAACACAGGGAATCGGGGCGCGCCCACGCCCGCGGTGGAAACTTCGTAGAAAGGCCCTTGGGGTTTTCGCTAACTGGGAACGGGTTCCTTCACTGTTACTCAGAGTCACTGACAGTTTGCACTAAGGCCCTTGAAGTTCTATTCCTTTACACTGCCCGATCCCCGACGGCGTCGAGCGCGGCCGAGCTCCGGCGAGCTCGTAGGCCGGCCGATTGGGGCAAGTACTGGCGCTCTACGTTGGTCTAAACCAAATTCAGGGCCTAGTGAAGGTTTTTCCCTAAGTTAATTACATAAACAACTATACCAATGTCTCTGGCCACGGTGAGCGCGCGGATGAACTAACAATCTACACGTTCTCGGTGACTCATGGGATCTTAGCTCAATTGGGCGAGTTGGTGAGCATCACCAGCATACAAAGATGCTAAAACAAGAACAAAGAGGCATGATCAGACCTGTGGAGGGCTGGCCACGGTGAGGGTGCGCTTTGCGGTGGCGGAGACCAGTTTGGGGGAAAACTAAAATTCAAGCTCTCTGACGAACGATTGCTAGTGATTTTTGGTGGCTGGGTGTGTGATGACCTTGCGGGGCTGGCGGGGGCTTCAATTTATAGGGATCAAAGGCGGTGGCCGGGAATTTTAGTGGGGACGCGCGGCGGTCGGAGGAGGAAGAAGAGTACTGGCGCAGTGGCTTGGTGTCCAGCGCCGTGGCAATTGCTCCGGCGATCAACGGGGAGCCACTAAGGCTTACGGCGATGCGGTGGAAAGTTAGAGCCACGAGGCGGACGCCGGTGACGGCTTAACGGCGGTGAGAATCCTTATCCACGGGTTCGGTGAGCAAGGGGGAGGCACGGCGGCGAGTCACCGGAGTTATCCTTAGGTGCATGGCTTTTACGTGGCGGCCTTATCTGGTCACTGGTGGCGTAAATCCCAACGGCGGCGACGTGAATCGCGGCGGAGATCGGTCGTCGGCGGTGAGATTGCCGCGCTGGCGTTCTGATCTGCACAGGCACTGTACCATGGCAATTGGCATTCAGCCGTTCTGACAGACCATTCTTTGAGCTTGATTTTCTCCCAGATTCATATGGCAACACAACCAGTGATCTGCAACAATATTGTAGTGCTATAAACCAGCTACAACTTTGCTATATTGTGCTCCCACAAAAAGTCAATGGATCTTGCTTGAAATTGAGCTTGAAGTTCATGTCATTCCACTGTTAGTCTGATTTCAGACTTTAAGTAGTCTGACAGTCCAACTTTGGGCTTAATTATTTCTAATTTCTTCTCAACAACTATGATTACACTCTTCAGCAAAATTGTTCTCCTTTGTTTGGTCTACAAGTTTGATGTGGTGACCTAGGGCAAATTCTCATTAATTTGAAAGATACAAGGGCTCAAAGTTGAAGCAATCACACTGAAATTCAGACTTCATCACATGAGTCAAGTGTGGCTCTTTTGCACTTAAGTCCAAATCTCAAGTTTTGGATTGCAAACCCTCATGATTGGGAACCATTTGACTTAAGATACTTATTTAACATGGTTTTTATATTTTAGTCCACAAGTGCACTATTTTTGCACATAGGCCCCTAGGGTTTGGATTTAGGGTTTTCTAGGGTTCCAATTAGCGTTTTTGGTATCTCAGGGGTATGAATGTAATGTAGATCCATCTTTGGTAACATTCTATGATTGTTTTACTTAAACCTTAGGGTTTTCTCAATTTGGGTCATGTTTTACCCTTTTGGTCCCTATTTAGGGTTAAGTCCCCTATTCCAGGGTTCTATTTGCAAAACACCCAAAACAATACAACTTGTTTGAAATTTTACCTAGTGAATGCACTCTAGATGTGTCAAACATATGCAATGCCAATGCTTATGATGTTATGCTCAAGTTTTAGTAGCAGTAACACCAGGGGTGTTACACTGCGCGTCGAGGAAGAGCGGAATGGGGTCACGCCTAATCGAAACTGGCAGACCCCGTACCTGCAATATCTCCACCGAGGAGAGCTACCCCTCGACAAAGCCGAAGCTCGGCGACTGGCGTGGCGTGCCAAGTCATTCGTCTTACTGGGTGACGAAAAGGAGCTCTACCACCGCAGCCCCTCAGGCTTCCCCCAACGATGCATATCTATCGCCGAAGTTCAGGAGCTATTGCAAGAAATACACTCGGGGGCTTGCGGTCACCACGCATCACCTCGAACCCTCGTTGGAAACGCCTTCCGGCAAGGTTTCTACTGGCCGACCGCTGTGGATGATGCCACTAGGATTGTACGCTCCTGCCAAGGGTGTCAATTCTACGCAAGGCAGACGCACCTGCCCGCTCAGGCCCTGCAGACGATACCCATCACCTGGCCGTTTGATGTGTGGGGTCTGGACCTCGTTGGTCCCTTGCAGAAGGCACCCGGGGGCTTCACGCACCTGCTGGTCGCTATCGACAAATTCTCCAAGTGGATCGAGGTCCGACCCCTAAACAACATCAGGTCCGAGCAGGCGGTGGCGTTCTTCACCAACATCATCCATCGCTTTGGGGTCCCGAACTCCATCATCACCGACAATGGCACCCAGTTCACTGGCAGGAAGTTCCTGGAATTCTGCGAGGACCACCACATTCGTGTGGACTGGGCCGTCGTAGCCCACCCCATGACGAATGGGCAGGTAGAGCATGCCAACGGTATGCTCCTGCAAGGACTAAAGCCGAGGATCTACAATGACCTCAACAAGTTCGGCAAGCGATGGATGAAGGAACTACCCTCGGTGGTCTAGAGTCTGAGGACGATGCCAAGCCGAGCTGTGGCGGAACCGCCCGAATTATTCCAGCTTAAGTGCCCAAGTCGCACCCTTAAGGGCAGCAACACACTTAAACAGGAATAACACGTCAGTCCCTCGGATCTAGTCCGATAAAGCCACTTACCAGGATCGAATACCACTAGCTCACTCGAAGGTGAGGCACAGAGAAATACAATAAAACATAATACCACAAATTTAATAAGTATAATCAGTGATTACATTATCGGAGTTTCAGAAATAATAACCATAAATTTTAATGCAGCGGAAATAACTAACGGAGAAAACCGAGTAACATGGCGAAGCCTGGCCACGCTACTCCTCCTGGTCCTCTCCTGCGGAAGCAGTAACCCTCTCGACCATCTATCCCGGTGGCAGGGATGAAGGCCAAGTCACACCATCAACCAATCAACCTAAGAAGTACCTGCAAAAATTGTGCCACAAGCAAGGCTGAGTATACTAATACTCAGCTAGACTTACCCGGTGTGAGGAGTCTACTCCTCTACCTCTAGACATGCAGCTATTTGGCTGAGGGGTTTGGTTTGCCAAAAGCACTAGCTGAGTCTAAAATCAAGTTTTAGCTTTTCAAGTTTTAGTAGAATCCTTTAGACTAGATGTGTACCTAGCTAAACATACATGGTATCAAACATTTTTACTAATCAACATCTTTTGTCAGTCACCTCATTTCCACTTATTACTCAATGCAGTACAATGGATCAAGCAGTCTCATTAGCTGCGAGAAGCAGACGATTCGAATCGAGTTTTTATCCTTGCAAGGTAAACCTAAACACACGACATGCAGGGGCACTCCGTCCCCACACACATCAACCGTCCCCATCGATTCCCCGTCAGCTGATCAGGGCTCACCGCCTTGGCGTACAATGCCTCACTGACCCCGACTGGCCGTCGTGCAGTGACCGCACTTGTACCCACCATAACCGGAATGGGAGACCTCGTCTCAGGTCGCGTGAGGGGATATGTCCACTGCCAGGTTCACTCAGGTACTAGGCTTACCGATTTACCATATTTCTCGGCATGTGCTTAGTACGTTCAAACGCTTGACACAGGTATCCGCAGGTTAATCCTTATTCCATTTTTCATCTCGTAGACCACGCGTCCCCATGGACCCGTGTCCACAGACCATCACCATTCTGTTATCAAAGTGGATACAACCAATTCCTGACCTCGCGCGAGTGCTAGAAAAATCACTCGACTTCTACCGAGATCCTAATTAATAAAGCAGCTACTCGACCTAGCATACTAGTATCCATCTCAAAGGGAATCCTGAGTTCATGCAACTAGGGTTTCAGTCAACTCCTACACTTAAGTGCACAGTACAAACCTACAAACATTAAGTGTAGTAAAATAGCATATATAAACGGTTATGCATAAAACCGGGGCTTGCCTTTAATTTAACACTTAGATAGTGTTTGCCGGGGGAGGTACTCGCTTGGCGAGCATCCACTGGTTATGTCCATCCTTCCTTGGGTCGTCCACCGACTGCATCTTGTGGTTGGCACCACATCACTTGCACGATCATCTCTCGGTCCTAAATGAGATGCAAGATGCATATGTATGAATATAATGAAAAATTATCACAAGATATACAATAAACAGTAGCGAACTAAACACCAAGTAGTAAGACACCGCAACGACTATACGCAAGCGCTAGCTATTCGTACGTTATCGGCGTTCATCATTAACACCATTAACAAGACGACCATATTTTATTTATTTACGCAACACAAATACGATATCACAGGTACACACATTTATTTAATTGCTACGACTTTGCATTAGTTCTATTGATCATACAAAAGCATCACACACAAGTTTAACAGAGGACCGATGCATCAAAGTCGATGGACTCATCTATCACAATCAACTACAGCAAGCAAGCACCTTAATCATGGAACATATGTTAGTCTATGTTTAGCCATCATGAGTCTATGTCCGTTAAGCGCTAACTAAGCATTTTTAGCCAAAATGGTGAACTAAACATTCATTTGAGCACGTGCAGATTTTTAGGACAGCAGCACAGCAGTTACTTGTTTTAATCATAACTTTTCAAATATTAATCCAAAAATAGTAAACTATGACTTTCTGGAAAGTTTAGAAAGTGCTCTACAATTTTGGTATTTTCATCACAACATGATTCAACACTTAGCAAAGTCGAATTGTGCAAACACAGCAGCTCTGTCCAGATTTGGACAGATTCAGGCTTGCAACTTCAAAAATTTACAACTGAAGATTCAGACATCCAAACAAAGTGATTTTAGACTTTCTGGAAAGCTAATTAAATTTTCTACAATTTATTTATAAACATCTCAAGGTGATTCCATATTTAACTAAGGATAAAAAGCACTAGAAGGCTTTGCTGTCCAGAATTGGACAGATTCAGCCTTCAGACTTTAAACATTCATAACTTAATCTTCAGATCACCAAAAATAGTGATCCAAGACTTTTTGGAAAGCTTGGCAAAAGCACTACATGACTTTTATAATCACCAAGGAGTGATTCCAGGTTTAATCAAATCAAACATTACAGTTTTCGAAATCTGTTCTGACAGAGGACAGAACACAGCAACCAGTTTGTAAAATTCCTAACTCTTAAACTATCAGGCCTGTGTTTATGAAATTTTAACACAAGCAAGATCAGAAAAGCATCTACAACTTTCTTATAATGACCATGACCAGATTGTAACATTAAATTAGGCAAACAATGCAGTTTCTGAAATCTGTACAGAATTTGGACAGATTCAATTACTGAATTTGTAAAAATCCTAACTCCTGAACGATCAGACTTATGCCTGTCAAATTTTAACACTAGCAAGATAATCAAGTTATCTACCACTTTTCTATAGCACATATCTACAGAAAACACAATTTAGTTCATCAAACATACAGCACACCGAAAACAGTACGTGCAGCCCAAAACAGCAATCAACACATTTCAGCTTCTATACAATTCAAGAATTGTCGCGTTCTACAGACTTGAATTATTCTAACACTTTGACAATTGTTAGAGTTAAAATAACTAAGTGAGAACTAACATGTAGACTTACTAATTTTTATACAAGTTATTTCGCGCACTAAAAGTACCATACTCAATTAACAATGCATTATCTATAACAATCAATATCGAAGCGCTTTTCACCACTAGTTTGCATTTTAACTTAGACATCACATGAACACTACTACTTTTCATACGCGACCATAACCATACATATTTAGACCACAACAAGCAATTCACCGTGACTACGAGCTTAACTAAAGTCATCTAATGAGTTGATTAATCAAAGGAATGGCATAGCCCGCCATACGACATACACGTCGGCTTGCCTATTATTGCCGCAATCCGAGACACAACATATACTACAGTATTTTTATAAACCCACAGATTCACAAGTATATTTGCACACCCACCAAATTATACGAATCATAAACTACTAGTCTTCAACTCACAATCACCATGCATTTACTTCCCAATCATGAACACATACATGTTTATCATACGAACAGAGCATTTCAATAATTATCCTAAAACAATTAACTCCATTACACAACTCATACCACAAACCTACTTGACTTGCTTGAAGTGTCTACTCGAATCCGTGAGCACAATCACACATTATATGCGAAGCATAATTTAACGAACACAAAATACGCATCGACTCGATTCGCCTTATAAATATTGAGAAAGCGATGACTACTTCGGCATGTCACCACCTCTCTAATTAAGCAACACAATTTCCTACTTATATCGACCGAACATTCGTATCGAGCACACCTTATGTTACCTTGTCTCGCATACAGCCATGGGGCGGCGTGCACTCGAGACATTTCCGTTAATTTTTAACGCCATCACTGCTACAATGCATCTCAGCACACACAATCATCCACAGACTCGCCATTCGTATAAACTTGACAGACATTTTTTTTAATTCTTGTCGACACCTCAGACAAACACAACTCGGCGACCCTCAAATTTTTCTACGCAATCATGCCACCTAACGCAACACTCGATGTAACCCACTTCGACACACTCACGCCTACGTGTCCCCATTGTATTCTCAGGACCAATTTTTACACAGTTATTTATGACAATGTTTATTGACTACACAAGTGAAACATTAACCGATCATTCGCACATCTCATCTTAAAAACACTAATCACATTTCACATAAATTATATTTTCGATCTATTCTATCCTATACCACGATGAATACACAAAATATTTTTACATAGACGAACATCTTAGCCGACTGCGGAAATCATCAAGCATGTTTTACGCTTTATTAAATTTACCACAGCTAACACACTACTTTACGACGAAGTGCTTCAGCAAACAATTAATACATCTGTGACCAATCTCTATGACGCACAAAAGAACTATTGCGGCACACAAACACTTGTTGGCATTCCAATCGCAAACACATCTACGCGTACCACTTTCTCCTCCATGAATTTTAATTCGCATACAACATATTCACATACATATATATACATGACAATGACAAATGTGCAAGTAAGTCAGTCACATGGATTCAACCTGAACAAGTCGGGATTTAGCCGCATGGACTGTCCACAAGGCTCGGCGTTTCGTCGAATGGGTAGGGCGTGAAGCGCGACGTCGACCGTTAGCTGTGAAAACACACACGTTTGTTGGCGACTGACCATCGAACATTACAAACGCTAAACAAAATAGCGAGGACAGCTGGGGGTGTTTCTCACCACGAGTTTCGACGGCGCGATTGGGGCTGCGCAAAACAGCGACCAACCGGTGAGCGTCGACGGTGCTGCCCACTGGGCTTCACGAAACAGCGAGCCGACAGCGCGCGGCTTGCTGCGCATTTTGACGAACAGCTGGCGGGCACCACGACAAACAGTGAGAAAGGGGACTCGCTGCTGGAATTTCTGGGCGTCCATGGGAGGAGCTAGCAGGGGGAAACGCCAGGGCAGTGGAGAGCGCGCTCAACAGGCCGACGGCGCTCTGCGCGATGATTTATGGTTGGGGCGAGTAGGGAAGGGAGGGAGCTGAGTTGAGCGTCCTGCTGCTGTGCGTGGAAGAAAACAGGGAGCGCTGCGCAGAGGAGGGCGCAAGGAACAGCAAGGGGCGACGTCCATGCTGGGATGGAGCTCGGCCATGGGAGTCGCAGGGGAAACAGGGGCATCGGTCAGAGGTGGAAGAAGGGGCTCGCGCCCATGAAGGAGAACTGCTGCTCCTCGCTGAGCTGCGCCATGGACAGAGAAGTGGAGATAGCAGGGGAGAAGTGAGGGCGTCGAGCTGCTGTTGAGCCAGGGATGGCTGCTCCCTGCGCCATGCTCCATTGGGGGAGATAGCAGGGGCGCCAAGTTGGAGAAACTGAACACAGGGAGGAAGAGGGGAGCTCGGCAGCTGGGCGGCCATGGAAGGGAGGAAGTCCCCTGCGCGCTGCCGTGAGGAAGAAGGGACAGGGAAGAAGAAGGTGGCGGCTAGGGAAAAAAGGAGGGTGGGAGTGAAAAATTGCCAAGGGCAAGAGAGGGGCACTTCTATTTATAGACATGAGGTGGGGTTAGGGTTTCTTAGTGGGCCTTATTGGGCTGGGTTGGGCTGGCCCAAAATACGAATTCGGGCTGCGCTAATTTATTTTCCGGACTAAAAATGTTCCTGCGGATTTTGTCTCTACGGAGAACAGAGCGAATTTGGGTTTCGACGAACGGACGGTTGAGCGATTAATTCGGCCGAGAGTTGGATTTCACTTTGCTCGAAAATAATTCCTCGCGCATGATTCGAAAATAAATCGTCCTAAGATTTGATCGGCTTTGGATTTTTAGTCGGAGAAATCGGATCGTGACATTTTTAAAATCGCAGTCGATACGGGGTTTTGAGTTCGGTTCAGATATGAGATATTTAGCTGAGTCGAGTAAGAATTATTTAGAGGACGGCATACTGAGTATCCCGTCGGAGAATACAGACCCGAATAAAATAGTCGAACATAGATCAAAGTTTCGAGGAATTAGATTCGGGCTCAGATCAGATAACAATCGTCAAGAGTTTGATTTAAAGAGCTTCGAATGAGATTTATAATTCGAGAATGATCTTCGAGTCTGCATTAGTTCCGAGAATTAAAAGTTTTAACACGCTCCAAAATTGGTTGTTTCTCGCGATCGATTAACTCTGAATTCGGTGAACTTCCAAGAGAAAGCCTGATAAACAGAGATAGGCACGATCGAGAAATAGAAATTTTTACTGAGCATCTGAGATTAGGATTAATCTCCCGACATAATACGAAATTGACACCTGGGGTGTCACAGCCTTCCCCCCTTAAAAAGAATCTCGTCCCGAGATTCGAATGAGGATATTTAAGGGTGGAGAAGCATGTAACTCCCAGACTGAAGATAGATGCAAATTCATGAGAGGGTATCTGACAAGATACTGAAGACAGATTTGGTTAGAATATCGCGACATAACGAGACAAAATGCAGCGATCATTCTGAGAGTGTCCAGAAAAGATAGCACATTAGTATAGTCTCGTAATGAATCACAACTATTAACCGCGATACCCGCGCGTGCCGAGCAGCTCAACCATGTGTGCACCATAGTAGGCTCTCGGTTTCGTCGCGGCACCATCAGTCGTTAGTCATAACACCATTACCAAATGTAACCAATAAGAAATCCACATGGCATAAATAGATGGAGCCCATGAGAGTATGGCTCAGAAAATAAGGATGTGACCAGAGTTGAAGCAGAGATTGCTGACAAAAGAGCATCACATGAGAATTTTCTTTAACCTAGAGAACCATTTGATGATCAACATGGAGATTATCATATCAGATATTAGCACGAGATTTGATATGAGGACGAACCAACCATGAGATCAAGATTGAAGAGCTTGTAGAGACATGAGAGAACTAAAGACAAGAATCAAATCCATTGAACCAAATGGATATACCATTTAGAGAGAAGTTGATAAAACAAGTGTCATGATCCTTAGAGAAAGAGTATGAGAATGATCAGAAATGAGAGATTTAGGCAAGATCAACACCCAATACATGAGAACAGGTTATAGCAGATAACCAGATAACGGGGCAGAGTCAATAAGGGATCTGGAGATTCGGATGATAAGGCCACAACATGATTCCAGGAAAATGATTACCGGA
Source organism: Zea mays (assembly GCF_902167145.1). Taxonomy (NCBI): domain Eukaryota; kingdom Viridiplantae; phylum Streptophyta; class Magnoliopsida; order Poales; family Poaceae; genus Zea; species Zea mays. The sequence continues at coordinate 22,980,770 of NC_050102.1, read as the reverse complement.
TCCAGGCAAAAGGAGAGGTAGGCAAACAGGGTCAGCTAGGACGATCGACAGAAATGCTATGAAGTTTTAGGGGCAAGGATTTATGGAAAGAAATATGGCCTTGATAGGGTTTGCGCAACTAGACACCAACAATAATAATTTTTTTTTTGACACAACAAGTGCACAAGGAAGTTTTAGTCGATTTAGGGGTCAAGCTATGGGTGTCTACAAGCCGTGCAGGTGCAACTTCAAGGGGGAAACACACAAGGGTTAGAAAAACACCAACACAAGCATGTGAATTTTTTTTTAAGATTTTACTTACTAACCACAAGGTTGTTTGCAAAGGGGTCTTTTTATGGGCAAAACAAGCAATAAAAATTTTTTTTGGCAAAAAGGGTTGAATAATTACAATACCACTTAGATAGCAAGACAAGAGAAATAACGGGCACGACCTAACAAGACTTACCAATCTGACACGAGGTAAGGCATTTCTAACATAGCAGTACATCACATTATTCACAAGTTCTTATTATTGGAATAAAGGTGAGAGAAGCATTTGATGCACAAGAGACAATGATGCGACAATCAGGATGCATGCTCATTCTAGTCGTCTTCTCAGACCTAACTACTTTTTCGGGTGCTTGCTATAGCATCCTTTCTAATAGTAGTAGTAGCCTTTATGGCCTATATAAATATAGCCACCTAGCTACCCATCTATTTTCCTAAGGCTTCACGTCCTAAGTCTATCCTGATCGTCCTGATATCTATCCAACTTTGGTTTCTAACCAAGTTTTACTTTGGAAAAATGTTGGTAATCATGACTTATTGACTTCTCTGTGATGGTATTCGCTCCGATACCAGCTGTGGCGGAACCGCCCGAATTATTCCAGCTTAAGTGCCCAAGTCGCACCCTTAAGGGCAGCAACACACTTAAACAGGAATAACACGTCAGTCCCTCGGATCTAGTCCGATAAAGCCACTTACCAGGATCGAATACCACTAGCTCACTCGAAGGTGAGGCACAGAGAAATACAATAAAACATAATACCACAAATTTAATAAGTATAATCAGTGATTACATTATCGGAGTTTCAGAAATAATAACCATAAATTTTAATGCAGCGGAAATAACTAACGGAGAAAACCGAGTAACATGGCGAAGCCTGGCCACGCTACTCCTCCTGGTCCTCTCCTGCGGAAGCAGTAACCCTCTCGACCATCTATCCCGGTGGCAGGGATGAAGGCCAAGTCACACCATCAACCAATCAACCTAAGAAGTACCTGCAAAAATTGTGCCACAAGCAAGGCTGAGTATACTAATACTCAGCTAGACTTACCCGGTGTGAGGAGTCTACTCCTCTACCTCTAGACATGCAGCTATTTGGCTGAGGGGTTTGGTTTGCCAAAAGCACTAGCTGAGTCTAAAATCAAGTTTTAGCTTTTCAAGTTTTAGTAGAATCCTTTAGACTAGATGTGTACCTAGCTAAACATACATGGTATCAAACATTTTTACTAATCAACATCTTTTGTCAGTCACCTCATTTCCACTTATTACTCAATGCAGTACAATGGATCAAGCAGTCTCATTAGCTGCGAGAAGCAGACGATTCGAATCGAGTTTTTATCCTTGCAAGGTAAACCTAAACACACGACATGCAGGGGCACTCCGTCCCCACACACATCAACCGTCCCCATCGATTCCCCGTCAGCAGATCAGGGCTCACCGCCTTGGCGTACAATGCCTCACTGACCCCGACTGGCCGTCGTGCAGTGACCGCACTTGTACCCACCATAACCGGAATGGGAGACCTCGTCTCAGGTCGCGTGAGGGGATATGTCCACTGCCAGGTTCACTCAGGTACTAGGCTTACCGATTTACCATATTTCTCGGCATGTGCTTAGTACGTTCAAACGCTTGACACAGGTATCCGCACGTTAATCCTTATTCCATTTTTCATCTCGTAGACCACGCGTCCCCATGGACCCGTGTCCACAGACCATCACCATTCTGTTATCAAAGTGGATACAACCAATTCCTGACCTCGCGCGAGTGCTAGAAAAATCACTCGACTTCTACCGAGATCCTAATTAATAAAGCAGCTACTCGACCTAGCATACTAGTATCCATCTCAAAGGGAATCCTGAGTTCATGCAACTAGGGTTTCAGTCAACTCCTACACTTAAGTGCACAGTACAAACCTACAAACATTAAGTGTAGTAAAATAGCATATATAAACGGTTATGCATAAAACCGGGGCTTGCCTTTAATTTAACACTTAGATAGTGTTTGCCGGGGGAGGTACTCGCTTGGCGAGCATCCACTGGTTATGTCCATCCTTCCTTGGGTCGTCCACCGACTGCATCTTGTGGTTGGCACCACATCACTTGCACGATCATCTCTCGGTCCTAAATGAGATGCAAGATGCATATGTATGAATATAATGAAAAATTATCACAAGATATACAATACACAGTAGCGAACTAAACACCAAGTAGTAAGACACCGCAACGACTATACGCAAGCGCTAGCTATTCGTACGTTATCGGCGTTCATCATTAACACCATTAACAAGACGACCATATTTTATTTATTTACGCAACACAAATACGATATCACAGGTACACGCATTTATTTAATTGCTACGACTTTGCATTAGTTCTATTGATCACACAAAAGCATCACACACAAGTTTAACAGAGGACCGATGCATCAAAGTCGATGGACTCATCTATCACAATCAACTACAGCAAGCAAGCACCTTAATCATGGAACACATGTTAGCCTATGTTTAGCCATCATGAGTCTATGTCCGTTAAGCGCTAACTAAGCATTTTTAGCCAAAATGGTGAACTAAACATTCATTTGAGCACGTGCAGATTTTTAGGACAGCAGCACAGCAGTTACTTGTTTTAATCATAACTTTTCAAATATTAATCCAAAAATAGTAAACTATGACTTTCTGGAAAGTTTAGAAAGTGCTCTACAATTTTGGTATTTTCATCACAACATGATTCAACACTTAGCAAAGTCGAATTGTGCAAACACAGCAGCTCTGTCCAGATTTGGACAGATTCAGGCTTGCAACTTCAAAAATTTACAACTGAAGATTCAGACATCCAAACAAAGTGATTTTAGACTTTCTGGAAAGCTAATTAAATTTTCTACAATTTATTTATAAACATCTCAAGGTGATTCCATATTTAACTAAGGATAAAAAGCACTAGAAGGCTTTGCTGTCCAGAATTGGACAGATTCAGCCTTCAGACTTTAAACATTCATAACTTAATCTTCAGATCACCAAAAATAGTGATCCAAGACTTTTTGGAAAGCTTGGCAAAAGCACTACATGACTTTTATAATCACCAAGGAGTGATTCCAGGTTTAATCAAATCAAACATTACAGTTTTCGAAATCTGTTCTGACAGAGGACAGAACACAGCAACCAGTTTGTAAAATTCCTAACTCTTAAACTATCAGGCCTGTGTTTATGAAATTTTAACACAAGCAAGATCAGAAAAGCATCTACAACTTTCTTATAATGACCATGACCAGATTGTAACATTAAATTAGGCAAACAATGCAGTTTCTGAAATCTGTACAGAATTTGGACAGATTCAATTACTGAATTTGTAAAAATCCTAACTCCTGAACGATCAGACTTATGCCTGTCAAATTTTAACACTAGCAAGATAATCAAGTTATCTACCACTTTTCTATAGCACATATCTACAGAAAACACAATTTAGTTCATCAAACATACAGCACACCGAAAACAGTACGTGCAGCCCAAAACAGCAATCAACACATTTCAGCTTCTATACAATTCAAGAATTGTCGCGTTCTACAGACTTGAATTATTCTAACACTTTGACAATTGTTAGAGTTAAAATAACTAAGTGAGAACTAACATGTAGACTTACTAATTTTTATACAAGTTATTTCGCGCACTAAAAGTACCATACTCAATTAACAATGCATTATCTATAACAATCAATATCGAAGCGCTTTTCACCACTAGTTTGCATTTTAACTTAGACATCACATGAACACTACTACTTTTCATACGCGACCATAACCATACATATTTAGACCACAACAAGCAATTCACCATGACTACGAGCTTAACTAAAGTCATCTAATGAGTTGATTAATCAAAGGAATGGCATAGCCCGCCATACGACATACACGTCGGCTTGCCTATTATTGCCGCAATCCGAGACACAACATATACTACAGTATTTTTATAAACCCACAGATTCACAAGTATATTTGCACACCCACCAAATTATACGAATCATAAACTACTAGTCTTCAACTCACAATCACCATGCATTTACTTCCCAATCATGAACACATACATGTTTATCATACGAACAGAGCATTTCAATAATTATCCTAAAACAATTAACTCCATTACACAACTCATACCACAAACCTACTTGACTTGCTTGAAGTGTCTACTCGAATCCGTGAGCACAATCACACATTATATGCGAAGCATAATTTAACGAACACAAAATACGCATCGACTCGATTCGCCTTATAAATATTGAGAAAGCGATGACTACTTCGGCATGTCACCACCTCTCTAATTAAGCAACACAATTTCCTACTTATATCGACCGAACATTCGTATCGAGCACACCTTATGTTACCTTGTCTCGCATACAGCCATGGGGCGGCGTGCACTCGAGACATTTCCGTTAATTTTTAACGCCATCACTGCTACAATGCATCTCAGCACACACAATCATCCACAGACTCGCCATTCGTATAAACTTGACAGACATTTTTTTTAATTCTTGTCGACACCTCAGACAAACACAACTCGGCGACCCTCAAATTTTTCTACGCAATCATGCCACCTAACGCAACACTCGATGTAACCCACTTCGACACACTCACGCCTACGTGTCCCCATTGTATTCTCAGGACCAATTTTTACACAGTTATTTATGACAATGTTTATTGACTACACAAGTGAAACATTAACCGATCATTCGCACATCTCATCTTAAAAACACTAATCACATGTCACATAAATTATATTTTCGATCTATTCTATCCTATACCACGATGAATACACAAAATATTTTTACATAGACGAACATCTTAGCCGACTGCGGAAATCATCAAGCATGTTTTACGCTTTATTAAATTTACCACAGCTAACACACTACTTTACGACGAAGTGCTTCAGCAAACAATTAATACATCTGTGACCAATCTCTATGACGCACAAAAGAACTATTGCGGCACACAAACACTTGTTGGCATTCCAATCGCAAACACATCTACGCGTACCACTTTCTCCTCCATGAATTTTAATTCGCATACAACATATTCACATACATATATATACATGACAATGACAAATGTGCAAGTAAGTCAGTCACATGGATTCAACCTGAACAAGTCGGGATTTAGCCGCATGGACTGTCCACAAGGCTCGGCGTTTCGTCGAATGGGTAGGGCGTGAAGCGCGACGTCGACCGTTAGCTGTGAAAACACACACGTTTGTTGGCGACTGACCATCGAACATTACAAACGCTAAACAAAATAGCGAGGACAGCTGGGGGTGTTTCTCACCACGAGTTTCGACGGCGCGATTGGGGCTGCGCAAAACAGCGACCAACCGGTGAGCGTCGACGGTGCTGCCCACTGGGCTTCACGAAACAGCGAGCCGACAGCGCGCGGCTTGCTGCGCATTTTGACGAACAGCTGGCGGGCACCACGACAAACAGCGAGAAAGGGGACTCGCTGCTGGAATTTCTGGGCGTCCATGGGAGGAGCTAGCAGGGGGAAACGCCAGGGCAGTGGAGAGCGCGCTCAACAGGCCGACGGCGCTCTGCGCGATGATTTATGGTTGGGGCGAGTAGGGAAGGGAGGGAGCTGAGTTGAGCGTCCTGCTGCTGTGCGTGGAAGAAAACAGGGAGCGCTGCGCAGAGGAGGGCGCAAGGAACAGCAAGGGGCGACGTCCATGCTGGGATGGAGCTCGGCCATGGGAGTCGCAGGGGAAACAGGGGCATCGGTCAGAGGTGGAAGAAGGGGCTCGCGCCCATGAAGGAGAACTGCTGCTCCTCGCTGAGCTGCGCCATGGACAGAGAAGTGGAGATAGCAGGGGAGAAGTGAGGGCGTCGAGCTGCTGTTGAGCCAGGGATGGCTGCTCCCTGCGCCATGCTCCATTGGGGGAGATAGCAGGGGCGCCAAGTTGGAGAAACTGAACACAGGGAGGAAGAGGGGAGCTCGGCAGCTGGGCGGCCATGGAAGGGAGGAAGTCCCCTGCGCGCTGCCGTGAGGAAGAAGGGACAGGGAAGAAGAAGGTGGCGGCTAGGGAAAAAAGGAGGGTGGGAGTGAAAAATTGCCAAGGGCAAGAGAGGGGCACTTCTATTTATAGACATGAGGTGGGGTTAGGGTTTCTTAGTGGGCCTTATTGGGCTGGGTTGGGCTGGCCCAAAATACGAATTCGGGCTGCGCTAATTTATTTTCCGGACTAAAAATGTTCCTGCGGATTTTGTCTCTACGGAGAACAGAGCGAATTTGGGTTTCGACGAACGGACGGTTGAGCGATTAATTCGGCCGAGAGTTGGATTTCACTTTGCTCGAAAATAATTCCTCGCGCATGATTCGAAAATAAATCGTCCTAAGATTTGATCGGCTTTGGATTTTTAGTCGGAGAAATCGGATCGTGACATTTTTAAAATCGCAGTCGATACGGGGTTTTGAGTTCGGTTCAGATATGAGATATTTAGCTGAGTCGAGTAAGAATTATTTAGAGGACGGCATACTGAGTATCCCGTCGGAGAATACAAACCCGAATAAAATAGTCGAACATAGATCAAAGTTTCGAGGAATTAGATTCGGGCTCAGATCAGATAACAATCGTCGAGAGTTTGATTTAAAGAGCTTCGGATGAGATTTATAATTCGAGAATGATCTTCGAGTCTGCATTAGTTCCGAGAATTAAAAGTTTTAACACGCTCCAAAATTGGTTGTTTCTCGCGATCGATTAACTCTGAATTCGGTGAACTTCCAAGAGAAAGCCTGATAAACAGAGATAGGCACGATCGAGAAATAGAAATTTTTACTGAGCATCTGAGATTAGGATTAATCTCCCGACATAATACGAAATTGACACCTGGGGTGTCACACGAGCCATGGGCTTCTCGCTGTTCTTTCTAGTCTATGGGGCCGAGGCTATCTTGCCCACAGACTTAGAATATGGTTCCCCGAGGACGAGGGCGTACGACGACCAAAGCAACCAGACCAGCCGAGAAGACTCACTGGACCAGCTGGAAGAGGCTCGGGACATGGCCTTACTACACTCGGCACGGTATCAGCAGTCTCTGCGACGCTACCACGCCCGAGGGGTTCAGTCCCGAGACCTCCAGGTGGGGGACTTGGTACTTCGGCTGCGACAAGATGCCCGAGGGCGCCACAAGCTCACTCCTCCCTCGGAAGGGCCGTTCATCATCGCCAAGATTTTGAAGCCCAGAACATACAAGCTGGCCAACAGTCAAGGCGAGGTCTACAACAACGGTTGGAACATCCGACAGCTACGTTGCTTTTACCCTTAAGATGTTTTCAAGTCGTTCATATACCTCGTTCTCCTTACATACACAAATAGAGTCTAACCATCAAGGAAGGGTCAGCCTTGCCTCGGCAAAGCCTGACCCTCCCTCGGGGGCTAGAAGGGGGGAACCCCCTCCGCGTCAAAATTTTCCTCGAAAAAAGTCTCTCTGCCAGAACGTCTCTTGTGCTTTTCGATTGCTTCGATAGTGGGGTCCTGAAAACGACGGAGTACACGTAAGCGGCAAGGCCGACCGAGCTAAGGGACTCCTACGCCTCTGGGATACAGATACCTCACTCATCACCTTCTGCGATAAGTAACTCTCGCTCGGATAAGCGATTCTGCTGCCGAACAAGTCTTAACAATCAAAAACTTTTCTGGCAGAACGACTTTTCATGCCTTCTCGACTATATCGATAACAGAATCCTGCGAACGAGTAAGAGTACACGTAAGCGGCAAGGCCGACCGAGCCGAGGGACTCCTACGCCTCCGGGATACGGATACCTCACTCATCACCTTCCGCGATAAGTAACTCTTGCTTGGATAAGTGATTCTGCTACCGACGAACAAGTCCGGATACTCGAAACAAGAGGAAAAGAAACGCAGCTTTATAACATGATGACAAAGTGTTTAGGCCTCGGCGGCCGCAAAAGACACATGCATGTTCCAAACAAACTGCTTCGGCAGAATTAGGCATCGCCCGGGGGAGGAGCGGCACCCTCGGCTTCGTTTCCACCCTTAGCGTCGTCTCCACCCTCGGCGAGTTCCGCCCCGGCCTTGGACGGCGACGCAAGCGGAAGGATCTCCACCTCGAAGGAGGACGCCAGCACCGCACTTGGGCCCGCGACGGCCGCGTCAAGCCTCTGAACCTCGGCTAAGGCAGCTTCATCTTCGTCGGGTAGACAGTACCCCTTGACCCGCTCCAGGTCCACGTCGTAGTGGGAAGCGAGCACGGCGAAGGCCCGCCTAATGCCGTGATGCAGCGCCTCGCGGAGTCTGCTACGCACATGGCCGCCCAAGGCCTGCAGGCGACTCTGGGGGGAGCTTCCTGCGAGGACGTCGTCAAGACCAAAGACCTGGCAGAAGGCCGAGATAGCTTCAGACATGGCCACGCGGTCGGCCTCCTTCTGCTCAGCCGCCTGGGCAAGTGCCTTGGCGGACTCGTTGAGGGCTGACTCGAACTCTGCAAACAGCCAAACAGAATTCTTCAGACATGAGTTGAAGAATGAAGATCGAAGTCACAAAGCGGCCAAAACATACCTTTAGCCCGGGCACGCTGCTCCGAAGCTACGGCTTGGGCGGACTGGGCAGACCCGACGGCCACGGTCAGGTCCTCTGCAAGGGCTCCGGCCCGAGCAGACACCTCGGCTAGCTGGCCCCCAAGGGCCTCAGCCTGGCCTTCAGCCTCGGCAGCCTGGTTCCGAGATTGGTCCCGCTCGCCGATGACCTGGCCAAGCTCCAGCTGTCGCTGCTGCGCCTCTGCGCATGCCGCCGCTGCCTCCACCTCCAGCTCATCACAGAGCAACCGAAGGTCCGCCGCCTCAGTGCTCCGTTGGGTGAGGCGTTCGGTAGCCTCAGTAAGCGCGGCCCTCAGGAACCGCAGCGAACCCCAGACGTCGGCCTCGCGGCGGATGAATGACGACTTGGCGGTGCTCAGATCCGTTAGATCTTGAGGAAGGGAAGCAGGGCGTCACAAAGAATGCCCTGGTCACGCGAAAGGTATGCCTGAAATCCTTACCTGGAGGATCCTAGTAACGTCCCTGGAAAGGATCTCCATGGTCGACCGAAGCGACCCCAACGCTGCCTCGGCATACTCACGGAGCTCATCCCGAGACTGCTCCTCCCGCTCATCGTCAAGGACGAAGAGGGGTTTCGAGGCACCGCGGGTCCAGAACCGGAGTGCCTGTCCATGCCGCTAATTGGGATCGCGCCGCGCGAGGATGAGATCGTCGCTCCCCAAGACGGGCCGCGGTTCTGCGCCCCCCTCCTCCAAGGCGTCGGGACCCCCTGCAGTCGACGCATCGGGTACCCCCTCGGCTAAAGAGGCGGGCTTCCGATCACCGACCTCGAGCAACGGCACCTCAGTCATCTCAGCAACAGCGGCGACGGGTGGCTCCACGGGCAGAACGGCAACAGCCTCGGCAGAAGCTGGTGCCGGCGCCGGCAACACGTCAGGTGGGCTCAAGGCCGCGGCCGCGCCAGCAGTCTCCCCCGACACGACGGCCGCCTCGACGGAGAGGTCAGCCTAGGGAGCTCACCCCATGGCAACTCGTGCCGCCTGGGCCCCCCGCTTGAGGGCATCTTGTGCTGCAGAAGCCGACACCGTCTTAAGGGCCTTCCGGGGAGCCAGACCGGCTGAACCGTGCCTCCGTTTGCTGGGAGGAAAAGGTAAAGCAGGATCAGGACACACGAAGAAGGAGCCAGGACAGAGGTATCCTCAGATACTTACCCGCTCCGGACCAAGGCCAATCGTGCCTGCGGGAAGGCCCCTCGGGCCTCGGTCCCCGCAGGCGCCGCCGAGGTTTGCCCCGCTGCTGGCTTCGGCGCCGTTCCCACTTTGGGCGCCCGGGGCACCGAAGGGACGGCCTGCCCATGCGCCGTCATGACGGCCCGTGGATCAACCTCATGTACAGCTGGCACGAGCGACCGCTCTTGGGAGACAGGCAGGTTGGACCAACTCCCCGGAGTCACCCCAACTACCTCGGCCAGGGGGTCAAGTACCCCCTCAGTCTGCCCCTGCTCTTCGGACCGGGACCCTGATGTCCCGGCCCCAGATGCCGACGGCGCCAGCCCACTCGGGGGCTAGCTCGACGACCTCTGGCCCAGCCTCAGATCCGGGCTAAGGCCAAGGCGGGTCGCCATGTCGTCGTCCTCGTCATCATCGTCGTCATCGTCGTCGTCAGGTGTCTCCGGCGACGGCTCCCTTGGGAGCCCGTCCCTCTCCTGCCTTTGACGGCGCCTCTCCAAGGCGTCCCGAGCCCGCATCCGCTCACGAGCCCGAGCCTTTTTCGCGTCCTTCTTCTTCTTCTTCTCCGCAGCGACCCTCCGCGCGGCTCGGTCCACCGTGTCCTCCGGGACCGGTGGCAGGGAAGGCTTGTAATACCCCAACTCCTGGAGACGAACGGAAATCCCAACTGAGAGAATCAAAGGCAACCTGACACAAGATAGGAGAAGGAGTGGACACTCACCAGGGACACGCACCCACGCTCGGGACGCATCAAGGGCTGGGTAAGGGCGCCGGCGTCCAGCCTCCCCACCGTGCCCGCTACCCGCCTGCGGAGGTCATCGGCAGAGAGGGGGACCGAGGACATCTGCGAACCCTCCAAGTCGACCCTCGGCATCATCTCTTAAAGCGGCAACCGCCGCTCTGCCAAGGGAAGCACCCTCCAGCGATGGATGGCAGAAACCACCCCCGCGGCGGTGAGCCCCCCATCTCGTAACTCCTGCAAGGCCTCTTGAATGGGCTAGAGTTTCTCCTGTTTCTCGCGCGTGGCCCCATAGCGCCAATTGCTGCCGGAAGCAGTCACCACTCGTTGAGAAAACGACGGGAGCCTTCCATCGTCATTCCGGAGGTAAAACCACCGGTGCTGCCACCCCTTGTTCGAAGACACAAGGATGGCGGGGATGTACTGCTGCGCGCACGCCTGCCTCAACTGGAGGGTGCAGCCACCGGCCCGCACCGCCATGTGAACCTTCTTCTCCCCCGTCATCAAGGCAAAAAGCTCCACGGAGAAGAGATGGGTCCACAGATCCCAGTGGGGGTCAATCCCCAAAAAGCCTTCGCAAACCGCCGCGAAGATGGCCGCTTGCGCAATGGAGTTGGGGTTGAAGTTGTGCAGCTCCACCTCGTAGTAATGCAGGAGCGCCCGCATGAAACGGCTTGCTGGCACTCCGAACCCCCGCTCATGGAGGAGACGAAGCTCAGCACATACCCCGGCGGCGAGGTCGGGTCAGCCCCGCTCGGAGGGACCATCCACTCCGGCTGTGGGTCACCAGAGAGGGGACGGAGCAAACCATCAGCGACAAGGGCCTCCAGATCGTCCACCGTGACGATGCAGAAAGGCCACGGGTCGTGCGGCGGAACAACGGTCACCCGGTCGGCCATCGCCAAACAAAGAGGGTGGTGGCGGAGCGGACAAGGTACGCGGTCTTCTTTCTCTGGCTATTCCCTTAGGTTGCAAAAACCAAAGCAGGAGGCGAGCAACAGAGTAAAGAACCGCCACCAGTCCCTCTTCCGAGTATATAAAGGCCCGGGCAAGACCCGTTCAACACTTCGCCCGAACCCGCCGTGAAGTTCAAACTCAAAGACGAAACGCCCATTCCTCGAACGACTTGCGCACGCACAACGACTGCCCCGCGAACCACCCGTCCCATCGTATTAACTTCGCGGCAGGGCAAACGACACCTTTGGCAGGCGAAGCGGGCGACGTTTCACCTCCGCCATGATGACCGCGTCAAAAAAGGTGCACCACATCGTTTAAATTCGTATCCTTTTCTTCTTCCCTTTTCTCTCTCTTGCTACAGGGACCGGGAAAGGGGATATTTCAAAAGGGATCCTTCTCCGCGAAGGAAGCGGGCCCCGAGCCCTCCTACTGATCAGAGGTTTGAAGGCTGGCCCCTTGGAAGGGTTCGACAGCCGCCTCAGAGCACTAGGGCTTCAGGCTCATTACTGATCAGAGGTTCGAAGGCTGGCCCCTCGGAAGGATTCGACAGCCGCCTTAGAGCACTCGGGCTCCGTGCCCACTACTGATCAGGGGTTCGAAGGCTGGCCCCTCGAAGGGTTCGACAGCCGCCCCAGAGCATGCAGAGCGAGGGATGACTCTGGGTACGTCCGATACATAGCCGAGGCTCGGGCTATGCTCCCGAGGTACCCTAGGACATTTCCGAGACCAGCAGGAGCGATTTTGTAACAGAATCCCACCAGAGGGAGGTATCGAGCCCTCGGACCCAATCGAACGGGGCCGGGGCCGGCAAATCACCTTCAGGTACTTTTGGAGCGTGCCTCTGGGCCACTAGCCGACCCTTATCGAACGGGGCACGGGCGTCCACTCGGATCACCCGTTAGCAACTCACTGGAGACACCATGTTCGGCGCCCCCAGATGCAACATGGCGCTTTCCCCCCTCCTCCTTGCGGAAAGGCGACGAAGGGGCGTATGATAAAAGCCGAGTCAGTCCTTGATCGTCCTCTCGCTCCGTGCAGAGGCTCGGGGGCTGGTCTCGCAAACCTGGCTACGGCCAAACCATTGACAGCATCAACAGACCAGCCTGAGAACTCGGAACCCGACCATGCACCCGGGCTACCATCATATCGCATGAGGGAACAACCAGACCGGCCAGGGCATCGCGAAAAGCATTAAGACCTCAGAGGAGTCAAACCACTCCTCCGAGGCCTCGGGGGCTACACCCGGCGGGTGCGCTCGCGCGCACCCACCGGAACAAAATGTAACCGAGAAAGGTCGGCCCCCTTGCAAAAAAGTGTGACAAAGCCTCCAAGCGAGTACCAACACTCCCTTTGAGGCTCGGGGGCTACTGTCGGGGACTATAATTAGGGGTACCCCCAACACTCCTAAACTCGGCTAGTAATCACCATCAGCACAAGCTACAGAGCCTGATGGGCGCAATTCAAGTCAAGGCTCCGTCCACTCAAGGGACGCGATCTCGCCTCGCTCGAGCCCAGCCTCGGGCAGGAGCAGAAGACCCAGCGGATTCACGCCTCGCCCGAGGGCCTCCTCAAGCAACGGGCGCACCCTCGACTCACCCGAGGCCCAGCTCGGGCAGGCTTCGCAGTGAAGCAACCTTGGCCAGATCACCTCGCCAACCGACCGTATCGCAGGAGCATTCAATGCGAGGATCGCCTAACACCTTATCCTAACGCACGTTCCTCAGTCGGCAGGGCCGAAGTGACCGCAGTCACTTCGCCCCTCCACTGACTGACCTGACAGGAAAACAGCGCTGCCTGCCCCGCTCCGACTGCTGTGCCACCCGTCAGGGCAGGGCTGACAACAGCTAAGTCCAGCCTCAGGCGCAACAGGAAGCTCCGCCTCGCCCGACCTTGGGCCTCGGTCTCAGAAGGAGGTCTCCGCCTCGCCCGACCTCAGGGCTCGGCCCCCGCCTCGGCCTCGGAAGGTGGTCTCCGCCTCGCTCGACCCCAGGGCTCAGCCTCAACCTCGACCTCAGAGGATGGTCTCCGCCTCGCCCGACCCTCGGGCTCGGCCTCAACCTCGGCCTCGGAGGATGGTCTCCGCCTCGCCCGACCCCAGGGCTCGACCTCGGCCCCGACCTCAGAAGGAATCACGTCCTCACCCGACCCCGACCTCGGCCTCAGGAGGAGTCACCGCCTCGCCCGACCTTGGGCTCGGACCGACCACGCCACAGGGGGATCATCATTACCCTACCCCTAGCTAGCTCAGGCTACGGGGAACAAGACCGACGTCCCATCTGGCTCGCCCCGGTAAACAAGTAATGATGGCACCCCGTGTGCGCCCATGACGACAGCGGTTCTCAGCCCCCTACGGAAGCAAGGAGACGTCAGCAAGGTCCCGACAGCCCTGACAGCTGTGCTTCTACAGGGCTCAAGCGCTCCTCCGACGGCCACGACATCACATGCACAGGGCTCTAGCACCTCTCCGACAGCCACGTTGGCATGTACATAGAGCTCTGGCTCCTCTTTGCCGGACACGTTAGCATATTGCTACACCCCCATTGTACACCTGGACCCTCTCCTTACATCTATAAAAGGAAGGTTCAGGGCCCTCATATGAGAGGGTGGTCGCGTGGGAGGACGGGCTGACGAACAGGCTCTCTCTCTCCCTCGCGAACGCTTGTAACCCCCTACTGCAAGCGCATCCGCCCTGGGCGCAGGATAACACGAGCCGCGATTCTTCTCCCCCCTTGTGTTCCATCTCACGCCGACCCATCTGGGCTGGGACACGCAGCGACAATTTACTCATCGGTCCAGGGACACCCCGGGGTCAAAACACCAACAGGATTGTCAACACTATCAAAAAGCATTCCGTTTTCAACAATCTCCCAAATACTTGGATGGAGAGAGAATAGGTGACTACGCATTTTGTGACTCCAAAATGAGTAGTCTTCTCCATCAAAGTGTGGAGGTTTCCCAAGTGGAATTGAAAGTAAATGAGCGTTGGAGTTAAACGGAATACGAGAATAATCAAAAGAAAAGCTTGAGTTAACTGGTTTCTTTTTCTCGTCGTCGTCGTCTTTTGGGAAGAAGAGGACTCGTCGCTGTCGTAGTAGGCGATCTTCTTGATGCGCCTCTTCTTCTTCCCGTCTCTTTTCTTATGACTTGAGCCAGAGTCCGAGGGCTTATCATCTCTTGGCTCGTTGACGATAGACTCCTTTGTCTTGTCGTTGACCACCATCCCCTTTCCCTTAGGATCCATCTCTTCGGGCGATTAGTCCCTTGCGTGAAGAGAACGGCTCCGGTACCAATTGAGAGCACCTAGAGGGGGGTGAATAGGTGATCCTGTAAAAAATCGAATACTTGTAGCCACAAAACTTGGTTAACTGTTAGCACAATGAAATCAAGTGGCTAAGGACCGACCTCTTGTGAAACACAATAGTCACAAAGAAAACAAGCACAAGAGACACGGTGATTTATCCCGTGGTTCGGCCAAGCATAACACTTGCCTACTTGATGTTGTGGCGTCCCAATGGACGAGGGTTGCACTCAACCCCTCTCAAGTGATCCAATGATCGACTTGAATACCACGATATTTTTCTTTCTTATACTCTTTCCCGTTTGTGAGGAATCTCCACAACTTAGAGCCTCTCGCCCTTACAATTGATGATCACAAAGAAGCAGGGAAGTAAGGGTGGGAAGAGCAACACACACAAGACTCAAAGCACGGGCACAATCACGCACACAAAGCCACAACTTGAGCTCACAACACAACTCGAGGAGTTCTCTACTCAAATGGTGCTCAAGTCACTATCTCAAAGAATCAAATGCGCGAGAATGGAGTCTTGGTGCTTAGAGATGATCAAAGAATGCTTGGGTAACTCCTCCATGCGCCTAGGGGTCCCTTTTATAGCCCCAAGGCAGCTAGGAGCCGTTGGAACCCAACAAGGAAGGCAATTCTTGCCTTCTGTCGGATGGCGCACCGGACAGTCTGGTGCACCACCGGACAACCACTGTAGCATGTCCGGTGTTGATCTCCTTCCATTCCAGGCGCAGCCGACCGTTGGATCTTTGGGCTGGTTGGCGCACCGGACACTGTCCGGTGCACACCGGACAGTCCGGTGCCCCCAGCCGACCGTTGGCGTGGGCCACGCGTCACGCCCGGATTGCGCGGCCGACCGTTGCGCTGGCGGCCGTTGGCTCACCGGACAGTCCGGTGCACCACCGGACAGTCCGGTGAATTATAGTCGTACGCCGCCGACGAATTCCCGAGAGTGGCTAATTTGTCAGAAGCCAGCCTGGCGCACCAGACACTGTCCGGTGCACCACCGGACAGTCCGGTGTGCCAGACTCCGCAGAGTCTTGGCTGCTCCAGCAAAGCCTTTTTCCTTTTTATCTTTTCTCTGATTCTAGCACTTAGACAAATATATTAGTACACAAAACCAATGTACTAAGTCTAGAACCATACCTTCTTGTTGATTTGCACTTCATTCATCATTTGGCACATAATTACTCACTCAATATGTGTTGAGCACTTAATCACCAAAACATACTGGAAATGGCCTAAGGGCACATTTCCCTTTCACCAGCCTCTACAGCCGGAGCTGCGGCGCGCCATGCTGGTTGGTTGGCCTCCGCGCAAGGTGCCCTCCAGCGGGGGCCCAGGAGGCACGGGCTATCATGGGGCAAGCCTCCCAGGTCGACCCCCTGTTGGAGCGGCCACCGTGCCAGGGGAGGCCGTTGTCGCGGCCGCGGCCGCGAGCCCGCCTTCCTCATCGCCGACGCCGACGTCGATTCCTGCCGGGGCCGCTGCTGGTGCGCCCACGGAGCCGCCCGCCGCCGCCGATGTCGAGGTGGCTGAGGTGCCTTCGCCCCCGGCTCCTTCGGTCCTGGTCATCCCCGATTCCCCCGTTTTTGACCATGGGGAGGGGGCGGCCGTTGTTGTCGAGGTTGGTGAGCAGAGGCCTGTCGCCTTGACCGAGGAGAGGCCCGATGCGTCGGCTGCAAAGGGACCCGGAGCCTCGGTCGCGGGGCGCGTAGATCCTTGGTCCGTCATGGGGAGCAGCGGCCTCATTCCCACACAGCTCAATCCCAATGAGTGGGGAGGGCAGCCGCTCGTGTTTTGGGGCCGCGATACCATAGAGCCTCTCCTTGCCCTTAATGATGAGGGAGAGGAAAGGTTGCAGAAAGCTTTCTGTGACTATAGCGAGGCGGCGATGAGGTCGCTTCGGATGGCCACGGAAGTCCTTTCTCAAGATGTTCCCAGGGTCTTCCAGGTAAGGATTCAGACGCGCACCTCGTGTGGTCAGAGCATTCTTTGTGATTCTATTTTTATTTTCAGGAGCTCGCAGACATGAGCACCGCTAAGTCGCTGTTCCTCCATCGTGAGAGCAGCGTTTGGGAATCGCTGTGGTTCCAGGGGGTCGCGCTTACCGAGGCCAACGAGCGCTTCGCCCAACAGAGCGCCGAGGCGGTGGACCTTCGGCTGCTCTGTGAGGAGCTGAAGTCGGAGGCAGCGACGGCGCGGACAGAGGCAGCCTCGACATGGACGGAGGCTTCGTCGGCTCGGGAGCAGGTGGCTTCCCAGGCAGAGGAGATGCAGCAGCGGCAGCTGGAGCTTGGCCAGGTCACCAGTGAGCGGGACCAACTCTGGGGTCAAGTTGCTGAGGCCGTGAGCCGGGCTAAGATCCTTAAGGGACAGCTGGCTGAGGTCACGGAGCGACTAGCCAAGGCGACTGCTCGGGCCGGGATCCTTTCGGAGGGCCTGGCCGTAGCCGTCGGGTCGGCCTGGTCTGCCCAAGCTATGGCTACACAGCAGCGTGCCCAGGCCAAAGGTACGTTTTGCCTCCTTCGTGATTTTGCTTTAGCTTAACTCTTCTCCTCATGTCTAAATATTGTCTTGCTGTCTTCACGGTTCGAGACGGCTCTTAACGAGTCTGTTAAGAACTGCAAGGCGCTTGTCCAGGCGGCCGAGCAGAAGGAGGACTGACCGCATGGCCATGTCCGAGGCCATTTCGGCCTTTTGCCGGACCTTTGGCCTTGACGATGTCCCCTCGGGCAGCTCCCCCCAGAGTCGCCTGCGGGCCTTGGGCGGCCACGTGTGCAGCAGACTCCATGGGGCGCTGCATCATGGTGTTAGGTGGGCCTTCGCCGTCCTCGCTTCCCACTACGACGTGGATTTGGAGCGGGTCAGCGAGGGCTACTGCCTACCCGATGACGAGGATGCCACCCTGGCCGAGGCCGAAAGGCTTAATAAGGTTGCCGAGGGTCCAGGCGCGGCGCTGGCTTCCTTTTTTGAGGTGGAAATCCTTCCACCCGCGTTGCCATCTGAGGCCGGGCCACATTCTTCCCCTCCTGCCAGCGAGGCTGCTTCGTCCGCCGCAGGTGAAAACAACGCTGAGGGTGATGCTCCTCCCCCTGCCGATGCCTGAGCCTGTGTAGAATAGTTATCTTAAGTACGTGTGTGTTTAGTATGTGTATGTTTTCTGCGATTGTTGAGGCCTGAACATTTGGATGTCTGAGTATAAAGTTGCGTTTCTTTCCTCTCGTTTCGAGCATTAGGACTCAGAGGCATTTGGATGTCTCAGTAGCAGAATCACTTATCCGAGCGTGAGTTACCTTTCGCGGAAGGTGGTGAGTGAGGTATCCGTATCCCAGAGGCGTAGGAGTCCCTCGGCTCGATCAGCCTTGCCGTTCGAGGTCTCTCTCGTTCGTTTTTAGGATTCTGTTATCAATATAGTCGAAAGGCACGAAAGTCGTTTTGGTAGAAAACTTTTCCGAGGAAAATTTGACGCAGAGGGGGTTCCCCCCTTTTAGCCCCCGAGGGAGGGTCGATCTTTGTCGAGGCAAGGCCGATCCTTCCTTGACGGTTAGACTTTATTTATACATGTAAAGGAATCGAGATACATGAACGGCTTGAAACATTTAAGGGTAAAAGCGACGTAGTTGTTCGATGTTCCAAGCGTTGCTGTAGACCTCGCCTCGATCGTTGGCCAGCTTGTATGTCCCGGGCTTCAATACTTTGGCGATGATGAACGGTCCTTCCCAAGGAGGAGTAAGCTTGTGGCGCCCTCGGGTGTCTTGTCGTAGCCGAAGCACCAAGTCTCCAACTTGGAAGCCTCGGGGCCGAATCTTTCGGGCGTGGTAGCGTCGTAGAGACTGCTGATACCGCACTGAGTGCAGTAAGGCTATGTCCCGAGCCTCTTCCAGCTGGTCCAATGAATCCTCTCAACTGGTTTGGTTTTGGTCGTCGTATGCCTTTGCCCTCAGGGAACCGTATTCTATGTCCGTGGGTAGGATGGCCTCGACCCCATAGACCAGGAAAAACAGCGTGAAACCCGTGGCTCGGCTTGGTGTTGTCCTCAGACTCCAAACCACCGAGGGTAGCTCTTTTATCCACCGCTTGCCAAACTTGTTGAGGTCGTTGTAGACCCGTGGTTTTAGTCCTTGCAAAATCATGCCATTGGCGCGCTCCACCTGTCCGTTTGTCATTGGGTGAGCTACGGCGGCCCAGTCCACACGGATGTGGTGGTCTTCGCAGAAGTCTAGGAACTTTTTCCCAGTGAATTGCGTGTCGTTGTCGGTGATGATGGAGTTTGGGATCCCGAAGCGGTGGATGATATTTGTAAAGAACGCCACCGCCTGCTCGGACCTGATGCTGGTTAAGGGTCGGACTTCGATCCATTTGGAGAATTTGTCGATGGCGACCAGCAGGTGCGTGAAGCCCCCGGGTGCCTTCTGCAAGGGTTCGACGAGGTCCAGACCCCACACAGCAAACAGCCAAGTGATAGGTATTGTCTGTAGAGCCTGAGCAGTCAGGGGTGTCCATCTCGCGTAGAATTGACATGCTTGGCAGGAGCATACAATCCTAGTGGCGTCGGCCACTGTGGTCGGCCAGTAGAAGCCTTGTCGGAAAGCGTTTCCTACAAGGGTCCGAGGTGCTGCATGGTGACCGCAAGTCCCTGAGTGTATTTCATGTAACAGCTCTTGTCCTTGGGTGATGGATATGCATCGTTGGAGAATGCCCGAGGGGCTGCGATGGTACAACTCTTTTTCATCACCCAGTAAAACAAACGATTTGGCACGCCGAGCCAGTCGCTGGGCTTCGACCTTGTCGAGGGGCAGCTCTCCTCGGAGGAGATATTCCAGGTACGGGGTCTGCCAGTTTAGGACTGGTGTGACCCCATTCCGCTGTTCCTCGACGTGCAGGGCCTCACCCTCGGCAGCCGAAGGTACCTCGGGCTGGGCCGAGGTCCCTTCGGGTTCGGGCACGTCGTTGAGTTTTACGGATGGTTGATATATGTCTCTGGAGAAGAAATTCGGGGGGAACCGTTTGTAACATCCCAATTTTCAAACCCGAGGTTTGGAACCCTAATCTAACCCCCCCTTTCTTATTTATTTTATCCCTAGGTCTTCTCATCATATGCATATACTTTGTTTGATTAGAAGCACCTCACTTAGAATATATTTATTTTTTTAGCACCTAAGATTACCTAGTTAATTTATTGTTCAAAAAAAGGGATGCAAAAATATAAATATAATTTGGAAAATAAAAAGAAAAGGAGAAACCCTTCTCTCCCCCTAGCTGGGCCGTTTCCAGCCCACGCCGCGGCCGCTTCCCCCTCTCGCGCTCGCGACTCCCTCCCCCTCGGCCCACCTCTGGCCGACTCCGCGCTCGCGCCCGCGCACCACTTACACGCCATCCCCACTCGTCAGTCGCCTCTCCCTCGCCCTCGCTCGCGACCGCTCCCGCTGGCAGGCTGGCCCCACCAGTCAGCCACCCCATCGTTCTCGCCACGTACGGCTTCGCTGCGGTCACCTCCGGCCACCGTCCTTTTCCTCGCCCCATCCCCTCGCCGCACAGGGAAGTTTGGCACTGCCCCGTCCTCACCGCTGTGGCCGCGTCCTTCCACGGCACCGCCCCACCGTGCGGTCTCGTCGTCGCCGTTGTGCGGCATTAACTTCGGCGCTGTGCAACCTCACCGGCGTCCGCCTAGCTCTACCGCTCCCCTCCCCTCGGGCGCCTATAAAAGGGCCGCCCCGAGCACCTCTTAGCCCCGCACCGGCCTCAGCCACCCATCTTCCCCCTCACCCGAGCAATCGCGCTAGCGCCGCCGTCTTCTTCCCCTTCGGTAAGCCCTTCCCCCTCTTTTCCCTCCCCCTTTGGTGGTTCAGCGAGCAATTAGCTAGGCTCATCTATTTCGCCACACCGCCGCGATCTTGGGACACCACTCCCCTACCCCAATCCCCGCACGAACCTCACCGGTGACGACTCCCGCCGCGGAGATCCGCCACCTCCCCGCGGTCAGCCCCCTCCCAGCCTCCTCTAGCCAAATTGGGCCTGCCCCTAAGCTCGCCAGCCCCTCTTCATGCTAGGGTGCCTACCCGTTGCCCAAGAACCAGGTCGACGGCGGCGAATCGCCGTCGAGCCCACCGGCGGCCGGTTTTCTTCCCAGCGGACGGCCGGTTCGCCCCGCCCCGTCAACCGTTGGCGCCGTCTCCCCCTCCCACTCTCTCTGGCACGTGGGCCCCGCGGAAACGGCGTCGCCCCTCGCGTGCCCGCGCCGTTTCCCGCCATGGGCCGTAGCTAGGCCGGCGCAATCGCGCCCGCGCGCGCCCTGCGCCCGGCTGGGCCGGATTCCCCCCGGCCCACCAGAGCCTAAATCCTTTTTCTTTTTCCTTTTTCATCCTTTTCTCCTTTAATTATGACATCTCAATATTTTATGCACCAAAAATTATCAAAACATTTTCTAAAGTCACATGTAATGATAATATTAGAAAATGACACACTCCATTTAGTAAACCACTATTGATGTATTGTTCATTTGCCTTTTTTACTAGAAGAAGCAGGGACCGTCGATCCAGAACTCGTAGCCCCGGAAGAAGGGCCAGAGCCCGACCTCCCGAAGGTAGACCTTTTGTGCCAGGAAAGCTTCGACGAAGGCAAGTCCATCCTTCCCTTGATGCATAAATTACCTATTCTTTCTACCACTACCTAGGCCGGGATTTCAGGGTGGAATAAATGCATTGTGAGTAGAGAGGGATAGCCCACATTAACATATGTCTTTTGATTTGGGATGGGAGAAAAGGCAGTGTGTTTCTTCAATCAATATTTTTTTAAAAAAGGGGGAATGTGCGATGAAGGGTATTCACCCTCGTCACCTTGTGAGTGGGATGATTAGGGACTCCCTGGTTTAGAGGAGGGCCTAAGGTGATGGCTCAGCTGGTTTAGGCATGAGCAGAAGGATTGTCCTCTCGTATAAGGATCGGTTTGTCATCTTTCACTACCTGTACTCATGATAAGTACAACCACTCGAGACTGTGTGGGCAGTCACTCAATCTGAACTCGTACGGTCCAACCCCAGGGTTATGAAGGCTGGGGAGCACCGGGAGGATAAGGAGGGGAAATGTTTTGTCCGGTTTGGACATGGCGGTGGCCTGACTCCTTCTGGTATAATTGTTAAGGTTAGGACGTGCGAGGAAGGAAAGAGTTTCGGCATTCGGGTCTCACGACGGTGAGATCGCAGAAACCGGACTAGTGGGTAAAGTGTACCCTTCTGCGCAGAGTTGAAACCTATTCGAATAGTCCGTGTCCACTGGTATGGACGAGACTGGTGTGGTATGACAATTAGAGTTTTTACAACCTCCGTGAACAGGGAAATGTGTGTGTAAGTGTGTATTGAAAAATAAAACAAGGCCACGAGAGCGGGAAGCTCAGTGGTGGTTGAGTATTGTGTTATTTTTATTTCCTTAGGAAAAACCCTACATAAACTGCCTTTCTCTGAGAAAAATAAGAGTGACTCCAAACTCCACCATATAAAGCATGTATGATATAGGTCTCTTTCTCTTTACGGGAGCGGGATGGGCTTGCGGAATACCTAGTGTATTCACCCAGATTTATTTATGTTTTTCAGCAGCCGAAGACTTCTTTTCTGCTATGCTTGATTGAGAGGCCTGTGTCTGCACCCAGTTCTGCCTGTGGTTTGGGCTAGTGTGCCTTCTACTACGTTTTATATTCTGGCTCTCTCAGAGCTTGTACCCTGTTATTGTAATAACCTTTATTTGAACTCTGTACTATTTGAAGTAAGGAATGTGGTTACTAGCCTCTTGGGACTAGTAATTGTATCACATTTGAGTCCCAAAGGATCGGGACGCTTCACCGTTGTCCGTCTCGAGGCTATCCTAGCCAGCTCATCTGCAGTCTCGTTGTACCGTCGAGCAACATGGTTGAGTTCCAACCCATAGAATTTATCTTCCAAGCGCCGAACTTCGTCACAGTAGGCCTCCATTTTTTGGTCGCGGTAGTGAGAGTTCTTCATGACTTGGTCAATAATGAGCTGCGAGTCACCACGAGCGTCAAGGCGCCGAACCCCTAGCTCGATGGCGATGCGCAACCCATTCACCAAGGCCTCGTATTCGGCCACGTTGTTTGACGCCGGAAAATGGAGGCGTATTACATAACGCACATGTTCCCCGAGGGGTGAGACGAAGAGCAAGCCAGCGTCTGCTCCAGTTTTCATAAGCGACCCATCGAAGTACATGGTCCAAAGTTCGGCCTGGATTGGAGCTGTTGGCAATTGGGTGTCGGTCCATTCAGCCAGGAAGTCGGCCAAGACTTGGGATTTTATGGCCTTCCGAGGGGAAAATGAAAGTGTTTCCCCCATGAGTTCTACTGCCCATTTTGCTATCCTACCCGAGGCCTCTCGGCACTGGATGATCTCTCCCAGGGGAAGGATGACACCATAGTCACCGGATGAGACTCGAAGTAGTGTCGCAGTTTTCGCCG
This sequence comes from Zea mays, assembly GCF_902167145.1. Classification (NCBI taxonomy): domain Eukaryota; kingdom Viridiplantae; phylum Streptophyta; class Magnoliopsida; order Poales; family Poaceae; genus Zea; species Zea mays. The sequence goes on along the minus strand of NC_050102.1, from coordinate 22,957,293 downwards.
TGTTAGAATCACTGCGTACAGTAGCTTCTGGATTTGCGGGTAGCGGATTTTGGTCTCGGATAACACCTCGCTGATGAAGTAGACCGGCCTCTGGATGGGCAGTGCATGCCCTTCTTCTCGTCTCTCGACTACGACCGCGGCGCTGACAACCTGAGTGGTTGCGGCTACGTAAATCAAGAGGGCTTCTCCCGCAGCGGGGGGCACCAAGATGGGTGCATTAGTAAGGAGTGCCTTAAGGTTTTCGAGGGCTTCTTCGGCCTCGGGAGTCCAAGTGAAGCGTTCGGTCTTCCTTAAGAGGCGGTACAAGGGTAATCCTTTCTCGCCGAGGCGCGAGATGAAGCGGCTCACCGCAAGGCATCTCATAACCCTTTGTACTCCCTTTAAATCTTTGATGGGCCCCATGTTGGTGATGGTCGCGATTTTCTCTGGGTTAGCCTCGTTCGGAGACGATGAATCCTAGGAGCATGCCTCGGGGGACTCCGAAGACACACTTCTCGGGATTGAGTTTTACACCCTTTGCTCGCAGGCACCTGAATGTTACTTCAAGGTCGGAGAGAAGGTCGGAGGCTTTCCTTGTTTTGACAACGATGTCATCGACATAAGCCTCGACCGTTCTGCCGATGTGCTCTCCGAACACATGGTTCATGCACCTTTGGTATGTAGCACCTGCATTCCTCAAGTCGAACATCATAGTAGTATAACAATACATGCCGAAAGGTGTGATAAAAGAAGTCGTGAGCTGGTCGGATTCTTTCATCTTGATTTGGTGATAGCCTGAATAGGCATCGAGGAAAGATAGGATTTCACACCCAGCAGTGGAGTCCACAATTTGATCGATGCAAGGCAGAGGGTAGGGAACTTTTGGACATGCTTTATTCAACCTAGTGTAATCTACACACATCCTCCATTTTCCCCCCTTTTTTCCTTACAAGTACAGGGTTAGCTAACCATTCTGGATGGAATACCTCTTTAATGAACCCTGCTGCCATTAGCTTGTGGACCTCCTCGCCTATGGCCCTGCGCTTTTCTTCATCAAAACGGCGCAGGTGCTGTTTCACGGGTCGGGCACTGGCTCGGATGTCCAATGAGTGCTCGGCGACATCCCTCGGTATGCCTGGCATGTCCGAGGGACTCCATGCAAAAACCTCGGCGTTTGCGCGGAGAAAGTCGACGAGCACTGCTTCCTATTTGGGGTCGAGTTCGGAGCCAATCCTGACTTTCTTGTCGGCGCCGTCGCTGGGGTCGAGGGAGACAGACTTGACTGTCTCGGCTGGCTCGAAGTTGCTGGCATGCCGCTTCGGGTCGGGCGCCTCTTTGGAGAGGCTATCCAGGTCGGCGATGAGGGCCTTGGACTCGACGAGGGCTTCGGCGTACTCGACGCATTCCACGTCACACTCGTAAGCGTGGTGGTACGTGGATCCGATGGTGATGACTCCCTTGGGGCCTGGCATCTTGAGTTTGAGGTACGTGTAGTTGGGGACGGCCATGAACTTGGCGTAGCATGGTCTTCCCAACACCGCGTGATAGGTCCCTCGGAACCCGACTACCTCGAAAGTGAGGGTTTCCTTTCGGAAGTTGGAGGGAGTTCCGAAGCAGACGTGCAAGTCAATCTGCCCAAGGGGCAGGATACGCTTGTCGGACGCAATCCCGTGAAAAGGTGCTGCACTGGCTCGGATCTTGGACTGATCGACCCCCAAGAGTCCTAGGGTCTCGGCATAGATAATGTTGAGGCTGCTGCCTCCGTCCATGAGGACCTTGGAGAGCCTAGCGTTGCCGATGACAGGGTCGGCAACGAGCAGGTACCTTCCTGGGTTTGGTACGTAGTCGGGGTGGTCGTCTTGGTCGAAGGTAATGGGCTTGTCGGACCAGTCTAGGTAGACTAGTGTTGCAACCTTCACCGAGCAGACCTCCCGGCGCTCTTGCTTGCGGCGTCGAGCCGAGGTATTTGCCACCTGCCCACCGTAGATCATTAAGCAGTTGTGGACCTCTGGGAACTCTTCTTCCTTGTCGCCCCCCTTATTGTTGTTGCCTTGGTCCTTGCCATCTTCCGTCGAGGGCCCAGCCTTATTGAAGTAATGCCGGAGCATGTCGCATTCTTCAAGGGTGTGCTTGACGGGACCCTTGTGATAGGGGCACGACTCCTTGAGCATCTTGTCGAACACGTTGGCCTCTCCAGGAGGTCTCCGAGGGTTCCTGCGCTCAGCAGTAGCGACGAGATCTGCTTCAACGGCGTTACGTTTTGCTTGCGCCTTCTTCTTGCTCTTTTTCTTTGTGCCACGCTGGACGGACGCCTCGGGGACGTCTTCCTTCTGCCTTCCCTGAGGCTGCTTGTCTTTCCGGAAGATGGTTTCGACGGCCTCCTGACCAGAGGCGAACTTGGTGGCTATGTCCATCAATTCGCTTGCCTTGGTGGGAGTTTTGCGTCCCAGCTTACTTACTAGATCCCGACAAGTGGTGCCGGCAAGGAAGGCTCCGATGACGTTCGAGTCGGTGATGTTAGGCAACTCGGTGCGCTGCTTTGAGAACCGTCGGATGTATTCTCGCAGGGATTCCCCTGGCTGTTGCCGGCAGCTCCGGAGATCCCATGAGTTCCTAGGGCGCACATATGTACCTTGGAAATTACCGGCGAAGGCCCTGACTAGGTCGTCCCAGTCGAAGATCTGCGCAGGAGGCAGATGCTCCAGCCAGGCTCGGGCAGCGTCGGAGAGGAAGAGGGGGAGGTTGCGGATGATGAGGTTGTTGTCGTCCGTTCCTCCCAACGAGCACGCCAGCCGGTAATCCGTGAGCCATAACTCTGGCTTCGTCTCCCCGGAGTATTTGGTGATGGTAGTCGGAGCTCGGAACCGGGCCGAGAACGGCGCCCGTCGTATGGCTCGGCTGAAGACCCACGGGCCCGGTGGTTCAGGTGAGGGGCTCTGATCCTTCCCACTGTCATAGCGTCCTCGCGTCTAGGGTGGTAGCCTCGGCGCACCCTTTCCTCGAGGCGGGATCAACGGTCACGGCGGTGTTGCTCGTTGTCGAGGAAGTCCAGGACCGCAGGGGTCCTATCTCCTGTGTGCTCGATATAGACCGAGGCTTCTCGCACGTGTCAGGAGGGCTCGGCGTGATGCTCCGAGGGGCATCCCTGCCTTCGGGAGGCAGAGCTCTCGGCTTGTTGGACTATGGCGTTTTCTAGGAGGTCCTTGAGTTCGCCCCGGACACGTCGCCCCTCGGTGGTGGATGGCTCCGGCATTGTTCGGAGTAACATCGCCGCTGCAGCTAGGTTCTGGCTGGCCCTGTTGAAGGTCGGGGGCAGCCCCGCCCTGGCGTCGTCAATGATACGGCACTGGACGTCCTGGGCTCGATGACGCGCTCCTCCGGCGAGGGCTCGGCCTGCCCACTCTTGTTCGAGGTTTTGTTGGAGCTGCATAAGTCGCTCCATTTCTTCGTCAAGCTTGGCCTGCATCTCGCGGAGTTGCTCAAGCTGTGTGCCCTGACCCCCCGCAGGGGTCCGGGCCTCAGCTAGCTCCTGCGGGATCTCGATGCGAGACGCAGGTGCAGGGGCGTCGTTGTTTCTTGGCATGCCGAGGTGGTTGTCTCCGTCGTGATCCTCCTGATCAATGTGGAAGCACTCGCGAGTTGGGTCTTAACCCTCATCGTCAAGGCTGTGGCCATCGTCAGAGTCGCCGGAGAGGCAGTGGTCACATGCGGACATGAAGTCTCTCATGGCTCTTGGATCACGGAGTTCGGAGAAATCCCAACTGAAGTCGGGATCGTCCTCTTTCTCGGGACCCACGGGTTCGGAGGTAGAGGCGACCGTCAGTAGGTCCCAAGTTGACCACATATGGTACCCCGGGAGGTCAGGATAGGTCCTTGCGGAAGCGTACTCCGAAGTGGGGTCGCCTGGCGGATCGAAGCTGAATCTAAAAGGAACAGGATGGAAAACCGATGGTACCTCCTGGTTGGTGGACGGTGGTGAAGTTGTAGTGGAGACAAAATGTGTCGCTGTCTCAGGCGCGAGACTAATGCCCGACAAGTCCCTCGCAAGGGTGCTGGCGTCATTGAAAGTCGCTTAGAGGGGGGTGAATAGGGTGAATCTGAAATTTACAAACTTAATCACAACTACAAGCCGGGTTAGCGTTAGAAATATAAACAAGTCCGAGAGAGGGCATGAAAACAAATCGCAAGCGAATAAAGAGTGACACACAAGGATTTGTTTTATCGTGGTTCGGTTCTAGCAAACCTACTCCCTGTTGAGGTGGTCGCAAAGACCGGGTCTCTTTCAAGCCTTTCCCTCTCTCAAACGGTCACCTAGACCGAGTGAGCTTCTCTTCTCAATCAATCGGAACACAAAGTTCCCGCAAGGACCACCACACAATTGGTGTCTCTTGCCTCGATTACAAATGAGTTTGATCACAAGAAGAATGAGAAAAAGAAGAAATCCAAGTGCAAGAGCTCAAAAGAACACAACAAATCTCTCTCTAATCACTAGAGCTTTGTGTGGAGTTACGAGAGGATTTGATCTATTTAGTTGTGTCTAGAATTGAATGCTAGAGCTCTTGTAAGTAGTTGGAAGGTGGAAAACTTGGATGATTTGAATGTGGGGGTGGTTGGGGTATTTATAGCCCCAACCACCAAACTTGACCGTTGGTGGAGGCTGCTGTTGACGGGCGCACCGGACAGTCCGGTGCGCCACCGGACAGTGTCCGGTGCGCCAGCCACGTCACCTGGCCGTTGGGTTCCGACCGTTGGAACTCTGACTTGTGGGTCCGCCTGGCTGTCCGGTGGTGCACCGGACAGGCCCTATAGGCAGTCCGGTGTGCCACCCGCGCGTGCTCTGCTCCTCTGCACGCGCAGGCGCGCATTTAATGCGTTGCAGTCGACCGTTGCGCGCGAAGTAGCCGTTGCTCCGCTGTCACACCGGACAGTCCGGTGAATTATAGCGGAGCGGATTCCCGAAGCTGGCGAGTTCAGAGTTGCTCTCCCTTGGGGCACCGGACACTGTCCGGTGGTGCACCGGATAGTCCGGTGAATTATAGCGGAGCTCCTCTGAAAATTCCCGAAGGTGAAGAGTTGGGCGTCGAGTTCCCTGGTGCACCGGACACTGTCCGGTGCGCCAGACCAAGGGACACTTCGGTATACTTGGCTCCTTTGTTTTGAACCCCTACTCTTTGACTTGTATTGGTTTGTTGTGAACCTTTGGCACCTGTAAAGACTTATGGACTAGAGCAAACTAGTTAGTTCAATAATTTGTGTTGGCCAATTCAACCACCAAAATCATTTAGGAAAAAGGTGTAAGCCTATTTCCCTTTCAATCTCCCCCTTTTTGGTGATTTATGCCAACACAAACCAAAGAAAATATAAAAGTGCAGAATTGAACTAGTTTGCATATTGTAAGTGCAAAAGGTTACTTAGAATTGAAACCAATATTTTTATAAGATATGCAAGGATTGATTTTCTTTCTTATTTAACATTTTGGACCACGCTTGCACCACATGTTTTGTTTTTGCAAAGGTTTTGGAAATTCTTTTCAAAGTCTTTTGCAAAGAGTCAAAGGTAAATGAATAAGATTCTTGAGAAGCATTTACAAGATTTGAAATTTTCTCCCCCTGTTTCAAATGCTTTTCCTTTGACTAGACAAAACTCCCCCTTAATGAAATCCTCCTCTTAGTGTTCAAGAGGATTTTGATATTAATTTTGAAGACGGTATACCAATTATATCACAAGTAAGATACCAATTTGAAAATACTTCTTTGAAACCAAACTAAAAATTTTGAAATTGGTGGTGGTGTGGTCCTTTGGCTTTGGGCTAACATTCTCTCCCCCTTTGGCATGAATTGCCAAAAATGGAGGCATTAGAGCCCTTTGTAACTACTTTCTCCCCATTTGGTAAAAGGCATATGAGTGAAGATTATACCAAAGTCGGAGAGTTGCTCAGAGCGTCGGCGAAGGATGAGTTATGGAGTGGAGTGGAAGCCTTTGTCCTTGCCGAAGACTCCAATTCCCTTTCAATACACCTATGACTTGGTTTGAAATCCACTTGAAAACACATTAGTCATAGCATATATAAAAGAGACATGATCAAAGGTATATCTATGAGCTATGTATGCAAGACATCAAAAGAAATTCCTAGAATCAAGAATATTTAGCTCATGCCTAAGTTTGTTAAACGTTTGTTCATCTAATGGCTTGGTAAAGATATCGGTAATTGTTCCTTAGTGTTAATATATGCAATCTCGATATCTCCCTTTTGTTGGTGATCCCTTAAGAAATGATACCGAATGGCTATGTGTTTAGTGCGGCTATGCTCAACGGGATTATCCACCATGCGGATTGCACTCTCATTATCACATAGAAGAGGAACTTTGGTTAATTTGTAACCATAGTCCCTAAGGGTTTGCCTCATCCAAAGTAATTGTGCGCAACAATGGCCTGCGGCAATATACTCGGCTTCGGCGGTAGAAAGAGCTACGGAATTTTGCTTCTTTGAAGCCCAAGACACCAAGTATCTTCCCAAGAACTGGCAAGTCCCCGATGTGCTCTTTCTATTAATCTTACAACCCGCCCAATCGGCATCGGAATAACCAATTAAGTCAAATGTGGATCCCCGAGGGTACCAAAGCCCAAACTTAGGAGTATAAACTAAATATCTCAAGATTCGTTTTACGGCCGTAAGGTGAGCTTCCTTAGGGTCGGCTTAGAATCTTGCACACATGCATACGGAAAGCATAATATCCGGTCGAGATGCACATAGATATAGTAAAGAGCCTATCATCGACCGGTATACCTTTTGATCTACGGATTTACCTCCCATGTCGAGGTCGAGATGCCCATTGGTTCCCATGGGAGTCTTGATGGGTTTGGCATCCTTCATTCCAAACTTGTTTAGAATGTCTTGAATATACTTCGTTTGCCTAATGAAGGTGCCCTCTTGGAGTTGTTTCACTTGAAATCCCAAGAAGTACTTCAACTCCCCCATCATCGACATATCGAATTTATGTGTCATGATCCTACTAAATTCCTCACATGTAGATTCGTTAGTAGACCCAAATATGATATCATCAACATAAATTTGGCATACAAACAAATCATTGTCAAGAGTTTTAGTAAATAAAGTAGGATCGGCTTTTCCGACTTTGAAGCCATTAGTGATAAGGAAATCTCTTAGGCATTCATACCATGCTCTTGGGGCTTGCTTGAGCCCATAAAGCGCCTTAGAGAGTTTGTATACGTGATTAGGGTGCTCACTATCTTCAAAGACGGGAGGTTGCTCAACATAGACCTCTTCCTTGATTGGTCCATTGAGGAAGGCACTTTTCACGTCCATTTGGTAAAGCTTAAAGCCATGGTAAGTAGCATAGGCGAGTAATATGCGAATTGACTCAAGCCTGGCTACGGGTGCATAGGTTTCACCGAAATCCAAACCTTCGACTTGTGAATATCCCTTGGCCACAAGTCGGGCTTTGTTCCTTGTCACCACACCATGCTCATCTTGCTTATTGCGGAAGACCCACTTGGTTCCTACAACATTTTGATTAGGACGTGGAACCAAATGCCATACCTCGTTCCTAGTGAAGTTGTTGAGCTCCTCTTGCATCGCCACTACCCAATCCGAATCTTGTAGTGCTTCCTCTACCCTGTGTGGCTCAATAGAGGAAATAAAAGAGTAATGCTCACAAAAATGTGCAACACGAGATCTAGTGGTTACCCCCTTATGAATGTCGCCGAGGATGGTGTCGACGGGGTGATCTCGTTGGATTGCTTGGTGGACTCTTGGGTGTGGCGGCCTTGGTTCTTCATCCTCCTTGACTTGATCATTTGCATCTCCCCCTTGATCATTGCCATCATCTTGAGGTGGCTCATCTATTTGATCTTCTCCTTCATCAACTTGAGCCTCATCCTCATTTTGAGTTGGTGGAGATGCTTGCGTGGAGGAGGATGGTTGATCTTGTGCATTTGGAGGCTCTTCGAATTCCTTAGGACACACATCCCCAATGGACATGTTCCTTAGCGCGATGCACGGAGCCTCTTCATCACCTATCTCATCAAGATCAACTTGCTCTACTTGAGAGCCGTTAGTATCATCAAACACAATGTCACAAGAAACTTCAACTAGTCCTGAGGACTTGTTAAAGGCTCTATATGCCCTTGTGTTTGAATCATATCCTAGTAAAAAGCCTTCTACTGTCTTAGGAGCAAATTTAGATTTTCTACCTCTTTTAACAAGAATAAAGCATTTGCTACCAAAGACTCTAAAATATGAAATATTGGGCTTTTTACCGGTTAGGAGTTCATATGATGTCTTCGTGAGGATTCGGTGTAGATACAGCCGGTTGATGGCGTAGCAAGCGGTGTTGACCGCCTCGGCCCAAAACCGATCTGAAGTCTTGTACTCATCAAGCATGGTTCTTGCCATGTCCAATAGAGTTCGATTCTTCCTCTCCACTACAGCATTTTGTTGTGGGGTGTAGGGAGAAGAGAACTCATGCTTGATACCCTCCTCCTCAAGGAAGCCTTCAATTTGAGAGTTCTTGAACTCCGTCTCGTTGTCGCTTCTTATTTTCTTAATACTTAATCCGAACTCATTTTGAGCCCGTCTCTAGATTCCCTTTAAGGTCTCTTGGGTATGATATTTTTCCTGCAAAAAGAATACCCAAGTGAAGCGAGAATAATCATCCACTATAACTAGACAGTACTTACTCCCGCCGATGCTTATGTAAGCAATCGGGCCGAATAGGTCCATGTGTAGGAGCTCGAGCGGCCTGTCAGTCGTCATGATGTTCTTGTGTGGATGATGAACTCCAACTTGCTTCCCTGCCTGACATGCGCTACAAATCTTGTCTTTCTCAAAATGAACATTTGTTAGTCCCAAAATGTGTTCTCCCTTTAGAAGTTTGTGAAGATTCTTCATTCCAACATGTGCTAGTCGGCGATGCTAGAGCCAGCCCATGTTAGTCTTAGCAATTAAGCAAGTGTCGAGTTCAACTCTATCAAAATCTACTAAGTATAGCTGACCCTCTAACACTCCCTTAAATGTTATTGAATCATCACTCCTTCTAAATACAGTAACACCTACATCTGTGAAAAGACAGTTGTAGCCCATTTTGCATAATTGAGATACGGAAAGCAAATTGTAATCTAAAGAATCTACAAGAAAAACATTGGAAATGGAATGGTCAGGTGAAATAGCAATTTTATCCAAACCTTTGACCAAACCTTGGTTTACATCCCCGAATGTGATAGCTCGTTGGGGATCTTGGTTTTTCTCATAGGAGGAGAACATCTTCTTCTCCCTTGTCATATGGTTTGTGCACCCGCTGTCGATTATCCAACTTGAGCCCCCGGATGCATAAACCTACAAAACAAGTTTAGTTCTTTGTTTTAGGTACCCAAACTGTTTTGGGTCCTTTGGCATTAGATACAAGAACTTTGGGTACCCAAACACAAGTGTGTTTGCCCCCAACAAACTTGGCAACTACCTTGCCAGATTTGTTAGTCAAAACATAAGATGCATCAAAAGTTTTAAATGAAATGTCATGATCATTTGATGCACTAGGAGTTTTATTCTTAGGCAATTTAGCACGGGTTGATTGCCTAGAGCTAGATGTCTCACCCTTATACATAAAAGCATGATTAGGGCCAGAGTGAGACTTCCTAGAATGAATTCTCCTAATTTTGCTCTCAGGGTAACCGGCAAGGTACAAAATGTAACCCTCGTTATCCTGAGGCATGGGTGCCTTGCCCTTAACAAATTTAGACAATCTTTTAGGAGGGGCACTAAGTTTGACATTGTCTCCCTTTTGGAAGCCAATGCCATCCTTGATGCCAGGGTGTCTCCCACTATAGAGCATGCTTCTAGCAAATTTAAATTTTTCATTTTCTAAGTCATGCTCATTGATCTTAGCATTAAGTTGAGCTATGTGATCATTTTGTTCTTTAATTAAAGCTAGGTGATCATGGATAGCATCAACATTAATGTCTCTACATCTAGTACAAACGGAAGTATGCTCAACGGTAGATGTAGAGGGTTTGCAAGATTTTAATTCAACAACCTTAGCATGTAATATATCATTTTCACTTCTAAGGTTAGAAATAGTAATATTGCAAACATCTAATTCTTTAGCCTTAGCATTTAATTTTTTATTTTCAATCCTAAGGCTAGCAAGTGAATCATTCAACTTTTCAATCTTAGCAAGCAAATTAGCATTATCATCTCTAAGATTGGAGAGTGAAGCATCACAAACATTTAAATCAACCTTAGCAATTAAACTAGCATTCTCATTCCTAAGGTTGACAATAGTATCATGGCAAGTGCTTAGCTCACTAGATAGTTTTTCACATTTTTCTACTTCTAGAGCGTAAGCATTTTTAATCTTAACATGCTTCTTATTCTCCTTAATTAGGAAGTCCTCTTGGGTGTCCAAGAGTTCATCCTTTTCATGAATAGCACTAATTAATTCATTCAATTTTTCTTTTTGTTGCATGTTAAGGTTGGCAAAAAGGATGCGCAAATTATCATCCTCATCACTAGCATTATCCTCATCACTAGAGGTTTCATATTTAGTGGAGGATTTTGATTTTACCTTCTTCCTTTTGTCGTCCTTTGCCATGAGACACTTGTGGCCGACGTTGGGGAAGAGAAGACCCTTGGTGACGGCGATGTTTGCGGCGTCCTCGTCGGAGGAGGAGTCGGTGGAGCTCTCGTCGGAGTCCCACTCCCGGCAAACATGGGCATCGCCGCCCTTCTTCTTGTAGTATCTCTTCTTCTCCTTTCTTCTCCCCTTCTTGTCGTCGCCCCTGTCACTATCACTAGATAATGGACATTTAGCAATGAAATGACCGGGCTTACCACATTTGTAGCATACTTTCTTGGAGCGGGTCTTGTAATCCTTCCCCCTCCTTTGTTTGAGGATTTGGCGGAAGCTCTTGATGATGAGCGCCATCTCCTCATTGTCGAGCTTAGAGGCGTCGATTGGTTGTCTACTTGATGTAGACTCCTCCTTCTTCTCCTCTGTCGCCTTGAATGCAACCGGTTGTGCTTCGGGCGTGGAGGGGCCATCTAGCTCGTTAATTTTCTTTGAGCCTTTGATCATCAATTCAAAGCTCACAAAATTTCCTATCACTTCCTCGGGAGTCATTAGTGTATATCTAGGATTACCACGAATTAATTGAACTTGAGTAGGGTTAAGGAAGACAAGTGATCTAAGAATAACCTTAACCACTTCGTGGTCATCCCATTTTTTGCTCCCGAGGTTGCACACTTGGTTCACCAAGGTTTTGAGCTGGTTGTACATGTCTTGTGGCTCCTCCCCTTGGCGAAGTCGGAAGCGACCGAGCTCCCCCTCGATCGTTTCCCGCTTGGTGATCTTGGTCACCTCGTCTCCTTCATGCGCGGTCTTTGGCACGTCCCAAATCTCCTTTGCGCTCTTCAACCCTTGCACCTTATTATAATCCTATCGACTTAGAGAGGCGAGGAGTATAGTGGTGCCTTGGGAGTTGAAGTGCACAATTTGGGCTACTTCGTCCTCATCATAGTCTTCATTCCCTACGGATGGTACCTGTACACCATACTCAACAACATCCCATATACTTTTGTGGAGTGAGGTTAGGTGATATCGCATCATATCACTCCACCTAGCATAATCTTCACCATCAAACGTTGGTGGTTTGCCCAATGGGACGGAAAGTAATGGCGTATGTTTAGGAATGCGAGGATAGCGTAGGGGGATCTTACTAATGAAAGGATCACGATGCCCAAGAGGGGGGTGAATTGGGCTTTTCTAAAAATCAACGCTAATTAAAAGCTAAGCAAGAGCCCAACTTCACCCCAACAACTAGCACTAAGATAATAATACTAGAAATACAATAATGCTAAGACAATACTTCAAATACTTGCTAAACAAATACACAATGAAAAGTGCTTGAATTAAGTGCGGAATGTAAAGCAAAGTTTAGAAGACTCCTCCAATTTTTCCCGAGGTATCGAAGAGTCGGCACTCTCCACTAGTCCTCGTTGGAGCACCCGCGCAAGGGTATCGCTCCCCCTTGGTCCTCGCAAGAACCAAGTGCTCACTACGAGATGATCCTTTGCCACTCCGGCACGGTGGATCCCTCGAGACCGCTTACAAACTTGAGTCGGGTCACCAACAAGATCTTCACGGTGATCACCGAGCTCCCAACGCCACCAAGTCGTCTAGGTGATGCCGATCACCAAGAGTAACAAGCCGTAGACTTTCGCTTGACCAAGAGAAGCCTAATGCAAGTGGTGTGTGCTCTAGGTGGCTCTCGCTAGCACTAATGAGGAACAAACGCGGATTAAGATTCTCTAATCTCCTCACTAGGCTTTTGGTGCTTGCAATGCTCTAGCAATGTGCTGGAATAAATGTGGAGTGCAAGACATTGAATATGGTGGGTGGAGGGGGTATAAATAGCCCTCACCCACCAACTAGCCGTTACAGGCATCTCACTGCGCAATGGCGCACCGGACAGTCCGGTGCGCCAACGGTGCGCCACCGGTGCGCCAACGGTCGTTTCCAACGGCTAGTTCTGACAGTTAGCCGTTGGACTCATGGCACACCGGACAGTCTGGTGCACTGTCCGGTGCACCACTAAAATTCCTTTCTGAAACAGGCGCTCTCGGGTTTCTGCGAAGGGAAGTTTCTTCCCCGGACCAGCCTGGCCCCACCTAGTAGAGGGTGCACCGGACAGTCCGGTGCTCCAGGGCCAGAAACCCTAACTCTTGTTTTTCAGCTGATTTTCAAATCGGTTTTCGTTCTAACTTGTGAGTGAGTTCTAGAGTGACACCTAGCACTGTATGTGAGTGTGATTGTGCACCAACACTACACTAGAACTCTCTTGGTCAAACTACTCATCGACAACCCCTCTTTATAGTACGACTAAAAGAGAATAAAAGACCTAACTAAATCACGAGTGGCCACATCTCCTTGACACTCGGACTCCGTAGTCCTTCACCTTTTGTTTCGTCGTTTTAGCCGTCGCTTCGAGTTCTTATCTCTGGGATTGTTTTCACCGTTGTAGTACTTCTACCTGTCATGCGACCTAACTTACCATTTGTATCTGCAAAACACACGTTAGTCACATATAACATTACGTTGTCATTAATCGCTAAAACCAACTAGGGGCCTAGATGCTTTCAATCTCCCCCTTTTTGGTGATTGATGACAACCCTACAAGATTTGTGAGAGTAGTTTGTTTTGAAGTTTCTGTCAATAGAAAGGATGGTTAGTTATACTCAGTAGTCTTTGACAGAAAGAACGTGTACCATAATAATAAGAGTGAGCGCATACACATCGTAAGATTCTTGTTCATATAAAAGTGAAGTTAAATCAATGAATCAAGAACTAGAAGACTGGTGATAAAATATAAGGTGAAAACATAATACACACAGTCAGTCATAAGCAACGAGAGTATATATAGAGTTTGTGAGCCAAAAGCACCAAGCTAGTACAGAGAGTAACAAGCACATATATTACATCAAAATGACTCGCTACTAACTCTCTAACTCCCCCTAGCTCTCACAACTCATATCTCTCCCCCTTTGGCGTCAAACACCAAAAGGGTACCCGAACCTAAACATCTAAAGCGTGAGGAGGTGGCGGGGGCGCATCCGATCGTGGTCGAGGCAGCAGAGCAAACGCCGGCGGGGGGTCAGAGTCAGTCTCGGATCCAGGATCTGCAGTAGAAGCTGGAGCTGGTACTGACTCGGACTGAGGCCGCGCTGCAGGAGCTGCCGGAACTGAAGTGGTCACAGATACTGCCACAGCAAGAGTGGTAACAACAGAAGCTGGTGGCACTGGCGGCTGAGGGAAGACAGAGCTGAGAACCGGTGACGTGAAAGCCAGAGTGACCGGCCGGAGCGGAGAAGAAGAACCAACAGTAGGAACAGGGGGTCCTGACTGAATCGCTGGCACAACAGGAGCCTGAAGCGGAGGAGGTGGAGCAGACTGAACCGGAGGAACTGAGACACCAGAATGTTGTAGCATAAGAGCCATGAATGCCCTACTCTCAGCCCGATCCTGGAGTAGCTGCTGCTGAAGCGAATCCTGTCTGTCCTGTATAGTCTGAAACATCGAGAGCATCCTCTCGGATAACCGGGTCTGCTCGGCTGCCAGGTGAGCCTGCTGCTGAGTGAGAGACTGGAGAATCGAAGCAATAGCAGGGTCAATAGCCGGAGGGGCAGCAGGGGCAGCACTAGAACCCCAGCCTCATGATCATGTGAGCGTGGAGGCATAGGAGGCGGAGGCGGAGAAGGAACCCCAAAATCATCATCATCATCAACTGCTGTATCCTGAGCGTCGAACTGACGAAGAGCAGCATCCTCGGCCTGAGAGTCAAAAACAGGAGCAGAAGCTGGCACAGGAGCCTCAGGCGCAGGACGGTAGGATCCAAAAACAAGGCATGAGGCCTCAAGTGTGCCCTAAAACTATGGAGGCCGAATCAGCTGCGCAAAGATGTGACACAAGTAGTAAGCATACGGCAGCTGGCGTCGAGCACGCAGACCATCCAAGACAGTGTCCTCGATCTCACAAATGAGGAAATCCACGTCGTCAAACTCAGAGTGAGAGACCAGGGCACCAAGGAGCCAGAGCTGAATATGTGTGGTAGCCTCCCTGTATCCCATCCTCGGCAGAAGAGTCCGTCTGATAAGCTCAAATAAGTACTTGGCTGTTGTAGTAAAATCTGTCGGTAAACGTCGCGACCCATCTGAGAAGGGTGGGCGGAACAGAGCCGCGACGTGAACTGTCCGGAGCCACACCGCCGTGAGGGCGACGAGGAGGGTCAGAGGTGCCGTAGCAGAGGCTGTGAAGTCGAGTCGTCGACTCGGGAAATCCAAAGAGCTGGCGAATCTGACTAGCAGTAATGGTGGCATCCTCTCGCTCAAAACGAAACCTCATCCAGTGATGGTCCGGGTCTATCCATACAGACGCGTAGAAGACTCGGACCCACTCCTCAACATACCTACCGCTGGTAGTCAAAAGAGTCAGAAGGCCAGGCAGATATGTGAGGTGCGCCTCAGAGTCAGCACCGGCGGCAAGCAGAAAAGCTGGAAGATCCAAAAGTCGATGCACTCGCAGAGCAATCTATGCAGACAGCTGTGCCCTGAAGAAGGACTCCTGAATACGGGTGCTGAATAGGTCAACTGCTGCAGGGTCCCTCTGAGCCGGTAACCAAGACTCTACGGGTACGTATCTGAACCTACGTACCTGTGCCGCTGTAGCATGCTGAAGGTCAAAAAGTCTGGGATCCGCAACAAGGGGTCGTACCTCAGTCTCATCGCGCTCCCGGAATCGAGGTGGAGGGATAGGAGGGGCGGAAGCGGGAGCGGGAGGAGGAGCAGTGGACGCTGGTGTAGTGGAGGTAGCGGGTATGGCTGTGGTGGTGGATGGCGCAACAGGGGTGACGGGAGCAGGCAGAGTGGGTGGTGGAGTGGAAGCAGTGGTGTGAGTGGAGGAGCGAGGCCGAGAGGCGAGACGATGAACACTGTATGCAATCTGATCTGGCGGAGTCTGTGGCTGATCTCCAAGCTCGGCCTGCACAGCGGCTGCTGTTGCTGCTGCCGCTGCACGGGCTGCTCTGGTACGCCGCTTCTTGCGGCCTTCCTGCTGCTCCAAGTAAACTGTCTTGCCCTTGACCTGCCTGAAGGGGCGACGAGGATCCTCATCATCACCTCCCCCTGGCGTCGACACATTCTTCGTGCGCGGCATCCTGAACTGATGACTGCAAATGATAGAGAGTGACTAAGCACAGATCGATAATATTCGATAGAATAGCAAAGGATGAGATGACTACCTGGAAAGCTCACACGAGAGGTGACGATCCAGGCAGGACAGGAGACGGCACACGGGCAGTCAAGGTCACTGAAATGACAGAAGAGGTGAGCACGTATTAGTCACATAGTCATAAGTATATGAAATGTGAATAAATACATACACAGAGAAATATGGCACAGAAAACAAGAGATGAGACGATCGAGAGGTCAAACGACGTGAAAACAGCGTTTGAACGATAAAATGTGCCATAGGAGGTTTGGAATGCGAATTGAGGCACGAAATGACATGGAATGTAACACCTCGGGTGTTACCATGGCTAGAGCACACCTTGGTGCTAAGGACTGTGATCACATGTGGTAATAACTTAAGGAGAACATAAGAACCTTGGAGACCATGTTTTAACCAAGATTTCTAATGACCTAAGAAGTATCACTCAAACTTTGTGCACTTACTACTTTGGGCAAGAGGAGGGAAAACCCTAGACCTCTCTTGAACCCTACCTCCCAAAGCCATGGTTAAGAGGGGGGAGAGAGTGAGCAAATGTGCAAACCATAAGTAACCTTTAACCAAACTTTAAGTAACCTTATAACCAGCAATGGTGGGAAGGAAAATATTGCAAAAGGACCCCTGGAGAAACCACAAATCCATTCCCTAAGTAGAGAGAGAGCTAGAGCTCTCTAATTCTCTCTAAGTTAAAAACTACACCTACACTAAAGATCAACCGTGTTCACCTCGAAGCTGGCACCAAAACCACCTAAGTTCTATACCAAAAATGTGGCATACCACCTAGGGCACCCACTGGAAAAAGCTGAGTCTGAGATCTTGACGTTTGACATGCCTTGGCATGGTTTTTGTCGCGAGGTGGGCAGAGTGACATACCTGATTTGGCGACCGAAGATCTCCATACCTAGGCCATATCTGCCATGGCAACTCACGGATGAGAGACAGCCCTAGGTGCCAGGAAAAGACTCGCGCCGGATTTTTGCCAAGATTCGCACGTTTGCGACTTGGGTGAGCTGTGGAACACGGGCAGAAGAAAAGCTCCACGTGTTCGACGCGCTCTGTGCACGCCAGAGCACGCCCGCGCGCGCCCCGCGTCGCGCCAACGGCCAGCCGACGCCATGGCCCGTGCCCGCGCCTATAAAGCCCGCTCGGGCGTCGACCACACTCTTCCGCGCACGCTCAAACCTCACCGGAGCTCAGCTCACCGTCGTTTGCCCGTGCACGGCGTGTCCGCGGCCACCCGAGCCCCTGCCACCGTAGACCGGCTAGCCCAGCCTTTCCCGACCCCGTCCGACCCTCGGAGACGTGTGAGCACACCTCAGTGAAGCTCCCCGAGCGAGGGATCGAAGCCTGCTTCGCCGGAGAGGCCAGTCCACGGTCGCCGGAGTTCACAACCCCGCCGGAGTGCGTGGACCGGGTAATCCACTGAACCATTTTCCGATTCCTTGTGCACACAGTCTCTACGTCACCCCGTGAAGCTCACCGTGCCATTGGATTGAACCAGATCGTCGTGATTTGGCCGGCACACCCACCGCCGACGAGGACACCCGCCTACGCACGTGGACCGAGTGATTCCGGCCATCCCCGCCGTCGAGCCGTACATCGCTGTGATCACCAGAGCCTCCCCGAGCCAACCCCGCCCCTCGCCGGACCTCTCTCACCGCCGGTAAGCCGCGCCACCCTTTTCTTTCTTGCAGGCACTGTTTAAACCTAGGGAACGACCGCGGGGGAGAAGGAAAGAAGTCTGGGGGGTTTTGTAAAATGTCAGTGACTCAAATGAATAGTAGCGTGGGGGTATAACTGATAGAGTTAGTTTGGAAATACCCCAGGGTCCTCGGTGTAAACTGCTTTTCCAGAAAACGTTTATTAAATCTGATTTTAAATTTGAACATAAACTTTAATAATTCATAACTTCTGTTTAGTTCATCCAAACTTGGTCAAACCAATTTTGTCAGACTATAAATAATGTAAACTACTTAGGAAAAATATAAAACCCCCATGTACTACATAAAACTTTAGGTTTCTGATTTAATTGTTGTTTTAACCAAAAGCTAAATAATAGGGATAAAATAGTTGCACTATTTGGCTAGGGTTAGAAAAATTTGGAGAAGTTTATATCCACCTACTGACCTGTTTAAAAATGCTAAACTTCTCTGTCCAACCCATTAAGCTAGTTTTTGCCATTTAATTTACAAAATGCTTAAGGCTAGGAAAAATAGAAAAGGTGATTTAAATAAAGAACCAGAGAGCACCCCTATTTTTGTTAGAGTACTTATTCAATGTAGTTTACTAGAAAATTCTATTATACCCTGGTTTAGAATAAAATAAGTAGGATACCTTTTTATTTAAGAAACAAGGAAAACTTAGAAAAACTCTACAAAAATAAACCCAAGGTGAAAACACCCCAAACCTTGGGATAATTAATATTTTGTTATTAAGAGCTTAGGAAAAATATGAAATCTGCTGTTTGACATTTTTCAAATAACCATGTAGTAGAAAGTGCCTTTTTGGCATTTAACTTTAGAAAATCGCAACTAAATGACCATCCCTTAACTTTCTGTGATTTTTTGCACAGAAGCCTATTATTACTGTTAAATGCCAACAAAAATAACCCTTAGGGCAGAACCCAACCCTAATTGAGAGATGTAGTGCAAAGTGGCCCATTTTACACAACTTTTGTCATTTTTGTCTAAATCATAGCCTTTCTATTTTAAACCCCAAATTCCTATAATAGGCTATAATGACCCTTGGCAACCCACTATAATTTTTACAGAATTTTTGGAAAATATTAGACCACTGTTGTAGTTCAAACCTACACTAGAAACCCTAGATAGGAAATAAAGAAAGGGAAAAACGAATAAGAGGAACTAGTGTCATCCTAAAACCCTTATTAACTTGTCCACTGAAATATATAGAGGCAATACAAATTCCCTATGCCTATCCCTAGCAAAACCTAAACCTAGAAGTGATAAGCATCAACCATTAAAAGCCACATATGACCCGGAAACCCTAAGTTATTCATTAACTTAGTTTTTCTTCTCTTAGCATAATGTTATTAAATCCTGCATAATCATGACATACATGTTCATTGCATTTCGATAGACTGTAACCTTGCTGACGGAGAGTACGTCCTCGTGCCGGAGCAAGGAGCTGCTCAGGAGGTAGCCCCAGTTCCAGCACCAGAGCCTGCACCAGAGGACCTGCCTGCCACTGCTTTGGAAGGCAAGCCCCGGTTTTATGCATAACCTGTTATTTATGCTATTTTACTATACTTAATGATTGTAGGATTGATTGTGCACTTAAGTGTAGGAGTTGTTTGAAACCCTAGTTGCATGATCTCAGGAACCCCATTGAGATGAATACTAGTATGCTAAGTCGAGTAGCTGCTTTATTAATTAGGATCTCGGTAGAAGTCGAGTGATTTTCTAGCACTCGTGCGAGGTCAGGAATAGGTTGTATCCACTTTCTTATCATATTGATGTTGGTTTGTGGGCAAAAATCCATGGGGATTGGTTGTCCACGGGATGAAAATTTGAATAAGGATTAAGGTGTGGTACCGTGAGTCAAGCGTTTGAACGTACTAAACACATACCGAGAAATATGGTAAATCGGTAAGCCTAGTACCTGATTGAACCTGGCAGTAGACTTTGCCCCTCACGCGACCTGAGACGCGGTCTCCCATTCCAGTTATGGTGGGTACAAGTGCGGTCACTGCACGACGGCAGTCGGGGTCAGTGAGGCATTGTACGCCAAGGCGGTGAGCCCTGATCTGCTGACGGGTAATCGATGGGGACGGTTGATGTGTGTGGGGACGGAGTGCCCCTACACGTCGTGTGTTTAGGTTTACCTTGCAAGGTTTAAAAACTCGATTCGAATCGTCTGCTTCTCACAGCTAATGAGACTGCTTGATCCATGCTGCTACATTGAGTAACAAGTGGAATTGTGATGAGATGATACAAAAGGTCGATTGCTAAAAATGTTTGCTACCATGTATGAGTAGATAGTACATCGTTAGCCTTAAGAGAGTCACACTTAATTTGATAAGGTTAAAAACTTGATTTAGAAACCCAGCTAGTGCTTTTGGCAACCAAACCCCACAGCCAAACAGCTGCATGTCTAGAGGTAGAGGAGTAGACTCCTCACACCGGGTAAGTCTAGCTGAGTATTAGTATACTCAGCCTTGCTTGTGGCATAATTTTACAGGTTCTCTGGAGGACATGGTTGCTGGAGTGACTTGGCCGTCCATCTTGCCACCGGGTTAGACTGTCGAGTGGGACCCTACCTCGGCTGAGGAGGAGCATGAGGAGTGATGGGACAGGCTTCCCCATCTCTCTGTTTATTTACCGTTAGTTTTATTCCGCTGCACTTCGAACAATGATGACTACTTTTGCAAAACTCCGATGGTGATGTAATAATTTTAATACTCTTACATGCATGGTTTTATGCTTTATTGTATTTGCTCTGTGACTCACCATCGAGTGAGATTGTGGTACTTGATCCTGTCAGTGGCCGTGTCGGACTAGATCCGAGGGATTGACGGGTTATTCCCATTTAAGTGTGGTCTAGCCTCTAAGGCGGGGCTTAGGCACTTATGTTGGAATAATTCGGGCAGTTCCGCCACAGCTGGTATCGGAGCTTGTACCACCACCGAGGAATCAATAAAATATAAATACCATCTTTTTCTAAAGTAAAACTTGATAGAAACAATGTTGGATAGATAGTAGGACGAGCAGGATAGACCTAGGACGTGAAGCCTTAGGATGATAGAAGGGTAGCTAGGTGGCTAAGTGATTAGGCCCTACTGGCCACCTTAAAGGATGGGAGTTCTTCCCTATCCCCTTTACATTGGTGAGGTCGTTCAGGACGAGCATGCATGCATTCTTAAATTAAACAAATGGATATTTGAGTAAAGACTTAAAAACAAGATGATAACCAACTAAGTACCCCAGTACCATTTTATTTAACTAGAGAAAGGCTGAGCCTTATTTTTTTCTTGTTCTTTTTATAATTCTTTTCTTTTACTTACGCTTAACCGTACACAGATGACTTCTCACGGATCCTCAGACGACGGAAATGCACTGTCCCACACTGACGGGCTTGCACGAGAGGGCTTTCCTCGCATTTTGTGGGAGGTACTTCAGGGGGCCGGATACATGACACCCCCCTCAGTACGCGGTGCAGCAGTTCGAGAAGCACCGAGTGCCCCGCTGTAGGGTGAGGATGACCCTGGAGCCTCATCCCCTACAGCCAGGCTGGCGTTCACTGGACTCTGAGTCCTTTGGATACCGAGCTGAGGACACGATAGAGGCGATTGCTCTGCACGGGTTGACCACTTTCTGCGGATTCCATCCCTTGGAGCTGGCTACCCACCCCATTGGCTTGTTCCCCGCCGAAAGGGAGGACGACCCAATGTGGAAGGATCGGGTGGAGCATGCCAAGGACATCTGGGCCATCTACCCAGGACAGACTGCGCACTTGACCGTACGGTGCATGAATGCTCTGTACCGTCTGCAAGTGATGCGCGGTGAGGCGATGTCCCATCTGATGGCATTGTTGGAGGCGACAAAGATCACCCTAGACAACAGAGAGGAGCTCGTGGTTGATTTGTCCACTGAGATGGTGGAAAAGGACTTGCAGGTGGAGCAGCTATCCAATGAGATCCAAGAGCTGGAGGAATTAGTGGGTACCAGGGAGAACACCATCGAGGTTCTCGAGGATCAGCTCATTAACACTCAGCAGCAGCTTGCTAAGGCTAATGAGCACTTGGATATGCATCACCAGGAGATCCAGGATATGGAGGCCAACGAGGACGTCGACATCGAGGGAGGAGAGGAGTCTGCCTCTAGTGTGGACACTGCTGGCTCAGGGAGACCACCTTCCCCCGAGTCGAGTGTTGCCTCGTTCGCTCACTAGGTGTCCAGGATAGAGTTAGACGTCGGTGATGGTAGGACTCCTTGTAGCTAGCTTAGCTTTTGCACCCTTGGGGTACTAGGCTAGATAGAGTTGAGTCTTTTTGAGACCATTGATGTAACCGTGATAAACTCTTTTGAAAGCATGATTGATGGATGCTGTTAGTTTTAAATTTCGAAGGAAAGTTTATGCCTTTTGAAATCCTTTTTGTTTAAGTCGGAATCTATCAATTTGCTTTTGACTTATTCGCCGCGATTAAACCTTGAACTTGGAGATATGGTGTTAAGTATATATGTGGTTTTTCAGATGGCCGGGAGGCAGCGCCGTGGCCAGAATGAGCGCGTTCCTCCACCGCCGCCACCGCCTCCCACTCTGCAGGAGCTGATGGCTCAGCAGAATGAGATCTTGAGGCATCTAGCTCAGCGCCAGCCGCCACCTCAGCATTATGGTGGTGGGGACCATCAGCGTCACCCCGCGACAGCTACCTACCAGGAGTTCCTCACTACCCAGCCTCCATTGTTCACAAGGGCAGAGGACCCACTTGATGTAGATGTGTGGTTGAGAGTAGTGGAATCCAAATTCCCGCTACTCCATGGAGCTTGTTCCAAGGTCACTAAAGTCATGTTCGCCACCCAGCAGCTTCGCGAACCCGCAAGGACTTGGTGGGACCATTTTCTTGCTATGCAGCCAGAGGACCGAGAGGTGGAATGGAGAGAGTTTAAGGCAGCTTTTAGGGGACACCACATACCAGCCGGCATTATGGACCGAAAGCTCAATGAGTTTCTGGCACTCACTCAGGGCAACAGGACAGTGTTGCAGTATGCCCAGGCCTTTAATGACTTATGCCAGTATGCTGGGTATCATGCAGATACGGACAAGAAGAAGAGAGACAGGTTCAGGAGGGGGCTCAGCACTAAGCTCCGTGACCGTCTCAACGCCGTCAGGGCCAACAGCTACAATGAGTTGGTCAACATGGTTATCTCCCAGGAGGACTGCATTACAGCTCGACAGGCAGAAAAGAAGAGGAAGACCCCTGTGGCAGGACCCTCAGCTCAGCCACAACGCTTCAGGATTGTGTCCGACACTCAGAACAGGGGCCCCCAGCAGCAGCAAGGGCGATGGGTAATCCGACCGCAGCAGCAGCAGGCACCCAACCGCACCCAGTTTCCAGCTCAGAGAAACAATCAGCAGCAGCAGCAGTATCGCCATGCAAATGACAACAGGTGTTTCACTTGCGGCAACACCGAACATTATGCCAAGAATTGCCCCCAGAACCAGCAGTGGCAGGGCAGAATGTGAATCAGAACCAAGGCAAGAGACAGAAGGTGCAAGTGAGGCAGGGCAGGCTAAACTTCACCACCATGGCTGATATTCCAGAGGGAGCACCCGTCTTGACTAGTATCTTTACAGTTTTGAATTATCCTGCTATTGTTCTTTTTGATTCTAGTGCATCACATAGTTTTATTAGTACCAAATTTAGTGCCAAGTGTCAATTGCCTTTTCACCACACCAATGGGGGCATTACAATCTCAACACCAGGAGGCAGGGTTGCCACCTATCAGATCAATAGACACGTACCGATTAAGCTGGGTAGTTTCATTTTCAAAACCACTCTCTTGATAATGGGATTGGATAGTGTGGATATCATCTTAGGGACTGATTGGTTATCACGACACCACGCGGTGATTGATGTTGCAGCCAGAGCCATAGAAATCCACTCCCCTTTGGACGGCGAGATCACCTTATATCTACCCGATCAGGGTTATACCCGTTCCTGCGCCTTCGTTATGATAGAATCCCCAGTGGAAAAGATCCCAGTGGTCTGTGACTACCCAGATGTTTTTCCGAAATGAATTGCCAGGGATGCCACCTGACCGATACATTGAGTTCGCAATCGAATTGCAACCCGGGACTGCTCCTATCTCCAAGAGACCCTATAGGATGCCTCCCGCGGAATTGGCAGAACTAAAAAAGCAATTGCAAGAGTTGTTGGACAAGGGGTTTATTCGCCCAAGTACTTCGCCTTGGGGATGTCCCGCCTTGTTCGTAAAGAAAAAGGATGAGAGTTTGAGGATGTGTGTTGACTACCGCCCTCTCAATGCGGTGACTATCAAGAACAAATACCCACTGCCCCGCATTGATGTTCTGTTTGATCAGTTGGTAGGAGCCAAGGTGTTCTCCAAGATAGATCTTCGCTCAGGTTACCATCAGATCAAGATTCGAACCAGTGATATTCCCAAGACGGCCTTCTCCACCAGATATGGGTTGTATGCGTTTTTGGTGATGTCTTTTGGGCTGACCAATGCCCCGGCTTATTTTATGTACCTAATGAAGTCAGTATTCATGCCAGAGTTGGATAAGTTCGTGGTCATTTTCATTAATGATATTCTGGTCTATTCCAAGAATGAAGACAAACACGCTGAGCACCTGCACATCGTGCTTCAGCGACTGCGCGATCATCGTCTTTATGCTAAGTTGTCTAAATGTGAATTCTGGCTGAAGGAGTTAAATTCTTGGGTCACACAATTTCTCAGGATGGGATATCAGTTGATCCTGAGAAGGTGCAAGAGGTAATGGATTGGAAACCCTCGAATACAGTGAAGCAAATTCGAAGTTTTCTGGGTTTGGCAGGGTATTATCGACGATTTATTCCGGATTTCTCCAGAATTGCCAAACCAATGATTGAACTGTTGAAGAAGGGAGTCAAGTATGATTGGAGCCAAAAGTGCGAAGATGCCTTTCACACTTTGAGGCAGCATTTGACAACAGCCCCAGTGCTGGCTCAACCTAACAACACCAAGTCATTTGAAGTTTATTGTGATGCTTCTGGTACGGGATTGGGTTGTGTCTTGATGCAAGATAACAGAGTCATTGCGTACGCTTCCCAAGCACTCATACCCCATGAGCAGAACTACCCTACACATGATCTGGAATTGGCAGCTGTGGTTCATGCTCTTAAGATATGGAGACACTACTTGATGGGAGCTCACTGTAACATCTACACTGATCACAAGAGTCTCAAATACATCTTCACTCAGGCAGATCTGAACATGAGGCAGAGGAGATGGTTGGAGTTAATCAAGGACTATGATTTGGAAGTGCATTACCATCCTAGCAAGGCCAATGTTGTGGCAGATGCCTTGAGCAGAAAGGCCCAGTGCAATTGTATGAACATGGATGTGAGAGTTACCACCCTGTGTGATGAGTTGTGCAAATTGAACCTGGAAGTTGTTTCTTCTGGTGGCCTAAGCTATATCTCGGTGGAGCCCACATTACAAGAGCAAATAGTCAGGGCACAGATTGAAGATAAGGGTGTTCAGGTTATCAAGGATATGGTCAAGCAGAAGGCAGAGAAATACAAGTGCTTCCGTCAGGACAGCAAGGGAATTTTATGGTTTGGGGATCAATTGGTTGTTCCCAAGGACCCTGAGCTCAGAAAGAAGATACTGGATGAAGCTCACCTTTCCAAATTCTCCATGCACCCGGGTAGCAACAAAATGTATCATGATCTCAGATCTTTATATTGGTGGACCAGAATGAAGAGGGAAATTGCCAAGTACATATTCGAGTGTGACACCTGCTAGAGGATCAAAGCTAGTCATTTGAAGGCAGCAGGCCCTTTGCAACCCCTTCCCATACCATCTTGGAAATGGGAGGACATTTGCATGGACTTTATCGTGGGATTGCCCAATACCTCCAGGCACCATGATTCTATTTGGGTTATTGTGGACAGGCTGACCAAGACCGCTCATTTCTTGCCAGTACACACCACCCACAGGACAGAGAAGTATGCAGAAATCTATGTGGATCGAATAGTGCGATTGCATGGTATCCCAAAGACCATTATATCTGACAGAGGAGCACTGTTTGTGGCACGCTTTTGGGAGCAGCTGCAAGAATCACTTGGGACCCATGTCATATGAAGCTCAGCATACCATCCCCAAACAGATGGCCAGACAGAAAGGGTAAACCAGATTTTGGAAGATATGTTAAGGGCATGTGCACTACACTACGGAAAGGATTGGGACAAGTGTCTTTCCTTGGTAGAGTTTTCTTACAATAACAGCTATCAGTCCAGTCTAAAGATGGCACCTTTTGAAGCTTTGTATGGGAGAAGATGTAGAACCCCGCTGAATTGGTCTCAAGCCGGAGAAAGGGAAATATTTGGGCCAGATTTGGTACTTGAGGCAGAGGAAAAGGTCAGGGTTATTACAAAGAACTTAGAAGCTGCTCAGGCCAGGCAGAAGAGCTATCATGACAAGAGGCGGAAGCCTCTACAGTTTGAAGTGGGAGATTATGTTTATCTTAAGGTATCACCCACCAAGGGTGTCCAGAGATTCGGGATTAAGGGCAAGTTATGTAACACCCGGATTTTAGGGGTCCAAAACCCGGGGTTAACATAAACACCAGGTATGCTGGGACCAAGTCTCACACATATGATGTATAGTGGCACAGGATCGAATGTCACAACATTATATATCACAGGAGTTCTATACAAAATAAATAATTACATTATAAGGAGACAACGGTCCAGCAACCCAAAGTTGACTGGGAGACGACGACCTAGACCTCTCACGAACTCATCACAGCATCCTCCATGAGCATCATCCTGCAGTACCTGGTCTTGACCTGTGGTGTATGTGAGACAGCAAGAGTGAGCTCACATACGTTCATCGCTCAACAAGTTGTGGGGAATAATGTGCATGAACTCGCCAAAGGTGGGAGCTCACGTGAAGTGTAAGGCTTACCAAAGAAGATGGTTAGAGCTGAGCATTGCTTTTAAAGTTGGTCAAAATTTTATTAGCAGTTACTAAGTATAAGTAAATACCAACCCAGTTAAATAGTAGAACCAAAGTAACAACTTCACCTGCGATGCAATGCATATGACAAATTGAATTTAGTTCCATAATTTAATCATGTGAGGGTCCGAGCTGCTCATGACCGTGAGCACGGCTAGTATACCAGTTTTACACTCTGCAGAGGTTGCGCATCTTTACCCACAAGTCGTGTATCCCATGTCGCCAGGGTTTGCAAGGCCCTAAGACACTTCCGAGGTGAATGGCTAGGGATCCACTACGAGGCCTTTACAAAGTTCCACTAGCTTCCGAAAACCCGCTACAGTTTATAGGAAGATCCAGTACAGGAATCCCTTGCAGGACCGCCATCGCAGCAAAATCCTCCCGAGGGCACTTCCCGCACTGACCTCTCCCCTACTGCCCTTGCCCCTTTCGGGTAAGGTAGTCTTCCACTAGCTTTCCTAATTAGTCAGCCAAGGGCGTCCCATTAAACCCTTGTGGTAGCACTGTTTTCCCGGGTGGTCGCTCCATGTTCCAATTAACATAATGATCTCAACATGAACAATAAATAATAACTGATAACAAAAGTGTAACCATGAATAGTGTATCTCCATACCCAAAACCACATATAGCACTAGCAAGTACTACCCAGAAAGTTCAGTGGTGAACAAGGTATAAAGATAATCAAACTAGGTAACCTATTGGGTCCCATCAAAATTAACCTATGCAGATCATTATGATTAATTAGAACATGAGTAGGTGAAAAGAAGTGATCAAGGGCACAACTTGCCTGGGCCTTGAGAATCCAGGTACCAGGATGATCTTCAGGTGACACGTGACCTCACTGCTAGTCGTAGCAATTCAAACAAACATGGTATAGGCAAAATTAACATTACACCAAACATAAGAACAAAATACACATTAATAATCTACATATTAAAATAAGATCATAGGAACATGAATCATTAATTTTGGAGTTGTAGAATTCAAGTTATGATTTTCCTAAGGTTTAATGTGATTAAAATATGATTAAATGATAAATAAATTTCCTGACAGAGTTCATGTCAAAACAGTGATTCTAAATGGTAGAGAATATTATTACAAAATTTTAGGAATTGGAATGACTCAATTTGGAGCTAAAATGAATTAGTTATGAATTAATTAAGTTTCTGGATTTATTTTAACACTAAAAATCATTTTCTAAATCATTTTCTATGATTTTCCTATTCACTGGACTGGGCCTCAATTATAAGAAAAGTCAGGGGGCTCGGGGTAAGTCGTCCCAGACACAGCGCACAGTAACATATGGACGGCGGGTTGATTTAGTGAAACCCGAGGGGTTCTTTAACAAAATCGACCCGCGAAGGGGGTATGATGTGATCTGGGTCGTCCGATCGCGCGCCAACCGCCCAGATTAGATCACCCATAAAACGAACCGGTACGCAACGACCACCGTACGATTAGAGATCCACGGTCCACGAATGCCCACGATCCAAACTACCCCGAACCACACGATTGAAGTTCGACGGCTCGGATTTAAAATGACGAAGGGGTACGCCCCGATCTAATCGGGACCGTCCACGCGCCATCCGACGGTCCGAGGATCGCCCCCAACCTTAGCTCAACGGGGAGCGCCGCCGAGGCATCTCCACGGCGGAGCTGGTCGCCGCCGCGCGTCGCTCGACGCTCCCGAGCCCGAATCCCAAAATTGACCATCGCTAAACCATGTGAAGGACATGACGGAAG
Organism: Zea mays; assembly: GCF_902167145.1. NCBI lineage: Eukaryota > Viridiplantae > Streptophyta > Magnoliopsida > Poales > Poaceae > Zea > Zea mays. The sequence continues at coordinate 22,929,068 of NC_050102.1, read as the reverse complement.
CGTGCGGGTGGTAAATTACCTTGTTTCACGGCGGCAAGGTCACTGCCCACGGCGGTGTGCGGATCCGCGGCGGAGCGTGTACTCCGGTGAGAAATCCAGGGCGCTTGGGTGGTCGGCCGAGCGCAATACTTCGCGCCAACAATCCCCAGGCGCCGATGAACGGACACGACACCGCACCGGCCACCAATCGGCGATATAAAGCGGAGTCGACGGCGATGGCGCGGAGGTCGGCGAAACACTACCGCGGCGCGCGTGGTCTTTCGGTGTCGGCTTAGGATGAAGGAGTATGGGGTGGCGGCACATATTTATATTCCCGGCAACGGCCGAAGAATCCGGGCGGAAGTAGCGCCGTTGCGGCAACCACGGCGAGGAAGTCGCGCGCGTTTCTGTTGAGCTCGGCCGCGGAGTCCGTGAAGACGACGGCTGACAAAGCGGGCCCCGCGGACCAGAGGGAGGGAGAGGCAGGCGAACGCGCGCGTGAGAGGCCGCACGTGGGACCCGCCCGTAAGCGACCGGCGTGAAGCGAGCGACCGCTGGTGGCTGACCCGTGGGCCCACGATGTCGGCGAGAGAAGGAATACGCGGGCGCGGGTGAGAGAATGACGCGCGGGCCCGGTCTGTCGGCGCCAGGTTTCTGGTGTGGGCTGCGCGGTGTGAATAGAGTTGGGCCGAAATGTGGTTCCGAGGCCCAGGTAGGGTTTTATTCTTTTTCCTTTTTATTTTCTATTTCTTTTCTCCATTTTCAAATCCAATTTGAGTTCAAGTTTAAATTCAAACTTTTGTGGATCTTCATTTATAAACTTTATTTTTGAAATTAAAAGTGCTAAGCCTGAAGATATTTAGTTATACATTTTATGTATATTTTCATATCTCTTTTCTTTTCTTCCCTTCCATTTGAATTTCAAATCAACACAAGTTTAAAGTTCAAACACTTAATTTGGATACACATATAGAACTTCAGTATAATGTGCAAAAACATATTTTATATATTTCTTTATTTATTTTAGTTCTTTTAGACAAGCTTTTAATCATATAGTAGAATAATCCCTACCTTATTACTTCTAGGGAAATCAAATTTATATTGTAGACTATATATATTAAGAAATAGTTTAATCCTAATTCTTTTATATATCCTAACCCAAAGGCAATTTAGATTATCTAAGTATCTTTAATTATGTGTTTTTTTTTAACATATTCATGAGTGGAAACTTCTAAATTATGATTATTTTTAAGGAAAGGTGTTTTGATTTAAAATCTTTGAGAGTTTTTCCTTGTCTTCACAAGATTGAACTTTAGGGTGTTACAAATCCTACCCCCCTTAAAAATAATCTCGTCCTCGAGATTTAGTAAGAAAGAGGATATAGGAAGAGTGGTTTGCAATTTAGCTTTCAGTTCCTAATTAGTTCAAAATCAAGAGTCTCTCTTTTTATTATTAGTAAGTGATAGGAGAGCATGGGTATTATATGTATGTCCACTTTATTATGTAGGATAGAAGATGTCTTTAGGGTATATATAGGTTTGGGTAAGAAAGAGTAGGATAAGAAAAGACTCCATCCAAGATTTGTGTATCTTGATTCATCTGATGATCTAGCTTGATCTTCGAAGGCTTGAGTTGATGCTTATCCTTCCTTGATGAAGTTGATCATCTTCTTCGGTCTTGTCTCACTGATTAGGAGTTAGTGTATATTATTGGGCTAGAGAATATGGTTGAGATAGATATGGATGAGATAGACTACATGATATAGGTCAAAAGTTTGTTTGTTGTTAGGTGGGGATAGGCAGATTATGCAATCCATTAAGACTCTATTGGTTGGGTTGGTCTATCAGTCTTTATTTAGTGTAGGGTGGACTAAATTACAACATGTGAATAGGGTCTAATCCATTTCACAAGTATTAACTGGTCCATTAAGTAACTCATTTTTTTTTTAAATTAGATCATAGTAGGTTAGATGTGATCTAGATTAGATTGGTATGACTAGTTTGACTAGATATGATCTAATTAATCTTGCATTAGATCATGGTTGTTAAACTAGGGTGGATAAGTATGCCTATTAGGATAAGATGGATCCATAAAGATAAGATAAAATCTTTTGAGGTCAGTTAGATCTATTAGGATGAGATACAATCTTTTCAAGATAAGATGAGTATCATTTAAGATAAGATGGATCTATTAAGACAAGGGAGAATCTTTTAAGATAAGATGAATTGGCTAGAATGAGAGCCTTTAGGATAAGATAATTCTCTTAAGCTAGATATGTTCCAATGGGGACAATCTAGGTTGTCTAGTTATTTTATAAATATATTTTTATACCTATATGTATATGCAGATGTAATTGTGGACATTACTCCACAACCCATCGCACTCAATCAAAGATCCAAATCAAACAAGTATCATAAGACAAACATTCAAATACATAGACACTTATAAAAATAGTTTTGTTTTTGTTCCTAAGAGTAGGTCTCCTTATTCCTAAAGGTCACTTTAGGCACAGGATTTCAAAGTGTGAAATCCACATTTGTCTTTAGAAAAGAAAAGATAAGAATAATCAGAGTAAAGCGGAATTAGATGAGAAAAGATTAAGATAAGTTTAGAAAAGAATCAGAGTAGCAAAGGTAAGGTTAATCAGAGTAAAACAGTAGAAGGTGAGACAGGATCAAGGAAAGTATAGAAAGAATCAGAGTAAGGTAAGTAGATAATGGTTGTCCAGTTCTATCTAGGTTTCGTCCTACAGTCAACATTCCTCTGATACCACTTCTGTAACACCCGGATTTTAGGGGTCCAAAACCCGGGGTTAACATAAACACCAGGTATGCTGGGACCAAGTCTCACACATATGATGTATAGTGGCACAGGATCGAATGTCACAACATTATATATCACAGGAGTTCTATACAAAATAAATAATTACATTATAAGGAGACAACGGTCCAGCAACCCAAAGTTGACTGGGAGACGACGACCTAGACCTCTCACGAACTCATCACAGCATCCTCCATGAGCATCATCCTGCAGTACCTGGTCTTGACCTGTGGTGTATGTGAGACAGCAAGAGTGAGCTCACATACGTTCATCGCTCAACAAGTTGTGGGGAATAATGTGCATGAACTCGCCAAAGGTGGGAGCTCACGTGAAGTGTAAGGCTTACCAAAGAAGATGGTTAGAGCTGAGCATTGCTTTTAAAGTTGGTCAAAATTTTATTAGCAGTTACTAAGTATAAGTAAATACCAACCCAGTTAAATAGTAGAACCAAAGTAACAACTTCACCTGCGATGCAATGCATATGACAAATTGAATTTAGTTCCATAATTTAATCATGTGAGGGTCCGAGCTGCTCATGACCGTGAGCACGGCTAGTATACCAGTTTTACACTCTGCAGAGGTTGCGCATCTTTACCCACAAGTCGTGTATCCCATGTCGCCAGGGTTTGCAAGGCCCTAAGACACTTCCGAGGTGAATGGCTAGGGATCCACTACGAGGCCTTTACAAAGTTCCACTAGCTTCCGAAAACCCGCTACAGTTTATAGGAAGATCCAGTACAGGAATCCCTTGCAGGACCGCCATCGCAGCAAAATCCTCCCGAGGGCACTTCCCGCACTGACCTCTCCCCTACTGCCCTTGCCCCTTTCGGGTAAGGTAGTCTTCCACTAGCTTTCCTAATTAGTCAGCCAAGGGCGTCCCATTAAACCCTTGTGGTAGCACTGTTTTCCCGGGTGGTCGCTCCATGTTCCAATTAACATAATGATCTCAACATGAACAATAAATAATAACTGATAACAAAAGTGTAACCATGAATAGTGTATCTCCATACCCAAAACCACATATAGCACTAGCAAGTACTACCCAGAAAGTTCAGTGGTGAACAAGGTATAAAGATAATCAAACTAGGTAACCTATTGGGTCCCATCAAAATTAACCTATGCAGATCATTATGATTAATTAGAACATGAGTAGGTGAAAAGAAGTGATCAAGGGCACAACTTGCCTGGGCCTTGAGAATCCAGGTACCAGGATGATCTTCAGGTGACACGTGACCTCACTGCTAGTCGTAGCAATTCAAACAAACATGGTATAGGCAAAATTAACATTACACCAAACATAAGAACAAAATACACATTAATAATCTACATATTAAAATAAGATCATAGGAACATGAATCATTAATTTTGGAGTTGTAGAATTCAAGTTATGATTTTCCTAAGGTTTAATGTGATTAAAATATGATTAAATGATAAATAAATTTCCTGACAGAGTTCATGTCAAAACAGTGATTCTAAATGGTAGAGAATATTATTACAAAATTTTAGGAATTGGAATGACTCAATTTGGAGCTAAAATGAATTAGTTATGAATTAATTAAGTTTCTGGATTTATTTTAACACTAAAAATCATTTTCTAAATCATTTTCTATGATTTTCCTATTCACTGGACTGGGCCTCAATTATAAGAAAAGTCAGGGGGCTCGGGGTAAGTCGTCCCAGACACAGCGCACAGTAACATATGGACGGCGGGTTGATTTAGTGAAACCCGAGGGGTTCTTTAACAAAATCGACCCGCGAAGGGGGTATGATGTGATCTGGGTCGTCCGATCGCGCGCCAACCGCCCAGATTAGATCACCCATAAAACGAACCGGTACGCAACGACCACCGTACGATTAGAGATCCACGGTCCACGAATGCCCACGATCCAAACTACCCCGAACCACACGATTGAAGTTCGACGGCTCGGATTTAAAATGACGAAGGGGTACGCCCCGATCTAATCGGGACCGTCCACGCGCCATCCGACGGTCCGAGGATCGCCCCCAACCTTAGCTCAACGGGGAGCGCCGCCGAGGCATCTCCACGGCGGAGCTGGTCGCCGCCGCGCGTCGCTCGACGCTCCCGAGCCCGAATCCCAAAATTGACCATCGCTAAACCATGTGAAGGACATGACGGAAGCGTGCGGGTGGTAAATTACCTTGTTTCACGGCGGCAAGGTCACTGCCCACGGCGGTGTGCGGATCCGCGGCGGAGCGTGTACTCCGGTGAGAAATCCAGGGCGCTTGGGTGGTCGGCCGAGCGCAATACTTCGCGCCAACAATCCCCAGGCGCCGATGAACGGACACGACACCGCACCGGCCACCAATCGGCGATATAAAGCGGAGTCGACGGCGATGGCGCGGAGGTCGGCGAAACACTACCGCGGCGCGCGTGGTCTTTCGGTGTCGGCTTAGGATGAAGGAGTATGGGGTGGCGGCACATATTTATATTCCCGGCAACGGCCGAAGAATCCGGGCGGAAGTAGCGCCGTTGCGGCAACCACGGCGAGGAAGTCGCGCGCGTTTCTGTTGAGCTCGGCCGCGGAGTCCGTGAAGACGACGGCTGACAAAGCGGGCCCCGCGGACCAGAGGGAGGGAGAGGCAGGCGAACGCGCGCGTGAGAGGCCGCACGTGGGACCCGCCCGTAAGCGACCGGCGTGAAGCGAGCGACCGCTGGTGGCTGACCCGTGGGCCCACGATGTCGGCGAGAGAAGGAATACGCGGGCGCGGGTGAGAGAATGACGCGCGGGCCCGGTCTGTCGGCGCCAGGTTTCTGGTGTGGGCTGCGCGGTGTGAATAGAGTTGGGCCGAAATGTGGTTCCGAGGCCCAGGTAGGGTTTTATTCTTTTTCCTTTTTATTTTCTATTTCTTTTCTCCATTTTCAAATCCAATTTGAGTTCAAGTTTAAATTCAAACTTTTGTGGATCTTCATTTATAAACTTTATTTTTGAAATTAAAAGTGCTAAGCCTGAAGATATTTAGTTATACATTTTATGTATATTTTCATATCTCTTTTCTTTTCTTCCCTTCCATTTGAATTTCAAATCAACACAAGTTTAAAGTTCAAACACTTAATTTGGATACACATATAGAACTTCAGTATAATGTGCAAAAACATATTTTATATATTTCTTTATTTATTTTAGTTCTTTTAGACAAGCTTTTAATCATATAGTAGAATAATCCCTACCTTATTACTTCTAGGGAAATCAAATTTATATTGTAGACTATATATATTAAGAAATAGTTTAATCCTAATTCTTTTATATATCCTAACCCAAAGGCAATTTAGATTATCTAAGTATCTTTAATTATGTGTTTTTTTTTTAACATATTCATGAGTGGAAACTTCTAAATTATGATTATTTTTAAGGAAAGGTGTTTTGATTTAAAATCTTTGAGAGTTTTTCCTTGTCTTCACAAGATTGAACTTTAGGGTGTTACAAGTTAGCTCCTCGTTACATTGGACCCTACGAAATCAAGGAAGGTTGTGGACCCGTAGCCTATCAATTGGAATTGCCACCTCACATGTCAGCAGTTCACAATGTATTTCATGTATCTCAGCTGCGGAAATGTGTCCGCCTACCCACTGAAGTGATACCTAAGCCAGACATTGAGATAGAGCCAAACTTGTCCTATCAAGAGTACCCCGTCAAGGTGTTGGATCAGAAAGAAAGATCGACGAGGGCAAGGTCAATCAAAATGTATAAAGTTCAGTGGAGTCACCATTCAGCAGAAGAAGCCACATGGGAGAGTGAGGATTTTCTACGCTCTCGCTTCCCCGACTTTCTGCCCAAAGGAGTCGGTACGTACCCCAAAACCCCACCCCCACCTGCCCTTTGAACACAATTATAAGAAAAACTTAGATAACAAGGATAGTCTAAGTTGTGGATTTAGCTTAAAAAGGGCTTCCTTCTGAAGTTGCAAAGAGAATGACATTCAAAGAGCAGTTAACTAGAGAAATTTGAACAAAAGAAGGAACATCACACCAACGTGCCTTCGTAGCACCCCTCTAGAGGACTCTGCCTAAAATCTCGGGACGAGATTCCTTTAAGGGGGGAGGGTTGTAACACCTCAGGTGTTACCATGGCTAGACCACACCTTGGTGCTAAGGACTATGATCACATGTGGTAATAACTTAAGGAGAACATAAGAACCTTGGAGACCATGTTTTAACCAAGATTTCTAATGACCTAAGAAGTATCACTCAAACTTTGTGCACTTACTACTTTGGGCAAGAGGAGGGAAAACCCTAGACCTCTCTTGAACCCTATCTCTCAAATCCATGGTTAAGAGGGGGGAGAGAGTGAGCAAATGTGCAAACCATGAGTAACCTTTAACCAAACTTTAAGTAACCTTATAACCAGCAATGGTGGGAAGGAAAATATTGCAAAAAGACCCCTGGAGAAACCACAAATCCATTCCCTAAGTAGAGAGAGAGCTAGAGCTCTCTAATTCTCTTTAAGTTAAAAACTACACCTACACTAAAGATCAACCGTGTTCACCTCGAAGCTGGCACCAAAACCACCTAAGTTCTATACCAAAAATGTGGCATACCACCTAGGGCACCCACTGGAAAAAGCTGAGCCCGAGATCTTGATGTTTGACATGCCTTGGCATGGTTTTTGTCGCGAGGTGGGCAGAGTGACATACCTAATTTGGCGCCCGAAGATCTCCCTACCTAGGCCATATCTGCCATGGCAACTCACGGATGAGAGACAACCCTAGGTGCTAGGAAAAGACTCGCGCCGGATTTTTGCCAAGATTCGCACGTTTGCGACTTGGGTGAGCTGTGGAACACGGGCAGAAGAAAAGCTCCACGTGTTCGACGCGCTCTGTGCACGCCAGAGCACGCCCGCGCACGCCCCGCGTCGCGCCAACGGCCAGCCGACGCCATGGCCCGACCACACTCTTCCGCGCACGCTCAAACCTCATCGCAGCTCAGCTCACCGTCGTTTGCCCGTGCACGGCGTGTCCGCGGCCACTCGAGCCCCTGCCGCCGTAGACCGGCTAGCCCAGCCTTTCCCGACCCCGTCCGACCCTCGGAGACGTGTGAGCACACCTCAGTGAAGCTCCCCGAGCGAGGAATCGAAGCCTGCTTCGCCGGAGAGGCCAATCCACGGTCGCCGGAGTTCACAACCCCGCCGGAGTGCGTGGACCGGGTAATCCACTGAACCATTTTCCGATTCCTTGTGCACACAGTCTCTACGTCACCCCGTGAAGCTCACCGTGCCATTGGATTGAACCAGATCGCCGTGATTTGGTCGGCACACCCACCGCCGACGAGGACACCCGCCTGCGCACGTGGACCGAGTGATTCCGGCCATCCCCGCCGTCGAACCGTACATCGCTGTGATCACCAGAGCCTCCCCGAGCCAACCCCGCCCCTCGCCGGACCTCTCTCGCCGCCGGTAAGCCGTGCCACCCTTTTCTTTCTTGCGGGCACTGTTTAAACATAGGGAAGGACCGCGGGGGAGAAGGAAAGAAGTCTGGGGGGTTTTGTAAAATGTCAGTGACTCAAATGAATAGTAGCGCGGGGGTATAACTGAGAGAGTTAGTTTGGAAATACCCTAGGGTTCTTGGTGTAAACTGCTTTTCCAGAAAACCTTTATTAAATCTGATTTTAAATTTGAACAGAAACTTTAATAATTCATAACTTCTGTTTAGTTCATCCAAACTTGGTCAAACCAATTTTGTCAGACTCTAAATAATGTAAACTACTTAGGAAAAATATAAAACCCTCATGTACTACAGAAAACTTTAGGGTTCTGATTTAATTGTTGTTTTAACCAAAAGCTAAATAATAGGGATAAAAATAGTTGCACTATTTGGCTAGGGTTAGAAAAATTTGGAGAAGTTTATATCCACCTAATGACCTGTTTAAAAATGCTAAACTTCTCTGTCCAACCCATTAAGCTAGTTTTTGCCATTTAATTTACAAAATGCTTAAGGTTAGGAAAAATAGAAAAGGTGACTTATATAATGAACCAAAGAGCACCCCTATTTTTGTTAGAGTACTTATTTAATGTAGTTTACTAGAAAAATCTATTATACCCTGTTTTAGTATAAAATAAGTAGGATCCCTTTTATTTTAAGAAAACAAGGAAAACTTAGAAAAACCCTACAAAAATAAACCCAAGGTGAAAACACCCCAACCCTTGGGATAATTAATATTTTGTTATTAAGAGCTTAGGAAAAATATGAAATCTGCTGTTTGACATTTTTCAAATAACCATGTAGTAGAAAGTGCCTTTTTTGCATTTAACTTTAGAAAATCGCAACTAAATGACCATCCCTTAACTTTTTGTGATTTTTTGCACATAAGCCTATTATTACTGTTAAATGCCAACAAAAATAACCCTTAGGGCAGAACCCAACCCTAATTGAGAGATGTAGTGCAAAGTAGCCCATTTTACACAACTTTTGTCATTTTTGTCTAAAGCATAGCCTTTCTATTTTAAACCACAAATTCCTAGAATAGGCTATAATGACCCTTGGCAACCCACTGTAATTTTTACAGAATTTTTGGAAAATATTAGACCACTGTTGTAGTTCAAACCTACACTAGAAACCCTAGATAGGAAATAAAGAAAGGGAAAAACGAATAAGAGGAACTAGTGTCATCCTAAAACCCTTATTAACTTGTCCACTGAAATATATAGAGGCAATACAAATTCCCTTTGCCTATCCCTAGCAAAACCTAAACCTAGAAGTGATAAGCATCAACCATTAAAAGCCACATATGACCCGGAAACCCTAAGTTACTCATTAACTTAGTTTTTCTTCTCTTAGCATAATGTTATTAAATCCTGCATAATCATGACATACATGTTCATTGCATTTCGATAGACTGTAACCTTGCTGACGGAGGGTACGTCCTCATGCCGGAGCAAGGAGCTGCTCAGGAGGTAGCCCCAGTTCCAGCACCAGAGCCTGCACCAGAGGACCTGCCTGCCACTGCTTAGGAAGGCAAGCCCCGGTTTTATGCATAACCTGTTATTTATGCTATTTTACTATACTTAATGATTGTAGGATTGATTGTGCACTTAAGTGTAGGAGTTGTTTGAAACCCTAGTTGCATGATCTCAGGAACCCCATTGAGATGAATACTAGTATGCTAAGTCGAGTAGCTGCTTTATTAATTAGGATCTCAGTAGAAGTCGAGTGATTTTCTAGCACTTGCGCGAGGTCAGGAATTGGCTGTATCCACTTTCTTATCATATTGATGTTGGTTTGTGGGCAACAATCCATGGGGATTGGTTGTCCACGGGATGAAAATTTGAATAAGGATTAAGGTGTGGTACCGTGAGTCAAGCGTTTGAACGTACTAAACACATACCGAGAAATATGGTAAATCGGTAAGCCTAGTACCTGATTGAACCTGGCAGTAGACTTTGCCCCTCACGCGACCTGAGACGCGGTCTCCCATTCCGGTTATGGTGGGTACAAGTGCGGTCACTGCACGACGGCAGTCGGGGTCAGTGAGGCATTGTACGCCAAGGCGGTGAGCCCTGATCTGCTGACGGGGAATCGATGGGGACGGTTGATATGTGTGGGGACGGAGTGCCCCTACACGTCGTGTGTTTAGGTTTACCTTGCAAGGTTTAAAAACTTGATTCGAATCGTCTGCTTCTCGCAGCTAATGAGACTGCTTGATCCATGCTGCTACATTGAGTAACAAGTGGAATTGTGATGAGATGATACAAAAGGTCGATTGCTAAAAATGTTTGCTACCATGTATGAGTAGATAATACATCGTTAGCCTTAAGAGAGTCACACTTAATTTGATAAGGTTAAAAACTTGATTTAGAAACCCAGCTAGTGCTTTTGGCAACCAAACCCCATAGCCAAACAGTTGCATGTCTAGAGGTAGAGGAGTAGACTCCTCACACCGGGTAAGTCTAGCTGAGTATTAGTATACTCAACCTTGCTTGTGGCATAATTTTACAGGTTCTCTGGAGGACATGGTTGCTGGAGTGACTTGGCCGTCCATCTTGCCACCGGGTTGGACTGTCGAGTGGGACCCTACCTCGGCTGAGGAGGAGCATGAGGAGTGATGGGACAGGCTTCCCCATCTCTCTGTTTATTTACCGTTAGTTTTATTCCGCTGCACTTCGAACAATGATGACTACTTTTGCAAAACTCCGATGGTGATGTAATAATTTTAATACTCTTACATGCATGGTTTTATGCTTTATTGTATTTGCTCTGTGACTCACCATCGAGTGAGATTGTGGTACTTGATCCTGTCAGTGGCCGTGTCGGACTAGATCCAAGGGATTGATGGGTTATTCCCATTTAAGTGTGGTCTAGCCTCTAAGGCGGGGCTTAGGCACTTAAGTTGGAATAATTCGGGCAGTTCCGCCACATGGAATTGAGCCGATACTTCACGAATAGGTTTATATAGGTGAATATGAGTGAAGTGTGTGCTTAGTTTGAATTTAGGCGAAGAAAAAGAGATTTGGGCACTCGGCTCGGAAACGATCGCTCAAAATGGGGAATTTGGTGAAATTAAAGCCTGGAATATCGGATGGGCGTGAAATTTGGCGAATATGTTACTGGAGATGTTGTGAAGGTGCCTGAAAAATTTGGGTTCAATTGGAGCATTTTTGGCTGGTTTGGGCATTTCACCGAACACGTGGTTGGCGAAGTTTTAGGGTTTCGGGGAAATGGCTATTTGAGGTGGGAAAACCCTCCCGAAAGAGCTAGGAACCTGCAAGGATACTCAAGGCACACAGAGGAACACATATGACCACTTGGTTTCACTGGATTTCACAGGAGATTGGAATTGACTCACAAGGTGGAAAAGGGGTGCTTCACTGGGCAGGAGTACTGAGAGAAAAAGGGGGAAAGAGAGAGAGGGGGATTCTCACCAGAGAGAGATGCACTTGGTCGATGTCGCCGGAGAACAGTGGACGCCGGTGAGCGAGATCGCCGGTGAGAGGGAGCAATCACAGAGAGCAGAGCGCAGAGAGCACAGAGGGAGAAAAGAGCATCTGGCTCGGTCTCGGGCTGGAGGTCGTTTTTTAAAACGCGATATGGGTGCACCGGACAGTCTACAGTGCCTGTCCGGTGCACACCGGACAGCGCACAGGAGAAAGGAATTTTAGCGCGCGGCTGCCGGTGCACCGGACATTGCACAGTGCAGTGTCCGGTGCACACCGGACTGTCCGGTGAGCCCAGGCAGAGGGAAAATTTTGAATTTTTGAATTTTTCTATCCAGTTCCCAACCAAACCAAATCCCAACTTAAAAACACACAAAATAACACTTGTTGGGACAGGTATTGGCACCCTCATATATTTTCTCATATTTTTCAAAATATTTTGCCATAGGCTAGATATTTTTTAGAGAAAATAGGCAAATGGTGAAATTTGCATTTTGGCTTGCACTAGGGGTTTTCATGAGTGATTTGAGTTTTGAATACTCCCCCTAAGTGCAGTACCTCATGCATATTTCAAGAACCAACAATTGCATAAAAAGTAAGAATTTAAGTGCTAAAAGCTTAAAACTAAGACTTGTCAAGTTTGATCCGAGTTAAGCTTTTTCACTCGCTTTGTTGGCGGTTATCTCAACTAGGTTAGACAAGCCCTAGATGCAATACAAGAAATTTAAACATGCAATGCAAGCTTGACAACACCATTTGACTTTTTACATAAAATTTCTTAGATCAAGAATATTTAGTTCATTCCTCACATGCAAAAGCGGGTCTTATCAAGTGGTTTAGTGAAAATATCCGCTAATTGATCTTCCGACCTCACTCCTTCTAAAATGATATCTCCTTTAGCAACATGATCTCTAAGGAAGTGATGACGGATATCAATGTGCTTGGTGCGAGAGTGTTGTACAGGGTTATTAGCAATTTTAACAGCACTCTCATTATCACACAACAAAGGTACCTTTTCTAGAACTACGCCATAGTCTAGAAGAGTTTGTTTCATATATAAAATTTGTGTGCAACAAGCACCTGCGGCAATGTATTCCACTTCGGTAGTTGACAAGGCAACACTGTTTTGCTTTTTGGATGTCCATGAAACTAGTGATCTACCAAGCAGATGGCATCCCCCAGAAGTACTTTTCCTATCAATTTTGCAACCGGCATAATCCGAATCGGAATAGCCGATTAAATCAAAAGTAGCTCCTTTGGGATACCACAGACCAACGCTTGTGGTGTGCCTGAGATACCTAAGAATTCTCTTAACAGCGCGAAGATGAGCTTTCTTAGGATTAGATTGAAATCTAGCACACATGCTGACACTAAACATAATATCGGGCCTAGATGCAGTAAGGTACAATAAACTACCAATCATAGAACGGTAGAGAGTTTGATTAACCGGGTTACCTTCCTCATCTAAGTCGAGATGTCCATTTGTAGGCATGGGGGTCTTGATTGGTTTGCACTTCTCCATGTTGAACCTTTTCAACAAGTCTTTGGTATACTTCTCTTGTGAGAGAAAGTTACCATCTTTCATTTGCTTGACTTGAAAGCCGAGGAAGTACGTTAGCTCACCAATCATTGACATCTCGAACTCCTTCGACATCAACTCACCAAATTCCTTGCAATGATAGTCATTTGTCGAGCCAAAGATTATATCATCAACATATACTTGACAAATGAAAATATCACCGTTATGTTTCTTTGTGAATAGAGTTGTGTCGACGGTCCCGATCTTGAAGCCCTTTTCGATGAGGAAGTCGCGAAGGCGCTCATACCAAGCCCTTAGAGCTTGCTTTAGCCCATATAGCGCCTTGGACAACCTGTAAGCATGGTTAGGATATCTAGGGTCTTCAAATCCAGGCGGTTGCTCAACATATACAAGTTCATTTATGAAGCCATTTAAAAATGCACTTTTTACATCCATTTGATAAAGTTTTATATCATAGCATGATGCATATGCAAGTAGGATACGGATGGCTTCCAGTCGAGCAACCGGTGCAAAGGTCTCTCCAAAATCTAAGCCTTCAACTTGAGAGAATCCCTTTGCAACAAGTCTTTCCTTGTTTCTTACAATCACACCTTGATCATCTTGTTTGTTTCTGAACACCCACTTTGTTCCAATGATTCTTGCATCTTGTGGGGGCTTCTCCAGGGTCCAAACTTCGTTACGGGTGAAGTTGTTAAGTTCTTCATGCATGGCATTCACCCAGTCCGGATCCTGTAGTGCCTCATCTATACAAGTAGGCTCAACACAAGAAACAAAGGAGTGATGTTCAATAAAAGAAGCATGTCTATGTGATCGAGTAATAACCCCTTGTGAAGGACTCCCGATGATTTGGTTTTGAGGATGAGCTTGAAGTAGTGATGAGTTTCTCCTGTCAACCACTTGGGAAGAAGATCCTGGAGCATCAACATCTTCGGCTTGTACCCTTGCTTGTTCATGAGAGACAAATGTATCTTCATTTGCATGCCTCTCATCTTTTTCATCATCTTGTGGTACATTTGATGAAGAAGGCCTGTCAATGATTTGCACCTCTTCTTCATCTTCTTTTGGTTTGATAGCTCCAATAGGCATGTTCTTCATTGCTTCCCTAAGTGGCTCATCACCTACATCATCAAGATTTTCAAGTGCTCCTTGGGAGCCATTAGTCTCATCAAATTCCACATCATATGTTTCTTCTACCACGCCAGTGGCATGGTTGAATACTCGATATGCTTTGGACTTTAATGAATAACCCAAAAGAAAACCAATATCACAACGTCTTTGAAACTTCCCTAGGTGATGGCGTTTCTTGTAGATGTAGCATTTGCACCCAAACACCCGGAAGAAGGAGACGTCTGGCTTTTTCCCATTTAGCAGTTCATAGGGAGTCTTCGCAAGTAGCCGGTGAGGAAATAGCCTGTTTGATGCATAACAAGCAGTGTTGACAGCTTAGGCCCAAAACCTCTCCGGTGTGTTATACTCATCAATCATTGTTCTTGCAAGAGTGATCAAGGTCTTATTTTTTATTTCAACAACTCCATTTTGTTGAGGTGTGTATCTGGCAGATACTTCATGCTTGATCCCAATTTCATCACAGTACTCATGAATGTTGGTGTTGTCAAATTCTTTGCCATTATCACTTCTAATCTTCTTGATCTTGCAATCAAATTCATTTTGTGCTTTCTTGGCAAACTTCTTGAATATAGATGCAACTTCAGATTTGTCATGGAGAAAGAACACCCAAGTGTATCTTGAGAAGTCATCAACAATCACTAGACAGTAGAGGTTGCCACCGGCACTTACATAATTTGTAGGTCCAAATAAATCCATATGAAGTAGTTCCAGTGGCCTTGATGTTGACATGAAAGCTTTAGTAGGATGTGTATTAGCAACTTGCTTTCCAGCTTGACAAGCACTACATGGCTTGTATTTTTCAAACACCACATCCTTTAATCCTCTAACCATGTCCTTTTTTAATACCTTCTTGAGTGTGCTCATTCCAACATGTGCAAGCCTCCAATGCCAAAGCCATCCAAGTGAAGCTTTGGTGAAGAGGCAAGTTCTTAAGTCTGCATCTTCTGAAGTGAAATCCACTAAGTAGAGGTTGTTGTACCTAAATCCTTTGAACACCATTGATTCATCATCCATCTTTGTTACAATAACCTCTGTTGGAGTGAATAAGCATTGAAGTCCAAGATCACAGAGTTGACCCACTGATAATAAATTGAAGCTTAAAGGTGCAACTAAGAGAACATTTGATATTGATAAATCATTTGAGATTGCCACCTTGCCAAGTCCTTGCCCTTTTCCTTTTGAATTGTCTCCAAATGTGATTTTATCTTGTCCATCAACATTCTCATCAAGTGAGGTGAACATCTGTGGGTTGCCTGTCATATGTTGTGTGCATCCACTGTCAATAACCCAATGGCTCCCACCGGTCTTGTAGTTCACCTAGACAAATTAAGCTTGAGTTTTGAGGGCCCTATATTGCATAGGACCAGTGACTCTCTCAATCAAGGACTTTGCAACCCAGATTTGTCTAGGTCTACTCTTGTTTGGTGGACCTAGGAATGTAACTTTGACCTTTCCATTTGCAACCTTTCTTAGAACATAATGAGCATTGAAAGCAAATGGTCTTGAGTGCTTAGGCAAGGGAGTTGGTGGTTTGGCTTTGCAGTTGTGGGCAAAATGACCTTCATTTCCACACTCAAAGCATTTGATAGGCTTGTGAGTCTGCTTTGGCTTGTATTGAGTGGTAGCTTTCTTTTGCACAAAAGCATTGTATCCAATACCACTCTTGTTGTTTTTCATGACAATGTTCATAAGCAGCTCATTTTGAAGGTATTGACCCTTGTTGAACTTTTGCACACTTGTTGCAAGATGTTCATTTTCACTTTTTAGTTTCTTAACCTCATTTTTAAGCCTTTGATTATCCACTACCAACTCATTGTTGAAATCATTGTTCTCAATAGCAACCTTTCCTCTAGTAGTTGCATCAGTCAAGTATTTCTTCAATTTTTGGTTGTCTAAAGTCAGGACTTCAACTTTTTCAGTCAATTCAGCATGTAGACTAGTTTGCTCTTCTTGACTCAAATCATCACATGAGGTTGCTACATCAATCTTAACAACAGGGTTAATAGCCTCATGTGTTTTGCAAGATAAAAGTTCATTTTCAACAAGAAGATTGTCATGATCAAATTTAATTTGAGTATAGTCTTCCTTGATTTTTACTAGTCTATTTTGCAACTCCCTATTAGCTTCATTTAATTTGTCACATTTATCCTTAGCATCTTTTAGGGAGATTGTGAGCTCATTTACAGTTGATGACATAGTTTTATTTTCTTCTTTTATTTCATCACTAGCTTTCATAACTATGTCATATTTGGCATTTAAAGATTCATTTTCATTTTTCAACCTATCACATTTAGCTTTTGACTTTCTAATAATTTGAATATATTCTTTAAGCAAGTCAGCTAGTTCATCATATGAAGGTGAAGCAAATTCCTCATCACTATCACTATCACTATCATCAGTAATATTAATATCATTTTGTACCTTCCGTTCACCTCTAGCCATGAGGAATAGGTGAGAAGTCGATGATGGCGATGGTGGTGGTGAAGAGAAGTCCCCGGCGATGGCGGCAACTTTTTCATCATTCTCTTCTTCACTTGAAGAAGATCCACTTGATGATTCAATGTCGGTGAGCCAGTCACCAACAATATATGCCTTTCCATTCTTCTTCTTGTGGAACCTCTTTTGCTTCTCATCCTTCCTCTTGAAGAATTTATTTTCCTTCTTTTCATCATCGCTGTCATCTTCTTTCTTGCCCTTGAACTTATTCTTCTTGGGCTTGTTACATTGATGAGCAAGATGACCGAGCTCACCACAGTTGTAGCAGTCCATCTCAGAAATGGGCTTTCTTTTGTTGGAAAAGAATTTCTTCTTTCTTGAATCAAATTTGATGCCTTCTCTATTTAGCTTCTTCAACATCTTGGTGGTCTTCCTTACCATCAAGGCAATGTTTGCATCAAGGTCATCATCACTTGAGGATTCTTCCTCAACTTGTATTTTTTCTTTTCCTTTTCTTTCATGATTTGCTTTGAGAGCCAAATCCTTTCTTTTGGAAGATGATTCTTCTTTGTCGTTGATGTGCATGTACATCTCATGAGCATTGATCTTTCCCAAAATCTGTGTAGGTGTGGTAACTAAAAGATTTATTTGATGTAGCACAGTGACAATGTGTCCATATTTGTCTATTGGGAGGACACTGAGAATCTTCCTCACAACATCCGGTTGTGAGATTTGAGTAAGCCCCAATCCATTAACTTCCTCTACAAGAATATTGAGACGTGAGTACATGGCATTGGCATTTTCATTAGCAAGCATTTCAAAAGAATTTAACTTTCTCATGGCTATGTGATATCTCTCCTCACGCTCACTTCTAGTTCCTTCGTGTAGAGCACAAATGTCCATCCACAAATCATGAGCATTTTTATGATTTCTTACTCTATTGAACACATCTTTGCAAAGGCCTCTAAAAAGGGTGTTTTTGGCCTTAGCATTCCATTTCTCATAATTGAACTCATCACCTACAAGATTTGTGGGATCTCTAGGTTCGGGGAATCCTTGTGTGGCGGCTTTATAGACACCAATGTCTATAGCCTCTAAATATGCTTCCATACGAATTTTCCAATAAGGAAAATCGTCACCATCAAAAACGGGAGGAGGTCCATCCCCACCGGACATCGTAACTCTTAGCGGTTAAGCTAATCTAAGAGCAACAAGGATCTGATACCAATTGAAAGGATCACGATGCCTAAGAGGGGGGGTGAATTGGGCTTTTCTAAAAATCAACGCTAATTAAAAGCTAAGCAAGAGCTAAGCAAGAGCCCAACTTCACCCCAACAACTAGCACTAAGATAATAATACTAGAAATACAATAATGCTAAGACAATACTTCAAATACTTGCTAAACAAATACACAATGAAAAGTGCTTGAATTAAGTGCGGAATGTAAAGCAAAGTTTAGAAGACTCCTCCAATTTTTCCCGAGGTATCGAAGAGTCGGCACTCTCCACTAGTCCTCGTTGGAGCACCCGCGCAAGGGTATCGTTCCCCCTTGGTCCTCGCAAGAACCAAGTGCTCACTACGAGATGATCCTTTGCCACTCTGGCGTAGTGGATCCCTCGAGACCGCTTACAAACTTGAGTCGGGTCACCAACAAGATCTTCACGGTGATCACCGAGCTCCCAACGCCACCAAGCCGTCTAGGTGATGCCGATCACCAAGAGTAACAAGCCGTAGACTTTCGCTTGACCAAGAGAAGCCTAATGCAAGTGGTGTGTGCTCTAGGTGGCTCTCGCTAGCACTAATGAGGAACAAACGCGGATTAAGATTCTCTAATCTCCTCACTAGGCTTTTGGTGCTTGCAATGCTCTAGCAATGTGCTGGAATAAATGTGGAGTGCAAGACATTGAATATGGTGGGTGGAGGGGGTATAAATAGCCCTCACCCACCAACTAGCCGTTACAGGCATCTCACTGCGCAATGGCGCACCGGACAGTCCGGTGCGCCACCGGTGCGCCACCGGTGCGCCAACGGTCGTTTCCAACGGCTAGTTCTGATAGTTAGCCGTTGGACTCATGGCACACCGGACAGTGAACAGTCACTGTCCGGTGCACACCGGACAGTCCGGTGCACTGTCTGGTACACTGTCCGGTGCACCACTAAAATTCCTTTCTGAAACAGGCGCTCTCGGGTTTCTGCGAAGGCAAGTTTCTTCCCCGGACTAGCCTGGCCCCACCTGGCAGAGGGTGCACCGGACAGTCCGGTGCACACCGGACAGTCCGGTGCCCCAGGGCCAGAAACCCTAACTCTTGTTTTTCAGCTGATTTTCAAATCGGTTTTCGTTCTAACTTGTGAGTGAGTTCTAGAGTGACACCTAGCACTGTATGTGAGTGTGATTGTGCACCAACACTACACTATAACTCTCTTGGTCAAACTACTCATCGACAACCCCTCTTTATAGTATGGCTAAAAGAGAATAAAAGACCTAACTAAATCACGAGTGTCCACATCTCCCTGACACTCGGACTCCGTAGTCCTTCACCTTTTGTTTCGTCGTTTTAGTCGTCGCTTCGAGTTCTTATCTCTGGGATTGTTTTCACCGTTGTAGTACTTCTACCTGTCATGCGACCTAACTTACCATTTGTCTCTGCAAAACACACGTTAGTCACATATAACATTACGTTGTCATTAATCACTAAAACCAACCAGAGGCCTAGATGCTTTCAACTAAACTTATTGCGCTCATGGCGCTTAGAAGTTACGGATGGTGTGTCAGAGCCGGAGGTGGATGGCGGCGAGGAGTCGGTCTCGTAGTAGACCACCTTCCTCATCTTCTTCTTCTTGTCACCGCTCCGACGCGACTTGTGTGAAGAGGATTCCTTCTCCTTCCCTTTCCGTTTGTTGTAGGACTCTCCCGATGGAGCCTTCCCATGGCTTGTAGCGGGCTTCTCGCCGGTCATCATCTCCTTCTGGCGTGATCTCCCGACATCACTTTGAGCGGTTAAGCTCTAATGAAGCACCGGACTCTGATACCAATTGAAAGTCGCCTAGAGGGGGGGTGAATAGGGCGAATCTGAAATTTACAAACTTAATCACAACTACAAGTCGGGTTAGCGTTAGAAATATAAACGAGTCTGAGAGAGGGCGTGAAAAAAAATCGCAAGCGAATAAAGAGTGAGACACAAGGATTTGTTTTACCGAGGTTCGGTTCTAGCAAACCTACTCCCCGTTGAGGTGGTCACAAAGACCGGGTCTCTTTCAACCCTTTCCCTCTCTCAAACGGTCACCTAGACCGAGTGAGCTTCTCTTCTCAATCAATCGGAACACAAAGTTCCCGCAAGGACCACCACACAATTGGTGTCTCTTGCCTCGATTTCAAATGAGTTTGATCGCAAGAAGAATGAGAAAAAGAAGCAATCCAAGTGCAAGAGCTCAAAAGAACACAACAAATCTCTCTCTCTAATCACTAGAGCTTTGTGTGGAGTTGGGAGAGGATTTGATCTATTTGGTTGTGTCTAGAATTGAATGCTAGAGCTCTTGTAAGTAGTTGGAAGGTGGAAAACTTGGATGATTTGAATGTGGGGGTGGTTGGGGTATTTATAGCCCCAACCACCAAACTTGACCGTTGGTGGAGGCTGCTATCGACGGGCGCACCGGACAGTCCGGTGTGCCACCGGACAGTGTCCGGTGTGCCAGCCACGTCACCTGGCCGTTGGGTTCCGACCGTAGGAACTCTGACTTGTGGGCCCGCCTGGCTGTCCGGTGGTGCACCGGACAGGCCCTGTAGGCTGTCCGGTGTGCCACTCGCGCGTGCTCTGCTCCTCTGCACGCGCAGGCGCGCATTTAATGTGTTGCAGTCGACCGTTGCGCGCGAAGTAGCCGTTGCTCCGCTGTCACACCGGACAGTCCGGTGAATTATAGCGGAGCGGATTCCCGAAGATGGCGAGTTCAGAGTTGCTCTCCCTTGGGGCACCGGACACTGTCCGGTGGTGCACCTGAGAGCACCTAGAGGGGGGGTGAATAGGTGATCCTGTAAAACTTGAAATTTAACTCACAAAACTTGATTAGGAGTTAGCACAAATAATGCCAAGTGGCTAGAGAGGAGTCTCAACAAAACACAATAACCACAAGAGATCAATCACAGAAATGGCACAGTGGTTTATCCCGTGGTTCGGCCAAGACCAACGCTTGCCTACTCCACGTTGTGGCGTCCCAACGGACAAGGGTTGCAATCAACCCCTCTCAAGCGGTCTAAAGACCCACTTGAATACCACGGTGTTTTGCTTGCTTTACTATATCTCGTTTGCGAGGAATCTCCACACTTTGGAGCCTCTCGCCCTTACACTTAGATGATCACAAAGAAGCACGGAGTAAGGGAGGGATAAGCAACACACTCAAGACAAGAAATCACAGCAACACCACGCACACAAGTCGCAACAAGAGCTCACAACACAACTCAAAGAGTACACAACTCAACTAGAGCTCTAATTGCTATCGCAAGGAATCAAAAGCGCGGAATCGATGTCTTAGTCCTTAGGAATGCTTGGTGTCCTCCTCCATGCGCCTAGGGGTCCCTTTTATAGCCCCAAGGCAGCTAGGAGCTGTTGAGAGCATTCCAGGAAGACAATTCTTGCCTTCTGTCGCCTGGCGCATCGGACAGTCCGGTGCACCACCGGACACTGTCCGGTGCGGATTTCTTTCCTTCTGTGGCATAGCCGATCGTTGGCGCCTGGGAGCCGTTGGCGCACCGGACACTGTCCGGTGCACACCAGACAGTCCGGTGCCCCCTCCCGACAATAGGCTCGGCCACGTGTCTCGCGCAGATCGCGCAGCTGACCGTTGGCCCGGCCGACCGTTGGCTCACCGGACAGTCCGGTGCACACCGGACAGTCCGGTGAATTATAGCTGTACACCGCCGATGAAATCCCGAGAGCAGCGAGTTCGCAAGAGCCAGCCTGGCGCACCGGACACTGTCCGGTGCACCACTGGACAGTCCGGTGCACCCAGACAGAGCTGGCTTTGGCTGAAACAAAGCTATCTCTCTCCAATTTGATTTCTCCTGTTTCCAGCACTTAGACACAATACATTAGTCCACAAAACAATGTACTAAGTCTAGAAACATACCTTTTGACTTGATTTGTACTTTATCCACCATTTGACACTTAGGCACTTGTGTTGGACACTAAATCACCAAAACACTTAGAAATGGCCTAAGGGCACATTTCCCTTTCGATCTCCCCCTTTTTGGTGATTTATGCCAACATAATAAAAAGCAACTAAACGAAGTGCATCATCGCTACAAATGAGAACTCAAAATTGTTTTGATTCAAATTTGGCATATATGGATCATTCTTTGCCACCACTTGGTTTGTTTTTGCAAATCAACCTCAAATTCCTATCTCTAAGTCAAAAACACTTGTTGAGACATAACAAGAGTTGTTCCAAGAGAAATTGATCAAAGATTTCAAAAACTCCCCCTTTTTTCCACAATTAAGCCTTCTCCCCACAAGAGACCAACTTTTGACAAAAGAGACAACAAGAGAGTTTTGACAAATCAAAAAGCTCTATTCTAAAACTCCCCCTTTTTCCACAATTAAGCCTTCTCCCCACAAGAGACCAACTTTTGACAAAAGAGACAACAAGAGAGTTTTGACAAATCAAAAAGCTCTATTCTACTATTTTCAAAATTTCTCAAGTGGTAGCTGATCTATTTATTGCTTTGGCCTTATTTTCTCCCCCTTTGGCATCAAGCACCAAAACGGGATCAATTTTGGCCCTATAACCCCATTGCCTCACCAAAATCTTCAACTGAGAGTAAAAGGCAATAAGATCATAAAGATGAACTTGGAATAAGTTACCCTCTCATCGAAGTGCAGTGGAAGTCTTGCATGGTCCAAGTCCACCTTTTCCCTTTCAATCCTCCTTAGAGACTAAATCAAGCAAACTCAAGCACATGGTTAGTCTCAAAGGGTCAAGTTGTAACACATCTCCCCCTAAATATGTGCATCACTTTGCAACGGACTTGTGAGGTCCGGGGAGTGCTTGTACAACTTGAGCACCATAAATAAGCAACAAAATGCATGAGGAACATGATCAAAGGCATAGACACATGTATGCTATAAATCAATCCAAGTTCCGCGAATCTAAGACATTTAGCTCACTACGCAACTTGCAAAAGGTCTGCTCATCTAAAGGCTTGGTAAAGATATCGGCTAGCTGGTTCTCGGAGCTAACATGAAACACTTCGATATCTCCCTTTTGCTGGTGATCCCTCAAAAAGTGATGTCGGATGTCTATGTGCTTTGTGCGGCTGTGTTCAACAGGATTCTCCGCCATACGGATAGCACTCTCATTATCACATAGGAGTGGGACTTTGCTCATATTGTAGCCAAAGTCCCTGAGGGTTTGCCTCATCCAAAGTAGTTGCGCGCAACACTGTCCTGCGGCAACGTACTCGACCTCAGCGGTGGATAGGGCAACAGAAGTTTGTTTCTTAGAACTCCATGACACCAGGGACCTTCCTAAGAATTGGCACGTCCCCGATGTACTCTTCCTATCGACCTTACATCCAGCATAGTCGGAGTCTGAATATCCAATCAAGTCAAAGGTAGACCCCTTTGGATACCAGATCCCGAAACAAGGCGTAGCGACTAAATATCTAAGAATTCGCTTCACAGCCACTAAGTGACACTCCTTAGGATCAGATTGAAATCTAGCACACATGCATACACTAAGCATAATATCCGGTCTACTAGCACATAAATAAAGTAACGACCCTGTCATAGACCGGTATGCCTTTTGATCAACGGACTTACCTCCTTTGTTGAGGTCGGTGTGTCCGTCGGTTCCCATTGGAGTATTTGCGGGCTTGGCGTCCTTCATCCCAAACCGCTTGATCAAGTCTTGCGTGTACTTGGTTTGAGAGATGAAGGTTCCATCCTTGAGTTGCCTCACTTGGAACCCAAGGAAGTAGCTTAACTCGCCCATCATCGACATCTCGAATTTCTGAGTCATCACCCTGCTAAACTCTTCACAAGACTTTTGGTTAGTAGAACCAAATATTATGTCATCGACATAAATTTGGCACACAAAAAGATCACCATCACAAGTCTTAGTAAAAAGAGTTGGATCGGCTTTCCCAACCTTGAAAGCATTAGCAATTAAAAAGTCTCTAAGGCATTCATACCATGCTCTTGGGGCTTGCTTAAGTCCATAGAGCGCCTTAGAGAGCTTACACACGTGGTCGGGGTACCGTTCATCCTCGAAGCCAGGGGGTTGCTCCACGTACACCTCCTCCTTGATTGGCCCGTTGAGGAAAGCGCTCTTCACATCCATTTGGAACAACCTGAAAGAATGGTGAGCGGCATATGCTAGCAAAATACGAATGGACTCTAGCCTAGCCACAGGAGCAAAAGTTTCCTCAAAGTCCAAACCTGCGACTTGGGCATAACCTTTTGCCACAAGTCGTGCCTTGTTCCTTGTCACCACCCCGTGCTCGTCTTGTTTGTTGCGGAACACCCACTTGGTTCCCACAACATTTTGCTTGGGACGAGGCACCAGTGTCCAAACTTCATTTCTTTTGAAGTTGTTGAGCTCCTCCTGCATGGCCAACACCCAGTCCGGATCTAGCAAGGCCTCTTCTACCCTGAAAGGCTCAATAGAAGAGACAAAGGAGTAATGCTCACAAAAATTAACTAATCGAGATCGAGTAGTTACTCCCTTGCTAATATCACCCAAAATTTGATCGACGGGATGATCCCTTTGAATCATTGCTCGAACTTGGGTTGGGGGTGCCGGTTGCGCTTCTTCCTCCATTACATGATCATCTTGTGCTCCCCCTTGATCACACGGCTCTTGTTCATCATCTTGAGTTGGGGGTTGCACCTTTGTTGAGGAAGAAGGTTGATCTCGCTCATCTTGTTCCTGTGGCCGCACATCTCCAATCGCCATGGTGCATATTGCAGCCGTTGGAACTTCTTCTTCATCTACATCATCAAAATCAACAACTTGCTCTCTTGGAGAGCCATTAGTTTCATCAAATACAACGTCGCTAGAGACTTCAACCAAACCCGATGATTTGTTGAAGACTCTATACGCCTTTGTATTTGAGTCATAACCTAACAAAAAACCTTCTACGGCTTTGGGAGCAAATTTGGAGTTCCTACCCTTCTTCACTAGAATGTAGCATTTACTCCCAAAAACTCGGAAATACGAAACATTGAATTTGTTACCGGTTAGTAGCTTGTATGACGTCTTCTTGAGGAGGCGATGAAGGTAGACCCTATTGATGGCGTGGCAAGCCGTGTTCACGGCTTCCGACCAAAAGCGCTCGGGGGTCTTGAACTCTCCAAGCATCGTCCTTGCCATGTCTATAAGCGTCCTGTTCTTCCTCTCTACCACACCATTTTGCTGTGGTGTGTAGGGAGCAGAGAACTCGTGCTTGATCCCTTCCTCCTCAAGGTACTCCTCCACTTGAAGGTTCTTGAACTCGGACCCATTGTCACTCCTTATCTTCTTCACTTTGAGCTCAAACTCGTTTTGAGCTCTCCTTAGGAAGCGCTTGAGGGTCCCTTGGGTTTCAGATTTTTCCTGCAAAAAGAATACCCAAGTGAAGCGGGAAAAGTCATCAACAATAACTAGACCATACTTACTTCCTCCTATGTTTAGATAAGCGACGGGTCCGAAGAGGTCCATATGTAGCAGCTCCAGAGGTCTTGATGTGGTCATCACATTCTTGCTGTGATGCGCTCCTCCCACTTGTTTACCTGCTTGACAAGCTGCACAAGGTCTATCTTTTTCGAAAGTTACATTGGTTAGACCTATCACGTGTTCTCCCTTTAGAAGCTTGTGAAGGTTCTTCATCCCCACATGTGCTAAGCGGCGATGCCACAGCCAGCCCATGCTAGTCTTAGCAATTAAGCATGCATCTAGACCGGCCTCCTCTTTTGCAAAATCAACTAAGTAAAGTTTGCCGTCTAATACACCCTTAAAAGCTAGTGAACCATCACTTCTTCTAAAGACAGACACATCTACATTTGTGAATAGACAATTATATCCCATATTGCATAATTGACTAACAGATAACAAATTATATCCAAGAGACTCAACTAAAAACACATTAGATATAGAGTGCTCGGATGAAATAGCAATTTTACCTAACCCTTTTACCTTTCCTTGATTCCCATCACCGAATATTATTGAATCTTGGGAATCCTTGTTTTTGACGTAGGAGGTGAACATCTTCTTCTCCCCCGTCATATGGTTTGTGCATCCGCTGTCGATAATCCAGCTTGAACCCCCGGATGCATAAACCTGCAAGGAAAATTTAGGCTTGGGTCTTAGGTACCCAACTCATGTTGGGTCCTACAAGGTTAGCACAAATATCCTTAGGGACCCAAATGCAAGTTTTGTCTCCCTTGCATTTTGCCCCTAATTTTCTAGCAACTATCTTCCTATCCTTTCTACAAATAGCAAAGGAAGCATTTAAAGCATGATATATTGTAGAGGGTTCATTAACTTTCCTAGGAACATTAACAACATTTCTCCTAGGCATATGAACAAAATATCTCCTAGACATATCTCTACCATGCATATAGGAAGAACTAGAAGCAAACATGGCATGAGAGTCAAAAGCATCATAAGCATTACAACTCCTATAAGACTGTCTTCTATCATGGTACATAAAAGCATGGTTCTTTTTAGCACTATTTGACATAGGGGGCCTTCCCTTTCTCCTTGATGGAGATGGGTGCCTTATGGCTCGTTAAGTCCTTGGCTTCCCTCTTGAAGCCAAGTCCATCCTTAATTGAGGGGTGTCTACCAATCGTGTAGGCATCCCTTGCAAATTTTAGTTTATCAAAATCACTCTTGCTAGTCTTAAGTTGGGCATTAAGACTAGCCAATTCATCATTCAGTTTGGAAATTGAAACTAGGTGTTCACTACAAGCATCAATGTCAAAATCTTTACACCTATTGCAAATCATAACATGTTCTACACAAGAGTTAGATTTACTAGCTATTTCTAACTTAGCATTCAAACCATCATTTATGTTCCTCAAGCTAGAAATTGTCTCGTGGCAAGAAGATAATTCACAAGAAAGCATTTCATTTCTTTTAACTTCTAAAGCATGAGATTTTTGTGCCTCTACAAATTTGGCATGTTCTTCATATAAAAGGTCCTCTTGTTTTTCTAAAAGTCTATCCTTTTCATTCAAGGCATCAATCAATTCATTAATCTTATCTACTTTAGTTCTATCAAATCCCTTGAACAAACTAGAGTAATCTATTTCTTCATCACTAGACTCATCATCACTAGAAGAATCATAAGTGGCATTGTTTTGATTACATACCTTCTTCTCCTTCGCCATGAGGCATGTATGACGCTCGTTGGGGAAGAGGGATGACTTGTTGAAGGCGGTGGCGGCGAGTCCTTCATTGTCGGAGTCGGATGACGAACAATCCGAGTCCCACTCCTTGCCAAGGTGTGCCTCGCCCTTAGCCTTTTTATATGCCTTCTTCTTCTCCCTCTTGTTCTCCTGTTCCTGGTCACTATCATTATCAGGGCAGTTAGCGATAAAATGACCAATCTTACCACACTTGAAGCATGAGCGCTTCCCCTTTGTCTTGGTCTTGCTTGGCTGCCCCTTGTGACCCTTTAGCGCCGTCTTGAAGCGCTTGATGATGAGAGCCATCTCTTCATCATTTAGCCCTGCCGCCTCAACTTGTGCCTCCTTGCTTCTTGTTGCCTTGAGAGCAAAGGGTTGAGGCTCATTGATTGGACCATTCAATGCGTCGTCCACGTATCTCGCCTCCTTGATCATCATTCGCCCGCTCACGAACTTCCCAAGAACTTCCTCAGGCGACATCTTGGTGTACCTAGGATTTTCACGAATATTGTTCACCAGATGTGGATCAAGTACAGTAAAGGACCTTAGCATTAGGCGAACGACGTCGTGGTCCGTCCATCGCGTGCTTCCGTAGCTCCTTATTTTGTTGATGAGGGTCTTGAGCCAGTTGTATGTTTGGGTTGGCTCCTCGCCCCTTATCATTGCAAATCTCCCGAGCTCGCCCTCTACCAACTCCATCTTGGTGAGCAAGGTTACGTCATTCCCCTCATGAGAGATCTTGAGGGTGTCCCAGATCTGCTTGGCATTGTCCAAGCCGCTCACCTTATGGTACTCGTCCCTGCACAAAGAGGCTAACAACACAGTAGTAGCTTGTGCATTCTTATGAATCTATTCATTAATGAATATAGGACTATCCGAGCTATCAAATTTCATTCCATTCTCAACAATCTCCCATATACTTGGATGGAGAGAGAACAGGTGACTACGCATTTTGTGACTCCAAAATCCGTAGTCCTCCCCATCAAAGTGTGGAGGTTTGCCAAGAGGGATGAAAAGCAAATGTGCATTTGAGCTATGCGGAATACGAGAGTAATCGAAAGAAAAGTTCGAATTAACCGTCTTTCTTTTGTCGTAGTCGTTGTCGTCGTTGTCCTTTTGGGAAGAAGTGGACTCATCGCTGTCGTCGTAGTAGACAATCTCCTTGATGCGTCTTGTCTTCTTCTTCTTCCCATCTTTGCGTTTGTGGCCCGAGCCCGAGTCGGTAGGCTTGTCATCCTTGGGCTCGTTGACGAAGGACTCCTTCTCCTTATCATTGATCACAATCCCCTTACCCTTAGGATCCATCTCTTCGGGCGGTTAGTCCCTTTCTTGAAGAGAACGGCTCCGATACCAATTGAGAGCACCTAGAGGAGGGTGAATAGGTGATCCTATAAAACTTGAAATTTAACTCACAAAACTTGATTAGGAGTTAGCACAAATAATGCCAAGTGGCTAGAGAGGAGTCTCAACAAAACACAATAACCACAAGAGATCAATCACAGAAATGGCACAGTGGTTTATCCCGTGGTTCGGCCAAGACCAACGCTTTCCTACTCCACGTTGTGGCGTCCCAACGGACAAGGGTTGCAATCAACCCCTCTCAAGCGGTCCAAAGACCCACTTGAATACCACGGTGTTTTGCTTGCTTTACTATATCCCGTTTGCGAGGAATCTCCACACTTTGGAGCCTCTCGCCCTTACACTTAGATGATTACAAAGAAGCACGGAGTAAGGGAGGGATAAGAAACACACTCAAGACAAGAAATCACAGCAACACCACGCACACAAGTCGCAACAAGAGCTCACAACACAACTCAAAGAGTACACAACTCAACTAGAGCTCTAATTGCTATCGCAAGGAATCAAAAGCGCGGAATCAATGTCTTAGTGCTTAGGAATGCTTAGAGAATGCTTGGTGTCCTCCTCCATGCGCCTAGGGGTCCCTTTTATAGCCCCAAGGCAGCTAGGAGCCGTTGAGAGCATTCCAGGAAGGCAATTCTTGCCTTCTGTCGCCTGGCGCACCGGACAGTCCGGTGCACCACCGGACACTGTCCGGTGCAGATTTCTTTCCTTCTGTGGCGTAGCCGACCGTTGGCGCCTGGGAGCCGTTGGCGCACCGGACACTGTCCGGTGCACACCGGACAGTCCGGTGCCCCCTGCAGACCGTTTGCTCGGCCACATGTCTCGCGCAGATCGCGCAGCTGACCGTTGGCTCGGCCGACCGTTGGCTCACCGGACAGTCCGGTGCACACCGGACAGTCCGGTGAATTATAGTCGTACGCCGCCGATGAAATCCCGAGAGCAGCGAGTTCGCAAGAGCCAGCCTGGCGCACCGGACACAGTCCGGTGCACCACCGGACAGTCCAGTGCACCCAGACAGAGCTGGCTTTGGCTGAAACAAAGCTATCTCTCTCCAATTTGATTTCTCCTGTTTCCAGCACTTAGACACAATACATTAGTCCACAAAACAATGTACTAAGTCTAGAAACATACCTTTTGACTTGATTTGTACTTTGTCCACCATTTGACACTTAGGCACTTGTGTTGGACACTAAATCACCAAAACACTTAGAAATGGCCTACGGGCACATTTCCCTTTCAGCACCGGACAGTCCGGTGAATTATAGCGGAGCTCCTCTGAAAATTCCCGAAGGTGAAGAGTTGGGCGTCGAGTTCCCTGGTGCACCAGACACTGTCCGGTGGTGCACCGGACACTGTCTGGTGGCACACCGGACAGTCCGGTGCGCCAAACCAGGGGACACTTCGGTATACTTGGCTCCTTTGTTTTGAACCCCTATTCTTTGACTTGTATTGGTTTGTTGTGAACCTTTGGCACCTGTGAAGACTTGTGGACTAGAGCAAACTAGTTAGTTCAATAATTTGTGTTGGCCAATTCAACCACCAAAATCATTTAGGAAAAAGGTGTAAGCCTATTTCCCTTTCAGTCATCAGTCCGCCTGGGGTTAGCATTTTGTCAGGAAGCAACGCCTGTCGTTGTCTCAGGTGCGAGGCTAACGCCCGACATGTCCCCCGCAGGGGTGCCGGCGCCGTCAACTTGCTCTGGTCCGACAGCCGACGAGGTGCTGCCTCTTGCCTGGCCATGGTTGCCCCGTCTCCGTCTCCTTCGGTGTCACACCCAGTTTTGAAGGTAAACCGAATGCGAACCATGTACGTGCCAGGATCAGAAATTCACGTACACAGTGATTACATAAATGACTCATCATAGCACAATGCTTCGAATTACAATAAAGAGTAAGTAATAATATTACAGACTAGAGCCATTTACATAATATAAATCAAAGTACACAGAATCGAAATGTAGCAAACGTAAACAACCCACCACAGGCAGCTGACTGGGGGAGGTCGCTAGCCTAATCCTCGAACTCGTCGACGTCCTGGAACTCCTGGAGATCTGCCTCGACGCCTTCTTTACCTGAGCATAGATTGCACCAAAGGCAACCTGGTGTTTTGTGAAAGCAAGGGTGAGTACACATCAACGTACTCAGCAAATGTCCCGTTTGGCTGTAGTGGACTAGCTTTATGTGGGGTTAAGTCAAGCAGTTGCTTTTAGTTGGTCAGGTTATTATTACTAGTAGAAAGCCAAGTTTTAGCATTAACCCAAGTTCTTAACCGTAAGTACCCTTTCCAAATGGAAAGAATACCACTTACCATTACCATAAGCATGATCATAACCATCCTCATCATCATCTGTAAACCAACCATCTCTGATCGAAGTATCTAATCAATGTGTCTCTAATCAATGGAGCTCCGTTGGCCGCTCATAACCGTGAGCACGGCTGATATATCAGTTTCATAACACTCTGTAGAGGTTGCGCACTTTACCCACAAGTCGTGATTCCCTCTCTAGCCCGGGCTTGCAAGACCCTTATTCACTTCCAAGGTGAATGGCCAGGGATTCACTACGAAGCCTTTACAAAGATTCCCTGAGGCTGTAGCCGCCCGTTAGGTTTCCTAAATGCACCGCACTCCTCCCCAAGGGGCGAACCAACCTTGGCAGAGCGAGCCGCATACACCAAGCCCCATTAACGGCACGACGGCGAAGCGAACTACACCCCAGTTCCTCTAATTATTCAGCTAAGGGCATCCCATTCCACCCTCATGATTGCACTGTTTTCCCGGGCGGTCATCCAACGAACAGGTCCTTACGGAGAGGCACTCGAGAAACCGCTTGAGCCCCCTAAAGTATCACCAGTCCAATATCATAATCATAGAGACAACATCGTATCATAAGTGTTCACATCATGTTCATTGATTAAAGTAAAGCAATAGCATGAAGCTAACCATAGTAACCCAAAAGGTAATCAAGGACAAGGTAAATACAAAGTTAGTCAATCCTTAGGTTGATCATGGTATGCGGGTTGATGAATTATAAAGTAAATGGGACATAATAGGTCAGAGGACACTTGCCTTCACCAAACAGATGCTCAGGGTCTTCGACCTTGTAGAACTCGAAGAGCTGGGTTATTTGGTTGCCGAAGCTTGACCGTCGATTCCTCGAAGCTTAGAAACGAACCGCGATCTAATCGCAACGCGACGCGAAGACGAACAGGCACAAGCAAACAAACATATACATATGCATAAGAACATTACACCATACAAGATAAAATGTTATAAAAGCGAGCAATATAAAATAGAGAGCGCCTCTACGGTTACGCGAGGAAAAGAACCACGATAGTCGAAGCTACGGTCGAGGGGTTAGCGCGTTTACGTTAAACAAGTACTAATTAGAACATCCAATTCAACATAATTATATTAATTGATA
The DNA here is from genome assembly GCF_902167145.1 of Zea mays. Classification (NCBI taxonomy): domain Eukaryota; kingdom Viridiplantae; phylum Streptophyta; class Magnoliopsida; order Poales; family Poaceae; genus Zea; species Zea mays. Next base: position 22,897,115 of record NC_050102.1, on the reverse strand, counting down.
TTAATCAAATGTAAATTAATACTACTACTTAGTTTTGACTAACTTACTATTTTAATAGTTGACAGTTAAGCAAGTAACTTAATGAATATGAGCAATTCTAAGCGAGACGAATTAACGACGCACGACGTGCAAACATGATGTGCGCAACGCGCGGACACAAACGACTTAGCGCGCGGACAACGCGCGATACGCGCGAACGGCACGCGGCAAGGCGCGCGACACACGTGAACGGCACACGACAACGCGTGCGAACAACACGCGCAACACTCGCGAACGAAACGCGACGACGTGCGCCAAACAGCACCGCGACACGCACGGACCGACATGCTAAACTAATAATTAAACAACGTGATTAAACTAAATAGTTATTAATAAATAACATTTCAGTTAAGGTTAATCATATTGGTGACTAATTATAAATGCGCAAATCGAATTCCTAAATTAGGTTTTTTAATTTAAACGTCGTTCTAGTAGCCACTGGTTAAACAAACGTTTAACTAAATTAAATAAAATATGCAAAAATTGGGATAAATATTTCTAAATTAAAATAATTTTAATACGAATCTAACGCAACTTGAATGGATCGAATCGGGTTTAAAACGCAAAAGTTATGAATGTTTTAAACCATACTGTAATTCGCGCGGACTAAATTTACGAGACTGTCATCGTCTTTTTTCTCTCATCTTCTTCCTCCCATCCATGGAAGAGAGAGGAGGGGAAGAGGAGGGGGCTGCGCAGGGGAGGTCGTGGTTGGGCCGGCCGGGGTTGGGCGCGGCCGCACGGGGCGCGAGGGGCGCGGCCACCACTGCCGGGGAGGGGTGTGCGCGGGCGTGGGGCGCGGGAGCGCGAGCGCCGCCGTCGGCCACCGCCGCCACCGCCGGGAGGGGGAAAGGGACGCCGCCAGGGAGGGGAAACGGAGGGGGGAGGGGCGCCGCCACCGGGGAAGGTGAGGGGAGAGTGGGAGAGGCTCTGCACGGACGGGAAAACGAAGAAACCCTAGGTGCAACAATGGAGGTTCTCACCGGGGAAGAAGACCCTCGCCGGAGCCGAGAGGAAATCCATCGATTGCCGAAGATTCGGGGATTCAAATGACGAACCGAACGCGCTGCGACGAAGCCCTCGACGAGACGAACGCAGCGGTACCCTCGGATTCGGCAGACGATGCACGGATTGGGAGTAATTGCTCGCCGGAGTTGTCGCCGGAATTGGAACCGCCCCGAACTTCAGCGAGCAATACCGGGAGCTAGGGATTGGATTTGGAGAAAATGTTTCGTGTTATGGAACGGGCTCGACGAGATGAAGCCGGAAATGTATATATATCTAGGGTTTGGATGAGATGAAAATTCGGTTAAAATTCGGATTTTACTATTTTTAATATTCGGAAAAGCCTAGAAATCCATATTTTGTGCTCCAAATATTATATATGCTTTCAAAAATTCCAGAAAAATTCCTATAAATGTTTTGGCACCTATTGAACTCAAAAAACATAATTAGAATTTCTAAAAACATTTTGAAGTTCCTAAAATAAATAGATTTTGGTTTCCAGAAAATAGAAAAATATTCCGAAAATTATGAAAATTTATCGAGCGTTTCTATAAGATATGTTAACATGTTTCAAACACATTTTGCACTTAGAAACACCATGCAACGACATGAATGCAACAACCAGAGTGCCTCTAGGGCTCATTCCACTAGGTTTACGCTAATATAAAACAAAATGATTCTCCATTTTTAGGGAAAAGAGAAAGGAAAGCGAAGAACTGAAAGAGTAACACCTGAATTTGGTGGATATTAGAAAAGAAATTTTTTACCCCCAAATTCAGGGTGTTACAAATCTAACCCCCTTAACAGAATCTCGTCCTCGAGATTTAAGAAGAGGCTAGCAAGAAAATGAGATTGGTTCATTAGTCTTTCATAGCTTTTTCCAACTCAAAGTTGACTCCGTCAGCTTGACTTGTGGATTGGTTGCTTTGACCATCAGATGCTTGAGACTGATTGATGCAATTCTTGAGGATCTCTTGGACCTATGGGTTAGGACCCACACATGCTTCCGCTGCGCCACTTTGATCTTGCTGGCTGATGTTGATCGCATTGTCTTCATTGGGGTTAGCGGCTAACCCCCTTAACAGGAGCGTTGATACACACTTCATGAAGATGCTGTCGACTCTAATCTTGACTGATTTGGAGGAGTTGGAGGTTGCCAAATGGACAGGTGCAAGAGGAAAGAATTGCGAGAAAAGGTAAGTATAGACGGATTAGAGAGAGAGCAGGGGGAGAACCCAACTACTTAACTCTATGGCACTCACCCAGTAAACAGATTCCATTGCAGTCCAAGGGCCACAACACATCAACACTCATTCCAAAGAAGCAAATCAGCCATAGCAGAAGGACAAACATCATGAGCACACATCAACAAACATCCCATTGCTATACGTTCCTTTTAATTAAATGGTGGTCTTTCCTCTAAGGTCAACAAAAGGCAAGGGGAATAATAAGACATGGAGGGTAGGGGCATGAGCATAATAAAGGATGGAGCTAAAGCAATGATTGTAACCGACAAGGGAGAGAATGCAACCAAGGTCAGGATAGGTAAAACACCATTCTCAAATCGAGATGGAAAAGATGATATTTCAAAAGGTAGGCATAAGATAACATCATGGAAAGATCTAGAGATTACAAAGGTAAGGGAGGTGAAAGGCAAAAACACACCAAAAGATAGAGTTAGGACAAGACTTGCAACGCGACAGAGGAAAAATGGAATGAACAAGAGCGGGATAGGCAAGACATCACTCTTGAAATGAAATGGGAGAGGAGGCTTTAAAATGCAGGTGCAAGATAAGCATCATGGTAAAGATCAAGGGATGACAAGGGTTAAGGTGATAACAGACACACACAACCAAGGATGTATTTTAGACAAAACTTGTGAGGCATCAAAGAAGGGGAAGCAATCAATGATGAAGTAGGTGAGGCATTATCCTCAAACAGCGATGAAAAAGAGCAGGCTTTAAAGGGTAGGTTCAAGATAAGCATGTGGGCAAGGGCATAGGTATCACGAGGGTTTAAAGGTAATAATGGACAAGGATGTAGAAGAGGAGGTAAATGGGTACAAGAACCAAGGATATAAATACCACAGAGGGTGGAATTAAGACAGGACGTGCAAGTGAAAAAAGGGTACGTCCGAGGGCCAGATGGGTAAACTGCCACTCTCAAATTGAGGTGGAAGAGAGGAGATTTTTTTAAAGAGCAAGAATAAAGATAAGTGTCAAGGCAAGACCGATGGATGACAAGGTAATGGTGATAGCAAATAAAACACACAACAAAGGATGAAATTAAGACAAGACTTGTAAGGCGACAAGAAGTGAAAAGAAATCAAGGGAGAGATGGGTAACTCGCAACTCTCAAACTTTCTCAAAATAAAGGAGAGGCTTTTAAAGGATAAGTTTAAGGTAAGCATTTAGGTAGATGACATAAATATCGCAAGGGTCAAAGGCGATAACAGACAAGAGTATAGGAGAAAAGGTGAAGGCATAGAAGAGCCAGTGTTATAAGTACAATAAAGAATGGAGGTATGTCAAGGCTTACACGCGGTAAAGAATAGGACGTTGCCAAGGATAAGATAAGTAAAATACCGTTCCCAAATTGGGATAGGAGATTGGAGATTTTAGATAACAAAAATAATGTAATCACCAAGGTAAGATTGAGAGATGGGATAGGTGGAGGCAGTAACAAACAAAAGCACAACAAAGGACAAAGTTACAAACTCGCAAGCCAAAGAAGAGGATGCGACCAAGGTAAAGATAGGTAAAGTATAGCTCTCAGAATAAGACAGGAGAGAGGTGATTTTAAAGGGCAGGTATGAGACAAACATCAAGTAAGATATATAGGTGTCAAAGGTTAAGGTGATAATAATGAAAAGCATAAGGATAGAGTTTAGGCAAGACTCGCTAGGTGGCGAAGTGGAGAAAACAGTCAAGGGTAAGATAGGTAAGGTTGCAACATAATGGTTGAAGTAAAGAAAATTAATTACCAAGTGGAGTTACAAGGAGACAACAAGATTACCAAGGATATGCAAAATAAAATGACCGCTCATGGATCATGAAGAAACAAAGGTGGTTAAGAGTATGTAAACTGAAAGGTTTTAAACAGACATTGGGGTACAAAGGTAAGCATTTATATAAAAAGTAAAAGTATGCAAGATTACGAAGGTGCGAGCATACCAAGACCAAGGGAGTACGAATTACCGAAAGATAGCGACTTAGCAACATAATAGGAAAGGGTCTCGAAAGACAGGATGATGATGGACATATAAACTGAAATGTTTAAGTAGGCAGTAGAAATTCATATGTAAGTATTTGAAACAAGAGTATTTAAGAATCTAGGGTACGAGCATGTCAATAACAAAATGGAATAGAGATGGTCAAATAGTAGCAATTTAATAATGGATGAGGAAAGAGTCCCAAAAGACTAAAGGCTATGGTCAGGGGGCATCTACAAAGATGTAGCAAGCACAAGATGAGATCAGATCTAATAGATTGAGAGAAGTATAGACCATACTAGAATAAAATACTTTTTGGCAAGGGGGCATATAGGAGCACAACATAGAATTAGTTGAGGTGACTAATATTTTGAAGCAGAATCAAGGATGAGATGAAGTAATAATCAATAAGTCCTTAAAACGGTCAATGCTACTCTAGGTCAGCGGTCCTACAGTCAGCACGGCTTTGATACCACTTATGTCACACCCGATTTTGAAGGTAAACCGAATGCGAACCATGTACGTGCCAGGATCAGAAATTCACGTACACAATGATTACATAAATGACTCATCATAGCACAATGCTTCGAATTACAATAAAGAGTAAGTAATAATATTACAGACTAGAGCCATTTACATAATATAAATCAAAGTACACAGAATCGAAATGTAGCCAACGTAAACAACCCACCACAGGCAGCTGACTGGGGGAGGTCGCTAGCCTAATCCTCGAACTCGTCGACGTCCTGGAACTCCTGGAGATCCGCCTCGACGCCTTCTTTACCTGAGCATAGATTGCACCAAAGGCAACCTGGTGTTTTGTGAAAGCAAGGGTGAGTACACATCAACGTAGTCAGCAAATGTCCTGTTTGGCTGTAGTGGACTAGCTTTATGTGGGGTTAAGTCAAGCAGTTGCTTTTAGTTGGTCAGGTTATTATTACTAGTAGAAAGCCAGGTTTTAGCATTAACCCAAGTTCTTAACCCAAAGTACCCTTTCCAAATGGAAAGAATACCACTTACCATTACCATAAGCATGATCATAACCATCCTCATCGTCGTCTGTAAACCAACCATCTCTGATCGAAGTATCTAATCAATGTGTCTCTAATCAATGGAGCTCCCTTGGCCGCTCATAACCGCGAGCACGGCTGATATATCAGTTTCATAACACTCTGCAGAGGTTGCGCACTTTACCCACAAGTCGTGATTCCCTCTCTAGCCCGGGCTTGCAAGACCCTTATTCACTTCCAAGGTGAATGGCCAGGGATTCACTACGAAGCCTTTACAAAGATTCCCTGAGGTTGTAGCCGCCCGTTAGGTTTCCTAAATGCACCGCACTCCTCCCCAAGGGGCGAACCAACCTTGGCAGAGCGAGCCGCATACACCGAGCCCCATTAACGGCACGACGGCGAAGCGAACTACACCCCAGTTCCTCTAATTATTCAGCTAAGGGCATCCCATTCCACCCTCATGATTGCACTGTTTTCCCGGGCGGTCATCCAACGAACAGGTCCTTACGGAGAGGCACTCGAGAAACCGCTTGAGCCCCCTAAAGTATCACCAGTCCAATATCATAATCATAGAGACAACATCGTATCATAAGTGTTCACATCATGTTCATTGATTAAAGTAAAGCAATAGCATGAAGCTAACCATAGTAACCCAAAAGGTAATCAAGGACAAGGTAAATACAAAGTTAGTCAATCCTTAGGTTGATCATGGTATGCGGATTGATGAATTATAAAGTAAATGGGACATAATAGGTCAGAGGACACTTGCCTTCACCAAACAGATGCTCAGGGTCTTCGACCTTGTAGAACTCGAAGAGCTGGGTTATTTGGTTGCCGAAGCTTGACTGTCGATTCCTCGAAGCTTAGAAACGAACCGCGATCTAATCGCAACGCGACGCGAAGACGAACATGCACAAGCAAACAAACATATACATATGCATAAGAACATTACACCATACAAGATAAAATATTATAAAAGCGAGCAATATAAAATAGAGAGCGCCTCTACGGTTACGCGAGGAAAAGAACCACGATAGTCGAAGCTACGGTCGAGGGGTTAGCGCGTTTACGTTAAACAAGTACTAATTAGAACATCCAATTCAACATAATTATATTAATTGATATTAATCAAATGTAAATTAATACTACTACTTAGTTTTGACTAACTTACTGTTTTAATAGTTGACAGTTAAGCAAGTAACTTAATGAATATGAGCAATTCTAAGCGAGACGAATTAACGACGCACGACGTGCAAACACGATGTGCGCAACGCGCGGACACAAACGACTTAGCGCGCGGACAACGCGCGATACGCGCGAACGGCACGCGGCAAGGCGCGCGACACACGCGAACGGCACACGACAACGCGTGCGAACAACACGCGCAACACTCGCGAACGAAACGCGACGACGTGCGCAAAACAGCACCGCGACACGCGCGGAGCGACATGCGAAACTAATAATTAAACAACGTGATTAAACTAAATAGTTATTAATAAATAACATTTCAGTTAAGGTTAATCATATTGGTGACTAATTATAAATGCGCAAATCAAATTCCTAAATTAGGTTTTTAAATTTAAACGTCGTTCTAGCAGCCACCGGTTAAACAAACGTTTAACTAAATTAAATAAAATGTGCAAAAATTGGGATAAATATTTCTAAATTAAAATAATTTTAATACGAATCTAACGCAACTTGAATGGATCGAATCGGGTTTAAAACGCAAAAGTTATAAATGTTTTAAACCATACTGTAATTCGCGCGGACTAAATTTACAAGACTGTCATCGTCTTCTTCCTCTCATCTTCTTCCTCCCATCCATGGAAGAGAGAGGAGGGGAAGAGGAAGGGGCTGCGCAGGGGAGGTCGTGGTTGGGCCGACCAGGGTTGGGCGCGGCCGCACGGGGCGCGAGAGGCGCGGCCACCACTGCCGGGGAGGGGTGCGCGCGGGCGTGGGGCGCGGGAGCGCGAGCGCCGCCCTCGGCCACCGCCGGGAGGGGGAAAGGGACGCCGCCAGGGAGGGGAAACGGAGGGGGAGGGGTGCCGCCGCCGGGGAAGGTGAGGGGAGAGTGGGAGAGGCTCTGCACGGATGGGAAAACGAAGAAACGAAGAAACCCTAGGTGCAACAATGGAGGTTCTCACCGGGGAAGAAGACCCTCGCCGGAGCCGAGAGGAAATCCGTCGATTGCCGAAGATTCGGAAATCCAAACGACGAACCGAACGCGCTGCGACGAAGCCCTCGACGAGACGAACGCACCGGTACCCTCGGATTCGGCAGACGATGCACGGATTGGGAATAATTGCTTGTCGGAGTTGTCGCCGGAGTTGGAACCGCCCCGAACTTCAGCGAGCAATACCGGGAGCTAGGGATTGGATTTGGAGAAAATGTTTCGTGTTATGGAACGGGCTCGACGAGATGAAGCCGTAAATGTATATATATCTAGGGTTTGGATGAGATGAAAATTCGGATTTTACCATTTTTAAAATTCGGAAAAGCCTAGAAATCCATATTTTGTGCTCAAAATATTTTATATGCTTTCAAAAATTCCAGAAAAATTCCTATAAATGTTTTGGCACCTATTAAACTCAAAAAATATAATTAGAATTTCTAAAAACATTTTGAAGTTCCTCAAATAAATAGATTTTGGTTTCCAGAAAATAGAAAAATATTCGAAAATTATGAAAATTTACCGAGCGCTTCTATAAGATATGTTAACATGTTTCAAACACATTTTGCACTTAGAAACACCATGCAACGGCATGAATGCAACAACCAGAGTGCCTCTAGGGCTCATTCCACTAGGTTTACGCTAATATAAAACAAAATGATTCTCCATTTTTAGGGAAAAGAGAAAGGAAAGCGAAGAACTGAAAGAGTAACACCTGAATTTGGTGGATATTAGAAAAAAAATTTATACCCCCAAATTCAGGGTGTTACATTCGGCGAGGAGGGTGGCGGGGTTGACCCGAGTGTTCCTCTTCCGCCCTGGGGAGAGGTCATCGTCGGTTATGCCTCCGCTAGGCGAACCGACGACCATCGTTGTTGTCGTGCTGCGGTGGGAGGAGTATCATGTTGTAGCTGCCGTCGGGGGACATAAACTCGAGACTCCCAAAGCGGAGCACCGTCCCGGGTTGAAGAGGCTGCTGAAGATTGTCCATCTAGAACTTTAAGGGAAAGTATTGTCAACACGCAGCGAGACCCCTACCTGGCGCGCCAACTATCGGTGTTTTGGACCCGGGGGACCCTCAACCGACTAGTAAATCTTATGCTGCGTGTCCCTGCCCGGATGGATTGATGCAAGATGAAACACAAGGTTTATCCTGGTTCGGGCTAGGAAGGCCCTACTTCCAGTAGAGAGAGGATGATGCTTATATTATCTTGCACCGGGGTGCTTGTAGTAGGGGTTACAAGATTTTAGAGAGAGGGAACGGATCCCAGGTCTCTTGAGAGGTCTAGTGTTGTGAAGAGGAGTTTGATGTTGAGCGAGCCGTCCGGGTCAGTTCCCCCCCCCCCCCCCCCGCCCCTTGGAAGGCCCTGGGCATCTCCTTTTATAGGCACAAGGAGGTGACCCAGCTATACACATGGGGTGTAGTAATGCGCTAATGTGGACGACGGAGAAGTGCTTGAGCCCTGTAGAAGCGTGGCTGGCGGTGCGGCCCCAGGTCCTACTGACGTTCCTTTGATTTCGTAGAGAGCTGAGGACGGTCGACGTCATGGGCGCATGCCGGGGATCATCATTACCTGTTACTGGAGTAATTTGATGTGACACCGGTCTTGTTCCTTCGTAGCCTGAGGTGGCTAGCTAGGGGTAGGATAATGTCATATTCCCTGTTCACGTAGTCGATCCGAGGTCGTCTCGGGCGAGGCGGTGACTTCTCCCGAGGCCGAGGCTGAGGTCGGGCGAGGCGGTGACTCCTCCCGAGACCGAGGCTGAGGCCGAGGCCTAGGTCGGGCGAGGCGGAGACCTCCTCCCGAGGCCGAGGCCTGGGTCGGACGTGGTGATGACTCCTCCCGAGGCCGAGGCTGGGGTCGGGCGAGGCGGAGCTCCCTGCTGCGCCCGAGGCTGAACTCGGGAGAGGCGTTGACTTACTGTTGTTAGTCTTACCCCGGTGGTTGGCACAATAGTCGGAACAGGGTGAATAGTGTTGTTATCTTGTCAAAACGATCAGTAAAAGGGTGAAGTGACTGCGGTCATTTCGATCTTGCCCACTGAGGCGCGCGTGTCAGGATAAGGTGTCAGGTGATCCCGCATTAAATGCGTACGTGATACGGTCGGTGGCAAGGTGGTTTGGCCGAGGCCGCTATGTGACAAAGTTTACCCGAGTTTTGCCTCGGGCGAGCCGGGGGCGCCTCCACTGCCTGAGGGGACCCTCAGGCGAGCCGTGAATTCGTACGGGACTACTGTTCTTGTCCGAGGCTGGGCTCGGGTGAGACGGGACCGCGTCCCTCGGTTGACAAGGCCTTAACCCTGAACCGTGCTTACCAGTCTTTTTAAAGATGTTCTCCAGCCATGTTTAGGAGTACCGGGGGTACCCCTAATTATGGTACCCAACATATGGCATGCTTCTATCATCAAGATATGTGCCCATGCCTAATTTCAGAATTTGTTTTTACCACATTTACATATTATTTTTACATTTTTTATGAGCAGGTATGCAGTGATTCATTTAATTGATATTAAATAGTAAATACGGCAAGAAAAATAAATTTGTCATTCCAAAATGAATGAACATCCTAAATAAATGTGTGTATGAAAATTTAAATAAAAACAATAAAAATTTATCTATATAGTGCAAACTGGACACATGTACTTGAATGTTTATGAAACTTAGTTGAATTTTATATTTTTTTATAAAATATCATGCATATCAGGTATATTTGTATTTTTAACTCTAAATATTTTTTGTAAATCAGGTATATTTATATATTTGTATTTTAAACTCTAAAAATCCAATAATCTAGTATATTTACATTTATTCTTTTTAATATTAATTGAATTTTATCATTGTATGTCACTACTTATATAGTATTGACATATTTATCTATTTGTTATATAAATATTTTTTAAAATGTTTTAAATGGTGTACATCATTTTTCTAGTATATTATTAAAATTAAAATCAATTATAGTTAGTAATTAGTGATAAGAAAGTTTAAAATTGTTTTGCCGAATACTTTTTTTTCACAGATATGGATAGTATCAAATATTTTACAGTTTTTTTAAATACGAATCTAGAACCATGCAGTGAAAAATATTAGAAATTGAATTCAGATACATCTATTTAACATTTCATATTAAAATCAAATACAAATACAAATATCTATATTAGTATTTTTAGTGAATAAAAATACAGATAATTTATATTTGCAAACATCCATATCCAGCCGTAGTCGAGGTCTACTCTCAGTCGTCGTCTCCTGCGGCTGCGGTCCTGCCGCTAAACAGAAACGTGCTACTATACTTCAAAAGGAGCAGCTGCATGCATGCGCCTCCGATGCACATACAACGGACAACCTCGATCCATCCAATTCCAACCGACTGCGGTGTGCTATCTATCAAAATGGAATCCTCATCTTTCCTTTCCTAGGGTCTACGTACTAGCCGTCTACTAGGGATGCATGCACCCTCCAATTCCACCGAGCTATAGGGCAGCAAGGTAGCTCGCTACTTGTTTTAATTTAGAGCATTTCTAGCGGTGGTCCGTTAAAACACTATTTTGCACAGTAGATTATATTGTTCGTAGAATGTGGTTTAAAATATGATATGAGATTAGAGATAGGATGGATAATCTGCTGGAGATAGTCTTAATATAAGAGCACGTATAATAAACTGACGTAGACGAACTACAATAGATGTCAACATCAAATTTATGGTGATGTGAAAAAAGAAAAATAGAGAGAGAAAAAGCAGGTTGCTCACTAGTAGCCAACTGCGATTGAGTTGCACATGGACTCCAAGGATCTCTTTGAGAGGGAAAGATGGACCAAGTATTAAATGTATAGCTTGTCTCATGAGAGAGTTACTATATAAGTAGACTTGTAGTTGATTATATGTGATATGACAACAACATAAAGCCTGCTATTGACTATATTATTAAACTTGCTATAATAAGGTGATATAGGGCGACTGCAAAAGATGCCATATTAGATTAAAGATGACGTGGAAAAAAGAGAAATAGATGAGAAAAGAAAAAAACACGCTCTCTACGCCAGTTTGTGTAGAAAGAGGTGGACACATTATTAAATGTACAACTTATATCATAGAGAGTTATTATATGAATAGGCTTTTAATTGGCTGTATGTGACATGATAACAAAATAAAGACCATTATTTCTTTATTAGCTATATTATTAACCTTGCTCTAACCCGAATATAACCCAATTTGTATCCCTACTGAAAGAGAAATGTGTCCTTGGGCTATTTCTAGTTGTTTTGGTGGTTAGATGCTCAACATATTTGTCTTAGACTAATATCTTGATATATGAGCACAAATATTTGAAAGGTAAATTGAGAAATAAAGGAGTATATTGCAAATCCTATTGAATTGAAGGAACAAAGGTATGAGTCTAGCACCTAATAAATTAGTTTAGTTGTTAACTATGTTCATCTAAGTGCTAGGGAACTTCTAAGTCGAGCAAAACTGAAGAAAAGAAGTTTGGCTATGTTTGGCCAAGATTGGGCCAGTCTGGGCAGCACCGAACTGTCCGGTGTGCACCGGATAGTGTCTGATGTACCAGGTGGCCGAACTGGTCACTCTCGGGAATTTGGCGGGCACTATGGCTAAAATTCACCGGACTGTCTGGTGAGCCATGTGGGCAACGACATGGTTACACTAGTCAAAATGTGTTTGTCATTTGTGACTTTGATATGAGATTCACCATTGTCGTCGTCGGTTAGCCTAGGTCGGTTCATGACATGAGGGTATTTAAGGATACTATTGAAAAAATATAGCAACAAGTTCCCTCATCCACCAGAAGGTACTGGTTATCGTTTGCTACATTTTGTCTTATTTGGTGCAAATGTTAGCAATAAATTAACACAAATTTGTTTAATGTGAAGGTAAGTTTTATCTCGTGGATCAGGGTACCCAAACAAGTGGGGTTACCTTGCAGCTTACAAAAGGTACTAAATATCATCTTACAGAGTTTAGGCAAGGGCCAATGCCTAGAGGTAAAAAAAAGAACTCTTCAATTACACACTAGGGCATGTGGGGAAAACGACATTAACTAAGGGTAATGCAGTTAATTTGTACAGTATTTAATGCTATGCTCTTTAGTCAGATTTGGTCACTGAAACCAAATATGGTATTTTAGTGACTAAAGTTAAGTCAAGTAACTAAGGGTGTATTTGGTTGGACGAACAAAAATGGATAGAAGGGGGCGGTCATATTTTATATAGTGTTTGGATGAGAGTCGCGTAGGAGCGATATGAACACCGAAGCATTTTTTTTTGGCATTGTGATCCAAGAAATCGAGGCGACCACGGCTCATTCTAATTTGACCTCAAAGCAAACATATACACGTGGTAAAGGAACCAAACATGTCCTAGCAAGCAGCTCTTCACGCTGCCGCTTGCCAGCCATGACCCATCCCAAATCATACGAACAAACAAACACCCAAAGAATCCAACCAATGCCGAGAAAGCAGGAGCAGTCCGGTGGACCAATAAACAAGGAAACAGCAGCCTGACGGCGACGAGCTTTTATAGCACTCCCAACTACAGTAGTACTACTGAACTGCCCTATCCAGAGAACGCGCACCGCTCCCGAAACGGCATCAGAAGCACAGACAGAGGGTGAGAGAGAGAGAGATCGGCAGGCCAACCCCCGGTTTTGGAAGTGGCATTGCATGGCACTATGGCAGCCTTGTTGCAACGGTGCGGTGCATGGCATTGGGCATGGCACTGGCAGGCCAAAGCCCCAGCCGGCCAGTCGCCACTCGCCAGCCCACCACACCACGGGCAGGGCAGGTCAAGTCGGGAAGATGACAGCGACATGGCAGGCACACACCGTCCACCGTGTATGGGAACGGGACCGGGGGTTCGACCAGTAACCAGAAGATGTGCCAGAGTAACAGTGGCACAGCACTGTGGCCACTGACACTGAGCTGCGACTGCGAACTGAGAGAGAGAGAGCAATGGCGGACCGGATAGGCAAAGGAATAGTTGCTGGACAGCGAGGGAAAGGCATTGGCTGATAGCCTGATAGGCCCGGCCCAGGCTTGCCGATTGGCCTTGGCTTTGGCCTCACCCACCCCACCACTCCTGTTCACAGCAACTCTTCTACCAGCAGTAAGCGTATGGTACTACTCCTATCATGTACCATCGTCACAATAAATAAATATAAATAAAAATACGCATGGTTTATTACACAATTTCTCGCAACACGCTCATGATCCCATCCGGTGGCCATCAAAACGAAACGAAGATGGACGAATCACGAGCGCGAGAGGGCGATAAATTCATATTACAAACAGGTGTGGGTGGGTAGAGGGAGCGAGAGAGACAGCACACAGCAGCAGCGAGAGATCACTGCATCCTCTGTAGTCCCACAAAACCATACCCAACAGTGGCGACTGTTACCGAATACCGACCCGCACCCACCGGCGTGGCGTTGCATGGGCAGCCAGCCAACCACCGGCCAGCTATGAGACGCCGCCGCCGCCGCCAACTCAACAGGAGGTGGTCTGTCTCCGTCAGGCGGTTGGGGGGAAGCGGAGCTGGTGGTAGCCCGAGAACTGCCGGAGGCTACCAGACGGCGGCGGCACGCTGTGGCCGGCTGTGGCCGCGTCCACGCCGGTGGCAGCGGCGGTAGAGAATCCTGATGATGCTGCAGTGGTGGCAGGGAGAACTGGGGCACGGGAGCCCTGCGTTTGCCATGCCCAGGAGGGGAACGGCTGGGGACACGCCGGCTCGGACCGGTTCTCCTCTTCCTGCATAGGCGCCTCCTGCAGTTGCCATTGCCATACATAGGACGAGAGATGCGTCAGTAGTCAATCTTGACTCGTAGTACACACCTAAGCATCTCATTCTCAGCCATTAGGTACCATGGATTAATTAAGCCTAATAAATCCCATCTCGCGAATTAGCCACAGATTATGCAGTTAATTTAACAACTAGCTGAATAAAGTTTAGGCTTTCTAATTGACATCCAAGCATCTGATGCGACCGACTAAAACTCTCGTCCAAATGATCCAAAACACGCCCTTAATGTTTAGTTATATGATTTCGATTGTTCTTCCTGCGAAGCGGGGCAGCGGCGGCTAGCTATGTAGGCAGAGCAGGCTCGACCAGATATTACTATACGGAGTACATTACATAAGGGGGTGTGAGCATTCATGTAGGAGTAAACCTATAGCATCAACGCTAAAGCTGCAGGTGCAACAACAAAGTACCACCTCGATATGTCGATGCCCGTGCCATCGTGGACTACTGCAAAAAAGTTCGATAGCTATGGCTCATGCAAAGTGTTGCAGGCTGACAGAGACTCATTTGATTGGATCGAACCATGCATCGCAGCTCACAAGCACAACAGTACTCACACCTACTTTTTATTATATATGGGGAGTACAGTATACTACAGCTACAGGTATAAATACATCCAACCATCTCCACCTCAAGAACGGTACAGTACTATTTGAATGGAGAAATATGTATGTACCACGGTCCACGGGGGAAGAAGAAGAAGAAAAAAAAACTAAACATCAAGGAAACAACATACTCGAATTGAGCTACGTTGTAAATGTCAAAGGTCGCACGTGAAAGCATAATACTAGATATAAGAAAAATTCTGCACAGCTTTTAGCAATATTTATATGAGTGCTTCATAATTGTGCGTTCAAAAGTCAGTGGTAACTATAACTACACTTTGCCATGACAGAACACGAAAAAAACATGAGCGTAAGAGTTACCCTGAGGTTCACAAAGAAGCCTGGACAAGGAGATGCATACAGATGTGGATGCTGGGGCCGCATCGATCTGCTGTGAGGATGGACAGGCCACTGGGGGCCCATTGGCTACAACACCAAATAAATAAAAAAAAGATCCAGTGAGTTCAATACCACCTCGCCTAGCACAATTTGAACCAAATAAACTGAGCTTTCCAACTTGGAATTTTCTGGCTTAGGCGTGCATCACGTGATAAAGGTGCCAAATTGCTATCAGAACTCTTCAAGCTGTACACATAAAGTTGTATTATATTTACCTGAGAAACAATGGAGCTTGAAGCTTCAGGAGAATTACAACTTAATCCAAAACCAGTCAGGGTACCATCACTTCTGAGATCATGCACGTTAGGTTGTGAAATCCTCAAATTCAGATCAAGGATGTCTCCATCAACCACTGCTAAGAACAATTAATCCCAGTGAGATTGTAGAGGATCGTCTAATGGACGCCATGCAAAACTAAGTACAATAGTCCAATTGTACCATCTTTCTCAATTGCAGGTGGAAGTGGGACATCTCCATCATAGGAAACAGAATCAAAGTTCCTAACAGCATCCGGTCCATTGAAGCGAATGGCTGCCCTATCATACGCTCTACAGAATCAACAAAGAGATCAAAGTGCGTGAGAGTTTAAGTTGTTAGCATCCATGAATATACGAAAAATTTAAAAGAAGTGCACAATACTGCTAACTGAACCTTGCTGCTTCGATTTCACTGTCAAATAGACCAAGGTAGATGTACCTGCACATGAATACCATCTCTTAGTAAATTTACAGAGTGATACTTAGAGCTATACCAGTATACTGCACGTGGATTGCAGTTTTCAATCACTGTATTACCAGACTAATCAAGATCGGAGAATGCAGCCTTTAATTGATAACTTAAGAGTTAGTGTTCACACAAGGATGCAGGGCTAAACAAACCATTTCTTGGGAGTTAACGGTTAGGATGAAATGCTAAAGAAAGCATAACATGCTCCTTCCAATACATTACTGTACCACTCAGCTTTGCATTTTTTTTTGACCCCACAGAAGCTACAAGCATGGAGTACCTATGTTCCATCTCAATATTAACTGCCAATTTCTGTTCAAGCAGTTCATCCGAGCACAGTTTTTGTTCACCTCATTGAAAAATGCCTGAGCTACTCCATAACTAGACTAAAGCTAGGTGTCAAGATTACTTACTTCTTTCCGAGAAGCTGACCCATCCGAGCTTCCCACCGACCACACTTGTGTAGTGTCACACCGCGGTACTTTGAGCTCCCCCTGGCAAACCCAGTGCTTTGACGTCGGAGTATGTGAACAAACTCCTCCTTAGTCCAATTCCTCATCTAGGAGCACACAAGCTAACCAATCAGGGTCGATCAATCACACATGCGCCGCGTGAAGAACAGCTAAGCACAAAACACTGAAAAAAAAACAGCATCACACATCTTACACAGACAGATTACCTGCTTCAAAAAGGGAATGGACGCTCTCCCCGTCCTCGCGGCGGCTAGCACCGCACCTGCCGCCGCTGCCGCTCCCCCCGCCTGCTCGCCGGAAAACCAACCCCAACCCCTCCATCACCCCATTGATCAGGCCTCCATCCTCCAGAGCCACCCTGCCTCGGTGGAGATTCCAGCATTCGACGCGGACGCCCGCATTCCCAGATCTGACTCCGGGACTTCTTCTTCGACGCGGTCCTGCCTCAAGCCTGCCGCCGGTTCGTCGACAGCTAAGGCCGCCTGCACCAGGAGAGTTAGGTTCGCCGAATCAGCTCTGTCCGCCGACCAATCTCATCGTTCCTGCTTTGACGCGTCTGCTGCTCCAACGAAAATCACTCCGCACGGCCGGGATGGGACTGCTACCCACCGACTTCAATACCCAGGCCTGCGTCCCATCACTCCTCAACGCAGCAAATCCGCGGAATCCGGCGCTGAAGATTTGCCTGGCTGGACAACGGTCCATCGGCGACTCCGCAAGAGATTCAATTCGCCTGCGACTTCATTGAAGCCAACAACCGAGCATTCAAGGTTCCGCCATCTGGACAACAAAAATCTTAAGGTAAGCCTGAGAGGTAAATGCTTCCGATGTCTGGCCAGAGGGCACTACGCCATTGATTGCAGGGATCCGTTGAAATGCTTCAACTGCGGCGGCCCTGGACACAGAGCCTGGCAATGTCCCAAGAAGATTAGTGCTGCTGCTTCTACCCCCTCTGCCTTCCCACCACCTCCCTGCTTCGACAACGTCAACTTCCCTCCTCTGCGCCAAGTCAACATGGTGAAGCCTGGCAACCCCATGGAGCGCCCGCAGGAGACTTTCGCTGTTGCCGCGTCCTCTCGGGACATGGACAGCGAGCTGGCGCGGTTGAGCACCCACGCGGCATGGGCCTGGCTCGGCGGCGTTCGACCGGCGACAAGCACCAACACAGTAAGAAGGGCTTTCTGCTCTAGGTTCAGGATGCGCGAAGAAGACATCAAGGTGGTGAGACACTATCCAGAGGACTTCCTCGTCACCTTTGAACACCAGCATCACCGGGACACGGCTGTGGCGCAGCGCGACTTCACCTACAACAACATCGACATCCGCGTCAGGCCGTGGCAGCTCCCCGTCCACGGCGACCACAGCGTCTTCGGCTCCCACGTGCGCCTGTGCCTGGAAGGCATCCCTCTGCACGCATGGAACGATGGCATCGCCAAGCGTGCGGTGGCTAAGTCCTGTGTGCTGGACTACGTTGAAGCCCAGTCGCTGCGAATGGAGGATGCTACGACGCTCAATCTGTGGGCGTGGGCGCGAAACCCGTCTGACATACCTAAGGTAACGTGGCTGACCATTGTTGACAGGAGCAGCACTGCCCACGACGCGACACCGGCGGGGCGTAGCGGCTTAACCTTCAGGGTCATCGTCCACCTTGATATGGTGGAAGACCCCCCTACCAGGGATGGCCATGGGCATTCACGTGCGTATGATTGGAGGCTTGGTGTTGTTGACGGCGAGTGCGAACCACGTGACCGTCACGACCCTCCACCACCTCGCAGCAACCGTCGCAGGGATGAGGATGGTGATAGTGACCGTCGTGGTCGCCGCCCAGGACGCGACGACAGTTGGAGCTCCCGGCTCTTTCGTAGCATCTCGCGGGCTCCCAGGGACCGCGAGCGGGAGCGCTCGGGGTCGCGCCATGGCCAGCGCCATGACTCACCCAGGCGGCGTCACCACCTCGACGGCGATCAGCAACTTCGTCACCACCTTCATGGCGATCAGCAGCCTCGTCATGCCGGAGGCACGTCGTTGGTTACGCCACATGTTGGCCGTGACCCGGCGATTGGTCGTGACCCGGCGATACGTGGACGCAGCCGTGTGCGCCGTTCCACCCGTGTTGCTGTCCGGCGTGGCCGTTCAGCGACCCCCCCACGGCATCCTGCTCGCCCCAGATTTCCACCAAGCGCCTGCAGTCCCGGCATCCGCAGCTCACGCGGTGGTGGCAACGACGGTTCTCCGCGCCCTGCTGTGAAGGCTGCAGCTCTTCCTAAAGGTCGTTACCGCGTTGGCTGCGTGTACCGAAGGCGACCGCGCTTGGTGCCTAAGGGCCAAGTCGATCCGGTCCCTGGGGCTGCTGCTGGCGACAGCAACCTTGCTGTCTGGGATGGCAGCAGGATGAAGTTCGCAGACAACGTAAGTCTCATCCCAGTGCAGCGAGCATTCACAACTATTCTTGATTCCCTTCCAACATGCCCTGCTATGCAGCTACTGCCTTTGGTGCAGTCTGAGGAGGACCATGTGCTGTTAGGCTCTCCCTGCAGCACGGTTGCTGCGGGCTACAACGCCGAAGCTGTAAAGGACTCCAATGTCGACGCTTCCTCTCGGATGATAGCTGCGGTGCATGAACCTTCAACAGATGTTGCTGCGGTGTCAACCACCGCGCAAAGCCATCTACTCAACACCATATTCACCAAGCCCTCGCCTGCCATACTCGAGCGACCAGTGCTACATCCTTCGGAGGGGGTAACAACACCAGCGACCACTCTGTCTACTATTCCTGCAGCACCTGCTAGAAGAATCAAGCAGCGACACGGCTTCAACCTTTCGACGGTACGTCGTAGCGCCAGACTTGCCAACGGCCCTCGAACGAATGTCATGCAACGGGCCCAGCGCGTCCTCTGCCGCAAGCTTGGTCTCTTGGCAAAAGATGACGCTGCTGATTTTAATACTGCTTTGCAGGAATTTCAGGATTGGTTCAAGAAGCCACTGACTGTGGAGATGGGGACGGCCCTAGATGCTCTGTTCAATCTGGATACGCCAGACACAGTTCGCCTCGACAAGGCCTTGCTGGGAATTGCTGGAGATGCTATAGCTGAGATCCAAGAGGAGGTGGACGCCATGCATGCAGAGGCCAGAGCAGTTACTGCGGCTTGATTGATGGCTGTTTTAGCTCCATGTTAGATGATGAGGGTCTGCTTTTGTTATGTCAATGAGTCTCAGCTCAGTTTCTACTACTTTTGTGAGCACCCTGGACTGTATTGGGTTGCTGTTTTGCTTCAGACCTATAACAGCCATGCTTGTGTTGGCCCTGGTGGCCCCTTTATGTTTCACTGTCATTATTGTGCAGTGCTGCAATTTCATCCAGCTGTCGGCAATTAATCGGGGTGCTTTTCTCCTCCATGTCTGACTTTAGCATCCTGTGCTGGAATGTTAGGGGTTTAAATTTGCAAGCGCGCCGAGATGCAGTGCGCGCGATGATCTCCACCACCACTTGCCATCTTGCCTGTTTGCAAGAGACTAAATTATCAACGGTCGACAGGTCCATTGTGATGGCGCTTGGAGGACCAAAGCTTAATAAATTCAGTTTTAAACCTGCGGAAGGAATTAGTGGAACACGGGGTGGTATTCTTTTGCTTTGGGATAGCGACCTACTCGAATTGTCCAATTTTACTATCGGAGAATTCCACATATCTGCAAATGTCTCTCTTAAGGATCGTTGTGCTTCCTTCTACCTGACAGTCGTCTATGGACCATCTTGTAGAGGCCGCAAGCCTGATTTTCTAAGAGAGATGAGTGCACAGAGGCCTCCTTCACCTTCCCCCTGGTTGGTCCTTGGGGATTTCAACTGCACATACAAAGCAAGCGACAAAAACAATTCTAGAGTCAACCCTCGCCTAATGCTTCTGTTCAGGCAAGCTCTTGACATTTGCGACTTGAAAGAAATTCCTTTGCAAAACAGGAAGTTCACTTGGAGCAATGAGAGACGACATCCCACTCTCGTAAGACTAGACAGATTCTTCTGCAACTCTGAATGGGAGGAGATGTTCGGAATATTTGGTCTGCATGCACTATCATCCTCGGTCTCTGACCACTGCCCGTTGCTCCTATCCAATACTACTATGCCGAGGCGTCCACGTTCCTTTAGATTTGAGAATTTCTGGACCAAATTACCAGGTTACCAGCATACAGTTGAGCAAGCCTGGCTGGCACCGACCCAACATCGTGAGCCTTTTCATAGGCTGTACTACAAACTGCAGTTCACGGCCAAGGCGCTTAAGGAATGGAGCTCCAAGTTAATACCTGATGCTAGACTCTTTATGTATATGGCCCTAGAAGTTATTCTAAGACTGGACATGGCACAAGAAAATAGGGGACTGTCCGACATGGAAGTGAACCTCCGAAATAGATTGAAGATGCGCATCCTTGGCTATGCGGTAATTGAAAGGGCACGAAACAGGCAAAACTCACGCATGCTTTGGCTTAAATTCGGAGATGCCAACACTAAATTTTTCCACCGGAAAGCTGGCTCCAGGAGGCGAAAAAATTTCATTCAACGGTTGCGGAGCGGTAATGGGTGGGTCTTCTCGCACAATGAAAAAGCGCAAGAGCTACAAAATTTCTTCCATAATGCTTTAAAGCGGCCAACCCCTAGATCTATCGACCTTAACTGGGACATTATCTCTGACCAGCAGTTTGATCTATCAAGCCTCGACGCGCCGTTCTCCGAGGAGGAAATTAAGAGAAGTATTGATCTTTTACCAGGAGATAAGGCTCCAGGGCCGGACGGCTTCACTGGTGTTTTCCTTAAATCTTGTTGGACCATTATAAGACATGATCTCATGGCTGCAGTGAATGCTTTCTATAATAATCGATGCCTCAACCTCCAATTAATCAATTCAGCAAACATCATTCTAATCCCCAAAAAGGAAGGCGCGGAGGTAGCTGGGGACTTCAGACCTATAAGCCTCATCCATTCTTTCATTAAGATTATCACCAAAACCCTGGCTCTTCGTCTGGCGCCGAGAATGAATGAGTTAGTTTCACCTTGCCAAAGTGCCTTCATTCAAAAAAGGAGCATTCATGAAAACTTCCTTGCAGTTAGAAGCGCTGTTAGGCGCTTCCAGCGTATTAATTCGCCCACGCTATTCCTCAAGCTAGACATTGAAAAAGCTTTTGACTCCGTCCGCTGGGATTACTTGATTGCCTTACTCCGCAATTTGGGATTCCCTGTGAGGTGGACTGACTGGATCGCTTCTATCCTCTCCACCTCAACATCAAGAGTGCTCGTTAACGGGGTCCCTAACCCTCCTATTCATCATGAGAGAGGTCTCAGGCAAGGCGATCCTCTCTCCCCTCTTCTGTTCGTCTTGGCGATAGACCCTTTGCAAAAAATTCTAAAGATCGCCGCGGACAGTGGAGCATTGAGCAAGTTGGGAAACAGCTCGCCCAGCATTAGGATCTCGCTATATGCTGATGATGCAGCTTTGTTTGTTAAGCCGAAAAAAGAGGATATTGAGACAATTGTCAAGTTGCTCACCTCATTTGGCGAGGCCTCTGGTCTGATGACCAATTTTCAGAAGTCCATGATCGTCCCAATCCGTTGCCAGGGGCTACCCCTTGATGACATCCTTAGTTGCTTCCCAGCCAGAAGAGCAACCTTCCCGATCCGGTACCTGGGCCTCCCTCTCTCCACAACTAGACTCAGGAAGGAGCACTTCCAGTTTTTGGTGGACAAAGTATTGAACAAACTGAGCAGCTGGAATGGGAGAAATTTCTCAGTGGCAGGGCGCTTAAATCTGGTGAAAACAGTGCTTACCTCACAACCAATTTATCTATTAACCGCCCTTAATGCTCCCAAGGCAACGATTAGCCTTCTAGACTCCAAAAGAAGACAATTCCTTTGGGCTGGTTCTGAACGACTGACGGGCGGAAAGTGCAAAGTCAACTGGAAACGGGTGGCGAGGCCAAAATCCCTTGGGGGCTTGGGAGTTCTTGACTTGGGCGCTTTTGCGCGTGCCTTGCGCGCGCGATGGCTCTGGCATAATTGCACCTCATCACAGAATATTTGGGACAACTTAGAGATTCCTTGCTCTGATGTTGATAGACTGCTTTTTGCGGCATCGACGACCATTGATATTGGTGATGGTTCTAAAATCTCCTTCTGGGGCAACGCTTGGGTGAGGGGGCAAAGGCCAAAGGACTTGGCGCCTCGTCTCTTTTCTATATCAAGAAATAAGAGGAAATCTTTAGCGGAGGCGGTCACAAACAATGCCTGGATCATGGATCTTGCGCTGTTCGACAGACCGATTACTCCCCACCACATTCATGAGTTCTGCATTCTTTGGTCTGAAGTCCAAAAGATCCAGTTTCACCCAGAGCGTGATGATGCCATCACCTGGAATTTCACTGTGGATCACCGCTACACAGTCAAATCGGCATATCAGGCACAATTTTTGGGCTCTGTTCACACAAATTATGACCTCATCATCTGGAAGAACTGGGCGCCTCCAAAATGCAAGTTTTTCAGCTGGTTAGCAATTCAAAATCGCATTTGGACAGCAGATCGATTAGCCGCCAGGAATTGGCCCCATGAACCAACTTGCGTCTTGTGTCGTGCTGCCCAGGAATCGGGGCTTCATCTTTTTGTGGAATGTCGTTTCATCAAAAGAATTTGGGAGGAAGTTGCTGTCTGGGTAGCTGTTCAGGGCCTGAAGCCGTCTAACTGGGGGCGACCCCCCGAGCTGGGGCATTGGTGGGAAAAGCTGGCTTTTTTGCCGGGATGCAATAGAAAAGGCATCAGATCACTTTTGATCCTTGTAAACTGGGAGATTTGGCGAGAACGAAATGCGAGAATCTTTGATCGCAGATTCTCGAGCTGCCAACAAATCATTGCCAAAATCAAGAGTGAGACAGCAGCCTGGATTTTGGCAGGGGCCAAGCACCTAGTTACCCCTTAACAACTATTTAGTGGGGTCTGTTTTTTATTTTTGTTTACTTCTCTTCAGGTTGGATCTTTGCCTAGTACTTCGGTCACTGTATTGACTTAAACCTCTTGTTATTCTTCTTATCAATATATCTTGGCAGACCTCCTGCCTTTTCAAAAAAAAAGATTACCTGCTTCAAGTCATCTTCATAGTCCTTCAACTGGAAGTTGATGTCGGCGTCAAGGCCTCTGAACTTGATGGCAGCGCGATCATAGGCCCTGCACAATCCAATTCAATAATCGTAGCACATCAACGAACAAAATTAATTTCCACAGATAGTCACATATGAATGCATCAGTGCTAAGTCAAACCTTGCTGCGGCGTGCGCAGTATCAAATCCACCTGAAAGAAGAAAAAAAAAACAACAACACCAGCACAACAGAATCAAGGCCAGGAGACTAAAAGTTAGCGGTAGCTTGAGCAGGGAGACTAGAATTTGAGCTCACCCAGGTAGACCTGCTTCCCGCAGTCCCTGCACAATTGGACGACACAAACGAACGGTTACTAAGTGCAAGCGTTGATGAGAACAAAACGAATTATGCGGCTGAGAGGTGGTGATTGGCTTGTAGCGGTCGTCGAGAGTGCTCACCAGATGTGTGACTCCCAGCGGCCGGTCCTCCTGTAGAAGGTGACGCCCCGGTATTGCGAGCTCCGCGACCTGGGCCCCCGCCGGCTCTTCTTCCCGGCGGCAGGAGACAAAACCGCGGGCGACGAAGGCGCAGACATCACCTTCCCCTGTGCCAGCGCCGGCGCCCCGAGATCCGCTGGGCGGCGCGCCCATGCCCCCGCCACCTCCGGCGGCGGCGACCCGTTCGACGCCGTCGAGGCGGCGGTGCTACCTGCAGCGTCCGGGTACGGCAAGGGGAAGAGCTGGCGCGTCACGATGGGTGGCGAGGGCGAGCAACCCTCCTCGTCGGGTGTCCCTCCGAGCAGGTCGAACCGGAAGAAGCCCCCGCCCACTACGACGCTGGAGCTCGAGGCGGCCGAGGCCGAGCCGGGCGTCGGCGACTCGGCATTGAGATCCAGCACCATCGACTCCAGCTCGGGCCCGCCAGGCGATCGAGCTCGCGAGCTGCCTGCCCCGGCCTCCTCCTCTAGCAGTCTAGCAGCAGCAGCAGCGTCAGGGCGCGGCGGCGGCGGCCGTGGGCGAGCGGCAGGCGGCGGTGGCGGTGGCCATGGAGGAGGACACCCCAGGACGAAGGGAGCGGCGCGATGGGACGTGAGGGGGGCGAATGGTATCGCAGGCGAAGCCATTTTTGTGCAAAGCTTTTTAAGCAGCTCTCGAGACCCACGCCTTCAGCCAGGGAAGAAATGCTAGGCACACGCTGATCTTTTTTCTTTTCACTGTACCTACTAAACATATAACGTGACACAGCCGCGCAGACCCTCGCATATATATAGCGTCTCTTTAGTTGTCGTCGCTACTAAATTTTAGAATATATTTTAATTACAAAATTAATTATACAGATAAGAACTAAATGATAAAATAAATCTATTAAGTATAATTAGTTTATGATTAGCTCATGTAATGTTACAATAAATATTTGCTAATCAATTATGATTAAAAAATTGATCTCACATTTAGTCCTCATCTATATAATTAGACTATAATTAATATTCGTACTTAACATGGGCTAAACTTTAGTATCTCGAACCAAATACAACAATAATATATTTGGCTATTTTGTAGACTTACAAGTAATCGTTTTATAGTTACATATATTATGAATAAAATGTTAAAACCACGTTCATGAGTTAAAGTGATAACCCACGCTCTACCACTGGAAAAAAACGCTCTACCACTGAAAAAACCGGTGCTTTAGTGACGCCTTAGTTACTGGCAAAGTGTCCCTACGGTGTTATGGTTTCCATCTATAAATATAAACTATAAAATGTAAAGACACGTGTGTTTTGTTGGTTAAGTAGGTATGAATTGTGTTTTGAGCAAACAATTATAGTTTAAATCCTCACTTGTGCATAATTTCAGTTTTTGTAGGGAGCACGACGATGATGGAAATAGAGACAAGTCAGTTGACGTATATTTGTACGATCTATATATCACATGGATGGAAGCTAGTGATTTGTATAGTAGAGACTAGTCATCTGTTATATGTTGTTACGTTTCTATATATCACATGAATATAGTTTATTTTAATAAAATACAAAAATATGTTCTATTGGTTAGGTAGATGTGACCTTGAAACCAACATACAAGGTTTAAACTAAAGCAGGATAGAGAAGGGTGATGCACGAAGACTGTGGAACTGTGGAAACTGGTGCTTTATATAGTAGAGTTTAAAAATTCAAAAGTAAGAAACAGATAGCTCGCATGTAAGATTTCTTTTGTTTGGTCTTCTCAATCTTTTTTTTGTTTTTTCAAAAGTTAAAGAGTTAACCAAAAAGGAGTTGGGTCTTATCTAAACATACAATCGAACCCAGTTTTATTTAGTATAAATTTTACAACACCCTTAACTTCGCTTTTGGTTTTCGACTGTTCAAAAAATATCCATCTACCAATAATTATGTTGTGTTAATTACTTTCTCCATAAGTGCGGAGAAGCTTCGCGGATGCTTTGACACCGATAACTTGTGACTCTAGTTCAGCGACCACTTGTCGGTGAACTGGCAACCCTCTTTCGGTAGTTCTCTCTTTGTTTCCATCTACCACATGTGGACCACGCACGATGGTAGCGGAGTTACATGACGATGATGGTGCCCATGCAGCTTGTGCGCTCCTAGATACTGCCGGACTAGGGAGGAATAAGCCACCATTATCGACGGGTGCTAGTAACTAAAGGACACATGGGTGGGCTTGTCTATGAGAGAGGTGAAAAGGAAGAAGATGACGAGCGAGGTCCGCTCACTAGTGAGAGAGGGAGAGAGTTATCAGTACTTTTTAAAAGCTACAGTTTAAACAAACACACATTAAGCTAGAGATACCATTTGTGTTTTATTATGAGTCTTTTTGAACATTCAAACTGAAAGGTGAGGAACTGAGAGCTCGTTTGCAATGTAGAGCATACCATTAGCATTTGATGGAGGGTCTTTCTTCTTCATCATTATGTTATTACACCTAGATATTACAAGAGCTTCCGTTTATTTTTAATTAAAGGGAGAACTATTTCTAGCTTTTGCATAGCAAGTATTTTGATTTATGATAGTCGAAATCAATTGCCAATACATTTGATTTATGATAGTCGAAATCAGTTGTCAATAAATTCGAAGCTGGACCTTTAGAGGGCTCTCAATACACCTGATATAGTATATCCTAGTAAGTATTGCAATCTCCATCTTATTGCTTTCACATTCCATTCTCACATTATATTCATGTATCCTTTTTTACTCCCTTTTCCTAAAACAAGACATAGTTACACATCATGTTAGAGTGGTGTTGATTAGGCAGCAATCCTTCATCGCATATTTAAACTTATTATAGATACCCCCTCCATCCTAGAATATAAGGTATAATAAGATTCTAAGACAACTTATTAGGTAAACCAAATGACACATATAGATCTTACTTACCTATAGAAATATTGTGCTTACCATATTTTAAGCTATATGGTCAACATTTATGGTATATACACATGTAATTGTTGTTTTGAAAGAGTTAGTTCACCTAGAATACCTTATAATTTGAAATAAATTATGAATGTTTTCATACCTTATATTTCAAATATTTTGGGACATAACGAGTAAATATGTTAGCTTACCCTTTTCAATTACATAACCCTTCCATTTTGTTGTTAAGCTCTATGTTATTCTTGCATGGACACTTAGAGCATCACGTCATGCTTATTGGGATTTCCACAAGCATTCCTTGGCATGCATTTTTTTCATTAAGATGAGGGGAAAATACAATATCAACTAGTGAGAAGACACCTAGTTATGAAGAACCAGACCAAGTTACAAGTATATGTCTATTACAAAAAACAAATGGTGATCTACTTGTGAAATAAAACATTGGATGGTCGTAAACATCATGCTAGGTCGTAGTTTAAATAACCCTATGATGATGAAGCTGACAAGAATATGTTTAAGGAGCAATTTAAAATAACTTCATTTTTGGTAGCATCCTTGCTTTCCAAAGTTCTCTGCTTGCAAAACCAACATCACCAACAAAGAAGGCTCGATTAGTATAGTTGAGTAGTTGCCATCACTTGACCAACACAACCAATCAAATTTATTCAAACTTTAGCATGTGAATCTACATTTTTAAGGCTCACAAATGATGTTGTACTTGACAAAAAATTAACCCATCAATGTGCCTCTAATGTTAAGAACCCAAGGTTGAAAATTGAGGGCTTCAATAATGGACTTTGATTGGAGGAAATGAGGATTGCACTAAACAAACACAATGTCAAGTGTTCAAAGGAGAAGTTGTGCACCCATTGGTCAATCCACAAATGAACCATGACACCTTCCCCACGATTAGATGCATATTAATGGCTGAAACATACTGTAAATGAGAACTTCAATCTTCATACCTAAAGTGCACCAACTTTAGCTTCAATTTTTATGGGACATACAAAAAATTCTATTCATGGGAGCATGTTATCTAAGATGATTATTCTTAACTATTCTTAATGGTAAATATAAAACATGTTATTCATGTGTCATTTTTCTCATTTTCAACTAACACATAGCTAAGCAGGTGTGGATGTGGTAAGGCGTCTAGGGGAACTCAGTTTAGTTGAGACCATCGCCACCTAGACATTTGTTGATGCCCCCTAAGCCTTTTTCATGCCACTAATTTGAGGGAGAGTGAATAAACACACCTTGAAGCATCTTGGCATGTTGGTTTGATGATGGTTTGCTCCAAGGGCTTCAGATGAGCTTCACTTAAATTGATGGCCCACTATCATACACCAAAAGAGCTACATCGACCCTCCAACTGCCTTAGGATAGGATTGACCTCCTCTAGGAGCCACTCCATAGCCATGGGATGGAGTGGAACAAAGAGTTGGTTGATGCCCCCTGGGTCGGTCGACACCCCTAGTGATCCACCAACTTCCCTCCATATCCTAAAAGTATCTACATGTCCCCTAAACACTATATAAAGGGGTGTTGAGCTACAAGAAAGGCAATCACTATCACAAGTCAAAAGATTTATATTTGGTTTTAGTAGTTTAGACAACTAGTGGACTAACCTCTACTCTAGTGTTGTGATTAGGACAGGTTAAACCCACACTAAGGTTGAGCAAGGGTGACACTCATGGAGGTGATGATGGCAATCACAAATGATGATCAAGCGCTCAAAACAGTAAAGAAGAAAGATAAAAACAAAATTCATGGGCTTAAGGCAAAGATATAATGTTGAATATTTTTTTGCTCATTAAGATGCAACAGACTGATAGAGTGTGTGATCAAGTTTAGGATAGATGGTTGTACTATTAAGAGGATATCTCTAATTAGTGGATTCTATCATCTAATGTCACTATGTGTTGGAACTAGATGCATGCACATTTATGCCTAGTGACACACATCTAAGAGCAAGAAAAAATGTTTTGTGGAAACACTTTGAAAATGCTAATTCTTATCTAACATGTTTAGTAAAACATTTTAGAGTTGGAATGCTTGTAAGGAGCCAAAGTTGTACTCACGGTGCTGCTTTTTAGCAAGCACGTGACATGTTTTGTGTGGCATGGGATGTGTCGGCCTATTCACAAACACATTTAAGTTTTCACCTGAGCACTTTGGAGTCTGGTGTGCATCGAACGACTACAGTCATAGCTAGCTGAGTGTGGGGTTTTCAAACAAGCTCATGAGACATGTATGGTGTTGCACTTAACATGAAACTAGACAAAAGCTATTTCATAGATAAGGCACCTGAGGGTGAGGGACGTTCACTATAGGTGTGTTTGGTATAAGAGCACCAAATGTGAACAATGCCCATGACTAGTTTTTGAGCCATTGGGACTCAACCATTAGGGCATCACATGCACTCATTTGGTGTGCACTAGAGTGTCTGAAGTGGGTAACAGTTGGTTTGTTTTTTGGAGGGCTATAATTACCCTTTGTGTTTGCCTATGGCCACTCTCTTGGACTCCCAAACATATGTGCACACCCTTTGATATCTAAGACACACACTCCACTCACTTGCATCCTTTAATCTATCAATTGGATGAGATTGGGAGAGCGTCTACTAAATTTGCATCGTTGTTCGTGCCTCTTGTTAAACTATGTGGGGGCATGTTGGCTAGAGGAGATATTATCTCTTGATGATTGTTGTCACCTAGCTAGCCTAGTGAAAGTCGCCTAGAGGGGGGGTGAATAGGGCGAAACTGAAATTCTCAAAAATAATCACAACTACAAGCCGGGTTAGCGTTAGAAATATAATAGAGTCCGCGAGAGAGGGTGCAAAACAAATCACAAGCGAATAAACGAGTGAGACACGTGGATTTGTTTTACCGAGGTTCGGTTTTCTCAAACCTACTCCCCGTTGAGGAGGCCACAAAGGCCGGGTCTCTTTCAACCCTTCCCTCTCTCAAACGGTCCCTCGGACCGAGTGAGCTTCTCTTCTCAAATCACTTGGGAATCAAACTTCCCGCAAGGACCACCACACAATTGGTGTCTCTTGCCTCAATTACAAGTGAGTGTTTGATCACAAGAAAGAATGCGAAAGAAAAGAAGCGATCCAAGCGCAAGAGCTCAAATGAACACTACAAATCACTCTCTCTAGTCACTAAAGCTTTGTGTGGAGTTGGGAGAGAATTTGATCTCTTTTGGTGTGCTTTGCAATGAATGCTAGCTCTTGTATAGTAGTTGAAAGCTGGAAAACTTGGATAACTTGAATGTGGAGGTGGTTGGGGTATTTATAGCCCCAACCACCAAACTTGACCGTTGGTGAAGGCTGTCTGTCGATGGCGCACCGGACAGTCCGGTGCACACCGGACATGTCCGGTGCCCCAGCCACGTCACCAGTGCCGTTGGAATCTGACCGTTGGAGTTCTGACTTCTGGGCCCGCCTCGATGTCCGGTGGCGCACCGGACATGAACTGTTCAGTGTCCGGTGCGCCGGTATGGGCGCGCCTGCCTTCTGCGCGCGCTGCGCGCGCAATCAATGCGTTGCAGGTAGCCGTTGGCGCGAAGTAGCCGTTGCTCCGAGGATGCACCGGACAGTCCGGTGCACACCGGACATGTCCGGTGAATTATAGCGGAGCAGCCTTCGTGAAATCCCGAGGCTAGCGAGTTCCGGAGCAGCGTCTTCGTTGGAGCACCGGACACTGTCCGGTGTACACCGGACAGTCCGATGAATTATAGCGCGCCGGTTCTATATTTTCCCGAAGGTGACGAGTTGGAGTTGGAGTCCTCTGGTGCACCGGACACTGTCCGGTGGCACACCGGACAGTCCGGTGCGCCAGACCAGAGGAGCCTTCGGTTGCTCCTTTGCTCTTTTGTTGAACTCAATACTTGGTCTTTTTATTGGCTAAGTGTGAACATTTTGCACCTGTATAACTTATACACTAGAATAAACTAGTTAGTCCAAAGATTTGTGTTGGGCAATTCAACCACCAAAATTATATAGGAACTAGGTGTAAGCCTAATTCCCTTTCAATCTCCCCCTTTTTGGTGATTGATGCCAACACAAACCAAAGCAAATATAGAAGTGCATAATTGAACTAGTTTGCATAATATAAGTGCAAAGGTTGCTTGGAATTGAGCCAATATAAATACTTACATGATGTGCATGGATTGTTTCTTTATTTTAACATTTTGGACCACGCTTGCACCACATGTTTTGTTTTTGCAAAGAGTTTTTGTAAATCCTTTTCAAAGTTCTTTTGCAAATAGTCAAAGGTAAATGAATAAGATTTTGCGAAGCATTTTTCAAGATTTGAAATTTTCTCCCCCTGTTTCAAATGCTTTTCCTTTGACTAAACAAAACTCCCCCTAAATGAGATCCTCCTCTTAGATGTTCAAGAGGGTTTTGATATATCGTTTTTGAAATACTACTTCCTCCCCCTTTTGAACATAATAAGATACCAATTTGAAATTGATCAATTGAAAATCTCCAATTTTAAAGTTAGGTGGTGGTTGGGTCCTTTTGCTTTGGGCTCATATTTTCTCCCCCTTTGGCATGAATCGCCAAAAATGGAATCATTAGAGCCCTATAAGTACTTTCTCCTCCTTTGGTCATAAAATAAATGAGGGAAGATTATACCAAAGTTGGAGAGTGATGCGGAGCGACGGCGAAGGATGAGTAGTGGAGTGGAAGCCTTTGTCTTCGCCGAAGACTCCAAATCCCTTTCAATATACCTATGACTTGGTTTGAAATATACTTGAGAACACATTAGTCATAGCATATAAAAGAGACATGATCAAAGGTATACTCATGAGCTATGTGTGCAATTTAGCAAAAGAAATTTCTCGAATCAAGGATATTGAGCTCATGCCTAAGTTTGGTAAAAGTTTGTTCATCAAGAGGCTTGGTAAAGATATCGGCTAATTGATCTTTAGTGTTGATGTAAGAAATCTCGATATCCCCCTTTTGTTGGTGATCCCTAAGAAAATGATACCGAATGGCTATGTGTTTAGTGCGGCTATGCTCAACGGGATTATCCGCCATGCAGATTGCACTCTCATTATCACATAGAAGAGGAACTTTGGTTAATTTGTAACCATAGTCCCGCAGGGTTTGCCTCATCCAAAGCAATTGCGCACAACAATGACCTGCAGCAATATACTCGGCTTCGGCGGTAGAAAGAGCGACTGAATTTTGCTTCTTTGAAGCCCAAGACACCAAGGATCTTCCCAAGAACTGGCAAGTCCCCGATGTGCTCTTTCTATTAATCTTACACCCCGCCCAATCGGCATCCGAATAACTGAAAGGGAAATGTGCCCTTGGGCCATTTCTAAGTATTTTGGTGATTGAGTGCCAACACAGGTGCTTAAATGTGAATCTATACCCATGGATGGACAAAATGCAAATCAAGAGTAAAGGTATGTTTCTAAGCCTTAGTACATTGTTTTGCAGACTAATGTATTGTGTCTAAGTGCTTGAAACAGGAGAAATCAAGTCAGAGAAAAGTTGGCTGTGTACAGCCAAAAGGATGTTCGGTCTGGAGCACCGGACTGTCCGGTGGTGCACCGGACAGTGTCCGGTGCGCCAGGCTGCCTCGGCCGAAGAGGCCGCTCTCGGGAATTTGCTGACGGCGTACGGCTAAAATTCACCGGACTGTCCGGTGTGCACCGGACTGTCCGGTGAGCCAACGGTCGGCCGGGCCAACGGTCGGCCGCGGAATCCGTGCGCGACACGTGGCAGAGCCAACGGTCGGAAGGGGGCACCGGACTGTCCGGTGTGCACCGGACATGTCCGGTGCGCCAACGGCTCCTAGATCTGCAACGGTCGGCTTCGCCATTTAAGGAAAGGAATCGGGCACCGGACACTGTCCGGTGTGCACCGGACTGTCCGGTGCGCCCGATGACAGAAGGCAAGATCAGCCTTCCAGAATTGCTCTCAACGGCTCCTAGCTGCCTTGGGGCTATAAAAGGGACCCCTAGGCGCATGGAGGAGCACACCAAGCATTCCTACAACATTCCTAAGCACCAAGACATCAATCTCACGCATTCGTTTCATTGTGATAGCATCTAGAGCTCTTGTTGAGTTGCGAACTCTTTGAGTTGTGTTGCGAGCTCTTGTTGCGACTTGTGTGCGTGTTGTTGCTCTGATCTTTTGAAGTCTTGTGTGCGTTGCTCATTCCCCCTTTGCTCTGTGTTCTTTGTGAACTTCAATTGTAAGGGCGAGAGGCTCCAAGTTGTGGAGATTCCTCGCAAACGGGATTGAGAAAAAGCAAGCAAAACACCGTGGTATTCAAGTGGGTCTTTGGACCGCTTGAGAGGGGTTGATTGCAACCCTCGTCCGTTGGGACGCCACAACGTGGAGTAGGCAAGCGTTAGTCTTGGCCGAACCACGGGATAAACCACTGTGTCGTCTCTGTGATTGATCTCTTGTGGTATTGTGTTTTGTTGAGACTCCTTTCTAGCCACTTGGCATTTATTGTGCTAACACTTAACAAGTTTTTGTGGCTATAAGTTTAAGTTTTACAGGATCACCTATTCACCCCCCCTCTAGGTGCTCTCAATTGGTATCAGAGCCGTTCTCTTCAAGAAAGGGACTAACCGCCCGAAGAGATGGATCCTAAGGGGAAGGGAATCGTGATCAACGACAAGGAAAAGGAGTCCTTCGTCAACGAGCCAAAAGATGACAAATCCAACGACTCTGGCTCGGGCCACAGACGTAAAGATGGGAAGAAGAAGAAGACAAGACGTATCAAGGAGATCGTCTACTACGACAGCGACGAGTCTACTTCTTCCCACAAGGACGACGACTACGACAAGCAAAAGACGGTTAACTCAAACTTTTCTTTTGATTATTCGCGCATTCCGCATAGCTCAAATGCTCATTTGCTCCCCATTCCACTTGGCAAGCCTCCTCACTTTGATGGAGAGGACTACGGATTTTGGAGTCACAAAATGCGTACACACCTATTTTCTCTCCATCCAAGCATTTGGGAGATTGTGGAAAGTGGAATGAAATTTGATAGCTCGGATAGTCCTTCGTTTATTAATGAACAGATCCATAAAAATGCACAAGCTACTACTGTGTTGCTAGCCTCTTTGTGCAGGGACGAGTATCACAAGGTGAGCGGCTTGGACAATGCCAAGCAAATTTGGGACACCCTCAAGATCTCTCATGAGGGGAATGATGTCACCTTACTCACCAAGATGGAGTTGGTGGAGGGCGAGCTCGGACGATTCGCGATGATAAGGGGCGAGGAGCCGACGCAAACATACAACCGGCTCAAGATCCTTATCAACAAAATAAGGAGCTACGGAAGCACGCGATGGACGGATCACGACGTCGTCCGCCTAATGCTAAGGTCATTTACCGTTCTTGATCCTCATCTCGTGAACAATATTCGTGAGAATCCCAGGTACACGAAGATGACGCCCGAGGAGGTACTCGGAAAATTCGTAAGCGGGCGGATGATGATCAAGGAGGCAAGATACGTGGACGACGCCTTGAATGGACCGATCAACGAGCCTCAACCCCTTGCTCTCAAGGCAACAAGAAGCAAGGAGGCGCTACCTAGCAGGGTGGCACAAATTGAGGCGGCCGGACTTAATGATGAAGAGATGGCCCTCATCATCAAAAGATTCAAGACGGCGCTTAAAGGTCGCAAGGGACAGCCAAGCAAGACCAAAGCCAAGGGGAAGCGTTCGTGCTTCAAATGTGGTAAGCTTGGTCATTTTATTGCTAACTGTCCCGACAATGATAGTGATCAGGACAAAGGGAACAAGAGGGAGAAGAAGAAGAATTATAAGAAGGCAAAGGGCGAGGCTCATCTTGGCAAGGAGTGGGATTCGGACTGCTCCTCGTCTGACTCCGACAATGAGGGACTCGCTGCCACTACATTCAACAAGTCATCCCTCTTCCCCAACGAGCGTCACACTTGCCTCATGGCAAGAGAGAAGAAGGTAATCACTCGTAATGATGTCACTTATGATTCTTCTAGTGACGATGAGTCTAGTAATGATGAAATAGATTACTCTAGTTTGTTCAAGGGATTGGATAGAAATAAAATTGATAAAATCAATGAATTGATTGATGCCTTGAATGAAAAGGATAGGCTTTTAGAAAAGCAAGAGGATTTGTTGTATGATGAACATGATAAGTTTATAGAGGCACAAAAATCCTATGCTTTAGAAGTTAAAAGAAATGAAGTGCTTTCTAGTGAATTATCTTCTTGTCATGAAAACCTTGCTACTTTAAAGAGTGTTAATGATGACTTAAATGCTAAACTAGAAGTAGCTAGTAAATCAACATCTTGTGTA
The DNA here is from genome assembly GCF_902167145.1 of Zea mays. Taxonomy (NCBI): domain Eukaryota; kingdom Viridiplantae; phylum Streptophyta; class Magnoliopsida; order Poales; family Poaceae; genus Zea; species Zea mays. Next base: position 22,861,845 of record NC_050102.1, on the reverse strand, counting down.
GAAATTGTTGAAACGTGCACTAGGTGTAAAGATCTTAATGTTGATGCTTGTAGTAAACATCTAGTTTCAATTTCTAAATTGAATGATGAAGTGGCTAGTCTTAATGCTCAACTTAAGGCTAGCAAAAGCGAATTTGATAAGCTAAAATTTGCAAGGGATGCCTACACGATTGGTAGACACCCCTCAATTAAGGATGGACTTGGCTTCAAAAGGGAAGCCAAGAACTTAACAAGCCATAAGGCTCCCATTCCCGCTAAGGAGAAAGGGAAGGCCCCTATGGCTACTAGTGCTAAAAAGAACCATGCCTTTTTGTATCATGATAGGAAAAATTCTAGAAATGCTTCTAGAAGTTATGATGCTTTTGATTCACATGCTTATGGTTCTTATGCTATGACTGCTTCTAGTTCTCATGTTGTGCATGATAGAAAGGTTGGTAGAAGAAATGTTATTCACAATATGCCTAGGAGAAATGTTGTTAATGCTCATAGGAAAGTTCATGGACCTTCTACAATTTATCATGCCCTAAATGCTTCCTTTGCTATTTGTAGAAAGGATAGGAAGATAGTTGCTAGGAAGTTAGGGGCAAAATGCAAGGGAGACAAAACTTGCATTTGGGTCCCTAAGACAATTGTGACTAACCTTGTAGGACCCAACAAGAGTTGGGTACCTAAGTCCCAAGCCTAAATTTGCCTTGCAGGTTTATGCATCCGGGGGTTCAAGCTGGATTATCGACAGCGGATGCACAAACCATATGACGGGGGAGAAGAAGATGTTCACCTCCTACGTCAAGAATAAGGATTCCCAAGATTCAATTATATTCGGTGATGGGAATCAAGGCAAGGTAAAAGGGTTAGGTAAAATTGCAATTTCTAATGAGCATTCTATCTCTAATGTGTTTTTAGTGGAGAGTCTTGGATATAATTTGCTATCTGTTAGTCAATTATGTCATATGGGATATAACTGTCTATTTACAAATGTAGAAGTGTCTGTCTTTAGAAGAAGTGATGGTTCACTAGCTTTTAAGGGTGTATTAGACGGCAAACTTTATTTAGTTGATTTTGCAAAAGAAGAGGCCGGTCTAGATGCATGCTTAATAGCTAAGACTAGCATGGGCTGGCTGTGGCATCGCCGCTTAGCACATGTGGGGATGAAGAACCTTCACAAGCTTCTAAAAGGAGAACACGTGATAGGTTTAACTAACGTGCAATTCGAAAAAGATAGACCTTGTGCAGCTTGTCAAGCAGGTAAACAAGTGGGAGGAGCGCATCACAGCAAGAATGTGATGATCACCTCAAGACCCCTAGAGCTGCTGCATATGGACCTCTTCGGACCCGTCGCCTATCTGAGCATAGGAGGAAGTAAGTATGGTCTAGTTATTGTTGATGACTTTTCCCGCTTCACTTGGGTGTTCTTTTTGCAGGATAAGTCTGAAACCCAAGGGACCCTCAAGCGCTTCCTCAGGAGAGCTCAAAATGAGTTTGAGCTCAAGGTGAAGAAGATAAGGAGCGACAACGGGTCCGAGTTCAAGAACCTTCAAGTGGAGGAATTCCTTGAGGAGGAAGGGATCAAGCACGAGTTCTCCGCTCCCTACACACCACAACAAAATGGTGTGGTAGAGAGGAAGAACAGGACGCTAATCGATATGGCGAGGACGATGCTTGGAGAATTCAAGACCCCCGAGTGTTTCTGGTCGGAAGTCGTGAACACAGCTTGCCACGCCATCAACAGGATGAAGAAGATGTTCCAACGGCCGCTATACGAACCATGGCGATTGGAGAAGTGCGGCCACAGGAACAAGATGAACGAGATCAACCTTCTTCCTCAACAACGGTGCATCCCCCAACTCAAGACGATGAACAGGTTCATCAACAGGAGGCGTGTGATCAAGGGGGAGCACAAGATGATCACGTGATGGAGGAAGAAGCGCAACCGGCACCTCCAACCCAAGTTCGAGCGATGATTCAAAGGGATCATCCCGTCGACCAAATTCTGGGTGATATCAGCAAGGGAGTAACTACTCGATCTCGATTAGTTAATTTTTGTGAGCATTACTCTTTTGTCTCTTCTATTGAGCCTTTCAGGGTAGAAGAGGCCTTGCTAGATCCGGACTGGGTGTTGGCCATGCAGGAGGAACTCAACAATTTCAAGCGCAATGAAGTTTGGACATTGGTGCCTCGTCCTAAGCAAAATGTTGTGGGAACCAAGTGGGTGTTCCGCAACAAACAGGACGAGCACGGGATGGTGACGAGGAACAAGGCTCGACTTGTGGCAAAAGGTTATGCCCAAGTCGCAGGTTTGGACTTTGAGGAGACTTTTGCTCCTGTGGCTAGGCTAGAATCAATTCGTATCTTGCTAGCATATGCCGCTCACCATTCTTTCAGGTTGTACCAAATGGATGTGAAGAGCGCGTTCCTCAACGGGCCGATCAAGGAGGAGGTGTACGTAGAGCAACCCCCTGGCTTCGAGGATGAACGGTACCCCGACCACGTGTGTAAGCTCTCTAAGGCGCTCTATGGACTTAAGCAAGCCCCAAGAGCATGGTATGAATGCCTTAGAGACTTTCTAATTGTTAATTCTTTCAAGGTTGGGAAAGCCGATCCAACTCTTTTTACTAAGACATGTGATGGTGATTTGTTTGTGTGCCAAATTTATGTCGATGACATAATATTTGGTTCTACTAACCAAAAGTCTTGTGAAGAGTTTAGCAGGGTGATGACGAAGAAATTCGAGATGTCGATGATGGGCGAGTTGAACTACTTCCTTGGGTTCCAAGTGAAGCAACTCAAGGACGACACCTTCATCTCCCAAACGAAGTACACGCAAGATCTGCTAAAGCGGTTTGGGATGAAGGACGCCAAGCCCGCAAAGACTCCGATGGGAACCGACGGACACACCGATCTCAACAAAGGAGGTAAGTCCGTTGATCAAAAAGCATACTGGTCAATGATAGGGTCTCTACTTTATTTATGTGCTAGTAGACCGGATATTATGCTTAGCGTATGCATGTGTGCTAGATTTCAATCCGATCCTCAGGAGTGTCACTTAGTGGCGGTGAAGCGAATTCTAAGATATTTGGTTGCTACGCCTTGCCTCGGGCTCTGGTATCCAAAAGGGTCTACCTTTGACTTGGTTGGATACTCAGATTCCGACTATGCTGGATGTAAGGTCGATAGGAAGAGTACATCAGGGACGTGCCAATTCTTAGGAAGGTCCCTGGTGTCGTGGAACTCTAAGAAACAAACCTCCGTTGCCCTATCCACCGCTGAGGCCGAGTATGTTGCCGCAGGACAGTGTTGCGCGCAACTACTTTGGATGAGGCAAACCCTCAGGGACTTTGGCTACAATCTGAGCAAAGTCCCACTCCTATGTGACAATGAGAGTGTTATCCGCATGGCGGAAAATCCTGTTGAACACAGCCGCACAAAGCACATAGACATCCGGCATCACTTTTTGAGAGACCACCAGCAAAAGGGAGATATCGAAGTGTTTCATGTTAGCACCGAGAACCAGCTAGCCGATATCTTTACCAAGCCTCTAGATGAGAAGACCTTTTGTAGGTTGCGTAGTGAGCTAAATGTCTTAGATTCGCGGAACTTGGATTGATTTGTAGCATACATGTGTTTATGCCTTTGATCATATTCCTTATGCATTTTGTTGCTTAATATTGGTGCTCAAGTTGTACAAACACTCCCTGGACCTCACAAGTCCGTTGCAAAGTGATGCACATGTTTAGGGGGAGATGTGTTACAACTTGACCCCTTGAGACTAACCCTGTGCTTGAGTTTAATGCTTTAGTCTTAAAGAAGGATTGAAAGGGAAAAGGTGGACTTGGACCATGCAAGACTTCCACTGCACTCCGATGAAAAGAGTAACTTTTCCAAGTTCATCTTTAAATTCTTATTGCCTATTTTGCTCTTAATTGAAGAATTTGGTGAGGCAATGAGGTTAAAGGGCCAAGATTGATCCCGTTTTGGTGCTTGATGCCAAAGGGGGAGAAAATAAAGGCCAAAGTGATAAATGGATCAGCTACCACTTGAGAGATTTTGAAAACAGTAGGATAGAGCTTTTGGTTTGTCAAATCTCTTTTGTTGTCTCTTTTATCAAAAGTTGGCCTCTTGTGGGGAGAAGTATTGATTATGAGAAATAGGGGGAGTTTTTGGAATCTTGAATCAATTTTCTTTGGAAAACCTCTCTTGATGTCTCTACAAGTGGATTTGACTTAGAGATAGGATTTTGAGGTTGATTTGCAAAAACAAACCAAGTGGTGGCAAAGGAATGATCCATATATGCCAAAACTGAATCAAAATAAATTTGAGTTTTTATTTGAAGTGATATTGCACTTGTTCTAGTTGCTTTATGTTGTGTTGGCATAAATCACCAAAAAGGGGGAGATTGAAAGGGAAATGTGCCCTTGGGCCATTTCTAAGTATTTTGGTGATTGAGTGCCAACACAGGTGCTTAAATGTGAATCTATACCCATGGATGGACAAAATGCAAATCAAGAGTAAAGGTATGTTTCTAAGCCTTAGTACATTGTTTTGCAGACTAATGTATTGTGTCTAAGTGCTTGAAACAGGAGAAATCAAGTCAGAGAAAAGTTGGCTGTGTACAGCCAAAAGGCTGTTCGGTCTGGAGCACCGGACTGTCCGGTGGTGCACCGGACAGTGTCCGGTGCGCCAGGCTGCCTCGGCCGAAGAGGCCGCTCTCGGGAATTTGCTGACGGCGTACGGCTAAAATTCACCGGACTGTCCGGTGTGCACCGGACTGTCCGGTGAGCCAACGGTCGGCCGGGCCAACGGTCGACCGCGGAATCCGTGCGCGACACGTGGCAGAGCCAACGGTCGGAAGGGGGCACCGGACTGTCCGGTGTGCACCGGATATGTCCGGTGCGCCAACGGCTCCTAGATCTGCAACGGTCGGCTTCGCCATTTAAGGAAAGGAATCGGGCACCGGACACTGTCCGGTGTGCACCGGACTGTCCGGTGCGCCCGATGACAGAAGGCAAGATCAGCCTTCCAGAATTGCTCTCAACGGCTCCTAGCTGCCTTGGGGCTATAAAAGGGACCCCTAGGCGCATGGAGGAGCACACCAAGCATTCCTACAACATTCCTAAGCACCAAGACATCAATCTCACGCATTCGTTTCATTGTGATAGCATCTAGAGCTCTTGTTGAGTTGCGAACTCTTTGAGTTGTGTTGCGAGCTCTTGTTGCGACTTGTGTGCGTGTTGTTGCTCTGATCTTTTGAAGTCTTGTGTGCGTTGCTCATTCCCCCTTTGCTCTGTGTTCTTTGTGAACTTCAATTGTAAGGGCGAGAGGCTCCAAGTTGTGGAGATTCCTCGCAAACGGGATTGAGAAAAAGCAAGCAAAACACCGTGGTATTCAAGTGGGTCTTTGGACCGCTTGAGAGGGGTTGATTGCAACCCTCGTCCGTTGGGACGCCACAACGTGGAGTAGGCAAGCGTTAGTCTTGGCCGAACCACGGGATAAACCACTGTGTCGTCTCTGTGATTGATCTCTTGTGGTATTGTGTTTTGTTGAGACTCCTTTCTAGCCACTTGGCATTTATTGTGCTAACACTTAACAAGTTTTTGTGGCTATAAGTTTAAGTTTTACAGGATCACCTATTCACCCCCCTCTAGGTGCTCTCAATAACCAATCAAATCAAATGTGGATCCCCGAGGGTACCAAAGCCCAAACTTAGGAGTATAAGCCAAATATCTCAAGATTCGTTTTACGGCCGTAAGGTGGGATTCCTTAGGGTCGGATTGAAATCTTGCACACATGCAAACAGAAAGCATAATGTCCGGTCGAGATGCACATAAATAAAGCAATGAACCAATCATCGACCGGTATACCTTTTGATCGACGGATTTACCTCCCGTGTCGAGGTCGAGATGCCCATTGGTTCCCATGGGTGTCTTGATGGGTTTGGCATCCTTCATTCCAAACTTGGTTAGAATGTCTTGAGTGTACTTCGTTTGGCAAATGAAGGTGCCCTCTTGGAGTTGCTTGACTTGAAATCCTAGAAAATATTTCAACTCCCCCATCATCGACATCTCGAATTTCTTTGTCATGATCCTACTAAATTCTTCACATGTAGATTCGTTAGTAGACCCAAATATGATATCATCAACATAAATTTGGCATACAAACAAATCATTGTCAAGAGTTTTAGTGAATAAAGTAGGATCGGCCTTGCCGACTTTGAAGCCATTTGCAATAAGGAAATCTCTAAGGCATTCATACCATGCTCTTGGGGCTTGCTTGAGCCCATAAAGCGCCTTAGAGAGCCTATAGACATGATTAGGGTACTCACTATCTTCAAAGCCGGGAGGTTGCTCAACGTAGACCTCTTCCTTGATTGGTCCATTGAGGAAGGCACTCTTCACGTCCATTTGGTAAAGCTTGAAGCCATGGTAAGTAGCATAGGCTAATAATATGCGAATTGACTCAAGCCTAGCTACGGGTGCATAGGTTTCACCAAAATCCAAACCTTCGACTTGTGAATACCCCTTGGCCACTAGTCGAGCTTTGTTCCTTGTCACCACACCATGCTCGTCTTGCTTGTTGCGGAAGACCCACTTGGTTCCTACAACATTTTGATTAGGACGTGGAACTAAATGCCATACCTCGTTCCTCGTGAAATTGTTGAGCTCCTCTTGCATCGCCATCACCCAATCCGAATCTTGTAGTGCCTCCTCCACCTTGTGTGGCTCAATAGAGGAAACAAAAGAGTAATGCTCACAAAAATGTGCAACACGAGATCGAGTGGTTACCCCCTTATGAATGTCGCCGAGGATGGTGTCGACGGGGTGATCTCGTTGGATTGCTTGGTGGACTCTTGGGTGTGGCGGCCTTGGTTGTTCATCCTCCTTGTCTTCATCATTTGCATCCCCCCCTTGATTATTGCCGTCATCTTGAGGGGGCTCATCTATTTGATCTTCTCCTTCATCAACTTGAGCCTCGCCCTCCTTTTGGGTTGGTGGAGATGCTTGCGTGGAGGAGGATGGTTGATCTTGTGCATTTGGAGGCTCTTCGGATTCCTTAGGACATACATCCCCAATGGACATGTTCCGTAGCGCTATGCATGGAGCCTGTTCTTCACCTATCTCATCAAGATCAACATGCTCTACTTGAGAGCCGTTAGTCTCATCAAACACAACGTCACAAGAAACTTCAACAAGTCCTGAGGACTTGTTAAAGACTCTATATGCCCTTGTGTTTGAGTCATATCCTAGTAAAAAGCCTTCTACAGTTTTAGGAGCAAATTTAGAATTTCTACCTCTTTTAACAAGAATAAAGCATTTGCTACCAAAAACTCTAAAATATGAAATATTGGGCTTTTTACCGGTTAGGAGTTCATAAGATGTCTTCTTGAGGATTCGGTGTAGATATAACCGGTTGATGGCGTAGGAAGCGGTGTTGACCGCCTCAGCCTAAAACCGATCCGGTGTCTTGTACTCATCAAGCATGGTTCTTGCCATGTCCAATAGAGTTCGATTCTTCCTCTCCACTACACCATTTTGTTGTGGAGTGTAGGGAGAAGAGAACTCATGCTTGATGCCCTCCTCCTCAAGGAAGCCTTCTATTTGTGAGTTTTTGAACTCCGTTCCGTTGTCGCTTCTAATTTTCTTGATCCTTAAGCCGAACTCATTTTGAGCCCGTCTCAAGAATCCCTTTAAGGTTTCTTGGGTATGGGATTTTTCCTGCAAAAAGAACACCCAAGTGAAGCGAGAATAATCATCCACAATAACTAGACAGTACTTACTCTCGCCGATGCTTATGTAGGCGATCGGGCCGAATAGGTCCATGTGTAGGAGCTCCAGTGGCCTGTCACTAGTCATGATGTTCTTATGTGGATGATGAGTGCCAACTTGCTTCCCAGCTTGGCATGCGCTACAAATCCTGTCTTTCTCGAAATGAACATTTGTTAGTCCTAAAATGTGTTCTCCCTTTAGAAGCTTATGAAGATTCTTCATTCCAACAGGGGCTAGTCGGCGGTGCCAGAGCCAACCCAAGTTAGTCTTAGCAATTAAGCAAGTGTCGAGTTCAGCTCTATCAAAATCTACCAAGTATAGCTGACCCTCTAACACTCCCTTAAATGCTATTGAATCATCACTTCTCCTAAAGACAGTGACACCTATATCAGTAAATAGACAATTGTAGCCCATTTGACATAATTGAGATACAGAAAGCAAATTGTAATCTAAAGAATCTACAAGAAAAACATTGGAAATAGTATGGTCAGGTGATATAGCAATTTTACCCAATCCTTTGACCAAACCTTGATTTCCATCCCCGAATGTGATAACTCGTTGGGGATCTTGGTTTTTCTCATATGAGGAGAACATCTTCTTCTCCCCTGTCATGTGGTTTGTGCACCCGCTGTCGAGTATCCAACTTGAGCCCCCGGATGCATAAACCTACAAAACAATTTTAGTTCTTGACTTTAGGTACCCAAACGGTTTTGGGTCCTTTGGCATTAGATACAAGAACTTTGGGTACCCAAACACAAGTCTTTGACCCCTTGTGTTTGCCCCCAACAAACTTGGCAACTACCTTGCCGGATTTGTTAGTTAAAACATATGATGCATCAAAAGTTTTAAAAGAAATGTCATGCTCATTTGATGCACTAGGAGTTTTCTTCTTAGGCAACTTAGCACGGGTTGGTTGCCTAGAGCTAGATGTCTCACCCTTATACATAAAAGCATGGTTAGGGCCAGAGTGAGACTTCCTAGAGTGAATTTTTCTAATTTTGCTCTCAGGATAACCGGCAGGGTATAAAATGTAACCCTCGTTATCCTGAGGCATGGGAGCCTTGCCCTTAACAAAATTTGACAATCTTTTAGGAGGGGCACTAAGTTTGACATTGTCTCCCCTTTGGTAGCCAATGCCATCCTTAATGCCAGGGTGTCTCCCATTATAGAGCATACTTCTAGCAAATTTAAACTTTTCATTTTCTAAGTTATGCTCGGCAATTTTTGCATCTAATATTGCTATATGATCATTTTGTTGTTTAATCAAAGTCATGTGATCATGAATAGCATTAATATCAACATCTCTACATCTAGTACAAATAGAAACATGCTCAACATTAGATGTAGAGGGTTTGCAAGATTTTAATTCAACAACCTTAGCATGTAATATATCATTTTCACTTTTAAGGTTGGAAATAGTAACATTGCAAACATCAAAATCCTTAGCCTTAGCAATCAAATTTTTATTTTCTATTCTAAGGCTAGCAAGAGAATCATTCAATTCCTCAATCTTAGCAAGCAAATCATCATTATCATTATTAAGATTGGGAATTGAAGCATTATAAACATGGGAATCTACCTTAGCAATTAATCTAGCATTTTCATTTCTAAGGTTGTTAATGGTCTCATGGCAGGTGCTTAGCTCACTAGACAATTTTTCACATTTTTCTACCTCTAGGGCATAAGCATTCTTAACCTTAACATGTTTCTTGTTTTCTTTAATTAGAAAATCCTCTTGGGAATCCAAAAGGTCATCTTTTTCATGAATAGCACTAATCAATTCATTTAACTTTTCCTTTTGTTCCATGTTAAGGTTGGCAAAAAGGGTACGCAAGTTATGCTCCTCATCACTAACATTATCATCACTAGAAGACTCGTATTTAGTGGAGGATTTGGATTTAACCTTCTTCTTTTTGCCGTCCTTTGCCATGAGGCATTTATGGCCGACGTTGGGGAAGAGGAGGCCCTTGGTGACGGCGATATTGGCGGCGTCCTCGTCGGAGGAGGAGTCGGTGGAGCTCTCGTCCGAGTCCCACTCCCGGCAAACATGGGCATCGCCGCCTTTCTTCTTGTAGTACTTCTTCTTTTCTCTCCTCTTGCCCTTCTTGTCGTTATCCCTGTCACTGTCACTTGATAATGGACATTTGGCAATAAAGTGACCGGGCTTACCACACTTGTAGCAAACCTTCTTGGAACGGGATTTGTAGTCCTTCCCCTTCCGTTTCTTGAGGATTTGGCGAAAGCTTTTGATGATTAAAGCCATCTCCTCATTGTCGAGCTTGGAGGCGTCAATTGGTTGTCTACTCGGTGTAGACTCCTCCTTCTTCTCCTCCGTCGCCTTAAATGCCACCAGTTGTGCTTCGGACGTGGAGGGTTCATCAAGCTCGTTGATCTTCTTTGAGCCCTTGATCATACATTCAAAGCTCACAAAATTCCCGATTACTTCCTCGGGAGTCATTAGTGTGTATCTAGGATTACCACGAATTAATTGAACTTGAGTGGGGTTAAGGAAAATAAGAGATCTTAGAATAACCTTAACCACTTCGTGGTCGTCCCATTTCTTGCTCCCGAGGTTGCGCACTTGGTTCACCAAGGTTTTGAGCCGGTTGTACATATCTTGTGGCTCCTCCCCTTGGCGAAGACGAAAACGATCGAGCTCCCCCTCGATCGTTTCTCGCTTGGTGATTTTGGTGAGTTCATCACCCTCGTGCGCGGTTTTGAGAAGGTCCCAAATCTCCTTTGCATTCTTCAACCCTTGCACCTTGTTGTATTCCTCCTTGCTTAGAGAGGCGAGGAGTATGGTTGTAGCTTGGGAGTTGAAGTGCTCGATTTGGGCCACTTCGTCCGTATCATAGTCTTCATCCCCTTCGGATGGTACCTGTGCTCCAAACTCAACAACATTCCATATACTTTTGTGGAGTGAGGTTAGATGAAATTTCATTAAATTACTCCACATAGCATAATCTTCGCCATTAAAGGTTGGCGGTTTGCCTAATGGAACGGAAAGTAATGGAGTATGTCTAGATGTACGAGAATAGTGTAAGGGGATCTTACTAAACTTCTTGCGCTCTTGGCGCTTAGAAGTTACGGAAGGCGCGTCGGAGTCGGAGGTCGAAGTTGATGAAGTGTCGGTCTCGTAGTAGACCACTTTCCTCATCCTCTTGTGCTTGTCGCCTTTCCGATGCGACTTGTGGGAAGAAGATTTTTCCTTCTTCTCTTTGTGGTGAGAAGAAGAAGATCTTTTCTCCTTTCGTTTGGAGGAGTCCTTCTTCTTCTCCCTCCTCTTGGTGCGGGACTCTTCCGATGAAGTGCTCCCTTGGCTTGTAGTGGGCTTGTCGCCGGTCTCCATCTCCCTCTTGGTGTGATCTCCCGACATCACTTCGAGCGGTTAGGCTCTAATGAAGCACGGGCTCCGATACCAATTGAAAGTCGCCTAGAGGGGGGGTGAATAGGGCGAAACTGAAATTCTCAAAAATAATCACAACTACAAGCCGGGTTAGTGTTAGAAATATAATAGAGTCCGCGAGAGAGGGTGCAAAACAAATTGCAAGCGAATAAACGAGTGAGACACGCGGATTTGTTTTACCGAGGTTCGGTTTTCTCAAACCTACTCCCCGTTGAGGAGGCCACAAAGGCCGGGTCTCTTTCAACCCTTCCCTCTCTCAAACGGTCCCTCGGACCGAGTGAGCTTCTCTTCTCAAATCACTTGGGAATCAAACTTCCCGCAAGGACCACCACACAATTGGTGTCTCTTGCCTCAATTACAAGTGAGTGTTTGATCACAAGAAAGAATGCGAAAGAAAAGAAGCAATCCAAGCGCAAGAGCTCAAATGAACACTACAAATCACTCTCTCTAGTCACTAAAGCTTTGTGTGGAGTTGGGAGAGAATTTGATCTCTTTTGGTGTGCTTTGCAATGAATGCTAGCTCTTGTATAGTAGTTGAAAGCTGGAAAACTTGGATAACTTGAATGTGGAGGTGGTTGGGGTATTTATAGCCCCAACCACCAAACTTGACCGTTGGTGAAGGCTGTCTGTCGATGGCGCACCGGACAGTCCGGTGCACACCGGACATGTCCGGTGCCCCAGCCACGTCACCAGTGCCGTTGGAATCTGACCGTTGGAGTTCTGACTTCTGGGCCCGCCTCGATGTCCGGTGGCGCATCGGACATGAACTGTTCAGTGTCCGGTGCGCCAGTATGGGCGCGCCTGCCTTCTGCGCGCGCTGCACGCGCAATCAATGCGTTGCAGGTAGCCGTTGGCGCGAAGTAGCCGTTGCTCCGAGGATGCACCGGACAGTCCGGTGCACACCGAACATGTCCGGTGAATTATAGCGGAGCAGCCTTCGTGAAATCCCCAGGCTGGCGAGTTCCGGAGCAGCGTCTTCGTTGGAGCACCGGACACTGTCCGGTGTACACCGGACAGTCCGGTGAATTATAGCGCGCCGGTTCTAGATTTTCCCGAAGGTGACGAGTTGGAGTTGGAGTCCTCTGGTGCACCGGACACTGTCCGGTGGCACACCGGACAGTCCGGTGCGCCAGACCAGAGGAGCCTTCGGTTGCTCCTTTGCTCTTTTGTTGAACTCAATACTTGGTCTTTTTATTGGCTAAGTGTGAACATTTTGCACCTGTATAACTTATACACTAGAATAAACTAGTTAGTCCAAAGATTTGTGTTGGGCAATTCAACCACCAAAATTATATAGGAACTAGGTGTAAGCCTAATTCCCTTTCACCTAGTTATTGGAAGGATCATTGAGTGGCTTTGGTGGTTGTTACTGGCTTCAATAAATCAATTGTGTAGAGTTCTATTGTGTTTGTCCCCATGGGAGATTGAAAAGAACAACCCTAGTGAAGTCGTGGCTAGTTGGAGTGCACCGCTTGAGTGGTTCTTGCGGTGTCCAAATTGTGGGTTTGAAATTTGAGGCAAATTAACGCATGAGCCATCAAGTCACAACTCTCCATAATGAGGATGTAGTTTGCTAGCAAGCTACCGACCTTGGGGATATATCTTGTGTCATATCATGGTCGTGTGGTGTGCAATCTACTCACTCTAGATCTTCTATTCATATACTTGTTAGTGTGGTAATTGCTTGACTAGCTAAATCAATGCTAGTGTAGTTGTAACTAGTTGTAGTTGCTCATGTTAGTAGATTTAACTAGTTGTAGCCTATTTGTTTGAGTGATATATGATATAAATTAATCTACTAGACTTATGTAGGAGGCTTGCTTGAGTGAATTAGTGACAGATCAAGTAGAGTTACTGTTAGGGTCTTAATTTAAACCAATCACTTTGCTCTAGTGTTTGTGTTTTGTAGAGAAACTTTTATAGGCTATTCACAAATGTCTAGCCATCTAGGTCCTTTCAACAAGCAATACCACTCTACTAATATCAAGCTCAAGGAGGAGCTCTACTAGGCTTGTAGTGTGCCCATCATGACCTTTAGTGTAACCGAATCGAGTGTGCCTAGGTATGTGAAGGCCTTAGCCATAGCCATGATACCTTCGATTTAGCCTCCTCGCAAGAGCTTGACACATTTGTGTTGTGACCGACAACAAGCCATGGCAATGACAACAACATCATGCCCGAGACTAGGCATCCTCATGGGGTCACATCATTGCAATGGTATGGTGTATCCATATGCAATGATGGGTGTCTCGAGTGACAATAGCCCTAACATACAATATACATGCATCCGGTCCCAAGGTTATAGACTGCATCGATGGCAGCAATGCCCATGATCATGAGACCGATTACTCAGCAACACAAACCTCCATGGGATTGAAACCATAGTAATTAAGAGTATACCAGAGATTAACCCAGTGGGAGTCTTAGTTCATAGTTTGATTGGTTCAACTATTTGAATTGTCAGTCCAACCCAATTCAAATAGGTTGAGACATGTCTATAACACAAAATCACTTGCTTACCTTAGTGGTATCATTCCTGGCTTCCTGCACTTTGAGCATGAGGCGAGGGGTTTAAGTCCCTTCTAGTTCAACTTCTATTTTTTTCAGTGTTTTCACTAGTTTTTATTCCCATAGTTCAACTTTACGTTTTTAGTGGTTTCCCCCGATTCACCTGCATAGACGATCTTTTAGCTCAACTAGACTAGTGGGAGTGCCATTTGTGGTTTTGGTGCATGTCCTAATAACTATGATTGAAATTCTAGTTGGACCGCTGGTGGGGTCTGGTCCCAATAACTATGATTGAAATCGTCCGTATAAAGGCCTAAAGGGGTAAGGTTGTGCGATTTTTCATAAAAATCCTTCCTTCCATATAAATCATTATATAAATGTCTTCGTGAATTGTTTGTATGTTTGCACTTTAATCACTAGGATTTAACATAATTGTACCTTATGATGCTCTTTTTTACCATCTTACTCATGTTCCTCCTTGCCTGAGGTTATTAAGTTTCATACCCTTTTGCTTGAAGTTTCTCTCTAGAAATCATTTATCTCTATAGCGACACTTCTATCATGGCCTAGCAAATCGAGGGCACATATGTGTCATGGCTCACGTGCAGACGTATGAGATTTTTTCATAGAAACCCTTCTTTATCTATAAATCATTACATAAATGTCCTGATGGATGGTGTTTATGTGTTTGCACTATAGTCACCAGGGTTTAACATAATTGAACCTTATGATGCTCATTTTTTACCATCTCACTCCTAGTTTCTCACTACCTAAGGTTATTTAGTTGTACACCATTTCACTTTGAGTTTGTAGCTAAAAATTATTTATCTCAATTGCACTACTACTATCGTGGCCTAGCATAGGGTAGGAAAAAAGCTCGAGACTCGCGAGCCGGCTCGAGCTCGGAGCTGCTCACGAGCCGAGTTGAGCTAGGTTTTCGAGCTCGTTGGTGCAACGAGCCGGCTCGTTCCGGCTCGCGAGCTACACCAGATTAATCAACATACACAATAATAATCAATATTGGATAATTATATAGATATTTGACTCGTTTCTTAGCCTTTAATGATGGATATCTGATAATTTATAATTAAGATTACTTGTAATGTGCCATTATGATCTATATTTCACATTTATAGACTATTAATTCATTATATTATGCAATATTATTTATCAAGGTGTAGCTTGTGATCCGATCCGAGCCGAGCCGAGCTCGGTTAGCTAGAAAGTCGCAATGAGCCGAGCCGAGCTCGGCTCGGCTAGTTTCTAGCTCTAGCCTAGCAGTTCGAGGGCATATACTTGTCATGGATCATGTGCAAGAAGGTGCGGAGCCAACAGGGGGGCAAAGTGGGACATGGCCCTCCCATTTTTGTACAACCTCTTATATCTAATGATCATTTACTATTAAGTGTAGGAAAAAAATTGAAGTTGTGGATAGGCTAAGGACATGTTCCAAACCTTTAAAACTAATAGTAATGGCTAAAATTGTTGAGAGGTTTAGAACGGATCAACTAATTGCCCAGTTAATTATTAGTTATACCCCTCAAATAGCCATTAATTGTTTAAGTGCCTCAACCAAGCTAGAACTTATTAGGTGGCTAACAATTAGCTCTAAAGGTTTGAAACAAGGCCTAAAACAATCATGTCATGAGCCTACTCGTCGGATTGGCCTAGTTCTCCCGACTCGTGTCCTCCTTCTTAGCCCAGCCCTTGCATTTATCTGGACGGGCCTATTCCACCTTGATACCCTGTTTCTGCCGCCACCCCTTCTCGTTGCGACGCCGTCTGACCTCGCCCGTCGTTGTCGCAACGTTGTAACTAGTCCCCAACGGTCGGAGAGCTTAGCGAACCAACGAGCCCTGGCTCTCAGCTGGAGATGTCACCTAAGCCTGCCCCTTTCCTGACGCCCCTGCCCTTCGAGGAGATCGACATTCGACAAGGTACACACGACTTTGGTTCGGTCATCAAGAACTTAGTGATATGTTTGTTTGTTTTGTTCATGTAGTTTTCTTATTTGACATTTATCGTGTATTGATATGAAACTTGAATTCTATGCAACACTAGTTTTTTAGGTCTTGATTGATTATGTTATGTGATCTTTTTGGCCTCACATGAATTCTCGTCCTGCGTTCGTCACTGCGTGCAAGCATGTGTCTGATCTTTTTTTTTAAAAAAAAACTCTCGACAAGTTCATATAGTGAAAAATAATTGATTTTTATCAGACTAATATTTATTATAGGACTTGAAACTTATATGTTTAAGATTAGGATAAGTCCAACTAAATTCAATGAAAATAGTTAACTTATTGTTATGGGCATGAGCTAGCACTACAAAAAAATGTTACATTCCGTTGCATTCCAACCTACGAGATCATTTTTTCTAGCTAAAACAAAACATCAAACAAGTTCAACTCCTATGACCCTGTTGGGGACTTGTTCTCAAATGCTATGAGTTAAGAACAAGGCAACATAGAAAATGTTAATCGTTAAAGTCCTTCGTCTTTCGAAGCATTATTTCCCTTAGGATATAATGGTTTTTGGACGAAGGTTATGAAAGGGCGTACCTTCATAAATTCATTATACAGTGACGAAGGATAAAATGTAGGGAATACAAAAGACAACATAAACAATTATATATTATCATGTATAAACAGAAATATCGTTGAATTATAAATGTACCTTCAACTTGAAAGAGATGATAGTACAAGCGTGACGCAAAAAGTGAATGCCAAATCAGCGTGAACAGTACGGGAGCACTGTTCATCTATTTATAGGCACGGGACACAACCCATACAAAATTACATTCATGCCCTTTACACTTGATAATAATTCTATAGTAATCTATCAGGGTCTAAATAGCCTTTTCATCTTTAAGTCGGTTTCACTTTTTGCTGCCACGCCGAAGCTTTCCTGCTCACACCTTCGGCGCTGTATCAACCTTCGTATTATTCTGGTCTACTGTGATGCCGACTTGAGTCCGAAGATACCTGTTCACACATTATACTCCAGAAATACTGTTAAATCCTGTTTTTGAGGACCTTCGGAAGCCGAAGGTCCCCAACAGTAGCCCCTCGCAATATTAATTTGTTTTAAAATAATAAATTTAGATTGCGACATGGACGAAGGTTTTACGCCGAAGGTCCGAAAAAACACCTTCCCTTTGCTAGAATAGCAACATTCACTGACAAGCGGGGTCTTTCAATTTTCAACGCACTTGGCGTATAAATACGGTCATACCGCAAGCTCATTTGACACGCTCTCTGGCCAACTGCTCCCGCTCACTCAATTTTTAGCTCTTGTGCACTAAGATTTGCTAAGCTTTTAGTTTTGAAGCTTCGGCTTTGAAAATAGTTTTTTAGTGTCTCCGAAGATGTCTGAAGATAAGACGACTGCTGCTGAGATGAAGCTGAGCCTCGACGAAGAGAAAAACTTGGGGTTTCTTATAGCGATGTCAAAAACCAATACATAAAAAATCACCAAGGAAATTCTGGAGGGTTTGTCTGAAGATACTGGTGACAGTGACAGTTATGATGTGGACAGTGGTGGTGACTCCGAAGATCGTCCCTGGCGACCAAGCCATTCAGTTTATGGTAAATCAACTATCAAAGAGAATCATCTTGTGAACATGAGAGGAAGGTATTTCCGAGATTTGTCCATTGTGAGGGCCGACGAAGGGGAAAAAACTTGTCCACACCCTGAAGAAAATGAAGTCGTAGTGTACCGAAGCTTTTTGAAAGCTGGACTGCGATTTCCCTTGAGCAGCTTCGTTGTGGAGGTGCTGAAAATCTTCGAAGTCTATCTTCACCAACTTACCCCTGAGGCAATCATAAGGCTGAATATCTTCGTGTGGGCCGTAAGAAGCCAAGGTCTGAAGCCTGATGCAAAAAGCTTCTGCAATATACACGAATTATCATACGAAACAAAACCTTGGGGTAAGGAACAATATCATAATAATTTTGGCTGCTACAGTTTCGTTTCTCGGTCCGGGTCAAGCTGTCCCGTGCCAACCTTTCGGAAGAGATGGCCCGGAGACTGGATGACAGAATGGTTTTATGTGAAGAATGACCTGTCAGTACGAGAAGATATCAAAGGTGTAATTATGCGCCCTATTTGGCAAAGCTTCGGCCTTCGGAGGCCGAAGGTTGAAATGAATGAAGCTGCCGAAGAATGCCAGAGGGCCTTCGGCGTTATCTGTTCTTTTATTGGAACAAGAGATTTAGTACAAGAGCATATTGCCTTCAGGGTATGGCCGCTCGCGGAGAAATGGGAAATGCCACAAGAAACCATAAAGGAGGCCGACGAAGGTGGACTTATCAGGCTGAAGTACACTTTTAAGTTCGGAGATAAATTCGTTGAGCCAGATGATGACTGGTTAAAAAGTATTGAAAATTTAAGTGATGAACTGCTTGGGGCTTATTCGAAGGCTGAAGATACTGCAATGTCAGCAGCCTTCGGAGGCCGAAAAAAGAAGAGGCTGAATCGGGTATTTGATGCAATCGGGTTCGTCTACCCTGACTATTGCTATCCCATTCGAAGGCAGAAGAGAAAAAACACAACCTCTGCAAAAGAAGAAGCTGCAACTGCTCCTAGCGAGCCAGAACCGAAAAGAAAGAAGATTAAGGTCCTCACACATCGGCCACGCTATATTGAACCAGCTTCGGTGCCTGAGTTTACCGGAGAAACTTCTTCGGCCACCGAGGCTAAAAAGCCAACCAAACCAACCTTGCTGCCAGAAGTTGCAGAAATGGCCGAAACGCCAAAGAGGATAGAATTGGAAGAACCGAAGATTTCGCTACTAGAAACCGAAGAAATGGCCGAAGCGCCATCCACAGAAAAAACATCAGAAGTTGTGAGTTCTGCAGCAAATGTTGAGACAGTAAAAAATCAAAAAGTGCCAGCAGTGACTCCGAAAAGAAAGAGAATGGCTAATGTGCTAGATGTACTGGAAACAATCAAATCTTCAAGCACACCTCCGAAGAAGGCTGCTGTCATTCCTGAAACAACAACTGAAATTTCGGATACTAAAACTCCAGAGCAAGAACCTGAAGCCGAAGCTGGTTCCTCAGAGCCCGCAAAGATAAAATCCTTGGAAAGTGAGGCAGAAAAAATAACAAAGCCAACTTTTGTTGAAGAAATCGGTGTCATTGCCCCTGAAGCATCCCCCAAAGTTCGCGATTATATTGTTCGTCATGCTTCGGGGAAAAAACTATCAGAAAAAGAAGAGCAAGAGGCCCAGCGCTACGCCCAAAAACTGAAGTATCCAAAGGGGGCGTTAATATTCAATGGCAGTGGAGAAGAAGACTTTTTGTATTGTCTCCCTGACAGCAAAGAAATTTCTGTCTGCCGGGAGATGAGCAAGAGCTTCGGATTCCCAACACTGGAAGACGGGCTCTCAGTGTTATCGAAAAATGATTTGGCCGACAGCCTAGCATATAATAGCTTAAAGGTACAACAAATGGAATCTTTGTAATTTCTTGCTGGGACCAAAATTTTTCCTTTAGTTAAATCTATTGACACACACATATTTCTCTTTGCAGGGCTTGATACTTAGCAATGCCCTCAGGGCACAGAAAGATGCTGAAGACGAAGGGTGTACTATAGCCCTGAGCAACCTTCGTTCCGAAGTAATTGAACTGAGGAACAAAGGTCTCGAAAAAGATAAGATATTACATTCATTGATAAATAAAATAAAAGAAGACGAAGCTGCTTTTAAAAGTCAAGCTGAAGCTCAGAAGCGCGAAATTGAAGATCTTCGGAAACAACTGGCCAGAGCCAAGGAAGAACGTATACTTGAAGAAACAAAGCGAGAACTCAGCGACCAATGGGCAGATCACTTAGAAGGAACTGTTGAAGAGCTTCGGTCATCCAAGAAGAGATGCTATAACAAATCTATAGAGTGTGTTAAGAAGTTAAAGGCTAGCTTCGCCAGGGTCGGCGCTTTCTCAAGCGAAGAAAACTTTATAAGAGGCAATCCCGAAGGTCCCATCGAATGGATCGACCACGAAGCTGAGGCCTTTGAAGAAATTTTAAATAGCCGTGGAGACATATGTGCTTTCTCTGGTGCCAGAGGAATTGCCACCATTTTAGAGAAGAAGGGTTGCGAACATGTAAAAATTTTAGCACGATCCGAAGCTGCTTTGTCCTTTGAAGATGCAAGAGATCCTTCGGCCGAAGCTAGCATGATCGGTGGAAAATTTTTCACCGATATCTGGGATAATGGTGGCCGAGAAATGGCCGGAGAAATTATTCAAAAAAGTGAAAAGGGCATTCACGATGCTAGAGAAGTGGCTGAGGCTGCTGAAAAGAGCGCAGAGCCCGAAGGTCAATTAGGTATTAACTAATAGTTTTTATTGTGTTGTAATTTTAGGTTTTAAAATTCGTTTGCAATTTGTAATAGCAATGTAGCCGTATCCTGTCCTACTTCAGATTCTGCTAAAGCGTCTTCGGGCCCTCAGCCGAAAGGAGATGACGAAATAAAAAAGATGGCTGAAGCTATTATGGACGAAGTCGTCAATCGGCTCCTGAACGAGGCTGCAGAAGTCGTTTTGAGAGAGGATTAAGTATTATTGTAAAAACTTCTGAAATGTAATATATTGTAACATTTTGTAACCCTGAATGTAATATACCTGTTTTTATTGCACAATTCTTTACGATGCATGAAACTTTATACGTACCGCTTTTGAGTCTTTGACGAAAAAACACCTTCCCTTCTTTTCATGCTTCGTGAAGAAGAATTTTTCTTTGTCACAACAATGTCCAGTGTTCTGATGAATAATATCCAGGCTTCGTAAAGATATTTTCCGAAGCTACACCTCCGAAGATCAATAATGTATCTCTTTGTGACATTATGATTTTTCCCTTTTTTCAAAACGTTTCCCCTTTCTTCAAAACGTTCTTCTGTAGATTAATATTGTGTCCATCTCTTGTGCCATATGCAACATGATGTATGATGCTTATGCTATGCGAAATGATGCGATGATGTTATGTTATGTGAGGTGATGTTTATTCCGAAGATGTACGCACATCCCTGCAATAAAACACAATCTTTTATAAGCCTCCCTTAGGAGCTTCTTCGCCTTTTACTTCAGCGGAATCAGCGTTTATTTTTCGCTGTAAGCCTCCCTTAGGAGCTTCTTCGCCTTTTACTTTCAGCGGTATTCGCGTTGACTTTTCGCGCTTCGCCTTTTACTTAGGCGGTATCAGCGTTGACTTTTCGCTGTATGCTCTGCATTCCCTTTGGAACGACTTTGGAGCAGAAAACTTACACTGCGCTCCCTTTGGAGCGACTTTTTGTGACTTCGGCAAACTTACTCTGCGTTCCTTAGAACGACTTTTTGTTGCTTCGAAGAATTTTCGATAATCCGAAGGTCCTCTTTGTTATCATAAACCTTTAAACTTCAACAACTTAGGCCTGTGAAGAGAATATATTTTCCTTTTGGCAAACAACGAAACTATATTCATGAAATCTAAATAATGTCCTTTATTACACAGAAAAGAAGACTGAATAAGAAAGACTGCTATTTAGGTAGGATATTTGTCAATATATGTGCTTTGACTCTGGTACAGTGCTATTGACTGTACGAGCTTCGGACTGCTCTCTGAAGTCCCTTTGGTGTGGAGCAGCTTCTCCAAAGTTTGAGGGGGCTTCCTAGCGAAGTACTGAGCTGACGGTCCTGGCCGAAGCCCCTTGATCATGGCCTCAATGACAATTTCATTGGGCACCGTTGGCGCCTGTGCCCTCAAACGCAGGAACCTCTGGACGTACGCCTGAAGGTATTATTCGTGATCCTGGGTGCACTGGAAAAGAGCTTGAGCAGTAACCGGCTTCGTCTGAAATCCTTGAAAGCTAGTTAACAGCAAGTCCTTCAGTTTCTGCCATGAAGTGATCGTTCCTGGTCGAAGGGAGGAATACCAGGTTTGAGCAACACTCCTGACAGCCATAACAAAAGATTTGGCCATGACTGCAGCATTGCCACCATACGAAGACACTGTTGCTTCGTAGCTCATCAAAAACTGCTTCGGGTCTGAATGACCGTCGAATACGGGAAGCTGAGGCGGTTTGTAGGACGAGGGCCAAGGTGTAGCCTGCAGCTCAGCAGACAGAGGAGAAGCATCATCGAAAACAAAATTCCCATGATGGAAATTATCATACCAGTCATCTTCGTTGGGGAAACCCTCCTGATGAAGGTCTTGGTGCTGAGGCCTTCGGTGCTGCTCATCCTGAGCAAGATGACGAACTTCCTCAGAGGCTTCGTCTATCTGCCTTTGCAACTCAGCTAGCCTAGCCATCTTTTCTTTCTTCCTCTGCACTTGTTGATGAAGCATCTCCATGTCTCTGATTTCTTGATCTATCTCGTCCTCTGGCGGTGTCGGGCTAGTAGCCTTCTGTAACACCACAAAATCTCGTTTTGAGAATTAGGTAGAATTTTTCCAAAGATCTTGAATTAGAATTTTTTTAATTCCCATAACTTTTGAAGTCACATCTCTTAAAATAAAAGTTTTATAATAAAGATTCAATAAAAGATTCTTCTATAAATTATCTTTGGTTGAAATGTATAAGAACATCTTCTAATAAGTAATCATACAATAGAAACTATTTGTCTTAAAATAATTGTGCTACATATCCAAAAACATTTTCTTATGTAGGATAATAAATAAATGAATAAATAAAATAAAATGAATACTTGCAACTCATGCTGGGTATTCTGTTTGTTTGTTGTGAATTTTATCAAAGTCTAAAACCTAGAATAAAAATTTGAAGTAGGGAATTAAAGCTGAAATTGGAAAATGAAAAAGAAAAGGATTCCTGTGCAGTCTGGGCTGAAATCACTTCCCCTTCTCCACATAACGTTAGCCCATAGTTTTATTCTTTTTTTTATTCCCCTTGCTGCGGATGACATCAGCATTACATAAGCATGACATCAAGCTAGCAAAGAAATGCAGCACGCCGTGATCCTCTTCCTAACAAAACGGACGTCTTCTACGCGAAAAGAACGCTGCGTCGTCAGTGTCTCTGCTAGGTAGGCACTGCGTTAGACGTTGTTATCCATTCGGAAAATTCTCTGAGCTCGTTCAATACCGTAACAGACTCGACGCCAAAATTCCCAACAGACTACCGCCTTGGCCGGATGTTACGATTTGCCCCTCTCGGGTGTATATAAACCCAAGCCGCGTCTACTCCGTCTACCGTGAGCCAGCTAGAAGTCCTAGAAGCGCCCAAACCCTTGGCCTCGACGAGCACCTGCGCACGGTGGGCCATGGATGCGGCGTCGATGCTGGGCTATAAAGCGCAGGTCGCTGCGAGCTCCTGTATCAATCCATTAATCATGGTGTGCAGAGTTGGGAGGTAGCAGAGAGATGAGTTTGTGTCGCCGCGTCAGGGTCGTCTTCTTCCAAATCCAACTCAGCGCCTGTCACCGATTGCAAACAAATCCCGCCGATACTCGCTCGGTCGCATCGGTCAATTCGGCCTCTGCCCGAGCTTCTCGGCAACGGATTTTCTCGCTCGGATATATATAAACAAGCACAGCATGCCCTCGTCCGGTCGTCCCATCAGCTCGGCGCTCGGCCACAACAAGAAATCGAAGCGAGAGAAAGAAAGTAGCACCACCGCCTTGGAATTCCGCCTGTGCTGCCGTTCCGTGCGCATAGTCGGGTCATGGTGTGTCACTGGTGGGTGTTTGATGTCGTTGCCAGCAGTGGTGTGCCGTTGCGTGAAGATCTTGTGATGTGGGCAGACTCGGTCATTGTTCCGGTCGCAGGTGCGTCCTCTCTTGTTTGTTCGCTGGGTTCTCCGCGTCACGTAGCTTAGGTTCTTGGTCCGGTTGGAACGTCGTTGTGCTGGGTCCGAAACACCGGCCATGGCTGCCGCCATGGGGGACTTAAGCGCCTGACCGATGGCCGATGGGTAGGGGAGGAGGTGTTGTGAGGAAGACGCGCCGCTCGGGTCTGCATCGGGGTAGAAGATGGATCCTTTGGCCGTTGATGGCAGATTGAACCGTGTGGATTGTAACGATGGTACCGATTGGGTTAGATGTTGGCTATGCCGTTGGATCGAGATCGGGTGGTTGGAATTGCATCGCGGCATTTAAAATCATGGGCGTTGAATTCCAATCAGAGGGTCGACAGCACATACCGATTCAGTATTATGGAAATTTAATCCTAGCCCTAGATCGAGTTCGGGACGATCCAGAATAGTGCATACCCCTTCGGCCCTGTTTGTTTTTCAAAAGAGCTCCTACACTTTTATACAATCAACCCGCCGTCCACCAGCAGGTTGTCTGAGTCTGGGGAAAACTTCTGGTTCTGCCCCCGGGGTCCTCTGTAATTAGTGCTCGGTCTAGAGAACAATGAAAATGGATAATTAATTACAGAAATTGATTTTTAATACAAAGATAATCAAATTCATAGTTAATTCATTTTAACTCCAAATTGAGTCATTCCAGTTGCAATAATTTTGTATTAATATTGTGTATCACCTAGTACCTTTGTTTAGCCATGAAACTTGAATTAAAATGGTTCGTTTGAATTAATCTATTCTAGGTGCTAAATAACTTCAGAAATTCGTAACTCAATAACTGTAACTCCAATTTGATCCATTCAAATTGCGTTAGCTTCATAAAAATATTGTCTATGCAGTGCAAACATTAATTGTACCATAGAAAATAATTTTTATAATTAGATATTTGTTTAGCCTATGTTTAGTAGATTAACCTCTCTAAATCAAAGTTAATTTGTTTATAACTATAGTTTGGCTAAAATATCATCCCTAATTATATTATAATTTAACTTAAAGTTGAATTAATTATTTAGATTATTTTCTCACATGATCTATTAATAACATAAGGTCTAGTTTTAACTGCTTAAATTGCATGGGTCTTCTGAAAACCATAACTCCTTAACCGTGACTCCGAATTTAGTCGTTCTCGATCCCACGATCTCGTAACAGCGCGTAGATTATTATTACACGGTTTATTCTTATGTTTGGTGTGATGTTAATTTTGTCCATACCATGTTTGTTTGTATTGCTACGACTAGCAGCGAGGTTACGAGTCACCTGAAGATCATCCTGGTATCTGGAATCTCAAGTCCCAGGCAAGTTGTGCCCTTGATCACTTCTTTTACCCACTCATGTTCTAATTAATCATAATGATCTGCATAGGTTAATTTGATGGGACCTAATAGGTTACCCTAGTTTGTCTATCTTTATGCCTTGTTTACCACTAAACTTTCTGGGTAGTACTTGCTAGTGCTATATGTGGATTTGGGCATTGAGATACATATTATTCATACTTTTGTTATCAGTTGCTATTTACTGTTCATGATAAGATCATTATGTTAATTGGAACATGGAGAACCACCCGGGAAAACAGTGCTACCACAAGGGTTTAATGGGACGCCCTTGGCCGATTAATTAGGAAAGCTAGTGGAAGACTACCTTACCCGAAAGGGGCAAGGGCAGTAGGGGAGTGGTCAGTGTAGGGAGGCCCTCGGGAGGATTTTGCTGCGATGGCGGTCCTGCAAGGGATTCCTGCATTGGAGCTTCCTATAAACTGTAGCGGGTTTTCTGAAGCTAGTGGAACTTTGTAAAGGCCTCGTAGTGTTACCCTGCCTCGCCTCCTCGGTAGAGGTGTATGGGAAGTCGCGATCCCTTGGCAGATGGGTAACATGACTTGTGGGTAAAGATGCGCAACCTCTGCAGAGTGTAAAACTGGTATACTAGCCGTGCTCACGGTCATGAGCGGCTCGGACACTCACATGATTAATCTATGGAACTTAAATTCAATTTGTCATATGCATTGCATCGCAGGTGATGTTGTTACTTCTGTTCTACTATTTAATTGGGTTGGTATTTACTTATACTTAGTAATGGCTAATAAAATTTTGACCAACTTTAAAAGCAATGCTCAGCTTCAGCCATCCTCTTTGGTAAGCCTGACACTTCACATGAGCTCCCACCTTTGGCGAGTTCATACACATTATTCCCCACAACTTGTTGAGCGATGAACGTATGTGAGCTCACTCTTGCTGTCTCACACCCCCACAGGTCAAGAACAGGTACCGCAGGATGAGGCGCTTGGAGGATGCTGCGATGTGTTCGTGAGAGGTCTAGGCCGTCGTCTCCCAGTCAACTTTGGGTTGCTGGATCGTTTCCTCATATGATGTAATTATTTAATTATTTTGTATAGAACTCCTGTTATATAGTAAAGATGTGACATTCGATCCTGTGCCACTATGCATCATATGTGTGAGACTTGGTCCCAGCACACCTGGTGTTTATGTTCGCGCCCGGGCTTTGGACCCCTAAAACCCGGGTGTGACACCTTCCTTTTCTGGCTTCGGGCCTCCCGAAGAGAGACAGTCTCCTGATTGTGGTCCAGCGGTTGAAGGGCTGCAGTGCCAGTTGCTGAAGCTTTCTTCGGCGCCATAACGAAGGTTTATGATCGCCGAAGGAGTTCAGAAAACTCAGACTGTGGAAGTGAGTTCACCGGAGGTGGGCGCCAATGTTGGGGACTTGTTCTCAAATGCTATGAGTTAAGAACAAGGCAACATAGAAAATGTTAATCGTTAAAGTCCTTCGTCTTTCGAAGCATTATTTCCCTTAGGATATAATGATTTTTGGACGAAGGTTATGAAAGGGCGTACCTTCATAAATTCATTATACAGTGACGAAGGATAAAATGTAGGGAATACAAAAGACAACATAAACAATTATATATTATCATGTATAAACAGAAATATCGTTGAATTATAAATGTACCTTCAACTTGAAAGAGATGATAGTACAAGCGTGACGCAAAAAGTGAATGCCAAATCAGCGTGAACAGTACGGGAGCACTGTTCATCTATTTATAGGCACGGGACACAACCCATACAAAATTACATTCATGCCCTTTACACTTGATAATAATTCTATAGTAATCTATCGGGGTCTAAATAGCCTTTTCATCTTTAAGTCGGTTTCACTTTTTGCTGCCACGCCGAAGCTTTCCTGCTCACACCTTCGGCGCTGTATCAACCTTCGTATTATTCTGGTCTACTGTGATGCCGACTTGAGACCGAAGATACCTGTTCACACATTATACTCCAGAAATACTGTTAAATCCTGTTTTTGAGGACCTTCGGAAGCCGAAGGTCCCCAACAGACCCCCAAAAAAAAAGGGAAAAGGAAAGGACAAAGCACACATACATAAAGACAACGTATACGACCCAAGTGACGACAAAACGACCTTGTAGTCCATCCCTTCCAAACCATCACGTCGATTGCAAGCAAGAAAATGACCTGTAAACTCACATAGGCACAAACTTTCCAATCCTTTCCTATAAAATGGGGGAGGAGCCAATAGCTGTTGGAGACTGCAAGGGTCAGGAATCTCATGTTGTGTAGGGGCATCAGGTATACCTAAACCTAAGCCTTTTTTAATTTGGCTGCGTATATATATGGGGTGTCACTTGCATTGTTGCATGACTAGGACCTCACTAGTCGCTAGACTACACGACGTGCTGTTGATTCCAGGTGCCAGCTCCCATTTGGTGGATGAGCATTCGCATTCCCCAATGGGGGGAGTGGAAGAGACAGGGGATCCGAATCCGATACACTGTTCATTAGCGCGTGCATGATCAAGTTGTTTGGAGCACAGGAGCGACGACAAAATTAGTGTGCTCACCAAACGAGCAGACATTACTGTAGCCACCTCTCTAACCCCCAGCCCAGCAGGCCCGTTACGTTATTAGCCACCGTACCGCTTGGAATTGCAATGGCAGCGGCTTCCCAAAATGCGTTGCCAGACACACAAACTATTCGATAAAAACTGTATTCAATTCAGATCCAATCATGTGCCCTATTTCAGCCAAACACGCACAAAAATAATTCTATGGGGTATTCCATACTGAAAACTCATATCAGGGCTGAAAAACACTGCCCACTCTAACTAGCTCAAAATTCGAATTCACGTCTATAACCAATAGTTAAACTCTTGGGCACTGTCGAAACCTAATCCAACAACAAGATGCGGAAGGGCGAAGCAATAGGAGGCAACGGTTACCAACTAGATTAGCAGCAACCTTTTCCCCAGCCATGAAAGCCTTGGCCGTCGTCTACAGGTAGTCATAGATATACACGTCGTGCATACACCACAAGCAACGGAATCAACCCAGACCGAGCGAGGGGGCAGAAATTTCATAGGAACTATGTCAGCAGCTCTTCAGCTGTGGCGGGAGAAACTTTTGCTGAAGAAGCAGTACAGGAAGCTAAAGCCAAAGAGAAGCGCAAGAGAAGGCCTAGTGTTCGGATTTCTGGTGCTGAGTGGGTCGTGTAATGGGCTGTGGGCCGAATTGGTGTGAGTCGTGTGCCATTTAGACTGCTGTAATAAACAGGAGTATAAACCTGCAGTTTGTTGCTATGCGCCACAGGAGGTGAATAACAAATAATTCCTCCTCACCTGTGCTTCTTCCTTGCGGTGCTGGTTGTCGTCGCCACTGGGAAGGCGAGCGCCTGACATTTGGTATCAGAGACACCGGTTTTGGGCGGACGGCGCCACCGTACTTCACCAGAAGCGCTCGGATGGCGGGTGCTCCAGATCCGGGCATCGCGGCGGCCTTGGAAGCACAATCCAAGTCTCTCGACGCGCAGTCGCGGACCTTGGCGACGCAATCCAAGTTACTCCAACAACTTTGTGACCGGCTTGAGTCCCAGGATCATCGCTGGAGCAACTTGGAGAAGGTGGTCAGTGCAAATGCGGACAACATCGCAGTGTTGCAGGCTAAGTTGGAAGACGGGGAGATTGAAGCCTTCCGCCACGAGGTGGGCGACCAGGTCGTATCGCAAGTCGCGGCTGTGGAGGCGGCGGCTCAGGAGCGTATCGGGGCCATCGCGGCCAATGCGACTACGCGGATGGCGGCGTTGGAAAACGTCAATTCGGTCTACGAATCTTGGCGGCCACGGATCGAAGGATATATTGAGTCGCTCCAAACTTCCGTCGATTCGGTTCGTTCCGACCTCCATCGATTGACGGATGCGCTCGAACATGGCGGCCACGGCGCGCCTCACAACCAGAGGTCGGAGGAGGAGCGACCGCCTACGCCATGGAATTTTCCCAATGGTCCGATCGGACACGGCGCTACACATCGGCCTCGGGAGTATGGTGGTGGAGCTCAGTTCTCCCCAAACCATCTCCCGAACAATGGTATGAATCCACCTCCCACTCCTCATCATGAGCAGTATCCGGATTATCAGTTTTGGGAGCACTATCCTTCTGGGGCTAAGGTACATGGGGGTCGCTTCCAGGATATGATTCACCCGAGAACCTTAGGCAATCTTCCTAAAATCCAGTTTCCATCGTTTGATGGTGAGAATCCCAAATTGTGGCAGAAACGTTGTGAGGACTATTTTCATATGTATTCAGTAGATCCGAGTTTATGGATTCAGGTAGCCTATATGCAGTTCACGGGTCCGGCTGCCCGTTGGGTGCAGTCGGTAGAGTCTCAGTTAGTTTCACTGGCCTGGGATCAGTTCGCTCGCATGGTGCGCGAACGATTTGGCAAGAATCATCATCAGATGTTGCTTAGACAGTTATTCCATATTCGCCAAAATGCATCTGTGGCCTCTTATGTTGAGGAATTTCACCAGTTGGTAGATCAGCTTAATGCTTATCAAACCATGCCGGATCCACTTTATTATACGATGAAATTTGTTGATGGTCTTCGTGATGATATTAAGGCAGTGGTTATGTTGCAACGACCCCCCGACGTGGATACTGTTGCTGTTCTTGCTCAATTGCAGGAGGAAGCTGGAGCTTTGGTGAAGAAGAGGGAATCTCGGTGGCCGGATTCTAAAAATTATACTAAGAATTTTGGGGCTTCAGTTTCGACAGCTAGAGATATCAAGAGCAGTTCTGCAGCAGGGGAGGACAAGGCTGCTACAGGCACATCGTCTGATGATCGGCTCACATCATTATATGCTTATCGCAAGGCGAAGGGTTTATGCTACAAGTGTGGGGCACCATTTGCTCGAGGTCACAAGTGTGCTGACTCGGTTCAGTTGCACTTAGTTGAGGAGATGTGGAAGATGGTGCAGCTGCCAGAGGAAGATTCAGTGGAGGATACAGCTGATGCGGAAACAGAACTTAATGTCTTGCACCTGTCGCAGGCAGCGGTCACTGGTCTGGAGGTTCCCCGTACGATGAAATTTGTGGGACATATATCTGGCTTGGATGTTTTAGTTCTGTTGGACTCAGGGAGCTCACACTCTTTCGTCAGCACTACTGTAGCTCAGTCCTTGCCAAATGTGACCACAATCAGTAAGCCTTTCCAAGTCCAAGTCGCAAATGGATCTCAATTACAGTGTACGCAACAGGTGGTGGGTGC
Organism: Zea mays; assembly: GCF_902167145.1. NCBI lineage: Eukaryota > Viridiplantae > Streptophyta > Magnoliopsida > Poales > Poaceae > Zea > Zea mays. The sequence continues at coordinate 22,831,811 of NC_050102.1, read as the reverse complement.
ATGCTGGTCTATTAGTGGTGTTTCATTTTCATCCACATTGAAGGTGTTGCCCTTGCCAACTTATGATATCATTATTGGTATGGATTGGCTAGAAGCTCATAGTCCCATGTGGATCCATTGGGCACATAAATGGCTGTGCATTCCTCTTCGAAATTCTACTGTGATGTTGCGAGGAATCCAAGCTTCGGTCATGCAGACTGCCCTAATTCAAGTCTGTAGTATTCAAGACCTGTCGGATAAGGAGCAGTCAATCCTTAAAGGACTTCCTGATGATATTCAGCAGCTTCTGCATCAGTATTCGACAGTGTTTGAGGTGCCTCAGGGAATGCCACCTGTTCGGGATTGTGATCACAAGGTGCCCTTGCTTCCAGGGGCTCGACCTGTCCAGATGCGGCCATACCGATATGCTCCTGCCCTCAAGACTGAGATTGAACAACAAGTCAATGATATGTTGAAGACAGGAATTATTCAGCCAAGTTAGAGTGAATTTGCTTCTTCGGTCATTCTAGTTAAAAAGAAAGACAACACGTATCGATTTTGTGTTGATTATCGCCACTTGAATGCCCTGACAGTCAAAACTAAATTTCCAGTGCCAATCATCGATGAATTTCTGGATGAGTTGTCAGGAGCTGCTTGGTTTACTACTTTGGATCTTAGAGCTGGATTTCATCAGATTCGCATGAATCCACAGGATCAGCACAAGACGGCATTTCAAACTCATCATGGCCACTATGAGTTTCGAGTAATGCCTTTTGGACTTTCTGGGGCCCCAGCGACTTTCCAAAGCGCCATGAATTCTGCGTTGGCCCCACTTTTGAGGAAAGGTGTGCTTGTCTTCTTCGATGATATATTGGTTTACAGCCATACTTGGGCCGAGCACTTGCATAGTTTACAGCAAGTACTTCATATTTTGCATCAGCAACGTTGGTATGTCAAACTCTCTAAATGCACGTTTGCCAAGCAACAAATAGCATATTTGGGGCATGTGATCAGCCAGAAGGGCGTAGCTACAGATCCTACCAAAGTTGAAGCTGTGGCGTCTTGGCCTGTTCCTTTGAATGTCAAGGATCTCAGGGGATTTCTTGGGCTTGCCGGCTATTACCGCAAATTTGTCCGGAATTTTGGAATTATTGCAAAGCCACTTACGGAATTACTGAAGAAAGGAGTGTTGTTTGTATGGACTAGTGTGCATGATGAGGCTTTTTCTGCTCTCAAGCAATCTCTTGTATCAGCCCCGGTGTTAGCTCTTCCTGATTTTTCAAAGCAGTTTGCTATTGAAACAGACGCTTCGAGTTCGGGCATTGGTGCAGTTTTATTACAGAATGGCCATCCTCTTGCATATGTGAGTAAAGCACTTGGGACTCGGAATCGAGGTTTGTCAACTTATGAAAAGGAGTATTTGGCAATATTGATGGCTGTGGATAAGTGGCGTCACTATATACAGCATGCTGAATTTCTTATATATTCGGACCATCGCAGTCTATCTCATTTGACAGAGCAGCGTTTGAGCACGCCTTGGCAACACCGGGTATTCACTAAGCTGCTCGGTTTACAGTATCGTATTGTATATAAAAAAGGGGTAGACAATGGGGCTGCTGATGCTTTGTCACGCCGACCAGCGTATGAAAGTGAATCCTCGCTGTTCAGTATTTCATCAGGAACACCACAATGGTTAACTCAAGTAGTGGAAGGATACTCCAGTGATGTACATGCGCAACAGTTGTTGTCTGAACTGTCAGTAACTGGGCATTCTCAGGGTAATTTTACCTTGTCTCACGACATTTTGAGGTACAAGGGTCGAGTCTGGCTGGGGGCTAATGAGACCATGCAACTCCAGGTGATTAGAGCCTTACATGACAGTCCAATGGGCGGACATTCGGGTTTTCCAGTGACATATCGCCGTATCAAACAGTTGTTTGCCTGGGCTGGAATGAAAACTCAAATCAGGTCTTATGTCCTGAATTGTGCAGTCTGCCAACAAGCTAAGCCGGACAGGAATCGCTACCCTGGGCTTTTGCAGCCTTTGCCGGTACCTGAACATGCTTGGCAGATTGTCAGTATGGATTTTATAGAGGGTCTTCCTCGCTCTGGTAGTGCTAATACTGTGCTGGTGGTGGTTGATTTGTTCTCCAAATATGCCCATTTTATTTCCTTGTCGCATCCATTCACTGCTCTTAAGGTGGCTCAATTATTTGTGGATTCAGTTTATCGGCTCCATGGACTACCACATTCCATTGTTTCGGACAGGGATCGGATTTTTACTAGTAAACTTTGGCAAGAGCTGTTTCGGTTGGCTGGTACTACTCTACGGATGAGTTCATCTTACCACCCTCAAACGGATGGGCACACTGAACGCGTTAATCAATGTTTGGAGACCTTCCTTCGGAGTTTTGTCCATGCTTGCCCGTCAAAATGGATTCAGTGGCTGTCCTTGGCTGAATATTGGTATAACACAGCATTTCATTCTTCCCTGGGCAGATCTCCCTTTGAGGTGCTTTATGGACGTCAACCGCGTCATTTGGGTCTGTCCTTGGCTGATGCTTCAGTTCAAACTGATTTGCAGACATGGCTTTCTCAACGAGAGCTGATGGTTAGTCTTGTCAGGCAACACCTTTTGCGGGCTCAACAGCGTATGAAATCGCAGGCTGATAAGCGCCGATCGGAGCGGGAATTTCAAGTGGGTGATAAGGTTTATCTTAAACTACAGCCGTATGTCCAGTCTTCTGTGGCTACAAGGGCTAATCATAAGCTGAGTTTTAAATATTTTGGACCTTATACAATATTGGGAAAAGTTGGCAAGGTTGCTTACAAGCTCCAGTTACCTCCGTCCGCCACTGTTCATCCTGTGGTACATGTTTCGCAGCTTAAAGGGTCTGTTGGGAATCAACAAGTGAGTGCAATGTTGCCTGATTTGACTGACAGTACTCAAATTCCATTCCGAGCTTTGGACCGTCGAGTCATTCATCATGGTTCGTCTTCGATTCAACAAGTGCTTATCCAGTGGTCCGATGGTGATGAGGTCTTGTCGACTTGGGAAGATGAAGAGGCTTTGCGGACACGATTTCCAGATGCGCCCGCTTGGGGGCAAGCGGGCTTTCAATGGCGGGGGAATGTCAGCAGCTCTTCAGCTGTGGCGGGAGAAACTTTTGCTGAAGAAGCAGTACAGGAAGCTAAAGCCAAAGAGAAGCGCAAGAGAAGGCCTAGTGTTCGGATTTCTGGTGCTGAGTGGGTCGTGTAATGGGCTGTGGGCCGAATTGGTGTGAGTCGTGTGCCATTTAGACTGCTGTAATAAACAGGAGTATAAACCTGCAGTTTGTTGCTATGCGCCACAGGAGGTGAATAACAAATAATTCCTCCTCACCTGTGCTTCTTCCTTGCGGTGCTGGTTGTCGTCGCCACTGGGAAGGCGAGCGCCTGACAAACTAGCGGGGACTACACATCAGATTTACTCACATCTTACCCGCTTCCCAGTTGCTTTGCGCCATTCTGCGACCGCTCGGTGAAGCGGAATGGAACAAGGAGGCAAAATGAGCAGAAATTAGCCACGAGGCTAGGTGTTTCGGTGCTAAACTCGAGAGTGAAGAAGGGATAACCAACTATGGAGCTGTTCGGCTGGCCTGCGCGTGAGACGACGACACTACCGAAGCTCTCATGCGGCTGACCGAGAGGGTGACCTCTACGCGGCTAACCAACCACACACATGACCATCTGCAGAAGGCTCTATAAAAGAGCACAGATTAAGAAACCACCTAGTATATTCTTTCAACACTTTGGAAGAAGTAATATATATATATATATATATATCTCTTGGAATAACAAACAAATGCTAGTAACAAAGAAGAATGTATATTCAAGTGAGCTGTGGCCTTGTCCTAACTTCAACAACAAGCTGTGAGACCGTGCATAAATCTCAACTCGGGTACCATGCTCAAATGGCTCATTTTCAATGAATCTCTCCAATATACATATTTTACCTGGCGCCCCCTCTGCCCTCCAGCAGTCCGGCGCCACACCCTCCTTTCCGGGTATCTTAATCTCAACCTGAACAACATCATATACGATCTAAAATGGCTTGTCTTTTTTTTCAAATGGTCTGAAGAAGAATTATTTGGTCATGCGGGTGATAAGTATATCTCACAATATTGGATGAAACATTCATTCATGCAATCCCCTAGCATCTGATTTGTACAAGGATATCTCCTTAGCTGGATATATAAGGTTGAGGGGGTACCCAAACAAAAATGTTAGACCCCTCTAGATCACAAAGACACCTTGATCTCCTACCTTCAGCAATCACTTGTAAACTCTCAAACTCAGAGCAATACAATCTTCAGAACCCCATAGGACATAGGGTATTACGCCTTGTGGCGGCCTGAACCTGTATAATTCGATGTGTTCTGTCGTGCAGTGCACGAACCATCGAGCTGTGATCAACATCACAGTCCTCCCAAAAGCACTACGTGGTACGCCCCGTAGTGCACCGTCGCTACCAAACACCGACATTGGCTACTTGGCCGCAGTCTTGGCTTTGCACGCATCCCTCTTGCAAAAGTTTTTTGGTCCTTTGAGGGGAGGTCCACCCACAATCGACCTAGTCAGTGCTAAGTGGGAGGTCGTCGAGCTACTAACGGCTAGTCCAAGTGTGACCTGACCACCCTCCGGTAGGGTTTCATCCCGCGAGTGATCCCGCGAGTGATCCCTCTGGGGGCTCGGTTTCCTCGGGGCATCACATTAAGGGGATGGTGGCCACCCCATCAGCTGGGTTACCACATGGGAGTGTGAGGTATGACCTTGGACACAATTTTGAGCAAATGACCTTGTTGGCTTGCGGCTCGTGGGGAGCTTGCTTGAGTCACCCCTTGCTCTACGTGAAGGGTTGGTTGGAACTGTTTACCTGGTGGATCAGGAGACCATAATCTTCCGACACTTCTCATGGTGCTCTCGACGCTCTTTCTTCGTGCCACTTGAGTCACCGCCGTTGCGCATGGTTTTTCCCTTGTGAAAAATGGCCGTGTTGCATCTTCCCCGTTAGCAAACTAGGTGGCGATGTCAAGGAGGTCGATGGTGGTTTTTGGTCGACCGCGACCGAGCTCGTGCACGAGCGCCTCATTTGTGGTGTCGTAGGTGAAGGCACTCACGATGTCGGCATCGGTGACATCAGGAAGCTCGTTCCTTTTCTAGGAAAATCTTCGAATGTAGTCTCATAGACTCTCCCCGTTGTTCTAGATGCAACCTATGTCCCAAGCGCTTCCAGGGCATTTATACAAGCCCTAGAAATTGTCAATGAAAGCCTTCTTGAGCTTGGCCCAGTTGTGGATGGTGTTGCTCGGCAGGTTCTTAAGCCACGCTCTTGCCCTTAGCGAGGTGGATGGGCAAGAACTGGATGATCAAGGGGTCATCTTTGATTCCCACCTTGTGGCAGGCCAGGCGGTAATTTTCCAGCAAATGTTGGGATTGCTTGTCCCATCATATTTGGTAATTTTCCAGCAAATGTTGGGATTGCTTGTCCCATCATATTTGGTGAGGTTGGCGGGTGCATGCACCCTGGCAAGAAATTGTGCCTTGCGTATCACGCAAATGAAGGCACATGGTCTTGGCCTGTTTGGGCTAGGGCTCCACTCGGGCCTCCTTTCGAGCACGCGCAATTGCTCTACTTTGTCCCGCTCTCGACGTCGAGTGTTGAGGATGTTGTGGGCATCGTGGATCCACCGAGGCAGGTTTTCACAGGGACATAAGACTTCGTGGAGTGGGAGGGGTTGCGCCTCCCTGCTCCACGTTGATGTGGAATGATTGCTGAGATCGTCCGTGCTGGTGGCTACTTGCTGGTCAATCTCAGCCTACTGCACGATGCCTCTCTCCATGAGGTTGTGAAGGTTTTGGTACATTATCCTTGCCTCCGGCTCAATTGGCTCAGAGATGGACATAGCATCATGGTTGTTATAGCCATAATCTGCCCGGGGTTGAGGAAGTACTGGGCCCCGTCACTTCCTTGGGCTATTTGGTCATATACCTGTCATGCCCGAGGCTTTTCGGTCTCGAGGTGGTGATGCTCCATGTCGTTGTAGACTCTGTCGAGCCTGCGTATGAGGGCGTCGAGCTACTCTTGCTGCTGTTAGTTTCCTCACGAGCGAGGATCCATGCCTGACACTGACGCTAGTACTGCTCTTGTTGGTTGGGGGCTTCTTCGTCCCCCACACCGTCTTTGTCTCATGGCAACATTGCCATGACACAAATTCACCCAACTGTCTTAGAGGCATCGTCGTCGGGCTCCGATGTCGATCCATGGCTTGAATCGTCTTCGAGGAGATCGAGGACAGAAGTTGGTTGGTGACCGAGGGTGTGATTCCCCCTGCCTTTTGCTTGATGGCAGTGACATGTTTCTTGAGGCGTCGTTTGAGGGCGATAGCATGCCTCTTGAGGCGCCGCTTGTCTTCCTTGGTTTTGATGGCCACGGGGCATGTGTGCCTCCCGTACTTGCCGTGATTGCATGTCAGGGGCGGTTCCCTAGAGCGCCGCCATGGATGGTAGCGGTGGGTTCCCATGTAGTTGGGTCACCACATTGGTGAATGTGTAAAGTCGAGAGTGCCGCCATGGATGGTGGCAGTGGTGAGGAAGTCGAGAGAGCCGAACGTGATGCGGCTTCCTAGAGCGAAGCTCTCGCCGCCGGTGAATGCTGAAGTGCGAGCCATAGGAGTGGAAGATGTCACTTGGCACGCTAACAGTCCACTACATGGTGTGCCAACTGTCGTGGTTTCGGAAACCGAGGGACAATAGATTTGTATACTCTTTTTTCTTGTAACAAAAGAATTTTTTAAAGAGGTAGTCATTGCATAGCTCTGGTAACAAAAGGATTTTTTAACGAATGGGCCGCGTGTACAACATTGCTCCGTACATGAAATTTCATCCTGGAGGTAATCTTAGTTTCAATTTATTCAGACTTGTTCTTTTTGAGTTTCAGAACCACTGTTCTCATCTCACAAGTGGCAACCTTTTTCTGTATTATGGTACATTTTCCTAACCTGAATCATATTTTGGGTTGATTTGCAGGTGTTGATATGCTTATGAAAGCCGCTGGGAAAGACCACTACATTGTTCAGTATCCTTCTATTATTGTTTTTGCACTGTAATTCATTATCTTGCTGCTTGTGGACTTACTGGAACACCATTTTTATTATGCAAGTTGGTGGTGTGGCCTAAAGGCATGGCATACAAACAGCCATCCCTATGATGCCTTTGCAGCTTTTTCTCCTCTATCTCTTGGTGATTGACCTACTGATGATTACATTTGTTTACTATCCCATTATGTGGTTGTAGATCGTGCATCTGCTTATAATTCTTGATTGCTCCTTGACTTGACTATGGATAAATACCATGCTTGGGTAAATGCAGACTTCCTCTTGGAGAAGTGCCTTGTCGGATCCCTTGATTCCAAAGCGTAGATATGGGGGCTCAGGCCGCATGCCATTTTATCACTTGATGCAACAGTTTGTAGGAACCTCAGTCGACGAATTAAAGAATCTAAATGTTCTACTGTATCAGTATCACAACCAAAATAAAATGATCAAATTCTGTTTGAAAAAAGAAAGCGGAATTGTTATGAAGATGAGAAAATCCAGTCCAATACTGGTATGTCATTACAGTGTGAGGCGAATTGCAACCCCTGATGGAATACATGCTACGACCACTACATAGTCAAAGATGAACGCATGTCTATAAAGAAAACGGGTGGTTCTTTATATATGCCTGTGTTATAATTCTTTCCGAGCACTGTAATATGCATATATGTTGATTTTTAATTTTTTTTTCCACAACTGAGAAGTTTCATTTAACTATCATGTTCAACACGCAAAAAGGACTACCAGCTTCAATTTTGAGAAGTGGAGATGGTTTGTTTGGAAGGCCAGTGGTCTCGTCGAGTCATCAGGTTCGAAGCAGTCTCTTTATTTGTAGTGTAAAACTTCATTATATCCTTATCTCAGACCTTATGTTTGTGGGAGCTTTTGGTATTGCTTTTGCTCTTATTCTAAATCATTTTTGTGAAGTTTTGTTATTTTTATATTCATGTAGTTTCTTGAAACTTTTCTTAACTTGTTTTGAAATTAAACATAAATTTAAAATTGCTTGCTACAAAAGTAGCGGAAATTAGATGGCAGAAGAGGTAATTGGGCCGAATGAGTGGCAATAAGTAGCGAACAAGTTAGATGGCAGAAGAGGTAATTGGGCCGAATGAGTGGCAAAATATTCATTCTCCTTCCTAGTTAACCACTTCATTCAATTTCTATTGTGGTACTTTGAGTTTTGGACAATCGATATAATTTCTTAAAACAAACTAAAGTTCAAGGCCTATTTAGTTTTTAGGGACTAATTTTTAGTCTCTCTATTTTAGTTACTTTTAGTCTCTAAATTGTGAAGCACAAAGACTAAAATCAGTTACTTTTAGTCTCTTTGTTTGGCAATGTACGAACAAAAAGAGACTCTAGAAACCAAACAAGCTCTTAGTCACTTAGGAGCTAAAGATCCAAACAAGAAGACCTAAAAGTAACTAAATTAATACTTAGGTGGGGTTTGTTTTGTAGGGATTAATTTTTAGTCCCTCTATTTTATTATATTTTAGTCTCTAAATTGTCAAATACGGAATTTTAGTTTCTGTATTTGTCAATTTAATGACTAAAATGGAGAGACTAAAAATTAGTCTCTATAAACCAAACATCTCTTTAGTCACTTTTGTTTTAACTCCTGAGATCCAAACACCGCCTCACAAGGTAAAGGCAAAATGGTCATTAGCGAAACAACCTTGATATAAATTTGTTTTAGAGGTGGCGTCTTTTCTTTTGAACTTGCTAAATACAATTCATTTGAGACATGTTAATATTACATCGATGAAACAACGTACGTGTCTTGTATCGCATATACTAGATTACAACCGAGGGGGCCCGTATAATTGCAGTTCAGTGAATTTGATATGAATACGATGTGTACGTTCGTATTCCACCAACCTTTGTTGATGATTTACAATTCTATTTTGGTCACACAAAATGCACAAATCTCTTAATGGAAATTTAACTTGACCATCAAGGACTGAAAATACTTAATATTATAGTTCCCAATTTGCCAAACAATTCCATGTTAATAGATGTGATCTCGCATCCATGATCACCTCAAGGGACACATGGGACTATAATATGCATCAATATGTGTTGTAAAGTATCTAGTTGGTCCACACGGTGGTTTGAATAGAGCCACAACGAGATATTGGATGCTCATATTCAAAATTTAAGGTAATAATGCATTAAAGTCAACCCTTTTGCGCATATGATGTATATCAAATCCGGTGATTTGGGGATTTAATTTTTGTGACCAATATAATTGATAATAATTTTCTCATCATCCTAATGTAGAATGATTAAGCAATGCTCTAAGTCTTGATTTCATCAAGAGAGAAAATTATTTATACGCAACATTTGATACAGGATTTATGTTGTACAATACACTTTAGATGGTATCGAAAAAATTGTCACAAGTATTAAGTTTTCATATCCATATATCGAGTGCTGATTCACATCATTACTCCAAGTAATGGATTTCAACATGGAAACCACATAGGATATCATGAAAACACACAAGGATATTCGCAAGATTCGGATATGAGATGTATTAACGAATAATGTTGAAATACCCTTAGGGAGAGCATAATCTTCTTTACTTGTGTAAGTGGTGCGATGTCCACATGTCCAAATTTCTTCACCACTAAATCCCAAATGATTCTATTATGAGTAAGCAAAAACGTATATAGAATATGAATGACAATAGTAGAGAAGACTTACAATTTCCAGGAAGTGGAGACACAAGAGGTCTCACATGTTGAATTAAGATTTAAATTTTCTCCCACTGGACTTGCAATTCTCCAATGATTTGGGGATAATTCATCCAAAATATTTGAGCAATTGACATGGAGTAAACAATTATTTGTCACATCAACAGTCATTATCTCAATTAGTTACTACCTCTTTAGATCCATTATGTTTCTGCATGTCATATGACAAGTGAAACTATAATACTGTCGAGAACTTAGAAGTTCTTAATAAATGAATGTGCAAGAACTCATTTATTGTTGAGACACTTATTGTGACAGCCCTCCCAAGTTATCAGGCCCACATGCACCAATCTTTGCCTTAATGGCCTCAGATGGTTGTGCACGTGTACCGGGTAACTTAACAAGGCTATCTAGTTCACCAACTGAAACTCATCATCCCAAGGATCTCCCACATAACAGGTATATTACAGTAATCACATTTGATACACACACATTGGAGATAGAGCGGAAGACTTTTACAAAGTACACTTTACATTCCAGAACTCAAGTTTTACATGGTAGAAAGAGATGTATTTATTACAAGCCTTGATAGTACTCGAAGTGCATAACTTAACTACAATATTTGGCAAGGTAAAGCCTTTCCATAAGAGATACACATAAGTAATCTAAGCTTCAAGACCTCCACATGAAGTAACTAATTAAGCCAAAGACATCAGAATCTTTCCTGCAACAACATAGGGAATAAAACTCTGAGTAGACAATTACTCAGCAAGACTTATCTGACTTAGAAAAGGACTCTCAAGGGCATGCTAGTATTGGGACTCAAGGAAAAGCTCATCAATTATCAAGGACTCCTTTTTGCAGAAAAGCAGGCTTACTAATAATGGATCCTTAAGCCAAGTTTTACTTCACAAGTTAGGTTATTACCTAAATCTTCTAGCCTAAATCTAGCATTTGCCTAATCTAGACCATTCACTTGACCTACACTAGGTTGTTTTTAATCAAAACTTTATTATACTTGTTAACTACGCTACAGGTCGAAGATCTAGTCTTCACAACCGAGAAGTAACAGCGATCTGAATCGATTAATACCTACTCCCTCCGTTTCTTTTTAGTTGTCGCTGGATAGTTCAATTTTGCACTATCCAGTGACAACTAAAAAGAAACAGAGGGAGTAGCTAGGATCTCCAACCACATGACATATGCTTCCCTTAACTCTTTTGCACATGTCTACCATTCCCACAGGTCCTCCACCACATGAACAGGTCCATGCCACCCAAGAGCACGGTACTCCACCATCCAGCCATGTGCCAGGTGGATACACACCACTCTCGCCATCTCTCCACTCCCAGTGCGTGATTGTCTTTTCACGTATGGAATAACCGGGTTTAGGCTTACCTATGACGAGGTATGTGGCTAGATAAAAGGTCCTAGATCAGCAGGTCAACAATCGGTACGATCCTTAATTGACACAGATGGACGACTTTCCTGCTCAGCGTCTGATCTTATTTTTAAACTATTTCAAAACTTTGGCACCTGGCAGAGGGGTCATGCCTGGATAATGAACTCATCAACGTCTTGATGCCCTCATTATCCCAGATTCATTTTTCTCTTGTAAAAACATGAGTCATAGATCAAAAACATTTTTCTTAATCTACCAGCGTGACTAAGCATCACTAGCTTTTATTAAACCGGTAACAAGGTATGGTAATCAAGCTTTCAAGGATGGTAATGCATCAAGAGTTTAATCAATCAACTCCTATCACCTAATGCAACATATAAGTCATCAAATTTTGTAAACACAAGAAGGTGGTAAATGCACCGGGGCTTGCCTTATTGCAGGAGAAGATCTCAAAGCCCTTCTACTCTGGTAAGCAGTTAGATGAAACTCCACCACTGGATCAGCAGACACTGAAGTGAACTCCTTCTTCAAACGTCACTTCTTCTAGGTGTTCTACAAGTCAATTACATATAGATGAATGCTTGCTATGGTATGGAAATGCATTTCATAAAGAATGTAACAAACAACACATCCTGAGTACACTTTTCTGCAAAGTGCACAAAACTAGCCAAAACACTAGCGGGTTACCAAGGGCACTACAAGACATCTTCAATTACAAATCTTCAAGGAACTAATCCATCTTAGACTTAATCCAAAACTCAAAATTTTTTAAGCAACTTCATTTCCTAATTACCCAAGGGTAAAATCATCTTCCTTTTTGGGCAACAATTTGTTTGCCGAGCAAATCACTTCTAAACAACTTCAAACTTGGACCAAGTGCTCAACTGGTCAATACAAGGTTGCCCAAAAAATTTTATAATTTTTGGAACACAACTTTTATTTCTAAAAAAACAAATAGTCCTTCTAAGAGCATATGTCCCTGAAATTTGGTATATGCTGTAAAAACCCTAAATCCATTTCTAATAGGAGGTATATGATTTTACGCACCTTGATCAGGGAACCACGAGGAGACCGGTCGATGGAGAACTGTGACGCGACGACGTTCTCTGGCGGCGAGCCCTCCGTTCCAATAACCGTGGAAAAGTTTGGCCGCGGTGAGGAGAATCGGTCGGCATGGTGTAATACCTACTTTGTAAAAAAAAATCAAAAAGGAGAAATGAAATCCATGTATATATGTATGTGTGTTATCTCTACTTGTCATTTCATGTGGACACCTCACTTATACAAACGAATAAGTACTAAAAGGCACTCAAACAAATTATGCATCATGCTGGTATTTTATTTTGTGACAACATAGAATAATGTGAAAAGAAATATATTAATACCCAAATGGGAATTTAAGATCTAAAAGAAATTCTAGGATTTGGAAGGAGAGAAAGAAAGATTATGCAATACAAAATGATCTCATTAAATAAATTCATCACATGAGGATGTGACCAATTTGCAGGGTCAATATGAGTTTAAATTTGCACTTAATTTTGAATTCTAAATTTGGATTCAAAATAGTTGAGAATAAAGGAAAAACAGAAAATAAAAATTTTAAAAAAGAAAAAGATAAAACTGCTGCATGGCCTTATCTAGACCAATTCGGCCCAATAGACTTTTCTCCCAGGCGCTGGCCCATCTAGTGCCCTGCGCGGTCCGCGCACCACTGACAACGTGGGCCCTCTGGCCAGGACACCCGACGGCGCGTGCATTAGACGCATTGGATCACTGGTGAGTGGACCCTAGTAGTCAGGCCAAGCCTTCTTCTTCCCCCAACCAATTACCGCCATCCGCGCGCTGGTGGTCAAAATCCGCTCGGCTGCGCGAGCAACTGAATCGCGCCAGGATCAGACTTTGAAAAAAAAAACACCAGAGACCCTCGCCCACGCGGCCAACAGACGGATGAGGCCCGCCTGTCATCCTTGATTCTCCCTCACAACGGCTTTCCGTGAACTCGGGCGAGCTCGGCCGGGGATTACGGCAACCACCGTGGCTCTTTCACCACGATCTCAACCACGCGCAGTATTAAGCCTTCCCTCCAGCGCCTACCCTTTTCCCTGATCTCGCGCTCTGGTCTTTTCCTCTCAACCCCACCGTAGCGCCGGACGTGGAGCTCGCCGAGGTACAGTGGAGGACACCGCCATCGTCGAACCGGGCATATGCTTTCGGTAGGGTCTCACCCTTGGGTGTGGGGGATTCGACTCGTTCTCTGGGAGTCGCCCGTGGTCTCACCCTACACGATTGGATCGCGGAGCACCGACGATTGCTCGTCGTCAAGTGACATCGCTGCTACGCCGCTGGTTGCGCGGTCACCTCATTTCTTCTGCCTGTTAGCCGGTAAGAACCCATATCCATCATTTGCCATGGCATGCACTAGGTGTTTCCCCCATACCTGCATCGAATCGAGCTGCGATGACTCCGGGTGGCTGTACGCCGGCGATGGTCGCCGCCGTGCTCTGCTCGCCTCAGTGCGACTCGGGTGGGGGAATTGGGATGGATGCGGGGTCAGCCATCGGATCCGAAATGAAGGCTCCAGATTAGAAGAGAGATACCCCTTCGTCGTATTGAATCTAGCGCGTTGAAAGGAAATCGTGTGGCCGAGAGGGAGTGAAGGGCATCGTGCGCCGTGGACCGCGGATCTGGGATCCAACGGTTGTCAGCATAGCAGTGTACATAACCGGGTCCGGGTTAATCTGGACGCGTGGTTTCTAATCGGACGGCCGATATTAAGCGATACCCTTTCGCTCTGGCGTTTTGCTTAAGAGACCCTAGGTTCCTTTGAAATAGAACCCGCCGTCCACTTGCACTGTGCTCTGGGTCTCTGGATTCTTACCCCAAGCCCCCTGTGCTTCACAGATATTGAGGCCCAGTCCAGTGCTGTTTTAAAGTGATTAAATGAATTAGAAATTAGATTTTTAATATAAAAATAAACCCTAGAACTTGTATAATTCATAGAATATTCATATGGGCTCCAAAATAATCCATTCCACTTTCTAAATTTTTTTAATTTTATTCTTTATCACCTAGAGCCTCTGTTTTATCATGAAAACAGTAAGAAATTTAATTCCCCACTTAATCCATTTTAAATACATAAAACCTTTGAAAATCCATAACTTAAAATATATAACTCCAAAAATTATAATTTCTGTTCCTAGAATTTTATTTTAATGTGTAGTTTATTACTATGTATTTTGTTTATATGTTTGGTGTAATGTTAATTTCTCTATATGCACTGTGCTTGGTTGTATTGTGACGAGTAGAAGAGCCCGTGACTGAGGATCCTGGTGAGCAGCAGGTTGAAGTAGCTGAGCAGGAGCTCATTGAAGGCAAGTTGTGCCCTTGACCACTTTTTACCCAATAATGTTCTTTAATATCACTTATCCATGCATAGGTTAATTTTGATGGGACCCAATAGGTCACCCTAGATTGTTTATCTCATTACCTTGTTTACCCCTGAATCACTTGGGTAGTTTGCTATTGCTTTACATGGTTTTGGGATAATCATTTATTATATCTATGTTCCAATTCTTTTGTTATTCTATTTATGTTCATGTTATGATCATTAATGTTAATTGGAACATAGAGCTTAACTTGAGAACCACGTGCCACCACAAGGGTTTAATGGGACGCCCTTGGCTGACTAATTAGGAAAGCTAGTGGAAGACTACCTTACCCGAAAGGGGCAAGGGCAGTAGGGGAGTGGTCAGTGTAGGGAGGTCCCTGGTTGATTTTGCTGCGATGGCGGTCAGCCAGGAACCCTGCATTGGAACTTCCTATAAACTGTAGCGGGTTTTCGGAAGCTAGTGGAACTTTGTAAAGGCCTCGTAGTGTTGCCCTGCCGCGCTTCCTAGGTAGAGTTGTATGGGATTCGCGACCCCTTGGCAGATGGGTAGCATGACTTGTGGGTAAAGGGTACAACCTCTGCAGAGTGTAAAACTGGTATACTAGCCGAGCTCACGGTCATGAGCAGCTCAGGACTCTCTGATGTTTAAATTATGGAACTTAAATTCAATTTTGTCATTTGCATTGCATGGGTTTATTATTAATTTTGTTCTATTACTTTATTTAAGGTTTGGGTATTTACTTACATCTAGTAATTGCTAATAAAAGTTTGACCAACATTAAAAGCAATGCTCAGCTTTAACCATTCTCTTTGATAAGCCTTACACTCCATGAGCTCCCACCTTTGGTGAGTTCATGTCACATTATTCCCCACAACTTGTTGAGCGATGATCATGTGTGAGCTCACCCTTGCTGTCTCACACCCCCCCCACAGGAGAAGAGCAGGTGGTTCAGGAGGAGCCACAAAGCGAGGAGTTTGATCTGATCTAGGTGGCGTTTCTCAGTTGACATTGGCGCCGACGATCCTTAGTTCGTTTTACTTTTATCTTTTATTTTGTAATAAGTCTTCCGCTATGTAATAAATACTCTGATTATTGTGACATTTATCTCTATACACTCTGTTCTTATATATGTTGTCTTCTTGGCGCATGTATGAGATGCACCTGGCTTTGTTCCTTAAAGCCGGGTGTGACAGAAGTGGTATCAGAGGAAATGTTGACTGTAGGACGAAACCTAGATAGAAATGGACAAAACCCTTACCTACTTACCTTCTTCTGATTCATTCTATACTTACCTTACTATGATTCTCTCTATACTTATCTTGATCCTATCTCAACTTCTACTGCTCTACTCTGATTAATCTTATCTTTTCTACTCTGAGACAAGATGGATTTCACACCTGGGAATCCTACATTTGTGATCTTTTTAAGAGATAGGAGACCTACGACAAAAACTAAAACTATTTTCTCTATTTTTTTAAAAAAATGTTGGTTGATTGTTCTGATGATAAATGCTTGATTTGCTTCTTTGATTGATTGAAACATTATAGTTGGGCATCTTAGCATGTACCACTATAAGGTAATGAATTAGCCTTAGTAGGCAACACACTTAGCAAATGAATCCCCCAAAGTAACATAATTCGTAATCACCTGCCTTGTCTACAATCCTTTCTTTCGTACCCTATGTTTCTAACGCAGATGGGCTACCCCTATAATGTTAGAAGAGAGCAGTATAGACGTGATCCTTGGTATGTCAAGGTTAAGAAAGGCAAAGGCAGTATATACACCGTGCTAAAGGAACCATAGAACTCACCAGTTCCAAAGGAGAAAGATTCGAAGTTGAGGTTGCAGTAACTACCACCATCAGAGTAGCGACATTCTTAGTAGATGGGAAGTTTGTTGGTGTCAACATCCGTGTGGTTAGAGATTTTTCGGATGTCTTCCCAGAAGAGTTACCAGGGATGCCACCATATAGGGAAGTTGAGTTTGTCATTGATCCCTTACCTGGGACTACCCCTACTTTCAAACGGCCATACAGGAGGTCTGTAGAAGAACTAAAGGAACTTAAGAAGCAATTAACGGAATTACAAGAGGCTGGGTACATTCGTTCGAGTTCTTCAACTTGGGGAGCACCGGTTCTGTTTGTACAGAAGAAAGATGGATCACAAAGGATGTGTGTGGATTATAGATCTCTTAACGATGTCACTGTGAAGAACAAGTACCCGTTACCCCGCATTGAGGATTTATTTGATCGGATGAGAGATGCTAGGGTATTCTCGAAGATTGATCTCCGACCGGGTTACCAACAAATGAAGATTAGGTCATCGGATATCCCCAAGACGGATTTCTCGACCCGAGATGGTTTATATGAGTTCACTGTTATGTAATTTGGACTAACTAATGCACCAGCCTATTTTATGGATCTGAAGGATAAGGTGTTCATGATCTTGTTAGATTCGTCGTGGTTTTGATCGACGATATTTTTATTTATTCCAAGAGTGATAGTGATCATGAGGAACATCTGAGATTGGTGCTACAGAAGCTACAAGATAATCAACTCTACGCCAAGTACAGTAAATGCGAGTTCTGGATTGACGAGGTGTCATTCCTTGGACATATCATTTCTAATGGAGGGATATCAGTGGATCCTGCTAAAGTCAAGGAGATAGTGGTGTGGAGCATACCCACTACAGTTACGGAGATTCGGAGTTTCTTGGGGCTTGTAGGATACTATCGAAGATTTATTGAAGGATTTTCTAAGATTGCTAAGCCTATGACTTCACTTTTGGAGAAAGGAAGAGAATTTAAATGGGACGAGAAGTGCCAAGACAGCTTTGATCTATTGAAGAAGAGGTTGATGTCGCCACCAGTATTGGTTATGCCAGACCTACAGAAAGGATTTGATATTTATTGTGATGCATGTGGCCAAGGCTTAGGATGTGTGATCATGCAAGAGGGACATGTGATTGCCTATGCTTCTCGTCAGTTACGGAAACATGAATTGAACTACCCCACGCATGACTTGGAATTGGCAGCCGTTGTGCATGCGCTTAAGATTTGGAGACATTATATCATGGGGACCAAGTGTCAAGTATATACGGATCATAAGAGTCTGAAGTATATATTCACTCAGAAGGATCTCAACCTTAGGCAACGCCGTTGGTTGGAGCTTATTAAGAATTATGGTTTGGAGATTCACTATCACCCGAGCAAGGCAAATTTGGTTACAGGTGCCTTGAGTCGAAAGGAGCATGTTCATTCAGCTGTTGTTGCCCAGCTACCCGATGAGATTGTGAGGATTTTAGGAGACTTAACCTGGGAATAGTTGCTCACACTGAAGGAGTTATTATTGATGTGGAATCTACCTTAGAGCAAGAAATCCGCAGAAGGACAGATTGGTGATGCTAACATATAAGAGATTAGGGATCTGATTACTGAAGGTCGAGGTTCGGAATTCACGGAAGATGAGCAAGGCACTGTGTGGTTCAAGGACATGATATGTGTTCCTGGTATTGAAAGCCTTCGTAAGACTATACTGAAGGAAGCCCATGACTTGGATTATTCTATTCATCCTGGTAGTACTAAGATGTATCAGGATTTGAAGCGGAAGTATTGGTGGTATGGATTGAAAAGAGATGTGGCTGCACATGTGGCTATGTGCGATGTATGTCAAAGAGTTAAGGCTGAACACCAGAGGCCAGCTGGACTACTGAATCCACTGAAGATACCCGAGTGGAAATGGGAAGAGATTGGTATGGATTTTATTACTGGATTGCCTCGCACCCAGAAAGGATATGATGCTATATGGGTGATTGTGGATAGATTGACTAAAGTGGCTCATTTCATTCTGGTTAAGACTACTTATAAGGGATCTCAATTGGTAGAGTTATATATGGCTCGGATTGTGTGTTTGCATGGAGTACCAAAGAAGATCGTGTCTGATCGGGGTTCACAGTTTACCTCAAGATTTTGGAGAAGCTTTCATGAGAACATGAGCACGAAGTTGAATTTTAGTACGGCTTATCACCCTCAGACTGATGGACAGACTGAAAGGACTAACCAAGTATTGGAAGATATGTTGAGAGCATGTGCCCTTCAGCATGGGGGAGGTTGGGACAAGAGTCTACCTTATGCTGAGTCCTCATATAATAATAGTTACCAGGCCAGTCTGAAGATGTCACCTTTTGAAGCTTTATATGGGAGAAAGTGCATGACTCCTCTATACTGGGATCAGACTGGAGAAAGACAGTTCTTTGGGCCTGAATTGATTCAAGAAGCAGAAGAACAAGTCCGTATAATTCGAGAGAATTTGAGGGTGGCTCAAACCAGGCAAAAGAGCTACGCTGATAATAGAAGAAGACCACTGGAATTTGAAGAAGGAGATTATGTGTACCTCAAGGTGTCACCACTTCGTGGAATGAGGAGATTCAAAGTTAAGGGCAAATTGTCCCCTCGCTATATTGGACCATTCTTGATCTTTAGGCGAGTTGGGGAGATGGCATACCAACTCGAGTTACCTGCTACTCTATTGGATGTGCATAATGTGTTCCACGTATCCCAACTGAAGAAGTGTCTCCGTGTCCCTGAGGAACAGTTACCCATGGAAGAGCTCAGTGTTCAAGATGATCTGACTTAAGCTGAGTATCCTACCAAGATTCTGGACACTTTTACTCGAGTTACAAGGAATAAAGTGATAAAGATGTGCAGAGTGCAATGGAGTCACCACCGTGAAGATGAAGCAACTTGGGAAAGAGAAGAAGAGCTTCACATAGATTTTCCTCATCTTTTCCCTAGACCTTCTTAAATCTCGAGGACGAGATTATTTTTAAGGGGGTAGGATTTGTAATACCTACTTTGTAAAAAAAATCAAAAAGGAGAAATGAAATCCATGTATATATGTATGTGTGTTATCTCTACTTGTCATTTCATGTGGACACCTCACTTATACAAACGAATAAGTACTAAAAGGCACTCAAACAAATTATGCATCATGCTGGTATTTTATTTTGTGTGCATTTTGTGACAACATAGAATAATGTGAAAAAAAATATATTAATACCCAAATGGGAATTTAAGATCTAAAAGAAATTCTAGGATTTGGAAGGAGAGAAAGAAAGATTATGCAATACAAAATGATCTCATTAAATAAATTCATCACATGAGGATGTGACCAATTTGCAGGGTCAATATGAGTTTAAATTTGCACTTAATTTTGAATTCTAAATTTGGATTCAAAATAGTTGAGAATAAAGGAAAAACAGAAAATAAAAATTTTAAAAAAGAAAAAGATAAAACTGCTGCATGGCCTTATCTAGACCAATTCGGCCCAATAGACTTTTCTCCCAGGCGCTGGCCCATCTAGTGCCCTGCGCGGTCCGCGCACCACTGACAACGTGGGCCCTCTGGCCAGGACACCCGACGGCGCGTGCATTAGACGCATTGGATCACTGGTGAGTGGACCCTAGTAGTCAGGCCAAGCCTTCTTCTTCCCCCAACCAATTACCGCCATCCGCGCGCTGGTGGTCAAAATCCGCTCGGCTGCGCGAGCAACTGAATCGCGCCAGGATCAGACTTTGAAAAAAAAAACACCAGAGACCCTCGCCCACGCGGCCAACAGACGGATGAGGCCCGCCTGTCATCCTTGATTCTCCCTCACAACGGCTTTCCGTGAACTCGGGCGAGCTCG
This sequence comes from Zea mays, assembly GCF_902167145.1. Lineage (NCBI taxonomy): Eukaryota > Viridiplantae > Streptophyta > Magnoliopsida > Poales > Poaceae > Zea > Zea mays. The sequence continues at coordinate 22,811,523 of NC_050102.1, read as the reverse complement.
GCCGGGGATTACGGCAACCACCGTGGCTCTTTCACCACGATCTCAACCACGCGCAGTATTAAGCCTTCCCTCCAGCGCCTACCCTTTTCCCTGATCTCGCGCTCTGGTCTTTTCCTCTCAACCCCACCGTAGCGCCGGACGTGGAGCTCGCCGAGGTACAGTGGAGGACACCGCCATCGTCGAACCGGGCATATGCTTTCGGTAGGGTCTCACCCTTGGGTGTGGGGGATTCGACTCGTTCTCTGGGAGTCGCCCGTGGTCTCACCCTACACGATTGGATCGCGGAGCACCGGCGATTGCTCGTCGTCAAGTGACATCGCTGCTACGCCGCTGGTTGCGCGATCACCTCATTTCTTCTGCCTGTTAGCCGGTAAGAACCCATATCCATCATTTGCCATGGCATGCGCTAGGTGTTTCCCCCATACCTGCATCGAATCGAGCTGCGGTGACTCCGGGTGGCTGTACGCCGGCGATGGTCGCCGCCGTGCTCTGCTCGCCTCAGTGCGACTCGGGTGGGGGAATTGGGATGGATGCGGGGTCAGCCATCGGATCCGAAATGAAGGCTCCAGATTAGAAGAGAGATACCCCTTCGTCGTATTGAATCTAGCGCGTTGAAAGGAAATCGTGTGGCCGAGAGGGAGTGAAGGGCATCGTGCGCCGTGGACCGCGGATCTGGGATCCAACGGTTGTCAGCATAGCAGTGTACATAACCGGGTCCGGGTTAATCTGGACGCGTGATTTCTAATCGGACGGCCGATATTAAGCGATACCCTTTCGCTCTGGCGTTTTGCTGAAGAGACCCTAGGTTCCTTTGAAATAGAACCCGCCGTCCACTTGCACTGTGCTCTGGGTCTCTGGATTCTTACCCCAAGCCCCCTGTGCTTCACAGATATTGAGGCCCAGTCCAGTGCTGTTTTAAAGTGATTAAATGAATTAGAAATTAGATTTTTAATATAAAAATAAACCCTAGAACTTGTATAATTCATAGAATATTCATATGGGCTCCAAAATAATCCATTCCACTTTCTAAATTTTTTTAATTTTATTCTTTATCACCTAGAGCCTCTGTTTTATCATGAAAACAGTAAGAAATTTAATTCCCCACTTAATCCATTTTAAATACATAAAACCTTTGAAAATCCATAACTTAAAATATATAACTCCAAAAATTATAATTTCTGTTCCTAGAATTTTATTTTAATGTGTAGTTTATTACTATGTATTTTGTTTATATGTTTGGTGTAATGTTAATTTCTCTATATGCACTGTGCTTGGTTGTATTGTGACGAGTAGAAGAGCCCGTGACTGAGGATCCTGGTGAGCAGCAGGTTGAAGTAGCTGAGCAGGAGCTCATTGAAGGCAAGTTGTGCCCTTGACCACTTTTTACCCAATAATGTTCTTTAATATCACTTATCCATGCATAGGTTAATTTTGATGGGACCCAATAGGTCACCCTAGATTGTTTATCCCATTACCTTGTTTACCCCTGAATCACTTGGGTAGTTTGCTATTGCTTTACATGGTTTTGGGATAATCATTTATTATATCTATGTTCCAATTCTTTTGTTATTCTATTTATGTTCATGTTATGATCATTAATGTTAATTGGAACATAGAGCTTAACTTGAGAACCACGTGCCACCACAAGGGTTTAATGGGACGCCCTTGGCTGACTAATTAGGAAAGCTAGTGGAAGACTACCTTACCCGAAAGGGGCAAGAGCAGTAGGGGAGTGGTCAGTGTAGGGAGGTCCCTGGTTGATTTTGCTGCGATGGCGGTCAGCCAGGAACCCTGCATTGGAACTTCCTATAAACTGTAGCGGGTTTTCGGAAGCTAGTGGAACTTTGTAAAGGCCTCGTAGTGTTGCCCTGCCGCGCTTCCTAGGTAGAGGTGTATGGGATTCGCGACCCCTTGGCAGATGGGTAGCATGACTTGTGGGTAAAGGGTACAACCTCTGCAGAGTGTAAAACTGGTATACTAGCCGAGCTCACGGTCATGAGCAGCTCAGGACTCTCTGATGTTTAAATTATGGAACTTAAATTCAATTTTGTCATTTGCATTGCATGGGTTTATTATTAATTTTGTTCTATTACTTTATTTAAGGTTTGGGTATTTACTTACATCTAGTAATTGCTAATAAAAGTTTGACCAACATTAAAAGCAATGCTCAGCTTTAACCATTCTCTTTGATAAGCCTTACACTCCATGAGCTCCCACCTTTGGTGAGTTCATGTCACATTATTCTCCACAACTTGTTGAGCGATGATCATGTGTGAGCTCACCCTTGCTGTCTCACACCCCCCCACAGGAGAAGAGCAGGTGGTTCAGGAGGAGCCACAAAGCGAGGAGTTTGATCTGATCTAGGTGGCGTTTCTCAGTTGACATTGGCGCCGACGATCCTTAGTTCGTTTTACTTTTATCTTTTATTTTGTAATAAGTCTTCCGCTATGTAATAAATACTCTGATTATTGTGACATTTATCTCTATACACTCTGTTGTTATATATGTTGTCTTCTTGGCGCATGTATGAGATGCACCTGGCTTTGTTCCTTAAAGCCGGGTGTGACACATGGTCACCACTATTGTCAATACCACGGTGACGCCGTGATGACGGCCTGGCGCGGTCGAGCGGTGAGTCGATGGCGCGACATAACAAGTGAAGCACACAACGATGCGAGATTGGACGCGGGATCGATGGCCGACGACCAACGACAAGTATGCAGCGACACACACCACAGACCAGGAAGAGCCAGAGATGACGTGCGTGAACCTCAGGGGATTCGCGGCGTGGACCACACACCAGGGCGAGGTCCGAGAATGCCGACGAAATTCTGGATGTCGAGAACGGTGGATCAGGGACGAGCGCCGGGGAGCTCACACGTGTGGCTGACGGGAAGCTGAAACGAGCGCGTGTGATGAAGCTCGGCGCCAAGCTGCTGTTGTTCTGGCGTCGAGAGGCGAGGTGATGGAGAGCCGACATTAGGGTTGGATGAACTATGGAACCCAGTTTACCTTGGACGTGTAAACAAGGATGCTAAATCACCTGTCGGCTGGGCTAAGGATTACATGAAAACGGGGCTAGTGCACTGTTGGCCATGATAACAGGATAGAGCAAGGAGGCTCTGCTACTGTTGTCCTTATCACGACGCATGTGTTGAGTCCAAATATTTCATGCACATGGACACACAGCCCCAGCACCCAAGTACACGCAGGATCAAGCCACCGTGAGGTAAAAGCTAAAGGGGCGCTGGTGTTTTGATAGGAAGCACACAACAGGTGAGTCATCTGTGTGGATAGACTTTAAATCTCTTTAGCTTCAGGTATTTGAGTACTCAATACTTATCCTACCCACAAATGCCAATGCCCATCCACTTACTCCCTTCGACCAGAAACAACAAGGCACAACAGTGGTAAAATCATTTTTTAGAAATCCACTTCGCACTGCACTAACTGAACCTATTGCCCACTGTCCAAACTGCATCCCATCTGTTACCCTCTTGGGACTCACAGTTTCTAACCTCTTGGATCTCACAGTTTCTAACAGCAACAGGGAAACCAAACTTAAGGAGAATTGTTCATAAACCCACCCTCTAACACTTTACTACAGAGGTCTTAACTTAAAACTCCTTAGATCAGACAGAAGAGAACTCCAATGCCTGACAAAAGAAACACTAAATCTGGTTTCAGCTACTGAACTGAATCAAAACACCCTCCTCCATTCTGCTCCACTGACAGAGGAATTTTGGGGTATTTTACTCCCTTCTCCATGTAGAACCACACCACCTTCACCACACAAAACTTATACAATAGCATATGTTCTTCCTCTTTGTTATTAATAACTTAGTCAAAAACTCCACAGATTTGCCACCCAAGGACCCCAAAGTGGAGTAAACTCACTACAATTCAAATTTAGCTAACTGAAACAAAAATTCAGTCAGCGCAAGCTGACAATCCATTTTTGGGCTGTTTTTACTCTACTTTCCATGCATCACCAAGCCAAACCTACTTAAGGAGATTTGTTCACCAATATATGGTATTCAATTATTCTATAGAAACCACAGTCCAAAACCTCCAATATTAGTCACAAGAAGGCTCCAAAGTTGAGAAAACTCACTAAAATTCAGTTTTAGTAAGCTGCACTGTCTGAAATCCAAATCTGTCAGCTCCACTTTGGACCACTTTTTCACCTAGTTCCAAGCAGTTTCAAGGGCATGTCCCTCACTATGGATTACTCCGCCAACATTGGTATCCAGGTTTGCTACAGAAAATACAGCCTAAAAGCACATGGATTAACCACCGAGGAGCTCCAAACTTGACACTTTTCACTGAAATTCAGGCTCAATCAGCCATAGACTAAGTCTGAAATTAAACCTGCCAGTCTCACTTTGGACCACTTCTTCACACAGTTGGATGCGGTTTTAGGGCTAGTACACTTAATACAAGTTGTTCTCCTACAATTATTCTACAAGTTTGTTGTATCAACTTTTTACCAAAAGTCTACAGATTAAAAGATACAGGGGTCCAAAAACAACTAAATGAAACTGTTTTCAGCCAAATCCAAACTGAAACTAATCTGAACTTTTACAAATTACTCCAAATTTCTCTACACAACATGGAAATCTCTAAATATCAAAGTTGTTCAACTTTCCAAAATATACAACTTTGATATATGGACCTCTAGAAAATTCTCTCTAGATTCAAAACTCCACTTTTGGGCTAGTTTAAGGTTTCAATTGAGATTGCTTTTCTCCAACAATCTCACAACTTTGGGTTCATCACTTCAGAGTAGAGTTACTCCTTAACCTAAGATCCAACTTTGGAGTATAGAGCTCATGTCCAAAATGACACTGGTTTAGGGTGGTGCGCTTAAATTTGATTGCAAACAAGGTTTTTAATCTTCTCTGACTCCCAACAACACACCACACCACATTTGAGTTGAATTTTTGACCTAGTAAAATGCATTCTAGAGATATCAAGCAAGATGGTGCGGATGCATATGATGTTATGCCAAAGTTTTAGTTCTCGTAACACCAGGGTGAATCTTGATTTTGGATTACCATTCATAGGCTATGAAGATGCTACTACTATTTTGAATGATGCAAGGATCATATCAAAATATAGTCTCTGTGATGTAATATTAGGTAATCACAAAAAATGATGCACTATTTTTTGCTGTTTATTGATTTTGCATCTTTTATGGTACAATTTTCTATATTTCTTTGTGCAATGGATATTTGCCTCTTGTTGCATTCACATTTACCAAATGAGCTCATTGGATTATAAGAATTATATCCATTAGAACTCTCGTTATTCTCAACATTCCTTGCACACGATGACTCTTAGGGATAAACTTGTATCGAATTTTGGTACTAATGATGATGATTCAAAAGAGATTTATCATGCTTTTCAAGCAAGGTCAATGTATGAATGGGTCCAGAATAATATTGGTAATTTGCAAAACTTCAACTCAGGAAAAATATTTTGAACAATAAATGTGTAGTTTACCATAGTTTTTAAAACTAGAGACATACATGCATGATTCAACTTATAATTGAAACCTTCTGAGTTCTTTGTGTTGTTCATAGCGCTCTTTTAAGAGTAAGCCACAATACACATAAGTTAATTTCCAATAGATATTCATGCAGTCATGCTCAAATTCTTTGGGGAAATAGAACCTCAATATAGAGAAAATTGCCTTATTTCACTTGACTAGGAGCGGAGGATTCCCGTCTAGGATTCACTCATTGCTACCAATAGTCAATTTGATGCAAAATTGCTAACCATGGTCTTTGTAATATGCCTTCAGATAATCAGGAAGGAGTGCCGTGTGCCAATTGTTGGCAATGGGCACTAAATTTCTATCTTCGTAGCACATACGGTCACTAGAACATGTCAAGGAACTGTTGTGGAGTAGTCAGTAGTCACATATATAACAGAATGGTATTCAGGTACAAAATATAGAGGAACATGCTAATTGAAGAACAACAGTAACATGAGCATGGGCAAATCTAGTGCAAAATTTGAGCCCAGCAGCCCAATCGTTTAAGATTTGGCTAGATTTGGAATTACTTATACCAAACTTAGCACCAAGCTACCGACATGTCTGAGACCTGCAAAATCATGAAAATTTCAACCGGGTTGACAGTGGAGTTCAGGGGATATCTCAACAGCAACCTTGCAGAACAAAACCATGCAATTCAAAATTTCCTGGAACAAAATTGGAAACCTTATCTCAATCATTAAGCTATGGCTTTGGTTAGATTAGAAGTGTAGTGAGAGTAATATGTGAAAAATCAATCGAAAGACAGAAGCTTCAATTGTCTACTTCCCCCATACATGTCAGCTTGATGGTGTCGGAAGAGAGGTGCATCAATAAACACCAAATCGACTCCATCAATAATTGCACGGAGATAGTTCACTTCTATCATGCAAGTCATTATCATTTGAAAATAAACAAAAGCCAAAATCGACTCCATCGGAAAGCCTGCAAAGAACTTCTGCTCAGAGATCATGGAAATCTAATGATGTGATAGTCTAGGATGCTTGGAACAATATATACTACTCTACTAACCAGCATGCACATGTAAATATAACCAATATAAAATCCCGACCATGCACACTGTTATGTACACTACATATTTAAATTAAAACTCTGATGGGAGTTCCGGCGACGGGCGGTCGTCGATGGGGTCTGCGAGGGGACTCGTGCACTCGTGGCTTGGCCCGCCGGTGCATACCACGTGCCACCTGACACCTGCTGTGACGTCGGTGTTGCACGTCGTGCATGCGCCAGAAGAGGAGCAGCCTTCACCGGGGGATGTGGTACAATAATCGAAATCGAAAAGAACTGTCTTTTCTGTATACTTTCCCCGTTCTATTGCTACCGTGGGTCTTATGCAATCGATCGGATCATATAGATATCCCTTCAACACAACATAGGTCATCGAAAGGATCTCGGACGACTCACCAAAGCACGAAAGCCAGTTAGAAAATGGATTCCTATTTGAAGAGTGCCTAACCGCATGGATAAGCTCACATTAACCCGTCAATTTTGGATCCAATTCGGGATTTTTCTTGGGAAGTTTCGGGAAGAAATTGGAATAATATCGATTCATACAGAGGAAAAAGTTCTCTATTGATGCAAACGTTGTACCTAGAGGATAGGGATAGAGGAAGAGGCTCCTGGCGCTGCTACTGAGGCCCCTAGGGTGGTTGATGGCGTCCCCAGTGGCGTCCCCGATGGCGCCGCTGTCCCTGCTGGCCCTATGGGTGATGATGGGATTGAAGTGGCGGCCGTCTTGGGGGCACGGTCCCGCCTCAGAGATCCGCCTTTGTCCTACTCTCGGAGGAGGAGCCGGGTGGTGGCTGCGGCCACCCCACCGTGGGCCCCTGCCGAACAGTTCATCAACCGCATCACGTCGAAGGTGGGATCGCTCCTTCCTGTGCCAAAAATTTCAAGAAGAAGATCCAAGACCGCCCAGGCAAGCCATGCCCCTCGCCGGAGTCGCAGGGTTGCTGGCCTGCCTGTTGAGCCTGGGAAAGTTGATGCTTCAGGCTGCAGGACCTGTTGCGTGCGCTTGGTTCTGACGCTGTGGAGGTCAAAATCACCATGAAAGATCAAGATCGGTATGCCAGTCTCTTCCCCCAATAGCTCTCGGTCGTCCAAATCACTGCTCTGGCTGCATTGTTTGGTTGGCCCGCGCCTGAGACGTCAGTGGAGGCTGGTGGGCAGATGGTTTGTGTTATGTGACTACGCTGAGGCTCCTATCGGTCGTCTCTTACTTGTTGCAATGGATCCAAATCATCTGATTTTCTGGAATGTGCGCGGTCTGAATTCCGCGGCTCGGCAAGATGGTGTTCGACTAATGATGAACTCTGTCAGTGCTGATGTGATTTGTGTCCAAGAAACAAAAATGGTGGAGTGTTCCCGGGGTTTCATTCTCAAACTGCTAGGGGCCGACTTTGATAATAACTACATTTATGTGCCTTCAGTTGGTGCTAGTGGTGGGATAATTATTGCTTGGAGATCTAAACTTGGTGTGGTTGGTGCTAGTCGTGTTGATGCGCACTGTGCTTCGGTCCAGTTTTGCCCATCTGATGGTGAACCCTGGTGGCTGACTTGTGTCTATGGGCCTCAGGGGAATGACAATAAGGTGGCCTTCTTGCAGGAACTTCGTGATGTCTGTGCTCAGTGTGCTGGTCCCTGGGTGGTGGGGGGTAGCAGCGACAGGGAGTCTTCTATTGATCTTGAGGCCCTTGGGATCCAACACCATCTTCTGGATCACCTTGTCAGCTCATGTTCGGAAGAAGAAGTTTGGGATACCATCAAGCTGATGCCCTCTGACAAAGTGCCGGGGCCCGATGGCTTCACGGGAAGATTTTATAAGGTGTGTTGGCTAATCATTAAGAAGGACATCATGGCGGCTGTTGCAGCAGTTTGGAGGAAGGACTTTCGGAATTTTCGGGCTCTTAATTCAGCCTTCGTTATCCTCCTTCCCAAGGTTGAGAACCCGTATAATGCCAAGGAGTTTAGGCCTATAAGCCTCATTCATAGTTTTGCCAAACTGATTACGAAGATCCTTGCAAACCGGTTGGGAGGTCAACTTGATAGTATGGTGTCCGAGAACCAAAGTGCTTTCATCAAGGGAAGATTTATTCAAGACAACTTCATGTTGGTCCAACAAACAGCCCGCTTCCTTCATTCTCAGAATCAGCCAACAATTATGCTGAAACTGGACATATCAAAGCCGTTTGATTCAGTATCATGGCCCTTCTTGTTGGAAGTCTTGCAGAGTCTGGGGTTTGGTGCTGGATGGTGTGACATTGTGAGTGGGCTGCTTGCCACATCCTCCTCTCAGATTCTCCTTAATGGTATTCCAGGGGACTTCATTCCGCACAAAAGAGGGCTGCGGCAGGGAGACCCCCTCTCCCCTATGTTATTCATTTTGGTGATGGCCGTTCTAAACCTCATGGTGGGGCGTGCTGTTGAAGCTGGGCTGTTGCAGCCCCTGTCAACTCGTTCCTTTCTGCATAGAGTCTCTCTTTACACGGATGATGTTGCGCTTTTCATCAAACCTACTGCGGATGACCTTGTTCTAGTGGGAGATATACTCAGGCTGTTTGGTGAAGCTTCCAATCTCCAAACAAATATTCAGAAAAGTAGTATTATCCCTATCAGGTGCTCACAGTCGGAGGTAGCCACTGTTCAGGATCATCTGCCTTGCAAGCTGGAGGAATTCCCTTTCAAATATTTGGGGCTGCCGCTGTCCTTAAAAAGGCTCAATAAAGCGCAATTATAGCCCTTCATTGACCGCTTGGCGAACTCTCTCCCGGGTTGGAAGGCTGATCTTATGACTAAGGCAGGAAGAGCGGTCCAGGTTCAATTTGTGTTGACAGCTACTGTTGTCTATCATGCTATGGCTCTAGATCTCCCTCCTTGGGCCCTCAAGGCCATGGATAAAATCAGGAGAAATTTTCTTTGGCGTGGCGGAAGCGAAACTAATGGAGGTCATTGTCTGATTGCTTGGCCTAAAGTCACTAGACCTAAGGAGCTGGGCGGCCTCGGCATCTCTAATTTACAGTCTTTGAATTGGGCTCTTCGTGTTAGATGGCTTTGGCTTCAAAAGACTAGTCCAGACAAGGCTTGGGCTTCTTTTCAACTCCAGTTTTCAGATCAGGTGAAGTCTCTCTTCGATCTTGCCTTAGTCTCTGAAGTTGGAGATGGCAGCAACACCTTGTTTTGGTGTGACAGATGGCTGTTAGGGCAGCGCCTGGTTGATCTGGCCCCCCACCTATGTGCTATGGTTCCTAAGAGAGTAGCTAACAAGAGAACGGTCGTTGAGGGTTTAACTGATATGGCTTGGGTTCACGATCTTCGTGGTACGGTCACTGCTGTGGTCATCGCTGAGTTCATTAACTTAGCGGAAGCTGTTTCAGAGGTGTTGTTGTTGCCTGATACCCTTGATAAGCATATCTGGAGATTCTCAAGCTCGGGCCAGTATTCAGCAAAGTCTGCTTATGAGATGATCTTCATGGGCTCAATCACTTTCGAGCATTGCGATCTTATTTGGAAAAGTTGGGCGCCTCCAAAGTGTCGATTCTTCTTATGGCTGGTTGCCCACAAATGTTGCTGGACGGCCGACCGGTTGGCTAGGTGCAACCTCGACCATCCCGACGCTTGTGTCCTTTGTGACCAGGAGGAGGAGACGATCAACCATCTGCTGCTGTCTTGCGTTTTCGCTCGACAATTCTGGTTTATCCTTCTCCAAAGGATTGGGCTTGCTGGTGTGGCACCGCAACCGGGTGAAGAGGACTTCATGGCATGGTGGAAAGGCATCTCCACTCCCTTGGGGGGATCTTCTCAAGCTAGCCTTAATTCCATAGTGATCTTGGGGGCGTGGTGTCTTTGGAAGCATCGGAATGATTGTGTTTTCAATGGGATGAGTCCAAATCTTTCTGCTGCCTTAGCCATGGTTGGACATGATATTATGCTTTGGAAGCTGGCTGGTGCCAATGGTCTGTCGCTGCCAGATGTTGCTACCTAAGTGATATTGTGTTTCATGTGTGATTGTGTGTTTGGGGCTGTTATGTTTGTCTATGTTTCTCTCCTCTTGTTATCCCCTGTAATTCTTGTGTGGCCTCTTGGCTATGACTTTTGTGTTTTTGCTTCTTCTATTAATATAAAAAATACGCAATTCTCTTGCGTATTCGAGAAAAAAAACCCATTTAGTCCATTAAAAATAGAAAATGTTTATATCTGTTATTGAACCCGTTAACCCATTAGCCCATTTATATATAAACTAAAAACACTACTCCCCCCTCACAGGGGCGGACCCACAGGGGGTCTGGGTGGGCCCTGGCACACCCTAAGCCAGGCCCACCGGGGATTCCCGTTCACCTGTTTCTAGCGGCTGGCAAGTAGAGACCTAGCTACTGCTGGTGAAGTGGCGAGCGCGCGTTGCGCCTGCGCGCGGCTGTCTGCCAGCGCCCAGTCGTCAAACTGCCTGACGTATGTGCCTGTTCGGCTGTTCCTGGGGTGCTGCCTGATGACCATTTTTGTTGCGGTGTAGGCTAGATAAGTTGTATTATTGTAATCTTTATGTTTAATGTATGCAATTTTCATGCTTATTTGTTTAGTGTCAAACTTTATATCTATATATTAAATTGTTTACCAAATTTACTATGAAATTATATGTACATTAGATAAAATTCTATATAAATTTTTTGTTGTGCCACACCCTATGTAAAAATACTAAGTCCGCCACTGCCCCCTCACTTCCCCACACTCCTTTGAAGGACGGAGCCATAAATTTTTTTAGGATGGACTGAACTAAATGCTATAGTATATGTGGTCCTTCATGCGTTATCTTGTATACATTTTAATTTTTAGGGGGTTTCAGTGGGCTCCATGGGCTCAGGAGCGATGGGAGGCTTGAGCCCCGCCCGCGCCACCGCTACCTTCGTCACGGCTCCTCAGCCTCTCCCCTCCTACGGTTGCACGTCGCCGCCACCAAACCGTCGTCGTTTTCCATGCCATGGACCCGGTTTTTTGCCCCGCAGTAGAGGATCTCGTGCGGGTTTAGCGGTTTTCGGCTCGACCTCTGCTCCCGACAGTAGCATTGCCACCCCCACCTGCCCGCTGGTTTCTCGCCCCCAATTTGCTAAGCCGCCATTTCTCACCGGAAATCGGTGCCCCTTCCAGAAACTGGATTTATAAGCTAGTTATTGTCTAGATTTATGTTTAAATACTTTTGGTTGTGTGATGTTTAAGGTTTCAAAATATTTGTAATGTCAAAATTTTATTTGTATTGTGGCCTACTTATTTTTTGGATAGTAAAGTGTTGTTATATGTTAGTGTTAATATTGAGTTGTTACATGTTATTTGTTAGATGCCAGGGTTTAGGGTCGTTAACATTTTTGGATACTAAAGTGTTGTTAGATGTTAATGTTGTTTGCAGTTATATGTTACATGTTTACTGATAGATGTGAAAGGAACACGTAAGCCTAAGAGGGGGTGAATTAGGACTTTTAAAAACTTCATTCTAAATTAGGCCACAAATAAACCCCTAGAACAAAACCTATGCAAATGTGTAAACTATATTGTTATGTCTACCACAAAACTAGTTTTGCAACTTAAGTTCCAATCCTATATTATAAACTAAGAATAGTAAAGATTGTAACTTAAGCAATCAATGTAAACACGGAAGATAAAGAGCAAAGGTAGAGATGCAAACTCCCATGGATGACGCTAGTATTTTTACCGAGGTATCCAAAACCACGCAATGTCCTGACTTATCCTCGTTGGTGCCCCTACACAAAGAGTAGCCCACGCGAAGGCCAAGCACCACGAACAAGGAACTTCGTAGAGAGCCACAAGCATTCTCCATGCGCAAGTGGTGCTCCGCTTCTAGCTCCTCTCGGACGCTCCCCACCCTCTTCACTATCGAGCTTTCGGCTAAAATGCCACATGCCTCGTTTCCTCCGGTACATGGTGGCAGTCATATCACAAACACGATTGAGACAGTCTCGTAAGACTCTCGTCCCACTTAGTTCAAATACAATGGCTCGCGCAAGAACCGAGGGGTTTTGTGGGTTTTTACAAATTCACTCAACTAACTAGGATTCACCTAGAGCAAACACAACAGCGGTCAAACTAACCTAAACACTTTGCAAAGCATCTACGCTAATCAATGAATGATCTATTAAGCACTTGGGTGTTTGAGCACTTGGAGATGTGTATAAACTTCCTTGGTATTTTGCTTGGACTTACACTCCTTCAAATGGTTAGCTAGGGGGATTCATAGAGATCCCCCTCGACTCTAGTCATTGGAAAAAGTTGCAAACATGTTGTCTTCGTGTGCACCGGACCGTCCAGTCCGGTCTCCTCGTCAGCTAGCCGTTGCACCTTGCTAGTACTATAGACAGTCTGGTGCGCCACCCGCACAGTCCGGTGCCAGGCACGTCATGTGACCATTGACAACTAGCGGTTTGACCACGGTTCAGTGCACCACTGGACGACCCGGTGCGCCAGCAGCCCGAGAGCCATTTGCAGAGCTCTTTGTATCTTATATCTTCTTTTCTTGAGCTCTTTTGATCTTATGTCTTGGACTTGTGCTGAGTATTTATAGGTCTTCTTAGAGTCTTTTAGGTCTTCTTGGAGTCTTTTAGGTCTTCTTATGAGGTGTTGCATCCTCAGGGCATAAGTCAAATGCACTTCACATCATGTGAACTTCAAAACACAAACACTTGAAAAACATTAGTTTACTAGTTACATTGTTCATCATACACCAAATTCCCTTAATCAAATGGCTCGGGTTCTATTTTCCTTACAATCTCCTACTTTTGGTATTAGAAGTAGGGCACTGAGATCGTGCTGGGGTGAGTGCGACTGCTGGACAGTGGAGCCCAGTGGGCAGTGACTCGGGCGGAACGGTGCGTGTGGCAGAACGCCAGCGCGCGGGTGGTGGCTGAAAGGGGCCTCCGGTGTAGCCAGGCCCACTGGTAAGTTGGGACAGGGCAGGTGAGGGTGTGGGTGTGGCACGGGGTTGTTCTAACGAGGCGAGATCCGCCGGTCAGCGACCCAGAGAGAAGGGGAGAGGGGGTGGCGCGGGGAGACCGCCGAGCGAGGCCTGGGTGTCAGTGGCGCGGTGGGGGAAAGGGGAGGGGCTCTCAGTGAGACTGACGGGGCCCTCGCGCTAGGCCCGTCGTCCACCTCTTGCGTGGGCGGTGTCCAGGTCGTCGCCGGAGGCTCGCCGGCGTGGCCGCGGAAGCGGGCGCGGGTGACGGAGGCTCGACCGCTCGGCCTGGCGGGCGCGGTCTGAGAGAAGAGAAGAGGAGTAACACCTGATTTTGTGGATGAGAGGAAAGAAATTTTATACCTCCAAATTGAGGGTGTTACAATTTTTCTAAAACCACTCAAGTAACTAGGATTCAGCTAGAGCAAATGCAATAGCGGTCTAACTAACGTAAGCACTTCACAAGGCACCTACGCTAATCACCGAGTGATTCTATTAAGCACTTGGGTGTTTAAGCACTTGGAGATGTGTATAAACTTCCTTGGTATGTTGCTTGGGCTCCCACTCCTTCAAATGGACGACTATGGAGTTTATATAAGGATCCCCTAAATTCTAGCCATTGGAAAAAGTTGTAGACTTGTTGTCTGTGTATGACTAGATCGTCCGGGCTAACCTCCAGGTCAGCTAGCCATTGCACCTTGCTGGTACTGTAGACTGTCCGGTGTGCCACCCGCACAGTCCGGTTCCCACCACATCATGTGATCGTTGGCAACTAGACGTTGGACCACAGTCTAGTGCGCTAGCAGCCCGAGAGCCATTTTTGAGCTCTCTGCGTAACCGGTCCGGTGCACACCAATGCGCTAGCTGGCAGCCCATTTTTTGTATCTTGTATATTCGTTTCTTAAGCTATTTTGGTCTTGTGTCTTGGACTTGTGCCGAGTATTTATAGGTATTCTTGGAGTCATTTAGGTCTTGTTTTGAGGTGTTGCATCCTCAGGGCCTAAGTCCAATCCACTTTGCATCATGTGAACTTCAAAATACAAACACTTGGGAAACATTAGTTGACTAGTTATGTTGTTCATCAAACACCAAAATCCCTTAATCAAATGGGTCGGGGTCTATTTTTCTTCACAAGATGCTTTATGTTATTATTGTTAGTAAATATGTTAAGATGTTTTATGTTAACATGTCATTTAGTTAGATGTTAGATGTTATTATTATATTATTGTTTGATGATATTTGCCACTTTTGTCGCAGACATGTCTTACCTAGTGTGGGAGCTTGGAGAGAATGTCCATTAGAGATTGGATGGAAAGAGGAAGATCCAATGCACCTCCAACATTGGATGAAGACTCTCTTCATAGTGATACTCTTGTTCCTAACACAATGTTTACATCACTTGGACGTGAATAGCATGACACATGATGTTCAGGAATGGGTCGATACAATAGTTGGTGATACCCACCTTGTTAATCGAAAGACAAGACTTGGTCCATCTGAAAGAAAAGGAAAAAGGTCAAATTCATAGATGAAATCGAAGATGATGAAGAGGTTGGGAGTAAAGAGAGCACAATCGACCCTAGTGCTGGTCATGGTGGAGACGATGACGATGGTAGCAATCGGGATGGTAGAGATGATGTTGGAACATGTGGTGGATGGAGTGGTGCAGGAGGAATTGGAATGGGAGATTGGATATTCATTGGAGAGAGCCAGTTCACCCATGCCACACTAGATTTAGATCATGGTGCACCTCATTCACAACGGGAGACAAGAAGCGGTCGATGTCGATCAGTTTCCATTCCTGTTGATGATGGAAGCCACATCTCAGTCAACTCCAATTATAACTATCTGGCTTGATAGGACCAAAACCTCAACCCTTATGCATGACATGGACCTCCAGGCGAAGTACAACCAACATATATGTATGGGTATGGACAACCACTCCCTCGACCACCATACTCAAATTTGTCAAATATGTATCCAGCAGGACTCGAGGACATATATTCAACCATATTTTGTATTACTATATGGATCCATATGCTTCTATAGGTGGCTAGGTATGTTACTTTTGTTTTGTCATAAACTATTTTTTTGTCATTCATGTTTTCTCGCTAATTTTATTTTATATCTTTGTATGGGACTATGTATATAGAATGGGCACAGACCAGGATCCTTCCAACATACAAGAATGTTATGACCCGAGCCGAATATGTGAGTATTATGAAATGTGTGGACCTATGTGTCGTGGGAGAAATCTAAACGAACTTGTATTTAAGTATTACGAAGTCCGATTGTTGTTTGTTGAATGAGAGTTGGAGTTTGCAGTCATATATTTATGTTGTATGTCATTTTGGTGAATAAATGTTGTGTTGGTCAATTATTATTTAATGTGCACTGTAAATTGAGAAAATTTGTAAATAAATCATGTCAAACTTTTCCATTTTTAGCAAAAACATCAAACATCGGTTTAGAATGGCGGTTTACCACCCATTTCTCCTGGTTTACCCATTTTTAATTTTTTTGAATTCAAAATAGCAAACTGGTCGGTTTTGATGGGTTTTCGTCAAAAAATGGTTTGGTGAATTCTAATAGTGACACAAAGACGTAAACAACATTAAGTGTGAATATGAGCATAGTGCTACATAAACCACCCGATCTCAAACTCCCATGAGGCCATTCTAAGTGGTAGTTCCAACACACTATCTCCAATGTTGCCACGTCAATAAGAGTAAGATGAAATGAAGGGATGAAATATGCTCTCTCAATAAAGGTTTCATGACACAATTTCATAGGCCAACATGTGACTTAAATGCTACATCTAAATAACCAATAGGAATAGATAAAAAAGACGAAGATAAACAAATTGCTTTCAATGGTTGTTTCACGCGTTTTCCAATAACTTGAAAACATATTGGCATTGTTTCATGGTGATGAAATTAGTTTCACCTATTTTATAATAAATATAGTGCCATGTCCCTGGTCAAAAGATAAATATAGTGCCATGTCATGAAAAATTGTATGTGGCATACTAATTGATATCATGAAATCTATATGAAACTATCATTGAGAATGGCCTTAACACCTTGTGTGTCTTGCCAATCGCCGTGTTGCCTTTGATCATCGCCAAAAATCCAAGGTACATATTTTTTCCCTATTTTTGATGTATTCTGTTTAGCAATTAAAGAAATAATGTTCGCAATTAGAGGATCTTCAATAATTCAAAAATATAAATTAATAGCTAAAAAGTTAGGAGAACATGCAAGCCTAGCATACTAGTTAGATTAACATGATTTAAACTCATGTTTTAATCTAAAAATTGTATATTCACTTAACAATCCAAAAAACTGGATTGGAAACCTTTTCTGAGTCAACTATGGCTAATTTTGCTGACACGCTGAGGCCGATATTTTTTTATTTCTAGATTACTAGGTGGCAAGCCAATGTGACTCTACGACTATAGTCCATGATAGTGCTCTAGATTGCTCTAGCATGACTGAGAAAAATATCTTGGAAGAAGGTCCGAGGAGATTCAAGGAAGTCAATGATATCTCTATGGGAGCAGTTCTTATGCCTAAGGGAAATATTTCTGAAGAATTTCAAAGGAGATTCTAGGAAGGCAAAGATATCTCTATGGGAGCAATTTTTCATGTTCTTGTTGATCATCTGCTAGATGTGCTCTTGAACATAACATATGTGAAGACATTGTTGGATCATCTAAATGGTACATATGGTGCACTAGATGCAGACATTGAGTTGTACATTATGAAGAGATTTGATGATGATAAGATAATTAGTGGTCGATCTATATTCGAGCAAGCTCATGAGGTTCAAGTTCAACACGTGGAAAGGGAACTTCAACTCTTTAATTATGTCATACCTAACGAGTTTGTGGTTGGATGCATACAAAGTCACCTCCTTCATGAAGGTGCTTCAACACAACTCTCAAACACAAGAGACAAAAAATATATGTTGAAAATCTGATAGCATCTCTTGATGTTGAGGATAATACTCGGGTCAAGAACAATGATGATAAGGGTAACAAGGGACATTCTAGCACCAACATGATGCAAAAAAACTCACATGGCAAGAGTAAAGTAAAAATGTCTTTCAATGCCAAATCAATAACTACCTTAAAGAAGAACAAAACACAGTTGCCTTGCTTCACTTGTGGAGAGCTTGGCTGCTTTTTTAAGAAGTGTCAGAATCGGCTAGACCACAAAAGAAAAAGAAGAATTCCATCCTCATGACTATTAGCAATGTGATGATGGTTATAGTAATCTTCATTTTGTACTTGTAGTCTTTCAATCTCCAACTTGCATGTGTTGATATATGTGCTAATATTCATGTGTGTGCCGACATCTCTATATTTTCTTCTTGCCTAGGGCTCCAAGGTTCCTCCATCCTAATGGGGAATGGGCCACATGCTTCTTTTCATGGAGTTGACACACTAAATCTAAAATTTACTTTGGGAAAGATCATGTAGCTAAAAAACATATAGTTGAAGAACATGCAACATGTCCTTACTATATGCAAGAACCTTGTTTGCGCCTCTCTTCTTTTGAGAGATAGGTTTAAGTAGTATTAGAGTCCAGTAACGTAGTAGTGTCAAAGCATGGAGAATTTGTTGGTAAAGGCTATGACTGTGGATGCTTTGTTGCAATTTTCTTTAACATTTTTTTGAAATAAGTCGACGAACCATATTTGTGGCATGGTTAATGATAATGTGATTGTTTTACATTACCATTTTTGTCATGTTAACTTCGGTTTAGTGTCATCGTTATCTAGCTTGAGTTTAATTGTAGATTTCACTATTTCCATAGGTTCTAAGTGCCATAGTTGTGTGTAGTCAAACAAACTTCGAAAGCCTGACAAGGCAACCGAGGAGGGAAACTTGACATCTCTAGAACTCATACATCCTGATCTATGCGAGATGAATGGTGTGTTGACAAAAAGGTGGAAAGAGACATTTAATGACCTTAAATGATGATGCGACTAGTTTTTTCTATGTTTACTTGTTTAAATCTAAGGAATGAAACACTATACTACTTTAAAATATATAAATCCAAAGTTGAGAATCAACTAGAGAGAATGATTGAGCATCTAAGGTTGAATCATGGTGGTGCGTGTTTTTCTAGATTATTTGATGAATTATATGAGGACAATGTTATTATTCATGAGAAGAAACCTCCCTATTCACCTAAGAGAAAATTGTATGTTGATTGACTTGTTGGACAACATGCTAGGCATTCTTGGTTTATGTAAGGCATGGTGGGGGAGGATTTACTGACAATGAGTCATGTCCTAAATAGAGTTCCAAACACAAATAAAGAGACAACCCTATATGAGGATTGAGTTGGGAGAAAATCATCACTTTCATACTTGCACGGGTGGGGATGTTTGACAAAAGCCATCATACCAATTTCTAAGAAGCACAATCTTAGACCAAATAATATGAACTGTGTCTTTCTAGGATATGATCACTAGAGCATTCCCTATCTTTCTAAGGTATGCTCACTAGATCAACGCCTACAAGCTTTTAGTAGTAAAATCTAAAGTTCCTGGTATGCATGTTGATACACTTATGGAATGTCATGAAGCTATGTTTTGAGAACATATTTTTTATGAAAGATATGCATATCACTACATGATTTTTTTTCTTGATATGGATCCTAATTTTACTATGTCTATCAAGTCCCTTATTGAGTCATTTGAGCATCCACATGAGGAAGTCCTTGAGAAGGACGATAAAAAAGCTCAAGTGATGAGCAAGAGATAAAGGATTGCAAAAACCTTTTGGTGATAATTTTATTTTGTACCTTGTGGAAAATACTCCCTTTTCTATTGTATAGGCATATGCATCTCCAAATGTTGATTATTGGGGATAAACTATCCATAATGGGATGGACTTGATTCTTTCTAAGGAGACTTGAGAACTAACTGGGTTACCCTATGGTTGTAAACCTATGGGCTATAAGTGGTGTTCACGAAGGAGCATAGATATAATGGTATTTATTGACAAGTATAAGGTTGAGTTTCTGGCTAAGAGTTATACCCAATAGGAAGTCGAGAATTTCTTTGATACTTATTCACCTGTCACTAGAATGACCACAATATGAGTGATACTTTCTCTAGTTGCCTCTTATGTGAAAGTATCTAGGCCCTCTGTAGTTTTGGTGATTAATGGAAACACAAAATTATTGCGACTAACATGTGTTTTGTATAGAGAAATTGAAGTTAGATCACAATGATGGAGATTGTTTGGGTAATCTATGGTTTTCATGCCAATAATTATGGTTTTATTTTAGTTTTGAAAGGATGGAAGACAAGGTTAAGCATGGACTATAGCACTAAGTGTCATTTGGAGTTGAGAGACACAAAATAGTTTAGGACTTTGTTTTTCCTTTAACCATACTATAAAGGGGTTATAAACTAGTAACTTGACCAAGACAAGTCTAATGAGCTTAGTGTGGTGCATACTAGATTTATTTAGCTCTAGATGGCTTGGGAAGGGCTCAAAAGAAATTAGTATCAAAACCCTTTTACAAAATTTCCAAAGTTGAATAAGTTAGATGGTTTTCGAGGCATAAGACCCTAAGTTTCAGGGTTGTTAGACCAATGGTGGCAGGTCCAATACCTCCACATTTGTAGCTTGAGAGAACCTCATCGTTGGGCCATATGAACAGTAGAGCATTAGACCATATAGTGCACCTGTTTGAGATAAGGTTCCTTCTATAGGGTTATTGGACCCTTGAACTTTAGTAGCATCGAACCATTGAGTTGGGTCTGACTGCCTCTGTTAAGTGACCAAAGAGGGCTTCATGGGCGTTAGACCATACACTCTCAACAGTAGTTCAAACGACTAATTATACATATATAGGAAGTACACAATTACCATTGTGTCTCATTCGACCATGCAAACTGGTCTGACCTTTGAGTGTCGGATGGTCTAATAATCACAAAAATTACCATGAGTTATTGTAATAGCTAGTTGGCTTGTTAGGGGGCTATAAATACCACACTAACCAACCCATGCTAGTGTTCTTGTCCAATTTAATAGCTAAAGTGTAACACCCTGAATTTGGTGTATAAAATTTCTTTCTAATTACCTACCAAATTCAGGTGTTACTTTTCTCTCTCTCTAGTTCCTCTCTCTCTTTTTCTTTTGGGTAGATTTAGCTTAATTAGTGAGGGATTAATTATTTTATTTTGTCAAAACAATGTGAGTCATGAAATGTTGCATCTTGCTGAGCTCCAAATATTCTTTGAATTGTTGCACATGTTTGATTTAGTTTGAATTTAAAACTTGATTTGAATTTGAATTGAAAACCCTAGGGAAAATAAAATAGAAAAGCATTTGAAATTCCAGGAAAAAGGGGAAAAACCAATTCGGCCCAAGCCAGCCCGCGCTGACAGGCGGCCCCCACCTATCAGCCTATCCCGCGCACGCGCCCCCTCTCTCTCTTTCACTGCTCTGTGGGGCTGGCCTGTTGGCACCAATCCCCTCGAGCACGCACTCGTCCTCTCTCTCTGCCCCATGGACTCCACCCGTTAGGTCCCTCGTCCCTAACCTCCCGCCCGGGCACTCCCGCCATGGACGCACCCACGTCCGCGCATTTTCCGGCCACCTTTGCACGCCTTCGACCCCTTTAGAGCCCCCACCCCGCTCGCCCACTTACCCCTGCTCATTTGCGCCCTCAGCCGAGCACCCTCGCCCTCTCTCTCGCCATGCGTGTGTGTCCAGGTAGCTCCGCCGCTGCTCACCGAAGCCCGTCGTCCATTCTATGGCCGCCGTCGAGCCCGCGTCGCGCTCCTTGCCTCGGTGAGTTTTGCCTCACCGTTAGCAACTCGAGACACCTCTCGGTTCGCCCCCAGCCCCTCTGGTTTGCCCGGTCCACACTCACTGGAGTCTTCCCCATGCAGCTGGAGTCCGCCGCCGTCGACCCAAGGCTTCACCGCGTCCCCGTCGTCGCCCAAGCGCTCCTGAGTTCGCACTCGAGGTGAGCAACCTTCCCATGCCTTTATTTCGCCTAGTTCTGCCCCAGTGTCAGCGTAATTCCTTGCCGGAGTTGATCCGCGCCACCGTTAGGCCGCCTCGCCGTGTCCTGCGCCCTCTAGTGCCCCCATGCTGGTATTGCGCCAGGACTGAGTCTGCCAGATCGCCCTAAGCGCGCCCGAGCCTTTCCCTAAACCTCTAGAGCCCTGTCGTGGCCGTCCCCCTCGTCTCCGGCGAAACCTCGCCGCGAGGTCGAGTGGCACCACCGCACCCAAGACCGGTCACCTGTCGTTGGATCTCGAACGTCCATCCGAGATCTAGAGGTCTGGGTTTAATTAGAACAGATCTAATTGTGACCATCCGATTCGCACATGACGCTCGGATTCGCGCCCTCACCCGCGCCCCTGTCGCTGGGCCCGACCTATCAACCCTACCTTAGGTCACTGACACCCCGAGCCCACCTATCAGCGCTCGCTGCGCCCGTCCCCGTGCGCTCGTCTGTGGGACCTAATTTGGGCCGTTGATCGAAGATCAGACGGTCAGTTTAGTCCCGTACCCCTTCGCATGGCGGTTTTGCTTAAGAGACCCTCGAGTTTCCGAGGATCAACCCGTCATCCTGAGTTTTAGCGCGCAGACCCCTGGCTTTTAAAATAATCACATAATTGGGCTTAGTTTCATATTTTAAACTTCAAAACTTGTTTATTTCATATGTTTTTCATATGAACTCCAAATTTAGTGGTTCAAATTGCAAAATGTTCATAGAAATATCCTCTATCCAAATAAATTATAATCATCCACAATTTGTGCACTTTAATTTTATGCCTAGACTAAAGGTTAAGTTTAAGTAATAATGTATTTGTTTAATAAAATAAATAAAAAGGAAATGCTAATGGTACTTAGATGTTTAATTTTGTGAGATTAATAAAATGTTGTGTATGAATTGATCCCTGGTATAATTTTGTGTCTCACTAATTAGTGACACTAAACTAAATAGTCCATAATACCTAGGGAATCACTGATCTCTAATTATATTAAACCCTAGCATTTAAGTCTACCCTATATGTTCTTAGTGTTTTATCAAACTTGTGTTCACTTGATTGTACATGTTTGGTGTGCTGTTCATTTGTACTTTTCCAAATGTATTGAATGTATGATCGCTTTATTTAGACAACGAGCAGCCCATGGTTCCTGAGTGTGTTGTCGAAGATCTTCCTGAGCAACAACCTAGTGAAGGCAAGTGTCCTTTGACCCATTATGTCCTACATACTTTATAATTCATCGTCCCGCTTTACATTATTGAAACTTACGGATTGACTAGTCTGTATTTACCTTATCCTTGTTTACCTTTTGGGTTATTATGGTTAGCTTCATGCTATTGCTTTACTCTAATCAATGCACATGATGTGAACATTTATGATACGATGATGTTATCCCGATGATGATCTTGTGATACTTTAGGGGACTCAGGCCATTTTCTTGAGTACCTCTCTGTAAATACCTGTTTGGGGAACCACGAGGGTGGAATGGTACACCCTTAGCTGATTAATTAGAGGAACCATAGGTGTAGTTGGTTCGCCGTAGGGCCATCAATGGGGTTCAGGCACAATACTTGCTCTGCCGAGGCTGGTTGCTGAGGTTCTTGATTTGATTTTGTTAGTCACCCTTCCTTTGGGGAGAGGTACTGTGTTTATCAAACTAGAGAAACCTAACGGGCGGCTATGACCTCTGGGAAATCTTTGTAAAGGCTACGTAGTGATACCCTGCCAGGCCACCTAGGTAGTGGTCAATGGAGATTGGCTCTTTCCAGGCAGAATGGGAATCACGGCATGTGGGTAAAGTGTGCGACCTATGGAGAGTGTTAGAAACTGGTATATCAGCTGTGCTCATGGTTATGAGCGACCTTGGGATCCTCTTTGATTAGAAGAACTTTGGATACTTTTGTGATGATGATTAATGATGATGGTATAATTATGATTTCTGGTATTTCCTCTTGGAGGGAGTACATTTGGGTAATAACTAGGTTTTTTACTAAAACTTGACTCTACTAATAGTAATAAATACTTAACCAACTAAAATCAACTACTTAACCTTAACTCCACATACAGCTAGTCCACTTTAGCCAAACGGGACATTTGCTGAGTACGTTGATGTGTACTCACCCTTGCTTTACAAACCACCCCACCCCAGGTTGTCCCCACTGTACTCAGTGCTCAAAAGGAGATGCTGGCAACATAGAGGATTTTGAGGAGTTTCAGAACTATGATGAGTTCTAGTTTATCTTAGTGGCAAACCCCCAGTCAGCTGCCTGTGAAGGCCTTATCTTCTACGTTTCGTATTTCCGCACTTTGATGTTAATGACTATGTTATAGACTCTATGGATGTCTTGGACATCTTGTTGTAATAAATTACCTTTTCGCTATTTACTTTGAGCAATGTGAGATGATGTCCAATTATGTAATCGTTGTGTACGTGAGTTTCTAATCCTGGCACGTACATGGTTCGCATTCGGTTTGCCTTCCAAAACCAGGTGTGACATAAAGCAACCCTTTAATTCAGTCTATTGAAGGACTTCTAAGTTGAAATTTTCTTAGTTAGCTACCTCATTAGCATATAATAGAGTTATTAGTCTACACCCATTGATCATATTGACCTTGGAAGAGTCAAGTGAGAGTTTCTACATATCACTCTTTAGTAATTGACATCATCTAGATGGTTTGTTGGTGATCAACATTGTTGTGATTACCCAAAGAGCTTATGAGTGACCTAGCTTGAGATTTGTACATGGTTGTGAACGGTTCACCATGCTAGAGCAGTAAAGAACTAGCTCATATAGAGCACTTGGTCTTTTTGCAGACATAAGGAGTGACACCCTTGCACGAGTGCTCCATTGAGGATTAGCGAAGAGCGCCTATTCTCTGATACCTCGGTAAAATATCGATGAGTCTTCTAACCCTTGCTTTCCTATACACATTTAGATTTCAAAATTTTACTTCAAGCATTTACATTCTTAGATTGTCATGCTAATATAAGGTACTAAATTAGGGTGTAAAAATCTTTGCCACACATTAGGCGCTCAAGTGAAGTAGGGACAACAATTAGGATTTGATTTATGAAATAATTTTTAGAGAAACCTAATTCAGCCCCTCTTGAGAATCATGATCCTTTCAGTATGGTCTTCTCATTCATGAAATCGACATGGATGCATCTTTTCTTAATGGAGAGTTGGATGAGGAGATCTATATGGATAGACCTGATGGGTTTGTAGTAAAAGGTGAAGAGCGCTCACAAAACTCACAAGTAGTCACACACATAAGTTCACAAACATCCAGTTATGCCGAGTGCCCTGTTGTGCCGAGAGGTGGACACTCGGTAAATCAATCTTTGCCGAGTGTCTTCCGATGCCAAGTGTATTTCTATGTTGAGTGTTTGGCTCTCGACAAACACCATATTTACCGAGTGCGATATTTTGCCGAGGATGGCACTCGATAAACCGTATCTTTGTCGAGTGCCCGATAATTTGCTCTCGGCAAACGACGAAGCACTCGACAAAAAACGCATCTCTGGTAGTGAGCACATGGACTAAGATAAGGCCATCTCCAAATGGACTAGATAAGACATATGCCATGTCTAGCTCAACAAAAGTGAATATTAAACATAACTTCTTCAAAAGTCCAATTTTTACACATTGCTCAAAGTTAAAATAAAAGAAATATGTTAGATAAAATATAAGTGAGATCACAACGTCGTAAGATTCGTGAGACGCCAGCTAGATGTGTTTTCACTATCTCGCTCTTTTCTACGTAATTTGAATGTACATAAATTTATCTCAATCCATATAGATTGAAGTGGATTGTGGTAGAAATTAAACTAAGTTCCATTTTAATCTTTTTTAAAGTTTGCTTAAAATACATTTGGACGAACGTTAAACTAGGTTTCTCTCTAATTCATTTTAAAAATGACTAACATGGATCATACTAGCTGCAAGTCTGTCACACATGGAATGTCTGACTACTAGGTTAAAATATTAAATATAGTCTAATTACAAAATTAATTATATTAATAAGAACTAAACGGTAAGATAAGTCTATTAAGCATAATTAGCCTATGATTCGCTCATATGATGTTACAATAAAGATTTTGTAATCATGGATTATTTAGGCTTAGTAAATTTGTCTCCTTGTTTAGTATTCGTCTATGTAACTAGTTTTGTAATTAGACTATATTTAATAGTTATAATTGTCATGAAAGAGTTAGACCGTCTCAAGCAATGTCCCTAAAGAAATATTCTCTAACATTTACAAAATCTAAAAGTTTATGTCTTCTATATTCTCACTCACTACAACACCATCCTTTATATCTCACTATTTATGTCAACCTATATTTTTTTCAACCACATTGTTTGTTACAAAATTTTTTATCGTTTACAGATTGGAAACCCTGTATTAGTGACATATGACCACATGCATTGTAATACACAACATGATAATCAAAGACGAAATGGGGATGACAACAAACCGAAACTTTGACAACCTTGGCCTTCTTGTTGACACAAGCAACGACAACACACATAAACGTGATACATTGACTATGTGACAAGAACACTTACTTTTGGCTTCAGCGCGACCTCATCGAGCACAACTAAGCTCAGCTTGATTTAGGGGCATTATACTAGACTCCTTGTTCGTTTCCATTACACATTGTTCAATTAGTGACCAAGGTATAAGTGTTGTCATCAATGAGGTCAAGTTATAGTTGCGTTAGTCATGTTAGAAATTTAGTCATTTTTAGTTTTAATTTAATCTAGAAAAAATAGAGTGATATCTGTGATGACATGTATGGCATGTGTGTATAACCACCGTCATAAGCAGTAAACAACAACAAAACATGCACAAATACGAAGAACGGAATGTACCCTGCAGAGGGATTGATGCTCAAGGCATCAGTGACTCCGTTCACACGAGACATCTCGTGTTTTTGTTCGATATAGCCATACTAAGTCAATGCATGAAGATGTGCGTCGTGCAGTCCCTCAAACAGTCGCAATGAAGATGACAAACAACAGGATGTAGACGGAGCAGCTAGACGAATAGCAGCGCCGGGACGAAGACGTGGACGAACAGATCAGCGAGTAGTCGCGAAGACGCTCTTCAAAAATCAGATCGCCCGCACACCCGTGGAAGTGCATCTCTGCGGACGTCGATTTCAGAGGCCTGCTCTCCCACTCTCTCTATGCTCGCAGAAGATGGGATGGGGATGTGCTGTTTGCAATTCGCACAAGATGAGAGATAGGAAGTTACATTCTTATAGCAGCCAGGAGGAAAGAGAACGACCAGGAGGAAAGAGAACGTAATGTTGAAAACTGATGACTGTTATCAGCCTAAAGACTGGAAATGGACGGAAACCGATGACCATTACCAATGTAAAGACTGGAAATGGACGGATGGATTTTATACCAGGTAGAACGTACAACCGCATGGAATATTCGGACCAAAGGTCTGATCTACCACGATCACGATCACGACCATGGCCACGAGCCCGGCCCAGCCCGGCCCAGCGATGCGCGCGTGTGGCACGCCCTTCATCCTTAATTAACTTCTCAATAGATGCACCAACAGTCCACCTATTTAAGTTCATTGACTGTTCCATGAACTTCCAGTATGGTACTAACCAATTTGTGCATCGTAGCATTGTAGTGGGCCATTGCATTTAATTCATCATTGAATAAGTATTAAAATGGGCCAAGCCCATATTTATCCAACAATTCCCAACAAATGCTAAGTCACACAAAAATGCTCTCAACATCCATCTAGAGCATAGACTACACTTAACCACAACTCTGTAATGGACTATGCCTTGAATTGATAGTTTCATGTGGAATGAGTTTCATCTAAACTATTTACCACTACTAGATTGCCAAACACATCCCTCTGGTTGGAGCATATAAGTCAAACTCCTAGCCTTTTATGGGTATCTAGGACCACCCAGATCTCAAAAACTGTGACTAGCAGTTAACCTATATAGGTATGTTCCTCAAAAGATGATCTGTAGGACATCTTTGCTTCACAGAACCACTTGGAACATATTAAGGTGCCTACCTTACAATAAGGAAAGATATGCATTTGAAATGAGCCTTATTAAGGGTCTTTTCTCTCAGTCTACCACTAGCTTGTTTTACCATTCTAATTCACAGGATCTTCGATCACATAGTACCACTATGATAAACTTTAGGTGGGTCCCAGGCCCATCTCACTCGACGCAATATCTATTACACTACGTGATAGCCCGTTAGTGAATTGATGTGATAGGTTTTTCATATGGACATAATCCAACCCTATTACTCTTGAGTTTCTCAATTTCCTGACAGACTTCAAATGCACCTTTATATGCATTGTAGACTTCATGTTGTCTTTAGAACTATTTATCTTAATTATCACAGTTCATGGAAATAGCCGACACAGGTTTTTCAACCACCGGTAAATCCATAAGGAGTTCATGAAGCCACTTCGCTTCAACTGAAATGGTGTCTAATGTTGTGAGTTCTATTTCCATAGTTGACATTGTTAAGATGATATGCTTGCAAGACTTCCATGAAACAACGCCACCTCCAAGTGAAAACACATATTCACTTGTGGCATATATCTCATCAGCATCAGATATCCAGTTTGCATCACAATAACCCAATAGTACTGTTAGACACCTGGTATAATGGATGCCTAAACTCATAGTATCTTTTAGATAGCGCAAAACTCTCTCAAGAGCACACCAATGATCATCTCCCGGATTTGAAACAAATCGGCTAAGTTTGGGAATATTTCAATTGATTCCTTGCTATTCTCCAATTTTTCTTCAATAATTTATTAGGATCATAAGGCGTAGGAGCAGGTTCACAATTGCTAAAACCAAAGCGACTCAAAACCTTTTCCACATAATGGGATTGCACAACTGTGATCCCACCATTGCCTTCTTTCAATAGCTTAATGTTAAGAACAACATTGTGGCGGAACCGCCCGAATTATTCCAACTTAAGTGCCTAAGTCCCGCCTTAGAGGCTAGACCACACTTAAATGGGAATAACCCGTCAATCCCTCGGATCTAGTCCGACACGGCCACTGACAGGATCAAGTACCACAATCTCACTCGAAGGTGAGTCACAGAGCAAATACAATAAAGCCTAAAACCACACATGCCAGAATATTAACTTATTACATCACCATCATCATCATCATCGGAGTTTTTGCAAAAGTAACCATCAGTGTTCGAAATGCAGCGGAAAATAAACTAACGGTAAATAAATAGAGGGATGGGGAAGCCTGTCCCATCACTCCTCATGCTCCTCCTCAGCCGAGGCAGGGTCCCACTCGACAGTCCAACCCGGTGGCAAGGTGGACGGCCAAGTTAGTCCAGCAACCATTTCCTCCAGAGAACCTGTAAAAAATTATGCCACAAGCAAGGCTGAGTATACTAATACTCAGCTAGAATTACCCGGTGTGAGGAGTCTACTCCTCTACCTCTAGACATGCAGCTGTTTGGTTGTGGGGTTTGGTTGCCAAAAGCACTAGCTGAGTTTCTAAATCAAGATTTTAACTTAGTCAAAGTTAAGTGTGACTCTCTTAAGGCTAAAAGTGGACTATCTACTCATACATGGTAGCAAGCATTATTAGCAATCCACATCTTATCTCAACTCATCATACTTCCACTTATTACTCAATGCAGTACAATGGATCAAGCAGTCTCATTAGCTGCGAGAAGCAGACGATTCGAATCGAGTTTTTATCCTTGCAAGGTAAACCTAAACACACGACATGCAGGGGCACTCCGTCCCCACACACATCAACCGTCCCCATCGATTCCCCGTCAGCAGAGAGGGGCTCACCGCCTTGGCGTACAATGCCTCACTGACCCCGACTGGCCGTCGTGCAGTGACCGCACTTGTACCCACCATAACCGGAATGGGAGACCTCGTCTCAGGTCGCGTGAGGAGGGCAATCTGCTGCCAGGTTCAATCAGGTACTAGGCTTACCGATTTACCATATTTCTCGGCATGTGCTTAGTACGTTCAAACGCTTGACACAGGTATCCGCACGTTAATCCTTATTCCATTTTCCCATCTCGTAACAACCAATCCCCATGGATTGTTGTCCACCAACTAGTATCGTGACAGTGTGAAAGTGGGTACAATCAATTTCCTGATCTCGCGCGAGTGCTAGAAAAATCACTCGTCTTCTACCGAGATCCTAATTAAGTAAAGCAACTACTCGACCTGTCATACTAGTATTCATCTCAAAGGATTCCTGAGATCATGCAACTAGGGTTTCAAACAATTCCTATACCTAAGTGCACAATCAATCCTACAATCATTAAGTGAAGTAAAATAGCATAAATAACAGGTTATGCATAAAACCGGGGCTTGCCTTCCAAAGCAGTGGCAGGCAGGTCCTCTGGTGCAGGCTCGGGTGCTGGAATCTGGGGCTACCTCCTGAGCAGCTCCTTGCTCCGGCACGAGGATGTACTCTCCGTCAGCAAGATTATAGTCTATCGAAATGCAATGAACATGTATGTCATGATTATGCAAGATTTAAGAACATTAAGCTAAAGAAACTAAGTCAAGAATTAACTGCGGGTTCCCTGGTTAAGTGGGGCTTCTAATGGTATGTATATACATAGACTTATTACCTTTTAGGTTTAGGTTTTCTTTTAGGATAACATAGTGGATTTGCATTGTCTTTATAGATTTCAGTGGACCATGTTTACAAAGGTTTTTGGATGTCATTAATTTCCATTATTCATTTTCCTTTCTTTAATTTCTATTTAGGGTTTCTAGTGTAGGTTTGAACTACGACAGTGTTTTAATAATTTCCAAAAATTCTGTAAAAATTACAGTGGGTTGTCACTTGCTATTCTAGCTTGTTTTAAGAATTTGAGGCTTAAAGTACAAAAGCTAGGCTTTAAACAAAAATAACAATAGTTAGGCAAAATGGCCACTTTACACTACATCTCTAAGTTAGGGGTAGGTTCTGTCCTAAAGGTTATTTTTGCTGGCATCCCATAGTAATAATAGGTCTCTGTGCTAAAAATCACAGAAAACTAAGGGGTGGTTATTTAGTTATGATTTTCTCAAATTTAAGGTCAAAAAGGCTCTTTCTACTACATTATCATTTGAAAAATGTCAAACAGCAGATTTCATATTTTTCCCAAACTCTCCTTAATAAAACATTAGTTATCCCAAGGGTGGGGGTGTTTTTACCTTGGGGTTATTTTTATAGAGTTTTTCAAAGTTTTACTTGTTTTATTAAAACAAAAGGGATCCCACTTATTTTATACTAAAACAGGGCATGATATATTTTTCCAGTGAACTACATTAAATAAGTATCCTAATAAAAATAGAGGTACTCTCTGGTTCTTTGGTTAAAGTACTTTTTTTATTTTTCTTACCCTTAAGCATATTAGGAAATAAGGGGTAGAAACTAACTTAATGGAGTGGACAGAGAGGTTTAATATTTTTATTTGTTTTAGTAGGCAGATACAAACTTCTCAAAATTTTGCTAACCCTGGTCAAACAATATTCCTATTTTTCCTTCTAATATTGAGTTTTGAGTAGTTTTCTTATTTAATTCAAAACTTCAAAAAGAAATACAGAAACCTTGGGTTTTATTATTTTTATCTGATAGTTCATAATTTCCAGAATCTAGCAAAATTGGTTTGAACATTTTTGGATGATTTTTCTTCAAGTTATGCATTTATTTAGCTATCTGTTATAACAAAAGAAAATAAATTCGAAAATGGAAAAGAAAACAGGTTTACGCTGAGGCCCCTGGGGTTTTTCTCTTTCTTTTCTCACAAAACAGCCCTCGGTCCACTATTGGCTTGGGTCACTGACATTGCGCAA
This sequence comes from Zea mays, assembly GCF_902167145.1. Taxonomy (NCBI): domain Eukaryota; kingdom Viridiplantae; phylum Streptophyta; class Magnoliopsida; order Poales; family Poaceae; genus Zea; species Zea mays. The sequence goes on along the minus strand of NC_050102.1, from coordinate 22,780,130 downwards.
AGCCCCCTGGACTTAACTGAAATCTAACCCGAGCTCCCTGACCGGCTTAAACAGTGCCCGCGGTATAGATTACGGCGGTGGGGCTTACCGGCGGCAGTAGAGCTCCGGCGGGGTGGTCAGTGATGTCCGGGAGGTCGCGACGGTCACGTCGGTGTGCGGGTCGGCGTCGGAGGTGGTCGGAGCTACCCTGGCCACGAGCAAAGGCGGCGGGGGTCGTCGGCGGCTCCTGCTCCGGCCAAACCACGGCGGTATAGTTCAATTAAGGGGCACGAGGAGCTTCACGGGGTGCCATAGAGGCCATGCGCGCAACGAATTGGAAAACGGTGCAGGGGCTTACCCGGTCCACGTGCGCCGGCGGGTTCTTGAACTCCGGTGAGCACGATTGAGCTATTCCGGTGACGCGGGTCCACTGGTCAAGCTTGAGCAAGTCTCACGGCCTCACCAGGAAGCTATCTGGGTGCTAGGATCGAACGGAGGAGGACGGGAGAGGGGCTGGCCACGGTGGTTGCTCTCGGGCGGCACTGGCGGGTCGCGGGGAGGTCGTCGGAGCTAATGGCTAGCTCGGGTAAGTCCGGCGAGGTACGGAGGAGGCAGCGGGGAAGGCAGCCAAGCACTGGGGCGGGCTTTATAGCCGTGGCGCGGGCGTGGTCACGGGCGGCCGCGGGCGCGCGGGGGTTCGCGCACGGGCGTGCTCTGAGCGCGCCCCCGGATGTCAGCTCGCGTCGAACACGTGGAAGCTTGCTTCTGCCATGGTTCAACGGCGGATTAGAGCGCCATAGCGTGCGTATCTTGGCAAAGTCACTGTGTACGGTCGCTTCTCTGCTCCAAATCCTACCTTTTTGCTGTGAGTTCCAAGTCGAGATATGGTCGGGGTAGGGAGATAGAGAGGGGAGAAGTTTGCTGTGTCAGCTAGGTCCGAACCGAGACAAAAGTGGTGTCAAGTCGTGTCTAGCGTCCTAGGGTAGGTGTCATCTCTTTCCAGGGTGTTCTAGGGTTAATTTGGCGCCATTTTGTCAATTGGGTCGAAGGGTTTTGAACATTGGATTAAGGTGAACATGTGGAGTCTTTGTGCAAGGGTTAGTTTTTGTACTTAGGCAAAAACTGAATTCTCCCTTGTGCTGAACCTTAGGTGAACTTTTTAGGGCTTTTCTGAAAACTTCTTGGGGGTACTTCCTTACTATTAATTGTAGGTTATGAAGTATATTACAACTTTTATATTTGGCCCAAACCATGATCATAAGGTTTACATGATCTTTTGATCATAGCTTCAATTAGGGTTCCTATTGCCCATGGGGGGTTTGCTTTAGGGTTTTGGGAAAATCCCACTTAGAGGTGCATGACAAGCTAGGGCATGACCTCCAAGATAGTTTGCACTTGATTAGGACCTTGAATTCAAAGTTTGAGGTACTTGGCCCATACAAATTTCCATGTAATAATGGGTTGAAAGGGGTAACCCTGGGGTGGACACCCTGAGTAACACCTGGGGTGTTACAGCCCTCCCCCCTTAAAGGAATCTCGTCCCGAGATTTCAGGTAGAGTCCCTTGGAGGGATGCTTGAAGGTGTGCTGGTGTTGTTTTCCCTTTGTACTTAAGTTTCTCTGATTAACTGCTCTTCGAATGTCATCCTCTTTGCAACTTCAGAAGGAAGCCCTTCTTAAGTTAAATCCAAAACTTAGACTATCCTTGTTATCTAAGTTTTTCTTATAATTGAATTCAAAGGGCAGGTGGGGGTGGGGTTTCGGGACTACATACCGACTCCTTTGGGCAGAAAGTCGGGGAAGCGAGAGCGTAGAAAATCCCCAGTCTCCCATGTAGCTTCTTCTGCTGAATGGTGACTCCACTGAACTTTATACATTATGATCGACCTTGCCCAAGTTGACCTCTCCTTTTGATCTAATACCTTGACGGGGTACTCTTGGTAGGACAAGTCTGGTTCTATCTCAATATCTGGTTCCGGTAGTACTTCAGTGGGTAGACGAACGCATTTCCGCAGCTGAGATACATGGAACACATTGTGAACTGCTGACATGTGGGGTGGCAATTCCAATTGGTAAGCTACGGGTCCACAACTTGCCTTGATCTCATAGGGTCCAATGTAGCGAGGAGCTAACTTGCCCTTGATCCCGAATCTCTGAACACCCTTGGTGGGTGATACCTTAAGATAGACATGATCTCCCACCTCAAACTGTAGAGGCTTCCGCCTCTTATCATGATAGCTCTTTTGCCTAGCCTGAGCAGCTTCCAAGTCCTTGGTAATAACTCTGACTTTTGCCTCTGCCTCGAGCACCAAGTCTGGCCCAAAAATTTCCCTTTCTCCAGCTTGAGACCAATTTAGTGGGGTCCTACACCTCCTCCCATACAATGCCTCAAAAGGTGTCATCTTCAGACTGGACTGATAACTGTTATTGTAAGAGAACTCTGCCAAAGATAGACACTTGTCCCAATCCTTTCCATAATGTAGTGCACATGCTCGCAACATGTCTTCCAAAATCTGATTTACCCTTTCTGTCTGGCCATCCGTTTGAGGGTGATATGCTGAGCTTCGGATTACTTGGGTCCCAAGTGATTCTTGCAGTTTCTCCCAAAAGCGGGCCACGAATACTGCTCCTCTGTCAGATATAATGGTCTTTGGAATACCATGCAATCTTACTATCTTATCAACATAAATTTCAGCGTACTTCTCTGTCTTGTGGGTGGTGTGCACTGGCAAGAAATGAGCAGTCTTGGTCAACCTGTCCACGATAACCCAAATAGAATCATGGTGCCTGGAGGTATTGGGTAATCCCACTATGAAGTCCATGCAAATGTCCTCCCATTTCCAAGATGGTATGGGAAGGGGTTGCAAAGGGCCTGCTGCCTTCAAGTGGCTGGCTTTAATTCTCTGGCAGGTGTCACATTCGGATATGTACTTGGCAATTTCTCTTTTCATTCTAGTCCACCAATATAGAGATCTGAGATCATGATACATCTTGTTGCTACCAGGGTGCATGGAGAATTTTGAAAGGTGAGCTTCATCCAGTATTTGCTTTCTGAGCTCAGGGTCCTTGGGAACAACTAATCGATCTCCAAACCATAGAATTCCCTTGCTGTCCTGTCGGAAACACTTGTATTTTTCTGCCTTTTGCTTGATCATATCCTTGATAACCTGAACACCCTTATCCTCAACCTGTGCCCTGACTATCTGCTCTTGCAATGTGGGCTCCACCGAGATATAGCTTAGGTCACCCGAAGAAACAACTTCCAGGTTCAGTCTGCACAATTCATCACACAGGGTGGTAACTCCCACATCCATGCTCATACAATTGCACTGGGCCTTTCTGCTCAAGGCATCTGCCACAACATTGGCCTTACCAGGGTGGTAATGCACCTCCAAATCATAGTCCTTGATCAACTCTAACCATCTCCTTTGCCTCATGTTCAGATCTGCCTGAGTGAAGATGTATTTGAGACTCTTGTGATCGGTGTAGATGTTACAGTGAGCTCCCATCAAGTAGTGTCTCCATAATTTAAGAGCATGAACCATAGCTGCCAATTCTAGATCATGGGTAGGGTAGTTCTGCTCATGGGGCCTGAGTGCTCGGGAAGCATAAGCAATCACTCTGTTCTCTTGCATCAAGACACACCCCAACCCGGTACCGGAAGCATCACAATAAACTTCAAATGGCTTGGTGTTATCAGGTTGGGCCAGCACTGGGGCTGTCGTCAAATGCTGCCTCAAGGTATGAAAGGCATCTTCACACTTTTGGCTCCACTCAAATTTGACTCCCTTCTTCAACAGTTCAGTCATTGGTTTGGCAATTCTGGAGAAATCCGGAATAAATCGTCGATAATACCCTGCCAATCCCAGAAAACTCCGAATCTGCCTCACTGTAGTTGGGGGTTTCCAATCCATTACCTCTTGTACCTTCTCAGGATCAACTGATATCCCATCCTGAGAAATTGTGTGACCCAAGAATTTAATCTCCTTCAGCCAGAACTCACATTTAGACAACTTAGCATAAAGATGATGATCGCGCAGGCGTTGAAGCACGATGTGCAGGTGCTCAGTATGTTCATCTTCATTCTTGGAATAGACCAGAATATCATCAATGAAAACGACCACGAACTTATCCAATTCTGGCATAAACACGGAGTTCATTAGGTACATAAAATAAGCCGGGGCATTGGTCAGCCCGAAAGACATCACCAAAAACTCGTACAACCCATATCTGGTAGAGAAAGCTGTCTTGGGAATGTCACTGGCACGGATCTTGATCTGATGGTAACCTGAGCGAAGGTCTAACTTGGAGAATACCTTGGCTCCTACCAACTGATCGAACAGAACATCAATGCGGGGCAGCGGGTATTTGTTCTTGATAGTCACCGCATTGAGAGGGCGGTAGTCAACACACATCCTCAAACTCTCATCCTTTTTCTTCACAAATAATGCTGGACATCCCCATGGTGAGGTGCTTGGACGAATAAACCCCTTGTCCAACAATTCTTGCAATTGCTTCTTCAATTCCGCCAATTCCGCGGGAGGCATCCTATAGGGTCTCTTGGAGATAGGAGCAGTCCCGGGTTGCAATTCGATGGCGAACTCAATATCTCGGTCAGGTGGCATCCCTGGCAACTCATCTGGGAAAACATCTGGGTAGTCACAGACCACTGGGATCTTCTCCACCGGGGATTCTACCATAACAAAGGCACAAGATCGGGTACAACCCTGGTCGGGTAAATACAAAACAGTCTCGCCATAAGCAGGGGAATGGATTTCAATGGCTCTGGCTACAATGTCCAAGACTGCCTGATGCCTGGTCAACCAGTCAGTTCCCAAAATAATATCCACGCTATCCAATCCTAAGATGAGAAGGGTGGTTCTAATCACCAAACTACCAAATTTTATAGGCACTTGCCTGTTGATTTGATAAGTGGCAACTTTGCCTCCGGGTGTTGAAATTGTAATGCCCCCATCGGTATGGTGAAAGGGCAACTGGCATTTGGCACTAAACTTGGCACTGATAAAACTATGTGAAGCACCGGAATCAAAAAGAACAATAGCGGGAAAATTTAAAACTGTAAAGATACCAGTCATGACGGGTGCTCCCTCTGGAATATCAGCCATGGTGGTGAAGTTCAGCCTGCCCTGCCTCACTTGCACCTTCTGCCTCTTGCCTTGGTTCTGATTGACATTCTGCCCCTGCCTCTGCTGGTTCCTGGGGCAATTCTTGGCATAATGCCCAGTGTTGCCACACGTGAAGCATCTGTTGTCATTTGCCTGGCGGTACTGCTGCTGCTGATTGCCCCTCTGAGCTGGAAATTGGGTGTAGTTGGGTGCCTGCTGCTGCTGCTGAGGTCGGATCACCCATCGCCCTTGCTGCTGCTGGGGTCCCCTGCCCTGGGTGTCGGACACAATCCTGAAGCGCAGTGGCTGAGCTGAGGGCCCTGCCACAGGGGTCTTCCTCTTCTTCTCTGCCTGTCTAGCTGTAATGCAGTCCTCCTGGGAGATAGCCATGTTGACCAACTCATTGTAACTGTTGGCCCTGACGGTGTTAAGACGATCACGGAGCTTAGTGCTGAGCCCCCTCCTGAACCTATCCCTCTTCTTCTCATCTGTATCTGCATGATATCCCGCATACTGGCACAAATCATTAAAAGCCTGGGCATACTGCAACACTGTCCTGTTGCCCTGAGTGAGTGCCAAAAACTCATTGAGCTTCCTGTCCATGATCCCGGCTGGTATATGGTGTCCTCTAAAAGCTGCCTTGAACTCCCTCCACTCCACCTCTCGGTCCTCTGGCTGCATAGCAAGAAAATGATCCCACCAAGTCCTTGCAGGTCCGCGAAGCTGCTGGGTGGCGAACCTGACTTTGGTGACCTCTGAGCAAGCTCCATGGAGCAGTGGGAATTTGGATTCCACCACCCGCAACCATACATCTGCATCAAGTGGGTCCTCCGCCCTGGTGAACAATGGAGGCTGGGTGCTAAGGAATTCCTGGTATGTAGCCGCCGCGGGGTGACGCTGATGGTCTCCACCACCATAATGCTGAGGTGGTGGCTGACGCTGAGCCAGCTGCCTCAGGATCTCATTCTGCTGAGCCATGAGCTCCTACAGAGTGGGAGGTGGTGGCGGCGGTGGAGGAACACGCTCGTTCTGGCCACGACGCTGCCTCCCGGCCATCTGAAAAACCACATACATACTTAACACCACAGTTCCAAGTTCAAGATTTTATCACGAAGAAAAAGTTAGAGCAATATGAGAGACTCCGACTTCAACAAAAGGGATTTTAAAGAGGCACAAATTCTTCCTTCCAAATTTAAACTGATAATAGCATCCATCAAACAAGCTCCCAAGAGAGTTTAGCACGATTACATCAAATTGTTCCAAAATGACTCAACTCTATCTAGCCTAGTACCCCAAGGGTGCAAAAGCTAAGCTAGCTGCGAGGAGTCCGACTATCCAACTTCTAAGCCTATCCTGAACACCTAGTGAGCGAAAGAAGCAACACTCGACTCGGGGGAAGGTGGTCTTCCCGAGCCAGCAGTGTCCACACTGGAGGCAGGCTCATCTCCTCCCTCGATGTCGACGTCCTCGTTGGCCTCTTGGTCCTGGATCTCCTGGTGATGCATGTCCAGGTGCTCGTTAGCCTCAGCGAGCTGCTGCTGAGTGTTAAGGAGCTGATCCTCCAGAACCTCGATGGTGTTCTCCCGGGTGCCTACCAGCTCCTCCAACTCCTGAATGTTAGTGGATAGCTGCTCCACCTGCAAGTCCTTCTCCACCATTTCTTGAGACAAGTCAACCACAAGTTCCTCTCTGTTGTCCAATGTAATCTTTGTTGCCTCCAGCAGTGCCATCAGGTGGGACATCGCCTCACCACGCATCACCTGCAGACGGTACAGAGCATCCATGCACCGTACGGTCAAGTGTGCGGTCTGTCCTGGGTAGATGGCCCAGATATCCTTGGCATGCTCCACCCGATCCTTCCACATTGGGTCGTCCTCCCTCTCAGCGGGGAACAAGCCAATGGGGTGGGTGGCCAGCTCCAAAGGATGGAATCCGCAGAAGGTAGTCAATCCATGCAGAGCGATCGCCTCTGTTGGGGACCTTCGGCATCCGAAGGTCCTCAAAAACAGGATTTAACAGTATTTCTGGAGTACAATGTGTGAGCAGGTATCCTCGGACAAGTCGGCGTTGCTGTAAACCGGAATAATACGAAGGTTGATACAGAGCCGAAGGTGTGAGCAGGAAAGCTTCGGCGTGACAGCAAAGAGTGGAACCGACTTAAAGATGAAAAGGCTATTCAGACCTCGGTAGACTACTATAGAATTATTATCAAATGTAAAGGGCATGAATGTAATTTTGTAAGGGCTGTGTCCCGTGCCTATAAATAGGTGAACAGTATCCCTGTACTGTTCACGCTGACTTGGCATTCGCTTTTTGCGTCACACTTGTATTGTCATTTCCTTCCGATTGAAGGTACACTTGTGATTCAATAATATTTTTATTTATGCTCAATAATAAATGATTGTTCATGTTTTCTTTTATATTATTTATATTTTATCACCTTCGTCATTGTCTGATGAGTTTATGAAGGTATGTCCTTCATAACCTTCGTCCGCGAGTCATTACATCCTAAGGGAAATAATGCTCCGGAGGACGAAGGACATTAACGATTAACATTTTCTATGTTGCCTTGTTCTTAACTCTTGAAGTGCTTGAGAACAAGTCCCCAACATTGGCGCCCACCTCCGGTGAACTCACTTCCATTTCTTGAGCTTTTCAACATCTTCGGCAAGCATCACCTTCGTCATGCCGCCGAAGAAGGCTTCAGCACCAGGGGCTGGCACGCTGCAGCCGCTGGACCCCAATCAAGACGTCCTTTCTCTTAGAGAGGCACGAAGCCAGAAGAGGAAGGCTACCAGTCCAACACCTCCGGAGGATGATCTAGATCAGGAGATTCAAAATCTGGAAATCCTTCAGCAGCAGGTTCAACGCAAGAAGGAAAAGATGGCCAAGGTAGCTGAACTGCAGAGGCAGATAGACGAAGCCTCTGAAGAAGTTCGTCATCTTGCTCAGGACGAGCAACACCGAAGGCCTCAGCATCAAGACCTTCATCAGGAGGGTTTTCCCAACGAAGATGATTGGTATGACAATTTCCATCATGGGAATTTTGTTTTTGATGATGCTTCTCCTCTGTCCGCTGAGCTGCAGGCTACACCTTGGCCCCCGTCCTACAAGCCGCCTCAGCTCCCTGTATTCGATGGCCACTCAGACCCGAAGCAGTTTTTGATGAGCTACGAAGCAACAGTGTCTTCGTATGGTGGCAATGCTTCAGTCATGGCCAAATCTTTCGTTATGGCTGTCAGAAGTGTTGCTCAAACCTGGTATTCCTCCCTTCGACCAGGAACGATCACTTCATGGCAGAAGCTGAAGGATTTGTTGTTAACCAGCTTTCAAGGATTTCAGACGAAGCCAGTCACTGCTCAGGCTCTGTTCCAGTGCACTCAGGACCACGAAGAATACCTTCAGGCATATGTCCGAAGGTTCTTGCGTCTGAGGGCACAGGCACCAACGGTGCCCAATGAAATTGTCATCGAGGCCATGATCAAGGGGCTTCGGCCAGGTCCGTCAGCTCAGTACTTCGCCAGGAAGCCTCCTCAAACTTTGGAGAAGCTTCTCCAGAAAATGGATGAATACATTCGGGCCGACAATGATTTTCGCCAAAGAAGGGAGGAGGCTTTCAGGTTTTCTGAAATGACCAGGGGCTTCGGAGGGAGGTTTTACCCGAGGCATGTGAGATCAATTCACAATTCTACACAAAATGATGACAGAGGAAACCAACAGCAAAGGCCACAATGCTCCTCACAGGCTTCTGGACAACAGCAAAGCTCCTTCCGGCCACCAGCTCCAAGAGGCAGAGGCGCCAGGGGCTTCGGAGGAAGATTTAGCGATCAGCCGAGAAGAATCTTTTGCTTATTCTGCGGTGAGAACAAAGGCCATACTACCAGGATGTGCCATGTTACTATACAGAAGCAAAAGGAAATAGCTGAAGCAGTAGCACAACAAGCCCAGCCGAAGCAGGTCATGCATACAGCTTCGTATCATTCGCCCTACATCCCAGAATATGTGGGCAACCATCCTGCAGTCTCTGCCGCTTCGGCAAGTCAGCCTCAAGCTTCCTGGCAACAGCCTCCGCCTCCACCTCCGTTGCAACAAGGCCAGCAGCCAGAAGGGAGCCAATATGCTCCGCATCAAAGGGACTTCAGAGAACAGTCCGAAGCTCGCACGGTCAACAGCACTGTGCCAGAATCAAAGCACATCTATTGACAAATATCCTACCTTAATAGCAATCTTTTTCATTCAGTTTTATTTTCTGTAATAAAGGACATTGTTTAGGTTTCATGTAATTAGTTTCGTTGATTCCTACAAGAAAAATATATTTTCTTCACAGGTTTGTGATAATAAAAAGGACCTTCGGACTATCGAAAATTCTTCGAAGCAACAAAAAGTCGTTCTAAGGAACGCAGAGTAAGTTTGACGAAGTCACAAAAAGTCGTTCCGAAGGGAGCGCAGTGTAAGTTTTCTGCTCCAAAGTCGTTCCAAAAGGAATGCAGAGCATACAGCGAAAAGTCAACGCTGATACCGCCTAAGTAAAAGGCGAAGAAGCTCCAAAGACGTTCCTAAGGGAATGCAGAGCTTACAGCGAAAAGTCAACGCTGATACCGCCTAAGTAAAAGGCGAAGAAGCTCCAAAGACGTTCCTAAGGGAATGCAGAGCTTACAGCGAAAAGTCAACGCTGATTCCGCTGAAGTAAAAGGCGAAGAAGCTCCTAAGGGAGGCTTATAGCGAAAAGTCAATGCTGATTCACAAAAAGATTGTGTTTTATCGCGCAAATATGCGTGTATCTTCGGAATATCACCTTACATAGCATAGCATCATCACATCATCTTTGCATAACATAAGCATCATACATCATACTGCATGTGGCATAAGGAAATATGATATCAATCTTCGGAAAAACGCTTTGAAAAAGGGGCAAATCATGCCAAGTAACAAGGAGAAACAATATTGATCTCTGAAGTATAGCCTTGAAGAATGTTTCTACGAAGCTTCAAAACTTTCCAGGATACTTCGGATATTGTTGTGATAAATGGTAATTCTTCTTCACGAAGCATGAAAAGAAGGGAAGGTGTTTTTTCGCCAAAGACTCAAAAAAGGTACGTATGTAAAGTTTCATGCATCGTAAAGAATTGAACCATAAAGAAAAATAAAACAAATATGTTACATACAGGATTACAAGATATTACACATGTTACATTTAAAATGTTTTTACAATAGCATCTAGTCTTCCCTAAGTACCACTTCTGCAGCTTCGTTCAACAGTCGATCAACAACTTCATCCATAATAGCTTCAGCCATCTTTTTAATCTCATCGTCACCCTTAGGCCGTGCACCCGGAGATACTTCAGTAGGATCTGAGGAAGGACAGGACACGGCTACTTTGCTATTACAAATCGCAAACAAATCTTAAAGCCTAAGATTACAACACGATAAAAACTATTATTTAATACCTAATTGACCTTCGGCCTCTGCGCTCTTTTCAGCAGCCTCAGCTACTTCTCTAGCATCGTGGATGCCCTTTTCACTTCTTCGAATAATTTCTCCGGCCATTTCTCGGCCACCATTATCCCAGATATCAGTAAAAAACTTTCCACCAATTATGCTAGCTTCGGCCGAAGGATCTCTTGTATCTTCAAAGGACAAGGCAGCTTCGGACTGTGCTAAAATTTTTACATGTTCGCAGCCCTTCTTCTCTAAGATGGTGGCAATCCCTCTGGCGCCAGAGAAGGCACATATATCTCCTCGGCTATTTAAAATTTCTTCGAAGGCTTCAGCTTCGTGGTCAATCCATTCAATGACACCTTCGGGATTGCCTCTCGAAAAATTTTCCTCACTTGAGAATGCGCCGACCTTGGCGAAGCTAGCCTTTAATTTCTTAACACAATCTATAGATTTGTTGTAGCATCTCTTTTTGGATGAACGAAGCTCTTCAACAGTCACTTCTAGGTGATCTGCCCATTGATCGCTGAGTTCACGCTTTGTTTCTTCCAGTATGCGTTCTTCCTTGGCTCTGGCCAGTTGTTTCCGAAGGTCTTCAATTTCGCGTTTCTGAGCTTCAGCTTGACTTTTAAAAGCAGCTTCGTCTTCCTTTATTTTATTTATCAATGAGTTTAATATTTTATCTTTTTCGAGACCTTCGTTCCTCAGTTCAATTACTTCGGAACGAAGGTTGCTCAGGGCTATAGTACACCCTTCGTCTTCAGCATCTTTCTGTGCCCTGAGGGCATTGCTAAGTATCAAGCCCTGCAAAAAGACATATGTGTGCGTCAATAGGTTTTGTCAAACGAAAAATTTTTTGGACTCAAAAAAAAAATAATACAAAAATTTTATTTGTCGCACCTTTAAACTATTGTAAGCCAGGCTGTCGGCCAGATCGTTCTTCGACAGCACCGAAAGTTCGTCTTCTAAAGTTGGGAATCCGAAGCTTCTGCTCATCTCCCGACAGACAGAAATTTCCTTGCTGTCGGGGAGACAATACAAGAAGTCTTCTTCTCCACTGCCATTAAATATTAACGCCCCCTTTGGATAATTCAGTTTTTGGGCATAGTGCTGGGCCTCTTGTTCTTCTTTTTCTGATAATTTTTTCCCCGAAGCATGACGAAAAACATAATCACGAATTTTGGGGGATGCTTCGGGGGCAACAACACTGGTTTTTTCAACAAAAGTTGGATTTGTTATTTTTTCTTCCTCACTTTTCAAGGGTTTCACCTTTGCGGGCTCTGAGGGCCCAGCTTCGGCTTCAGCCCCTTGCTCTGGAACTTTAGAACCAGAAGTTTCAACTGTTGTTTCAGGAGTAACAGCAGCCTTCTTCGGAGGTATGCTCGAAGATTTGATCGTTTCTAGTACATCTAGCACATTAGCCATTCTCTTTCTCTTCGGAGTTACGGCTGGCACTTTTTCATTTTTTGCTGTCTCAGTGATTGCTGTAGGACTCAAAACTTCTGATGTTTTGGAGCCCTCAGTTGCTTCTTTTACCTCTTCCATTTTTTCTGTGAATGGCACCTCGACCTTCTCTTTCGTTTCCGGTAACAAAATCTTTGATTGCTCCAATTTTGTCTTTGTTGGCACTTCGGCCGTTTCTGCGACTTCTGGTAGAAAAGTTGGCTCGGCTGGTTTTTCAGCTTCGGTGGCCGAAGGAGTTTCTCCGGTAAACTCAGGCACCGAAGCTGGTTCAATATAGCGCGGCCGATGCGTAAGAACCTTTATCTTCTTCCTTTTCGGTTCTGGCTCGCTAGGAGCAGCTGCAGTTTCTTCCTTTGCAGAGGTTGTGTTTTTTCTCTTCTGCCTTCGAGTGGGATAGCAATAGTCAGGGTAGACAAACCCGATAGCATCAAATACCCGATTCAGCCTCTTCTTTTTTCGGCCTCCGAAGGCTGCTGACATTGCAGTATCTTCGGCCTTCGAGTAGGTCCCAAGCAGCTCATCACTTAAATTGTCAATGCTTTTCAACCACTCATCATCTGGCTCAATAAATTTATCCCCAAACTTAAAAGTGTACTTAAACCTGATAAGTCCACCTTCGTCGGCCTCTTTAATGGTTTCTTGTGGCATTTCCCATTTCTCCGCAAGCGGCCACACCCTGAAGGCGATATGCTCTTGTACTAAGTCCCTTGTTCCTATAAAAGAACAGACAATGCCGAAGGCTCTCTGGCATTCTTCGGCGGCTTCATTCATTTCAACCTTCGGCCTCCGAAGGCCGAAGCTTTGCCAAATAGGGCGCATAAATATGCCTTTGATGTCTTCTCGTGCTTTCAGATCATTTTTTACATAGAACCATTCTGTCATCCAGCCGCTGGGCCATCTCTTCCGAAAAGTTGGCACGGGGCAGCTTGACCCAGACCGAGAAACAAAATTGTAGCAGCCAAAGTTATTGTGATATTGTTCCTTACCCCAAGGTATTGTCTCGTATGATAATTCGTGCATATTGCAGAAACCTTTTGCATCAGGCTTCAGACCTTGGCTTCGCACGGTCCACACGAAGATGTTCAGCCTTATAATTGCCTCGGGGGTAAGTTGGTGAAGGTAGACTTCGAAAATCTTCAACACCTCCACGACGAAGCTGCTCAAGGGCAATCGCAGCCCAGCCTTCAAAAAGCTTCGGAACACTACGACTTCATTCTCTTCGGGGTGTGGACAAGTCTTCTCCCCTTCGTCGGCCCTCACAACGGACAGATCCCGGAAATACCTTCCTCTCATGTTAACAAGATGATTCTCTTTGATAGTTGATTTACCATAAACTGAATGGCTTGGTCGCCAGGGGCGATCTTCAGAGTCTTCGCCACCGCTGTCCACATCATAACTTTCACTGTCACCAGTATCTTCAGACAGACCTTCCAGAATCTCCTTGGTGATTTTTTCTGTGTTGGTCTTCGACATCGCTATAAGAAACCCCAAGTTCTTCTCTTCATCAAGACTCAGCTTCATCTCAGCAGCAGCCTTCTTAGCAGCTTCAGACATCTTCGGAAATACTAAAAAACTGTTTTCAAATCCGAAGCTTCAAAGCTAAAAGCTTAGCAAATCACAGTGCACAAGAGCTGAAAATTGAGTAAGCGGGAGTGGTTGGCCAGAAAGCGTGCTAAATGAGTTTGCGGTATGGCCGTATTTATACGCTCGGTGCGTTGAAAATTCAAAGACCCCGCTTGTCAGTGAATGTTGCTATTCTAGCAAAGGGAAGGTGTTTTTTCGGACCTTCGGCGTAAAGCCTTCGTCCAGGTCGCAATCTGAATTCGTTATTATAAACAAATTAATATTGCGAGGGGCTACTGTTGGGGACCTTCGGCATCCGAAGGTCTTCAAAAACAGGATTTAACAGTATTTCTGGAGTACAATGTGTGAGCAGGTATCCTCGGACAAGTCGGCGTTGCTGTAAACCGGAATAATACGAAGGTTGATACAGAGCCGAAGGTGTGAGCAGGAAAGCTTCGGCGTGACAGCAAAGAGTGGAACCGACTTAAAGATGAAAAGGCTATTCAGACCTCGGTAGACTACTATAGAATTATTATCAAATGTAAAGGGCATGAATGTAATTTTGTAAGGGCTGTGTCCCGTGCCTATAAATAGGTGAACAGTATCCCTGTACTGTTCACGCTGACTTGGCATTCGCTTTTTGCGTCACACTTGTATTGTCATTTCCTTCCGATTGAAGGTACACTTGTGATTCAATAATATTTTTATTTATGCTCAATAATAAATGATTGTTCATGTTTTCTTTTTATATTATTTATATTTTATCACCTTCGTCATTGTCTGATGAGTTTATGAAGGTATGTCCTTCATAACCTTCGTCCGCGAGTCATTACATCCTAAGGGAAATAATGCTCCGGAGGACGAAGGACATTAACGATTAACATTTTCTATGTTGCCTTGTTCTTAACTCTTGAAGTGCTTGAGAACAAGTCCCCAACAGCCTCGATCGTGTCCTCTGCTCGGTATCCGAAAGACTCGGAGTCCAAAGAGCGCCATCCTGGCTGCAGGGGATGAGGCTCCAAGGTCATCCTCACCCTACAGCGAGGCACTCGGTGCTTCTCGAACTGCTGCACCGCGTACTGAGGGGGTGTCGCATACCCGGCCCCCTGAAGTACCTCCCACAAAATGCGGGGAAAGCCCTCTCGTGCAAGTCCGTCAGTGTGGGTCAGTGCATTTCCGTCATCGGAGGATCCGTGGGAAGTCATCTGTGTACGGTTAAGCGTAAGCAAAAGAAAAAGAATTATAAAAAGAACAAGGGAAAAATAAAACTCAACCCTTCTCTAGTTAAGTGGAAAAGGCACTGGGGACCTAGTTAGTTGTTATCTTGTTTTTAAGTCCTTTACTCAATTATCCATTTGCTTAATTATGAATGCATGCATGCTCGTCCTGAACGGCCTCACAACAAGACAAAAGGAATAGGGAAGAACTCCCATCCTGTAAAAGTGGCCTGTAGGGCCTAGTTACTTAGCCACCTAGCTACCCTTCTATTACCCTAAGGCTTCACGTCCTAGGTCTATCCTGCTCGCCCTACTATCTATCCAACATTGTTTCTATCAAGTTTTACTTTGGAAAAAGGATGGTATTCATGTTTTATTGATTCCTCTGTGGTGGTACAAGCTCCGATACCAGCTGTGGCAGAACCGCCCAAATTATTCCAACTTAAGTGCCTAAGTCCCGCCTTAGAGGCTAGACCACACTTAAATGGGAATAACCCGTCAATCCCTCGGATCTAGTCCGACACGGCCACTGACAGGATCAAGTACCACAATCTCACTCGAAGGTGAGTCACAGAGCAAATACAATAAAGCCTAAAACCACACATGCCAGAATATTAACTTATTACATCACCATCATCATCATCATCGGAGTTTTTGCAAAAGTAACCATCAGTGTTCGAAATGCAGCGGAAAATAAACTAACGGTAAATAAATAGAGGGATGGGGAAGCCTGTCCCATCACTCCTCATGCTCCTCCTCAGCCGAGGCAGGGTCCACTCGACAGTCCAACCCGGTGGCAAGGTGGACGGCCAAGTTAGTCCAGCAACCATTTCCTCCAGAGAACCTGTAAAAAATTATGCCACAAGCAAGGCTGAGTATACTAATACTCAGCTAGACTTACCCGGTGTGAGGAGTCTACTCCTCTACCTCTAGACATGCAGCTGTTTGGCTGTTGGGTTTGGTTGCCAAAAGCACTAGCTGAGTTTCTAAATCAAGATTTTAACTTAGTCAAAGTTAAGTGTGACTCTCTTAAGGCTAAAAGTGGACTATCTACTCATACATGGTAGCAAGCATTATTAGCAATCCACATCTTATCTCAACTCATCATACTTCCACTTATTACTCAATGCAGTACAATGGATCAAGCAGTCTCATTAGCTGCGAGAAGCAGACGATTCGAATCGAGTTTTTATCCTTGCAAGGTAAACCTAAACACACGACATGCAGGGGCACTCCGTCCCCACACACATCAACCGTCCCCATCGATTCCCCGTCAGCAGAGAGGGGCTCACCGCCTTGGCGTACAATGCCTCACTGACCCCGACTGGCCGTCGTGCAGTGACCGCACTTGTACCCACCATAACCGGAATGGGAGACCTCGTCTCAGGTCGCGTGAGGAGGGCAATCTGCTGCCAGGTTCAATCAGGTACTAGGCTTACCGATTTACCATATTTCTCGGCATGTGCTTAGTACGTTCAAACGCTTGACACAGGTATCCGCACGTTAATCCTTATTCCATTTCCCATCTCGTAACAACCAATCCCCATGGATTGTTGTCCACCAACTAGTATCGTGACAGTGTGAAAGTGGGTACAATCAATTTCCTGATCTCGCGCGAGTGCTAGAAAAATCACTCGTCTTCTACCGAGATCCTAATTAAGTAAAGCAACTACTCGACCTGTCATACTAGTATTCATCTCAAAGGATTCCTGAGATCATGCAACTAGGGTTTCAAACAATTCCTATACCTAAGTGCACAATCAATCCTACAATCATTAAGTGAAGTAAAATAGCATAAATAACAGGTTATGCATAAAACCGGGGCTTGCCTTCCAAAGCAGTGGCAGGCAGGTCCTCTGGTGCAGGCTCGGGTGCTGGAATCTGGGGCTACCTCCTGAGCAGCTCCTTGCTCCGGCACGAGGATGTACTCTCCGTCAGCAAGATTACAGTCTATCGAAATGCAATGAACATGTATGTCATGATTATGCAAGATATAAGAACATTAAGCTAAAGAAACTAAGTCAAGAATTAACTGCGGGTTCCCTGGTTAAGTGGGGCTTCTAATGGTATGTATATACATAGACTTATTACCTTTTAGGTTTAGGTTTTCTTTTAGGATAACATAGTGGATTTGCATTGTCTTTATAGATTTCAGTGGACCATGTTTACAAAGGTTTTTGGATGTCATTAATTTCCATTATTCATTTTCCTTTCTTTAATTTCTATTTAGGGTTTCTAGTGTAGGTTTGAACTACGACAGTGTTTTAATAATTTCCAAAAATTCTGTAAAAATTACAGTGGGTTGTCACTTGCTATTCTAGCTTGTTTTAAGAATTTGAGGCTTAAAGTACAAAAGCTAGGCTTTAAACAAAAATAACAATAGTTAGGCAAAATGGCCACTTTACACTACATCTCTAAGTTAGGGGTAGGTTCTGTCCTAAAGGTTATTTTTGCTGGCATCCCATAGTAATAATAGGCCTCTGTGCTAAAAATCACAGAAAACTAAGGGGTGGTTATTTAGTTATGATTTTCTCAAATTTAAGGTCAAAAAGGCTCTTTCTACTACATTATTATTTGAAAAATGTCAAACAGCAGATTTCATATTTTTCCCAAACTCTCCTTAATAAAACATTAGTTATCCCAAGGGTGGGGGTGTTTTTACCTTGGGGTTATTTTTATAGAGTTTTTCTAAGTTTTACTTGTTTTATTAAAACAAAAGGGATCCCACTTATTTTATACTAAAACAGGGCATGATATATTTTTCCAGTGAACTACATTAAATAAGTATCCTAATAAAAATAGAGGTACTCTCTGGTTCTTTGGTTAAAGTACATTTTCTATTTT
Source organism: Zea mays (assembly GCF_902167145.1). Classification (NCBI taxonomy): domain Eukaryota; kingdom Viridiplantae; phylum Streptophyta; class Magnoliopsida; order Poales; family Poaceae; genus Zea; species Zea mays. Next base: position 22,762,502 of record NC_050102.1, on the reverse strand, counting down.
TCTTACCCTTAAGCATATTAGGAAATAAGGGGTAGAAACTAACTTAATGGAGTGGACAGAGAGGTTTAATATTTTTATTTGTTTTAGTAGGCAGATACAAACTTCTCAAAATTTTGCTAACCCTGGTCAAACAATATTCCTATTTTTCCTTCTAATATTGAGTTTTGAGTAGTTTTCTTATTTAATTCAAAACTTCAGAAAGAAATACAGAAACCATGGGTTTTATTATTTTTATCTGATAGTTCATAATTTCCAGAATCTAGCAAAATTGGTTGAACATTTTTGGATGATTTTTCTTCAAGTTATGCATTTATTTAGCTATCTATTATAACAAAAGAAAATAAATTCGAAAATGGAAAAGAAAACAGGTTTACGCTGAGGCCCCTGGGGTTTTTCTCTTTCTTTTCTCACAAAACAGCCCTCGGTCCACTATTGGCTTGGGTCACTGACATTGCGCAAAGCCCCCTGGACTTAACTGAAATCTAACCCGAGCTCCCTGACCAGCTTAAACAGTGCCCGCGGCATAGATTACGGCGGTGGGGCTTACCGGCGGCAGTAGAGCTCCGGCGGGGTGGTCAGTGATGTCCGGGAGGTTGCGACGGTCACGTCGGTGTGCGGGTCGGCGTCGGAGGTGGTCGGAGCTACCCTGGCCACGAGCACAGGCGGCGGGGGTCGTCGGTGGCTCCTGCTCCGGCCAAACCACGGTGGTATAGTTCAATTAAGGGGCACGATGAGCTTCACGGGGTGCCATAGAGGCCATGCGCGCAACGAATTGGAAAACGGTGCAGGGGCTTACCCGGTCCACGTGCGCCGGCGGGTTCTTGAACTCCGGTGAGCACGATTGAGCTATTCCGGTGACACGGGTCCACTGGTCAAGCTTGAGCAAGTCTCACGGCGTCACCAGGAAGCTATCTGGGTGCTGGGATCGAACGGAGGAGGACGGGAGAGGGGCTGGCCACGGTGGTTGCTCTCGGGCGGCACTGGCGGGTCGCGGGGAGGTCGCCGGAGCTAATGGCTGGCTCGGGTAAGTCCGGCGAGGTACGGAGGAGGCAGCGGGGAAGGCAGCCAAGCACTGGGGCGGGCTTTATAGCCGTGGCGCGGGCGTGGTCACGGGCGGCCGCGGGCGCGCGGGGGTTCGCGCACGGGCGTGCTCTGAGCGCGCCCCCGGATGTCAGCTCGCGTCGAACACGTGGAAGCTTGCTTCTGCCATGGTTCAACGGCGGATTAGAGCGCCATAGCGTGCGTATCTTGGCAAAGTCACTGTGTACGGTCGCTTCTCTGCTCCAAATCCTACCTTTTTGCTGTGAGTTCCAAGTCGAGATATGGTCGGGGTAGGGAGATAGAGAGGGGAGAAGTTTGTTGTGGCAGCTAGGTCCGAACCGAGACAAAAGTGGTGTCAAGTCGTGTCTAGCGTCCTAGGGTAGGTGTCATCTCTTTCCAGGGTGTTCTAGGGTTAATTTGGCGCCATTTTGTCAATTGGGTCAAAGGGTTTTGAACATTGGATTAAGGTGAACATGTGGAGTCTTTGTGCAAGGGTTAGTTTTTGTACTTAGGCAAAAACTGAATTCTCCCTTGTGCTGAACCTTAGGTGAACTTTTTAGGGCTTTTCTGAAAACTTCTTGGGGGTACTTCCTTACTATTAATTGTAGGTTATGAAGTATATTACAACTTTTATATTTGGCCCAAACCATGATCATAAGGTTTACATGATCTTTTGATCATAGCTTCAATTAGGGTTCCTATTGCCCATGGGGGGTTTGCTTTAGGGTTTTGGGAAAATCCCACTTAGAGGTGCATGACAAGCTAGGGCATGACCTCCAAGATAGTTTGCACTTGATTAGGACCTTGAATTCAAAGTTTGAGGTACTTGGCCCATACAAATTTCCATGTAATAATGGGTTGAAAGGGGTAACCCTGGGGTGGACACCCTGAGTAACACCTGGGGTGTTACAAACATCTACTTCTCCCAAATCTTTCATTTCAAAATTATTTGACAAAAAATGTTTTGTTTCTTTAATCACATCAAGACTAGTCCCCAAGATTAGAATGTCATCAACATATAACATACAATTACTCCCTCGCCCCCACCATACTGATAATATACACATTTATCTGCTTTGTTCACAACGAAGCCGGCAGAAATCAAAGTCTTATCAAACTTTTTATGCCACTGCTTAGGTGCTTGTTTTAGGCCATATAATGATTTCAATAATTTATACACCATGCCTTCTTGACCATTTGCTACAAACCTGACTTGCTGCTTCATGTAGATTTCCTCATCTAGCCCTCCATTTAGGAAAGTTGTCTTAACATTCATTTGATGGACAAGAAGACCATGAGAGGCGACCAAGGAAACTAGCACATGGAGAGCCACAGGTGAGTAAATATCAAAGAAATCCTCACCTTCCTTCTATGAATAGCCTTTGATTACATGTCTCGCCTTGTACCTTTCAATAGTACCATCAGGCCTAAGCTTTTTTCTTGAACACCCATTTACTTCCAATGGGCTTACACCCATAAGGACGCTCAACGACATCCCAAGTTCCATTAGACAAAATAGAATCCATCTCACTCTGTATTGCTTGGTTCCAAAAGTCAGCATCAGGAGAGGAATATGCATCTTCGATGGTACTTGGTGTGTCATCATGAGATACACAATGTAGTCATCACCAAAGGACTTTGTAGTCCTTGGTCTCTTACTCTTTAGATTTGCTACATTGTCATCTTCTATGGGATTTTGCACATGGGATTCCTCAGTGTGTTCTACCAAAATGAATTTCTCATGGGATATCGTTGGTTCGTTACTAGACGCATCATGTGTAATTTTCATAGGAAATTCGTTCTAAAAAAATGTAGCATATCTGGACTCTATAATTGTACCTACCAACATGTCCGATGCTCATGAGTTTATAATTAAGAACCTATACCCAACACTGTGGAAAGCATACCTAAGGAAAATACAATCAAAAGTTTTCGGTCCTAATTTGCGCTTCTTGTTAATTGGCACATTCACTTTAGCCAAACAACCCTAGGTGCGCAAATAGGAGACATTTAATTTCTTCTTTTTCCATTCCTCGAATGGTGTGATTTTTTGTTCTTTGTGAGAACTTTATTCAGAACATGACAAGCAGTCAAGATTGCCTCACCCCCACTGTTCCTTAGTTAGTCTCGAAGTCTCTAACATGGCGTTAACCAAATCAGTTAGAGTATGGTTCTTTCTTTCAGAAACCCCATTGGATTGTAGTGAGTTTGGCGGTGTCCTCTCATGAATAATACCATATTCCACACAAAAAATAGAAAAAATCACTCGAAAAATATTCTCCACCACGATCAGACCTTAACCGTTTCATTGTCCTCTCAAGTTGATTTTCAGCTTCTGCTTTGTAGGTCTTAAAATAATGGAAAGCTTCATATTTTGATTTTAAAAGATACACATAGAAAAATCTAGTAGAATCATCGATAAAAGTAATAAAATATCGCTTGCCACCTTTAGTCAATATTACGTTCATCTCACATAAATCGAAATGTATTAAGTCTAGTGATGCCAAATTCCTCGCCTCCGCAACCTTATGAGGCTTTCGAGATTGCTTAGATTGCAAACACAATTGGAACTTAGAACCTTTGACTAAATCCAATTTTGGGATTAAATTTAAATTTACTAGCCGCGAGACACAACCAAAATTGATATGATAAAGTCATGAATGCCAAATATTTGACTCATTCGAAACAACATTGTTCATAGACTTATTACATGTGTCATGCAAAAATAAACGGAACAAGTCTTCGTTGTCATAGTCTTTTCCAACAAATGTTCCATACTTAGACAATATACATTTATTAGACTCAAAAACAATTTTGTAGCCATCTCGATACAATTGAGAGCCACTAACTAGATTATTTTTGATGGAGAGGACATGATGCACGTTCTTCAACATCACCATCTTTCCCGAACTAAACTTCAGAATGACTGTACCAACACTAAGAACACGAGCATGCGATCCATTCTCTGTCAGCAAGGCTCCAATCCCTTTGCACTGATAAGAATAAAATAAAGAAACATCAGCACACACATTAATATTAGCACCAGTGTTAGCCAATCACTCAGGTGAATGACACACTGAAATAACCATAGGTAAATAATTACCATACCCCGATGTTTCTTCTCCAGACTCGCTAATAACCATGTTTGATGTTTTCTTCTCTTGAGTTGGTTTTTTATCTTGCTTAAACTTGCGGTCTGAACAAGCGCTTAACTAATGATCGGTACTCTCGGAAACAAAGCAGCCAACTTCTTTGTTCTTCTTTTTGAACGCGGTTGTCTACTTGGGTTCATGGAGTTCTATTGCTTGTTCTTCTTTTTATTATTACAGAATGTATTAGAATTCTTCTTTTGTACCATATTAGCACTAGAAGTCTCAACTCCTTTTTCCACGAGTGACTTTTGGTCTCGCGCTTTCCTCAACATCAAGAGTATCAATAAGTTCAGCCACACTAAACTCTTGTCTCTTGTGTTTTAGAGTGGTAGCAAAATCTGTCCAAGAAGGTGGCAACTTAGCGATAATACCGCCGGCCACGAACTTGTCAGACAAGACACATGGAAATTATTTGAGTTCCTTAGCTGGTACATGTATTTCATGAGCTTGTTCAACTACAGGACGATTATCCACCATCTTATAGTCAAACAACTGCTCCATGATGTACAGCTCGCTACCGGCATCAAAAACACCGAATTTCTCATCTAATGCATCCCATAATTGTTTTGCAGATGTGCACGTAATATAAAGATCAACATACTTGTTAGCAAGAGCGCTAATCATGATGCCTCGAAACAGGTTATCGGCAACATCGAACACTCTCTCCTCTTTAGGAGTGAACTGTTCGTGTTTCCCCTGTGAGGCGTGACAGCAGTTCATTGCTGTTAACCACAATATCATCTTACTATGCCATCTCATATAAAATGTCCCATCAAATGGTTCACTTGGTTTTAATACGGCAGCAAAACCACTAATAGAAAAATGCCTAATATTAGATTTTTGGATTGTTAGAAATTTAGACATTTTCAATTTTAATTTAATCCAAAAAACAGAGTGATATATGTGATGACATGTATGTGCATATGTGTATAACTACTCGTATAAGCAGTAAACAACAATGAAACATGCACAAATACGAAGAATGGAATGTACCATGCGGAGGAACCAATGATCAAGGAATCAATTGTTATAAATGAATGCGACACAAATAGGATCAATCACAGAGAAGACACGGGTTTAACGTGGAAAACCCCTCTAAAGTGAAGGGGAAAAAACCACGGGCACCGGCCGGCAACTTCTCACTATTTTCGGGTGGTTACAGATCGCAGGAGATTTACAATTGAGATAGATATCTCCTGCGGCTTACAAAGATATTTATAGAGGTGAAACCCTAAAACGATCCGTACCGCGGGGGGCTCCGCCCCCCGCACCCCTAGGCGTCCCTGGGCTGTGGGAAGGCTAGTTGGCCTCGCTGCGCTCCGGCCCAAGCCTCCCCGCGACGGGCCTCCACTTCGCTCGCCAACTTGGCCGCCTTCTTCAGAATTTGGATCACAAACTCAACAAACTCCACCTTGAGACAAATTCCTTGTAGCATCATAATAGCAACCTCCACCTTAAACAAATGCATCATCATCTTGCCGGCGCCAACATCCACTAAGGGCTAATTTATAATACCAACTAAGTTTGAGCTATGCTCAATAGCAACAGAAACATGCTTCGTCATCATATCAGCTAGATTATTATCAGTACTGATCTTGCATACCTTCACCAACCCTTTTTCAATGATATCACGAATGAAGTGATAACGAATATCAATATGTTTGGATTTCTCAGTAATCATCTGATCTTTGGTGAGATGAATGGCACTCTGGCTATCACAATAGATGGTAATGCAAGACTTAATTCCACATAGCTCTGAATATATACCTTTCAACCATAAGGCTTCCTTAGTAACTTCTGCAATTGCCATATACTCAGCTTCTGTGGTAGACAAAGCAACAATATCCTGTAAACGAGCTTTCCAACTCACAGCACAATCTCCAATAGTAAAGACATAACCTGAAAGAGATCTCCTCCTATCTAAATCACCACCATAATCTGAATCAACATAGCCTATCGGACCATCTCCAGATTTACCAAAACATAAACAAGCACTAGAAGAACCACGTAGATATCTGAAAATCCACTGAACAGCTTTCCAATGCTCTTTACCAGGATTAGACATGTATCTAGCAACAACGCTCATAGCATGAGACAAATCAGGACGAGAACAAACCATAGCATACATGAGTGACCCAACAGCACTAGAGTATGGAAGTTTTGACATATATTCAAGCTCAGCATCAGTTTCAGCACACTATTTAGCAGACAATTTAAAATGAGGAGCCAACGGAGTACTCACAGGTTTAGTATTTTGCATGTTGAAACGACGAAGGACCTTCTCAATATAATTCTTCTGGCTCAAGTACAGCAGTCCAGACTTCCTATCCCTAACTATCTCTATGCCAAGGATTTTCTTTGCAGCATCCAGATCCTTCATATCAAATTCGCTACTAAGTTGTGCTTTTAAAGCAGTGATTTCCTTCATGCTCTTGGCAGCAATCAACATATCATCAACATATAGCAGCAAATATGTAGGTGATCCATTAACAAATTTTAGATAAACACAACTATCATATTGAGACCTCTAAAAGCCCTTAGAAAGCATAAATGAATCAAACCTCTTATACCATTGTCTGGGAGATTGTTTCAGACCATATAAGGACTTCTTCAACCTGCACACATAGTCTTCTTTTCCAGGAACAATGAACCCCTCTGGCTGGTCCATATAAATGTCCTCCTCCAAATCACCATGTAAGAAAGCAGTTTTCACATCTAACTGTTCAAGCTCATAGTCATGTACAGCAACAAGACTAAGAAAGGTACGAATTGAACTATGCTTGACAACAGGAGAATAGACATCAGAGTAATCAATTCCTAGAATCTGACTAAAACCTTTTGCAACTAGCCTTGCTTTAAAGCGCGGAGGCTCTTTTGGAGTCATACCTTCTTTTCTTTTGAAGATCCATTTGCACTTAATTGCCTTTTTACAAGAAGGCAGCCGAGCTAGTTCCCAAGTGCCATTCTTATCAAGAGACTCCATTTCTTCATGCATAGCACCCATCCACTTTTCACTATCAGTACACAATATAGCTTCTGAATAATTCAATGGTTCCTGAACATTATCAACTTCTTCAGCAACAGCCAAAGCAAAAGCAACATTGCACTCTTGAATCAGTCTTTGGGGCCGAACTATCTGCCTCCTAGTTCGGCCTTCAGCAAGAGACTGGGGATGAGACCCCACAACAGGTGATGAAATTTCAGAAACAGAATTTTCAGCAGGTTCAGCAGATGGTGGAGCATGATCATCAACATCCCCCCCCCCGTGCTCCACCTGCACACTGATAGACTCAGAATTCTGGTTAGTAGCACTGGTAGATACAACCGAAGGGAACATAGCAGATTCATTGAACACAACGTTTCTACTAAAAAATGCCTTCTGTGTATCAGGATTCCACAATTTATATGCTTTAACACCAGATCCATAACCCAAGAAAACACACTTAATTGCTCTAGGCTCAAGTTTACCATTATCAACATGTGCATATGCAGTACAACCAAACACTCTCAACTGAGAATAATCATAGGGGGAACCAGACCAAACCTAAATTGGAGTTTTCTTATCGATAGCAGTGGATGGTGAACAATTGATCAAATGACAAGCAGTGGAAGCGGCCTCAGCCCAAAACTTTCGGCTCAAACCTGAGTTGGACAACATACACCGAGCCTTGGAGATTATTGTTCTATTCATATGCTCTGCCACACCGTTCTGCTGAGGCGTATATGGTATAGTGTGGTGCCTCACAATGCCCTCCTTCCTGCAGAAAGAGTTAAAATCACCAGAACAAAACTCCATACCATTGTCAGTTCTCAGAACCTTCAGCTTCCTCTCAGTATGCTTCTCAACCATAGTCTTCCAAACCTTGAAAGACTCAAAGGTATCTGATTTTTGCTTAAGAAAATAAGGCCAAACTCTGCGTGAATTATCATCAATGATAGTCAACATGTAACGAGCACCACCATGTGAAGGTATACGTGACGGCCCCCACAAATCAGCATGAACATAATCAAGAATATTTTCGGTATTATGAACAGCAGAACTGAATTTTACCCTTTTATGCTTACCGAAAACACAGTGCTCACAGAAATCAAGAGTATCAGCATGGCAACCATCAAGAAGGCCTCTCTTGCTCAATTCTGCCAAACCAGGTGCACTCATATGGCCAAGGCGCATATGCCAAATTTTAGTAGTCTTAGAATTAGATGCAACAACAGCATTAGCAGATCTAGAACTACCTCGAAGCACATATAAGTTTTCAGCTTTCAAATCACCTTTAATAACCACAAGAGAGCCTTTTGTTACCTTTATGACACCGTCACCGGCGGTATACTTGTAGCCCTTTGTGTCCAGAGTACTCAGAGAGATGAGGTTCCTGGACATGGATGGAACATGCCGTACTTCAGTCAATGCACGTACAATCCCATCGAACATCTTGATCTGCACGGTGCCCATGCCAACAACAGTGCAAGGGGAATTATCACCCATCCGAAGAGTACCTCCGATCTGCACAGCTTCATAGGTACTTGTCGGGGACCATAATTAGGGGTACCCTCAAGGCTCCTAAATCTCAGCTGGTAACCCCCATCAGCACAAAGCTGCAAAGGCCTGATGGGTGCGATAAAGTCAAGGATCGGTCCATTCAAGGGACGCGATCGTGCCTCGTCCAAGCCCAGCCTCGGGCAAGGGCAGCCGACCCCGGAGGATCTACGTCTCGCTCGAAGACCCCCTCCAGCAACAGGCACACCTTCGGCTCGCCCGAGGCCCAGTCTTCACCAAGAAGCAACCTTGGCCAAGTCGCCACGCCAACCGACCAAATCGCAGAGGCATTTAATGCAAAGGTGGCCTGACACCTTTATCGTGACGCGCGCCCTCCGGTTGACAGAGCCGAAGTGACCATAGTCACTTCGCCGCTCCACTGACCGGCCTGACAAGAGGACAGCACCGCCTCCGCTGCTCTGACTGCTGTGCCACTCGACAGAGTGAGGCTGACAGCAGCCAAGTCCGGCCTCAGGCGCCATAGGAAACTCCGCTTCGCCCGACCCCAGGGCTCGGACTCGGGCTCAGCCCCAGAAGACGACGAACTCCGCTCCGCCCGACCCCAGGGCTCGGACTCGGGCTCAGCCCCGGAAGACGACGAACTCCGCTCCGCCCGACCCCAGGGCTCGGACTCGGGCTCAGCCCCGGAAGACGATGAACTCCGCTTCGCCCGACCCCAGGGCTCGGACTCGGGCTCAGCCCCGGAAGACGACGAACTCCGCTTCGCCCGACCCCAGGGCTCGGACTCGGGCTCAGCCCCGGAAGACGACGAACTCCGCTTCGCCCGACCCCAGGGCTCGGACTCGGGCTCAGCCCCGGAAGACGATGAACTCCGCTTCGCCCGACCCCAAGGCTCGGACTCGGGCTCAGCCCCGGAAGACGACGAACTCCGCTTCGCCCGACCCCAGGGCTCGGACTCGGGCTCAGCCCCGGAAGACGACGAACTCTGCTTCGCCCGACCCCAGGGCTCGGACTCAGCCCTGGCCTCAGCCGACGGTCTCCACTTCGCCCGACCCAGGGGCTCGGACTCGACCTCGGCCTCGGAAGACAGACTCGACCTCGACCTCGGAGGAGCCTCCACCTCGCCCAACCCAGGGCACGGACCGACCACGTCAACAGGAGGCACCATCATTAACTTACCCCAAGCTGACTCAGGCTACGGGGAACAAGACCGGCGTCCCATCTGGCTCGCTCCGCCAAACAAGTAATGATGGCGCCCCGCACGCTCTATGACGACGGCGGCTCTTAGCCCCCTTACGGAAGCAAGAGGACGTCAGCAAGGACTCGACAGCCCCGACAGCTGTCCTTCCGCCAGGCTCCAGCGCTCCTCCGACGGCCACGACACCACACGAACCGGGTGCCAAAACCTCTCCGGCTGCCACGATGGCATGTACTTAGGGCGCTAGCTCTCCTCCGCTAGACACGTTAGCACGCTGCTACACCCCCCATTGTACACCTGGATCCTTTCCTTGCGCCTATAAAAGGAAGGACCAGGGCCCTCTTACAGAGGGTTGGCCGCATGGGGAAGGACGGGACGACGCTCGCGTGAGGCCGCTCGCTCCCTCCCGCGTGGATGCTTGTAACCCCCTACTGCAAGCGCACCCGACCTGGGCGCGGGACAAACACGAAGGCCGCGGGATTTCACCTCTCACGCCTGCCTCCCTCCGGCTTCTTCCCCCCTTCGCGCTCCATCTCGCGCCGACCCATCTGGGCTGGGGCACGCGGCGACAATTTACTCGTCGGTCCAGGGACCCCCGGGTTTCGAAACGCCGACAGTTGGCGCGCCAGGTAGGGGCCTGCTGCGTGTTGACGAACAGCTTCCCGTCAAGCTCCAGATGGGCAGTCTCCAGCAACCTTTCCAGCCCGGGACGGTACTCCGTTTCGGGAGTCTTGAGTTCATGTCCCTCGATGGCAGCTACGACATGATACTCCTTCCCCCGCCGCATGACAGCGACAATGGCGGCCGGCAGCCCGCCCGCCGGCGGCGGAATCAACAACGTCTTCCCCGCGCGGTGGAAGAACAACATTCGAGCTCGCCTCGTCCCCTCCCCCGCCGACGAAGGAGGAGGCGGGGCAACCAAGGCCAAGCAGGAGGCGGCACCTCGTCGGCTGTCGAGCGAGTCGACGGCGCCGGCGCCCCAACGGGGGGCACGTCGAGCGTCGACCTCGCGTCCGAGACGAAGACGAGCGCCGTCTCCCTGCAACACGCCAATCCCAAGCAAACGGACGACGCCAGCACGCTCGCGAAGGACTTGCTGGGCGTCACCCTCGTACCTGAGACGACGGTGCAGTCATCCCCTGACGTGACTTTGTCACCGCCCGTCGACCAAGAGGTACCAGCCGATTCCCATCTCACGCCTTTTGGATCCAGCCTCAACCCACCAAGCGACTTCGCTTTGGTGGACGCTCTCCTAGAGGCGAGTCCAAACCCTCTGGGGTATCGTATGCGGTCACCTTGGGACCGGCTGACGGCCGTCTCGACCTACGGGCCCTCGGGGTCCGAGGAAGATGACGAGCCCGACTTCTGTTGGGATTTCTCCGGACTTGGTAACCCCAGTGCCATGCGGGACTTTATGACCGCGTGCGACTACTGCCTTTCTGACTGTTCCCACGGTAGCCGCAGCCTCGGCGACGAGGACTGCGGCCCAAGTCGTGAATGTTTCCACGTCGATCTAGGGGGTCCCAACGAAGGCAACCATCTTGGTATGCCGGAGAACGGAGATCTCCCTAGGCCTGTGCCTCGCGTTGACATCCTTCGGGAGCTAGCTGTGGTCCCCGTCCCGGCGGGGGGTCATGACCCACAGCTCGAGCAAATCCGCGAGATGCAGGCCAGGCTCGACGAGGGGGCAGGAACACTTGAGCCGATCCACCGGGACATCGGGCAGGAATGGGCGGGCCAACCTCCGGCCGGAGAAGTGCGTCATCTACCCCCAGGGTATCCAGCACCGCATTGCCGACGATGTCAGGGTAAGGCCGCCACCGACTTCTAGTGGAGTCGGCCAGAACCTGGCTGCAGCAGCAATGCTTCTCCGCGCGATGCCGGAGCCATCAACCACCGAGGGGCGGCGTATCCAGGGGGAGCTCAAGAATCTCCTGGAGGACGCCGCAGTCCGACGGGCCGAAAGCTCCGCCTCCCGAAGGCACGGGCAACCCTCGGAACATCGCGCCGCGACTTCCCGATTCATGCGGGAAGCCTCGGTCCACACCGGGCGCACGCGCAACACGGCGCCTGCGGCCCTGGATCGCCTCGGCAACGAGCACCATCACCGCAACCGTCGGGCCCACCTCTACGAGAGAATGTGCCGAGGCTACCACCCCAGGCGTGGGGGATGCTACGACAGCGGGGAGGATTGGAGTCCCTCGCCCAAACCACCTGGTCCGCAGGCTTTCAGCCGCGCCATACGACGGGCTCCGTTCCCGACCCGGTTCCGAACCCCGACTACTATCGCAAAGTACTCGGGGGAGACGAGACCGGAACTATGGCTCGCGGACTACCGGCTGGCCTGCCAACTGGGTGGAATGGACGATGACAACCTCATCATCCGCAACCTCCCCCTGTTCGTTTCCGACACCGCTCGCGCCTGGCTAGAACACCTGCCTCCAGGGCAGATCTCCAACTGGGACGACCTGGTCCAAGCCTTCGCCGGCAATTTCCAGGGCACGTACGTGCGCCCTGGAAACTCCTGGGATCTCCGAAGCTGCCGACAGCAGCCGGGAGAGTCTCTCCAGGACTACATCCAACGATTCTCGAAGCAGCGCACCGAGCTGCCCAACATCACCGATTCAGATGTCATCGGCGCGTTCCTCGCCGGCACCACCTGCCGTGACCTGGTGAGCAAGCTAGGTCGCAAGACCCCCACCAGGGCGAGCGAGCTGATGGACATCGCCACCAGGTTCGCCTTTGGCCAAGAGGCGGTTGAGGCCATCTTCCGGAAGGACAAGCAGCCCCAGAGCTGCCCACCGGAAGATGTCCCCGAGGCGTCAACTCAGTGCGGCGCCAAGAAGAAAGGCAAGAAGAAGTCGCAAGCGAAACGCGACGCCGCCGACGTGGACCTTGTCGCCGCCGCCGAGTACAAGAACCCTCGGAAACCTCCCGGAGGTGCCAACCTCTTCGACAAGATGCTCAAGGAGTCGTGCCCCTATCATCAGGGGCCCGTCAAGCACACCCTTGAGGAGTGCGCCATGCTTCGGCGCCACTTTCACAAGGCCGGGCCACCCGCGGAGGGTGGCAGGGCTCGCGACGACGATAAGAAGGAAGATCACCACGCAGAAGAGTTCCCCGAGGTCCGCGACTGCTTCATGATCTACGGTGGGCAAGTGGCGAACGCCTCGGCTCGGCACCGCAAGCAAGAGCGTCAGGAGGTCTGTTCGGTAAAGGTGGCGGCGCTAGTCTACCTAGACTAGTCCGACAAGCCCATCACCTTCGACCAAGACGACCACCCCGACCGCGTGCCGAGCCCGGGGAAATACCCGCTCGTTGTCGACCCTGTCATCGGCGACGTTAGGCTCACCAAGGTCCTCATGGACGGAGGCAGCAGCCTCAACATCATCTACGCCAAGACCCTCGGACTCCTGCGGGTCGATCTGTCCTCAGTCCGGGCGGGCGCTGCGCCTTTCCACGGGATAATCCCTGGGAAACGCGTCCAGCCCCTCGGACAACTCGATCTACCCATCTGCTTTGGGATGCCCTCCAACTTCTGAAGGGAGACCCTCACGTTCGAGGTGGTCGGGTTCCGATGAACCTACCACGCAGTATTGGGGAGGCCGTGCTATGCTAAGTTCATGGCCGTCCCCAACTACACCTACCTCAAGCTCAAGATGTCGGGCCCCAACGGGGTCATCACCGTCGGCCCCACGTACCGACACGCGTACGAACACGACGTGGAGTGCGTGGAGTACGCTGAGGCCCTCGCCGAATCCGAGGCCCTCATCGCCGACCTGGAGAGCCTCTCTAAGGAGGCACTAGACGTGAAGCGCCACGCCGGCAACTTCCAGCCGGCAGAGACGGTTAAATCCGTCCCTCTCGACCCCAGCAGCGACGCCTCTAAGCAGATCCGGATCGGCTCCGAGCTCAATCCCAAATAGGAAGCAGTGCTCGTCGACTTTCTCCGCGCAAACGCCGACATTTTCGCGTGGAGTCCCTCGGACATGCCCGGCATACCGAGGGATGTCGCCGAGCACTCGCTGGATATCTGAGCTGGAGCTCGACCCGTGAAGCAGCCTCTGCGCCGATTCGACAAAGAAAAGCGCAGAACCATAGGCGAGGAGATCCACAAGCTAATGGCGGAAGGGTTCATCAAAGAGGTATTCCATCCCGAATGGCTTGCCAACCTTGTGCTTGTGAGAAAGAAAGGAGGGAAATGGCGGATGTGTGTAGACTACACTGGTCTAAACAAAGCATGTCCGAAAGTTCCCTACCCTCTGCCTCGCATCGATCAAATCGTGGATTCCACTGCTAGGTGCGAAACCCTGTCTTTCCTCGATGCCTACTCGGGGTATCACAAGATCAGGATGAAAGAGTCCGACCAGCTCGCGACCTCTTTCATCACACCCTTTGGCATGTACTGCTATGTTACCATGCCGTTCGGCTTGAGGAATGCGGGTGCGACGTACCAACGGTGCATGAACCATGTGTTCGGCGAACACATTGGCCGAACGGTCGAGGCCTACATCGATGACATCGTAGTCAAGACGAGGAAAGCCTCCGACCTCCTTTCCGACCTTGAAGTGACATTCCGATGTCTCAAGGCGAAAGGCGTGAAGCTCAATCCCGAAAAGTGTGTCTTCGGGGTTCCCCGAGGCATGCTCTTGGGGTTCATCGTCTTCGAGCGGGACATCGAGGCCAACCCGAAGAAGATCGCGGCCATCACCAGCATGGGGCCCATCAAGGACTTGAAAGGCGTACAGAGAGTCACGGGATGTCTTGCGGCCCTGAGCCGCTTCATCTCGCGCCTCGGCAAAAGAGGCCTGCCTCTGTACCGCCTCTTAAGGAAGGCCGAGTGCTTCACTTGGACCCCTGAGGCCGAGGAAGCCCTCGGGAACCTGAAGGCGCTCCTCACGAACGTGCCCATCTTGGTGCCCCCCGCTGCCGGAGAAGCCCTCTTAATCTACGTCGCCGCGACCACTCAGGTGGTTAGCGCCGCGATCGTAGTTGAGAGACGAGAAGAGGGGCATGCATTGCCCGTCCAAAGGTCAGTCTACTTCATCAGCGAGGTACTGTCCGAGACCAAGATCCGCTACCCACAAATTCAGAAGCTGCTGTACGCGGTGATCCTAACGCGGCGGAAACTACGACACTACTTCGAGTCTCATCCGGTAACTGTGGTGTCATCCTTCCCCCTGTGGGAGATCATCCAGTGCCGAGAGGCCTCGGGTAGAATTGCAAAGTGGGCGGTGGAAATCATGGGCGAGACGATCTCGTTCGCCCCTCGGAAGGCCATCAAGTCCCAGGTCTTGGCGGACTTTGTGGCTGAATGGGTCGACACCCAGCTCCCAACAGCTCCGATCCAACCGAAACTCTGGACCATGTTCTTCGACGGGTCGCTGATGAAGACAGGAGCAGGCACAGGCCTGCTCTTCATCTCGCCCCTTGGGAAGCACCTACGCTACGTGCTACGCCTCCACTTCCCGGCGTCCAACAATGTGGCTGAGTACGAGGCTCTGGTCAACGGGTTGCGCATCGCCATCGAGCTGGGGGTCCGACGCCTCGACGCTCGTGGTGACTCGCAGCTCGTCATCGACCAAGTCATGAAGAACTCCCATTACCGCGACCCGAAGATGGAAGCCTACTGCGATGAGGTTCAGCGCCTGGAAGACAAGTTCTACGGGCTCGAGCTCAACCACATCGCCCGGCGCTACAACGAGACTGCGAATGAGCTGGCTAAAATAGCCTCGGGGCGAACAACGGTTCCCCCGGACGTCTTCTCCCGAGACCTGCATCAACCCTCCGTCAAGACCGACGACACGCCCAAGCCTGAGAAGGCCTCGGCACAGCCCGAGGCACCCTCAGCTCAGTCCGAGGTACCCTCGGCTCGGCCTGAGGCACCCTCGGCTCAACCCGAGGCACCCTTGGTTCGGCCCGAGATACCCTCGGCCCCCGAGGGTGAGGCACTGCGCATCGAGGAGGAGCGGAGCGGGGTCACGCCTAATCGAAACTAGCAGACCCCGTACCTGCAATATCTCCACCGAGGAGAGCTACCCCTCGACCGAGCCGAAGCTCGGCGGTTGGCGCGGCGCGCCATGTCGTTCGTCTTGCTGGGAGATGGGAAGGAGCTCTACCACCGCAGCCCCTCGGGCATCCTCCAGCGATGCATTTCCATCGCCGAAGGCTAGGAGCTCCTACAAGAGATACACTCGGGGGCTTGTGGCCATCATGCAGCACCTCGAGCCCTTGTTGGAAACGCCTTCGGACAAGGTTTCTACTGGCCGACGGTGGTGGCCGACGCCACTAGAATTGTCCGCACCTGCGAAGGGTGTCAGTTCTACGCAAGGCAGACCCACCTGCCTGCTCAGGCCCTGCAGACCATACCCATCACCTGGCCGTTTGCTGTGTGGGTTCTGGACCTAGTCGGACCCTTGCAGAAGGCACCTAGGGGCTACACGCACCTGTTGGTCGCCATCGACAAATTCTCCAAGTGGATCGAGGTCCGACCCCTAAACAGCATCAGGTCCGAACAGGCGGTGGCGTTCTTCACCAACATCATCCATCGCTTTGGGGTCCCGAACTCCATCATCACCGACAACGACACCCAGTTCACCGGCAGAAAGTTCCTGGACTTCTGCGAGGATCACCACATCCGGGTAGACTGGGCCGTCGTGGCTCACCCCATGACGAATGGGCAAGTAGAGCGTGCCAACGACATGATTCTACAAGGACTCAAGCCTCAGATCTACAACGACCTCAACAAGTTCGGCAAGCGGTGGATGAAGGAACTCCCCTCAGTGGTCTGGAGTCTTAGGACGACGTCGAGCCGGGCCACGGGGTTCACACCGTTCTTTCTAGTCTATGGGGCCGAGGCCATCTTGCCCACAGACTTAGAATACGGTTCCCCGAGGACGAGGGTCTGCGCCGACCAAAGCAATCAAGCTAATCGAGAAGACTCACTGGACCAGCTAGAAGAGGCTCGGGACATGGCCTTACTACACTCGGCACGGTATCAGCAGTCCCTGCGACGCTACCACGCCCGAGGGGTTCGGTCTCGAGACCTCCAGGTGGGCGACCTGGTGCTTCGGCTGCGACAAGACGCCCGAGGGTGGCACAAGCTCATGCCTCCCTGGGAAGGGTCGTTCGTTATTGCCAAAGTTCTGAAGCCCGGGATGTACAAGCTGGCCAACAGTCAAGGCGAGGTCTACAGCAACGCTTGGAACATCCAACAGCTACGTCGCTTCTACCCTTAAGATGCTTTCAAGTTGTTCGTATGCCTCGTTCCCACGCAAAGTTTAGTCATCAAGGAAGGGTCAGCCTTGCCTCGGCAAAGCCCGATCCTCCCTCAGGGGCTAAAAGGGGGGAACCCCCTCTGCGCCAAAATTTTCCTCGGAAAAAGATCTTTTCTGCCAGAATGCCTTTCGTGCTCTTCAACTACTTCGAAATTGGATCCTGAAAACGACGGAGTACACGTAAGCAGCCAAGGCTGACCGAGCCGAGGGACTCCTACGCCTCCGGGATACGGATACCTCACTCATCACCTTCTGCGATAAGTAACTCGCGCTTGGATAGGTGATTCCACGGACCGAACAAGTCTTCACGCTCGAAAGCTCCTCTGCCGAAACGATTTTTCGGGCCTTCTTGACTGCGTCGGTGACAGAACCCTGTGGACGAGTAAGAGTGCGCGTAAGCGGCAAGGCCGACCGAGCCGAGGGATTCCTACGCCTCCGGGATACAGATACCTCACTCATCACCTTCCGTGAAATGTAACTCTCGCTCGCACAAACAATTCTGTTACCGACAAATAAGTCCAGATACTCGAAACAAGGGGAAAAGAAACGCAGCTTTACAACACGACGATGGTGTGTTTGGGCCTCGGCGGCCGCAGAAAACATACACACACTACAAGATACTCCGATCCTGCAGGCTCGGATCTTGACAGTTGAAGGGAGCAGCAGCACCCTCGGCGTCAACTACGCCTTCGGCGAGGTCCGACCTAGCCTCGGACGGCGACGCGGTCGGAGGATCTCCACTCTGAAGGACGACATCAGCACCACGCCCGGGCCATCGCCGCCAGGGTCTTCTCCACGAATCCGGCTCGAGCAGACGGCTCGGCCGGCCACCCCGAGGCCTCGGCCAGCTGTCCCCCGAAGACATCAGCCCGGCCCGTGGCCTCGGCAAATCAACTCCGGCGTCGGTCCCGCCAGCGGACGACCCGGCCAGGCTCCGACCGACCAAATCTTCTTTTCGAAGCCAACTCTGCCTCTGTTCGAGCTGACACCGCTACCTCCGGCTTCAGCTCATCGAAGAGCGGCCGAGGGGTTCCATTAACTAAGCAAGAGAAGCCTCGGACAGCAAGGTCGACCGAGCCGAGGGACTCCTACGCCTCCGGGATACGGATACCTCACTCGTCACCTTCGCACGAGGCGACTCACGCTTGGTGAAGCGGTTCAGAAAACCAACAGGCGAGTCTTAGTGCTCGAAAATGAGGAAAAAACACGGCTCCGTGCCAAAAATACATACATGTTCAGGCCCCGACAACCACAATTAACAAGACACCGGCACTCAAGTTGCCATTACAAACGGAACCCCGGTTCCACCTCCGCAGGTACGAACAACCCCACACGATTGGGGGCCTACGGAGCAACAAAAGGCCGACGGATGGCTCGCCGTCGCCCGCTCCAGCAGCAGCGACAACGACCCCCGCTCCGGGTGGCCGAACTGCAGCAGCGATGGCCTCAAGGCAAACGTCGCTGCAACCTTGCCCTCGCCCACGCCGACGCTCGAGGGGCGAGGACAAGTACAAAGAGCCGGAGGCCCGGAGCGCGGATGGTGGCGGTGATCCCGTCGGCGACGAGGACTTCTCGAGCCGCCTCCACCTCGGCACCGACGACAGGAGCCGTCAGCCCACCGGCAGATCCCCACTCGGATCCTCCCGGACGAGCGGAGCACCGACCTCCACGCGGAGGTGCCGTACCGGAGCAAAGGCAGGACAGCCCCAGAACACGAACGCCGCCCTAGCAGCGCGCGACGTCTTGGGCGGTCCTCCCGTGCGCGCGGCGCGACAACCGCCCTTGCGGCGGGAGGGGGCACCGGGAGCCAAGCCGGCGAGCCCAACGTGCTGAAGCTGGCGACGCCCGCCATCGACCAGCCCCGCGTTGTCGAAGTCTGCCCCTCTCGCAGGGCCATTGAGCGCCCTCTCCCTTGAATGCCGAAGGAGAGGCTGACCCACGAACCCGCGCGGGAGGTATAGCTCCGGCTCAGCCCAGCCTCCGCCCCAGCAAGGATGATGAACATCCTTGAAGCTGAGGGCGGGACCAAGATCGCAGCCTGGCTTGCTTCTCCCCACCCAGGGGCTGGTGGTCACCGTCTTGGGTGACCACCGGCGAGGGGATGCAGCCGGGCTGCCTGATGAAAATCCTTGAAGCCAAACGATGGCTGAAAGGTACCAACTTCCGCGAAGTTGCGTTCCTCCAACAACAAGGCGGAAGGATTGCGGGTGTTCCCCATCCGGGGGCTCAGAAGGTGGAAAGACATGATGCATAAGGGAGCGCGAAGACATGGTCGTCTTTCAAGGAGGTCACCCTCCTTTTAAAGGCGACTCTCCCTACTTGCGTCCCCAGCCATCGCGAGCTGAGTCTTCTCCAACACGCTCCAAGGTCCTCCCCCTACGGCGCGGGGGATGGGTCCCACGCGTCATGCAGGCTGGCCCAGAGCAGAAGAAGCCAAACCGCCGCGCGCGGTGCATGCAACTGCCCAGCGGTTACGAGCATTCCTCCACTTTCGCCCAGACTGGCGGGTGAAAGGGCGGGCAGCCATGCAGGCGGCATGCAACCGCGCCAAGTGGGCGCACCCCTCCGACTTCCAACGCACCCAGCATGGAGGCCCAGGCCCCCACGTCATGCAACCGGCGCGCCGGTTGCTACGTGCGAGCAACTGCACCGCCACTCGCACCACTACTGCGCCTCCTCGACTGCGGAACTAGTACCGTGACTCGAGGCAACCCTGCGTATGACCCAACAGTGCCAGCCAGGCGCATCGATCACGGGCCAGTCAGCCGCGGGAGAAGGCGCGACGGTCGATGCGGCCAAAAATGGGCCGGCAGTAATGGCGGTGGCAGGCGGGCAGAAGCAGCGGTCACGTCGTCAGCCAAGCTCACGTCACCTCGTGGGACAGCGAGAGAACCCTCTCTCACGGCGTGAAGACGACGCGCCCGTGTTCCGTTCCTCGAACGGCCCGCGCACGCGCAACGGCTGCCCCGCGAACCACTCGCCCCGTCGCATTAACTCCGCGGCGGGACAGGCGGCGCCTCAGGCAGGAGAAGCGAGCGACGCTTCGCCTTCGCCATAATGACCGCGTCAAAAAAGGTATGCCACGTCATTCGATTTCGTATCCTTTTCCTCTTTCTCTCTCTTACAACAGGGACCGGGAAAGGGGGATACCCCGAAAAGGATCCTTCTCCGTGAAGGAAACAGGCCCCGAGCCTCCCTACTGATCAGAGGTTCAAAGGCTGGCCCCTCGGAGGGGTTCAATAGCCGCCTCAGAGCGCTTGGGTTCCGCGCCCACTACTGGTCAGAGGTTCGAAGGTCGGCCCCTCGGAAGGGTTCAACGGCCGCCTCAGGCCACTCGGGCTCCGCGCCCACTACTGATCAGGGGTTCGTAGGCTGGCCCTCGAAGGGTTCACAGCCGCCTCAGACACAGAGCGAGGGATGACCCTAGGTACGTTCGATACATAATCAAGGCTCGGGCTACGCTCCCGAGGTACCCTAGGACATTTCCGAGACCAACGGGAACGATCTTGTAACGGAATCCCATTAGAGGGAGGCATCGAGCCCTCGGACCCCATCGAAAGGGGACCGGGTCTGGCAGATCACCCGCAGGTACTTTTGGAGCGCGCCTCCGGGCCTCTAGCCGACCCCTAACAAATGGGGCACGGGCGTCCACTCGGATTACCCGTCAGCAGCTCGCTGGAAACACCATGTTCGGCGCCCTCCAAGGGCAACATGGCGCTTTCCCCCCTCCTCCTTGCGGAAAGGCGACGCAGGGGCGTATGTAAAAAAGTCGAGTCTGTCCCTGACCGTCCTCTCGCCCTGTGCAGAGGCTCGGGGGCTACTCTCACAAACCCGGCTCCGGCCAAACCGTTGACAGCGTCAACATACTAGCCCGAGAACTTGGGACCCGACCGTGCACCCGGGCTACGGCCAGCTCGCATGAGGGAACAACCAGACCAGCCGAAGTGTTGCGAAACGCACTAAGACCTCGAAGGAGTCAAACCACTCCTCCGAGGCCTCGGGGGCTACACCCGACGGGTGTGCTCGCACGCACCCACCAGAACAAAACGCAATCAAGAAAGGCTGGTCCCCTTGCAAAAAAATGCGACAAAAGCCTCCAAGCGAGTATTAACACTCCCTTCGAGGCTCGGGGGCTACTGTCGGGGACCATAATTAGGGGTACCCTCAAGGCTCCTAAATCTCAGCTGGTAACCCCCATCAGCACAAAGCTGCAAAGGCCTGATGGGTGCGATAAAGTCAAGGATCGGTCCATTCAAGGGACGCGATCGCGCCTCGTCCGAGCCCAGCCTCGGGGAAGGGCAGCCGACCCCGGAGGATCTACGTCTCGCCCGAAGACCCCCTCCAGCAACGGGCACACCTTCGGCTCGCCCGAGGCCCAGTCTTCGCCAAGAAGCAACCTTGGCCAAGTCACCACGCCAACCGACCAAATCGCAGAGGCATTTAATGCAAAGGTGGCCTGACACCTTTATCCTGACGCGCGCCCTCCGGTTGACAGAGCCGAAGTGACCATAGTCACTTCGCCGCTCCACTGACCGGCCTGACAAGAGGACAGTGCCACCTGCGCTGCTCTGACTGCTGTGCCACTCGACAGAGTGAGGCTGACAACAGCCAAGTCCGGCCTCAGGCGCCATAGGAAACTCCGCTTCGCCCGACCCCAGGGCTCAGACTCGGGCTCAGCCCCAGAAGACGACGAACTCCGCTCCGCCCGACCCTAGGGCTCAGACTCGGGCTCAGCCCCGGAAGACGACGAACTCCGCTCCACCCGACCCCAGGGCTCGGACTCGGGCTCAGCCCCGGAAGACGACGAACTCCGCTTTGCCCGACCCCAGGGCTCGGACTCGGGCTCAGCCCCGGAAGACGACGAACTCCGCTTCGCCCGACCCCAGGGCTCGGACTCGGGCTCAGCCCCGGAAGACGACGAACTCCGCTTCGCCCGACCCCAGGGCTCGGACTCGAGCTCAGCCCCGGAAGACGACAAACTCCGCATCGCCCGACCCTAGGGCTCGGACTCGGGCTCAGCCCCGGAAGACGACGAACTCCGCTTCGCCCGACCCCAGGGCTCGGACTCAGCCTTGGCCTCAGCCGACGGTCTCCACTTCGCCCGACCCAGGGGCTCGAACTCGGCCTCGGAAGACAGACTCGACCGCGACCTCGGAGGAGCCTCCACCTCGCCCAACCCAGGGCACGGACCGACCACATCAACAGGAGGCGCCATCATTACCCTACCCCAAGCTGACTCAGGCTACGGGGAACAAGACCGGTGTCCCATCTGGCTCGCTCCGCCAAACAAGTAATGATGGCGCCCCGCACGCTCTATGACGACGGCGGCTCTCAGCCCCCTTACGGAAGCAAGAGGACGTCAGCAAGGACTCGACAACCCCGACAGCTGTCCTTCCGCCAGGCTCCAGCGCTCCTCCGACGGCCACGACACCACACGAATCGGGTGCCAAAACCTCTCCGGCTGCCACGATGGCATGTACTTAGGGCGCTAGCTCTCCTCCGCTAGACACGTTAGCACGCTGCTACACC
The DNA here is from genome assembly GCF_902167145.1 of Zea mays. Lineage (NCBI taxonomy): Eukaryota > Viridiplantae > Streptophyta > Magnoliopsida > Poales > Poaceae > Zea > Zea mays. The sequence goes on along the minus strand of NC_050102.1, from coordinate 22,739,807 downwards.
CCCCATTGTACACCTGGATCCTTTCCTTGCGCCTATAAAAGGAAGGACCAGGGCCCTCTTACAGAGGGTTGGCCGCGCGGGGAAGGACGGGACGGCGCTCGCGTGAGGCCGCTCGCTCCCTCCCGCGTGGACGCTTGTAACCCCCTACTGCAAGCGCACCCGACCTGGGCGCGGGACAAACACGAAGGCCGCGGGATTTCACCTCTCACGCCTGCCTCCCTCCGGCTTCTTCCCCCCTTCGCGCTCCATCTCGCGCTGGCCCATCTGGGCTGGGGCACGCGGCGACAATTTACTCGTCGGTCCAGGGACCCCCGGGTTTCGAAACGCCGACAGTACTAAACAGAGATTTTTTAGTGCAAACATGATACGAGCAAGCAGAATCGAGAATCCATTGGGCATCATCAGCAGCACAACCAGCAAAGGCAATAAGAACATCACCATTATCAGAATTATTTTCGGATGCAACAGAGACAGTACCTCCAGTCTTACCCTTCTCCTTGTTCCTCTTCTCCTTGTTCTGCAGTTTGTAACAGTTCTCAATTACATGGTTCGTCTTCTTGCAGTATTTGCAAAATAATTCATCGGATGGCCCCCTTGACTTGGAGTGACCCCTCTGGTTCTTCCCCTTTCCTTTGCCACCTGAGTTGGACTTTTTCTGATCAGTGCGACCACGGACATACAAAGCTTCTCCACTCGAGCCAGCAGCATCTTCCGAGTTAACCATCTGTCTCATCTTTTCTTTCGCAGTCAAAGCTTCATACACTTCAGCCACGGTTAGAGTATCACGACTGTATAGGATGGTATCTCGAAAATTGCTAAACGATGCAGGGAGGGAACACAGGAGAAGAAGAGCTAGGTCTTCATCATCAAACTTTACCTCCATAGACGTCAGATCGGCCACGATCTCCTTAAACATCGATATGTGCGTCAGAACGGAACCTCCTTCCTGCAACTTGTGGGAGAACAACTTCATTTTGACATGCATCTTGCTGGTCAGATCCTTTGACATACAGATCGACTCCAGCTTCAACCAGAGAGCAGCGACAGTTTTCTCCGCCAGAACCTCCTGCAGAATATTGTTAGACAGATGAAGGTGAATATGTGCGAGCGCCTTACGATCCTTGCGCCTCTCCTCATCAGTCCACGTCCTGGCATCCTTGTTGCCAAATCCATCTAGGGCATCATCCAGGTCGCGATCAGATTGCGAGAGAATTGCCCGCATCTTCACCTGCCACAGCGAGAAACACGTGTCGAGATCCAGCAGCGGAAGATCGTACTTCATTGTCGTCGACATCCATGCGCCGGCAGGAAACCCTAGCACACCGATCACCAAACAACCAAAGCTTTGATACCACTTGTTATAAATGAATGCGACACAAATAGGATCAATCACAGAGAAGACACGGATTTAACGTGGAAAACCCCTCCAAAGTGAAGGGGAAAAAACCACGGGTGCCGGCCGGCAACTTCTCACTATTTTCTGGTGGTTACAGATCGCAGGAGATTTACAATTGAGATAGATATCTCCTGCGGCTTACAAAGATATTTATAGAGGTGAAACCCTAAAATGATTCGTACCACGGGGAGCTCCGCCCCCCGCACCCCCCAGGCGTCCCTGGGCCGCGGGAAGGCTAGTTGGCCTCGCTGCGCTCCGGCCCAAGCCTCCCCGCGACGGGCCTCCGCTTCGCTCGCCAACTTGGCCGCTTCTTCAGAATTTGGATCACAAACTCAAAAAACTCCACCTTGAGACAAATTCCTTGTAGCATCATAATAGCAACCTCCACCTTAAACAAATGCATCATCATCTTGCCGGCGCCAACAACCACTAAGGGCTAATTTATAATACCAACTATAGCTCAAACTTAGCAACAGAAACATGCTTCGCCATCATATCAGCTGGATTATTATCAGTACTGATCTTGCATACCTTCACCAACCCTTTTTCAATGATATCACGAATGAAGTGATAACGAATATCAATATGTTTGGATTTCTCAGTAATCATCTGATCTTTGGTGAGATGAATGGCACTCTGGCTATCACAATAGATGGTAATGCAAGACTTAATTCCACATAGCTCCGGCCCAAGCCTCCCGGCGACGGGCCTCCGCTTCGCTCGCCAACTTGGCCGCCTTCTTCAGAATTTGGATCACAAACTCAACATCAGTGGTTCCATTCACACGAGACATCTCGTGTGTTTGTTCGATGTAGCCGTACTAAGTCGATGCAGGAAGTTGTACGTCGTTGAGTCCCTCGAATGGTCGCCGGGAAGAAGAACAGCAGCACGCGTCGCAGGGATGACAACGAACAATAGGATGTAGACGAAGCAACTAGACGAACAGCGGCGCCAAGATGAAGACGTGGACGAACAGATCACGCGTGCAATCGCGAAGACGCTCCCCAAAAATTGGATCGCCCACACACTCGTACAAGTGTATCTCTGTGGACGGCGATTTCAAAGGTCTGCTCTACTACTCTCTCTGTACTCACAGAAGATGTGTTGTTTGCAATTCACGCAAGATGAGAGACAGGAAGCGTCATTCTTATAGAATCCATGAGGAAACAGAACGGCCAGGAGGCGAGGAAACAGTCGGCTGGAAACGGACGGAGACGATCATTACCAACTTAAAGACTGGAAATTGACGGATAGATTTTATACCAGGCAAAACGTACAACACGTGGAAGATTTGGACCAAAGGTCCAATATACCACGGCCCCGGCCCGACTGTGGTGCGAGCACGCGTGTGGCACACCCTTCATGCTATATCAAATTATCGATAGATGCACCAACAGTCCACCTATTTAAGTTCATTGATTGTTCCATAAACTTCCAATACAGTACTAATCAATTTGTGCACCGTAGCATTGTAGTGGGCCTTTGCATTTAATTCATCATTGAATAAGTATTAAAATGGACCAAACCCAACAAGTCCACTTGTGTACATTTATGTGTTGCAAAATAAATGTGTACTCAAAAGTTGCCAAGAGCCACACCTTGGTTTACGTTGTACCCCCAATATGAGAAAACCAATTGCATTTGCATAGAAAGTCATGTTGCACCACGCAAAGACATGGCATACAATTAACACGTCCATTATCACAACGACATCACACAGATGAATTATGCATCGCTCTCATAACAGACAGGGTGCATATGTGCAGTGAAGAGGTTGTTTGTTATAATGCAAGCAATTTGATGAACTACTACACGAACATAAATCAAACAACAAACTCCTAGCTAACTAAACAGAAGAAAGCATAAAATTGTTTGCATCTTGAAACTCCATGGAGACCTCATCTAATTAATGTTGGACATGTCGGCTTGAATCTTGGTCAGCATCTGTTGTTGCAGCCTTTTGTATTATCCACGTTGAGTAGGACTGCAAGTGGACAGGTGAACTGATAGGAGGCTTGAATCTTAATTTTTCCTTGCATGCATCTCGACTAGTGGTCGCTTCGATGTTGTGTTGTCAAGGCAGGGGAGACTTCGGGGTCTAGATCTCGATCGTGTTTGATCCTATCGCTACAGCTTCAATGGTCCGCACTTGCTGACCAAGAATCCGGTCCATTCACATGGGTTCATCCTTCAGAACTGTCCAATAATGCAAAAGAATGAAGGGGCGCTTCTCCGTATAGCTGCAAACCTAGAAATTGCCAAAGGTGTCCACAACACAAATCAAAAAGACATAATGCATGAACACTTTTGGCACATATATCAGTAACAAATGTAAGAGCACGGAAATAGGATAAAAAAGCGAAGTACCTTATCAACATCGGACAACACAATATGGTTCTCGTGGAGGACATTTGCTATGTATCTCAAAAAAGCGAGCCATGTATTTTTATGGTGTCTTAGAGCATCTCCAAGAGATTAGTCAAATGGTTCAGCAAGCCAAATTTTGGCTACTCAATAACAAAATAACTCTCCAACAGACTAGCCATCCAACTTGCAAGCTATCCGGCTCTTCAAATTGGCTCCCTCTCTAGCCAAATTTGGCTAGCCGCTGACTAGCCAAACTAAATAAAGAGTCTGTTGGAGTGAGATGCTACATATAGAATGTAATCTTTATGAAGAGGCAAATAGAGTGTCATATAGAGAGTTGAAAATGGAGTATCTCTTGAAGATGCTCTTATCTATTCATAAAATTCTTAGAGGTTGTTTGATTTATATGGACTAATTTTTAGTCCATCTATTTTATTTTATTTTAGTCTCTAAATTGTCAAATACATAAACTAATCGTATTTGACAATTTAGAGTTTTTGTTTCTGTATTTGACAATTTATAGAATAAAATGGATAGACTAAAAATTAGTCCCTAGAAAACAAACACCCATTTAATTGACTTTTTGGGCATGTTGTGCCTCGATGATCCTATTGTAGAATCCTTATCGTTTTTTTCTAGTGTTGACAATAGAATCATAGCTTATTGCTAGCCAGCAATGTGACAGTTTCACATCCTCCTCAGCATAGAAATTTGCTAGTCTTGTTCTCGCCATCGGCCTTTTTGCAACTTGGATAGCGAACTGTGGTCCTTCCACAAAATCTCATTGCTAAGATGAAACATTTTGTGGCTGTCCATTATGCTGGTTTGAGGATTGACCAAGGAAACCTCCATACCATGGCAACAAATTAGACCACCTAGAGTCCATCGTGTAGTTGTACATGTTTCTCACAGTTTGTACCAGTGCAAACAACAATAATAAACAAAGTGTCGTGTACCCAAGGCGATGCCATAAACCTCTCTCTAGCCCATTTGCCAAGCAAGTCCGCAAGGCTGGACGAACGATCAAGTCCCCGCCGATCAAGCCTGCGAGGCGGGACGTACTACCAAGTCTACGCCGAGCAAGTCTGCGAACTTGAATGTTATGTCACTTGAGTCCCTGTACTTCCATTAGTGTGCTCTAACGTGGCACGACATCTCATCATTATATTTTTAATGAGTGGTATACATGTTACAAAGGTACTTTATCTTATATATCTTAGCATCATTGACAATCTTTCCACAAATTTTATACTCGTGCATGTGTGTAAGTTTGAATCTAAATCATTCAAGCACACATGTAAGGGAAATTGTCACTACTAAATAAAGTTTTATGGTGCTTATTCATATCATAATAACAAATCTTAAAAGTTGGATAAGTGATATAAAATCCAAATCAAGTTAAAATTTACACTATTGTGAAGTGCTACCTTCGATTATGCTTAGTTTTCATTTATTTGTAGAATTATCATCAATACCAAGAAGGGAGAGATTGAAATGTCCTTGCTTTTAAGTTTAGATACACAAGATTTAGTCCACATGTACACTAAGGTGAGTAACTCTAGCCATGTAGATATGATGTTGGAAGATAAAGATAAAGATGTACCTTTGTAACATATAAACTCGATGTTGAGTGTCATGCCACACTAGAGCAAACTAATGAAAGTCTGGGTGACTTAAGTGACATAGCATTCAAGTTCGAGGACCCAAGTGACACAACATGCCAAGTTGGGGACCTCAAGTGGCTCCGTCCTGGCATGCCACGTCGGCATCCGGACCCGGCTTTGGATAGTTTTGCATGGACTGAAAAAGTTTGAGGACCTGTTTGCCCGATTTTTTGAGTTCAAGGGTGTCACACCCGGGTTTCGGGGCACCAAGACCCGGGCGCGAACATAATCACCAGGTGTGCTGGGACCAAGTCTCACACATATGATGATTCATGGCACAGGATCGAATGTCACATCTTTACTACATAACAGGAGTTCTATACAAAATAAATAAATAATTACATTATAAGGAGACAACGGTCCAGCAACCCAAAGTTGACTGGGAGACGACGGCCTAGACCTCTCACGAACTCGTCACAGCATCCTCCATGCGCCTCATCCTGTGGTACCTGTTCTTGACCTGTAGGGGGGTGTGAGACAGCAAGAGTGAGCTCACATACGTTCATCGCTCAACAAGTTGTGGGGAATAATGTGCATGAACTCGCCAAAGGTGGGAGCTCACGTGAAGTGTAAGGCTTACCAAAGAGGATGGTTAGAGCTTAGCATTGCTTTTAAAGTTGGTCAAAATTTTATTAGCAATTACTAAGTATAAGTAAATACCAACCCAATTAAGTAGTAGAACAGAAGTAACAACATCACCTGCGATGCAATGCATATGACAAATTGAATTTAAGTTCCATAAATTAATCATGTGAGCGTCCGAGCTGCTCATGACCGTGAGCACGGCTAGTATACCAGTTTTACACTCTGCAGAGGTTGCGCATCTTTGCCCACAAGTCATGTTACCCATCTGCCAAGGGATCGCGACTTCCCATACACCTCTACCGAGGAGGCGAGGCAGGGTAACACTACGAGGCCTTTACAAAGTTCCACTAGCTTCAGAAAACCCGCTACAGTTTATAGGAAGCTCCAATGCAGGGTTCTTGCCTGACCGCCATCGCAGCAAAATCAACCAAGGACCTCCCTACACTGACCACTCCCCTACTGCCCTTGCCCCGTTCGGGTAAGGTAGTCCTCCACTAGCTTTCCTAATTAATCAGCCAAGGGCGTCCATAAACCCTTGTGGTAGCACTGTTTCCCGGGTGGTTCTCCATGTTCCAATTAACATAATGATCTTATCATGAACAGTAAATAACAACTGATAATAAAAGTATAATCATGAATAAAATGTATCTCCATACCCATAACCACATAAAGCAATAGCAGGTACTACCCAAAAAGTGTGGTGGTAATCAAGGTATAAAGATAATCAAACTGGGGTAACCTATTGGGTCCCATCAAAATTAACCTATGCAGATCATTATGATTAATCAGAACATGGCTGGGTAAAAAGAAGTGATCAAGGGCACAACTTGCCTAGGACTTGAGATTCCAGGTACCAGGATGATCTTCAGATGACTCGTGTCCTCACTCCTAAACGTAGCAATACAGACATACATGGCATAGGCAAAATTAACATTACACCAAACATATATGCAAAATACATATTAATAATCTACATATTGAAATAAGATCACAGGAATAGGGATTATTAATTTTGGAGTTATAGATTTTTAGTTATGAATTTTCAAAGGTTTATGTGTTTAAAATGGATTAAGTGAGAGATTAAATTTATAATTGTTTTCATGACAAAACAGAGGCTCTAAGTGGTAGAGAATAAAATTACAAAATTTTAGAAAGTGGAATGGATTAATTTGGACTAAAAATGGATTTTCTATGATTTAAACAAGTTCTAGCATTTATTTTTACACTGAAAATCCATTCCAAATTTAATTTCTCTGTTGTTTTAACTATCTGGACTGTGTACCAAAACTGAGAATCGCATGGGGCTCAGCGCAAGATTTACTAGACCCAGTGCACAGCAACTATGGACGGCGGGTTGATTTGTGTTTTTGTCAGGGGCTCATTGGAAAAATGCCAAGGCTGTGTAACTTGGATGCGCCTGGGCCATCCATCCAAGGATCTAGGGCCCAGATTAAACAGCGAACCGGTATGCATTGTCAACCGTCCGATCGACCACCGACGACCAAGATTTAAAATACCCTGATCAGTCACCGAGCCGCACGATCTAGATCTAATGGCGCACACCACATCACCCTACTAATCTAATCTCCACCACACAATCCAAATCGGACGGTGAGCGTACCTTCTTCCCCCCACACAGGCCCGGCGGCGGTGCAGAGGCCCCAAACGGTGGCGCCATTGACGGCCGACAGCCCCACCCGCGCACAGTCGCAAGAACTCCGATCCCGACGATGCTACGCGTAGAGGAGATCAAGGCGAACCTAGAGGAGTACTTCTCACCAGCAATGATGTAGTGGGTATCTCGACCCACGGTGAGGTGCGGTTTTTCCAAAGTGCGTGACGATGGCGAGCAGTCCAACCTTAGCGCAGGAGCCACGGCCACCCTCGCTGCACCACAACGAAGCTCACGGACCCAGCTCCAGGACCCCGACAATGGTAAACTTGCCAAACCCCGATGGCGACCAACTCCACCTCACGATTCGGTTCCTGATTTGCTTTGGGGCTAGATACAGTTTGGAGGAGAGATGGGGCAAACGCGCCCCAATTTATACACCGCCAGTCGGGACACAACTTCCTGGCAAAATCCACGGGATTCACGCGGAGTCCGATCTGGTGGGGGAAAACAGAACCTGCCGGTTCTAGCGCCGTTTGTTGCGGAGCCTACGCCACGCGAGGGAGATGGAGATGACCGGTAGGGCCCACGCATCAGTCGGTCGGCGTGGATTTTGGTTTCTGTTGAGCAGAGCCGACCAACGCGGAAGGTGGAGGATTGGTCTGGCAAACGGGCCCGTGCGCTAGTGGGAGGAAGAATAGGTGCGCGCGGTGGAGGCATTCCTGGGCCGAGGAGAGGGAAAGGGGAAGTGGGCCGCAGTGGAGGAATCGGCCCAGCAGTCGTTTTCCCATTTTTCCTTCCTTTTTCTTTTACTTTCCCTATTCTTTTCTCTTTAAATTTCAAATTTAAATCCCAATTTGAATTTATATGTGTGACTTTCATACCTAGATCAACTGTACAATACCTATATGAACCTCATTGAATTAATTATTATATTTATTTTATATGTACTGTATCTTTCTTATTTTTCTCTATTTTCTAGAATTTCTTTTAGATGTTAAATTCCACTTTGGACTTTTATATATTTCTTTTCACATGATTTTTTTATGTTATGTCACAAAAATGCACACAAAATAAAATCCAGCATGATGCATAAATTAATGGTATATATTCTTTTATTAATTATTTGTTTTTAAAGATGGTGTTCACATGTGATGATGAACATTGATAACACATATAAAGTACTATAATTTCTCTTTTTATACATTTCTCACAAAGTGGGTATTACAAATCCTACCCCCCTTAAAAATAATCTCGTCCTCGAGATTTGTAAGGAAAAAGGATGTATACTCATATTGTTCTCGGAACATATGTGAAAGGGAATTAGGCTTACACCTAGTTCCTAAATAATTTTGGTGGTTGAATTGCCCAACACAAATAATTGGACTAACTAGTTTGCCCAAGTGTGTAGATTATACAGGTGTAAAAGGTTCACACTCAGCCAATAAAAAGACCAAGTTTTGGATTCAATAAAGGAGCAAAGGGGCAACCGAAGGCACCCCTGGTCTGGCGCACCGGACTGTCCGGTGTGCCACCGGACAGTGAACAGTACCTGTCCGGTGCACCAGGGAACTCAGACTCAAACTCGCCACCTTCGGGAAAGTCCAGGGCCGGCGCGCTATAATTCACCGGACTGTCCGGTGTACACCGGACAGTGTCCGGTGCTCCAACGGAACGCGGCCTCAGGAACTCGGCAGCCTCGGGATTTCACGAAGACTGCTCCGCTAAAATTCACCGGACTGTCCGGTGTACACCGGACTGTCCGGTGTGCCAGCGGAGCAACGGTCATCTGCGCGCAACGGTCGACTCTGCAAAGTGTACAGTTGAATTCAGAGTGTCAGAGCAGAAGTCAGAGGGGCACCGGACTGTCCGGTGCTGCACCGGACTGTCCGGTGCCACATGAGGACAAAGCCTCCAACGGTCGACCAGCTCCAATCTCAACGGCTAGGATGACGTGGCTGGCGCACCGGACATGTCCGGTGTGCACCGGACTGTCCGGTGCGCCCATCGCCAGCAGCTTCTCCAACGGCTACAAAATTGGATGGTGGCTATAAATACCACCCCAACCGGCCACTTCAAGGTGTGGGAGTCCAAGCAACATTCCAAGTCATCTAGTTGACATACTCAAGCCCTCCCAACCACCTATATTCATTGATCCATCCTATACACAAGATTTAGTCCACTACAACCAACACAAGTGCCACAAAAGAGAGAGCAAGCATTGAGAGCTACTCAATTGAGTTTAGCCCTAGCGCCTTGTGAGATTCATTGAGAGATAGTGTGTGCTACATCTTTGTGTTCATTTGCGCGTGGAGTTTTTGACTCCCATTCGAACTTCCTCCAAAGTGTTGGAGGCTTGTAAAAGCTAGCAAGAGACACCAAAGATTGTGGTGGTCCTTGTGGGATCGAAAGTAATCCTTGAGAAGAAGAAGAGCTCGCCGATCCTTGTGTGATCGGGAGAGAGGGAAAGGGTTGAAAAAGACCCGTCCTTAAGTGGACTCCTCAACGGGGACTAGGCCTTCGAGGGCCGAACCTCGGTAAAACAAATCACCCGTGTTCATTGTGCTTTTGCTTGTGATTTGTTTGCTTTCCCTTACTCTAAGTTCTCTTGCACTATTCTTTGCTCATATCATTTGGTGTTGCTTCAAGTTAAAATCTCATTTAAGTGAAGCAACACTCCGCAAGAAAAGAACTTGAGTTAGTGCTCTTTTTCATCTAAGCCTTCTTGCTTTGTTATCATAGAATTATTAGTTGTATTGATTTATCACTTCCGCATTATTTGAAAGCTATACTCTTTACTAGCAAGAACTTAGTTTTTATACTCCGCTAATTGTTCATCTTGTTCTAACCACTAATCAAAGGATCTAGTTGGGGGATAAAGTTTTAATTTTCAGGTTTCGCCTATCCACCCCCCCCTCTAGGCGACTTTCAATTGGTATCAGAGCTAGGCACTTCATCTTGAGTCTAACAACTCGAAGTGATGGCTCGTAGAAGATCCCAAAAGAACAAGAAGACCCAGGAGAACCCAACTCGGAAGGAGGTAACTCTTGAGATTTTATTTGATGATTGTTCTAACTATGATTCATGGTCATCTAGTGTGATAAATGCTTTTAGAACCATAGATCCTCGATTAGAACAAATTATAGACAAGAGTATTTTTCCCTCTAATTTCAATGGAAAAATTAATTCCGAGGAGGATCAAAGATGTTATCGCTTAAACTATCTAGCTTTTGACATCTTAACTAATTCTCTTAGCAAAAAAGATTATCATGCCTTCATATCAAACTATGACGAATCCGTCCATGATGCGCATGATATTTGGACTAGAATTAGAAGCAAATTTGATGAGTCCAAACATGATAGTTCATTGTGTGTCTCTACTTCCTTTAGTATTTGTGATGCTAACCCTTGCAAGGAAGAAGAAGAGAATGAACGATGGAGACCAAACGATGAATCCACCTCTCCAAAAGGTTTGTCTTCCCATTTCGATTCCCACATGTGTTGTGTGGCTAATGCAAATGATAGCGGAAGCACAAATGAGGATGAGGAGGAAGAAAGAAGCTTTGTGCATCTCTACGCTCGCCTAAGCCAAGAAGATAAGGCGGTCATGCTCAAACTTCTAGAGAGAGCGAGAGAGCAAAGCGAAGCTCGTCAAAGGCTAGAAGATATTCTCTCCATAAAGATGCAACACTTTGACGAGTTGACTAAAGAACATGAGGAGCTAAAGTGCTCTCATGTTGATTTGGTCCAAAGGTATGAAACTATTTCAATTGAGCAAGATAACACTTCACATTGTATCGCTCAATTTGTAAATAGGAATACCTTGCTCAAGGACCAAGTAGAAAAGCTAAAAGTTGAAAATCTAGCTTTTCAAGATAAATATGATATGCTTCTATGCTCTCATGAAAATCTTAGAGATGATCATATCATATTAAACATTGCTCATGAGGTTGTGATAGAAAATTTAAAATCCCAACAACCTCACTCATGCACATGTATTCAAATTGACACTATATTACCATGTGCTAATGCTTGTTGTTCGTCGACAAGCAAATCGTCTTTTGAGCTAGAACTTGCAGGAACAAATGATGATACATATCAAAAGCTCAAGGAAGAAAATGAGAGGCTAAAAATGAGCTTGACACAACTAAAAGGGAAGTGCATTGATCAACCTTCTCAAGATAACCGTGATCACATGGTGAAGAAGCTTGAGACGGGAACAACCGTGGCATGCACTACATCCCTTGAAGAAAATGTCAAGGATTTGAGGATTGCCAAGAGGAAGAAACAAAAGAAGAAATTCAACACCTCCTCCAAAAGCCTCAACCACGCCTCCACAAAAGGTAACATCCAAGGTAATGATCAAGCCACACTTCACATTAAGAGGTGTAGTGAATGCTTCAAAGAGGGGCACTTGATTAGGTCATGTCCCTACATTAAAAAAGGCTTGATTATTAACAAGGATGATAGATTTTGTTTTAAATGCTCCAAGAAGGGACACTTGCTTAGATCTTGTCCCCATTTGAAACAAAGAGGCATAGGGTTAGAAAAGAAAATTTTTACTAACCATGTAGCAAGCAATAAACAAGGAAAGAAGAAATCTTCAAAATTTGGAAAACGCCTATGCTACACATGCCGAAAGAAGGGACATCAATGCAAAGATTGTCCCATTGGTAAAAATCTCACTCCTAACTTGTCATTTGATTCATATATAACTAGGCAACCCAAGATTGCAACTTGTGCTAGAAAGGTAACAAGTTTACCAAGCGCTAGCACAAAGGACACTTGGGTTCCTAGATCTTTGTTTACTAACCTTAACGGACCCATCAAGCGATGGGTACCAAAATGTGCTTGACAAGATTTGTAGGAGAAGGAGATGATATGATGCCTAGGGGTGCTTGAGAGAGTCCATTCAATTCTTATAAACTCAAGCTATCAATCTTCAATGATCTATATCCGTTATTGACCCAAGGTTATTTTTCAAATTACTATGTCTTAAAATCATATCATCTCGAGGAAGATATTATATGTTGTAGGAAGTGAAGAGATATCATGTGCAAAAATCAAGGCCTACAACATGGAGGAAAGCCAAAGGATGGTAACATTTATATTCTTAAGTGCAATTATCTTAATTTGTCATGTGTCTTGTGTAGTCACATAGAAATAGAAAGCACTTAAGGATGTTTTAAAATTATGTCATCATTCTTTGAAGAAATTCCTCTCATATGGTAGATTGTGTATTTATCAAATTCTATATTATGACAATCTACATGCTTTAAATTATTGCAAGTTCTCATGGCATGTTTCTACATTAATTATTCTATTATTGCCATGTTCTAGATATAGAGAGATACTTCATGTTCTTAAAAGAATAAGGTGTCATGTAAGGAATTCAAATACTTAGGACACTTATAAAAGGAAAATTCTCTCTATAGCTAGAAAAGTGAGACTAATGTTTTTATCTAAGTAATTTAAGTAGTCTCACTTGTAGAGATAAATTTCTCTATGGAAATGCGTAATCCATCATGACAAGGAAAATCAATCCAATAATTTATGTTGTATCTCTTATTGCTTAATTGGATATGATTCTTCTACATTTATCGCTCTCCATGTAATGAATTAGATTTATTCCCTTAAGTCTCAAGAATTTAACCATGCTTGTTTTATGAGTTTAAAACTAGGCATACTTCATGGAATAATCTAGTTCATATTATAAAGTTTCCATGCTTTAGTAATTCACCTTTTCATTCCCTATCAAAATGATTACTAAATGGAAACTAGTGCTTGTGTTGCTAACGTATCTCTTGAGCTTACTTATAAATATGCATAGAAGGGAAAGTACACAAGCCTCATGGGTTGATCTTCACCCAAAAGAAGAAAGGTAAAAGCAAAGGTATGGGAACTCATCTTCTTAATTAAGTTTAGTTCCCATCTCAATGGGTATCTAATCTAAATTATCATATTCTACCCTTGTGAGGAATAGATTCGCTATTGGACCGAAATTAACTAAGTGTGCATTCAAATATCATTTTCTTAATGCTCATGTCCATTAGAATCTATTTAATGCCTTTGCGATATTTATATATATGTTATCATATTGATTTGCTTCCAAGTGATGATTAACTAACTTCAATATGATAAAGTAAAATCTCCAATGATTATTAAAATGCTTAAAAGGTGCTCACTCATTTTTCTCAAATGAAATGCACTAATGTTAAGGATTTTACTTCATGTCTGTGTGACTTATGGATGATAAATTGTTCATATTTATTTTCAAAAAAAAATCATCATTCATCATATACTCCCTTGCGCTATTGACATCTCTCTTGAGTATTTTCAATAAGTTTGGAAGGAAAAAGAGACAACTACAAAGGGAGGACACTCAAATGAAAAAGGAAGAACATCAAGGACAACAACACCTACTTGGACAATAAGGTTTTCACAACAATCAATGGTGTGGTTGTAAGCATTCTAAATCCTTTTTCATTATGAGGTTACCAGGCTTAAGTTATTTGTTGCAAAATTTATGAGCCTTGATCAAAATGTATAATGCTTCCCCCTTTATGTCCTTAAAAATGAATGCATCAAAATCATTTCTTTAAATTACTTGATGCATATCTTTAGGGGGAGTCCATTATTATATTTTGATTATGTTGAGACTATTGCTTTATCTTAGTAATTTCATATAGTCTCTTACATGAGAATAATGTTTCTCATATAGTATGCTACTTCACATCAATCAAACTTGTTAAAGTAATATCGCTTTTATCAAGGTTTGTTGCTTTCATTTCTAAAAGTAGCATGCTTATTGGATTCTCCTATTTTTAAGCTTGATTGAAAATTTAATGCCTTTGTTGTTTTCTTGATCGCATATTGGTTGATCATTGAACAACTTCAATTATCACTTATGCTTCTTAGTGCCTCATGTAATTTGAATTTGATTTCAATTGGTATGCACTAAGGAAAAAGGAGAATTCATGATTCATTTATGCAACTTGTGATCCATTTGATATATGCTAACAATAACTTGAAAAAGATCACTAGTTATAGAACTCTCTCTTGTGCAAAGTATTTCCACATATTGTCATTAAGTATAGGTCTTAAGCAACCAAGACTAAAGACAAAGCACAATGAAGAGAGCGTCTCTATGTGAAGGTACAAAAGGGTAAAACCACTTCCTTTCATTCAAACTTGTACCTAAATCTTCCTTTTTCTATACTCTCTTTACATATCTTGTTTAAAAGGAACAGAAAGCATGTCCATGCATATCCCTGCTTCATATCTAGTTTAACTTCTCAAAAATTCATTCATGCTTTAATGCATCTTTGTTGAAACTAGATGAAGTGATTTAATTGTCAAAGAGCTTAAAGCTTAACCTTGTAACGAGGATAGGCTGCCTTTGTTCCAAAGGTGGATGGTCCTTAAGCCTCTTTGAAATCCTTAAGGGAAAATGCTTGAAATGTTTACAACATGTTTTCATAAGTGCATAAACTGTCATGAGCATCACACTTATAATATGACACAATGCACTTCACATTCTGTATGATATAGATATGTTCTCATCAACCTAATTATGTGCAATTGGCATTTAAGGCCATAATATGTGTTCCTCTCCATGCACATACTTAGGGGGAGCAATCTATGTTATATAGAATTATGATCATGCTTAATTTGACATATCTCTTGATCATATCTCTTTCATTTTGGTACAAATGCATATATCCTATTATTCCCGTACCATGACTACGACTAATATGTTTCCAAGTATATTACTATACTAAGTCGTAGATTGAAAGGGAAATGGAGTCTTCGGCGAAAACAAAGGCTTCCACTCCGTAAATCATACTTCGCCATCACTCCAAGCAACTCTCTATTCTTTGGGGGAGAAATGAGCATCAAAGAAAAGGACTTCGTCTTTGGAGAGAGTAAGAGCCCAAAGCTAAAAGACTGGACTTCGCCTTTGGTATAATCTTAACTCATTTATTTATGCCCAAAGGGGAAGATAGCACTTCGAGGGCTCTAATGATTCCGTTTTTGGCGATTCATGCCAAAAAGGGGGAGAAATGAGCCCAAAGCAAAAGGACCGCACCACCACCACCAAATTCAAAAACTTAGTGCTTTCCAAAAGTATTTATCATTTGGTATCCTATTGTGTTCAAAAAGGGGGAGAAAGTAGTATTTCAAAAATGGTATATCAAAACCCTCTTGAACACTAAGAGGTGGATCTCTTTTAGGGGGAGTTTTGTTAAGTCAAAAGAAAAGCATTTGAAACAGGGGGAGAAAATTTCAAATCTTGAAAATGCTTTACAAACTCTTATTCATTTACCTTTGACTATTTGCAAAAACAAAACTTGTGGTGCAAACGTGGTCCAAAATGTTACATAAGAAAAAAACATTCCATGCATATCTTGTAAGTAGTTATATTGGCTCAATTCCAAGCAACCTTTACACTTACGTTATGCAAACTAGTTCAATTATGCACATCTCTGTTTGCTTTGGTTTGTGTTGGCATCAATCACCAAAAAGGGGGAGATTGAAAGGGAATTAGGCTTACACCTAGTTCCTAAATAATTTTGGTGGTTGAATTGCCCAACACAAATAATTGGACTAACTAGTTTGCCCAAGTGTGTAGATTATACAGGTGTAAAAGGTTCACACTCAGCCAATAAAAAGACCAAGTTTTGGATTCAATAAAGGAGCAAAGGGGCAACCGAAGGCACCCCTGGTCTGGCGCACCGGACTGTCCGGTGTGCCACCGGACAGTGAACAGTACCTGTCCGGTGCACCAGGGAACTCAGACTCAAACTCGCCACCTTCGGGAAAGTCCAGGGCCGGCGCGCTATAATTCACCGGACTGTCCGGTGTACACCGGACAGTGTCCGGTGCTCCAACGGAACGCGGCCTCAGGAACTCGGCAGCCTCGGGATTTCACGAAGACTGCTCCGCTAAAATTCACCGGACTGTCCGGTGTACACCGGACTGTCCGGTGTGCCAGCGGAGCAACGGTCATCTGCGCGCAACGGTCGACTCTGCAAAGTGTACAGTTGAATTCAGAGTGTCAGAGCAGAAGTCAGAGGGGCACCGGACTGTCCGGTGCTGCACCGGACTGTCCGGTGCCACATGAGGACAAAGCCTCCAACGGTCGACCAGCTCCAATCTCAACGGCTAGGATGACGTGGCTGGTGCACCGGACATGTCCGGTGTGCACCGGACTGTCCGGTGCGCCCATCGCCAGCAGCTTCTCCAACGGCTACAAAATTGGATGGTGGCTATAAATACCACCCCAACCGGCCACTTCAAGGTGTGGGAGTCCAAGCAACATTCCAAGTCATCTAGTTGACATACTCAAGCCCTCCCAACCACCTATATTCATTGATCCATCCTATACACAAGATTTAGTCCACTACAACCAACACAAGTGCCACAAAAGAGAGAGCAAGCATTGAGAGCTACTCAATTGAGTTTAGCCCTAGCGCCTTGTGAGATTCATTGAGAGATAGTGTGTGCTACATCTTTGTGTTCATTTGCGCGTGGAGTTTTTGACTCCCATTCGAACTTCCTCCAAAGTGTTGGAGGCTTGTAAAAGCTAGCAAGAGACACCAAAGATTGTGGTGGTCCTTGTGGGATCGAAAGTAATCCTTGAGAAGAAGAAGAGCTCGCCGATCCTTGTGTGATCGGGAGAGAGGGAAAGGGTTGAAAAAGACCCGTCCTTAAGTGGACTCCTCAACGGGGACTAGGCCTTCGAGGGCCGAACCTCGGTAAAACAAATCACCCGTGTTCATTGTGCTTTTGCTTGTGATTTGTTTGCTTTCCCTTACTCTAAGTTCTCTTGCACTATTCTTTGCTCATATCATTTGGTGTTGCTTCAAGTTAAAATCTCATTTAAGTGAAGCAACACTCCGCAAGAAAAGAACTTGAGTTAGTGCTCTTTTTCATCTAAGCCTTCTTGCTTTGTTATCATAGAATTATTAGTTGTATTGATTTATCACTTCCGCATTATTTGAAAGCTATACTCTTTACTAGCAAGAACTTAGTTTTTATACTCCGCTAATTGTTCATCTTGTTCTAACCACTAATCAAAGGATCTAGTTGGGGGATAAAGTTTTAATTTTCAGGTTTCGCCTATCCACCCCCCCCCCCTCTAGGCGACTTTCAATATGCACAAACAAAGAAATCTCGGCATGATGCATAACGCATTAGCAAAACATAGGGTCAATAGACCTTATTATTATTATTATTACTAAAATAGTAAAATACTACTACTAGCTAGATTAATATGTAGGCCTTTACAAATAGTAAAATATATCTATATTTATGCTTCTTTCTATATATATGCTCTACTCTTGTTGTTCGTTGACTTCTTCACCGACTACTTCATCTTCAACTAGCTCTTCTTCTTGAATTTCATGTTCACCTGGTTCAGCTTCTACTTCTGCATGATGGGCTTGTCCCCGGTTGACAGATAGGGGCTGACTCTTTCCTGCCGAAGCCTGGCCTTGTTTCATTGGAGTTGGTGTAGTGTAGGCAGCCCTGTTGGGACAGTAGTTGGCGTAGTGTCCCGGTTGTCCACACTTGAAGCATGCCCTATTGGTGGATGTGTTAGGAGCAGCAGGTCCTGCTGGGGTGCTTGCTTGCGGAGGAGCAGTTGGTGCCCGTTGAGTTTGTTGCCCGGAACTGCCACTAGCTGGTGTACTTGGAGTGGTAGTATAACGAGGACGGGAACTACTTCCAGCTTGCCCTTGGTTATCAGCCCTTCTTTTCTCTCCAAATATACTCCTCTTGTTTTCTACAGCAATAGCTTTGTCAAGTAGCCTTTGGAAGGATGGGAATGTGTGTGATACCAGTTGATATTGCAAGGGTCCAATCAAACCGTCCAGAAAAAGCTCCTGCTTTTGCTCATCATCCTCAACATCCCTAGGAGCATATCGAGATAACTGGATGAATTTGTCCCTATATTCACTCACGGACATACTTCCTTGCTTAAGGGATAGAAACTCCTTTCTCTTAATCTTCATGAGCCCAGCAGGAATGTGGTAATTCCTGAATTGAGTGGAAAATTCTGCCTAGGTAATTGTGTCGACAGCAGCATGAGCAGCGCAGTACGCATCCCACCAATCCGCAGCGGGACCAGCAAGACGACCTGATGCGTAGAGTACTTTCTCTCTGTCCGAGCACTGAGCTATGTTGAGCATCTTTTCTACAGACTTTAGCCAGTCATCCGCTTGCAGCGGATCCGCGGAGTTGGAGAAGGTTGGTGGTTTGTGGCTCATGAATTCCCGGTGCTTGTCCCAGGGTGGAACTGGTGGTGGTGGGGGAGGCAATGGTACTTGTTGCTGTTGCGCCCTTCTCTCTTGATGTATCTCCTCCCGCTCTTGGCGCATCTCCCGACGTACATCCTCTCTTTCCTGGCGCATTTCCTGGCGTTCTTGCTGCATCTGAGTGCGCATATCTGCCATAGTGTCCGCCATTTGCTGCATCATCCTCATCTAAGCTGCAATCAGTGGGTCAACTCCGCCTGGTGGAGGATTAGGAGGATTCATCTCTGCTGGTTGTGGCTGGGGTTGTCTATATATCCGCCGAGTGTGTCGATTAGGAGGTAAATCAATTCCACCACCCCGCCTGGTATTGACCATCTGAGTTAGATACATATGGTAAGATAGTTTTGCAAGGGAATCATTTGGTAGGCGGAATGAATGAGCTAGTAGTTGGTTATGTACTGAAGATTCTTTGGTAGGGCTTGACCAGATATTTTATGTTAAGACTAGGGTAACTAGTTGTATGAAGTGAATGTCCAAAGGTAAGATAGAATCTGTTAAGATGAGATAGATACGAAATACTAGATATATATTTCTTTAGGGGGATAATCTAGATTGTCTAGTTATCTTATCAACATTTTTTTACTATATGTATATATAGATGTAATTGTGGACATTACTCCACAACCCATCACACTCAATCAAAGATTCAAATCAGACAAGTATCATAAGAACAAACATTCAAGTGCATAGATAACTATAAAAATAGTTTTGTTTTTTTTTCCTAAGATTAGGTCTCCTATTCCTAAAGGTCGCTTTAGGTACCAGATTTCAAAGTGTGAAATCCACATTTGTCTTTAGAATGAAAAGGTAAGAATAATCAGAGTAAAGCGGAAATAGATGAGAAAAGATTAAGATAAGTTTAGAAAAGAATCAGAGTAGCAAAGGTAAGTAGATAATGGTTGTCCAGTTCTATCTAGGTTTCGTCCTACAGTCAACATTCCTCTGATACCACTTCTGTCACACCCGGGTTTCGGGGCACCAAGACCCGGGCGCGAACATAATCACCAGGTGTGCTGGGACCAAGTCTCACACATATGATGATTCATGGCACAGGATCGAATGTCACATCTTTACTACATAACAGGAGTTGTATACAAAATAAATAAATAATTACATTATAAGGAGACAACGGTCCAGCAACCCAAAGTTGACTGGGAGACGACGGCCTAGACCTCTCACGAACTCGTCACAGCATCCTCCATGTGCCTCATCCTGTGGTACCTGTTCTTGACCTGTAGGGGGGTGTGAGACAGGAAGGGTGAGCTCACATACGTTCATCGCTCAACAAGTTGTGGGGAATAATGTGCATGAACTCGCCAAAGGTGGGAGCTCACGTGAAGTGTAAGGCTTACCAAAGAGGATGGTTAGAGCTTAGCATTGCTTTTAAAGTTGGTCAAAATTTTATTAGCAATTACTAAGTATAAGTAAATACCAACCCAATTAAGTAGTAGAACAGAAGTAACAACATCACCTGCGATGCAATGCATATGACAAATTGAATTTAAGTTCCATAAATTAATCATGTGAGTGTCCGAGCTGCTCATGACCGTGAGCACGGCTAGTATACCAGTTTTACACTCTTCAGAGGTTGCGCATCTTTACCCACAAGTCATGTTACCCATCTGCCAAGGGATCGCGACTTCCCATACACCTCTACCGAGGAGGCGAGGCAGGGTAACACTACGAGGCCTTTACAAAGTTCCACTAGCTTCAGAAAACCCGCTACAGTTTATAGGAAGCTCCAATGCAGGGTTCTTGCCTGACCGCCATCGCAGCAAAATCAACCAAGGACCTCCCTACACTGACCACTCCCCTACTGCTCTTGCCCCTTTCGGGTAAGGTAGTCCTCCACTAGCTTTCCTAATTAATCAGCCAAGGGCGTCCATAAACCCTTGTGGTAGCACTGTTTTCCCGGGTGGTTCTCCATGTTCCAATTAACATAATGATCTTATCATGAACAGTAAATAACAACTGATAATAAAAGTATAATCATGAATAAAATGTATCTCCATACCCATAACCACATAAAGCAATAGCAGGTACTACCCAAAAAGTGTGGTGGTAATCAAGGTATAAAGATAATCAAACTGGGGTAACCTATTGGGTCCCATCAAAATTAACCTATGCAGATCATTATGATTAATCAGAACATGGCTGGGTAAAAAGAAGTGATCAAGGGCACAACTTGCCTGGGACTTGAGATTCCAGGTACCAGGATGATCTTCAGATGACTCGTGTCCTCACTCCTAAACGTAGCAATACAGACATACATGGCATAGGCAAAATTAACATTACACCAAACATATATGCAAAATACATATTAATAATCTACATATTGAAATAAGATCACAGGAATAGGGATTATTAATTTTGGAGTTATAGATTTTTAGTTATGAATTTTCAAAGGTTTATGTGTTTAAAATGGATTAAGTGAGAGATTAAATTTATAATTGTTTTCATGACAAAACAGAGGCTCTAAGTGGTAGAGAATAAAATTACAAAATTTTAGAAAGTGGAATGGATTAATTTGGACTAAAAATGGATTTTCTATGATTTAAACAAGTTCTAGCATTTATTTTTACACTGAAAATCCATTCCAAATTTAATTTCTCTGTTGTTTTAACTATCTGGACTGTGTACCAAAACTGAGAATCGCATGGGGCTCAGCGCAAGATTTACTAGACCCAGTGCACAACAACTATGGACGGCGGGTTGATTTGTGTTTTTGTCAGGGGCTCATTGGAAAAATGCCAAGGCTGTGTAACTTGGATGCGCTTGGGCCATCCATCCAAGGATCTAGGGCCCAGATTAAACAGCGAACCAGTATGCATTGTCAACCGTCCGATCGACCACTGACGACCAAGATTTAAAATAGCCTGATCAGCCACCGAGCCGCACGATCTAGATCTAATGGCGCACACCACATCACCCTACTAATCTAATCTCCACCACACAATCCAAATCGGACGGTGAGCGTACCTTCTTCCCCCCACACAGGCCCGGCGGCGGTGCAGAGGCCCCAAACGGTGGCGCCATTGACGGCCGACAGCCCCACCCGCGCACAGTCGCAAGAACTCCGATCCCGACGATGCTACGCGTAGAGGAGATCAAGGCGAACCTAGAGGAGTACTTCTCACCAGCAATGATGTAGTGGGGATCTCGACCCACGGTGAGGTGCGGTTTTTCCAAAGTGCGTGACGACGGCGAGCAGTCCAACCTTAGCGCAGGAGCCACGGCCACCCTCGCTGCACCACAACGAAGCTCACGGACCCAGCTCCAGGACCCCGACAATGGTAAACTTGCCAAACCCCGATGGCGACCAACTCCACCTCACGATTCGGTTCCTGATTTGCTTTGGGGCTAGATACAGTTTGGAGGAGAGATGGGGCAAACGCACCCCAATTTATACACCGCCAGTCGGGACACAACTTCCTGGCAAAATCCACGGGATTCACGCGGAGTCCGATCTGGTGGGGGAAAACAGAACCCGCCGGTTCTAGCGCCGTTTGTTGCGGAGCCTACGCCACGCGAGGGAGATGGAGATGACCGGTAGGGCCCACGCATCAGTCGGTCGGCGTGGATTTTGGTTTCTGTTGAGCAGAGCCGACCAACGCGGAAGGTGGAGGATTGGTCTGGCAAACGGGCCCGTGCGCTAGTGGGAGGAAGAATAGGTGCGCGCGGTGGAGGCATTCCTGGGCCGAGGAGAGGGAAAGGGGAAGTGGGCCGCAGTGGAGGAATCGGCCCAGCAGTCATTTTCCCATTTTTCCTTCCTTTTTCTTTTACTTTCCCTATTCTTTTCTCTTTAAATTTCAAATTTAAATCCCAATTTGAATTTATATGTGTGACTTTCATACCTAGATCAACTGTACAATACCTATATGAACCTCATTGAATTAATTATTATATTTATTTTATATGTACTGTATCTTTCTTATTTTTCTCTATTTTCTAGAATTTCTTTTAGATGTTAAATTCCACTTTGGACTTTTATATATTTCTTTTCACATGATTTTTTTTATGTTATGTCACAAAAATGCACACAAAATAAAATCCAGCATGATGCATAAATTAATGGTATATATTCTTTTATTAATTATTTGTTTTTAAAGATGGTGTTCACATGTGATGATGAACATTGATAACACATATAAAGTACTATAATTTCTCTTTTTATACATTTCTCACAAAGTGGGTATTACAAAGGGATAAGTGACATAATGTACCAAGTTCATGGACTGCTAGTGTACTTTACTCATAATAAAAACATAAAGAGACATCCTTAGCACACGAAATATATGGTAGTGGGCGAGTGGACCCATTTATATGAGACCCTGGAGACATTCTTGGGGCCTATTCGGATCCTAGGAGCTAAGGTTGTCTTCGGTGGATCGTATAAAATATGGGACGTGACACTGTATATGACAGTATTTGATATTTTTGCAGAGTGGAGATTGAAATAAAGGATGAGATAAGGATAAGATAGAGGAGCTGTCAACACTACCGGAATTTAGCTCTTTGCCGAGTGTCATATTCTTTGCCGAGTATTTTATTTCGGGCACTCGGCAAAGAGCACTTTGCCGAGTGCCACGCAAAAAACCCTCGGTAAAAGAAAACACTCGGCGAAGAAGCTCTTTGCCGAGTGTTTAATTTTTGACACTCGGCAAAAAGTTTCTTTGCCGAGTGTCTTTTTTTGACACTCGGCAAAGGGCTCTTTGCCGAGTGTCACAAATACAACACTCGGCAAAGAGCTCTTTGCCGAGTGTTTTTTCTCCAACACTAGGCAAAGACAATTTAAAAATCACATTTTAAAGTAGTAAATTAATTCAAATGAAAAAGTTTTCAACTACAAATTTGTATAACTCATCATGATGTACAATTTATATATTGAACATTTCTTCATATGACAAAATAAAAATAAATTTGTTCATAAAACCTATATCTCTCTCGTAGTTTATGAAACTACGAGAGAGACGTATAGAATTTGTGCATATTGTTAGAACCATCATCTGAGATAAAGAAATTATAAAACAACCAAAATAAACTTTATAGATCTTGAGAAGTTATAAAAGTTTATAGTTGACAACTTTTTCATTTGAAGTCATATTGTCAACGAAATCTACGTCTGAATTTAAAAAATTTAAAATTTGAATTTTGAAAACGACTTCGAAAGGAAAAACCACCAACATGAAAGTTGTAGGTATTGAAGAGTTATGAAACTTTGTAGTTGACAATGTTTTAGTTTGAAATCATCTTGTTATGCAAAACTATGTTTGAATTTTGAAATTTGAAATTTTCAAACTGTCTCGGATGGAAAAACCACCAAAATAAAAGTTGTAGGTCTTGAAATGTAATGAAACTTTGTAGTTGACAATTTTTTGATTTGAAATCATCTTATCATTGAAAATTTCGTGTGAAGTTTTTAAATTTAAAATTCAAATTTTATAAACGATCTCGGATGTAGAAACTATTAAAATAAAACTTTTAGATCTCAAAAAGTTATGCAACTTTATAGTTGGTCACATTTTCAAATGAACTCATTTAGTGCCTTAAATAATCAAATTACTCTTGATTTGTTATAGTACATGGGGAATGGAAACGTAATATAAACATAATTGGTGTAGTAGTGTAGTGGTATAGGAGGGTATGCGCGAGAGAGAGGTTGCGAGTTCGAATCTCACCATTTACAAAACATATAAGTTTGATTCAAAATAATAGTGAAAAATGATAGGGCAACGGGTAAGGTAATAGGGGTAGGGTTGGAGAATTGTTCCTAGAATTTAAAAAATGTTTTGCTGTCTTTTTTTAATTTTTTCGATTCTTAATTTGCCGAGTGTTATTCTTTGCCGAGTGCTTTTTGACACTCGGTAAAGTCTTTGCCGAGTGTCCGAAAAAAAGCACTCGGCAAAGAACCCTTTGCCGATGAAATCTTTACCGAGTGTTCTTTGCCGAGTGTTACACTCGGCAAAGCCTTTGCCGAGTGTAAAATAGCCTTTGCCGAGTGTTGGGGGCCTTCGGCTTCCGAAGGTCCTCAAAAACAGGATTTAACAGTATTTCTGGAGTATAATGTGTGAACAGGTATCTTCGGACACAAGTCGGCATCACAGTAGACCAGAATAATACGAAGGTTGATACAGCGCCGAAGGTGTGAGCAGGAAAGCTTCGGCGTGGCAACAAAAAGCGAAAGCGACTTAAAGATGAAAAGGCTATTTAGACCTCGATAGATTACTATAGAATCATTATCAAGTGTAAAGGGCATGAATGTAATTTTGTATGGGTTGTGCCCCGTGCCTATAAATAGGTGAACAGTACCCCCGTACTGTTCACACTGACTTGGCATTCACTTTTGCGTCACGCTTGTACTTTCATTTCCTTCAAGTTGAAGGTACATCTGTAATCCAATGTTATTTCTGTTTATATATAATAATAATATACAATTATCTATGTTATCCTTTATATTCCTTACAATCCATTCTTCGTCGCTATATAATGTATTTATGAAGGTACGCCCTTCATAACCTTCGTCCGAAAACCATTATATCCTAAGGGGAATAATGCTTCGTAGGACGAAGGATTTAACCGATTAACATTTTCTATGTTGCCTTGTTCTTATAGCATTTGAGAACAAGTCCCCAACATTGGCGCCCACCTCCGGTGAACTCACTTCCACTCTTTGAGTTTTTTGAACACCTTCGGCGATCATAAACCTTCGTTATGGCGCCGAAGAAAGCTTCAGCGACTGGGGCTGCAGCTCTGCAACCGCTGGACCATAATCAGGAAACAGTCTCCCTTCGGGAGGCCCGAAGCCAGAAAAGAAAGGCTGTTAGCCCGACACCACCAGAGGACGAGATAGATCAAGAAATCAGAGATATGGAGATGCTTCATCAACAAGTGCAGAGGAAGAAAGAAAAGATGGCCAGGCTAGCTGAACTGCAGAGGCAGATAGACGAAGCCTCTGAAGAAGTTCGTCATCTTGCCCAGGATGAGCAACACCGAAGGCCTCACCACCAAGACCTTCATCAGGAGGGTTTTCCCAACGAAGATGACTGGTATGACAATTTCCATCACGGGAATTTTGTTTTTGATGATGCCTCTCCTCTGTCCGCTGAGCTGCAGGCTACACCTTGGCCTCCATCCTACAAGCCGCCTCAGCTTCCCGTATTCGATGGCCATTCAGACCCGAAGCAGTTTTTGATGAGCTACGAAGCAACAGTATCTTCGTATGGTGGCAATGCTGCAGTCATGGCCAAATCTTTTGTTATGGCTGTCAGGAGTGTTGCTCAAACCTGGTATTCCTCCCTTCGACCAGGAACGATCACTTCATGGCAGAAGCTGAAGGACTTGTTGTTAACTAGCTTCCAAGGGTTTCAGACGAAGCCGGTTACTGCTCAAGCTCTGTTCCAGTGCACCCAAGATCACGAAGAATACCTTCAGGCGTATGTCTGGAGGTTCTTGCGTTTGAGGGCACAGGCACCAAGGGTACCCAATGAAATTGTCATTGAGGCCATGATCAAGGGGCTTCGTCCAGGACCGTCAGCTCAGTACTTCGCTAGGAAGCCTCCTCAAACTTTGGAGAAGCTGCTCCAGAAGATGGACGAGTACATTCGGGCCGATAATGATTTTCGCCAAAGAAGGGAGGAGGCTTTCAGGTTTTCTGAAATGACCAGGGGCTTCGGAGGAAGGTTCTATCCGAGGCACGTTAGATCAATTCATAACTCTACCCAAAATGATGATCGAGGGAGCCAACAGCAAAGGCCACAGTATTCCTCACAGGCTTCGGGGCAACAGCAAGGCTCCTTCCGACCACCAGCTCCAAGAGGCAGAGGCGCCAGGGGCTTCGGCGGAAGATTTGGAGATCAACCAAGAAGAATCTTTTGCTTGTTTTGCGGTGAGAACAAAGGCCATACCACCAGGATGTGCCATGTTACAATCCAGAAGCAAAAGGAAATAGCCGAAGCCGCAGCACAACAAGCTCAGCCGAAGCAGGTCATGCATACAGCTTCGTATCATTCGCCCTACATCCCAGAATATGTGGGCAACCACCCTGCAGTTTCTGTTGCTTCGGCGAGTCAACCTCAAGCTTCCTGGCAACAGCCTCCGCCTCCACCTCCGCTGCAACAAGGCCAGCAGCCAGAAGGGAGCCAGTATGCTCCACACCAAAGGGACTTCAGAGAGCAGTCCGAAGCTCGTACAGTTAACAGCACTGTGCCAGAGTCAAAGCACATCTATTGACAAATATCCTACCTTAATAGCAATCTTTTTCATTCAGTTTTATTTTCTGTAATAAAGGACATTGTTTAGGTTTCATGTAAATAGTTTCGTTGATTCCCACAAGGAAAATATATTTTCTTCACAGGCTTAAATTGTTGAAGTTTAAAGACTTGTGATAACAAAGAGGATCTTCGAACTATCGAAAATTCTTCGAAGCAACAAAAAGTCGTTCTAAGGAACGCAGAGTAAGTTTGCCGAAGTCACAAAAAAGTCGTTCCAAAGGGAGCGCAGTGTAAGTTTTCTGCTCCAAAGTCGTTCCAAAGGGAATGCAGAGCATACAGCGAAAAGTCAACGCTGATACCGCCTAAGTAAAAGGCGAAGCGCGAAAAGTCAACGCGAATACCGCTGAAAGTAAAAGGCGAAGAAGCTCCTAAGGGAGGCTTACAGCGAAAAATAAACGCTGATTCCGCTGAAGTAAAAGGCGAAGAAGCTCCTAAGGGAGGCTTATAGTAAAAAGACAATGCTGATTCAAAAAATTATGTGTTTTGTCGCAGGAATGTGTGCATCTTCGGAATAAACACCATCTTGCACAGCATAACATCATCGCGTCATTTCACATAGCATAAGCATCATACATCATGTTGCATATGGCACAAGAAGGGGACATGACATCGATCTTCGGAAGAATGTTTTGAAAGGGGAAAATCATGCTAAGTAGCTTCGGAGAACATTTTCACGAAGCTTGGATATTATTCATCAGAGCACCACGAATATTGTTGTGACAAATGGAAATTATTCTTCACGAAGCATGAAAAGAAGGGAAGGTGTTTTTTCGTCAAAGACTCAAAAACGGTACGTATGTAAAATTTCATGCATCGTAAAGAATTAAATGATAAAAGCAGGTATATTACAATCAGGGCTACAAGTTGTCACACATATTACATTTCAGAAGTTTAATTTACAATAGTATTTAATCTTCTCTCATAATAACTTCTGCAGCCTCATTCAGGAGCCGATTGACGACTTCGTCCATAATGGCTTCAGCCATCTTTTTAATTTCGTCGTCTCCTTTCGGCTGAGGGCCCGGAGACGCTTTGGCAGGATCTGAAGTAGAACAGGATACGGCTACATTGCTATTACAAATGGCAAACGAAGCTTAAAACCAAAAATTACAACACAATAAAAACTATTAGTTAATACCTAATTGCCCTTCGGGCTCTGCGCTCTTCTCAGCAGTCTCAGCTACTTCTCTAGCGTCGTGGATGCCCTTTTCACTTTTTCGAATGATTTCTCGGGCCATCTCTCGGCCACCATTATCCCAGATATCGGTGAAAAATTTTCCACCAGCCATGCTAGCTTCGGCCGAAGGATCCCTTGCATCTTCGAAGGGTAGAGCATCTTCGGATTGCGCTAGAATCTTTACGTGTTCGCAGCCCTTTTTCTCTAAAATTGTGGCAATCCCTCTGGCACCCGAGAAAGCACATATATCTCCACGGCTATTTAAAATTTCCTTGAAGGCCTCAGCTTCGTGGTCGATCCATTCGATGGAACCCTCGGGATTGCCTCTTGTAAAGTTCTCTTCGCTTGAGAATGCGCCGACTTTGGCGAAGCTAGCTTTTAACTTCTTAACACACTCTATAGATTTGTTATAGCATCTCTTCTTGGACGAACGAAGCTCTTCAACAGTTCCTTCTAAGTGATCTGCCCATTGGTCGCTGAGTTCTCGCTTTGTTTCCTCAAGTATGCGTTCTTCCTTGGCTCTGGCCAGTTGTTTCCGAAGATCTTCAATTTCGCGCTTCTGAGCTTCAGCTTGACCTTTAAAAGCAGCTTCGTCTTCCTTTATTTTATTTATCAATGAGTGTAATATTTTATCTTTTTCGAGACCTTCGTTCCTCAGTTCGATTACTTCGGAACGAAGGTTGCTCAGGGCTATAGCACACCCTTCGTCTTCAGCATCCTTCTGTGCCCTGAGGGCATTGCTAAGTATCAGGCCCTGCAAAGAGAAATATGTGTGTGTCAATAGATTTAAACAAACGAAAAATTTTGGTCTTAACAAAAATACAAGGATCTCATTTGTCGTACCTTTAAGCTATTATAGGCCAGGCTGTCGGCCAGATCGTTCTTCGACAGCACCAAGAGCCCGTCTTCTAAAGTTGGGAATCCGAAGCTCTTGCTCATCTCCCGACAGACAGAAATCTCCTTGCTGTCAGGGAGACAATACAAAAAGTCTTCTTCTCCACTGCCATTGAATATTAACGCCCCTTTGGATACTTCAGTTTTTGGGCGTAGCGCTGGGCCTCTTGCTCTTCTTTTTCTGATAGTTTTTTCCCCGAAGCATGACGAATAATATAATCACGAACTTTGGAGGATGCTTCGGGGGCAATGACGCTGATTTCTTCAGCAAAAGTTGGCTTTGTTATTTTTTCTTCCTCAGTTTCCAAGGATTTTATTTTCGCGGGCTCTGAGGACCCAGCTTCGGCTTCAGTTTCTTGCTCTGGAGCTTTAGTATCAGAAATTTCAGTTGTTGTTTCAGGAATGGCAGCAGCCTTCTTCGGAGGTGTGCTTGAAGATTTGATTGTTTCCAGTACATCTAGCACATTAGCCATTCTCTTTCTTTTCGGAGTCACTGCTGGCACTTTTTGATTTTTTACTGTCTCAACATTTGCTGCAGGACTCGCAACTTCAGATGTTTTTTCTACAGTTGGTTTTTTCACTTTTTCCATTTTTTCTGTGGATAGCGCTTCGGCCATTTCTTCGGTTTTTGGTAGCAAAATCTTCGGTTCTTCCAATTCTATCCTCGTTGGCGCTTCGGCCATTTCTGCAACTTCTGGCAGCAAGGTTGGTTTGGTTGGCTTTTTAGCCTCGGTGGCCGAAGAAGTTTCTCCGGTAAACTCAGGCACCGAAGCTGGTTCAATATAGCGCGGCCGATGTGTGAGGACCTTTATCTTCTTTCTTTTCGGTTCTGGCTCGCTAGGAGCAGTTGCAGCTTCTTCTTTTGCAGAGGTTGTGTTTTTTCTCTTCTGCCTTCGAATGGGATAGCAATAGTCAGGGTAGACAAACCCGATTGCATCAAATACCCGATTCAGCCTCTTCTTTTTTCGGCCTCCGAAGGCTGCTGACATTGCAGTATCTTCGGCCTTCGAATAAGCCCCAAGCAGTTCATCACTTAAATTTTCAATACTCTTTAACCAGTCATCATCTGGCTCAACGAATTTATCTCCGAACTTAAAAGTGTACTTCAGCCTGATAAGTCCACCTTCGTCGGCCTCCTTTATGGTTTCCTGCGGCATTTCCCATTTCTCCGCGAGCGGCCATACCCTGAAGGCAATGTGCTCTTGTACTAAATCTCTAGTTCCAATAAAAGAACAGATAACGCCGAAGGCTCTTTGGCATTTTTCGGCAGCTTCATTCATTTCAACCTTCGGCCTCCGAAGGCCGAAGCTTTGCCAAATAGGGCGCATAATTACACCCTTGATATCTTCTCGTGCTGACAGGTCATTCTTCACATAAAACCATTCTGTCATCCAGTCTCCGGGTCATCTCTTCCGAAAAGTTGGCACGGGACAGCTTGACCCGGACCGAGAAACGAAACTGTAGCAGCCAAAATTATTGTGATACTGTTCCTTACCCCAAGGTTTTGTTTCGTATGATAATTCGTGTATATTGCAGAAGCTTTTTGCATCAGGCTTCAGACCTTGGCTTCTCACGGCCCACACGAAGATATTCAGCCTTATGATTGCCTCGGGGGTAAGTTGATGAAGATAGACTTCGAAGATCTTCAGCACCTCCACGACGAAGCTGCTCAAGGGAAATCGCAGTCCAGCTTTCAAAAAGCTTCGGTACACTACGACTTCATTCTCTTCAGGGTGTGGACAAGTTTTTTCCCCTTCGTCGGCCCTCACAATGGACAAATCCCGGAAATATCTTCCTCTCATGTTGACCAGATGATTCTCTTTGATAGTTGATTTACCATAAACTGAATGGCTTGGTCGCCAGGGACGATCTTCGGAGTCTTCACCACCACTGTCCACATCATAACTGTCACTGTCACCAGTATCTTCAGACAAACCTTCCAGAATCTCCTTAGTGATTTTTTCTGTATTGGTCTTTGACATCGCTATAAGAAACCCCAAGTTTTTCTCTTCGTCGAGGCTCAGCTTCATCTCAGCAGCAGCCTTCTTATCTTCAGACATCTTCGGAGACACTAAAAAACTATTTTCAAAGCCTAAGCTTCAAAACTAAAAGCTTAGCAAATCTTAGTGCACAAGAGCTAAAAATTGAGTGAGCGGGAGCAGATGGCCAGAGAGCGTGTCAAATGAGTTTGCGGTATGACCGTATTTATACGCCAAATGCGTTGAAAATTGACAGACCCCGCTTGTCAGTGAATGTTGCTATTCTAGCAAAGGGAAGGTGTTTTTTCGGACCTTCGGCGTAAAGCCTTCGTCCATGTCGCAATCTAAATTTATTATTTTAAACAAATTAATATTGCGAGGGGCTACTGTTGGGGGCCTTCGGCTTCCGAAGGTCCTCAAAAACAGGATTTAACAGTATTTCTGGAGTATAATGTGTGAACAGGTATCTTCGGACACAAGTCGGCATCACAGTAGACCAGAATAATACGAAGGTTGATACAGCGCCGAAGGTGTGAGCAGGAAAGCTTCGGCGTGGCAACAAAAAGCGAAACCGACTTAAAGATGAAAAGGCTATTTAGACCTCGATAGATTACTATAGAATCATTATCAAGTGTAAAGGGCATGAATGTAATTTTGTATGGGTTGTGCCCCGTGCCTATAAATAGGTGAACAGTACCCCCGTACTGTTCACGCTGACTTGGCATTCACTTTTGCGTCACGCTTGTACTTTCATTTCCTTCAAGTTGAAGGTACATCTGTAATCCAATGTTATTTCTGTTTATATATAATAATAATATACAATTATCTATGTTATCCTTTATATTCCTTACAATCCATTCTTCGTCGCTATATAATGTATTTATGAAGGTACGCACTTCATAACCTTCGTCCGAAAACCATTATATCCTAAGGGGAGTAATGCTTCGTAGGACGAAGGATTTAACCGATTAACATTTTCTATGTTGCCTTGTTCTTATAGCATTTGAGAACAAGTCTCCAACACCGAGTGTCTTAGACACTCGGCAAAGAACGCGATTCCGGTAGTGCAAAGACTAAAGCAAGTATAGTCACTTTAGGAATTAAAACTCCAAAACTGAAAGAGTTAAAAGTGAAAAAAATCATTTTAGTCATTTTTTATCTCTAAAGGAAGAGCTCAAATTTAGTCACTTTTAACTTCAGATCCAATCAGACCCTCACAGCTTTTGGTTGACGCGCTGGATGGGAGGAGAGCCAGTCAGGCAGCTCAATCCAGTGCGTGACTTACGCATACCTATATATTAGCGCGTTGATCGATCTCTCACGTTTGCGCTTTGATTTAAACACGTGAGTTCTCCGAAGTGGAACCGGATGCTATAGCTAAACGCAGGACAGAGCCAGGCCTCAACGCAAACCAAACAAACCAGTAAGAGAAAGCGACCAACACCGACGCTGTCCGCCGTTCCTTTGGTACCTTTCCCTCTGTCGCCGCGTTCGTCGACCTGTCGTTGGTCAACACTCCCCACTCAACTCAAGCTTCGTTTTAGTTTTAGGGTCTCTTGATCCCAGATTCCCAGTATATTTATATGCTAAGGACTAGATGTAGCTTAATTTCAAAAATGACTATATAGACGGCGACGCGACTAATTAGTGAAATGGATATATTAGTTTTAATTAGGTCTTGATCAGCTCGCTCATATAGCAGCGTGTAAGCTAATCATGATCTAACTAGGACTAATAGACTTGTTTCGTCAATTAGTCACAGCTTATGTAGTTAATTTTAAAATTGATTCAAGTTTGATCTGTCTAAATAGTATGCATCTAAAGATAGTGCTAATACCTAATCCACCTGTTGGCACTGATATGGTCGCCAAACACTAGGGTGCACCGCATGTCGGTGCTGCGTTGGCGCAGACGGTCTGCGACCTTGCTACAAGGGCGACTCCTTCCCTGTGTCGCTCCGGACGGTCCGCGCTCTGAGCCAGTCGGTTCACAATGGCACAATGTCTTCCTCCTCGCATGAACCTAGATCTCATCCCCAGGAGGAGAGATCCTAGGGTGCTCTGAAGGTCGGTAGGCCTCCCAAGGCGTCTCCAGACGGCGTAGAGTCGTCTAGTGATTAAGAAATCAGCTCGAGCAATAGACCTAAAAACATTCAGCCTCCTAGCAGATTACTAGGTTTGTTAGAGTGAGATTCAAGGGTCGTAATGGGGTCGGTAGGCCATCCAAGACGGATCTAACCGATGTACAGTCGAATAGGGGCGTGTAAGTGGATATGGGGAAAGCTACGACTAAAACTATGTTACATCTACTTATAGGACAGGAATGATAAATGGTTGATAATCAAAGTAATAGTTTGATTCGATTGGAATGTATTCGGGATTCTTAATCGGATGTACCCCTTCATATATAGGGAGAAGTCTAAATCTGTTTCTAGACGATAGCCAACAGATTTCACGTGATTAGATGGATAATCACGCACACGAGATAAAGATGATCGTCTGAGTCAATCTAATCAGTGGGGCACAGACCTTCCGCCACTTTTGATTTTCGACACCACCACAAACGTCATTTCCTCCTCTCCTTTTGCATGCGCTTCTAAAACCCTAGGCAGTGCAAGTTGCAACTGATGACCGCCGTATCTACATATATTGTCCGGTTGCTTTTAGAGTCAAAGTCGATATGGTAAGACAGATGCTCTTGCTTTAGAATTCAGAAAGTGTGCAGAAAGGCACTGCTGGAAAGAGAGGCCAACGATTGGTGGCATCTTCAACCTTGGACATGGACGGTTGCGACTTCTTCGGCACCTACTTTTCCACGGCAGCCAAGAAAAGCTCATGCACTTTCTCCAACTATTGTTTTTTTTCTGTCATTGGATTGGATTATTTATTAATGTAAATGAACTACTGCTACTACTAGTTGCATTGGAAGTCCATTTTGACACATCATTCATTCATTCATGCTGGTCTTCTCAAAAGCGGTGGGTGCCCATGCCTTGATTTTAACCAATCTTAGCTATATATCGTGCGTTGCCACGAGGCCGTTGGCGGGGACGGATGGAGCGGCGCCTAGACTATAAATATAGTTATTGTTTATTTCTAAACACTAAAGTACGTTTAGTTTGGTGGTTAGCCTCAAATTTCTAGAGCAATGGACGTGGGTTCGAGTGCTTGCTCTGCACTATTTTTTGCGCGCTGCGTGAATGCTAGGCGTGAGGAGGGTGAAGTCGTGGTAGCATCAGGTGCCTACATTAGATTCTTAATAGAGTAGTATAGATATGTACTGAATGAATGATTTACTAATATTAGGTGTTTTCTGTGAAAATAAATTGATTCCTATAAAATTTCTATATGATTCCTGCGAAATTTCTGCGTTCCAAAGGAGGTCTCAATAACATTTCTCCAAATTATTTTATTTTTGTGATGTACACCCTACCTCTTAAAAATACAATTCTAGATGCATTTTTTGTTAAACTGCTTATTAAGATTTAATCAAATGTATAGGTAGAAATACTATTTTTCATGATATTAAATAAGTTATTATGAAAGTATATCTCATGATAAATTCAATGCTATCTATTTAATACGATAAATATTAGTATTATTATACAAATTTAGTCAAACTTGATATACTTTACATAATTCCTGTGAAGAGTATTGAGTGGCCTTTTTTTGAATTTTAACCGTAAAAGGGTGTGTGCTTAAAAAAGAAGTAAATTATATATGTGTTCAGACATATGGATAAAACCAAGGGCCAATTCCCTGTATGCCATTGGAAAATATACTCGTTCCTTGTGTGCCACTGGTCTCACATGTCATAGACACCAAAAAATATACCTATATGCCACTCAGTGGTACACGAGGAATGAGTATAAAATCTGATGGCATACCAGGAATTTTTCCTAAAACCAATGGTTGTGAGCATGGACTTATTGGTGCACGGTTGTTAGGCATGTGAGCATGTGGTTGATATACGTCCACGATGTTCAAGTGTGACGAGTGGTTGTAAAGGAGATGGTTGGCTTTGATTGAGTTTGTAGATTAACCATTGTGTGGTACAATATGTCTCTGATCTTGACTTGTTATGCGAAGATGTGGAGCTCAAAACGATCGGTGCAAAGATGGAGGTCAAGCAGGGCACATGCTAATGGACTAGAAGTAGTGAAGGATGGACGTCGAAGCTTAGACTGAGGGATTAGAGAATTCGGAGCAATGGCCATGGTGACTGACATCTGACAACATCGACGAGTGCAAGAGAATATGGGGGTAGAACATATTGATGAAATCAAGCGAAGATGCTAGACAACTTGGTGATCGTATTGTTAAGGACTAATGGTGACACGCGACGAGATCATGGAGGGAGCATATCGGATACACTAATCACAAGGGATTTAGTGGTTTGGGCTTCAAAACCACTAGGTGTATGTTTTCTCATGTTTGGCCTCAAAAGTCGATTGAAATTCAAGTGGGAACAGGAGGAGATACCTAGCGTCATCATGAAGCATGTTGAAAGGGAAATATGCTTTTAGCCATTTATGTATTAGTTTTGGTGGTTGATGACCAACACAACGTTGTAATCTAACTAGTTTGCTAAAGTATATGGTTGCAGGTTTATAAGAATGAAATTGAAGTATTCAATGCAAACAATAGCTTTCATATGATTGGATAAGTTCTAAATGCCCATTGGAATGTATTTGAGCACCTTAGAGGAATTGAAAAGTTCAGACTTTTAATAAAGTGTTTTGGAGTTAAGTTTGAGCTAGGATTGGAATCTAAGTTGGATGAATCAAAAAGATGCAGAATTATAACTTAGACTAGTTGGATAGACTCTAGATATGTTTGAAAGTCATAGAAATGCTCATGAAGACACCTAAATGAAGACAAAGGAGAGAAGCGAACCAAGTCAAGTGTGCGTCGGACCAGTCCGGTGTGCGCCAGACTAGTCTAGTGGGTCACCGGACCGGTTACATAGATAAGCATTTTTCCTAGGCTTGTGTGGTTGGTGCATCGAGCCAGTCTAATGGTGCACCAGACCACTTATGTAGATTGGATGTTTTGAAGAGCTAAAGACTCTAGCACAACGGACCTGTCAAAGTTCAACGGTCGACTTAAGGATGCAACGACTAGCTGACATGGCTGCACACGTGGCAGGGTTCAGTGGTGCACCAGGCCGGCTCGGTGCCACTGACAAGACAGTCTGCTGTCAGAACGGTCAATATGAACAACAATATGATAGTGGTCAGGTGGTGCACTAGACCTGTATTGTAGGTTGTCCGGTGCACACGCAGAAAGTGTAGTAATTAGGGTTTGTGCCCAACGACTATTTGGGTAGTTGGGGGCTACAAATATACCCCAACTGACTCATTCAATAGACAAGAGATGAGCATCCGTTCCTACATTCAATAGCAACACTCTCAAAGTGATCATGTCTCCCAAGTGCCTAAATAGTGGATTGTGCGTTGTGATAGCCATAGTGCCTTGTGAGAGAGCAAGTAGAGAGAGTGTGTGTGTTGTGATCTTATGCTTGGAATTTTGAAGCTAGCGAGAGGCTTCGATGTGTGAAGTACCTCACGGAGACTTAGGTCTCTTAGTTGAGAAAAACAAGAGGACTCACGCTTGATCTTTGGAATCACTTGAGAGGGTTGAAAGAGATCCAGTTCCTTGGGACACCTCAACAGAGACATATGTTTCACTTAGAAACCGAACTCTGGTGAACAAATCGTTGTGTCTTTTGTGTGTGTTTGTTTGTGATTTTTCCCTCGTCCTCTCTAAATTATCTTGCGTCAATTTCCATTCTAATCATCTTGTATTGCCCCAAGTTCATCCCTCATCCATTTGAGCAACACGATTGCAAGAAGAACTTATCTCTTTACTCCGATTATGTCGCTCACTCTTCTAGCCGACTAATTTGGGATCAAGTTTTGTTTTAAGTGATTAATGTTTAGGTTTCGCCTACTCACCCCTCCTCTAGGTGACTATCACTTGTGGTGAGGCAAAGCAAAGTCATGATGAGCTCATAGTCACCAAATGCATAATGAAAGGATCAAGATGCCCAAGAGGAGTGGTGAGTTTGGCTAATCTAAAGTTTCTAGCAAAAATTAAATTCTATGAAATATCCCACTTCAGCCCTAGTGTCTATTATTGTTTTCATCTTACACATAGAAGTTTTGCACCCTAGTTACTGAAAGTCGTCTAGAGGGGGGTGAATAGGCAAATCTGAAATTTATAAACTTTAAGCACAACTACAAGCCGGGTTAGCGTTAGAAATAAAACCGAGTCCGAAAGAGAGGGTGAAAACAAATCAACCAAAGAAATAGAGCGAATGACGCGGTGATTTGTTTTACCGAGGTTCGGTTCTTGCAAACCTACTCCCCGTTGAGGTGGTCACAAAGACCGGGTCTCTTTCAACCATTTCCCTCTCTCAAACGGTCACCTAGACCGAGTGAGCTTTTCTTCTCAATCAATTGGGTCACTTAGACCCCACAAGGACCACCACAACTTGGTGTCTCTTGCTTTGATTACAAAGGTGTTGATAACAAGAAGGGGAAAGAAGAAAAGCGATCCAAGCGACAAGAACTCAAGTGAACACAAAAATCTCTCTCTCACTAGTCACTAAGTGTTTGGAGTGATTTTGGATTTGGGAGATGATTTGATCTCTTGTTGTGTCTTGGAGTGAAGTCTAGAGCTCTTGTATTGAATGCAAATGGCTGAAAACTTGGATGCCTTGAATGGTGGTGGTTGGGGGTATTTATAGCCCCAACCACCAAACCAACCGTTGGGGTTGGGCTGCTGTCGATGGGCGCACCGGATAGTCCGGTGCGCCACCGGACACTGTCCAGTGTGCCAGCCATGTCACCCAACCATTAGGGTTCTAACGGTTTCGACCGTTGGAGCCCTAACATCTTGGTGCACCGGACAGTCCGGTGCCGCACCGGACAGGCACTGTTCACTGTCCGGTGCGCCTCTGGCGCCTACTCTGACTTCTGCCGCGAACTGTAGCTTTGTCAGGGCACTGTGCAGTCGACTGTTGCGCTGATAGTCGTTGCTCCGCTTGGTGCACCGGACAGTCCGGTGGCACACCAGACAGTCTGGTGAATTATAGCAGAGTGTGCTTGGAGAAACCCGAAGGTGAAGAGTTTGAGGTCGATCCACCCAAGTGCACCGGACACTGTCTCGTGGTGCACCGGACAGTCCGGTGCGGCAGACCAGGGTTCTCTTCGGTTTCTTTTGCTCCTTTCTTTTGAACCCTAACTCGGATCTTTTTATTGGTTTGTGTTGAACCTTTGGCTCCTGTAGATCATATAATCTAGAGCAAACTAGTTAGTCCAATTATTTGTGTTGGGCAATTCAACCACCAAAATCATTTAGGAAAAGGTTTAACCCTATTTCCCTTTCAGTTCCCAATCCTATTATAGCATGATAATTCTAGTAATATAAATGCAAGAAAGTAATTGCACAAAAATGAATGTTCAAAGTAAAGAGAGGATTAGGAACTGAAAATGCGGCTAGCCCTTTGTGGGTTTTGGTGAATTGAATGACAACAATATTAATGGTGATCGTGGAGCGATGGAGATCTGGTGAAGAAGTCCTTGGACTCATACGAAAGGCTTCCTCGATTATCGGGAGTAGTGAAGGAAGATGGTGCCACGACTGCAACCAAGAGGATCTTGGGTACCCATGTATCGTAAGGACACTTGAACTCTACACATATGACCTAGTCATTCATGAGAGTAGATTTTTAGTGGGCTATGTGTTTGGTCGGTTACATAGGGAAAGCCTTTCTCAACCACAAAGTCCTCTTCCAGATTGCTCCTACATTAGCACAAATGAATTGTTCCATATTGTTTTTCCATTGAGTATAACTACAAAGGCTAGGCAAAAAGCAACATCAAGGAAGAGGAAGGAGGCAAGTTTAGCTAGAACCTAGAAAGGTAGAAAGAAGAGAACCGATACTGCTTGATTCACCTATGACAACAATTGATAGGACAATACTTTTGCGTTGTGTATTGTCCTGTGATGCTTGAATCATCTGTTATGTAATGTCCTATGATGTTTGAACTAGACATTAGCTTTTTTGTAGGTCAGGACCTTTTCAGTAGCCCTTTAAGACTATTATTGGATCACCCTAACACTATTTCTGTGTTGCTTATGTGACTAACTATTTCTATGATGCTTGTTTGGGAGTACTTTTTATTTGGACCTTGTGTTCATTTTGACCTACAGTTTATGATATGATGTTTGATCAGTCTTATAAAGCTATGTATATGTGAATCACTCTATACTTTAGATACAAACATTCACATAAGGACATCAAAACTTCTGGTACCCAAAATCATATATACATGTTTAGATAAGGAAATCTAGGAATTTAGTATAAATTTCAGAAACAGAAAATCAGATAGATAATTCAGATAAGGACATCTAGGATTCAGTATTAACTACAAATAAACAAATTCAGATAAAACATCTTTATTTCATATACATAATTCAGATACACAAGTTCATATACTAAAACTTAGATTTGAGACACATTTCATAAACATGAGGTGCCCAATTATGTACCACATGGTACACATTGCACACTATATGCAAACACACAAAAGCAACAATGATTAGTAACTGGACTATTTCCTTTCCTAATCCGACTAAAACAGACATCTGCAACTCTTGTTCACAATTCTTCGATCCAATTTTCTTCTCTGTTTCACCCTCCAAACTTTCATGTTTCTTCTGTATCTTATTAATCATGTCCAAGTAGTTTTCCTTACATCGCCAGAAGGTGCATCTAGAGCCATTTTTTGTTAGTGAACCAAACAAAATACAAATTAGTTTAAATGCCGGTTAAAACGGCCAAGGAAATTAATTTCAATCTCAACATTATTTGTAGAAAATCCTCCCTTGATTTCCATGATCCTATTTACGAATCTTGAGCTACAGTACAATGTAGAGACCGCATTCGGGACACAAGACAAGAGGAATGGTTGGATTACCCTGCCGCTTGGATGTTACCGACCACTTCGAGTCGCCTTCCATGGCGCAGGTGATAAGGAGCTCGTGACTTCCACGCCGAGAACAAAGGCAGTGTTGGTGAGAATTACTGGAGCGGCAAGGGACGCGACGACAACAGAGGTCTTCACCTACGCCAATGGCTACGAACTAAACTGGTTGTGCCTAAAATACAATTCAGTAGCGGGTAATAGACCCATTTGACCTTAATTGAAATATGAACAATGGATAAATCCTTAAGAGGCATACTTTAAAAGTTTATGAACTGGATTGGCATAGCTATACAAGTTTAAGGACTAGAAGTGCATTTTACTATTTACAATATGAGATATGTACCCTTAAAAAGGTTCAGTCGAGCCTCACGCCGCCTAAAGAAGCTAATTCTTTTATACTTGTGAAAATAATGATTTGGCCTAAGCACGTATAAAGTAATGATTTGGCCTAAAAGCGTGTATGAATTAGTTTATCGAAAACAAAATAAAAACGGTAACTCCAAAAATGTAAATGAAATTAGTATTTCGAAAACAACAGAAACAAAAGTTTGGTATAAAAAATTCACCAATAACGGTCAAGATTTAAAATACGATAGGTAAACATACCAAAAATAGAATATCTCAATATAACGAGTTCACAATATAACAAGATCACAATTATCAAAAGTTGAAAATACAACAAGTTCACAAAGATCACAAGTTCATAAAAATCACAAGTTGACAATTCATAAGTCGACAAGTTCGCATTGTAATACTCAAATTGTAAGAAAGTGTAAAAGGAGAAAGAGTTTTCCCTTACATATATGTGTTACCTATATTCATCATTTCATGTGAAAATTACATTTAAACAAATAAATAAGTGACAAAAGACACTCATAAATAACCTATGCATCATGCTGGATTTTGTTTGTGTGCATTTGGTGACAACACAAAATAATTTGAAGAAGAAATATATTAAATTCCCGAGATAGAATTTGGGAAAATAAAAAGGAGATCATAGAATTTTTTTAAAAAAGGAAACAATATTATGGGAGTAAAATGAGTATAAAAAATATATATAATATATTATCTCTGCAGTAGGTTTTAAGGTGTACATTGGACTCAAATATGAAACTCCTAAAAAGATCCAAATTCAAATTTTGAATTCAAAATAAAAAGAAGACAAATAGAGAAAAATGTAATTGTAAAAGAAAATCAGTACTGTGCGCTGTTGGGCCAACTACACGCAATTCGGCCCACCAGGAGAACCCCTCACGCGCGACCCAACTTCAGGAGACTGGCGCCGACCAGTGGGCCCGTGCTATCATTCACTCACGCGCGGCACCAACTCCACCCCGCGGCGCCGATGACGCGTGGGCCCGAAACCCCGACAGCTCACATCTCTCTCATGCTCGCGCAGTACGCCCAGGTCCGCCGCCGCGTTTGCCGGAGGATCTCCGCCACGTTCGGCCTCGCCGTTGCACCGTTTTGACCCGCGCGACTATAACTCTGACTCGCCAGGGCT
Source organism: Zea mays (assembly GCF_902167145.1). Lineage (NCBI taxonomy): Eukaryota > Viridiplantae > Streptophyta > Magnoliopsida > Poales > Poaceae > Zea > Zea mays. Next base: position 22,698,046 of record NC_050102.1, on the reverse strand, counting down.
ACAAAAGGAACCGAGACCTCATGCTCCTCCCTCGTCCACCGCTGTCCAGACACCTCCCAAGAAGAACACCGGAGTCCCCCGCCGCTGTCATCAAATCGCGTCACCGCTACTTCCCTACCCAGATAGCCCAGTCCCGGTCGTTCGTGGGGTGGCGCTTATTGTGTTAGGGAAGGAATCCTGGTGTGCGTGGTCTCGTGCTGTCGGGAATTTCTCACCGTCGATATTGGTCCGCCGCGGGCCGCACCTCCTCCGTGGCCAGGGCACAACACCGCGCAAGAGCCGGTATGAGTTCCTTTCCTGTGATCGCTGAGTCCTTCTCGGGTTGTGCGCCTCTGTTGGGCATTTAGAGCTCGGGTGCGGTGTTTGGGCAATGCCGACCGTGGCGCCGTCGCGGCTGCTCTAGCGCCGCCGTGCGCGAAGCGCTCAGGGGGGAGGCGCGGTCGCCGGGTCTCTGCGAACCGTTGATATCCATAGCGACGGTCTAGATTAGATGATGGCGTACCGATTGGGGGAAGGGTGGTGGATCGTCCGATCGGGATCGGATGGTGATCATTCCTCTGGGCTTCATTAACTCCTGACCGTCGATCGGAGAACCAAGGGCTTCGGGTGGGGCACGTGGTCAGATGACCGATCGCCGTTGATCCTGCCACGGGTGGATAGGATGGCGCGGAATACGTCAGCGTAGCAGATTTAATCTAGCGCGTTCAAGTCTAATCCAGCGGCCAGGATTGTAAGATACCCTTTTGGTTGGCACAAATTGTAGATAAGTCCCTATAGTTTATAGAAATCAACCCGCCATCCGCCTGGAGCTGTGCGCTGTGCCTTAGAAATCTTACCCCGAGACCCCTGCACTTTTCAGTAAATGAGACCTAGTCCAGAGCTGACTTAAAATTGAATAAATGAATTGAAAATAGATTTTTAGTATGAAAACAATTACTAGAACTTGATAAATTCATAGAAAATCCATTTTTAGTCCAAATTGACCCATTCCACTTTCTAAATTTTTGTAATTTTATTATCTAACACTTAGAGCCTCTGTTTTGTCATGAAAACAGTAAGAAATTTAATTCCTCACTTAATCTATTTTAAACACATAAAACCTTTGACAATCCATAACTTGAAATCTATAACTCCAAAAATTATGATTCCTGTCCCTAGAATTTTATTTTAATGTGTAGATTATTACTGTGTATTTTGTTTATATGTTTGGTGTAATGTTAATTTCTCTATATGCACTGTGCTTGTTTGTATTGTGGCGAGTAGAAGAGCACATGACTGAGGATCCTGGTGAGCAGCAGGTTGAAGTAGCTGAGCAGGAGCTCATTGAAGGCAAGTTGTGCCCTTGATCACTTCTGTTACCCAATAATATTCGTTATTATCACTATTCAATGCATAGGTTTAATTTTGATGGGACCCAATAGGTCTCCCTAGATTGTTTATCTCATTACCTTGTTTACCCCTGAATCACTTGGGTAGTTTGCTATTGCTTTACATGGATTTGGGATAATTATTTATCATATCTATGTTCCAGTTATTTTGTTATTCTATTTATGTTCATGTCAAGATCATTAATGTTAATTGGAACATAGAGCTTAACTTGAGAAACACGTGCCACCACAAGGGTTTATGGACGCCCTTGGCTGATTAATTAGGAAAGCTAGTGGAGGACTACCTTACCCGAAAGGGGCAAGGGCAGTAGGGAAGTGGTCAGTGTAGGGAGGTCCTTGGTTGATTTTGCTGCGATGGCGGTCAGTCAAGAACCCTGCATTGGAGCTTCCTATAAACTGTAGCGGGTTTTCTGAAGCTAGTGGAACTTTGTAAAGGCCTCGTAGTGTTACCCTGCCTCGCCTCCTCAGTAGAGGTGTATGGGAAGTCACGATCCCTTGGCAGATGGGTAACATGACTTGTGGGTAAAGGGTACCACCTCTGCAGAGTGTAAAACTGGTATACTAGCCGAGCTCACGGTCATGAGCAGCTCAGGACTCTCTGATGATTAAATTATGGAACTAAATTCAATTTGTCATATGCATTGCATCGCAGGTGATGTTGTTACTTTTGTTCTACTACTTAATTGGGTTGGTATTTACTTATACTCAGTAATTGCTAATAAAATTTTGACCAACTTTAAAAGCAATGCTCAGCTCTAACCATCCTCTTTGGTAAGCCTTACACTTCACGTGAGCTCCCACCTTTGGCGAGTTCATGCACATTATTCCCCACAACTTGTTGAGCGATGAACGTATGTGAGCTCACTCTTCCTGTCTCACACCCCCCCCCCCACAGGTCAAGAACAAGTACCGCAGGATGAGGCGCATGGAGGATGCTGTGGCGAGTTCGTGAGAGGTCTAGGTCGTCGTCTCCCAGTCAACTTTGGGTTGCTGGACCGTTGTCTCCTTATATGTAATTATTTATTTTGTATAGAACTCCTATTATATAGTAAAGTTGTGACATTCGATCTTGTGTCATGATTCATCATATGTGTGAGACTTGGTCCCAGCACACCTGGTGATTATGTTCGCGCCCGGGCTTTGGACCCCTAAAATCCGGGTGTGACAGAAGTGGTATCAGAGGAATGTTGACTGTAGGACGAAACCTAGATAGAACTAGATAACCATTATGTACTTACCTTTGCTACTCTGATTCTTTTCTAAACTTTTCTTAATCTTTTCTCATCTATTTCCGCTTTACTCTGATTATTCTTACCTTTTCTCTCTAAAGACAAATGTGGATTTCACACTTTGAAATCCTGTGCATAAAGTGACTTTAAGAATAGGAGACCTACTCTTAGGAACAAAAACAAAACTATTTTTATAGGTATTTATATGGTTGAGTGCTTGTTCTTATGATACTTGTTTGATTTGAATCTTTGATTGAGTATGATGAGTTGTGGAGTAATGTCCACAATTACATCTGCATATACATATAAAAAATGCTCATCAAAATAACTAGACAAACTAGATTATCTCTCATTAATGTATCTAGCCTAACAATATCCATTTCATCTTAAAAGATTTTATCCTACACTCATAGATCCATCTTATGTGAAAAGATCCTAACTTATCCTAATTGAAATATATCTTATCTTAAAAGATTTTCTCTTATCTTAATAGATTCATCTCATCTTAAAAGATTCTATCCTATCTTATCTTGTCATATCCTAACTACTTTGCTTATCTCGTACTAAGTGTAACAACTATGATCTATTCTAAAATAAGTAGATCTTAACTAGTCTAATCTAGTTATATCCAATCTGTCTATCCCCACCTAACATCAAACAAGATTTTGACCTACATCATGTAGTCTATCTCATCCATATCTATCTTAACCATATTCCCCAACCCCGATGATATACACTAACCTCGAATCAATGAGACCAAGACCAGAGAAGAGAAGATCGACCTCGTCAAGGAAGGAGAGAAGTCAAACTCAACCTTCGGATGCATTACCACCCAGCACGGAGTTCTTCCTCACCATAAACTTTCTTACCTCTGGCTATTCTTGCCCTAACCTATCCATCTCTTATATTCTACATAATAGGTAGCTGATACCTATGCTCTACTAATCACCCATTATTGACTAAAAAAATGAGACTCTAGATTTTTGGAACCAATTTTAGAAAAAAACGAACTACAAACCAATCCTTCTATATCCCTTTTTTCTTACAAATCTCGAGGACGAGATTATTTTTAAGGGGGTAGGATTTGTAATACTCAAATTGTAAGAAAGTGTAAAAGGAGAAAGAGTTTTCCCTTACATATATGTGTGTTACCTATATTCATCATTTCATGTGAAAATTACATTTAAACAAATAAATAAGTGACAAAAGACACTCATAAATAACCTATGCATCATGCTGGATTTTGTTTGTGTGCATTTGGTGACAACACAAAATAATTTGAAGAAGAAATATATTAAATTCCCGAGATAGAATTTGGGAAAATAAAAAGGAGATCATAGAATTTTTTAAAAAAGGAAACAATATTATGGGAGTAAAATGAGTATAAAAAAATATATAATATATTATCTCTGCAGTAGGTTTTAAGGTGTACATTGGACTCAAATATGAAACTCCTAAAAAGATCCAAATTCAAATTTTGAATTCAAAATAAAAAGAAGACAAATAGAGAAAAATGTAATTGTAAAAGAAAATCAGTACTGTGCGCTGTTGGGCCAACTACACGCAATTCGGCCCACCAGGAGAACCCCTCACGCGCGACCCAACTTCAGGAGACTGGCGCCGACCAGTGGGCCCGTGCTGTCATTCACTCACACGCGGCACCAACTCCACCTCGCGGCGCCGATGACGCGTGGGCCCGAAACCCCGACAGCTCACATCTCTCTCATGCTCGCGCAGTACGCCCAGGTCCGCCGCCGCGTTTGCCGGAGGATCTCCGCCACGTTCGGCCTCGCCGTTGCACCGTTTTGACCCGCGCGACTATAACTCCGACTCGCCAGGGCTACAAAAGGAACCGAGACCTCATGCTCCTCCCTCGTCCACCGCTGTCCAGACACCTCCCAAGAAGAACACCGGAGTCCCCCGCCGCTGTCATCAAATCGTGTCACCGCTACATCCCTACCCAGATAGCCCAGTCCCGGTCGTTCGTGGGGTGGCGCTTATTGCGTTAGGGAAGGAATCCTGGTGTGCTGGTCTCGTGCTGTCGGGAATTTCTCACCGTCGATATTGGTCCGCCGCGGGCCGCACCTCCTCCGTGGCTAGGGCACAACACCGCGCAAGAGCCGGTATGAGTTCCTTTCCTGTGATCGCTGAGTCCTTCTCGGGTTGTGCGTCTCTGTTGGGCATTTAGAGCTCGGGTGCGGTGTTTGGGCAATGCCGACCGTGGCGCCGTCGCGGCTGCTCTAGCGCCGCCGTGCGCGAAGCGCTCAGGGGGGAGGCGCGGTCGCCGGGTCTCTGCGAACCGTTGATATCCATAGCGACGGTCTAGATTAGATGATGGCGTACCGATTGGGGGAAGGGCGGTGGATCGTCCGATCGGGATCGGATGGTGATCATTCCTCTGGGCTTCATTAACTCCTGACCGTCGATCGGAGAACCAAGGGCTTCGGGTGGGGCACGTGGTCAGATGACCGATCGCCGTTGATCCTGCCACGGGTGGATAGGATGGCGCGGAATACGTCAGCGTAGCAGATTTAATCTAGCGCGTTCAAGTCTAATCCAGCGGCCAGGATTGTAAGATACCCTTTCGGCTGGCGAAAATTGTAGATAAGTCCCTGTAGTTTATAGAAATCAACCCATCATCCGCCTGGAGCTGTGCGCTGTGCCTTAGAAATCTTACCCCGAGACCCCTGCACTTTTCAGTAAATGAGACCTAGTCCAGAGCTGACTTAAAATTGAATAAATGAATTGAAAATAGATTTTTAGTATGAAACAATTACTAGAACTTGATAAATTCATAGAAAATCCATTTTTAGTCCAAATTGACCCATTCCACTTTCTAAAATTTTGTAATTTTATTATCTAACACTTAGAGCCTCTGTTTTGTCATGAAAACAGTAAGAAATTTAATTCCTCACTTAATCTATTTTAAACACATAAAACCTTTGAAAATCCGTAACTTAAAATCTATAACTCCAAAAATTATGATTCATGTTCCTAGAATTTTATTTTAATGTGTAGATTATTACTGTGTATTTTGTTTATATATTTGGTGTAATGTTAATTTCTCTATATGCACTGTGCTTGTTTGTATTGTGGCGAGTAGAAGAGCACGTGACTGAGGATCCTGGTGAGCAGCAGGTTGAAGTAGCTGAGCAGGAGCTCATTGAAGGCAAGTTGTGCCCTTGATCACTTCTGTTACCCAATAATATTCGTTATTATCACTATTCAATGCATAGGTTTAATTTTGATGGGACCTAATAGGTCTCCCTAGATTGTTTATCTCATTACCTTGTTTACCGCTGAATCACTTGGGTAGTTTGCTATTGCTTTACATGGATTTGGGATAATTATTTATCATATCTATGTTCCAGTTATTTTGTTATTCTATTTATGTTCATGTCAAGATCATTAATGTTAATTGGAACATAGAGCTTAACTTGAGAAACACGTGCCACCACAAGGGTTTATGGACGCCCTTGGCTGATTAATTAGGAAAGCTAGTGGAGGACTACCTTACCCGAAAGGGGCAAGGGAAGTAGGGGAGTGGTCAGTGTAGGGAGGTCCTTGGTTGATTTTGCTGCGATGGCGGTCAGTCAAGAACCCTGCATTGGAGCTTCCTATAAACTGTAGTGGGTTTTCTGAAGCTAGTGGAACTTTGTAAAGGCCTCGTAGTGTTACCCTGCCTCGCCTCCTCGGTAGAGGTGTATGGGAAGTCGCGATCCCTTGGCAGATGGTTAACATGACTTGTGGGTAAAGGGTACCACCTCTGCAGAGTGTAAAACTGGTATACTAGCCGAGCTCACGGTCATGAGCAGCTCAGGACTCTCTGATGATTAAATTATGGAACTAAATTCAATTTGTCATATGCATTGCATCGCAGGTGATGTTGTTACTTTTGTTGTACTACTTAATTGGGTTGGTATTTACTTATACTCAGTAATTGCTAATAAAATTTTGACCAACTTTAAAAGCAATGCTCAGCTCTAACCATCCTCTTTGGTAAGCCTTACACTTCACGTGAGCTCCCACCTTTGGCGAGTTCATGCACATTATTCCCCACAACTTGTTGAGCGATGAACGTATGTGAGCTCACTCTTGCTGTCTCACACCCCCCCACAGGTCAAGAACAAGTACCGCAGGATGAGGCGTATGGAGGATGTTGTGGCGAGTTCGTGAGAGGTCTAGGCCGTCGTCTCCCAGTCAACTTTGGGTTGCTGTACCGTTGTCTCCTTATATGTAATTATTTATTTTGTATAGAACTCCTATTATATAGTAAAGTTGTGACATTCGATCCTGTGCCATGATTCATCATATGTGTGAGACTTGGTCCCAGCACACCTGGTGATTATGTTCGCGCCCGGGCTTTGGACCCTAAAATCCGGGTGTGACACGCATACTCATATTTCACAAGCTGCGCAATCCACAATATAACAAGTTCACATTATAACAAGATCATAAGCTCACAAAATTCCAATAACAGAATCTGTTTCCAGTAAGAAAAAAACTGTTTTCGGAATTCTAGAAGATTTCGAAACCATTTTCATCCCTACTAGTATTTGTTATTAATTCCGGGAAAATTCGAGACCTAAATTCGGAAAACTCCCGCCAATTTCGGTGACCGAAGAAAAAACGGTCAGTAAAATGCCACATCGATCCTGATACAAAATTTCGATAACCAGTTTTGTTTCCGAAAAATTACAGTTGCCGGTGTCCGATCGAAAACGAATTTTGAAATCCTTCGGAATTTTGAGGTTGAGGGGGATGCCGGCGCCGCAACCGCGTCTCATTCACCCGCGTGTAAACGGATATGCAGATTGTTAGGACAAATTTAATATTTTTAAACAGATCAATGGAATTTTGACGTTAATATCTCCTTGTGTTATGAAGCACATTATTATAAATATGAGTAAATTTTTGTATAATGGTTTATATATTATTTGCTTACTACAACCAAAAAAGTGGATAAAATATATGTATTCGTACTCGGTTTGTATCCGAAATTTATATCTACTATTTTAAAAGGTATATGATAAATTTAAGGTTTTTTTCATGAATCTTTACAAGCTTAATACTAAAAAGAAAAATATAAATTTGTTTAGCAGATTCTATATTATATTAATTAAAAAACAAAAAAGTTAATATCCAAAATAATTATCCGTTTACAGCCCCTATATTCACCAGTAGAGTGGACCTTAGCCAAGATATTTTCATTAATCGGGTATCGGCGCGCGCAGGGTCGTGGTCATGGTCGTCGGTCAAATTTCGCCGCAAGCGCGCTCACACACGCCACGGCAGCACGGCTCGATCGTAGGTAAGGTACGTACTCCTACAAAAAAACAATCGCGACGTAGGAGTACTACTGCGGTGTGTGTATTTTTTTATATAAAAAAAAACACACGCCTCGGTGGTGGTGGCTATCCGGACAGGTGGCAACAGCACTCGTCCCTCGCTGCGGTTTTGCTCCGTCAGTACACGCGGCCAGAGGTCAACAACGTCGGTCGTCGGGGGGGGGGGACAGTGCCGTTCGTGTCGACATCTTGTCGTCATGCCTTGCCGCCACAACGTCGCTGCCTACCATTTCCCTCGTTTCCTTTTCCGTACGTACTGGCAACGCTCGTCGTTTTTTGCGGGCGTAACCGTAACGAAGCAAGCCAGCCAGAGCCAGCCACTGCAGTCGTCTCTCACTCAGGACAACGGACGGCGTGACAAAATTTTTGCCTCTGTCGTTGCCATGCCTGCCGGGGACTTTACTACTGGGTCTTTTTATATAACTAGTTACACACTTCCATATATCATCAGGTTAGTATGCTTTATTTTAATAAATAAAACATAGAATTATATAGAATTATATATGTTGTGTTAGTTAGATGGATGTGAACGTGAAAGGTTCGAATCCCACTCGAACCTCACTCGTACATATTTTTACCATATTTTTTGCATAAAAGAAAGGACTTTTGCATAAAGACGCAGGACGATTGTAGGAACGAAAAGTTATGTTTAATATAAAAGAGAAAAGAGAAATTTGAAATAGAATTTTTTAAAAAAAACATCCGGGCCAGGCCAAAGCTGTCGCACGAGCAAACCAGACGATAAAACCATCGGGGCCCATCGACCGCTGACTCACTGGCCGTCATCGAGTCTGCTTGATGGTATTAGCCAGTATCCCATGCGTTATGGTGGGAAACCAAGAAAATTAAGCCTAGGGAAAAACAAGTACAGAGAATATATCCTTTCATACTCTATCACGTAACTAGAGACACTAAAGTTTAGCCTGTGCCATATTATTAGATGTTTAAATACCTATTATGAGTATTAAATATAGTTTAATTATAAAACTAACCAAATTGGTAAAGACTACACAATGAGACAAAATTTTAAGCCTAACTAATCCATCATTAGCAAATGTTTACCGTAGTATCATTTGAGCGAACCACCAACTAATTAGACTTAATAAATTTGTACTATCCTTTAGTTGTGCAATTAGTTCTATAATTCAACTATATTTAATACTTCTAACTAAACATCTGATGTGACAAGGACTACATTTTTAGTACCTAGGGACTAAACGCACCTGAGTAGCCCGGCACAAACAGGATCCACTATGATGGACACCGGGCCTAGCCCGACACAAACAGGATCCGCTATGATGGACACCAAACATATGTTGGCTATCCGTCTGTCGTACCGTACATAGACGAAAGGTGTGGCACGATGGATTAGTCCAGACACGATTTATTTATTTTTCTAAGGAATTAAATTTATAGTTGCGTGCATAAATATCAACTATATCATAATAAACACATGTGTAGGTTTGATACATTGGCTAGCATGTACCGCAGAAAAAACTTATGAACTAGAGCATCACAATTTCTACACACCTAATATGCTATTTTTTGTCTATTTTAGATGCTAAAGCATGATGGGTCATGTGTGACCAATTGGATCCATCGTGCCACGGATGGCATATGACCTGAATAGGTTATCGCGTGCCATGTTTGGGCTAGCGTGATGGTCCATGGGTTGGCATGGCAATGGCTCGTTGACATAGGCGGTCCATGCCAGGTCAGCACGAGAGGCCTATTTAGACATGTATAATCTATCATGCAAAACAGTTGTGATAAGTTTAATATAGCCCTCATATTCTAGGAAGAAATGTTGGAATTTAGTTTGTAATAGAACACTAATTGTTGGGCCTCCACCAAATGTTTAAGTATTAAGATTTATTGTTCTTACCAACTGAAACAACAACAATGGTTGGGAAAACAATAAGATTAACATTGGAGAAATGAGGTATATAGATCTTTGCAAACGATTAAAAGAGTAGTTGAAAGGGAATTAGGCTTACACATAGTTCCTAAATAATTTTGGTGGTTGAATTGTCCAACACAAATCTTTGGACTAACTAGTTTGCTCTAGTGTATAAGTTATACAGGTGTCAAAGGTTCACACTTAGCCAATAAAAAGACCAAGTGTTGGGTTCAACAAAAATGCAAAGGAGCAACCGAAGGCTCCTCTGGTCTGGCGCACCGGACTGTCCGGTGTGGCACCGGACAGTGTCCGGTGCACCACCGGACATGTCCGGTGCACCACCGGACATGTCCGGTGCACCAGAGGACTCCGACTCGAACTCGCCACCTTCGGGAATTTCCAGAGGCACTCGCGCTATAATTCACCGGACTGTCCGGTGTGCACCGGACATGTCCGGTGCTCCATGGAAGGACGGCCTCAGGAACTCGCCAGCCTCGGGTTTTCACTCCAGCCGCTCCGCTATAATTCACCGGACTGTCCGGTGTACACCGGACTGTCCGGTGCATCTGCGGAGCAACGGCTACTTCAGGCGCCAACGGCTACCTGCAGCGCATTTATTGCGCGCCAGCGCGCGCAGAGGTCAGGCTTGCCCATGCTGGCGCACCGGACACTCTACAGTACATGTCCGGTGCGCCACCGGACATCAAGGCGGGCCCAGAAGTCAGAACTCCAACGGTCGATTTCCAACGGCACTGGTGACGTGGCGGGGGCACCGGACTGTCCGGTGTGCACCGGACTGTCCGGTGCGCCATCGAACAGACAGCTCTGCCAACGGTCAAGTTTGGTGGTTGGGGCTATAAATACCCCAACCATCCCACCATTCATTGTATCCAAGTTCTCTACTTCCCAACTACTACAAGAGCTCTAGCATTCAATTCTAGACACACCAAAGAGATCAAATCCTCTCCATATTCCACACAACGCCCTAGTGACTAGAGAGAGAGATTTGCTTGTGTTCTTTCGAGCTCTTGCGCTTGGATTGCTTTCTTCTTTCTTGATTCTTTCTTGTGATCAAACACTCACTTGTAATTGAGGCAAGAGGCACCAATTGTGTGGTGGCCCTTGCGGGAAGTTTGATTCCCAAGTAATTTGAGAAGAGAAGCTCACTCGGTTCGAGGGACCGATTGAGAGAGGGAAGGGTTGAAAGAGACCCGGCCTTTGTGGCCTCCTCAACGGGGAGTAGGTTTGCAAGAACCGAACCTCGGTAAAACAAATCCGCGTGTCACACTCTTCATTTGCTTGCGATTTGTTTTTGCTCCCTCTCTCGCGGACTCGTTTATATTTCTAACGCTAACCCGGCTTGTAGTTGTGATTATTTTGAGAATTTCAGTTTCGCCCTATTCACCCCCCCCTCTAGGCGACTTTCAATTGGTATCAAAGACCGGTGCTTCATTAGAGCCTAACCGCTCGAAGTGATGTCGGGAGATCACGCCAAGAAGGAGATGGAGACCGGCGAAAAGCCTACTACAAGCCACGAGAGCACTTCATCGGAAGAGTCCCGCACCAAGAGGAAGGAGAAGAAGAAGAGCTCCTCCAACAAAGGGAAGGAGAAGAAATCTTCTTCGCACCACAAAGAGAAGAAGGAGAGATCTTCCTCCCACAAGCCACATCGGAGAGGGGACAAGCACAAAAGGATGAGGAAAGTGGTCTACTACGAGACCGACACTTCATCAACATCGACCTCCGACTCCGATGCGCCCTCCGTAACTTCTAAACGCCAAGAGCGTAAGAAGTTTAGTAAGATCCCCCTACATTACCCTCGCATTTCTAAAAATGCACCTTTACTTTCCGTCCCGTTAGGCAAACCACCAACTTTTGATGGTGAAGATTATGCTAGGTGGAGTGATTTAATGTGATTTCATCTAACCTCACTCCACAAAAGTATATGGGATGTTGTTGAGTTTGGTGCACAGGTACCATCCGTAGGGGACAAAAATTATGATGAGGATGAGGTGGCCCAAATCGAGCACTTCAACTCTCAAGCAACAACAATACTCCTCGCCTCTTTAAGCAGAGAGGAGTATAACAAAGTTCAAGGGTTGAAGAGCGCCAAGGAGGTTTGGGATGTGCTCAAAACCGCGCACGAAGGAGATGAGCTCACCAAGATCACCAAGCGGGAAACGATCGAGGGGGAGCTCGGTCGGTTCCGGCTTCGCAAAGGGGAGGAGCCACAACACATGTACAACCGGCTCAAGACTTTGGTGAACCAAGTGCGCAACCTCGGGAGCGTCAAGTGGGACGACCACGAAATGGTTAAGGTTATTCTAAGATCTCTCATTTTCCTTAACCCCACTCAAGTTCAATTAATTCGTGGTAATCCTAGATATACTAAAATGACCCCCGAGGAAGTTATCGGGAATTTTGTAAGTTTTGAGTGCATGATCGAAGGCTCGAGGAAGATCAACGAGCTTGATGATTCCACCACATCCGAAGCTCAACCTGTCGCATTCAAGGCGACGGAGGAAAAGAAGGAGGAGGCTACACCAAGTCGACAACCAATCGACGCCTCCAAGCTTGACAATGAGGAGATGGCGCTCGTCATCAAGAGCTTCCGCCAAATCCTCAAACAAAGGAGGGGGAAAGACTACAAGTCCCGCTCCAAGAAGGTTTGCTACAAATGTGGTAAGCCCGGTCATTTTATTGCTAAATGTCCTATATCAAGTGACAGTGACCGAGGCGACGACAAGAAGGGGAGAAGAAAGGAGAAAAAGAAGTACTACAAGAAGAAGGGCGGCGATGCCCATGTTTGTCGGGAGTGGGATTCCGACGAAAGCTCAAATGACTCCTCCGACGACGAGGACGCCGCCAACATCGCCGTCACCAAGGGACTTCTTTTCCCCAACGTCGGCCACAAGTGCCTCATGGCAAAGGACGGCAAACGGAAGAAGGTTAAATCTAACTCCTCCACTAAATATGAGTCTTCTAGTGATGATAATGATAGTGATGAGGAGGATAATTTGCGTGTTCTCTTTGCCAATCTTAACATGGAGCAAAAAGAAAAATTAAATGAATTGATTAGTGCTATTCATGAAAAGGATGACCTTTTGGACTCCCAAGAGGATTGTCTAATTAAAGAAAACAAGAAACATGTTAAGGTTAAAAAGGCTTATGCTCTAGAAGTAGAAAAATGTGAAAAAATATCTAGTGAGCTAAGCACTTGTCGTGAGATGATTGACAACCTTAGGAATGAAAATGCTAGTTTAAATGCTAAGGTTGATTCTCATATTTGCATTGTTTCAACTTCCAATCCTAAAGATAATATTGATGATTTGCTTGCTAGGATTGAAGAATTGAATATTTCTCTTGCTAGCCTTAGAGTAGAAAATGATAATTTGATTGCTAAGGCTAAAGATTTTGATGTTTGCAATGTCACTATTTCCGATCTTAGAGATAAAAATGATATATTACGTGCTAAGATTGTTGAACTTAATTCTTGCAAACCGTCTACATCTACTATTGAGCATGTGTCTATTTGTGATAGATGTAGAAATATTGATGTTAATGCTATTCATGATCACATGTCTTTAATTAAACAACAAAACGATCATATAGCAAAACTAGATGCTAAAATTGCCGAGCACAACTTAGAAAATGAGAAATTTAAATTTGCTCGTAGCATGCTTATAATGGGAGACGCCCTGGCGTTAAGGATGGCATTGGCTTCCAAAGAGGAGACAATGACAAACTTAATGTCCCTCCTAAGAACTTGTCTAACTTTGTTAAGGGCAAGGCTCCCATGCCTCAGGATAACGAGGGCTACATTTTGTACCCTGCCGGCTATCCTGAGAGCAAAATTAGGAAAATTCATTCTAGGAAGTCTCACTCTGGCCCTAATCATGCTTTTATGTATAAGGGTGAGACATCTAGCTCTAGGCAACCAACCCGTGCCAAGTTGCCTAGAAAGAAAACTCCTAATGCATCAAATGATAATACCATTTCATTTAAAACTTTTGATGCTTCTTATGTGCTTACTAACAAATCCGGCAAGGTAGTTGCCAAGTTTGTTGGGGGCAAACACAAGGGTTCCAAGACTTGTGTTTGGGTACCCAAAGTTCTTGTGTCTAATGCCAAAGGACCCAAAACCGTTTGGGTACCTAAAGTCAAGAACTAAAATTGTTTTGTAGGTTTATGCATCCGGGGGCTCAAGTTGGATACTCGATAGCGGATGCACAAACCACATGACTGGGGAGAAGAAGATGTTCTCCTCATATGAGAAAAACCAAGATCCCCAACGAGCTATCACATTCGGGGATGGAAATCAAGGTTTGGTCAAAGGATTGGGTAAAATTGCTATATCACCTGACCATACTATTTCCAATGTTTTTCTTGTAGATTCTTTAGATTACAATTTGCTTTCCGTATCCCAATTATGTCAAATGGGCTACAACTGTCTATTTACTGATGTAGGTGTCACCGTCTTTAGAAGAAGTGATGATTCAATAGCATTTAAGGGTGTGTTGGAGGGTCAGCTATACTTGGTGGATTTTGATAAAGCTGAACTCGACACATGCTTAATTGCTAAGACTAACATGGGTTGGCTCTGGCACCGCCGACTAGCCCATGTTGGGATGAAGAATCTTCATAAGCTTCTAAAGGGAGAACACATTTTAGGATTAACAAATGTTCATTTTGAGAAAGACAGGATTTGTAGCGCATGTCAAGTCGGGAAGCAAGTTGGAACCCATCATCCACACAAGAACATCATGACGACCGACAGGCCGCTTGAGCTACTCCACATGGATCTATTCGGCCCGATTGCTTACATAAGCATCGGCGGGAGTAAGTATTGTCTTGTAATAGTGGATGATTATTCTCGCTTCACTTGGGTGTTCTTTTTGCAGGAAAAATCTCAAACCCAAGAGACCTTAAAGGGATTCTTGAGACGGGCTCAAAATGAGTTCGGCTTAAGGATCAAGAAAATAAGAAGCGACAACGGGACGGAGTTCAAGAACTCTCAAATTGAAGGCTTCCTTGAGGAGGAGGGCATCAAGCATGAGTTCTCTTCTCCCTACACCCCACAACAAAATGGTGTAGTGGAGAGGAAGAATCGAACTCTATTGGACATGGCAAGAACCATGCTTGATGAGTACAAGACTTCGGATTGGTTTTGGGCCGAGGCGGTCAACACCGCTTGCTACGCCATCAACCGGTTGTATCTACACCGAATCCTCAAGAAGACATCCTATGAACTCCTAACCGGTAAAAAGCCCAATATTTCTTATTTTAGAGTCTTTGGTAGCAAATGTTTTATTCTTGTCAAAAGGGGTAGAAAATCTAAATTTGCTCCTAAGACTGTAGAAGGTTTTTTACTTGGTTATGACTCAAACACAAGGGCATATAGAGTCTTTAACAAGTCCACTGGACTAGTTGAAGTCTCTTGTGACGTTGTGTTTGATGAGACTAACGGCTCTCAAGTAGAGCAAGTTGATCTTGATGAGATAGGTGAAGAACAGGCTCCATGCGTAGCGCTAAGGAACATGTCCATTGGGGATGTGTGTCCTAAGGAATCCGAAGAGCCTCCACATGCACAAGATCAACCATCCTCCTCCACGCTAGCATCTCCACCAACTCAAAATGAGGATGAAGCTCAAGTTGATGAAGTAAAAGATCAAGCAAATGAGCCACCTCAAGATGACGGCAATGATCAAGGGGGAGATGCAAATGATCAAAACAAGGAGGATGAAGAGCATAGGCCGCCACACCCAAGAGTCCACCAAGCAATCCAACGAGATCACCCCGTCGACACCATCCTCGGCGACATTCATAAGGGGGTAACTACTAGATCTCGTATTGCACATTTTTGTGAACATTACTCGTTTGTTTCCTCTATTGAGCCACACAGGGTAGAGGAAGCACTACAAGATTCGGATTGGGTGGTGGCAATGCAAGAGGAGCTCAACAATTTCACTAGAAATGAGGTATGGCATTTAGTTCCACGTCCTAATCAAAATGTTGTAGGAACCAAATGGGTTTTCCGCAACAAGCAAGATGAGCATGGTGTGGTGACAAGGAACAAAGCATGACTTGTGGCCAAGGGATACTCCCAAGTCGAAGGTTTGGATTTCGGTGAAACCTATGCACCCGTAGCTAGGCTTGAGTCAATTCGCATATTATTAGCCTATGCTACTTACCATGGCTTTAAGATTTATCAAATGGACGTGAAAAGTGCCTTCCTCAATGGACCAATCAAAGAAGAGGTCTATGTTGAGCAACCTCCCGGCTTTGAAGACAGTAAGTATCCTAACCATGTCTATAAGCTCTCTAAGGCGCTTTATGGGCTCAAGCAAGCCCCAAGAGCATGGTATGAATGCCTTAGAGATTTCCTTATTGCTAATGGCTTCAAAGTCGGCAAGGCCGATCCTACACTCTTTACTAAAACTCTTAAAAATGACTTGTTTGTATGCCAAATCTATGTTGATGATATTATATTTGGGTCTACTAACGAGTCTACATGTGAAGAGTTTAGTAGGATTATGACACAGAAATTTGAGATGTCTATGATGGGGGAGTTGAAGTATTTCTTAGGATTCCAAGTGAAGCAACTCCAAGAGGGCACCTTCATTAGCCAAACGAAGTACACTCAAGACATTCTAAACAAGTTTGGAATGAAGGATGCCAAGCCCATCAAGACACCCATGGGAACCAACGGGCATCTCGACCTCGACACGGGAGGTAAGTCCGTGGATCAAAAGGTATACCGGTCGATGATTGGTTCATTGCTTTATTTATGTGCATCTTGACCGGACATTATGCTTTCCGTTTGCATGTGTGCAAGATTCCAAGCCGACCCTAAGGAATCACACCTTACGGCCGTAAAACGAATCTTGAGATATTTGGCTTATACACCTAAGTTTGGGCTTTGGTACCCTCGGGGATCCACTTTTGATTTAATTGGTTATTCGGATGCCGATTGGGCGGGATGTAAGATTAACAGGAAGAGCACATCGGGGACTTGCCAGTTCTTGGGAAGATCCTTGGTGTCATGGGCTTCAAAGAAGCAAAATTCGGTCGCTCTTTCAACCGCCGAAGCTGAGTACATTGCCGCAGGCCATTGTTGCGCGCAATTGCTTTGGATGAGGCAAACCCTGCGGGACTACGGTTACAAATTAACCAAAGTCCCTTTGCTATGTGATAATGAGAGTGCAATTAAAATGGCCGACAATCCCGTCGAGCATAGCCGCACTAAGCACATAGCCATTCGGTATCATTTTCTTAGGGATCACCAACAAAAGGGGGATATCGAGATTTCATACATTAACACTAAAGATCAATTAGCCGATATCTTTACCAAGCCTCTTGATGAACAAACTTTTACCAAACTTAGGCATGAGCTCAATATTCTTGATTCTAGAAATTTCTTTTGCTAGTTTGCACACATAGCACACAAGTATACCTTTGATCATATCTCTTTCGTATATGCTATGACTAATGTGTTTTCAAGAGCATTTCAAACCAAGTCATAGGTATATTGAAAAGGAATTGGAGTCTTCGGCGAAGACAAAGGCTTCCACTCCACTCCACTACTCTTCCTTCGCCGTCACTCCGAGCATCTCTCCAACTTTGGTATACTCTTCACTCATTTATTTTATGACCAAAGGAGGAGAAAATACTTCGAGGGCTCTAATAATTCCGTTTTTGGCGATTCATGCCAAAGGGGGAGAGAGTATGAGCCCAAAGCAAAAGGACCGCACCACCACCAATTTCAAAAACTTAGTGTTTTCCAAGAGTATTTACCAATTGGTATCCTATTGTGTTCAAAAGGGGGAGAAAGTAGTATTTAAAAAATGATATATCAAAACCCTCTTGAACACTAAGAGGAGGATCTCCTTTAGGGGGAGTTTCTGTTTAAGTCAAAGGAAAAGCATTTGAAACGGGGGGGAGAAAATTTCAAATCTTGAAAATGCTTTGCAAAATCCTATTCATTTACCTTTGACCATTTGCAAAAGAACTTTGAAAAGGATTTACAAAAGAGTTTGCAAAAACAAAACATGTGGTGCAAGTGTGGTCCAAAATGTTAAATAAGAAAGAAACAATCCATGCATATCTTGTAAGTAGTTACATTGGCTCAATTCCAAGCAACCTTTACACTTACATTATGCAAACTAGTTCAATTATGCACTTCTATATTTGCTTTGGTTTGTGTTGGCATCAATCACCAAAAAGGGGGAGATTGAAAGGGAATTAGGCTTACACCTAGTTCCTAAATAATTTTGGTGGTTGAATTGCCCAACACAAATCTTTGGACTAACTAGTTTGCTCTAGTGTATAAGTTATACAGGTGTCAAAGGTTCACACTTAGCCAATAAAAAGACCAAGTGTTGGGTTCAACAAAAATGCAAAGGAGCAACCGAAGGCTCCTCTGGTCTGGCGCACCGGACTGTCCGGTGTGGCACCGGACATGTCCGGTGCACCAGAGGACTCCGACTCGAACTCGCCACCTTCGGGAATTTCCAGAGGCACTCGCGCTATAATTCACCGGACTGTCCGGTGTGCACCGGACATGTCCGGTGCTCCATGGAAGGACGGCCTCAGGAACTCGCCAGCCTCGGGTTTTCACTCCAGCCGCTCCGCTATAATTCACCGGACTGTCCGGTGTACACCGGACTGTCCGGTGCATCTGCGGAGCAACGGCTACTCCAGGCGCCAACGGCTACCTGCAGCGCATTTATTGCGCGCCAGCGCGCGCAGAGGTCAGGCTCGCCCATGTTGGCGCACCGGACACTCTACAGTACATGTCCGGTGCGCCACCGGACATCAAGGCGGGCCCAGAAGTCAGAACTCCAACGGTCGATTTCCAACGGCACTGGTGACGTGGCGGGGGCACCGGACTGTCCGGTGTGCACCGGACTGTCCGGTGCGCCATCGAACAGACAGCTCTGCCAACGGTCAAGTTTGGTGGTTGGGGCTATAAATACCCCAACCATCCCACCATTCATTGTATCCAAGTTCTCTACTTCCCAACTACTACAAGAGCTCTAGCATTCAATTCTAGACACACCAAAGAGATCAAATCCTCTCCATATTCAACACAACGCCCTAGTGACTAGAGAGAGAGATTTGCTTGTGTTCTTTCGAGCTCTTGCGCTTGGATTGCTTTCTTCTTTCTTGATTCTTTCTTGTGATCAAACACTCACTTGTAATTGAGGCAAGAGGCACCAATTGTGTGGTGGCCCTTGCGGGAAGTTTGATTCCCAAGTAATTTGAGAAGAGAAGCTCACTCGGTCCGAGGGACCGATTGAGAGAGGGAAGGGTTGAAAGAGACCCGGCCTTTGTGGCCTCCTCAATGGGGAGTAGGTTTGCAAGAACCGAACCTCGGTAAAACAAATCCGCGTGTCACACTCTTCATTTGCTTGCGATTTGTTTTTGCTCCCTCTCTCGCGGACTCGTTTATATTTCTAACGCTAACCCGGCTTGTAGTTGTGATTATTTTGAGAATTTCAGTTTCGCCCTATTCACCCCCCCCCCTCTAGGCGACTTTCAGTAGTGTCTATCAACCACAATGATTCTGCTTGATGCCAAAGGATGGCACTTGCAAGGCCAATATGGATAGGACGTGCGACTCAAGAATCATTTTCATTATCAGTGTCTCAGGAAGGATATACCTCTAGCTACTACTAATACACCCTCAAGGAATTTAATGTTGGAGACTGACTTCCACGCCTATACCGATGGGATCACTTCTCCTAGTGCCCCATGGCCTAGGGACTTCCCTTAGCCCTATCCACATATAACGGTATCCTCTAAACTAAGTCTTTAATATGACACACTATTGTCTGCAAGCATAAGCCTCTAAGGCCCTTGCGTCATAGTAGGGCACTTGAAAGTATAAGCCCCACAGGCCCCTTGCGCCCTAGGGCACCTAACGATATATGCCCCCTTGGGACTCTCATGCCCTAGGGCACCTAAGCTATATGACTAAAAGAAAATTGTGTTATATTTCATTTCTACATTGATTTTGGTGTTTGATGACCAACACAATATTGTGATCTAACTAGTTTGCTAAGTGTGTCATTGCAGGTTCATAAGAGTCAGATTGAGGCATTCAACGCAACATTTAGCTCAAACCGAGGGTTAGAAGGGCATATTTTGGATAAGTTATTATCAATTTCTATGTCTGGATAAGTTCTAAATGTCGTTAGAAATGTTTTTAGCGCCTTAGAGGGTTTGAGAAATCAGATTTTGGAAAAGGTGCTTTTGGTGCTAAGTTTAAGCTAGATTGGAAATCTAAGTTGGAGATTACAAGAATTTAAGAAACTATGACTTAGACTAGTTGGACTGACTCTAGATATGTTTGTCTAAGTCATGTAAAAGCTCTCAACAACAAACAATTTGGACTTCAACTCAGTAGGTGTATGGTGCACTAGACTAGTCTGGTGGTGCACGAAGTACACAAAGAAGGCAAATCATGGCTTTAGTAGCCTGGTGCACTAGACCACTTATGTAGAACAATATGTTCTTAAAGAGTTAAAGTCCTTGGCACACCAGATCAGTCTAGTGTGCACCAGACCCAGTGAGTGTAACGGCTAGTTCCTGCTCCAACGGCTACATTGAAAGTCGTTTAGAGGGGGGTGAATAGGCGAAACCTGAAAATTATAAACTTTAAACACGCACTTCACCCCGGGTTAGGGTTAGAAATAAATAATAGTGAATTCAGAGTGCGGAAGATAGTTCTTCTTGCTATGAGTTGCTCAATCAATGCGGATAACTTTGGGAGCTAACTCAAAATAATGTGAGCAAGAGAACTTTTAGTGAGAGGGGAGAGGGAAGAAACAAATCGAATGATGAAGATCAACACAAATGGACACGTCGATTTGTTTTCCGAGCTTTGGTTCCAAAGAACCTACTCCCCGTTGAGGAGGCCACAAAGGTCAGGTGTCACACCCGGATTTCGGGGGCACCAAGACCCGGGCGCGAACATAATCACCAGGTGTGCTGGGACCAAGTCTCACACATATGATGAATCATGGCACAGGATCGAATGTCACATCTTTACTATATAATCGGAGTTTTATGCAAAATAAATAAATAATTACATTATAAGGAGACAACGGTCCAGCAACCCAAAGTTGACTGGGAGACGACGACCTAGACCTCTCACGAACACATCGCAGCATCCTCCATGCGCCTCATCCTGTGGTACCTGTTCTTGACCTGTGGGGGGTGTGAGACAGCAAGAGTGAGCTCACATACGTTCATCGCTCAACAAGTTGTGGGGAATAATGTGCATGAACTCGCCAAAGATGGGAGCTCACATGAAGTGTAAGGCTTACCAAAGATGATGGTTAGAGCTGAGCATTGCTTTTAAAGTTGGTCAAAATTTTATTAGCAGTTACTAAGTATAAGTAAATACCAACCCAATTAAATAGTAGAATAGAAGTAACAACATCACCTGCGATGCAATGCATATGACAAATTGAATTTAGTTCCATAAGTTAATCATGTGAGGGTCCGAGCTGCTCATGACCGTGAGCACGGCTAGTATACCAGTTTTACACTCTGCAGAGGTTGCGCATCTTTACCCACAAGTCATGTTACCCATCTGCCAAGGGATCGCGACTTCCCATACACCTCTACCGAGGAGGCGAGGCAGGGTAACACTACGAGGCCTTTACAAAGTTCCACTAGCTTCAGAAAACCCGCTACAGTTTATAGGAAGCTCCAATGCAGGAATCCCTTGCATGACCGCCATCGCAGCAAAATCATCCCGAGGGCCTCCCTACACTGACCACTCCCCTACTGCCCTTGCCCCTTTCGGGTAAGGTAGTCCTCCACTAGCTTTCCTAATTAATCAGCCAAGGGCGTCCCATTATACCCTTGTGGTAGCACTGTTTTCCCGGGTGGTCGCTCCATGTTCCAATTAACATAATGATCTTATCATAAACAGTGATAATAAACAGATAATAAAAGTGTGATCATGAATAATGTATATCTCTATACCCAAATCCACATATAGCACTAGCAAGTACTACCCAAAAAGTTCAGTGGTGAACAAGGTATAAAGATAGTCAAACTAGGGTAACCTATTAGGTCCCATCAAAATTAACCTATGCAGATCATTATGATTAATTAGAACATGAGTGGGTAAAAGAAGTGATCAAGGGCACAACTTGCCTGGGACTTGAGATTCCAGGTACCAGGTTGATCTTCAGATGACTCGTGACCTCACTGCTAGTCGTAGCAATAAAAACAAACATTGTATAGGCAAAATTAACATCATACCAAACATGAGAAAACTGCGTAATAATAATCTACGCGTTGCTATGAGACTAACGCAACTTGAACGGATCAAATCGGAGTTAAAACGGAGGAGTTATGATTTTCTGAAGATTCTATGTGTTTTGTATAAGATTAAATGGGATATAAATTTTAATGTGATTTTCATGTCAAAACAGTGGTACTAGATGATAGACAATAATATTACAAAATTATAGGAATTGGAGCGGATTAATTTGGACTTAGTATGAATTAAATATGATTTATGCAAGTTTCTCGAATTAGTTTTGTACTAAAAATCAATTTCTAAATGATTTTCTCTGTTTTATAATCAGTCTGGACTGCGCCTCAATTTCTAATAAAGACAGGGCCCCCAGCGCAAAAGTCCCAAGACATAGTGAATAGCCGTGAAGGATGGCGGGTTCTATTTCTAAAAGCCTAGGGTTGCTTATGCTAAAGTGCTAGGGCGTAGGGGTATGTGCCAATCTAAGTCGTTGGATCAACAGCCGACGATGGAGATTAGATCATATTTTATAACGAAACGGTACACACAGAGAGCCCTCGGATCGTGAATCAACGGTTCGGACTCAAAGGCGCCTAGAACAACTCGCACCCGCCCGATCCGGATCTAATGCTCTAGATCGACTCAGCTGAACCGGTGACAGGGGCTAATCCTAGTCGTCCCTGCTACATCCGAGGGCCATCCAAGCGTCTCCCTCCAGATCTAATATCTACCGTCCAAACTCGGATGGACGGCAGAGAGGTCGTCTTCACCCTTCGTCGTTCCCAGGTGGCGGCGGCACCTCCTCCACACGACACAACCCTCCGGGGAACAAGCCACCCATGGATTCCCCGCATAGACACTGCTATATACCGGGTTTAATCGACGGTCTGCCCATCGTGAACTCGATAGTCGACGCCCCATCCCGAGTAATCAGGGCAAGACTCCCACCCGAGACACCAGAGGGAGATGCGACGACGCCCTCACACCGATGAACAATTAAGCTCCGAACACTACCGATTAACGAGTTCTACTGGGTTATAGAGGATGCACTGATGAAGGCAGACAAGATTGAGGATACCTCAATGGCGGTCGAAGTAGTGGCAGAGACGGTCATGGTGAGCAGCGGATTGGCGACACTGCTGATCTTCGGTGAGGAATTAGGGGCGAACCAGCCAGTTCATGTGCCCCCGGAAGTCATGCCCAGGCGAGGGAGGGACGAGCTGGGAAGGTCGACGGTGAGCTACAAGCAGGGCGCAATCCGGAGAAGCTTTTGGCCGTGGGATTCACAGGGCGGAAGAGCGCTGGGTCTGGGGAGGATGAGGAGACCGCGACGCCCGATTTATAACCTAGCAGCGAAGACCGAGCACGGGTACGAGGAACGAGATTCCCGGCGAGTGACCCGGAACCGAATCCGAGCGGGCGAGCTCCGATTTTTTTGTTGCGCAGATGGCGGCGGCGATTTCGTTGCAGCGGACTCGGGGAAGGGGACGAGTCCGACAGGTCGGGCCCATGTGCCAGTGAGCGTGGAGGCTGGTCGGGCGGGCCCGCGTGGCAGGCGGAAGGTGCTGTTGGGCTGCGCAGTGAAGGATCCGTAGGTGGGCCGAAATGTGGGGATTCCAGCCCAGGTAGGTTTTATTCTTTTTCTTTTAGGTTCTGATTTATTTCATGATTATTTGAATCCAAATTTTGAACTTGAATATGAGTTTCAGCTTTGGGTTAATTATACAAATTCAAAATCTAGTCTTGGAATAATATATTTTTAATTACTTATTTTATCCACACAATACTTTATTTTCTTTTCCCTTCTAAATTCTAGAATTTCTTTCAAAATTTAAATTCCCATTTGGGTATCAATGTAATTCTTCTCTCATTATTTTATGTTGTCACAAAATGCATACACACAAAAATAATATCCAGCATGATGCAAAATTTTAATGGCATATATATTCTTTTATTAATTATTTGCTTTTGAATATGGTGTTCACATGGAATGATACATAAAGGTTAAACCCACACAAGGAGAAATTGTTTCTCTATTGGTATGATTTCTAGCAAATTACAAAGTGGGTGTTACAAATCCTACCCCCCTTAAAAATAATCTCGTCCTCGAGATTTGTAAGAAAAAGGATTATACCAAGATTGGTTTGTAATTGAGACTGTAGTTTCTAATAGATTCAAAAATTAAAAGTCTCTCTTTTTTTAAATACCATTTAGGAAGTACTTAGAAATGCATGGGTATCTTCTATGTTTAGATACACAATTAGGTAAGAAGATAGGTGGTCAGAGTGAGGTTAGCTGATGGTAAGAAGAACTTGGTAAGGGAAGACTCCATCCAAGGTGGTAAATTTTGAACTATCTCGAGATCTGATTTGACTCCTATTCTTCCATGTCGAGGTTGATCTCCTCCTTCTTGGTCTTTGGTGTCTCCATCCGGGTTTAGGACAAGAGGCTAAGATAGATCTGTTATGTAGGTCAAGTTGTTGGGTATGGTCGAGTTGATCTAGGTCACCAATTTAGGCTTAAGTAAATTTGGAGTAAGGTCTAATATATTTCACCAGTATTAACTAACCTATTTAAGTAATCCACATTCGATTAGCTTAGCTTAAGGTTAGCCTTTGTTAGGTTAGATTAATCTATCACATTAGATCAGATCTAGGTTAGATTGGTATTACTATTTGGGCTTATATCAGATCAAATAAATTTGGATTAGATCATGGTTGTTACACTAGTGTGGGATAAATATGTTATTTAGGGCAAGATGAATCCATAAGGATAAGGTAGAATCTTTTAAGATGAGATGGATCTATTAAACTAAGAGAGAATTTTTTTTAAGATAAAATGGATCTATTTGATATATTCTAGTGGGGAATATTCTTAGTTGATCTAGTTTATTTTATCAATATTTTTTTACTATATGTATATACAGATGCAATTGTGGACGTTACTCCACAACTCATCACACTCAATCAAAGAATCAAATCAGACAAGTATCATAAGAACAAACATTCAAGCATACCAATATCTACAAAAATAGTTTTGCTTTTGTTCCTAAGATTAGGTCTCCTATTTCTAAAGGTCACTTTAGGTACAGGATTTCAAAATGTGAAATCCACATTTGTCTTTAGAAGGAAAAGGTAAGAATAATCAGAGTATAGCGGAAATAGATAAGAATAGATTAAGAAAAGTCTGAAAAGAATCAGAGTAGCAAAGGTAAGTAGACAATGGTTGTCCGGTTCTATCTAGGTTTCGTCCTACAGTCAACATTCCTCTGATACCACTTCTGTCACACCCGGATTTCGGGGGCACCAAGACCCGGGCGCGAACATAATCACCAGGTGTGCTGGGACCAAGTCTCACACATATGATGAATCATGGCACAGGATCGAATGTCACATCTTTACTATATAATCGGAGTTTTATGCAAAATAAATAAATAATTACATTATAAGGAGACAACGGTCTAGCAACCCAAAGTTGACTGGGAGACGACGACCTAGACCTCTCACGAACACATCGCAGCATCCTCCATGCGCCTCATCCTGTGGTACCTGTTCTTGACCTGTGGGGTGTGAGACAGCAAGAGTGAGCTCACATACGTTCATCGCTCAACAAGTTGTGGGGAATAATGTGCATGAACTCGCCAAAGATGGGAGCTCACGTGAAGTGTAAGGCTTACCAAAGATGATGGTTAGAGCTGAGCATTGCTTTTAAAGTTGGTCAAAATTTTATTAGCAGTTACTAAGTATAAGTAAATACCAACCCAATTAAATAGTAGAATAGAAGTAACAACATCACCTGCGATGCAATGCATATGACAAATTGAATTTAGTTCCATAAGTTAATCATGTGAGGGTCCGAGCTGCTCATGACCGTGAGCACGGCTAGTATACCAGTTTTACACTCTGCAGAGGTTGCGCATCTTTACCCACAAGTCATGTTACCCATCTGCCAAGGGATCGCGACTTCCCATACACCTCTACCGAGGAGGCGAGGCAGGGTAACACTACGAGGCCTTTACAAAGTTCCACTAGCTTCAGAAAACCCGCTACAGTTTATAGGAAGCTCCAATGCAGGAATCCCTTGCATGACCGCCATCGCAGCAAAATCATCCCGAGGGCCTCCCTACACTGACCACTCCCCTACTGCCCTTGCCCCTTTCGGGTAAGGTAGTCCTCCACTAGCTTTCCTAATTAATCAGCCAAGGGCGTCCCATTATACCCTTGTGGTAGCACTGTTTTCCCGGGTGGTCGCTCCATGTTCCAATTAACATAATGATCTTATCATAAACAGTGATAATAAACAGATAATAAAAGTGTGATCATGAATAATGTATATCTCTATACCCAAATCCACATATAGCACTAGCAAGTACTACCCAAAAAGTTCAGTGGTGAACAAGGTATAAAGATAGTCAAACTAGGGTAACCTATTAGGTCCCATCAAAATTAACCTATGCAGATCATTATGATTAATTAGAACATGAGTGGGTAAAAGAAGTGATCAAGGGCACAACTTGCCTGGGACTTGAGATTCTAGGTACCAGGTTGATCTTCAGATGACTCGTGACCTCACTGCTAGTCGTAGCAATACAAACAAACATTGTATAGGCAAAATTAACATCATACCAAACATGAGAAAACTGCGTAATAATAATCTACGCGTTGCTATGAGACTAACGCAACTTGAACGGATCAAATCGGAGTTAAAACGGAGGAGTTATGATTTTCTGAAGATTCTATGTGTTTTGTATAAGATTAAATGGGATATAAATTTTAATGTGATTTTCATGTCAAAACAGTGGTACTAGATGATAGACAATAATATTACAAAATTATAGGAATTGGAGCGGATTAATTTGGACTTAGTATGAATTAAATATGATTTATGCAAGTTTCTCGAATTAGTTTTGTACTAAAAATCAATTTCTAAATGATTTTCTCTGTTTTATAATCAGTCTGGACTGCGCCTCAATTTCTAATAAAGACAGGGCCCCCAGCGCAAAAGTCCCAAGACACAGTGAATAGCCGTGAAGGATGGCGGGTTCTATTTCTAAAAGCCTAGGGTTGCTTATGCTAAAGTGCTAGGGCGTAGGGGTATGTGCCAATCTAAGTCGTTGGATCAACAACCGACGATGGAGATTAGATCATATCTTATAACGAAACGGTACACATAGAGAGCCCTCGGATCGTGAATCAACGGTTCGGACTCAAAGGCGCCTAGAACAACTCACACCCGCCCGATCCGGATCTAATGCTCTAGATCGACTCAGCTGAACCGGTGACAGGGGCTAATCCTAGCCGTCCCTGCTACATCCGAGGGCCATCCAAGCGTCTCCCTCCAGATCTAATATCTACCGTCCAAACTCGGATGGACGGCAGAGAGGTCGTCTTCACCCTTCGTCGTTCCCAGGTGGCGGCGGCACCTCCTCCGCACGACACAACCCGCCGGGGAACACGCCACCCATGGATTCCCCGCATAGACACTGCTATATACCGGGTTTAATCGACGGTCTGCCCATCGTGAACTTGATAGTCGACGCCCCATCCCGAGTAATCAGGGCAAGACTCCCGCCCGAGACACCAGAGGGAGATGCGGCGATGCCCTCACACCGATGAACAATTAAGCTCCAAACACTACCGATTAACGAGTTCTACTGGGTTATAGAGGATGCACTGATGAAGGCAGACAAGATTGAGGATACCTCAATGGCGGTCGAAGTAGTGGCAGAGACGGTCATGGTGAGCAGCGGATTGGCGACACTGCTGATCTTCGGTGAGGAATTAGGGGCGAACCAGCCAGTTCACGTGCCCCCGGAAGTCATGCCCAGGCGAGGGAGGGACGAGCTGGGAAGGTCGACGGTGAGCTACAAGCAGGGCGCAATCCGGAGAAGCTTTTGGCCGTGGGATTCACAGGGCGGAAGAGCGCTGGGTCTGGGGAGGATGAGGAGACCGCGACGCCCGATTTATAACCTAGCAGCGAAGACCGAGCACGGGTACGAGGAACGAGATTCCCGGCGAGTGACCCGGAACCGAATCCGAGCGGGCGAGCTCCGATTTTTTTGTTGCGCAGATGGCGGCGGCGATTTCGTTGCAGCGGACTCGGGGAAGGGGACGAGTCCGACAGGTCGGGCCCATGTGCCAGTGAGCGTGGAGGCTGGTCGGGCGGGCCCGCGTGGCAGGCGGAAGGTGCTGTTGGGCTGCGCAGTGAAGGATCCGTAGGTGGGCCGAAATGTGGGGATTCCAGCCCAGGTAGGTTTTATTCTTTTTCTTTTAGGTTCTGATTTATTTCATGATTATTTGAATCCAAATTTTGAACTTGAATATGAGTTTCAGCTTTGGGTTAATTATACAAATTCAAAATCTAGTCTTGGAATAATATATTTTTAATTACTTATTTTATCCACACAATACTTTATTTTCTTTTCCCTTCTAAATTCTAGAATTTCTTTCAAAATTTAAATTCCCATTTGGGTATCAATGTAATTCTTCTCTCATTATTTTATGTTGTCACAAAATGCATACACACAAAAATAATATCCAGCATGATGCAAAATTTTAATGGCATATATATTCTTTTATTAATTATTTGCTTTTGAATATGGTGTTCACATGGAATGATACATAAAGGTTAAACCCACACAAGGAGAAATTGTTTCTCTATTGGTATGATTTCTAGCAAATTACAAAGTGGGTGTTACATCAGGTCTTTTTCAACCCTTCCCCTCTCTCAATCGATCACCTAGACTAGTTGAGTGCTTCTTCTTAATCTCAAGGGTCACAAAGACCCCGCAAGGATAAACACACACTTAGGTGTCTCTTGTTAGCTTTACAAATACTTAGAAAGTTTAGAGAGAGATGAAGAAAGCAACCAAGCAACAAGAGCAACAAATGAAACACAAATCGCCCTCTCTCAAGTCACTAAACACTTTTGATCACTTGACTTGATTATGGCACTTGGAGAGGATTGGAGGCTTTGAATGTGTCTTTGGAATGTATTCTTTGCTCTTGTACTGAGTGTAGATAGTGGAAAGCTTGGATGACTTGAATGGTGGTAGTTGGGGGGTATTTATAGCCCCAATCACTATTCTAGTCGTTGGCGGTTCTGTCTGTCAACGGGCACACCGGACAGTTCGGTGCACACCGGACTTACGCTGTTCATTGTCCGGTGCGTGCCACGTCAACTGACTATTGGGGTTTGGAGCTGTTGACCACTGAAATCGCCTGTCCTTGTGGTGCATCAAACAGTCCGGTGGCACACCAGACAGTCCTGTGCGACCTGACATCGCAGACTGTCTCTGACTTTCTGACGTTCTGAACCCGTAGCAGTCGTGTGGCAGTCGACCGTTGGCGAAGATGACCGTTGCTTGTGCGCTCACCGGACAGTCTGGTGACACACCGGATAGTTTGGTGATTTTTAGCCGAGGAGCTCTGTGTTTTCCCGAGAGCGGCCAATTCGCTGGGCATGCCAGCCTGGGCACTGGACACTGTCCGGTGCGCCGCAGGCTGGTGCAAATATGTTTTGCTCCATACTTATAGAATTGCCCCAAGGGTCATTTTCCTTATATATGTATGTGAACTTTATGCACCTGAGAAAAGATCAACTAGGCAAACTAGTTAGTCCATTAGGTTTGTGATGGTCGTCAAACACCAAAATCGATTATAGGAAATGGTTAAGGCCATTTCCCTTTCAATCTCCCCCTTTTTGGTGATTGATGCCAACACAAACCAAAGCAAATACAAAGTGTAGAAATGTAGCTAGTTTGCATTTGACAGATGTGCATAAGTTACTTTGAAATGAAAGTAGTTCTAAGCAAATATGATTGTTTTGATATAGTTAACATTTTGGACCACATTTGCACCAATTAGCTTGTTTTTGCAAATCTTTTGGAAAAGTCTTTTCAAATTCTTTTGCAATTAGCCAATGGTATAAGAATATGATTTTGAAAGCAGTTTTAAGTTTTGAAAGATTCTCCCCCTTTTTCAAATGTTTTTCCTTTGGCTAAATAAAAGCTCCCCCCTAAAAAAGTTCTCCCCTTAGCTATCAAGAGGGTTTTTGCAAATGCAATTTTTGTAAAAAGTTTTCAGAAAATAGGGTGGTGGTGCGATCCTTTTGCTTTGGCCTATTAATTTCTCTCCCTTTGGCATTAAGCGCCAAAAAAAAGAAAACTAGAGGCCTCTTACAAGAAAGATAGGAATGCAAATACATGAGGAGGGCAAAGGGGTATACAATACTTATGAAGTTGCAGTGGAAGCCTTGCCTTTGCCTAGTACTACATTTCCCTTTCAATCTAAGACTAAGTAGAAATACTCTTGGAAGCACATTAGTCTTAGCTTTGGCACAAGAAAAATAAGAAATATGCATTTGTACCAAATGAAAGAGATATGACATGATCAAAGTTATAAAATGAGCAATGTGTGCAAGATTTCAATCAAAGTTTCGAGAGTCTAAGATATTTAGTTCATTTCTAAGCTTGCTAAAAGTCTTTTCATCTAGTGGCTTAGTGAAGATATCGACTAATTGGTTATAGATGCTAACATAGGTAATTTCGATATCCCCTTTGGTTGGTGATCTCTCAGAAAGTGATACTGGATATCCCCTTTTGTTGGTGATCTAAACCATCGGTTTTGATGGTGTGTTAGGTCTGGTGCGATTTGTTTGGTGGATTTAATTGAGGTTATGGTTGTGGGTGATTTGGATTGGGTGGGCTTTGCAAATTTAAACTGGTGGATTATATAGTGGTATAAATTAAGAGGGCTAGGTGATTTAACGATAGTAATAGAGTAAAGATGGATCAAAATGGAAAGAGTTATGCTAATTGCTGATACACAAATGAGAGGCACCTATTGCAAGTTTATACAAAGATGAAACAACGTCTCGCAATATAAAAATTCACTTCACTATTTCATAGAGTAACATGTTAATTAAATGTTGCAACGAGTGACTAATGAAAGTTAGTAAAATATGTAAAGATGAAACAAATCAATAGCAACGGAGGTTCTACACCGTTTTCATGACCTCATAAACTAAGTTGACATGGTTTCATCACCATGCAACTAATTTTATTCCCATAAAAGTTATTACTCTTAAATGTTATATCATGTTGTCTAAAAAATATAATATGACATATTGTTAAATGTGTATGATAACCGTGAAACTACTGTTAATAGTAGCCTAAGAGTATGTATAATAGGTGTCTTGAGCTGTGCTTTCGAATGTGTCTATGGGATTACCTGTTTGTTTACCCCCATGGATTATATAATCTGGATTATTTTTGGAGGATTATATAATCTGGATTATATAATCTGGATTATATAATCTGAGTAGTCCTGTTTGTTTACCCAGATTATTTGAGTTGTTAATAGGATTCTTTTGTATGAGGAAGACAAGAATGCCCTCTATATTTGTACTAGGTTGAAACTCATATATATATAAAAAATAATTCAATTGACATTGGCAAATATTGCATTAGCAATATTATCACGGAAGGCATTCATGTCACCTTCTTCATCCCCAAATTGACTAGTACTAGGCGCAAAAACGATTCGGTGGATTATAATGGCAATGGTGGGTAATTTCTAGGAAACTTGAAAGGGTAGTGGGGAAGTGGGAAAAAATAATCTGAAATAAGCACCTCCTCACTTGCTTATGGATTATCATAATCCAAGGGGTTAGATTATATAATCTGGGCAAATAAGCTGGACTGTTTGTTTGCCTCTTAGGATTATTTAATCCAGATTATATAATCTGGGGGTAAACAAACAGACCCTAAATGTAAAAAAACTTAAGACATGTATCTTGACGAAAGCACGTTGTCCTCGTTCTATGCTCGAGAAAGGAGACTAGTTAATTGATCAATTTAATTTATAAAATATGTTGATTGGTGTAATGAATATAGTAAAACACAGATTTTAGACATGTCCATTGTATTATATTTTATTTTAGTCGTGTGTTATATTTGAAATACCGTACAACAGTGCCAAAAAATTGCCAGAAAATATTAGTTATTTCACAGGCTCAACATCACCTGATCTATAAAGACGCCTTACGTGTCAATGCCTCGATGTCACGTGTTCACTTGAGACGGTCTCGGGGCGGTTAGACACAGCGGCATTCACCCATCCGCTCGCGGCGGCAGGGACGCGTCTGTTCCCTTCTGTCTAGCACTAAAAAAAGTGTCGTCATTTGCCAGTAATTCCCCTCCCAACAACCAGAAGATCCCAAGGAAACCTCGTACTTGGCGCTGTGCCCTCTCCTTCCTGTCGTCATCGTGTCACGGTCGGTCGTTTGTTACAAAAATCTCCCCCAATCCAAGTAACGCGATTAAATCCCTAATGAATCTACGAGCTGAAATCACGAGGCCCTGCCGCCTCCGCCGCCTATATGAGACCACCTACGTAGCTGGCTGCGTCTGCGCGCGAGCTCCTCCCCTGTACCCCTACCTCTCCACCCCCTCCTCGTGCCGTCCACGCACCACCGGCGCGCCGCGCTGCCATGGCCATGAGGCCACGCGCCGCGCTCGCCCTCTCCCTGGCAGCCGGCGTCCCGCTGGTCCTCCTCCTCCTCCTCCTCGCGCCCGGCGCGCGCGCCGACGACGGCAGCGGCGGGTGCGGGGCGGCGGGCGGCGGCGAGGCGGCGCCGGGCGACCGCGCGCGGGCCAGGGCGCTGAAGATCGCGGCCTTCTTCTCCATCCTCGTGTGCGGGGCGCTGGGCTGCTGCCTGCCCGTGCTGGGGCGGCGCGTGCCGGCGCTGCGCCCCGACAGGGACGTGTTCTTCCTCATCAAGGCGTTCGCGGCGGGGGTCATCCTGGCCACGGGGTTCATCCACATCCTCCCCGACGCGTTCGAGAAGCTCACGTCCGATTGCCTCTCCGGCGGGCCGTGGCAGGACTTCCCCTTCGCGGGGCTCGGCGCCATGGTCGGCGCCATCGGCACGCTCGTCGTCGACACCGTCGCCACGGGCTACTTCACGCGCGTCCACTTCAAGGACAGCGCCGCCGCCGCCGTGGGCGCCGCCGCCGTCGGCGACGAGGAGAAGCAGCAGCAGCAGGCGGCGTCGGCGCCGCACGTCGACGACGGAGCAGACGGCGACGGCCACGGCCACGGCGGGCACGTGCACATGCACACGCACGCGACGCACGGGCACTCGCACGGCGCCTCGGCGCTCGTGGCCGCCGTCGGCGGCGCCGAGGGCGACAAGGAGCACGCGCTGCGCCACCGTGTCATCGCTCAGGTAACCGACCGACGATCCCTGTTGAGTATTCACAGCTGTTGTTATAACCGTGTGCAGTTATCATTCACCACACCACCGTCGTTATAAATAAAATGGCATGCATTTATCATGCGTTTTTGTTTTCTTTTTTTGGTTTCGTACGTAGGTTCTTGAGCTTGGGATTGTGGTGCACTCGGTGATCATC
This sequence comes from Zea mays, assembly GCF_902167145.1. NCBI lineage: Eukaryota > Viridiplantae > Streptophyta > Magnoliopsida > Poales > Poaceae > Zea > Zea mays. Next base: position 22,664,491 of record NC_050102.1, on the reverse strand, counting down.
GGCATCTCCCTCGGCGCGTCTCAAGACCCCAGCACCATCAAGCCTCTTGTGGTCGCCCTCAGCTTCCACCAAATGTTCGAGGGCATGGGTCTAGGCGGCTGCATCGTTCAGGTAATCATCATACAGTCCATTGTCCTAAGATATACAGTCCATTAATCGGTCTGCTCTACTACGTACCTTGATTTGTCTAAGATGACCGCACTAATAAGCTCCTGTTCCAAACAAATTAAATTAGTTAGGAGGTTTAAAAACGAACAGCTAATGAACTAGCTAGTAATAGTAATTGGAGGTCTAAAACTAGCAGTCTAAAGCGAAGTATGATTTGATTTGGTATCCTTAACCTGACGACCGTCAGTCAGGCTGCTTTTGTGCCGCTACTTTTTTTTCTGTTAGATTAGAAGAAAGTACCAAAGCACTGCACTTCGGGTGGTTCGGAGACATGCGCTGCACAAAAGCTAGGAGACATCAGACATGGATGCCCATTCCTTTCTTTCGTGAATCTACTCTACTTAAAACTTTTTCCGTGTCCACTCCACGCACGCGCAGGCCAAGTTCAAGCTGCGGTCGATCGTGACGATGGTGCTCTTCTTCTGCCTGACTACGCCGGTGGGCATCGTGGTGGGCGTCGGGATCTCGTCGGTGTACGACGAGGACAGCCCCACGGCGCTGGTCGTGGAGGGCGTGCTCAACTCGGTGGCGGCGGGGATCCTGGTGTACATGGCGCTGGTGGACCTGCTCGCCGAGGACTTCATGAACCCCAGGGTACAGAGCCGGGGCAAGCTGCAGCTCGGCATCAACGCCTCCATGCTCGTCGGCGCCGGCCTCATGTCCATGCTGGCCAAGTGGGCCTAGTTTACTAGCCACTTTTTTGCTCTGTGCCCTCTCGATTCCAGTTTTTTTAGTTGAGTTGCTGTAAAAATACTACTGTTATGGAGAAACGAACGAATACAACAACTCTTTTTTCTGAAACCCATCGCGACATGGATGGTTGCTTGCGGATGCGGAGATTTTTTTTCCTTCTCCCGATCAATGTCGACACACTGTCGCCACCCTTTGTTTTTTTGTTTGCTTGGGAAAAAAAAGAGTACTTCGAAGTAATGATAATGATCCTCATGATATGGACTATAGAACACGTGTCCTTGAAGGCAAAATTAATAAACACTACATAGGAGGCGTAGTAGTCGTTTCATGCACATTTGACAATTTGACATTGTGACAGGTCAACTTTTTTATGGAGTGGCATAGTATTTAAGAGGGTTGAATTTCACCGGTACGAAAACCATGTCAGGCCATTTCCAAAGTTTTCGAAGCCGTGTGAAACCTCCATTAAAAATAATTTGCTTCGTCTTCACATATTTTACTACTTTCTATTGGGCATCGAGTTGCGTCATTATTTAACTAGTACGTTAGTCTATAAAATACTGAGATGAAATTTGGTAACAAGAATCGTTTATGTATTTTATGTTAGTCTATAAAATAGTGAGGTGAATCTTTCACACAGACGACGTAGGTACCACTCTTTTTTCTTTCTTCTGGATAATGGAAGATATAAATATCACTTTACACAACTATTAAAGTCGCCATGGTGGCTTTCCTTCAAAAAGACTTTTTTTTTTTACCTTTGGGATCTGAATCTCGTCAAGGAGTGTCGACACCCTCTAGAGTGGTTTTCATGGCTTCAGCCTTCACGCACATGACTAGCGGCCTGGCGCGCCCAACTTCGCACGGAACGCTCAACTTTCGTCCAAGAAAACGGCAGGTCCTGAGAGCGAGAGATCGGGAGTGGAATGGAATATATAACGGACTTTTAGATACATATATGCCGTCGTATGTGTGTATGTATATTATGAACTGTATGTTTGAGCTGTTTTATTCTCTTGACTTAGACGGAGGACCTGTACTTTTAACCAGCAACCGTTCATCATCACCCCATTAGTTATTAGTGCACAGATGCCGCCGGCGCCGAAATGCCTCTCGCTGAGCTGCCGAATTCATCGCCCCCAGACAATAAGATTCCACTTTCTATCTATTAAGGCGAGTTCAGAAGCCACAAAAACCAAGAGAGAATACGAAGGGAATTCTAACCCCTCTAATTCTCTACAATTTTGTGTCTTCCAAACTAACCCTTGCAGTGTATTTGTAACAGCTCCAGATTACAGCTCCGTTTATAATATAAATTTAAATAGTTTTTTTTTTAAAAAAAGTTAATTGAAACTATGGACGAAATGATTTATCTTAATATCTCGTATGTTCATAACCGCAGAGCGTGTTGTTTTTGTCCGCATGCATACTTGTGCCTGCCCCGTGGCAACTCGTGACCGCAACCGAAAGGCGAAAGGGACCGTATATCGTAGAGCTCAGATTTGAACGGACGTTTCATTTCACGCTGGCATTTCATTTCATTACCCGGCTTAATTTTTTTAGATTAGATAGAAAGGTAGGTTGCCCCTGCTTTATTTCTTCACAAAAATGAAGTGTTCCACCTATTACATCATTTGGAGGTTTTAGCTTATTCTAAGCACGCTCGCAGATTTAATCATCGACAACACCTCATAGAAAGGCGTAAAAATGTTTTCCACCCATCCTGCTAACTATTGCTTTTTTTCCACACAACCCGCCAGCTAAGGCGATTCAAATCTCGCAAATTTCTCGGTCAAAGCTTCCCAGCTTGACATCTCTCTCTCTCTCTCCACATAATGCACTCCGGTTCCTGCGCGCCCTTTTCTCCAAAATACTAGTGCACAAATCGACCTCCTTCGAGGCACTTGTCTTGAAGATCGGCTTCCAGCAGAGTGCACACCAGGCCAACTTTTTCCCTGAAAATTGAAAATGTATTTTGTTTCGCGTTTTCCATAAGACCCAAAGAATTGCTGCACAAATCGCATTCTGTAATTCATATTTCTTAGAACTCGATCAGAGATAAGCAATTGACTCAAGTTACAACCTACATTCCAACCAAAAAGATTATTCAGTTATGTCCACAAACAAATTAGCTACATAGCAGTCAAACATTAAGTGACAAATTGATTCGTTTCCTGTACATAACAAACAACATGTATCTAGTAAATGTTTCCTTTTATTCAAGTTATCTCTAGTGAGCAGTTTATTGTTTGATAATAGCCATAAGAACACATGTATCCTTGGGGAACTGTTAAAAAATATATGGGTTAGTCATTTTATATTCCAAATTAACAATCTGGATCCAAGTGGTATCTAAAAATCCATGCTGCCAAAAGGCATAAGTTTAAACTTCTAAGATCAGGAATGGCCACACCACCGAGCTCTTTTTTTCCGGGGCAACAATTGCCAGTTAGCAAGATGATATTTTTTTTCTTATCCTCAGTGGATCCCCAAAAGAAGTAACCTATATGCGAATTGATCATATCAATAGCCCATTTAGGGAATTTGATGATAGACATCAAATAATTCGGAATACTTGCCAGACATGCTTTTAACATAATAAGTCCCCGCGGAAAAGAGGAGTCTGCCTTTCTAGCTGGCCACCCTCCTAATAACTTTTTATCAACTACATGTTTTTCCTCTTGTAAGTCTAAACCAATAGAAAGAAGATCACTTTTGTCATAGTTAATCTTCATACCTGACATCTTTTCAAATAATACTAACGGCCATTTAAGATTCATGGCTTTCTCTAAATTGTTTTTCAAGAAAAGAAGAGTATCATCCCCATACTGTAAACCGATAATACCTCCCTCACGAACTCTAGGAAGCAAACCCTCAATTAATTAGGCTTTTGAGATTTTACATGGCTTAATTTTCAATTTTCAGAGTACATGCAATGCACAAGCTGACGACGGTGATGCAAAGGGGAAAAAAGCTAACGACGAGCTAACCACGTCACTGACTCGTAAGTTAATAACTAATGGGTGGTCCGTGCTTTGCTACAGTTATTATATATTATATAAATATGTATTGAAATATTTATTTAAATATAATTGTTTATTTCTTATTGTAAGGTGTTGGCGGCCTTCTTCTACGCCGAAGGTCCTCTAAGCAAAAACACCTTCGGCAGGACGATATGCAAGCAGGCATAACATGAAGGAATATGCCTAAGCTACAACCCAGAGAGCTTCGGCATAATAACGCGCCTTAAGACGAAGGGCGACACCGACTTAAAGAGGAAAAGACCGTTCAGTCCCTGATAATTTGTATCATGTTTATAATTTGTTATCGAGGACATAAATGTAATTTCGACCGGGCTGCGTCCCGTGCCTATAAATAGGTGAACAGTAACCTCGTACTGTTCACGCTGACTTGTATTCACTCGCACGTCACGCCTGGATTTTTGCCTTCTGTCAAGTTGAAGGTATAAATATAATTCAATATTGTTCATGTTTATTCATGATGATATAATAAAGATATATTGATAATATCATATGATCATTCATGTTATTTTCCATGTAGCATATGCTTCTACTTTCATTATTATATACTGAGACGATGAAGGTACGTCCTTCATAACCTTCGTCCAAGGACTATTATATCCTAAGGGAGATAAAGCTTCGAAGGACGAAGGTCTTTAACTATTAACATTTTGTGTTGCCTTGTTCTTAACTCATAGCATTTGAGAACAAGTCCCCAACATTGGCGCCCACCTCCGGTTAACTCACTTCCACTGTTGAGCTCATGGCTTCGTTCAACAACCAAGTCGTGGCATCTTCGGCTACGAAGCTGGTGCTCCCAATCACGGGTGGTTCAAGTTCAGAGCCAGCTAACAAGAAGCAGAAGAAAGAAGCGCAGAGAAGAGTGCAGCATGTTGGGGAGCAAGGACCCTTCGTCAGGTCTAAATGGTCCCTGTCGGAGAGGAAATCTCCGGCAGGGTGGCGGAGTGCACCCGCCCTAAATCCTAATATGAGGAGGGGCCTAGGCGTTTTGCTTGTTAGTTGGAAACTGGGAGGAAACACAAGAACACACAAGGATTTAGAGTGGTTCGGGTCGCCGGAGCGTAACACCCTACTCCACTGTGTGATGTATTGCTTGAGAGCTTGTATGAACTTGTGAGTGTCTGAGTGAGCCTAAGATTGGATCTGTCTTGTAACATCGCATACCTCCCCTTTTATAGCTGAAGGGGGCATGCACAAAGGTCCTGAGTCCCGACATGTGGGCCCAGGGACATATAACACTTGGGGCTACAAACGTTTGCTGCTGGAGCGATCTTCTTGTGCCCTGACATCCGAGATCTGTGTATCCTTGGCGTGCAGGGGAAGCTTCTTGTAGAAGGGATGATGAGTACAGGGCGCCGCTCGGCACAGGCGCACTGTTTGCCAAAAGACAGGTCAAGCGCGCTGTCTGCTGGATGACCCTAACGCCGTCTGCCAGCAGATTGGACAGGACGCATTAAATGCTGAGAGGGCACGTCGCCCGTCAGCGTGGTGGCAGGCGGCGCATCCTCTCCGCAATAAATGCAGAGGCTGCGCGGCGTTATAGGGCCTTACGTCAGGCCCAGCCCATTGGCTTATGTCACGGGCCACGGGCCACGCGGCAGCAGCGGGTCTCTGCCTGAGCGGGGAGCGCAGGGTAGGGCCAGGACGCGTGTTAGCACCGGACCCTTACTCAAGCCGGGGTCCTCCCCGTCCCGGGACCTTGCTAAGGCCCGAGCCTTACTTGGAGGGACCTGGGGCTTACCCGAGGGACCCGACATGCCTTCTTGGGAGCTCCGGACTTGTACGCACAGGGGTCCGGTGTCCTACTGTGGAGGTCCAGACCCAATGATGCATCATGGGATGTATTACCTTTCCTTGCCACGTGGTGCCTTTAGACCTACCCATGCGGTGGGGACGGGTGCCGTTCTCCGCGTGACCTGGAGACGTCGTACATGTACATCGCCTTCATACTGTAGAAGAGGGTACCCCTGATTCAGGGTACCGACAGTGACCCTGGGCCCGCCTCAGGGGAGGATGCGAGCCTGCAGGTGGGGCCAAAGCTTGATTAGCGGTTGGTCTGCTGCTCCTGCGCACCTGTTGACGCAATTACTGCCGGCCCGCCTATGGTGATGCCGACTGCCACGCCTATTCCCACAGTTGACTGGCCCATGATTTTCGTACTTAATGCCACCGCTGGGCCATGCGCGGGCTGCCTCGAGTCGCCGCACTGGTTCTGAAAACTTATCTTTTCAGTCTTTCGTGACGGCCCCGAGAAGACATGGCATTGGCGCGAGCGGCGGTGCGATTTTTCCGCACCCGGTAACCGGTGCGCCGATTGTATGACATGTGGGCCTAGGCCCCCATGTTGGACCGCCGGTTGCAGCGAAGCTGAGGGGGCGCACAACCGCGAGGCGGTTGTACGCTTCTTGCGTGGCGGCTCGCCTTTTCGACCGCTGATTTCGGCGAAGATGAGGGGGCGTTTAACCGCGGGGCGGTTGCATGCTCCTTGTGCGGCGGTTCGCCTTCCTGACCGCTGGTTGCTCCGAAAATGATGGGGCGCATAACTGCGGGGCAGTTGCACACTCCTTGGTGGTTCGCCTTCTTCGTGCTTCGGGTCAGTCTATATGATGTGTGGGGCCTGGCCCCCGTGTCATAGGGCGGTAACCCTGGTGCACGTCGAGGGAAACTTTGCCCGTGACGCTTCGGGGCGCGAGTGGGGAGGTCTGCCTTTAAAAAGGGATCGATCTCCCAGGCAGTAGCCATGCCTTGCTCCTCTCGCATTCATTGCACCCTTCCGCCCTCTGGGCGTCCAGATGGGGTACGCCGGTGTTCTCTGGTGGGATCCGCGTCAGGGTCGCCCCCTCCGGCGATCTCACCGCCGGAGAGCTCGCGCTCATGGTGGTGTTGCCGATCTTGTCTTCTTCTTGCTGCTGTTAGAGGAGCGCAACCCCGTGGGGGTTGGCGCTCTTCCGCCATCGCTCGACTTCAAGGATTTTCATCATGCATCCCGGCTGCAACCCCCCGCTAGAGGGATGACCACCAGCCTTGTGGTGGAGAGAAGCGAGCCGGGCTGCGGCCTCCCCCCTGCCCTCAGCTTCAAGGATGTTCATCATCCGTGCTGGGGAGGAGGGCGAGCCGAGTTGGGGTCCCGCCTTCCGCATGGGCTAGTGGCCCGCTTCTTCCTCCAGCATTCGGGGGAGAAGGGCGTTCACCAGCCTTGCGGAGGAGGCGAACTTCGGGTACGCAGGAACAGCCGACTGCGGGTGCTGCCGGCCGCCGCGTGCCCGGTTCCCCGGCTTGGATGGCCTCGGCGCCGCCTCCGACGCTGTCTCCTGCTGTTTGGTTGGGGCGTGGCTGCCCGTCCACCGCACGGGCGACGGTCATGCCGTGCGCAGGTTCGCCACATCCATGGCTTCTCCCGCGCCGGCGGCCGCACCGGGGGGCGGTACAAGACGTCGTACGCCGCGGGGGCGGCGTCCGCGTTCTTGGATGGTCTTGTCCTCACTCCCGCAGTGAGGACGAGAGCGAGGACCTCTTTGAGCGCGCTGGGGCGGCCACCATTATCTGGTACGACACTGGTGCGCAGGTGGCCGCTGTCGTCGGTGCTGAGGTGGTCGCCGCCGCTGGTGAGGCTGCCCGTTGCAGAGGTGGTTGCCTCCGCTGGCGAGACCATCAGTGCCACCTGCCGCCGAGCCTTCCGACTCTTTGGCTTTAATGGCCTCGTTGTCGCCCCCCGTAGGAAGACAGGGGCGAGGACCTTTTCGCAATGGCGCACGTGTTGAGGTGATTGCCATTGCTGGCGAATCGTTGGTGCAGAGGTGGCCGCCGCCGTTGGTGCTGAGGTGGTCGCCTCCGCTGGCGAGTCGCTCGGAGCTAGCTATCCCGCGGCCCTACTGGTGTGGAGGTAGTTCATACCTGCAGAGTAGAGATGGAACTAGGGCTCCACTTGAAAACAGATGTAATACTTTCGCTTTTTGTAAGGTACTCAAGAGCACTATTTAAACAGTATTAGCACTTATCTATTTTCAACTTGTTTCTGCTGTGTGCGATACTGTTGACTCCTCCCTGGTACCTGGCCCCCCGCCTGGGTTGCAGGCTTGATTTGTTGAGGTTGGATACCAGCTTATCTGAAAAGGTTGTCAATAATTCTCGGGAGGCAGCCTCGCCGAGGTCTGGATCTGTACACAACTTCAGCTAAGGAGCATTAGTAGTACACCCATAGGGTCCCCTGTCTGACATTAGTCATCCTTTGATACATGCTTGGGACTCGCAGGTTTCAGTCTGGGTGGCCAAGTTGTGTGTCCGGAGCGCCTTGGGTCGCGGCTCTAGATACTAGGACACTTGTCGCAGAGTGGTGGAGCGTGCAGGCCCACGGTACGGGACCAGGCTGAGCGGCTAAACGGGCTCCAGACCACCCTAGGAGACTAATGTCCATTCTCTAGCTCCGGTCCCGAGGTTGTCGGACCCGCAGGACTTATAGCCCCAAATACTAGGTACCCATCACGGAGTGGTGGAGTGTGTAGGCTTTCGGGTACGGAACCAGGCTAAGTGGCCACACAGGCTCCGGACCACCCCATGGAATGGGGTCCCGTTCTCTGGGGCCGGCTCCCAAGCTGTCGGACCTCCCAACTTTCGTATTGGGGGCCCTAAGCTGCAAGCCTGGCTGCTCAATTTGGATGTCGTCATGTTAGTACAGATGGGATCCGTACGGGTGGGTTAGATAAAAAGTATTATCTGGAAAAAAATACTGCAAGGTAAGACCATGGAGCAGCGAGATGGAACTATCATAGAGGCTCAACTGAGGGGGTTGTTTTTCTTTATAACTCATCATGCATGGGTGTAGACCAACAGACTGGGTTTTTGGGGATGGACCCCACCAGGTTGGCATACACATATGCGCTACCTGGTTACAAAAGGGAAACTAAATCGACCCCTCAGACTTGCTCTATGGATAGAACTTACAGAGATGTTCCAGCATCGGGGTGAGGGACTCCTTCAGTCGTAGCCAGATGGTTGCCCTCGGGTCGGTGCATTCCTGTTACCTTGAAGGGTCCTTCCCAGCTGGGGGAGAGTTGCGGAGCCCTTCTTGGTTTAGTACTTGCCATAGGGCTAGGTCCCGACCCTGGGTCCCCATCTGCATTTGACACGGGAGCCCTCGCCTTTGGTTGTGGCCGTTCTTGTATGTACCTGTCGGCAGCCTGGACCTGTGGGGAATCTAGAAGGGTTTCCGGAGGAAGGCAAGCTTCAGCTCCGTAGACTGGGGAACACGGGGTCCCTCTGGGGTCCGTCTAGTCGTTTCCACTGGAGTAGGAGCCTCTAGCGAAGACATCCTTCAGGTCCCCCCTCGGGTGACTGATACCCGAGGTCCCGTTCAGCCGTGGCCACCTCGCTGTCGTCCACCTTTTCTTTGCCAGGTCGGCGACGGGGTGGGGAGCCATCTTTGGAAGATTGCTCGCTCCGCTCACTGACGCGTTTCGCGAGGTCAATGATCTCGCGACACTCCGCGGCGCTGTGGCGACCGTTGGGGTGTACAGGGCATGAGCCGCTATTACTCCTCTGCGGCCATGGGCGTTTATTGCGGTCGCCCTGGCCTCCGGTCGCGACTGCGACCACTAGAGCGGTGGACCGCGACTTCTGGTAGTCGCAGTCCCTCTTCTCTTTCTTCTTTCCATCCCAGGGGACGGCACCCGAGCCACCCGACTGGGCAGCTCCGGTTTGTGGGGCCGAGTGCCATGCACGGCCCTCGGTGGCTCTAGCGCACTTATCGGCCAGAGCGAAGAGTGTCATGCACGGCCTTTGAGAGCTTATAAACATGGTTAGGGTACTCACTATCTTCAAACCCGGAAGGTTGCTCAACATAGACCTCTTCCTTGATAGGTCCATTGAGGAAGGCACTCTTCATGTCCATTTGATAGATCTTGAAGCCATGGTAAGTAGCATAGGCAAGTAATATACGAATTGACTCAAGCCTAGCTACGGGTGCATAGGTTTCATCAAAATCCAAACCTTCAACTTGTGAATAATCTTTGGCCACAAGTCGGGCTTTGTTCCTTGTCACCACACCATGCTCATCTTGCTTGTTGCGGAATACCCACTTGGTACCTACAACATTTTAATTCGGACGTGGAACCAAATGCCATACCTCATTTCTTGTGAAGTTGTTGAGCTCCTCTTGCATTGCCACCATCTAGTCCAGATCTCTTAGTGCATCCTCTATCTTTTATGGCTCAATAGAGGAAACAAAAGAGTAATGTTCACAGAAATGAGCAACTCGAGATCTAGTGGTTACCCCCTTATGAATGTCACCAAAGATGGAGTTGACGGGGTGATCTCGTTGAATTGCTTGGTGGACTCTTGGGTGTGGTGGTCTTTGATCCCTTATTTCTTGATCATCTTCCTTGTTTTGATCATCTTCATCTCCCCCTTGAACCATGTCCTCCTCTTGAGGTGGCTCATCCTCTTGATCTTCATCTTCATCATCTTAAGCCTGATCCTCGTCTTGAGTTGGTGGAGATGCTTGCATGGAAGATGATGGTTGATCTTGTGCTTGTGTGGGCTCTCCGAATTCCTTAGTACACACATCCCCAATGGACATGTTCCTTAGCGCGACGCACGAAACCTCTTCATCATCTAGTTCATAAAAATCAACTTGATCCACTTGGGAGCCATTAGTCTCATCAAACACAATGTCACAAGAAACCTCAACTAATCCAGTGGATTTGTTGAAGACTCTATATACCCTTGTGTTTGAGTCATACTATCGGGTACCGTAATTAGGGGTACCCCCAACACTTCTAAACACGGCTGGTAACCACCATCAGCGCAAGCTGTAGAGACTGATGGGCGCGATTCAGGTCAAGGCTTCGTCTACCCAAGGGGCGCGATCTCGCCTCGCCCGAGCCCAGCCTCGGGCGGGAACTGCAGTCCCGGACGAAGTTACGTCTTGCCCGAGGGCCTCCTCAGGCAGTGGGCGCACCCTCGGCACGCCCGAGGCCCAACTCGAGCAGGCTTCGTCAAGAAGCAACCTTGGCCAAATCGCCTCTCCAACCGACCGTATCGCAGGCGCATTCAATGCGAGGATCGCCTGACACCTTATCCTGACACACGAGCCTCAGTCGGCAAGGTCGAAGTGACCGCAGTCACTTCACCCTTTAGCTGACTGACCTGACAGGAAAACAACATCGCTCGCCCCGCTCCGACTGCTGTGCCACCCACCAGGGTGAGGCTGACAACAGCCAAGTTCAGCCTCGGGCGCAATAGGGAGCTTCGCCTCGCCCGAACTTAGGCCTCGGCCTCGGAAGGAGGTCTCCGCCTCGCCCGACCCTAGGGCTCGGCCTCAACCTCGGCCTCGGAAGGTGGTCTTCGCCTCGCCCGACCCCAGGGCTCGGCCTCAACCTCGGCTTCGGGAGGAATCACGTCCTCGCCCGACCCCAGGGCTCGGCCTCAACCTCGGCCTCGATTGTGAACAACTAACATATAGAATTTGCTATGTAAATTTATATTCTTGTTTTTAGCATTGAGACTATTAATCTTCACAAAAAGTAAACATTAAATTCATTCTATATCTTTTTAAATAATTCATATAAAATTTGGATGTCTATCCGAATACGGATTCGGATGTTTTTTCACCTTTTTTGTTGTAGGGAGAAAATAATGTACATAAAAAATTATACAAAAATTTATTTAAATACTTCATAATATTCTTAATAACATTGCCGAAAATTAACTTTAAATTCTATGTATATCTATGCTAAAATATTAGATTTGTGATACAAGTCGGATGTTTTAGGAACATCCCTAACGTTACCGCGTACACAGGGCTCAGGCACCTCTCTGCCAGACACGTTTGCGCATAGCTACACCCCCCATTGTACACCTGGACCCTCTCCTTGCATCTATAAAAGGGAGGTCCAGGGCCTTCATGCGGGAGAGGGAGGAGGGTCGCGCGGGAGAACGAGCTGACGAACAGGCTCACTCTCTCTCTCTCGCGAACACTTGTAACCCCTACTACGAGCGCATCCCCCTGGCGCAGGATAACATGAGCCACATTTTCCCCCTTGTGTTCCATCTCGCGCCAACCCATCTGGGCTGGGACATGCAGCGACAAATTTACTCGTTGGTCCAGGGACCCCCCGGGGTCGAAACGCCGACAGTTGGCGCGCTAGGTAGGGGCCTGCTGCGTGTTAACGAACAACTTCCCGTTGAGTTCCAGATGGGCAGTTTTCAGCAACCTCTTCAGCCCGGGATGGGCTCCGCTTCGGGAGTCTCGAGTTCATGCCCCTCGACGGCAGCTACGACATGGTACTCCTCCCCCCGCAGCGCGACAGCAACCACGACGGTCGTCAGCTCGCCCGGCGGCGGCGAACTCGACGACGTCTTCCCCCCGTGGCGGAAGAGCAGCATCCGGGTTCGTCCCGCCACCCTCCTCGCCGCAGGAGGAGGAGACGGGGCAACCGTGGCCAGGCAGGAGGCGGCACCTCGTCAGCTGTCGAGCGAGTCGACGACGCCGGCACCCCAGCGGGGGACATGTCGGGCGTTGTCGTTGGGCCTGAGACAATGACGGATGTCGATTCCCCGCAATGTGCCAACCCCGAGCGGACAGATGACGCCAGCACACTCGCGAAGGGCTTGCTGGGCTTTAGCCTTGTACCTGAGATAACAGTGCAGTCCGTCCCCGACGTGACTTCATCACTTTCCATCGATCAAGAGGTACCATCCGTTTTCCACCCAGTGCATTTTAGATTCAGCTTCGATCCACCAAGCCACCCCGCTTCGGTGAGTGCCTTCATAAAGGCATACCCTAACCTTCCGGGGTACCATATGTGGTCATCTTGGGACCAACTGACGACCGTCTCAACCTACGGGCCTCCGGGTTCCGAGGAAGAGGACGGTCCCGACTCCGGTTGGGATTTCTCCGGGCTCCGCGATCCTAGTGCCATGCGAGACCTCATGACCGCGTGTGACTACTGCCTCTCCGATTGCTCCTATGATGGCCACAGCCTTGACGACGAAGGTTGTGGCCCAAGTCGTGAATGTTTCCATGTCGATCAGGGGGTCATGACGAAGGCAACCAGCTCGGTATGCCGGAGGATGACGATCCCTCTGGGCCTACGCCTCGCGTTGACATCCTGCGGGAGCTAGCTGTGGTCCCAGTCCCTGCGGGGGGTCAGGACACATAGCTTGAGCAAATCTGCGAGATGCAGGCCAAGCTCGACGAGGAAGCAGGGCAACTTGTGCAGCTCCGGCAAAACATCGAGCAGGAGTGGGCTGGCTGAGCACTCGCCGGAGAAGTGCGTCATCAGGCCCGGGACGTCCAGCGCCGTATCATTGACGATGCCAGGGCAAGGCTGCCCCCGTCCTCCAGCGGGGTCGGCCAGAATCTGGCTGCGGCGGCAATACTACTCCGAGCAATGCCGGAGCCATCCACCACCGAGGGGCGACGTATCCAGGGAGAACTCAAGAATCTCCTGGAGGATGCCGCGGTCCGACGGGCCGAAAGCTCTGCCTCCCGAAGGCAAGGGTACCCCCCGGAGCATCATGCAACGACTTCTCAACTCATGCGGGAGGCCTCGGTCCACACCGGGCGCACACGGGACGAGACACCTGCAACCCCGGGTCGCCTCGGCAACGAGCACCACCGCCACGACCGTCGAGCCCGCCTTGACGAGAAGGTGCGCCGAGGCTACCACCCTAGGCGTGGGGGACGCTATGACAGTGACGAGGATCGGAGACCCTCGCCCGAACCACCGGGTCCGCAAGCCTTCAGCCGGGCCATACGACGGGCGCCGTTCCCGACCCGGTTCCGGGTCCCGACTACCATCACCAAGTACTTGGGGGAAACAAGGCTGGAGTTGTGGCTTACGGACTACCGGTTGGCCTGCCAGCTGGGAGGGACGGACGATGACAACCTCATCATCCGCAACCTCCCCCTGTTCCTCTCCGACGCTGCCCGGGCCTGGCTGGAGCATCTGCCTCCCGCGCAGATCTCCAGCTGGGACGACCTGGTCAAGGCTTTCGTTAGAAATTTCCAGGGCACGTACGTGCGCCCTGGGAACTCCTGGGATCTCCGAAGCTGCCGCCAGCAGCTAGGGGAATCCCTGCGAGAGTACATCCGACGGTTTTCGAAGCAGCGCACTGAGCTGCCCAACATCACCGACTCGGATGTCATCGGGGCGTTCCTCGCCGGCACCACTTGCTGCGACCTGGTGAGCAAACTGGGCCGCAAGACTCCCACAAAGGCGAGCGAGTTGATGGACATCGCCACCAAGTTCGCCTCTGGTCAGGAGGCGGTCGAAGCCATCTTCCGGAAGGACAAGCAGCCTCAGGGACGCCAGCAGGAAGATGTCCCCGAGGCATCCGCCCAGCGTGGCACGAAGAAGAAGGCCAAGAAGAAGTCGCAAGCGAAGCGCGACGCCGCTGACGCGGATCTCGTTGCCGCCGTCGAGAGAAGGAACCCACGAAAGCCTCCCGGAGGGGCCAACCTGTTCGACAAAATGCTCAAGGAGTCGTGCCCCTATCACCAGGGTCCCGTCAAGCATACCCTTGAGGAATGCGTCATGCTTCGGCGCTACTTCCATAAGGCCGGGCCAGCAGCGGGAGATGGCAAAGGCCAAGACAACGACAAGAAGGAGGGTGACAAGGTAGAGGAGTTCCCCGAGGTCCACGGCTGTTTCATGATCTACGGTGGGGAAGTGGCGAACGCCTCGGCTCGGCACCGCAAGCAGGAGCGCCGGGAGGTCTGCTCGGTAAAGGTGGTGGCACCAGTCTACCTAGACTAGTCCGACAAGCCCATCACCTTCGACCAAGGCGACCACCCCGACTGCGTGTCGAGCCCAGGAAAGTACTCGCTCGCTGTCGATCCCGTCATCGGCAACGTCAGTCTCACCAAGGTCCTCATGGACGGAGGCAGCAGCCTCAACATCATCTATGTCGAGACCCTCGGGCTCTTGGGGATTGATTTGTCCACGATCTGGGCTGGTGCGACGCCCTTTCACGGGATAATCCCCGGGAAGCGTGTCCTGCCCCTTGGACAACTCGATTTGCTTGTCTGCTTCGGAACTCCCTCCAACTTCCGCAAGGAAACCCTCACGTTCGAGGTGGTCGGGTTCCGAGGGACCTACCACGCGATGCTGGGGAGATCGTGCTACGCCAAGTTCATGGCTGTCCCCAACTACACCTACCTCAAGCTCAAGATGCCAGGCCCCAACGGGGTCATCACCGTCGGATCCACGTACCGACACGCATACGAATGCAACATGGAGTGCGTGGAGTATGCTGAGGTCCTCGCCGAGTCCGAGGCCCTCATTGCCGACCTGGAGTGCCTCTCCAAGGAGGTGCCTGATGCGAAGCGCCACGCCGGCAACTTCGGACCGGCTGAGGCGGTTAAATCCGTCCCTCTCGACCCCAGCAACGACGCCTGCAAGAAAGTCCGGATAGGCTCCGAGCTCGACCCCAAATAGGAAGCAGTGCTCATCGACTTTCTCCGCGCGAACGCCGAAGTTTTTGCGTGGAGTCCCTCGGACATGCCCGACATACCGAGGGATGTCGCCGAGCACTCACTGGACATCCGAGCTGGTGCCCGACCCGTGAAGCAGCCTCTGCGCCGTTTCGACGAAGAAAAGCGCAGAGCCATAGGTGAGGAGATCCACAAGCTCATGGCTGCAGGGGTCATCAAAGAGGTATTCCATCCTGAATGGTTAGCCAACCCTATGCTTGTGAAAAAGAAAGGTGGGAAGTGGAGGATGTGCGTAGACTACACTGGTCTAAACAAAGCATATCCGAAGGTTCCCTACCCTCTGCCTCGCATCGATCAAATTGTGGACTCCACTGCTGGGTGCGAAACCCTGTTATTCCTCGACGCCTATTCAGGTTATCACCAAATCAAGATGAAAGAGTCCGACCAGCTCGCGACTTCTTTCATCACACCTTTTGGCATGTATTGTTATACTACTATGCCATTTGGCTTGAGGAATGCAGGTGCAACATACCAAAGGTGCATGAACCACGTGTTCGGAGAGCACATCGGCCGAACGGTCGAGGCTTACGTCGATGACATAGTTGTCAAGACGAGGAAAGCCTCCGACCTCCTCTCTGACCTTGAAATGACATTCAAGTGTCTGAGAGCGAAGGGCGTGAAACTCAATCCCGAGGAGTGTCTTCGGAGTCCATCGAGGCATGCTCCTGGGTTTCATCGTCTCCGAGCGGGGCATCGAGGCCAACCCAGTGAAAATCGCGGCCATCACCAACATGGGGCCTATCAAAGATTTGAAAGGAGTACAAAGGGTCATGGGATGCCTTGCGGCTCTGAGCCGCTTCATCTTGCGCCTCGGCGAAAAAGGCCTACCCTTGTACCGCCTCTTAAGGAAAGCCGAGCGCTTCACTTGGACCCCCGAGGCCGAGGAAGCCCTCGGAAACTTAAAGGCGCTCCTTACAAACGCGCCCATCTTGGTGCCCCCTGTGGGGGACAGATATCCCCGGGTCCACTGGAAGGATAAAAGACCTCACGAAAGCCCAGGGGCCCAATAAATCGTAAGGTCATCCCTTCGTGGGCCTGGGGAGGAACGACCGGTGAAGAAGATTGACATAAGGCCGGATTGGTGCAAGCCCAGACGCCCCAATGACTTTGAGCAAGTAATCACAACAGTGACCCGATCTTCCCGCGCTGGAACCCTGGAACCAAGCGAGGATGGGTCGGCGGAACTATAGGAAGATAGGTTCAATTGGTTCACTATCATTTAGGCGCATACTGCTATCATATCTGCATGTAATGCCCCATGGTCGAGTATATAAGGCCTAGGGGGCACCCCTTCAGAACGATCGAACTCACTACTCAGCCATCTACCCCAACTCTCTACGTTCCTCGCACTAGAGAGCTCCCTTGTAACCCGCCACATAAAGCATTCTCACCAGGACGTAGGGTGTTACGCATCTCAAAGCGGCCCGAACCTGTACATCATTGTCCACTGTTCCTCGTGCACCCAGCACGAACCATCGAGCTACAGTCGGTAACACCGTCCTACTCCTAAAAAACACCTTGAGGGGCAACCCCGGGTGTGCGGTCGGACCCAAAACACTGACAGCTGGCGCGCCAAGTAGGGGGTGTGTCGCCGATCTAAGCTAGCTCAATGGCCATCACCTTCCAGCACAAGATCATCCTCCGCCCTGGATCCGTGTTCTGCTTCGGAACTATCTCATCTGTAGCGGATGAGGAAGGAACTCTACATCGCATCACAGATCCACCAAGGAGGAAGTCTCCTCCAACAACCTCCGAAAATATCGGGGTGAGGCAGGGAAAAGCGCAACCTCCAGCGCTCCGGAAAAAGATCGCCTTCAGCAAGCAAGAGGCCAAGGGCCCGCTAACCCGGAGAACTCCACTGTCTACCTCTCCGACGAAAGAATGGACACAAATCGCAAGGAAGAAAGAAACAAATAAAACCGGGAGGAAGCAAGTTGTTCTTTCTGTACCTCTGCCCTCAAAGGAGAACAGAAAGAAGATCGCCACGACAGCTGCGCCATTCTACCCTGACGTCCTCTTCATCGGGAGAGTGGAGTCGCCCCCTGTCTCCAACGATGAACCGACTGCGCCCGGAGAGGAACCTCCTTAGCGGGAATCCCGCCGACGAAGGAACCGATGCCGAAATATCCGGAGACATCACGAGGCCGGAGAGCGGGACCTGGAGCAGCCTGTATCACGAGACGAGGTCTCAGAGATAGGAGAAACTCCGGAGGAACGTGTCTTCAGGGAACGAAGGAATTCCCGACGGCGTGATCGCCGACGGGCTCAGGAACAAGCCTAGCAGGAGGCAAGGCAACGTCGGGAAAATCCACTCTTCGGGCGCAACCTGAACCCCGACTTCGCCCGAGCCATGAACATGCCGAGTGAAGTCGGAGGGGTGCTGGCTTGGATAGCTGATGGGCTCCCTCGGACTCCCGACGCCGAGGGCTATCGGCGGCTGTTCACTCAGGCAGCCAATCACCTTCTACCTCTCGCTCACCCGCCGAACGATCTACGACACGCCATCAACAGTCGCCGGGACGCGCGAAGCTCCATCAACGCCTCGCGTGAACGACGACACGAGAACGAGATCCGCCGCCGGGAAGAGTACGACAGGGACCACGGCATTCCAGCCCCGAGTCAGGCCGCCAGGACTGAGTTGGCAACGGCTTCGACTGGTGGTACCACCCGGGGACGGTTGAGGCACCACGACAACCACTCCCCTCCCCGGGTCAGACATCATCCCCGACGACAGGAAGACACGTGTGGAGTGTCTGCACTTACTCCACGCCTCAGGGCCATTCAATGGCCTCCTAACTTCAAGGTATCCAATGTCGACAAATATGAACCTAAGAAGGATCCAGGAGGCTGGCTGGCCGTCTACACCACTGCTGCTCGAGCTGCCGGGGCGACCGAGGACGTAATGACCGCATACTTACCCATTGTCCTCGGGCAAGACGCGCTGCAATGGCTGCGACATCTACCCCGACACTGCATCGACGACTGGAGCGACTTCAGTCGATGCTTCACCTCCAACTTTCAGTCCCTCTCCGACAAACATGCGCAACCATGGGACCTCAAATCCATCAAGCGCCGGGGGACGAAACTCTCCGGCCGTACCTCAAAAGGTTCCAGACCATGAGAAATCGTATCCCCGAGGTCGTGGAGGCGGCAGTGATCGAGGATTTCTACAGAGGATCCAACGACTCGGCCTTCGTCCACACCATATTACAGAAGGCGCCGACTACCTCCGAGCAACTGTTCCGGGAAGCCGACCTCTACATCACCGCCAACGAGCGAGCTCAGGACCTTATCGGAGGAGCGAAGCCTACACCAGCGGCACCACGATGCGATACAAACTAGCAACCCGACAAACGCTGGGAGAAGAGGCCTCGCGAAGAAGTTCACGCCGCCGGACCACCCGCCTCTCGCGCCCGAGGAGGACCTCGTGGAGGCGAACGCACGCTGGACGACATCCTCGACGCCCAGTGCCCGTACCACAAGGACATGCGCCACACCCTTCGGAACTACAGAGACTTCAAGCACTCCGTCGGGCACGGCCGACCGTTCCAACCTCTACCTCCTCCTCCGCCACGGGGAGGACCAGGAGAACCGCGACAACCCCAGCGACAGGAGGAGGGAGGAGGTGGAGCCTTCCCGCGCGTCGACAAAGAGGTCAACGTCATCTTCGGCGGACACGGATCGCAGGAGAACAGAAGACAACAAAAGCTCAACAATCGCCAAATACTGGTGGCGACCACCGGTCCTCCCGCTCCGTACCGATGGTCGGAGCACCCGATCACCTTCACTCGGGAAGATCAGTGGCTCAACTTCGACCACCCAGGCAAATACCCGCTCCTCGTCGATCCGGTGATCCGAGAGAGTAGGGTGAAGAAGGTATTAGTGGACGGGGGGAGCAGTATCAACGTCACCTTCCCCCGGACACTCCAAGGCTTGGGAGTTCACCTCAAAGAGCTCCACGAGTCAGATAATCCTTTCTTCGGCATCGTGCCGACTGAAGGAGAATACCCGCTGGGCCACATCTACATGCCGGTCACCTTCGGAACCCCGAAGAACTATAGAACCGAGTTCCTAAGGTTCGAAGTGGCAAACTTCGACTGCGGGTACAACGCCATCATCGGGAGGCCTGGATTGGCGAAATTCATGGCCATTCCACATTACACATACATGATATTGAAGATGCCAGTACCACAAGGGATCATAACTGTGTGCGCTGACTTCCAAGGCGCCGCAGAATGTTTCCGAGTGTCCATCCAGGCGGCCCTCACCACCAAACCGTCGGCGACTTCTTCTGTGCAAGCAAAATCTAAGCCTGAGGAAGACCTTGCAGTACCTGCAAATGAAGCTCAAGCCGCGACCTCTATGCGGCCGACTGAGGAAACCAAAAGGATCAACCTCGGGTTCGCTGATGAACGCAAGACCGCCATCATCAGCTCCAGCCTGAACGACAAATAGGAAAGCACGCTCGTCCAGTTCCTGAAAGATAACCGAGACGTATTCGCATGGCAACCTGCGGATATGCCGGGAGTCCCGAGAGAACTGGCCGAGCACAAACTGAAGGTCTACCCCCAAGCGAGGCCCATCCGACAAAAGTTACGTCGTTTTACGCCCGACAAAAGAGAGGCCATTCGCGCTGAGCTGGCTCGCTTGGTCGCGGCTGGATTTATTAGAGAGGTGTTACATCCCGAGTGGTTAGCCAATTTTGTTCTTGTACTCAAAAAGAATAAAGTGGATTGGCGCATGTGCGTCGACTATACGGATCTCAACAAACATTGTCCAAAGGATCCCTTCGGGCTCCCTAGGATAGATCAGGTGGTAGATTCCACCGCTGGATGTTCTGTGCTGTCTTTCTTGGACTACTACTCTGGGTATCACTAGATTAGCCTAGCGAAAGAAGATGAGGAAAAAACAACGTTCATCACTCCATTCAGTGCCTTCTGCTATACCTCCATGCCGTTCGGCCTCAAAAACGCGGGAGCGACTTATCAGAGAGCTATTCAAACATGCTTAGCCGATCACTGGGGCAAGCGTGTGGAAGCTTATGTGGATGATGTGGTAATCAAAACAGAAAATTCGGAAAATTTCATTGAAGATTTACAGCTGGTTTTCAACAGTCTACGGCGATATCGATGGAAGCTTAATCCCGAAAAATGTGTCTTCGGGGTACCAGCAGGAAAGTTACTCGGGTTTATTGTCAGCCACCGGGGAATTGAAGCTAATCCAGAAAAGATCGAAGCTATCATGAAGATGGAGGCACCGCGATCACAAAAGAAAGTTCAAAGACTTACCGGATGTATGGCAGCCCTGAGCAGATTCATATCCAGGCTGGGAGAAAAAGGCCTACCATTTTATAAGTTACTCAAAAAGGTGGACAAGTTTCAGTGGACCTCAGAAGCACAGGAAGCCCTAGACGCATTGAAAAAGTTCTTGACAACACCACCAGTGCTGAAACCGCCACGACGGGCCACGTCGACTCAACCAGCTGAAGATTTGCTGCTGTATATCTCTTGCACGACTCACGTGGTGAGCACCGCGTTGGTAGTCGAGCGAGCAGAAGAAGGACATGCCTACCTAGTGCAACATCCTATTTATTTCATCAGTGAAGTTCTGGGTCCCTCGAAGAAAAAATACCCTCAAGTTCAGAAGCTATTATATGCAGTACTTCTAACTGCACGCAAGCTACGTCACTACTTCGACAACCACAAAGTCATAATAGTCACTGGTTTTCCGATAGGGGATATTCTTCACAACAAAGAAGCCATTGGCAGAATAGCCAAGTGGGCCTGCGAGCTGGGATCTCATGACATTGAATTTCGACCTCGCACTGCCATCAAAACTCAAGCACTAGTTGATTTCGTATCAGAGTGAACTGAACAACAAGTACCAGATAATCCAGAAACTGCAGAAGTATGACAAATGTATTTTGATGGCTCGTTAAAGCTGCAGGGAGCAGGCGCGGGGATCCTCTTTACCGCACCTGGGGGCGAGCACCTCAGATATACCCTTCAGTTGTTATTTCCAGCCTCTAACAATGCAGCCAAATATGAAGCTCTGATTCATGGACTGAACATTGCTATATCACTGGGCATCAAGAGACTGATGGTATACGAAGATTCTCTGGTAGTCATAAGCCAGATAAACAAAGAATGGGATTGTTCGAGCGATTCAATGGGAAAATACTGCACTGTCGTCCGGAAACTAGAAGATAAATTTGAAGGTCTTGAATTTCACCATATAGAGAGAGATCGAAACACGACAGCTGATGTATTGTCCAAGCTAGGATCCAGTCGAATTCAGGTCCCACCTGGAGTCTTCGTTCAAGAAATACCACACCCAAGCATCTCACTAGGTCAGGCAAAAGAATGTAATACCCTGAGCCAGCTAGAGTCAAATTCTGATGACTGGAGGAAGCCGATCATCAGATATATAAAGAATGAAGAGGAACCAGATGACAAAAATGCAGCCGAGCGCATCGCTAGACAGTCAGCTCACTACACACTCATTGGGGAAACACTATACAGAAGGGGCGCATCGGGCGTCCTCATGAAATGCATTCTCTCATCTACTGGAAAGCAATTCTGGATGAGGTCCATGCTGGGCAATGTGGAATACATGCAGCATCCAAGACACTAGTCGAGAAAGTTTTCAGGTCGGGATTCTAGTGGCCAACAACAAAAAGTGATGCAGCCGAGTTAGTTCAGAGGTGCGAAGCCTGCCAGTACTTGTCAAAACAACAACATCTACCAGCGCAGCAACTGCAGACCATACCAGTAACTTGGCCATTCGCATGCTGGGGACTGGATATGATTGGAACTTTCAAGAAAGCTCAAGGAGGATACAATCATATACTGGTAGCAATCGACAAATTCACTAAATGGATAGAGTTCAAACCCATTGCTTCTTTAACTTCAGCTAAGGCCGTGGAATTCATACAAGACATAATATTCAGATTCGGAATACGAAATAGTATCATAACTAACCTAGGATCCAACTTCACAAGTTCAGAGTTCTTCGATTTCTGCGAACAAAAGAGCATTCAGATCAAATATGCTTCGGTGGCACACCCAAGAGCCAACGGGTAGGTTGAAAGAACTAACGGGATGATATTAGAGGCACTCAGGAAAAAAGTCTTCGATAAAAATGAAAAGTTCGCATGAAAGTGGATAAGGGAGTTTCCCTACGTCGTTTGGAGCCTAAGAACTCAACCTTGTCGAGCTCTGCATGGAAATACTCCTTTCTTCATGGTCTATGGTTCAGAGGCAGTACTACCTGCTGATCTCAAATTTGGGGCGCCAAGGTTGATCTTCGAAAACATAGCAGAAGCCAAGGCTACTAGGCTGGAGGATGTTGATGTACTCAAAGAAGAACGGCTGAACACGGTAATTCAATCAGCACGGTACCAACAAACTCTGAGGCGCTATCACGATAAGACCATGCGACGTCGATCCTTCGCAGTGGGAGATCTCGTCCTCCGCCGAATTCTAACGGGGGAGGGACGGCACAAGTTGTCACCTCTATGGGAAGGACCATTCATAGTAGTAGAAGTCACTCTGCCGGGATCATATCGTCTCACTCAGATGGACGGCACGGAAATTGGGAACTCATGGAACATAGAACACCTCAGGAAGTTTTACCCCTAGCTGTATTTCAAAAGCTATCGAGACGACAATGTACTCTGTAAACTGGGAAATATATCATCAATAAAAGGCCTCAAGAATACTCAAATTGTTCATGGTCGACCTGCATTCTTACTTAACTCGGGGTGACCACTATGCCCTGCTAACGGAGCAATCGGCTTAAGTTGGCAACGACTTAAGACGGTGCAACATGCTCGCGCTTACTTAACTCGGGGTGACCACTATGCCCTGCTAACGGAGCAATCAACTTAAGTCGGCAACGACTCAAGACGGTGCAACATGCTCGCGCTTACTTAACTCGGGGTGACCACTATGCCCTGCTAACGGAGCAATCGGCTTAAGTCGGCAACGACTTAAGACGGTACAACATGCTCGCGCTTACTTAACTCGGGGTGACCACTATGCCCTGCTAACGGAGCAATCGGCTTAAGTCGGCAACGACTTAAGACGGTGCAACATGCTCGCGCTTACATAACTCGAGGTGACCACTATGCCCTGCTAACGGAGCAATCGACTTAAGTCGGCAACGACTTAAGACGGTGCAACATGCTCGCGCTTGCTTAACTCGGGGTGACCACCATACCCTGCTAACAGGGCAATCGGCTTAAGTCGGCGATGACTTAAGATGGTGCAACATGCTCGCGCTTGCTTAACTCGGGGTGGCCACTAAACCACACTCACAGAGCGATCGGTTTGAGTTAATACTAACTTAAACTGGCGCATCACACTCGGCGCGCATACAGTTACTCATCTAGGGGCGGCTTCTATGTCCCATGAAGAAGTCTTGGAATCATCACGCAACATTTTACTTCTACAAATTTAGATACTGCTGAATTCTAAACAATAGGAGAATAATAGTAGCATTCAATATTAAGCAGGTGTCCTCTAACAAAATATCCGAGCACGATAACCGTGCGCTCAAAGCACGCAATGTTTTTCTATTTTGCAACATTCTTCTCAGGAGCAACCGAGGAAGAAGGACGACTTGAGGAATCAGGAGCAGCGTTCACATCAGCCCTTATGTTGTCGGGGACAACCACACTAGGTCTCCTCATCAAGATCTGCCCTGCGCGAATGGCTTTATCCATAGCTCTGTCGCGCTGGGCCCTCAGAGTAGCGGAAGTTTCTTCAGCAACCTTGACAGCCAACTGAGCGGTCTCTAGCTCCTGGGCGATGGACTTCTTGGAAGCACGCAGTTCCTTAATGACAGCATCTTTAGCCGATATCAACTGCTTGAGGCGAATCACGTCGTCCAAGGATTCCTGCAGCTTATAACGATGATTGTCCAACTCCTCCATGGTGAAGCGATGACTCCTCTCCAAGATGGTCAACGAGTTGCTAGAGTCA
The DNA here is from genome assembly GCF_902167145.1 of Zea mays. Lineage (NCBI taxonomy): Eukaryota > Viridiplantae > Streptophyta > Magnoliopsida > Poales > Poaceae > Zea > Zea mays. The sequence goes on along the minus strand of NC_050102.1, from coordinate 22,640,111 downwards.
CGATATAGCCCGTCGAGATTGTCACGAGAAGTAACAAGGGCACATTTTTCTTCCTGCAAACAAGAACCAGCTTCTTCAAACGTCAAGCAAGCAATAAGAACACGTCAAAACAAAGCCCAGATTCACAGGTCACCTTTTCAGAATCGAGCTGAGCGCGGAGAGTAGAGTTCATCATGTTAGCATCATTCAGAGCAGCAGAAACCTGGGCTAGCTCAGTCTGACTTTGGGAATACTTTTCCTCAAGATCAGAGCACCGCCGGACTAGCTCAGCCCGACTTTGAGAATGTTTTTCTTCAAGAACAGAATACTGGCGAGCCATATCTGGCGAGAGACAGTCAAGCAAAAGGGTCAAAGTAAGAAGCAGTTTAATAAAGTAGCCAAAAGGAAGTAGAAGAGCTCTAACCAACATTCACTGCCTCTAAGTCAGAAACACGCTGCTGAAGCAGCACCGGATTCCAACGCGCCAGAGTCAAAGCTCCTTCTGGAACAGAAGCACCCTGCAACTTCAGCTGACTAGCCATCCCGTCCACCAATGCCTGACATTAAGAACAGATGAGTGTAAAAACAGTAGTTTATCTAGTGTAAAAGTCAGACTAGGATAAACCATAATACCTAGAGGTTGGAGAAGAATGAGGGGACCCCCAAATCGTGAGAGATCAACTGATGGCTCGGCGATGGATCACCACCTGGAGCAACTTGCAATGAATCAGCAGGAACCAATTCTGTGTCATCAGCAGAACCCAAAACTTTGTCGTCAGGTACGCTGGCCTCTAAAGCGACTCCTTGACCAAAGGCTTGGGCTACCACCATGCAACCAGAGTGTGGAGGAGAAGACCCTATGTGAACATCCATGGAAGTGCAAGAGGGAGAACCCGCTCGGACACCCTCGGGGGCTGGGTCATAGTTTGCGCTACCCATTTGAGCCGGATCGTCTCCAGCAACACCCTCGGGGGCTGGGTTGCAGCTTGCGCTACCCATCCGAGCCGAATCATCCCCGGCAACACCCTCGGGGGCTGGGTGAGCGCCAACACCATCCTTGAGGACCGAGTTCTCTGCAGCAGCCACTTCTAAGGCTAAAGGTCCCTCAGTCACTTCCATGGGAGCGGGGCGATCCAAGTCAGCTTCCTGACCATCAAGACCACGCTCCAAGGTCGATGAGGCGCGTGACGCTGCCCGGGATGACCCCAACCCGGCGTCAAGCACATCAGCACAAACATCCATCGCGTCACCATCTGTCGGTTCTGATAACAGATCCTATGGAACCATATCTTCAAGAGTTTGATCAAAGTTCGCCAGAGATAATTCTTGTAGACCAATGAGGGCAGACAAAGCAGGAGAAGGAACGCCACTGCTTTCCCCACTGGCTATGTAACGCCGACTGTTCTTCCGAATCAGAGGGATCTCATCTTCTTCCTCCTCCTCATCTTCATCAGCAACACGGATAGAACACCCATTGGGGTTAGCGTCAGATGGGTCACACCCATTGGGATCAGCTTCAGTAAATTCAGGCACGGGCACTTCCTTAGCAGCAGGAGCCGAAGGACCAGCATCCCGATCCAAGCTAGACACTCGCCGAAGGCGTCTCTTTTTCTTTTTCTGCCCATCAGCAGGAGAAGCAGGCTGATTGGCTCGGCAAGGGCGTTTCGGACGAACACTGACAGGCCTCTGAATATCCAAGGCTTTACTAGCTTCTGGGAGAGGCGCCACCGCCAATGTTCTAGTAGGAGCGGCATCAGAAGAATCCTCGGCTAACATATCAAGCATAGCACTTATCTCTGCATCACCGGGATCCAAAGGCACCTCAAAGTGAACCTGCCGTTCATCATCAGGAATTTCTTCAAGCAAAGCATCTAAAGCACTAACTTCTTCGGCAGAGGGTCGCACTCTAAGGCCCAAACCGACATCACCAGCAGGAGGATTTGACCCGAAATGGGTAACGGCCTTGGAAGGAGGCAAGTTCCAGGCCGAGTAGGCAACAGGGGCACCAACATTTGATACCTTGCCTCTGAGTATCATTTCGAGCCGGCTCACCAAGTCCATAGCAGAAATTCTTCAATTGGTGACCCAGGTGGAGTCAGCTAGGCCTCGGTACAGATAGGCTGGGTATGCCCTGTCCTTATATGGCTGAATATTCTTGAAGACAAAGTCAGCAACCACAGCCTCTGCAGTCAGACCCCTCTCCTTCAACAATCCAACTTCAACTAGCAGAATTCCTGCCTCAGCCACATCCTGGTCTGTGGGGGATTCGGTCCATCTCGGAGTGCGAACATCTGGCTGTCTCCCTGACCGTGGAGGGAGAGAATTTATGTGATTCTCAACGATAAACCACTCCAAGCGCCATCCTTTAATGCTGTCCTTGAGGGGGATGTCGAGATAATCAGTCTTCCTTCCGCGGCGCATCTCCAAGCTCGTGCCCCCACCAGCTGATGCTGTCCTCCGGCCATCCTAGGCCGACAGTGATACAAATATTTCCACAGTCCAAAGTGTGGCAGGATGCCAAGAAAAGCCTCACATAAATGAACAAAGATGGAGATTTGCAGAATGGAATTAGGGTTCAGATGGGTCAGATTCAAGTGATAGAAATCAAGGAGACCACGGAAAAAGGGGGAAATAGGAAGAGCAAGACCACGGAGAAGAAAAGGAACATAAACAACGGATTCGTGGGTGTCCTCTGTTGGAACAGTGACCCCGTGGCAAATCCGCCAAGAACAGAGCTCCTTCGGAGGAAGAACTCCGATGGACACGAGATGGAGAAGATCAGACTCAGAAACAATAGACATATGGTTACCTGCGAAAAGCAACTGGCTGTTGGGATCGATGGGAGGAATGACAGCAACGGATGAACTTGATGCTTTCCGCTTGGGCGCCATCTCAATCTTGCTGGCGAGCGGAACGGAAGCAGTATCGCACGAGCGCAAGGAAGGCTTGGATGCAGAAAAGCAAGAACTAGGGCACGGAAAGCAGAGGCACGCAACAATGCAGTACATATAGGGTTTTCCCAGGCCAAATACCGTTTCCAAAAAGCGCCCAGTCATCACCCGGCGGTTATTCCTCAAACACTGGCGTGCCATGTCATCACTCGGCCGTTATTTCCAAAACGGCCGACGCGGCCCATTCTAACTCGGTTGTTACCTCTAAAACACCGACGTCATCACCAGTCACTCGACCATTACCTCTAAAACACCGACGTTGCCATCAGTCACTCGCTGGTTACCTCTATAACGCTGATATCGCCAGTAACCACTCGGTTGTTAATTCTAAAAACACCGATGTGGCCCTGCCATCATTCGGACACTACTTCAGAAGCGCCAATGTTGACAATAATAACTCGGCCGTTACCCCAAAAAGCGACAAGGTGATCCCGAATGACTCGGCCACTACCTCCGAGACACCAACATCCATGGAATCGTCAACTGACCGGGAGACAAAGTAATTAACACAGGAGGAGACGAAAATCATTCTTCATAAAAGGGAAGCTACAGAATTTACAAATCAACTCATTATGAGTTGATGACCTCCCTACTACTACATTACACTTCACTACTCTATACTACTAACTACTACTACATTATTTCATTATACTACTTCTAATCTATACTAACATTTACAAAACCAGTGGCATCTAGCCACTGGTCTTGTTGCTGCCCTTGCTGCTGCCCTTGCTGCCGCCGCCATTGCCGCCCTTGCTGCCGCCGTCACCACCCCTGCCGCTGTCACCGCCGCCATCACCGTCGCCTCCGTCGTCGCCGCCATCACCACCATCGCCGCCGCTGCCCTCCTCGGACGAGTCCAAGGAGTCCTCCTCGTCCGAGGAGTACTCCGACTCATCCGAGCCCTCGAGCCCAGCGCACTCGACGGCCCGGATATAGGTCCAGACCTCCGCGGCAAGCCCCTGGGAGTCGTCTGAATCATCAGACGACGCCGGGGGCGAGACGGGAGCCGGAGATCCCTCGAACTCGGAGGAAAACTCCTCCGAGTACTCTGAGTCGCCGAAGTCCTCCGAAGGAGGAGTCAGCTCACGCTTGCGCTTGTCACCAGAGCGAGGAGAAGAACCGCTACCTTTCTTACTCTTGCCCATGGTGGTAGTGGAGGGAAGAAGAGGAGAGTAAACAGCAGCAAGAGATGTGAAAAAACCGGAGAAGCAAAGGCACTATTTATAGAAGAAGAAGGCAACCGCTCACCTCCTACCACGGCCACTGAACAGTCGCAAAAATTCAATATGCATTTCAAACCGTCTGAAGACACGTCAGGCGGCTGACGCCGCTTCACGCAACACAACACCCATTGGGACTCCAGTCAAGTGCGCGGGCGATATGATTACACCCGCGGTCACATCAAATTACTACTCAGAAGCAGTTTGCTAAAACACTCAGCGTACCAAGTTGTCCCTTGCCTACACCCATTGGGGGGGACGCCCAGGAATTATCAGTATATTTTTCAAAACTGTCACATCCGTGCAGTGCATGCAATGAATACCTCAAGACAAAAGTGAGATATTGTTGGAACTTGCTCTCAACTGCAAGGAGGCCAACAAGGGTGAACAGTGGCGACAACAGGGTTACGTGCTAGGAGGCAATAGCTCTGTTGATCTAGCCTCTCACGGGCACTGTGCGGGGGTATTTATAGGTATCTGAGTGCCCAACGCCTTGTGTTAAGGACGCATGTGCCCTCAGACACCTAGTTTATCCCCAGAATATTCCCATAAACCAGGGTTACAAGCTGTAATTACAAGCATGCCTTTACAGATTAGGCCCGTAACACAAAGGCGGCCACGCAGGGCCCGTTACAGTGGGCTAGATCACACGTGGGCCTCAGAGCTGAATGAGGCCGCGCTGCGGGATGGCGTCGCCGCAGGCCTTCGTCTGGTGCCGAATGGAGCGAAGGGTGTCCCCGCCCGTTTCGTCTCTGTCAGACCAGCGACTGCAGCGAAGGCCTCGAGCGAAGGGTGGCGTCTTTGCCTTCGCCCCAACATTTGCCCTCCGAGGGACCAGTTCGACAAAGTCACCTGGTGCCGAAGACGTCGCTAGATGGCGGAGACGCTGCCCTCGCTCGAAGTGGTTCCGCGGGGGTTTTTGATGTGATCGTTGATGGACGGCGTACTGTTGGATTGCGGGTTTCCCGAAGCGTCGCGCCCTATCGGATTGCGGGTTTCCCGAAGAGCCGCGCCCTGCTTATAAAAGGGGGCGGGGGTCGGCGCTGTTTGAACTTTGCCTTCCGCGCTCCGTGAAAACCCTAGCCGCCCGCCGTCTTGCTGCTCCTCTTCTTCCGCTGCTCCTCTTGCTCGCCGGAGTTTTGGCGCGAGTGAAGCAGACCGCCCGCCGCCGCCGACGGTACGTAGCAATGCCGTCCTCTTCTTCTTCCGCTGCCGCTACGCCGCCGGCCGCCGCCTCGTCTGAGGAGACGTTGAGTAGCTTGATGGTGGAGGAGTTGCGCGCCGGCGACTCTGTTGATTTTGGTGTGTCGCGGATGACGTCAGCCCGCGTTGAAGATATGCAGCGGTTGGGCTACTTTGGCGGTGGAGTTGCTCGTGCTCCGGGGACGGAGGAAGTCCCCGAGCCGGAGGGTGAGTTGGTCGTTTTCGAGGCGTTCTTCGCCGCCGGTCTCCGCTTGCCTGCGCACTGGTTTGTTGGCGAAGTCCTGCGTAGATTCAACGTTCAAATACATCAGCTGACACCGAATGCCGTGGTGGCACTGTCAAAGTATGTCTGGGCGACGACTTCGTACGGCGGACAGCCGTCGGTTGAAGTTTTTGTGAAGTATTATTGTTTGCACTGGCAGAAGAGGATGATTGGGGACGAAGTTGCCCAGTTCGGGTCATGCACATTCACGCCGAAGACCGGCAAGACCACAATGCAAGTAGTGGAGTTGGTTCCGTGCGCCCGCAACAAGTGGGGCAATTGGAATGAATTTTGGTTTTACGTTGCTGAGGCTACTGTCGAAGGCCATGAAGGACTCCCCGTGTCTGAGATGTGCTCTCATTATTACTCTGCGTATCCGCTCTTTGAAGTGGCAGAGGAAGATGCAGACGAAGGGGCCCTTCGGTGCGCCGCCGGTCAGAGCAGTGGGCGTGATTTAGTTGAAGAGTTCGTGGCGTACGGGGTGTGGCCCTTGGCGCATGGCTGGGCGTTGGGCGAAGTGTGCCCTCGTCAGATGCCCTTTCACGGAGGAAGGGAGGCGCGAAGTCCTGCCTTCGCACTGAATATGCGAAACCGCGACCCGGCCGCCTTTGTGCGCGATGCGGAGGACGGGGCGGTGCGGCTCGTGGGGCGTTACGTGCCGAGGACAGAAGGCCAGCGCAGCTTTGATATCCGCGGGTCAAATGACCGTTTGAACAGGGTCTTCAAATTAAATCAATTGCCGTACGACGGCTATCCTGGTCAAGACGAAGCGGACCGCCGTGGGAAGAAACCGGCGGTGGAGACTGGAGACGACCCTGCGCCGGCGGCCGCTCCTTCCTCAAAAAAGAGAAAATTAGGTACTGCGATGGGAGGACTTGGGGTATCTGATAGTTTTGCTAGGGAGTTAATGAGGACGTGTGCGGCCCTGGGGGAAAGGATGTCTTCGCCCGAGCTCCGGGAGTCTTCGGCTCGGATGCTGAGGGTTACCGGGGGTTGCTGGCCTAGGAATGTTCCTATCCCCTGCGCGGCTGACGAGGACTGTTTTACATCTCGTATGGTTCGTCAGTGGAGAGTTTTTCCTTACAGGCGGAATATCGGTGCTGTTGTGTGGGCAGTGATGGACAAGGATCGCCAAGGGGCGGCGCAAAAACGCCAGGCAGCTGTCAGGCTGCATGAAGCTAGGCCGAAGCGGCAGCGGGGGGATGCGAAGGCTGCGGCCCCCAGCGGAGGCAAGCCGCCGCTGGCGGCGAAGGCGGGCGCCTCTGCACCTAGCAAGGCGCCGGAGGCAACGGCGGGCGCCGGAGGCTCCAAGTCAACGAAGGTGGTGCCGCCGGCCAGCGGAGTGGCGGAGGCTTCGAAGGCGGCCCGAGCGTTGCCGTTGTCGGGCAAACGTGTTGCCGACTTCGGCACCGATATTTCTGTGGACGACTATCTTGGTGGTAAGCCGTTGGCCTATTATTATTATTTTTTAATTCGTTGATGCGTTGCAGGGTCGGACGAGGGCCAGCTTGCTATAGTTGCGCCTGGCGCGGCGATCACGACGGCTGCCATAGTGCCGAGGGCGAGGGGCAAGGCTCTTGGCGCCGGAGGCGAGGTGTCAGCCCTCGCGGTGGTCAGGGACGAGGCGGGCGTCGCGACCCGCCGGCTGAAGGGAGTGACGGAGGCGCTGAGTCAGGCGACGGAGGCGCTGAGTCAGGTCCGCTGAGCTATACCCTCTCCCTCCCCCCTTTTTTTAAAAAGGCAACGGCCTTACGTGTGCTCTACAGGTGGCTGACTTCACCAGCCGTACTGCGTCGGGGGCCCTTACGGCAGCTTTGTCTGCCGAAGTCGAGAGACTTCGGACGCAACATGCTGACGCTGTCCGTGAAAAATCGGCCTCCGACAGCAAGTGCCGTAAACTGGCGGACAAGGTGGCCGCCCTGGAGAAGGAGAAGGCCGACCTCCGGCGCCAGCTGGCGGGGGAGAGGAGGGAGGCCAACGAAGCCATCGCCAAGGAGCAGGCTGCGCAGGCGGAGGCCAAGCTGGCGCGGGCGGAAGGCAATATTGCCAAGGAGCTCGCCGGACATCTGCAGGAGTGGCTCACCGCCCTGGAGAGCCGCGCGAAGGGGGCCGAGGCCGCGATGCGTGCGGAGGCCGAACGGACGCGCACACAGCTTATGGATACATATCGTGAGCTAGGTGCGCGGACCGGTGACTTCGAGGTGCCGGACCGAGAGCCCGGGCTTCGCTGTCTGGAATGGGTGCAGGAGGAGCTGCAGGAACTCCCCGCTGTCGTGGGGGGGGGTTTATGTCGTACGCCTCCCTGGTCACCTGCGAGGGGGCGGTGAACGCACTCTCCCGCGAAGGGTGCCGGCACTTCGAGGTCTTCGACCAGGCAGATGAAGATTTTGAGCGAGATGTCTATAAGGTCGAAGACCCCGTTGTGAAGGAATCCGCCGGGGCCCTCTACGACCGGATGTGGGGTCCGCACGGTCGTGAGGTGGTCAGGGAGCGGGCCGAGATTGCGAGGGCTCAGGTAATGTTGTTGTTTGTTTGGCGTTTGCTGTATGTGGGGTGTGCTTGTGTTTGCTCAATTTTGTGTGTTTTGTCTTAGGCGGCGCGCGGCGAGCGGGTGGACGACTTCGGGGCTCTGAACAGCGCGCTGCCAGACCCGGAGCCGACCCTTGCGGAGGCTGTGACTGGGGTTGCCCTGGAGCCAACCCCGGAGACCGCAGCGATCGCGACGGCTGCCCCCACATCCGCTGCGGTCGGCGAAGACCTGCCCCCGAAGGTGGCCGAAGGCGCCCCTGATGCCCCCGCAGCTGCTGTGCCGAGTGCTGAAGATCACGCGGCGGTGGCGGCGGAAACAACGGCGGAGGCAGCGGTGGAGCCAACGGCGGAGGCTCCCGCAGCGTCAGGGCCTTCGCAGGTGGCGTAGTGGGTGTTTAGGGTTGGGGAATTTTTGGATGTTGTGCTGAATTTTGGTTGCTGCGCAGGTTCAAGATTTTGGGCATGCGCACGCAACCGCTACTACTGAGTTTTTGGCGGCTTCGACCGCGGAAGGTGGGAATGAATATGGTGGGTCTGTATCTGAGTTTTTTGATTTTACTGACTCTGGGAGCTCGGTTGAGTGGACTGAGGAGTCGTCGGAGGAGGACTTGGATTATTTTGCGGCCTTGGACGTGGCTGAGGCGGAGGCTTCGCCACACGCCGCGGACGCGCCAGACGTGCCAGGTCCTAGCACCGGGCGCCGACGACGAAGGGCGGTTGCAAAGCGTAGGGTTAGTGCGGAGGAAGGGGCTCGGCTTCGCGTGAGTAGGGCTGGTCGGCAGGAGCTGTTGTCTTTGCCGGCCGCCGCGGGTACTGGGGAAGGGGAACTGCGAAGTCTTTTTGCGGGTGAGGAGCTTAGGATAATGTTATTTAATTATAGGGAGATGGGAATTATTCCTAAGGTTGAGCTGATGTAGAGTGTGGCGCCCTCGCTTGTATATGTGTAAAGGCTTGTAAGATGAAGTTGTGTGCCCTCGCGTGCCTGTGCCTGCGAGGGCATTGTGTACTTTGTCTGGTATGGTTGGCCATGCTGTGCTGGTGTGATTATAGTCGGTCTTAGCGCGGACGGTTTGATGCTGTCGTTTCTGCTTTTGTTGTACTAGTTCGGCTGCGCCCTTAGGCGGCTTCTGCGCGGAGTCTTTGCGATAGACTTCGGGTTTTCTCGCACTTGTTGTGCTGGTCCGGCTGCACCCTTAGGCGACTTCTGCGCGGATAGTCTTTGCGATAGACATCGGATTTTTTCGCACTTGTTGTGCTTAGTCCGGCTGCACCCTTAGGCGACTTCTGCGCGGATAGTCTTCGCGATAGACATCGGATTTTTTCGCACTTGTTGTGCTTAGTCCGGCTGCACCCTTAGGCGACTTCTGCGCGGATAGTCTTCACGATAGACATCGGGATTTTTTCGCACTTGTTGTGCTTAGTCCGGCTGCACCCTTAGGCGACTTCTTCGCGGATAGTCTTCGCGATAGACATCGGATTTTTTCGCACTTGTTGTGCTTAGTCCGGCTGCACCCTTAGGCGACTTCTGCGCGGATAGTCTTCGCGATAGACATCGGGATTTTTTCGCACTTGTTGTGCTTAGTCTGGCTGCACCCTTAGGCGACTTCTGCGCGGATAGTCTTCGCGATAGACATCGGATTTTTTCGCACTTGTTGTGCTTGGTCCGGCTGCACCCTTAGGCGACTTCTGCGCGGATAGTCTTCGCGATAGACATCGGATTTTTTCGCACTTGTTGTGCTTAGTCCGGCTGCACCCTTAGGCGACTTCTGCGCGGATTTGTCGCACGCGAGGGTGGCTAGCGCTTAGCCTCGCGGTGACCTCGGATTGGTCGAATGTCGAAGGCCGTCGTCGCGGTCTGTTTTCGACGCATGTTTTTGCGGGGGATTTTTCACACATATATTACATGGCTCCACCTCGTTAAAAACCTCACCCCCCGGGAGGAAAAGAGTGCAGGCCGGTACAAGATTGTTTTTGGCGAATTACAAGGGCGAAATCAGCCCCGATGAGTCAGACAAAAAATTTGCGGAGGTTGTCGATGTTCCAGGAGTGCTCCAGGTCCTCGCCGTTTGGCGTTGTGAGCCTGTAGGCGCTGGGGGATGCTTTTGTCTTGACTATGAAGGGGCCCTCCCACTTGGGCTCCAGCTTTCCCCTGGACTCCGTCCGAGCTGTTCGGACGAGTACGAGGTCCCCTTCGCTGAACTCCCTCGGGATGACTGCGTGGTCGCGCCATGCTTTGGTCTGGGCTTGGTATTTATTTAGGGCCTGTAGGGCGAAGACCCGGTCTCCGTCAATGAGATCTTTTGAAGTTGGCTCGTCCACGTCGGGGACGGCTGACAAAACTGTACGCGGGGACCCATGCTTTATTTCTTGCGGGGTCATGGCCTCCGATCCGTATAGAAGGCGGAAAGGAGTGAACCCAGTTGCCCTGCACTCAGTTGTGTTTAGCGCCCAGACTGCCTCAGGTAATAAATCGGTCCATCTGCCTTTTTTCATCGAGGAGCATCTTCTTGACAGCTGTGAAGATTTTCCCATTGGCGCGCTCCACGACCCCGTTGGACTGCGGATGATAGACTGAAGCAAAGGCAAGCTTGGTGCCGATGGAAAAACAAAAATCCTTGAAATCTTGGCTGTCAAACTGCTTGCCGTTGTCAACTGTTAGCTCGGACGGTACTCCGAAGCGGCAAACAATGTTTTGCCAGAAGAATTTCTGGGCAGTCTTTGATGTTATTGTAGAAACAGCCCTCGCTTCGATCCATTTGGTGAAGTATTCGACGGCTACGAAGGCGAACTTAAGGTTCCCCTGAGCGGTGGGCAGGGGCCCGACAATGTCCAGGCCCCAGCGCTGGAGAGGCCATGTATGGGCAATCAGCTTTGTATACTGCGAGGGGTTGCCTGACCGAGGAGAGAACTTCTGGCAGGCTTCGCAGGACCTTGAGACCCGATTTGCGGCGCAGATCATTGCGGGCCAGTAAAACCCTTGGCGGATCACCTTGGCAGCTAGGGCCCTTGGCCCTGCGTGCGAGCCGCACGTGCCACTGTGGACTTCACGTAGGATCTGCATGCCTTCGGTTTCGGTGACGCACTTAAGCATTGGCTGACTGACCCCTTTCTTGTAGAGCTGGCCCTCGATCAGTGCGAAGTCCCGGCTTCGATGTCTGAGGCGCTTGGCCTTGCTGACGTCGGTTGGATGATAGTACCCCTGTAGGAACAGGGTTATTGGTGCCCGCCAGTCTTCGGTCATGATTAGGTTGACTATGCGGTGGCCCTCGCTATCACTAGTTATTTGGAGCCCTTCGGGGCTCCGGACGGCAGGCGTGCCGATGGTGTGAAAGAACACGTCGGAGGGCAAGGGCTCGCCCCTGGCGGCAGCCTTGGCCAATGCGTCGGCCTCCTCGTTCTTGGCCCTATCCACATGCTGCAAGGTGAATCCCTTGACTGCCTCTCGAGACTTCGGATAGCCGCGAGGTATTGCATGAGCGCGGGGTCTTTTGCTGCATAGTCTTTCTCGATCTGGCCGGCAACTATCTTGGAGTCTGTCTTGATGATACATGTGGTGACTCCGAGGGCCCTTAGCTTGCGGAGGCCGAGGATAACCGCTTCATACTCTGCTATATTGTTTGTGCATCTGTCGGATTCCAGAGCGAAGTTGAGGCGTGCTGCATATCTGTGTTTGACTCCGGCTGGTGAGGTGACGACTGCAGCGACGCCTGCCCCCGCATGGCACCATGCGCCGTCGCAATGGATGGTCCAAACCTTCTCTGTGGACGGGTCCGGCTGTGTTATTGGCCCAGTCCAGTCGACGACGAAGTCTGCCAGGACTTGTGACTTGATGGCTGTCCTGGGCTCGAAGCTGATGTGGTAGCCGGAGAGTTCGGCTGCCCACTTGGCAATCCTTACCGATGCCTCCGAGTTTCTGAATAGTTCGCCGAGCCCCCTGTCTGAGGTGACTCGGACCTTGAATGCTTCAAAGTAATGGCACAGTTTGCGCGAGGACATAACAACTGCGTAGGCGATCTTCTCCAGCTCTGTCATGTTGCATTTGGACGGTGTCAGGACCTCGGAGACATAGTAAACATGGCACTGTCTGACTGCGCCCTCAACTGTCTGCTCCTGCACTAGTGCCGCGCTGACCGCGTGCGGCGAAGCCGCGACATAGAGCAATAGGGGGAGCGAGGAGTCGGGGCTTGTGAGGATGGCCAGCTCCGACAGGTACTGTTTTAGTGAGGCGAAGGCCGCTGCTTGCTCCGGTCCCCAGGCGAAGTCTTTCGCACCGCGGAGTGTTTTGAGGAAGGGGAGACTTCGCTCGGCAGACCTGGAGACGAATCTGTTGAGAGCGGCCAATCTGCCTGTCAGACGCTGGACGTCCCTGGCGGACTGCGGAGGCGACATGTCGACGATGGCCTGGATCTTGGTTGGGTTGGCCTCGATGCCGCGGTGTGACACCAGGTAGCCCAATATCTTGCCCTGGCGAACACCGAAGACGCACTTTTCTGGGTTTAGGCGGAGTCGTGCATCTCGCATGTTCGCGAATGTCTCGGCGAGGTCGGCGAGATGGTCCTCCTTATTCTTGCTGGCGACGACTATGTCGTCCACATATGTAAATATATTTCTGCCAACCTGCCCTTCGAGTACTGTTTTGGTGAGTCTGGAGAAGGTGGACCCGGCATTCTTGAGTCCCTCCGGCATCCTGATGAAACAATAAGTGCCGAAGGGTGTTATAAAGCTGGTGCTAGCCTTGTCTTCCTCCTTCATGTATATCTGGTGATAGCCGGAGAAGCAGTCGAGGAGTGACATGACCTCGCATCCGGCCGCGCTATCGACTATTTTGTCGATCCGCAGCAACGGGAAATTGTCCTTTGGGCAGGCCTTATTGAGACTGGTGAAGTCTATGCACATGCGCCATTTCCCGCTTTTTTTCTGCACCATTACGACATTGGAGAGCCACGTGGGGTAAGCCACTGGCTCGATGAATTTAGCCTCTAGGAGGCGATGCACCTCCGCCTTGGCGGCCTCTGTCTTTTCGTCGGACATTTTGCGGAGCCTTTGCTTTTTTGGTCGCACCGAAGGGTCAATTCCCAAGCTGTGCTCAATTATGGATCGGCTGACTCCGACCAGGTCTAGGGCGGACCAGGCGAAGACATCTTTATTCTTGGCCAGGCAGCAGAGAAGCTTCTCTTCTTCATGTGATGTAAGGTCTTCGCTGATAGTGACTGTCTGCTTGGGCGTGGCCTGATCAAGGGGGACAGTCTTGGTCCCGTCTTGGCTCTGCAGCTGTGCCTTGTCGTGCTGCTTATCGGTTGGGCTGGCGGGCGCAGGGACCTCGCGCTGGGTCGTGAGACGGTGTACGTTCCTCTGACCAGGCACGAAGTCCCGCTCTATGTTGCGCGCCGTCTGCTGGTTGTCGTAGATCGTGATAGCGCCTAGCGGACCTGGTATCTTCATACATAGGTACAGTCCGTGGATGGCAGCTTCGAACTTATTGATGGAGCCCCGGCCCATGATGGCGTTGTATGGATATACCATGTCGACAATATCGAAGGTTACTTGCTCACTTCGGGCATTGGGTGCTACACCGAAGGAGAGGGGCAACTCTATTTTGCCAACGGGAAAGGTGCCTTTGCCGCCGAAGCCATACAACGGGTTGTCCGAAGGCTTGAGCAGGCTGTGGCTTATACCCATGCGGTCGAAGGCATGGAGGAAGATGATGTCCGCCTGACTGCCGTTGTCGACTAGGACTTTGTGTAAGTCCCAGCCTGCCACGCTGCAATTGATGACCATAGCGTCGATGTGGGGGGCGCTGCGCAGGTCGACGTCTCGTGCGTCGAAGGTTAGCGGTATATGGGACCACTTCGTCTGCACGACTGGGCCAGTAACGGCGACATGGTTGATGCTGCGGTAGTGGTCCCGCTTCTGCCGCTTGGTGTCAAAATCAGTGCTGGACCCCCCTGTTATCATGTGAATGACTCCGCGATATGGTTGATCGGCGAAGTCTTCCTGCTTTGGGGCATGGGGAATGTTTTGATGTTGTTGATGTGGTGGTGGGGGTGGAGGAGGTACGATTTGTACTTCCTGATGGTGTTGGTAAGCGTGGTGCGGTGGATGCGGAGCGGGAGCGTGGATATATGGTGGAGGGGGTGGCTGGTAATTATGCGCGACAATTCTGGGATTGTCGGCTGGCTGCGCCCGCGCCATTCTGTCTCTGGTGGCCTTCGTTTCGGGGCAGTCTTTGGTTTGTTGGGCGCAGTCTTCGCCGTGGAAAAGGCAGTAGAACCGGCGCGGCGGCTGCGCGCGCCCTCGGCCCCTGCCACGAGTTCCGTTTCCGCGGCCCTGGGGGGGGGGGATATTCCTGGCGACGAGGGGGGTCAGCGGCAGGCTGCTGGTTGGCGATGTTGTGCACTTGCTGCTGACTGCGGCCATCTCGACCGGAGTCTGGCTGCGGAGTCCTCGTCCACGTGCGGCTGGACTGCGGGGCATCTTTGGGCTTCCGCTGTGACTCAACCTTGCGCTGGTGAAGCTCTTCGGATTTGGCATATTTTTCAAAGAGCTGATATAGCTCCTGGAGGTTCTTGGGTGGATCTCTGATACAGTGACTGTACAGGACGCCGGCCCGAAGGCCACTGATGGCGTAGTGGATAGCAATCTGATCATCGACGGAGGGCAGCTGTGACTTGAGTGTTAAGAATTTGCGGTAATACTCCCGCAGGGTCTCCTTTTCCAGCTGTTTGCAAAGCGAGAGCTCAGCCAAAGCGTTGGTGTCTGGACGGTACCCTTGGAAGTTGAGAAGGAACTTGTCCCTGAGACTTCTCCATGAATCAATGGACAGCGGAGGCAATCTGGTGAACCAGGTGAGTGCTGGGCCCTCTAGGGCGATGATGAAAGACTTCGCCATTGTGGCGCCGTCCCCTCCGGCGGATGCAACGGCTACCTGATAACTCATTATGTATTGCGCCGGGTCGGTGCTGCCGTTGTACTTGGGATATGCCCCTGCGCGGAAGTTGGCTGGCCAAGGCGTCACTTGCAGGTGTGGCGCCAGGGGACTTCGCTTGTTGAGGTAATTGACCCCTTGGAACGGCGCGCCATGCTGGAAGGTGTAGTCACGCTGGGGGAAACGCGGGTTCTCCGGCTGTGCTCGGTGTTGCAGGGGTGGTCCATGCTGCAGGCCGAGGTGGCCTTCGCGCGTGTCTTCTGGTTGTGCGCGCTGCTGGCTGGGTGGCTCTTGCTGCAGGCCCAGGTGGCCTTCGCGCTGCATCAGCGCGATCTCGCGCTCGAGGTCTTGGGCCTTCTGTTCCTCGTCGCGTATCATTTGCTGCACTTTGGCTAGTGCGGACACACGCTGGCGCTTGGCCTCCAGTATCTCTTTCTGCCTCTGGAGATTGCGGTTCTTGAGGCGCAGGGCACGCAGTTGTAGCTGTTCTTCTGTTGAGACGCCGAGGACCTCGCCGTCCTCGGTGTGGTCCGCGCCTTCCAGTGGGGCGAAGCCTGGGGGCGGCTGCGATTGTCCTTCAGGCCCGCAGGTGCGGAAGGTGTCGTCTTCGCAGTTGTGGGGAACATTGTCTTCAGTGGGCTCTTGGTGGGTGGATTGGGTGAGGACGAGGGCCTTGCCCTTTCTTGCGGCCAGCAGTGCTGCCTTCGCAGCCTCGTCAGCCTTCGGGTTAGCTCTCTTGGGTGCCATCGCGGGTGGTTTTGTTGTAGCACGAACGGTGGGCGCCAAATGTTGGAACTTGCTCTCAACTGCAAGGAGGCCAACAAGGGTGAACAGTGGCGACAACAGGGTTACGTGCTAGGAGGCAATAGCTCTGTTGATCTAGCCTCTCACGGGCACTGTGCGGGGGTATTTATAGGTATCTGAGTGCCCAGCGCCTTGTGTTAAGGACGCATGTGCCCTCAGACACCTAGTTTATCCCCAGAATATTCCCATAAAGCAGGGTTACAAGCTGTAATTACAAGCATGCCTTTACAGATTAGGCCCGTAACACAAAGGCGGCCACGCAGGGCCCGTTACAGTGGGCCAGATCACACGTGGGCCTCAGAGCTGAACGAGGGCGCGCTGCGGGATGGCGTCGCCGCAGGCCTTCGTCTGGTGCCGAATGGAGCGAAGGGTGTCCCCGCCCGTTTCGTCTCTGTCAGACCAGCGACTGCAGCGAAGGCCTCAAGCGAAGGGTGGCGTCTTTGCCTTCGCCCCAACAGATATCAGCAGGGATCAAAGTAAAGCCAAATATAGCCGGTGAAGTACAAGTCTGATCGACAGAAGCGACATGAAGACTAGCCAGGGGACGTCTATCGAACGTCCAATCAGTTGCAGATCAAATAAATTGCACTACCTAGCAAGATATGGGCAGATCATGAACTCGGCTTCAAAGACAAAATATATGCTGACCTCTAAAGCATAATATCAATAACATAATACTGACCTCTAAGTCATTCAACAAGAAGAGAGGGTGATCCTCAGAAAAAGGGCATGAAATGAAGATCTTCGAGTGGATTATTTTCAAAAATCCACTAGAAGCTCGGGGGCTACACCCATTGGGTGCACCTTTGGTGCACCCAATGAATCGTCATCTCAGATCAAGACAATGCTGACCTCTAAAGCATAGGGCAAGATCAAAACAAGGCTGACCTCCGACGAAGTACAAGTGGAAAATAAAAGTAGTTTTTGATAATACTCGAAGTGAAGACCTTCGAGTGGATTGTATGCAAAAATCCACTCGAAGCTCGGGGGCTACACCCATTGGGTGCACCTTTGGTGCACCCAATGAAGTTCAAAGTCCTACAGTGCAAAATGTTGACCTCCGAAGCGTGAGTCTGAGACAGAACATCAATTTTAGAGTGATAAAAGCAGAAGGAGACAGTAAGAAATCGTTTTTTACCAGATTACTGAGAAAGCACTTCCTGTTACAAACAAAGATTGCAAGCTGGACCTAGGATCTTTGGGCCGATTATTTCAAAATCAACCCAAAGATCGGGGGCTTGTGGGGGACAGATATCCCCCGGGTCCACTGGAAGGATAAAAGACCTCACGAAAGCCCCAGGGGCCCAATAAATCGTAAGGTCATCCCTTCGTGGGCCTGGGGAGGAACGACCGGTGAAGAAGATTGACATAAGGCCGGATTGGTGCAAGCCTAGACGACCCAATGACTTCGAGCAAGTAATCACAACAGTGACCCGATCTTCCCGCGCTGGAACCCCGTGCAACGGAACCAAGCGAGGATGGGTCGGCGGAACTATAGGAAGATAGGTTCAATTGGTTCACTATCATTTAGGCGCATACTGCTATCATATCTGCATGTAATGCCCCATGGTCGAGTATATAAGGCCTAGGGGGCACCCCTTCAGAACGATCGAACTCACTACTCAGCCATATACCCCAACTCTCTACGTTCCCCGCACTAGAGAGCTCCCTTGTAACCCGCCACATAAAGCATTCTCACCAGGACGTAGGGTGTTACGCATCTCAAAGCAGCCCGAACCTGTACATCATTGTCCACTGTTCCTCGTGCACCCAGCACGAACCATCGAGCTACAGTCGGTAACACCGTCCTACTCCTAAAAACACCTTGAGGGGCAACCCCGGGTGTGCGGTCGGACCCAAAACACCGACACCCCCCGCTGCGGGAGAAGCCCTCTTGATCTACATAGCCGCAACCACTCAAGTGGTCAGCGCCGCGATCATAGTCGAGAGACGAGAAGAAGGGCATGCACTGCTCGTCCAGAGGCTGGTTTACTTCATCAGTGAAGTGCTATCTGAGACCAAGATCCGCTACCCGCAAATTCAGAAGCTAATGTACGCAGTAATTCTGACGCGACGAAAATTGCGACACTACTTCGAGTCTCATCCGGTGACTGTGGTGTCATCCTTCCCCCTGGGGGAGATCATCCAGTGCCGAGAGGCCTCGGGTAGGATAGCAAAGTGGGCAGTGGAACTCATGGGCGAGACAATCTCATTCGCTCCTCGGAAGGCCATAAAGTCCCAAGTCTTGGCGGACTTCGTGGCTGAATGGGTCGACACCCAATTGCCAACAGCTCCGATCCAACCGGAACTTTGGACCATGTACTTCGATGGGTCACTGATGAAAACGGGAGCAGGTGCTGGCCTGCTCTTCATCTCACCCCTCGGGAAACATCTCCGCTACGTACTGCGCCTCCATTTCCCGCTGTCAAACAACGTGGCCGAGTACGAGGCTCTGGTTAATGGGTTGCGCATCGCCACCGAGCTAGGGGTTCGGTGCCTCGACGCTCGTGGCGACTCGTAGCTTGTCATCGACCAAGTCATGAAGAACTCCCACTGCCGCGACCGGAAGATGGAGGCCTACTGCGACGAAGTTTGACGCCTGGAAGACAAGTTCTACGGGCTGGAGCTCAACCACATCGCTCGTCGGTACAACGAGACTGCGGATGAGCTGGCGAAAATAGCCTCGGGGCGGACAATGGTTCCCCCTGACGTTTTCTCCAGAGACATACATCAACCCTCCGTCAAGATCGATGACACACCCGAGCTCGAGGAGGCCTCGGCCCAGCCCAAGGAAACCTCGACCCAGCCCGAGGTATCCTCGGCCGCCGAGGGTGAGGCCTTGCACATTGAGGGGGAGCAGAATGGGGTTGCGCCAAATCGAAACTGGCAGACCCCGTACCTGCAATATCTCCACCGAGGCCGAAGCTCGGCGACTGGCGCGGCGCGCCAAGTCTTTCGTCTTACTGGGTGATGAAAAGGAGCTCTACCACTGCAACCCCTCAGGCATCCTCCAACGATGCATATCTGTCGCCGAAGGATAGGAGTTGTTGCAAGAAATACACTCAGTGGCTTGCGGTCACCATGCAGCACCTCGAGCCCTCGTGGGAAACGCCTTCCGACAAGGTTTCTACTGGCCGACCGCGGTGGCCGACGCCACTAGGATTGTACGCTCTTGCCAAGGGTGTCAATTCTATGCGAGACAGATGCACCTGCCCGCTCAAGTCCTGCAGACAATACCCATCACCTGGCCATTTGCAGTATGGGGTCTGGACCTCGTCGGTCCCTTGCAGAAGGCACCCGGGGGCTTCTCGCACCTGCTGGTCGCCATCGACAAATTCTCCAAAGGGATCGAGGTCTGACCCCTAACCAGCATCAGGTCCGAGCAGGCGGTGGCGTTCTTCACAAACATCATCCATCGTTTCGGGGTCCCGAACTCCATCATCACCGACAATGGCACACAGTTCACTGGGAAGAAGTTCCTGGACTTCTGCGCGGACCACCACATCCGTGTGGACTGGGCCGCCGTAGCTCACCCCATGATGAATGGGCAGGTGGAGCGTGCCAACGGTATGATTCTGCAGGGACTTAAACCGAGGATCTACAACGACCTCAACAAGTTTGGCAAGCGGTGGATGAAGGAGCTACCCTCGGTGGTTTGGAGTCTGAGGATGACGCCGAGCCGGGCCACGGGTTTCTCGCCGTTCTTTCTAGTCTATGGGGCCGAGGCTATCTTACCCATAGACTTAGAATATGGTTCCCCGAGGACAAAGGCGTACGACGACCGAAGCAACCAGACCAGCCGAGAAGACTCACTGGACCAGCTCGAAGAGGCTCGGGATGTGGCCTTACTACACTCGGCGCGGTATCTGCAGTCTCTGCGACGCTACTATGCCCGAGGGGTTCGACCCCGAGGCTTCCAGGTGGGAGACTTGGTACTTCGGCTGCGGCAGGACGCCCGAGGGCGCCACAAGATTACTCCTCCCTGGGAAGGGCCGTTCATCATCGCCAAGATTTTGAAGCCCGGAACATACAAGCTGGCCAATGATCAAGGCGAGGTCTACAACAACGCTTGGAACATCCAACTGCTACGTCGCTTCTACCCTTAAGACGTTTCAAGTCGTTCATATACCCTATTTTTTCTTTACATACACAAATAAAGTCTAACCATCAAGGAAGGGTCAGCCTTGCCTCGGCAAAGCCTGACCCTCCCTCGGGGGCTAGAAGGGGGGAACCCCCTCTGCGTCAAAATTTTCCTCGAAAAAGTCTTTTGCCAAAACGTCTTTCGTACCGTTTCGACTGCTTCGATAGCGGGGTCCTAAAAACGACGAGAGTACACGTAAGCGGCAAGGCCGACCGATCCGAGGGACTCCTACGCCTCCGGGATACGGATACCTCACTCATCACCTTCTGCGAAAAGTAACTCACGCTCGAACGAGGGATTCTGCTACCGAACAAGTCCTAACGCTTGAAAAATTTTCTGCCAGAACGAATTTCGTGCCTTCACGACTATATCGATAACAGAATCCTGCAAACGAGTAAGAGTGCACGTAAGCGGCAAGGCCGACCGAGCCGAGGGACTCCTAAGCCTCCAGGATACGGATACCTCACTCATCACCTTCCGCGAAAAGTAACTCTCGCTCGGATAAGCGATTCTGCTACCGACGAACAAGTCCTGATACTCGAAACAAGAGGAAAGAAAATGCAACTTTATAATCCGGCGTTAAAATGTTTAGGCCCCAGCGACCGCAAAAAACATACGCATACTACAGACAAACTATTCCTGCAGGTTCAGACATCGGCAGAGGGAGCAGCAGCACCCTCGGCGTTGTTTCCACCCTCGGCGGAACTTGGCCCAGCCTCGGACGGCGATACAGGCGGAAGGATCTCCACCCCAAGGGAAGACGCCAGCACAGCGCTCGGGCCCCCACGGTCAGGTTCTCCACAAGGGTTCCGGCCAGAGCGGACGCCTTGGCTGGCCGCTCCGTAGCCTCAGCCAGCTGTCCCCCGAGGACCTCAGCCCGGCTCACGGTCTCGGCAGCATGACTCCGGGGTTGGTCCCGCTAGCGGACAACTTGGCCAAGCTCTAGCCGCCGCTGCCGCACCTCCTCGGCCAGGGAAGCCACATGCTCCCAGGCCGACGAAGCCTCTTTTCGAAGCTGACTCCGCCTTCTGTCCACGCCGACGCCGCTGCCTCCAGCTCCAGCTCATCGCAGAGCGGCCGAAGGTTCTATAACTGAGCAAGAGAAGCCTTGAGCGGCAAGGCCGACCAAGCCAAGGGACTCCTACGCCTCCGGGATACGGATACCTCACTCATAACCTTCCGCGCGAGGCAACTCACGCTCGGTTAAGCGGTTCAGCTAGCCGACAGGCGAGTCCTAGTGCTCGAAATGAGGGAGAAACAAGGTATTACACTCAAATACCCAGATGTTCAGGCCTCGACAGCCACAATGAACAAACACCCATGTTCAGGGTGCCATTACAAACGGGACTCCAGTTCCATTCCCGCGGGTATGAACAACCTCCAGACCAGAGGGCCTACGGGACAACAAACTCCGGGTGGCCCGCCGGCGACCACTGCACCAGCAGCGACAACGACCTCCATCTCGGACGGCAAGACAGCAGCAGCGATGGCCCCAGGGCAAACGCTACCGCTGGAAGGCCCTCGTTCACGTCCCCTCACAGGGGACGAGAACCAGCCATTAAAGCCAAAGAGCCGGAGACCCGGAGCGCAGGTGGCGCCGACGGTCTCATCGGCGGGGAAACCTCCTCTGGCTGCCACCACCTCAGCATCGAAGACAGCGGCCACCTACCCACCAACACCGCACCAGCGAGCGGCAGCCACCCCAAAGCGCGCCGGCAGATCCTCACTCCCGCTCTCGCCACAAGAACGAGAACGGGACCGTCCCAGAACACGAGTACCACCCTCGCGGCGTACGACGTGTTGACCCCCCGGTGCAGCCGGCGATCGTCGCCCGGGTGAAGGACGGACAGTTGCACCCTAGCCGGGCAGCAGCAGTTTGCCTTCCCCCACATGGCTGGAGGATGCCTCCTCCGCATAGCTGGAGGATGCCCCTCTCCCCCGGACGCTGGAGGAAGAAGCGGGTTGCCGGCCCACGCGGAGGTAGGCCCCAACTCACCCCGCCCTCCTCCCCAGCCCGGATGATGAAGATCCTTGAAGCTGAGGGCGGGGCAGAGGCCGCAGCCCGGCTTGCTTCTCCCCACCATCGAATCGGTGGTCATCATCTTGGATGACCATTGGTGAGGGAATGCAGCCGGGCTGCATGATGAAAATCCTTGAAGCCGAGCGATGGCTGAAGGGTGCCAACCCCCGCGAGGTCGCGCTCCTCCAACAGCAGCAAGACAAAGGCAACGCGGGTGCCCCCCATCCGGGAGCTCGGAAGGTGGAAGTGCGCGATGCATGAGGGGAGTGCGAAGACATGGCCACCGCCCGGGGGGATCGACCCCTTTTTAAAGGCGGCTCTTCCCACTCGCATCCTCAAGCGTCACAGGCAAAGTCTTCACTAACGTGCTCTGGGGTCCTCCCCCTACGACACGGGGGCTGGGTCCCACACGCCATGCAAGCTGACCAGAAACGGAAGAAGCCAAACCACTGCGCGCGAAGCAGGTAACCGCCCCACGGTTATAAGCGTTCCCCCATTCTCGCTGAAACCAGCAGGCGAAAGGGCAGACCGCCATGCAGGAGGCGTGCAACCGCACCATGGTTGCGCACCCTTTCGGCTTCATTGCATCCGGTGGGTCAGCGTGAAGGCCTTGGCCCACACGTCATGTAACCGGCGCGCTGATTACTACGTGCGAGAAGCCACACCGCCTCTTGCCCCAATGTCGCGCCTTCTCGACTGCGGAACCAGTGCCGCGACTCGAGGCAGCCCTGCGTATGACCCAACAGTGCCAATCGAGCACAACGATCACGGGCCAGTCAGCCGCGGGAGGAGGCGCGACGATTGATGTGGCCAAAAGTGGACCGACAGTAATGGCGGCAGCAGACGAGCGGAAGCAGCAGTCAAATCGCCTGCAGGCTCACGTCCCCTCCTGAAGTGGCACGGGAGCCTTCTCCCACGACATGAAGACGACGCGCCCGTGTTCCGTTCCTCGAATGACTCGCGCACGTGGCCGCCCCGCGAATCGCCCGTCCCCTCGCATTAACTCCTCGGCAGGGCAAGCGACACCTTTGGCAGGCAAAGCGAGCGTCGTTTCACCTCTGCCATGATGACCGCGTCAAAAAAGGTGTGTCACACCTTTTAAATTCATATCCTTTTCCTCTTCCCCTTTCTCTCTCTTGCTACAGGGACCGGGAAAGGGGATATTTCGAAAGGGATCCTTCTCCGCGAAGGAAGCGGGCCCCGAGCCCTCCTACTGATCAGGGGTTCGAAGGCTGGCCCCTCGGAAGGGTTCGACAGCTGCCCTAGAGCACTCGGGCTTCAAGCTCATTACTGATCAGGGGTTCGAAGGCTGGCCCCTCGGAAGGGTTTGACAGCCGCCCCAGAGCACTCGGGCTCCGCGCCCACTACTGATCAGGGGTTCGAAGGCTGGCCCCTCGGAAGGGTTCAACAGCCGCCCCAGAACACGCAGAGTGAGGGATGACTCTGGGTATGTCCGTTACATGGCCGAGGCTCGGGCTATGCTCCCGAGGTACCCTAGGACATTTCCGAGACCAGCAGGAGCGATTTTGTAACGGAATCCCACCAGAGGGAGGCATCGAGCCTTCGGACCCTATCGAACGGGTCCGGGTCCCGCAAATCACCTGCAGGTACTTTTGGAGCGCGCCTCTGGGCCACTAGCCGACCCTTATCGAACGGGGCACGGGCGTCCACTCGGATCACCCGTTAGCAACTCACTGGAGACACCATGTTCGGTGCCCTCCGAGGGCAACATGGCGCTTTCCCCCCTTCCTCCTTGCGGAAAGGCGACGAAGGGGCATATAATAAAAGTCGAGACAGACCTTGATCGTCCTCTCGCTCCATGCAGAGGCTCGGGGGCTGCTCTCGCAACCCGGCTACGGCCTAACCGTTGACAGCGTCAACAAACCAGCCTAAAAACTTGGAACCTGACCATGCACCCAGGCTACAATCAGGTCGCATGAGGGAACAACCAGGCCGGCCAAGGCATCACGAAAGGCATTAAGACCTCAGAGGAGTCAAACCACTCCTCCAAGGCCTCGGGGGCTACACCCGGTGGGTGCGCTCGCGCGCACCCACCGGAACAAAGTATAACCGAGAAAGACCGGTCCCCTCGCAGAAAAGTGCGGGAAAGCCTCCAAGCGAGTACCAACACCCCCTTTGAGGCTCGGGGGCTACTATCGGGTACCGTAATTAGGGGTACCCCCCAGCACTTCTAAACACGGCTGGTGTAACACCCTGAATTTGGGGGTATAAAATTTCTTTGCTCATATTCACAAATTCAGGTGTTACTTCCTTTTCTCATCCTTCCTAATTCTTTTCTCTCTCATTTCTATAGGAGCTAAGTGCTTATTTTACTTGTAACTATAGTTTATTATGTTAAACCCTAAGGGAGTATGATTTGTTGCATCATGTTGAACCCTAGATTTCACTTTTGTTTGGTGCATAATTCTCAAAAGGTCTAATTTGAATTTGGGGCTCATTTGAATTTGAATCAAATAGAATAAATAAAAGAAAAGGGAGAAACAATTCAGAATAAAAGAAAAAGGTAAAGCAGCCCAACCCAGCCGCCCCCTCGGCCTTTCGGCCCAGCCGGCCCATCTCTCGCGCGCGCGCCTCCCTCCCCTCCTCTCTCTGCGCAGCGGGCCCGGCCTGTCGGCGCGGTCGCCTTCCGCGCACCCGCCTCCCTCTCTCACTGCTCGTCCGGCCCCACCTGTCGGCGCCCGCTTTCCCCGCGCGCGCTCGCTCCCTCGCTCTCTCTCTGCTCGCGGGCCCGGGCTGTCAGCCCCGTCTTCCTCGCGTAACCGCCGCCCGAGCTGCTCGCGCCCGCCTTCCCCGCGCCCACGTCGCGCGTGGGACTCGCCCCCACCTCGCCCCTGGCCACTTGAGCCCCGAACCCCACTCGCCCTCACCCTCTCCCCCATTTGCGCTCCAGTAAACCCTCTTCCCCCCTCGCTGCGCGCACGCAGAGCACCGCCGCCATAACCCCGCCGTCCCGAGCTCGGTTTCTCGTCGCCGGTGGAGCTCCGCCGCGCCCTTAGCCCCGGTGAGCTCCGCTCTGGCGTCCGCAACCCGGAACGCGCCCCAATTCCCCCTTCCCCTCCCTAATTCTCTCTGCCCGCGCTCACCCGTCGTTCGCCGTGCAGCCGCCACCGTCGACCCGGGTCCCCGTCGCGTCTCCGTCGCCGCCGAGGAGTCCCCGGAGCCCGCCTTGAGGTAACGGACCTCTCCCGCCCCTATCGCCCTTTGTTTTGCTCTCTGTTGCTCTTGATTGCTCGCCGGAGTAGAATAGCCCCGCCGCCGAGCCGCCCCGCCGTGAACCGCCCCCCTCCGGTGCCTCTGCCCCGACCCAGACCCTACCGGAGAACTCCCCGCGCCCTTCCCGACCTCCCTGACCACTCGGATTGCCCCAGAGCCCCGCCAGTCGCCCGCGCCCCTCGTCTCCGGCGAGCCCTCCGCCGCGGGGACGAGCGCCGCCGCCCCAGCTAGCCGTAAGGGAAGCCCAGGCCGGCCACCCGATCCCCACCGTCCATCCCAGATCGGGCGGCCTCGTTTTGATCAGGCCAAACCCAATCCTGGCCATCCGCCGGAGATCCAGCGGCCCAGGCCCACTTCCCCCTCACCCCGTCTCCCTGCCAGTTGGGCCCCGCCTGTCAGTCCGCCCGCGCGCTCGCCCTGCCCGCCGGCCCCGCCTGTCAGCCCGCCCGCGCGCGCTCTGCCCGCTAGGCCCGCTTGTCAGCTCGCCCGCGCTCGCCCTGCCCGCCGGTCCCGCCTGTCAGCCCGCCCGCGCGCTCTGCCCGCCCGGTCCCGCCTGTCAGTCGCCCAGGCCGCCGCGCGCTCGCGCGCCCGCCCGCAGGATCTAATCCTGGCCGTTCGCTTTAGATCTGACGGCCGTAGGAGCCCGATACCCCTTCGCCCGCGCTTTTCTTAAAGAGCCCCCTGTTTTCTGGAAATTGCGCCCGCCGTCCCTGGTTTCTCGCAGTTAAGTCCCTGGCCCTTT
Organism: Zea mays; assembly: GCF_902167145.1. Lineage (NCBI taxonomy): Eukaryota > Viridiplantae > Streptophyta > Magnoliopsida > Poales > Poaceae > Zea > Zea mays. The sequence goes on along the minus strand of NC_050102.1, from coordinate 22,614,098 downwards.
TATTTAATTAAAAATAAGTCCTTAGGGTATAATTTTAACCCCTAAACTTGTAAAATTCATAACTTTGTCATATGAACTCCAAATTAGGTGCTTCAAATTGCAAAATGTTCATAATATTATTATCTATCTGTTTATGCAATGTTTCCCTGCTGTTTCCATGTATTAATTTATAGCTAATCACTAGGATAGGATTAAGACTATTGAAACCTTATTTAAGATAATTGGAAATGAGTAGACTTTAATAAAAGTTGGATTACTTAAGTTTGTAGACTCAAACACTTAAGTTGAGGAACTTAAACCAGATAATTATTTAATCCCACCACCAACTTAGACCTGATTAGTGGATAGTGAATCACTTTGTGTAATCCTCTACCCCCAGACCTAGGGAACTTTAGAGTGCCTATCCCTTTTCTGTGATGAACTTGTGACCCCTCTCTGCTGTATATGTTTGGTATATTGTTTTTGTCTGTTATTTTCCCAAGTGCATAGTGTGAATGATTGCTTTGCGTAGACAACGAGCAGTCTGTGTTTCCCGAGGCAGTTGCAGAGGAAGTCCCTGATCAGCAGTTTGGTGAAGGCAAGTGTCCTCTGTCCCACTATGTCCTATTCATTTATAACTTACTACCCCGCATTACTTACTTGAAACCTAAGGATTGACTAGCTTTACACTTTACTTTGTCCTTGATGACCTACTGGGTTATTATGGTTAGCACTTTGCTACTGCTTTAACATAATCAATGAACATGATGTGGCTATTTATGATACTGTTATCCTGTTGATGTTGATGACCTTGTGATACTCTAGGGGGCTCAGGCTGTTTCCTGAGTACCTCTCCGTAAGGACTGGTTCGTTGAGAGACCACCCGGGATAACAGTACAACCATGAGGGTGAAATGGGATGCCCTTAGCTGATTAATTAGATGAACTGGAGGTGTAGTTGCTTAGCCGTCGTGCCGTCAATGGGGTCCAGGCACAGTGCTTGCTCTGCCGAGGCTGAGTGCCGAGGTTCTTTCGTTTTGCTTTTTGTTAGTCACTCTCCTGCGGGGAGGGGTACTGTGTTTATCAAACTGGAGAAACCTAACGGGCAGCTATGATCTCTAGGGAATCTTTGTAAAAGCTACGTAGTGATGCCCTGCCGGACCACCTAGGTAGTGGTCAATGGGGATTAGCTCTCCCCGGGTAGAAAGGGAATCATGACTCATGGGTAAAGTGTGCAACCTCTGCAGAGGGTAGTGAAACTGGTATATCAGCCGTGCTCACGGTTAAGAGCAGCCTTGGGATCCTCTTTGATTAGAGATACAGATGGTTCGAGATACAAGGATTATGTTATGGTTTTGGTTCGACTATGATGATGATGTTCCTCGATGAGGAAATGGTTTACGGGTTGGTTAATGCTAAAATCTGGCTTCTACTAATGATTAATACTTGACCAACTAAAAGCAACTGCTTGAGCCTAACCCCACATAAAGCTAGTCCACCTCAGCCAAACGGGACATTTGCTGAGTACGTTGATGTGTACTCATCCTTGCTTTACCACAAAACACCAGGTTGTCCGCATTGTAATCACTGCTCAGGAGAAGGCGAAGCCGTGGAAGGAGACTTCCAGGAGTTTCAAGACTACGATGAGTTCTAGGTGTGGGTTGGCGGCAACCCCCAGTCAGCTGCCTGTGAAGGCCTTATCTTTACTGCGTTTCGTTTAGCACTTTGATTTACTTGTTAAGACAATGACTATGTGGATGTCTATGACTCTATGATGTAATAAGTACTCTTTTATGTTATTATTCGAGCATTGTGTGATGATGTTCATTTATGTAATCGCTGTGTACGTGAGTTCTGATCCTGGCACGTACATAGTTCGCATTCGGTTTGCCTTCCAAAACCGGGTGTGACATAAGTGGTATCAAAGCCCATGCTGACTGTAGGACCGCTGACCTAGAGTAGCACTGGCCGTACTAAGGACTATTGACCCTTCCCCTCACCTTGACATCTGATGTTACTTCAAAAAGTCGGTCACCTCGACCAACCCTATATTTTACTATCTATCTATACAATACCTTGTTAAAATTTTTTATCTTAGTCTGTCTTTGGCTTATTCACTTGTCATATTAGTTCTGTTCTTACTCTTGTGCTTACGGTGTCTTTTGTAGATGGCTCGTCTTAGACACACTGCACGTAAGTCGGTGATTCCTTTCCTGCCGTCTCGACTTGCGGAGCGTCCTCTGCACCGCACCGTGTCCGGACAGTCGAGTCACCTGGAGAGGCTGCACCACCGCCTGCGTGAGGAGCAGGAACGCCGGCGCCAGCACGGAGAGCAGCAGGGCTCTTCCTCCTCACCCCAGCAGGAGGTGGAGACCGTGAGGCCCCGTTCCTCTGTTGCTCAGCTGGAGGCGCCCCTTGTTCCACCGTGGGACGTCCCGGCTGTTGGAGGAGCTGTTGGAGGAGCTACTGGAGGAGACCCCGACGACGACGACTCAGACCACAGCACGGAGTCTTCTGAGCCGCAGGAGGCGGAAGGATGGGTCGCCCGACCCATCACCCGTGACGCCGCTCGCGGTTGTCACTTCCACGACGCACTCGACACCTTGCTGCGCCAGGCTTTCGACCGGCACACCTGGTCGATCGAGTATCGTTGTGTAGTCTACCAGCACAGTCGCGGGAGGTACCCGGACCGCTGGGAGGCTACCTGCCTAGTTCGTCGTCCGGAGGATGACCTCCGGGGTGCGGAGGCCGTTTCGGAGCACTATTCCATCTCCGAGAGGGACACTGCAGAGGCGGCTATGCAGGATGCAGCACGACGTGCACTCTCTCAGTACTGTTCTTTGTTCGGTGGCGTGGCCGACGGTCTTAACCTTCGGTACTACCCCCGCCGCCCTACTGGCAGCACAGAGAGTGTGGTTGTTTCACCTGTTGGTGAGGCTAACCCTAGGTTGAGCAGCACAGTCAACCTAGTCGCAGTGCTTAACACGGAGCTGGATCACTCTCTGGACGAGCTAAGCAGGGCTCGAACGGAGATTGCGGAGTTGCGTGCTGAGTTGGCAGAGCGCCATCACCAGGAGGGTGGTTCTCCCGCTCCTGTTGGGACTCAGCACCCATACCGCTCACCGCCACGTGGTCACCACACTTATGGTTCCCCTGTCTGTAAGACCAGGATAGATCTGGATCCTTAGGTCGTTAGCGTCGAAGTTTGTAATAATTCTTAAGTCAGATGTCTCAGTCTTAGGTAGCCAGTTTAGTTTGCTTATCAGTTGCTTCCATTTAGTTTGGTTTGCTTATCAGTCGCTTGCATGCTTGTTATGATGAACTTGTACTGGATTTGGATCTTTGTAATGACTGTAGCCAACATGTGGGTTTCCCCTGCAATTTGGCTTAGCTAGTAATATTAATGAAGTCAGTTGTTTAGTTGGGAAGCCATTTACTCTTACTTTCCTTACTTATCTGAGAAGCTGTGTTGAATCACGAATGAGGATCAGTGAAGCTCTTTGTTCACTCAATGTCATGAAGAATTCTGTATTCTCTTTTCTTATGCTGAAGGGTTGTAAGATCAATGCTGATGTACGAATGTCTTCCACAGATGTCTGACAACAGGCGCCGATGCAACAGGCGTGCTCAGCTGGAGCAGCATGACCAGCAGGAGGAAAATCAGAGGCAGCCTCCCCCACCACACCCGATGTCAGTGGAGCAGATGTTCTTGATGCAGACCCAGGCAGTGCAGGCCATTGGGCAGACTCTGGCAGCCATGCAGCATGCTCAACAGCAGCCCCAACCCCAGTTGCAAGTGCAGATGCCCCAGATGCCACGAGATAAGCGTGGTGAGTTCATGAGAGGGCACCCTCCTACCTTCGCCCATTCTGCTGACCCCATGGATGCAGAAGACTGGCTGCGCGCAGTGGAGAGGGAACTGCGCACCGCCCAATGCGACGACAGGGAGAAGGTTCTGTATGGTCCCCGCCAGCTGAGGGGAGCAGCCCAGTCCTGGTGGGAGTCCTACCTCACCACCCATGCTAACCCTGAAGCCATCACCTGGGAGGAATTCAGTGAGAGTTTCCGTCGGTACCATGTGCCAGAGGGACTGATGATCGTGAAGAAGGAGGAGTTTCTGGCTCTGAAGCAGGGACCCATGTCTGTTAGTGAGTACAGAGACAAGTTTCTGCAGCTGTCTCGTTATGCACCCGAGGATGTCAACACTGATGCCAAGAGGCAGTACAGATTCATGAGAGGTTTGGTGGATCCCCTGCATTACCAGCTGATGAATCACACCTTCCCCACCTTCCAGCACCTGATTGATAGGGCAGTCATGACTGAGAAGAAGCGTAAGGACATGGAAGATCGGAAGCGCAAGATGAGTGGACCCCAGTCCGGAGGCATCAGCCGTCCACGTTTCTCAGGCAGTTCATCTCAGCAAGGCAGACCTGGTCCCCACAGGGATATCAGAATCAGAATCAGCGTCCGCATCAGCAGCAGTTTCAGAGACAGTACCCGCAGCAGCAGCAGCAGTATCGTCAGCACAGCCAGCAGGGAGGTAATCAGTATCAGAAGCAGAACAACCAGGCACCTCGCCTACCTGCCCCAGCAGCGAATCAGAGCAACCAAGCAGCCCCAGCACAAGGAGGAGGCAGAGGATGTTTCCACTGTGGAGATCAAGGCCACTGGGCGATGCAGTGCCCAAAGAAGACGGCTCAGCAGCAGACCAACCCCAATGCTCCAGCAAGGCAAGGTGTACTGCAGCCGGCAGCAGGCAATCGTAACCAAGCGTACAACCGTGGAAAGGTGAACCACTTGGAGGCCGAAGCGATCCAGGATGCACCAGATGTGGCAGTAGGTATGTTCTCAGTCGAATCTCATCCCGCGAAAGTGCTATTTGATACTGGTGCAACTCATTCTTTTGTCACTGCAACATGGGTAGAATTGCATAACATCTCAGTAGAGGCAATGATGCCACCCATGAGGATTAATTCGGTTGGTGGCAAGGTGCAAACAGATAAAATATGTTCAAACATAATGGTGGAAATAAGGGGGATAGGATTCCCCAGTGACTTAATAGTGATAGACACCCCTGGGATAGATGTCATTCTAGGGATGAACTGGTTAATGAAGTATGAGGCAAATGTTAGTTGTGACAAGAGGACCATAACATTGAAGTCCCCGTCAGGAGAAGAGGTAGTGGCCGAGCTAAGGATGCCTAAGCCAGAAGAGGGAGTCTGTCACCAGATTTCAGTCGATAGTAAGGAGCCCAACCCGCTCGAGGCTATCAAGGTTGTGTCGGACTTTCCGGATGTGTTTCCCGAGGAACTAACGGGCATGCCACCCGAGAGAAAAGTTGAATTTGCCATAGAGCTTATCCCTGGTACCGCCCCCATTTCAAAGAGAGCCTATCGAGTGTCTGGACCAGAATTGGTGGAACTCAAGAAGCAGATAGATGAGATGCTAGAGAAGGGTTACATCAGGCCAAGCACCTCGCCTTGGGCCGCTCCAGTGTTGTTTGTAGAGAAGAAAGATGGTACCAAAAGGATGTGCATAGACTACAGAGCCTTGAATGAAGTCACTGTCAAGAACAAGTACCCCCTGCCAAGGATAGAAGATTTGTTCGACCAGCTCAGAGGTGCCAGCGTATTCTCGAAGATAGATCTAAGATCTGGTTACCATCAACTCAGAATCCGACCCTCGGACATACCGAAGACAGCATTCATCACCAAGTACGGGTTATATGAGTTCACAGTTATGTCCTTTGGATTGACAAATGCGCCAGCCTTCTTTATGTACCTGATGAACAGTGTGTTCATGGATTACCTGGACAAGTTTGTGGTAGTGTTCATCGATGATATCCTCATATACTCTCGAAGTGAGGAAGACCATGTGGAGCATTTGAAGATGGTGTTGCAAAGACTTCGAGAGCATCAGTTGTATGCCAAGCTGGGCAAGTGCGAGTTCTGGATTCATGAAGTCTTATTTCTGGGTCACATCATAAATCAAGATGGGTTAGCAGTGGATCCAAAGAAAGTAGCAGATATCCTGAACTGGAAAGCACCGAAGGATGTTCGTGGGATCAAGAGCTTCATTGGAATGGCTGGATACTATAGGCGTTTCATTGAAGGCTTCTCAAAGATTGCTAGACCAATGACAGCGTTGCTAGCGAAGAAAGTTGAGTTTAAGTGGACTCAAAAGTGTCAGGAAGCATTTGAAGAACTGAAGAATAGATTGACTACAGCTCCTGTGTTAGTCCTGCCTGATGTTCACAAGTCATTCTCAGTGTATTGCGACGCTTCGTACACCGGATTGGGATGTGTGCTGATGCAAGAAGGGAGAGTTGTAGCATACTCATCTCGACAGCTGAAGATCCATGAGAAGAATTACCCCACACATGACCTGGAATTGGCAGCAGTGGTTCATGCTTTGAAGACCTGGAGACATTACCTGTATGGGCAGAAGTGCGACATCTACACAGATCATAAGAGTCTGAAGTACATATTCACCCAGTCAGAGTTAAACATGAGGCAGCGAAGATGGTTGGAATTGATCAAAGACTATGAGTTGGAGATACATTACCATCCGGGCAAAGCCAATGTTGTTGCAGATGCTCTGAGCAGGAAAAGTCAAGTCAATATGTTGGCCTCGCACCCAATGCCGTATGAGTTAGCCAAGGAGTTTGACAGACTGAGCCTCGGTTTCCTGAATAGTACGCAAGGAGTGACAGTGGAACTAGAGCCCACCCTAGAGCGGGAGATCAAAGAAGGGCAGAAGGATGATGAAAACATCAACAAGATCCGGCAGCTGATCCTAGAAGGAAGAGGCAAAGACTTTCGAGAGGATGAAGAAGGGGTAATCTAGTTCAAGAACCGATTGTGTGTTCCCGACCTCAAACCTATTCGGGAACTGATCCTCAAGGAAGCTCATGAGACAGCCTACTCCATACACCCTGGAAGTGAGAAGATGTACCAGGATTTAAAAAGGAGGTTTTGGTGGTATGGTATGAAAAGGGAGATCGCAGAATATGTCGCCATCTGTGATAGCTGTCAGAGAACCAAAGCAGAGCATCAGAGACCCGCCGGACTGTTGCAGCCATTGCGGATTCCTCAGTGGAAGTGGGATGAGATCGGGATGGATTTTATAGTTGGCCTACCTCGTACCCGGGCCGGCTACGATTCCATCTGGGTGGTTGTGGACCGCTTAACAAAGGTGGCCCATTTCATACCTGTGAAGACAACATACACCGGAGCAACGTTAGCTGAGTTATACATGTCACGAATAGTCTGCCTTCATGGTGTGCCGAAGAAGATAGTGTCAGATCGAGGAACGCAGTTCACATCTCATTTTTGGCAGCAGCTGCAAGAAGCTTTGGGCACACATTTGAACTTCAGCTCAGCTTATCACCCGCAGACAGACGGTCAGACTGAAAGAACTAATCAAATCCTAGAAGATATGTTGAGAGCCTGTGCGTTGCAAGACAAGTCAGGATGGGACAAAAGGTTACCTTATGCAGAATTCTCCTACAACAATAGTTACCAGGCCAGCTTGAAGATGTCACCGTTTCAGGCACTCTATGGACGGAGTTGCAGGACTCCGCTGCACTGGGACCAGCCTGGAGAGAGACAGGTGTTTGGCCCCGACATCTTGCTTGAAGCCGAAGAGAATATCAAAATGGTTCGGGAGAACCTGAAGACAGCCCAATCAAGACAGCGAAGCTATGCGGACAGAAGGAGAAGGGAACTGAGTTTCGAAGTGGGAGATTACGTCTATCTGAAGGTGTCACCTATCAGGGGAGTCAGAAGGTTCGGAGTCAAAGGCAAGCTAGCACCCCGGTACGTCGGACCATATCAGATTCAAGCCAAGCGTGGAGAAGTGGCCTACCAGCTTGACCTACCAGAGAGCTTGTCAGCAGTGCACAATGTGTTCCATGTGTCGCAATTGAAGAAGTGTCTGCGAGTACCAGAAGAACAGTTACCAGTGGAGGGCTTGGAAGTCCAGGAGGATCTGACATATATAGAGAAGCCAACGCAGATTCTGGAGTTTGCAGACAGAGTCACCCGGAGGAATACCATCAGAATGTGCAAAGTCAGATGGGGTCACCACTCGGAGGATGAAGCAACCTGGGAACGAGAAGATGACCTGAAGGCCAAATACCCTGAACTCTTTGCTGACCAACCTTGAATCTCGGGGCGAGATTCTTTTAAGGGGGATAGGTTTGTAACACCCTGAATTTGGGGGTATAAAATTTCTTTGCTCATATTCACAAATTCAGGTGTTACTTCCTTTTCTCATCCTTCCTAATTCTTTTCTCTCTCATTTCTATAGGAGCTAAGTGCTTATTTTACTTGTAACTATAGTTTATTATGTTAAACCCTAAGGGAGTATGATTTGTTGCATCATGTTGAACCCTAGATTTCACTTTTGTTTGGTGCATAATTCTCAAAAGGTCTAATTTGAATTTGGGGCTCATTTGAATTTGAATCAAATAGAATAAATAAAAGAAAAGGGAGAAACAATTCAGAATAAAAGAAAAAGGTAAAGCAGCCCAACCCAGCCGCCCCCTCGGCCTTTCGGCCCAGCCGGCCCATCTCTCGCGCGCGCGCCTCCCTCCCCTCCTCTCTCTGCGCAGCGGGCCCGGCCTGTCGGCGCGGCCGCCTTCCGCGCACCCGCCTCCCTCTCTCACTGCTCGTCCGGCCCCACCTGTCGGCGCCCGCTTTCCCCGCGCGCGCTCGCTCCCTCGCTCTCTCTCTGCTCGCGGGCCCGGGCTGTCAGCCCCGTCTTCCTCACGTAACCGCCGCCCGAGCTGCTCGCGCCCGCCTTCCCCGCGCCCACGTCGCGCGTGGGACTCGCCCCCACCTCGCCCCTGGCCACTTGAGCCCCGAACCCCACTCGCCCTCACCCTCTCCCCCATTTGCGCTCCAGTAAACCCTCTTCCCCCCTCGCTGCGCGCACGCAGAGCACCGCCGCCATAACCCCGCCGTCCCGAGCTCGGTTTCTCGTCGCCGGTGGAGCTCCGCCGCGCCCTTAGCCCCGGTGAGCTCCGCTCTGGCGTCCGCAACCCGGAACGCGCCCCAATTCCCCCTTCCCCTCCCTAATTCTCTCTGCCCGCGCTCACCCGTCGTTCGCCGTGCAGCCGCCACCGTCGACCCGGGTCCCCGTCGCGTCTCCGTCGCCGCCGAGGAGTCCCCGGAGCCCGCCTTGAGGTAACGGACCTCTCCCGCCCCTATCGCCCTTTGTTTTGCTCTCTGTTGCTCTTGATTCCTCGCCGGAGTAGAATAGCCCCGCCGCCGAGCCGCCCCGCCGTGAACCGCCCCCCTCCGGTGCCTCTGCCCCGACCCAGACCCTACCGGAGAACTCCCCGCGCCCTTCCCGACCTCCCTGACCACTCGGATTGCCCCAGAGCCCCGCCAGTCGCCCGCGCCCCTTGTCTCCGGCGAGCCCTCCGCCGCGGGGACGAGCGCCGCCGCCCCAGCTAGCCGTAAGGGAAGCCCAGGCCGGCCACCCGATCCCCACCGTCCATCCCAGATCGGGCGGCCTCGTTTTGATCAGGCCAAACCCAATCCTGGCCATCCGCCGGAGATCCAGCGGCCCAGGCCCACTTCCCCCTCACCCCGTCTCCCTGCCAGTTGGGCCCCGCCTGTCAGTCCGCCCGCGCGCTCGCCCTGCCCGCCGGCCCCGCCTGTCAGCCCGCCCGCGCGCTCTGCCCGCTAGGCCTGCTTGTCAGCTCGCCCGCGCTCGCCCTGCCCGCCGGTCCCGCCTGTCAGCCCGCCCGCGCGCTCTGCCCGCCCGGTCCCGCCTGTCAGTCGCCCAGGCCACCGCGCGCTCGCGCGCCCGCCCGCAGGATCTAATCCTGGCCGTTCGCTTTAGATCTGACGGCCGTAGGAGCCCGATACCCCTTCGCCCGCGCTTTTCTTAAAGAGCCCCCCTGTTTTCTGGAAATTGCGCCCGCCGTCCCTGGTTTCTCGCAGTTAAGTCCCTGGCCCTTTTATTTAATTAAAAATAAGTCCTTAGGGTATAATTTTAACCCCTAAACTTGTAAAATTCATAACTTTGTCATATGAACTCCAAATTAGGTGCTTCAAATTGCAAAATGTTCATAATATTATTATCTATCTGTTTATGCAATGTTTCCCTGCTGTTTCCATGTATTAATTTATAGCTAATCACTAGGATAGGATTAAGACTATTGAAACCTTATTTAAGATAATTGGAAATGAGTAGACTTTAATAAAAGTTGGATTACTTAAGTTTGTAGACTCAAACACTTAAGTTGAGGAACTTAAACCAGATAATTATTTAATCCCACCACCAACTTAGACCTGATTAGTGGATAGTGAATCACTTTGTGTAATCCTCTACCCCCAGACCTAGGGAACTTTAGAGTGCCTATCCCTTTTCTGTGATGAACTTGTGACCCCTCTCTGCTGTATATGTTTGGTATATTGTTTTTGTCTGTTATTTTCCCAAGTGCATAGTGTGAATGATTGCTTTGCGTAGACAACGAGCAGTCTGTGTTTCCCGAGGCAGTTGCAGAGGAAGTCCCTGATCAGCAGTTTGGTGAAGGCAAGTGTCCTCTGTCCCACTATGTCCTATTCATTTATAACTTACTACCCCGCATTACTTACTTGAAACCTAAGGATTGACTAGCTTTACACTTTACTTTGTCCTTGATGACCTACTGGGTTATTATGGTTAGCACTTTGCTACTGCTTTAACATAATCAATGAACATGATGTGGCTATTTATGATACTGTTATCCTGTTGATGTTGATGACCTTGTGATACTCTAGGGGGCTCAGGCTGTTTCCTGAGTACCTCTCCGTAAGGACTGGTTCGTTGAGAGACCACCCGGGATAACAGTACAACCATGAGGGTGAAATGGGATGCCCTTAGCTGATTAATTAGATGAACTGGAGGTGTAGTTGCTTAGCCGTCGTGCCGTCAATGGGGTCCAGGCACAGTGCTTGCTCTGCCGAGGCTGAGTGCCGAGGTTCTTTCATTTTGCTTTTTGTTAGTCACTCTCCTGCGGGGAGGGGTACTGTGTTTATCAAACTGGAGAAACCTAACGGGCAGCTATGATCTCTAGGGAATCTTTGTAAAAGCTACGTAGTGATGCCCTGCCGGACCACCTAGGTAGTGGTCAATGGGGATTAGCTCTCCCCGGGTAGAAAGGGAATCATGACTCATGGGTAAAGTGTGCAACCTCTGCAGAGGGTAGTGAAACTGGTATATCAGCCGTGCTCACGGTTAAGAGCAGCCTTGGGATCCTCTTTGATTAGAGATACAGATGGTTCGAGATACAAGGATTATGTTATGGTTTTGGTTCGACTATGATGATGATGTTCCTCGATGAGGAAATGGTTTACGGGTTGGTTAATGCTAAAATCTGGCTTCTACTAATGATTAATACTTGACCAACTAAAAGCAACTGCTTGAGCCTAACCCCACATAAAGCTAGTCCACCTCAGCCAAACGGGACATTTGCTGAGTACGTTGATGTGTACTCATCCTTGCTTTACCACAAAACACCAGGTTGTCCGCATTGTAATCACTGCTCAGGAGAAGGCGAAGCCGTGGAAGGAGACTTCCAGGAGTTTCAAGACTACGATGAGTTCTAGGTGTGGGTTGGCGGCAACCCCCAGTCAGCTGCCTGTGAAGGCCTTATCTTTACTGCGTTTCGTTTAGCACTTTGATTTACTTGTTAAGACAATGACTATGTGGATGTCTATGACTCTATGATGTAATAAGTACTCTTTTATGTTATTATTCGAGCATTGTGTGATGATGTTCATTTATGTAATCGCTGTGTACGTGAGTTCTGATCCTGGCACGTACATAGTTCGCATTCGGTTTGCCTTCCAAAACCGGGTGTGACATAAGTGGTATCAAAGCCCATGCTGACTGTAGGACCGCTGACCTAGAGTAGCACTGGCCGTACTAAGGACTATTGACCCTTCCCCTCACCTTGACATCTGATGTTACTTCAAAAAGTCGGTCACCTCGACCAACCCTATATTTTACTATCTATCTATACAATACCTTGTTAAAATTTTTTATCTTAGTCTGTCTTTGGCTTATTCACTTGTCATATTAGTTCTGTTCTTACTCTTGTGCTTACGGTGTCTTTTGTAGATGGCTCGTCTTAGACACACTGCACGTAAGTCGGTGATTCCTTTCCTGCCGTCTCGACTTGCGGAGCGTCCTCTGCACCGCACCGTGTCCGGACAGTCGAGTCACCTGGAGAGGCTGCACCACCGCCTGCGTGAGGAGCAGGAACGCCGGCGCCAGCACGGAGAGCAGCAGGGCTCTTCCTCCTCACCCCAGCAGGAGGTGGAGACCGTGAGGCCCCGTTCCTCTGTTGCTCAGCTGGAGGCGCCCCTTGTTCCACCGTGGGACGTCCCGGCTGTTGGAGGAGCTGTTGGAGGAGCTACTGGAGGAGACCCCGACGACGACGACTCAGACCACAGCACGGAGTCTTCTGAGCCGCAGGAGGCGGAAGGATGGGTCGCCCGACCCATCACCCGTGACGCCGCTCGCGGTTGTCACTTCCACGACGCACTCGACACCTTGCTGCGCCAGGCTTTCGACCGGCACACCTGGTCGATCGAGTATCGTTGTGTAGTCTACCAGCACAGTCGCGGGAGGTACCCGGACCGCTGGGAGGCTACCTGCCTAGTTCGTCGTCCGGAGGATGACCTCCGGGGTGCGGAGGCCGTTTCGGAGCACTATTCCATCTCCGAGAGGGACACTGCAGAGGCGGCTATGCAGGATGCAGCACGACGTGCACTCTCTCAGTACTGTTCTTTGTTCGGTGGCGTGGCCGACGGTCTTAACCTTCGGTACTACCCCCGCCGCCCTACTGGCAGCACAGAGAGTGTGGTTGTTTCACCTGTTGGTGAGGCTAACCCTAGGTTGAGCAGCACAGTCAACCTAGTCGCAGTGCTTAACACGGAGCTGGATCACTCTCTGGACGAGCTAAGCAGGGCTCGAACGGAGATTGCGGAGTTGCGTGCTGAGTTGGCAGAGCGCCATCACCAGGAGGGTGGTTCTCCCGCTCCTGTTGGGACTCAGCACCCATACCGCTCACCGCCACGTGGTCACCACACTTATGGTTCCCCTGTCTGTAAGACCAGGATAGATCTGGATCCTTAGGTCGTTAGCGTCGAAGTTTGTAATAATTCTTAAGTCAGATGTCTCAGTCTTAGGTAGCCAGTTTAGTTTGCTTATCAGTTGCTTCCATTTAGTTTGGTTTGCTTATCAGTCGCTTGCATGCTTGTTATGATGAACTTGTACTGGATTTGGATCTTTGTAATGACTGTAGCCAACATGTGGGTTTCCCCTGCAATTTGGCTTAGCTAGTAATATTAATGAAGTCAGTTGTTTAGTTGGGAAGCCATTTACTCTTACTTTCCTTACTTATCTGAGAAGCTGTGTTGAATCACGAATGAGGATCAGTGAAGCTCTTTGTTCACTCAATGTCATGAAGAATTCTGTATTCTCTTTTCTTATGCTGAAGGGTTGTAAGATCAATGCTGATGTACGAATGTCTTCCACAGATGTCTGACAACAGGCGCCGATGCAACAGGCGTGCTCAGCTGGAGCAGCATGACCAGCAGGAGGAAAATCAGAGGCAGCCTCCCCCACCACACCCGATGTCAGTGGAGCAGATGTTCTTGATGCAGACCCAGGCAGTGCAGGCCATTGGGCAGACTCTGGCAGCCATGCAGCATGCTCAACAGCAGCCCCAACCCCAGTTGCAAGTGCAGATGCCCCAGATGCCACGAGATAAGCGTGGTGAGTTCATGAGAGGGCACCCTCCTACCTTCGCCCATTCTGCTGACCCCATGGATGCAGAAGACTGGCTGCGCGCAGTGGAGAGGGAACTGCGCACCGCCCAATGCGACGACAGGGAGAAGGTTCTGTATGGTCCCCGCCAGCTGAGGGGAGCAGCCCAGTCCTGGTGGGAGTCCTACCTCACCACCCATGCTAACCCTGAAGCCATCACCTGGGAGGAATTCAGTGAGAGTTTCCGTCGGGTGTGACAGCTGGTAACCACCATTAGCGCAAGCTGCAGAGACTGATGGGCGCAATTCAGGTCAAGGCTTCGTCTACCCAAGGGGTGCGATCTCCTCAGGCAGTCCCAGACGAAGTTACATCTCACCCGAGGGCCTCCTCAGGCAGTGGGCGCACCCTCGGCACGCCCGAGGCCCAACTCGAGCAGGCTTCGTCAAGAAGCAACCTTGGCCAAATCGCCTCTCCAACCGACCGTGTCGCAGGCGCATTCAATGCGAGGATCGCCTGACACCTAATCCTGACACACGAGCCTTAGTCGGCAAGGTCGAAGTGACCGCAGTCACTTCACCCTTTAGCTAACTGATCTGACAGGAAAACAGCGCCGCTCGCCCAGCTCCGACTCCTGTGCCACCCACCAGGGTGAGGCTGACAACAGCCAAGTTCAGCCTCGGGCGCAACAGGGAGCTCCGCCTCGCCCGACCTTAGGCCTTAGCCTCGGAAGGAGGTCTCCGCCTCGCCCGACCCCAGGGCTCGGCCTCAACCTCGGCCTCGGAAGGTGGTCTCCGCCTCGCCCGACCCCAGGGCTCAGCCTCAACCTCGGCCTCGGGAGGAATCGCGTCCTCGCCCGACCCCGGCCTCGGCCTCAGGAGAAGTCTCCGCCTCGCCCGACCTTGGGCTCGGACCGACCGCGCCACAGGGGATACATCATTACCCTACCCCTAGCTAGCTCAGGCTACGGGGAAACAAGACCGGCGTCCCATCTGGCTCGCCCCGGTAACAAGTAATGATGGCTCCCCGCATGCGTCCATGACGACGGTGGTTCTCAGCCCCCTACGGAAGCAAGGAGACGTCAGCAAGATCCCAGCAGCACCGACAGCTGTGCTTCTACAGGGCTCAGGCACTTCTCCGACAGCCATGTTACCGCGTACATAGGGCTCAGGCACCTCTCTGCCAGACACGTTAGCGCATAGCTACAATCCCCATTGTACACCTGGACCCTCTCCTTGCATCTATAAAAGGAAGGTCTAGGGCCTTCATGCGGGAGAGGGAGGAGGGTCACGCAGGAGAACGAGCTGACGGACAGGCTCACTCTCTCTCTCTCGCGAACGATTGTAACCCCTACTACGAGCGCATCCTGAAAGTCGCCTAGAGGGGGGTGAATAGGGCGAATCTGAAATTTATAAACTTAAGCACAACTACAAGCCAGGTTAGCGTTAGAAATATGAACGAGTCCGAGAGAGAGGGTGAAAAACAAATCGCGGGCAAATAAAGAGTGAGGCACGATGATTTGTTTTACCGAGGTTCGGTTCTTGAAAACCTACTCCCCGTTGAGGTGGTCACAAAGACCAGGTCTCTTTCAACCCTTTCCCTCTCTCAAATGGTCACTTAGACCGAGTGAGCTTCTCTTCTCAATCAAACGGAACACAAAGTTCCCGCAAGGACCACCACACAATTCGTGTCTCTTGCCTCGATTACAATTGAGTTTGATCACAAGAAAGAATGAGAAAGAAAAGAAGCAATCCAAGCGCAAGAGCTCAAATGAACACAAATGTCGCTCTCTCTAGTCACTATTTGATTTGGAGTGATTCAAGACTTGGGAGAGGATTTGATCTCTTTGGTTGTGTCTAGAATTGAATGCTATAGCTCTTGTTGGGTGGAAAACTTGGATGCAATTGAATGTGGGGTGGTTGTGGTATTTATAGCCCCAACCACCAAAAGTGGCCATTAGAAGGCTGCTGTCGCATGGCGCACCGGACAGTCCGGTGTGCCAGCCACGTCAGCCGGTCGTTGGGTTCTGACCGTTGGAGCTCTGACAGTTGGCGCCTCTGGGTTGCCCGGTGGTGCAGCGGGCAGGTCCTGTAGACTGTCCGGTGCGCCATCTGTCGTTGCTCTGACTCTAGCGCACACTGTAGCGCATTGAATGCATTTGCAGTCGACTGTTGGCGCGAAGTAGTCGTTGCTCCGTTGGCACACCGGACACTGTCTGGTGCCTCACCGGACAGTCCAGCGAATTATAGCGGAGCGGCCTCCCATTTTCCCGAAGGTGACAAGTTCAGCTTCAAGTTCCCTGGTGCACCGGACACTGTCCAGTGGCACACCGGACAGTCCGGTGCGCCAGACCAGGGTGCCTTTTGGGATGTCTTTAGCTCTCTTTATTTGAACCCATCTTTGGTCTTTTTATTGGCTTGTTGTGAACCTTTGGCACCTGTAAAACTTATAGACTAGAGCAAACTAGTTAGTCCAATTATTTGTGTTGGACAATTCAACCACCAAAATCAATTTAGGAAAAGGTGTAAGCCTATTTCCCTTTCAATCTCCCCCTTTTTGGTGATTGATGGCAGCACAAACCAAAGCAGAACTAGTTTGCATAATTGTAAGTGCAAAGGTTGCTTGGAATGAAACCAATATATTCTTATAAGATATGCATGGATTGTTTCTTTATATTTTTAATATTTTGGACCACGCTTGCACCACATGTTTTGTTTTTGCAAATCCTTTTGTAAATTCTTTTCAAAGTCTTTTTGCGAATAGTCAAAGGTAAATGAATAAGATTTTGAGAAGCATTTTCAAGATTTGAAATTTTCTCCCTCTATTTCAAATGCTTTTCCTTTGACTTAACAAAAACTCCCCCTCAATAAAATCCTCCTCTTAGTGTTCCAAAGAGGGTTTTAGATATTAGTTTTTGAAGAGGGTGACCCAATTTGAAATTCTATCAAAAATAAGATACTAATTGAAAAATTCTTCATTTCAAAATCTTTTCTTAACTCAAATTTTGAAAATTGGTGGTGTGTGTGCGGTCCTTTTGCTTTGGGCTAATACTTTCTCCCCCTTTGGCATGAATCGCCAAAAACGGATACTTGAGTGAAATATAAGCCCTTTTTAACTACTTTCTCCCCCTTTGGCGAACAAAATAATATGAGTGAAGATTATACCAAAGACGGAGAGCTGCTCGGAGCGACGGCGAAGGATGAGTAATTTGATGGAGTGGAGTGGAAGCCTTTGTCTTCGCCGAAGACTCCAATTCCCTTCCAATCTATGACTTAGGTTGAAATACACTTGAAAACACATTAGTCATAGCATATAAAAGAGATATGATCAAAGGTATATTAATGAGCTATGTGCAAAACATCAAAAGAAATTCCGAGAATCAAGAATATTTAGCTCATGCCTAGGTTTGTTAAAAGTTTGTTCATCTAATGGCTTGGTAAAGATATCGGCTAATTGTTCCTTGGTGTTAATATATGCAATCTCGATATCCCCCTTTTGTTGGTGATCCCTAAGAAAATGATACCGAATGACTATGTGTTTAGTGCGGCTATGCTCAATTGGATTATCCGCCATGCGGATTGCACTCTCATTATCACATAGAAGAGGAACTTTGGTTAATTTGTAACCATAGTCCCTAAGGGTTTGCCTCATCCAAAGTAATTGCGCGCAACAATGGCCTACGGCAATGTACTCGGCTTCGGCGGTAGAAAGAGCTACATAATTTTTTTTTCTTTGAAGCCCAAGACACCAGAGACCTTCCCAAGAACTGGCGAGTCCCCGATGTGCTCTTTCTATTAATTTTACACCCCGCACTATCAGCATCCGAATAACCAATTAAATCAAATGTGGATCCCCGAGGGTACCAAAGCCCAAACTTAGGAGTATGAACTAAATATCTCAAGATTCGTTTTACGGCCGTAAGGTGAGCTTCCTTAGGGTCGGCTTGGAATCTTGCACACATGCATACGGAAAGCATTATATCCGGTCGTGAAGCACATAAATAAAGTAAAGAACCTATCATCGACCGGTATACATTTTGATCGACGGATTTACCTCCCGTGTCGAGGTCAAGATGCCCATTGGTTCCCATGGGTGTCTTGATGGGCTTGGCATCCTTCATCCCAAACTTGTTTAGAATGTCTTGAATATACTTCATTTGGCTAATGAAGGTGCCCTCTTGGAGTTGCTTCACTTAAAATCCTAAGAAATACTTCAACTCCCCCATCATCGACATCTCGAATTTCTGTGTCATGATCCTACTAAATTCCTCACATGTAGATTCGTTAGTAGACCCAAATATAATATCATCAAGATAGATTTGGCATACAAACAAATCATTGTCAAGAGTTTTAGTGAATAGAGTAGGATCGGCCTTTTCGACTTTGAAGCCATTAGTGATAAGAAAATCTCTTAGGCATTCATACCATGCTCTTGGGGCTTGCTTGAGCCCATAAAGCGCCTTAGAGAGTTTATATACGTGATTAGGGTACTCACTATGTTCAAAGCCGGGAGGTTGCTCAACATAGACTTCTACCTTGATTGGTACATTGAGGAAGGCACTTTTCACGTCCATTTGATAAAGCTTAAAGCCATGGTAAGTAGCATAGGCAAGTAAAATGCGAATTGATTCTAGCCTAGCTACAGGTGCATAGGTTTCACCGAAATCCAAACCTTCTGAAAGGGAAATTGCCCCTGGGCCATTTCTAAGTGTTTTGGTGATTTAGTGTCCAACACAAGTGCTTAAGTGTCAATGTATGCAAGGTGGTGGACAAAGTGCAAATCAAGTCAAAAGGTATGTTTCTAGACTTAGTACATTGTTTTATGGACTAATGTATTGTGTCTAAGTGCTGGAAACAGGAAAAGAACAATTGGAAATGTCTTGGCTTGAGCAGCCAAGACTCTGCTCAGTCTGGGAGCACCGGACTGTCCGGTGGTGCACCGGACAGTGTCCGGTGCGCCAGGCTGGCTCGTGCGAACTCGCTGCTCTCAGGATTTCATCGGCGGCGTACGGCTTTAATTCACCGGACTGTCCGGTGAGCCAACGGTCGGTCGGGCCAACGGTCGGATGCGCGATCTGCGCAAGACACGTGGCCGAGCCAACGGTTGGGAGGGGGCACCGGACTGTCCGATGTACACCGGACAGTGTCCGGTGCGCCAACGGCTCTCAGGCGCCAACGGTCGTCTCCGCCGCAGAAGGAAAGAAATCCGCACCGGACAGTGTCCGGTGTGCACCGGATTGTCCGGTGCGCTAGGCGACAGAAGGCAAGAATTGCCTTCCCAGATTGCTCTCAACGGCTCCTAGCTGCCTTGGGGCTATAAAAGGGACCCCTAGGCACATGGAGGAGAATACCAAGCATTCCTTGAGCACTCTTGATCACTCACACTCCATTCTTGCGCACTTGTTCGACATTCTAGTGATTTGAGCTCCGTTCTAGTGTGCTAGTCTTTTGAGCTTAAGTCTGGGTCTTGTGTGTGCGTATTTGCTGTGATCTTTGTGTCTTGTGTGAGTTGCTAATCCCTCCCTTACTCCGTGCTTCTTTGTGAACATCTTTGTAAGGGCGAGAGACTCCAAGTTGTGGAGATTCCTCGCAAACGAGATTAAGAAAAGCAAAGCAAAACACCGTGGTATTCAAGTGGGTCTTTGGACCGCTTGAGAGGGGTTGATTGCAACCCTCGTCCGTTGGGACGCCACAACGTGGAGTAGGCAAGCGTTGGTCTTGGCCGAACCACGGGATAAACCACTGTGCCATCTCTGTGATTGATATCTTTGTGGTTATTGTGTTTTGTTGAAACTCCTCTCTAGCCACTTGGCGATTATTTTGCTAACGTCTAACCAAGTTTAAAGTTTTATAGGATCACCTATTCACCCCACCTCTAGGTGCTCTCAATTGGTATCAGAGCCGTTCTCTTCAAGAAGGGACTAATAGCCCGAAGAGATGGATCCTAAGGGAAAGGGGATGGTGGTCAACAACAACGAGAAGGAGTCTATCTTCAATGAGCCGAAAGATGACAAGCCTACGGACTCGGGCTCGAGCCACAAAAGAAAAGCCGGGAGGAAGAAGAAGACAAGGCGCATCAAGGAGATAGTCTACTACGACAGCGACGAATCTTCTTCTTCCCAAAAGGACGACGACGACTACGAGAAAAAGAAAACAGTCAATTCGAACTTTTCTTTTGATTACTCTCGTATTCCTCAAAGTACAAATGCTCATTTATTATCTATTCCACTTGGTAAACCTCCTCATTTTGATGGAGAGGGCTACGGATTTTGGAGTCACAAAATGCGTAGTCACTTGTTCTCTCTCCATCCTAGTATATGGGAGATTGTAGAGAGTGGAATGCACTTTGATAGTACGGATAGTCCCATGTTCATTAATGAGCAAATTCATAAAAATGCACAAGCTACTACTGTTCTTCTAGCTTCATTGTGCAGGGATGAATACCACAAAGTGAGCGGCTTGGATAACGCCAAGCAAATTTGGGACACCCTCAAGATCTCTCATGAGGGGAACGACGTCACAATGCTCACCAAGATGGAGTTGGTGGAGGGCGAACTCGGGAGATTCACGATGATAAGGGGAGAAGAGCCAACCCAAACGTACAACAGGCTCAAGACCCTTGTCAACAAGATAAGAAGCTATGGAATCACGCGATGGACGGACCACGACGTCGTCCGCCTAATGCTAAGGTCTTTTACTATCCTTGATCCTCATCTTGTGAACAATATTCGTGAGAATCCTAGGTACACCAAGATGACGCCCGAGGAGATACTTGGAAAGTTCGTAAGCGGGCGGATGATAATCAAGGAAGCTAGATACGTGGATGACGCATTGAATGGCCCAATCCAAGAGCCTCAAACTATTGCTCTCAAAGCAACGAGGAGCAAGGAGGCGCTACCTAGCAAGGTGGCGCAAATTGAGGCGGCCGGGCTAAATGATGAAGAAATGGCCCTCATCATCAAGCGTTTCAAGACGGCACTAAGGGGTCGCAAGGAGCATCCAAACAAGAACAAGACGAAGGGGAAGCGCTCATGCTTCAAGTGTGGTAAGATTGGTCACTTTATCGCTAATTGTCCCGATAATGATAGTGACCAGGAAAAGAAGAGTGGAAAGTGGGAAAAGAAGAAGAATTACAAGAAGGCAAAGGGCGAGGCACATATTGGAAAGGGGTGGGATTCGGATTGCTCCACGTCCGACTCCGACAACGAAGGACTCGCCGCCACCTCCTTCAACAAGTCATCCCTCTTTCCCAACGAGCATCACACTTGTCTCATGGCAAGGGAGAAGAAGGTAAGCACTCATGATACTAGTACTTATGCTTCTTCAAGTGAGGATGAGTCTAGTGATGATGATGAGATAGATTACTCATGCTTATTCAAGGGATTAGATAGATCTAAAATTGATAAGATTAATGAGTTGATTGATGCTTTAAATGACAAGAATATATTACTAGAAAAACAAGAGGATCTTTTATATGAGGAGCATGATAAATTTGTTAGTGCACAAACTTCTCTTGCTCTAGAAATTAAAAGGAATGAAATGCTCTCTTGTGAATTATCTACTTGTCATGAATCCATCTCTAATTTAAGAAGTGTTAATGATGATTTGAATGCTAAGTTAGAGATCATTAGTAAATCTAACTCTTGTGTAGAAAATGTTGTAACTTGCACTAGGTGTAAAGATATTAACATTGATGCTTGTAGTAAACACCTAGCTTGCATTTCTAAATTAAATGACGAGGTGGCTAGTCTTAATGCCCAACTTAAGACTAGCAAGAGTGATTTTGATAAACTAAAATTTGCTAGGGATGCCTACACGGTTGGTAGACACCCCTCAATTAAGGATGGGCTTGGCTTCAAGAGGGAAGCCAAGAACTTGACAAGCCATAAGGCTCCCATCTCTGCCAAGGAGAAAGGGAAGGCCCCTATGGCTAGTAGTACTAAAAAGAACCATGCTTTTATGTACAATGATAGAAGACAGTCTTATAGGAGTTGTAATGCTTATGATGCTTTTGACTCTCATGCCATGTTTGCTTCTAGTTCTTCCTATATGCATGGTAGAAATGTGTTTAGAAGAAATGTTGTTCATCATATGCCTAGGAGAAATGTTGTTAATGTTCCTAGGAAAGTTATTGAACCTTCTACAATATATCATGCTTGCAATGCCTCATTTGCCATTTGTAGAAAGAATAAGAAGGTGATTGCCAGGAAGTTAGGGGCAAAATGCAAGGGAGATAAAACTTGCATTTGGGTCCCTAAAACCATTGTGACTAGGAATGGCAATGGGTACGGGTATGGGTAAATAACCGCGGATAAATATCCATTGGATATGGGTATGGTGGAATTTGATATCCGCGGGTATGGTTATGGATATAATAAGGTATCCGCGGATATTTTTTTCGCGGGTATGGATATCCAGTATCCATACCCATTACCTAATGGATATCTAACATGTGGGCCACCCGGATTTATATATTATCATAAATTCTTATTTTTCAATTTTTATCCATAACATGTTGTTTGGTGCTGAAATTATCATTTAATGCTATTAGAATGATAATTATTTTGAAATGTAATAAAATTGTTGTTTGGTGTTTAATGCTAAAATTGTAGTGGGCGGGCGGGTAACGGGTATCCACTGGATAGCGGATACCCGGCGGGTACGGGTATGGATACAGATCCATACCCATGAACGTTTATGGGTACGGGTATGGGTTGAGTTTTGTCTCGTGGGTATGGATTCGCGAACTATATATCTGTGTACTACCCACCCGATTGCCATCCCTAATTGTGACTAACCTAGTAGGACCCAACAAGAGTTGGGTACCTAAAACCCAAGCCTAAATTTGCCTTGCAGGTTTATGCATCCGGGGGTTCAAGCTGGATCATCGACAGCGGATGCACAAACCATATGACGGGGGAGAAGAAGATGTTCACCTCCTACGTCAAAAACAAGGATCCCCAAGATTCAATCATATTCGGTGATGGGAATCAAGGAAAGGTGAAAGGTTTAGGCAAAATAGCAATATCAAACGAGCACACTATTTCTAATGTGTTTTTAGTTGAGTCTCTTGGATATAATTTGTTATCTGTTAGTCAATTATGTAATATGGGATATAATTGTCTATTCACTAATGTAGATGTGTCCGTCTTTAGAAGGTGTGATGGTTCACTAGCTTTTAAGGGTGTACTAGATGGCAAACTTTACTTAGTTGATTTTGCAAAAGAAGAGGTCGGTCTAGATGCATGCTTAATTGCTAAGACTAGCATGGGCTGGCTGTGGCATCGCCGCTTAGCACATGTGGGGATGAAGAACCTTCACAAGCTTCTAAAGGGAGAACACGTGATAGGTTTAACTAACGTGCAATTCGAAAAAGATAGACCTTGTGCAGCTTGTCAAGCAGGTAAACAAGTGGGAGGAGCACATCACAACAAGAATGTGATGACCACATCAAGACCCTTGGAGCTGCTACATATGGACCTCTTCGGACCCGTCGCCTATCTAAGCATTGGAGGAAGTAAGTATGGTTTAGTTATTGTTGATGACTTTTCCCGCTTCACTTGGGTATTCTTTTTGCAGGATAAGTCTGAAACCCAAGGGACCCTCAAGCGCTTTCTAAGGAGAGCTCAAAACGAGTTTGAGCTCAAGGTGAAGAAGATAAGGAGCGACAATGGGTCCGAGTTCAAGAACCTTCAAGTGGAGGAGTACCTTGAGGAGGAAGGGATCAAGCACAAGTTCTCCGCTCCCTACACACCACAGCAAAATGGTGTGGTAGAGAGGAAGAACATGACTCTAATCGATATGGCGAGGACGATGCTTGGAGAGTTCAAGACCCCCGAGCGCTTTTGGTCGGAAGCCGTAAACACGGCTTTCCACGCCATCAACCGGGTCTACCTTCACCGCCTCCTCAAGAAGACTTTGTATGAGCTACTAACCGGTAACAAACCCAATGTTTCGTATTTTCGAGTTTTTGGGAGTAAATGCTACATTCTAGTGAAGAAGGGTAGGAATTCCAAATTTGCTCCCAAAGCCGTAGAAGGGTTTTTATTAGGTTATGACTCAAATACAAAGATGTATAGAGTCTTCAACAAATCATCGGGTTTGGTTGAAGTCTCTAGCGACGTTGTATTTGATGAGACTAATGGCTCTCCAAGAGAGCAAGTTGTTAATGTTGATGATGTAGATGAAGAAGAAATTCCAACAGCCGCAATACGCACCATGGCGATTGGAGAGGTGCGGCCACAGGAACAAGATGAACAAGATCAACCTTCTTCCTCAACAATGGTGCATCCCCCAACTCAAGAAGATGAACAGGTTCATCAAAAGGAGGCGTATGATCAAGGGGGAGCACAAGATGATCAAGTAATGGAGAAAGAAGCACAACCGACACCTCCAACTCAAGTCCGAGCGATGATTCAAAGGGATCATCTCGTCGACCAGATTTTGGGTGACATAAGCAAGGGAGTAACTACTCGGTCTCGATTAGTTAATTTTTGTGAGCATTACTCCTTTGTCTCTTCTATTGAGCCTTTCAGGGTAGAGGAGGCCTTGCTAGATCCGGACTGGGTGTTGGCCATGCAAGAGGAGCTCAACAACTTCAAGAGGAATGAAGTTTGGACACTGGTGCCTCATCCTAAGCAAAATGTTGTGGGAACCAAGTGGGTATTCCGCAACAAACAAGACGAGCACAGAGTGGTGACGAGGAACAAGGCTCGACTTGTGGCAAAAGGTTATGCCCAAGTCACAGGTTTGGACTTTGAGGAGACTTTTGCTCCTATGGCTAGGCTAGAGTCCATTCGTATTTTGCTAGCATATGCCGCTCACCATTCTTTCAGGTTGTTCCAAATGGATGTGAAGAGCGCTTTCCTCAACGGGCCAATCAAGGAGGAAGTGTACGTAGAGCAACCCCCTGGCTTCGAGGACGAACGGTACCCCGACCACGTGTGTAAGCTCTCTAAGGCGCTCTATGGACTTAAGCAAGCCCCAAGAGCATGGTATGAATGCCTTAGAGACTTTCTAATTGCTAATGCTTTCAAGGTTGGGAAAGCCGATCCAACTCTGTTCACTAAGACTTGTGACGGTGATCTTTTTGTGTGCCAAATTTATGTCGATGACATAATATTTGGTTCTACTAAAAGTCTTGTGAAGAGTTTAGCGGGGTGATGACACAGAAATTCGAGATGTCGATGATGGGCGAGTTGAACTACTTCCTTGGGTTCCAAGTGAAGCAACTCAAGGACGGCACCTTCATCTCTCAAACGAAGTACACGCAAGACTTGTTGAAGCGGTTTGGGATGAAGGACGCCAAGCCCGCAAAGACTCCGATGGGGACCGACGGACACACCGACCTCAACAAAGGAGGTAAGTCCGTTGATCAAAAGGCATACCGGTCAATGATAGGGTCGTTACTTTACTTATGTGCTAGTAGACCGCATATTATGCTTAGCGTATGCATGTGTGCTAGATTTCAATCCGATCCTAAGGAGTGTCACTTAGTGGCGGTAAAGCGAATCCTTAGATATTTAGTTGCTACGCCTTGCTTCGGGCTCTGGTATCCAAAGGGGTCTACCTTTGACTTGATTGGATACTCAGATTCCGACTATGCTGGATGTAAGGTCGATAGGAAGAGTACATCGGGGACGTGCCAATTCTTAGGAAGGTCCCTGGTGTCATGGAATTCTAAGAAACAAACCTCTGTTGCCCTATCCACCGCTGAGGCCGAGTATGTTGCCGCAGGAAAGTGTTGCGCACAACTACTTTGGATGAGGCAAACCCTTAGGGACTTTGGCTACAATCTGAGCAAAGTCCCACTCCTATGTGATAATGAGAGTGCCATCCGCATGGCGGAAAATCCTGTTGAACACAGCCGCACAAAGCACATAGACATCCGACATCACTTTTTGAGAGACCACCAGCAAAAGGGAGATATCGAAGTGTTTCATGTTAGCACCGAGAACCAGCTAGCCGATATCTTTACCAAGCCTCTAGATGAGAAGACCTTTTGCAGGTTGCGTAGTGAGCTAAATGTCTTAGATTCGCGGAACTTGGATTGATTTATAGCATACATGTGTTTATGCCTTTGATCATGTTCCTTATGCATTTTGTTGCTTAGTTATGGTGCTCAAGTTGTACAAGCACTCCCTGGACCTCACAAGTCCGTTGCAAAGTGATGCACATATTTAGGGGGAGATATGTTACAACTTGACCCTTTGAGACTAACCATGTGCTTGAGTTTGCTGATTTAGTCTCGAAGAAGAATTGAAAGGGAAAAGGTGGACTTGGACCATGAAAGACTTCCACTGCACTCCGATGAAAGAGTAACTTCTTCCAAGTCCATCTTAGTACTCTTATTGCCTTTTTACTCTTATTTAAAGATTTTGGTGAGGCAATGGGGTTAAAGGGCCAAGATTGATCCTGTTTTGGTGCTTGATGCCAAAGGGGGAGAAAATAAGGCTAAAGCAATAAATGGATCAGCTACCACTTGAGAAATTTTGAAAATAGTAGAATAGAGCTTTTGGTTTGCCAAAACTCTTAGATTGTCTCTTTTGTCAAAAGTTGGCCTCTTGTGGGGAGAAGTGTTGATTATGGAAAAAGGGGGAGTTTTTGAAATCCTTGATCAGTTTCTTTTGGAATACCTCTCTTTATGTCTCTACAAGTGTGTTTGACTTAGAGATAGGAATTTGAGGTTGATTGGCAAAAACAAACCAAGTGGTGGCAAAGAATGATCCATATATGTCAAATTTGATTCAAAACAAATTTGAGTTCTTATTTGAATTGATTTTGCACTTGATCTACTTGCTTTATGTTGTGTTGGCATTAATCACCAAAAAAGGGGGAGATTGAAAGGGAAATGTGCCCCTGGGCCATTTCTAAGTGTTTTGGTGATTTAGTGTCCAACACAAGTGCTTAAGTGTCAATGTATGCAAGGTGGTGGACAAAGTGCAAATCAAGTCAAAAGGTATGTTTCTAGAATTAGTACATTGTTTTATGGACTAATGTATTGTGTCTAAGTGCTGGAAACAGGAAAAGAACAATTGGAAATGTCTTGGCTCGAGCAGCCAAGACTCTGCTCAGTCTGGGAGCACCGGACTGTCCGGTGGTGCACCGGACAGTGTCCGCTGCGCCAGGCTGGCTCGTGCGAACTCGCTACTCTCGGGATTCATCGGCGGCGTACGACTATAATTCACCGGACTGTCCGGTGTTCACCGGACTGTCCGGTGAGCCAACGGTCGGCCGGGCCAACGGTCAGATGCGCGATCTGCGCAAGACACGTGGCCGAGCCAACTGTCGGGAGGGGGCACCGGACTGTCCGGTGCGCCAACGGCTCTCAGGCGCCAACGGTCGGCTCCGCCGCAGAAGGAAAGAAATCCGCACCGGACAGTGTCCGGTGTGCACCGGATTGTCCGGTGCGCTAGGCGACAGAAGGCAAGAATTGCCTTCCCAGATTGCTCTCAACGGCTCCTAGCTGCCTTGGGGCTATAAAAGGGACCCCTAGGCGCATGGAGGAGAATACCAAGCATTCCTTGAGCACTCTTGATCACTCACACTCCATTCTTGCGCACTTGTTCGACATTCTAGTGATTTGAGCTCCGTTCAAGTGTGCTAGTCTTTTGAGCTTAAGTCTGGGTCTTGTGTGTGCGTATTTGCTATGATCTTTGTGTCTTGTGTGAGTTGCTAATCCCTCCCTTACTCCGTGCTTCTTTGTGAACATCTTTGTAAGGGCGAGAGACTCCAAGTTGTGGAGATTCCTCGCAAACGGGATTAAGAAAAGCAAAGCAAAACACCGTGGTATTCAAGTGGGTCTTTGGACCGCTTGAGAGGGGTTGATTGCAACCCTCGTCCGTTGGGACGCCACAACGTGGAGTAGGCAAGCGTTGGTCTTGGCCGAACCACGAGATAAACCATTGTGCCATCTCTGTGATTGATATCTTTGTGGTTATTGTGTTTTGTTGAAACTCCTCTCTAGCCACTTGGCGATTATTTTGCTAACGTCTAACCAAGTTTAAAGTTTTATAGGATCACCTATTCACCCCCCCTCTAGGTGCTCTCACCTTCGACTTGTGAATATCCCTTGGCTACAAGTCGGGCTTTGTTCCTTGTCACCACACCATGCTCATCTTGCTTGTTGCGGAAGACCCACTTGGTTCCTACAATATTTTGGTTAGGACGTGGAACTAAATGCCATACCTCATTCCTAGTGAAGTTGTTGAGCTCCTCTTGCATCGCCACCACCCAATCCGAATCTTGAAGTGCTTCCTCTATCCTGTCTGGCTCAATAGAGGAGACAAAAGAGTAGTGTTCACAAAAATGAGCAACACGAGATCGAGTGGTTACCCCCTTTTGAATGTCGCCGAGAATGGTGTTCACGGGGTGATCTCGTTGGATTGCTTGGTGGACTCTTGGTGTGGCGGCCTTGGAACTTGTTCATCTTCCTCATCTTGATCATGGGCATCTCCCCCTTGATCATTGCTCTCCTCTTGAGGAGGCTCAACTTCTTGATCTTCTCCTTCATCATTTTGAGCCTTATCCTCATCTTGAGTTGGTGGAGATGCTTGTGTGGAGGAAGATGGTTGATCTTGTGCATGTGGTGGCTCTTCGAATTCCTTAGGACACACATCCCCAATGGACATGTTTCTTAGTGCGACGCACGGAGCCTCTTCATCACCTATCTCATCAAGATCAACTTGCTCTACTTGAGAGTCGTTAGTCTCATCAAACACAATGTCACAAGAAACTTCAACTAGTCCAGAGGACTTGTTAAAGATTCTATATACCCTTGTGTTTGAATCATATCCCAGTAAAAAGCCTTCTACAGCCTTAGGAGCAAATTTAGATTTTCTACCTCTTTTAACAAGAATAAAGCATTTGCTACCAAAGACTCTAAAGTATGAAACATTGGGCTTTTTACCGGTTAGGAGTTCGTATGATGTCTTCTTGAGGATTCAATGTAGATATAACTGGTTGATGGAGTAGCAAGCGGTGTTGACTGCCTCGGCCCAAAACCGATCCGAAGTTTTGTACTCATCAAGCATGGTTCTTTCCATGTCCAATAGAGTTCTATTCTTCCTCTCCACTACACCATTTTGTTGTGGGGTGTAGGGAGAAGAGAACTCATGCTTGATGCCCTCCTCCTCAAGGAAGCCTTCGATTTGTGAGTTCTTGAACTCTGTCCCGTTATCGCTTCTAATCTTTTTGATCCTCAAGCCGAACTCATTTTGAGCCCGTCTCAAGAATCCCTTTAAGGTTTCTTGGGTATGAGATTTTTCCTGCAAAAAGAACACCCAAGTGAAGCGAGAATAGTCATCCACAATAACTAGACAGTACTGACTCCTGTCGATGCTTATGTAAGCAATCGGGTCGAATAGATCCATGTGTAGGAGCTCGAGTGGCCTGTCAGTCGTCACGCTGTTCTTGTGTGGATGATGAACACCAACTTGCTTCCCTGCCTGACATGCGCTACAAATCATGTCTTTCTCAAAATGAACATTTGTTAGTCCCAAAATGTGTTCTCCCTTTAGAAGCTTGTGAAGATTCTTCATTCCAACATGTGCTAGTCGGCGATGCTAGAGCCATCCCATGTTAGTCTTAGCAATTAAGCAAGTGTCAAGTTCAGCTCTATTAAAATCTACTAAGTATAGTTGACCCTCTAACACTCCCTTAAATGCTATTGAATCATCACTTCTTCTAAAGACAGTAACACCTGTATCCGTAAAAAGACAGTTGTAACCCATTTTACATAATTGTGAAACTGAAAGCAAGTTGTAATCTAAAGAATCTACAAGAAAAACATTGGAAATGGAGTGGTCAGGAGATATAGCAATTTTACCCAATCCTTTGACCAAACCTTGATTTCTATCCCCGAATGTGATAGCTCGTTGGGGATCTTGGTTTTTCTCATAAGAGGAGAACATCTTCTTCTCCCCTGTCATATGGTTTGTGCACCCGCTATCGATGATCCAACTTGAGCCCCCGGATGCATAAACCTACAAAACAAGTTTAGTTCTTGATTTTAGGTACCCAAACGGTTTTAGGTCCTTTGGCATTAGATACAAGAACTTTGGGTACCCAAACACAAGTCTTGGTGCCCTTGTGTTTGTCCCCAACATACTTGGCAACTACCTTGTCTGATTTGTTGGTTAGCACATAAGATGCATCAAAAGTTTTAAATGAAAGGTTATGATCATTTGATGCAACATGAGTTTTATTTTTAGGCAATCTAGCATGGGTTGATTGCCTAGAACTAGATGTCTCACCCTTATACATAAAAGCATAATTAGGGCCAGAGTGAGACTTCCTAGAGTGAATTCTCCTAAATTTGTGCTCGGGATAACCGGCAGGGTACAAAATGTAACCCTCGTTATCCTGAGGCATGGGAGCCTTGCCCTTTACAAAGTTACACAATCTCTTAGGAGGGGCATTAAGTTTGACATTGTCCCCCTTTTGGAAGCCAATGCCATCCTTGATGCCAGGGCGATCTTAGCATTAAGTTGGGCTATGTGATCATTTTGTTTCTTAATTAAGGCTAGGTGATCATGAATAGCATCAACATTAATGTCTCTACATCTAGTACAAATGGAAACATGCTCAACGGTAGATATAGAGGGTTTGCAAGATTTTAGTTCAACAATCTTAGCATGTAAAATGTCATTTTCGCTTCTAAGACTGGAAATGGAAGCATTGCAAACATCTAAGTCTTTAGCCTTAGCAATTAATTTTTCATTTTCAATCCTAAGGCTAGCAAGAGAAACATTCAATTCTTCAATCTTAGCAAGTAAACTAACATTATCATCTCTAAGATTGGAATTTGAATCATCACAAACATTTGAATCAACCTTAGGAATTAATCTAGCATTCTCATTTCTAAGGTTGACAATAATGTCATGGCAAGTGCTTAGCTCACTAGATAGTTTTTCACATTTTTCTACTTCTAGAGCGTAAGCATTTTTAACCTTAACATGCTTCTTGTTTTCCTTAATTAGGAAGTCCTCTTGGGAATCCAAGAGTTCATCCTTCTCATGAATAGCACTAATTAATTCATTTAATTTCCTTTTGTTGCATGTTTAGGTTGGCAAAAAGGGTACGTAAATTATCCTCCTCATCACTACAATTATTCTCATCACTAGAGGTTGCATATTTAGTGGAGGATTTTGATTTTACCTTCTTCCTTTTGCCGTCCTTGGCCATGAGGCACTTGTGGCCGACATTGGGGAAGAGGAGTCCCTTGGTGACGGCGATGTTGGCGGCGTCCTCGTCGTCGGAGGAGTCGGAGGAGCTCTCGTCGGAGTCCCACTCGCGACACACATGGGCATCGCCGCCCTTCTTCTTGTAGTATCTCTTCTCTTTCCCTTCTTGTCGTCGCCCCTGTCACTATCACTAGATAATGGACATTTAGCAATGAAATGACCGGGCTTACCACACTTGTAGCACACTTTCTTGGAGCGGGATTTGTAGTCCTTCCCCCTCCTTTGCTTGAGGATTTGGCGGAAGCTCTTGATGATGAGCGGCATTTCCTCATTGTCGAGCTTAGAGGCGTCGATGGGTTGTCTACTTGATGTAGACTCCTCCTTCTTCTCCTCCGTCGCCTTGAATGCGACCGGTTGTGCTTTGGGCGTGGAGGGGCCATCTAGCTCGATAATTTTCTTTGAGCCTTTGATCATCAACTCAAAGCTCACAAAGTTTCCTATCACTTCTTCGGGAGACATTAGTGTGTATCTAGGATTACCACGAATTAATTGAACTTGCGTAGGGTTAAGAAAAACAAG
Organism: Zea mays; assembly: GCF_902167145.1. Taxonomy (NCBI): domain Eukaryota; kingdom Viridiplantae; phylum Streptophyta; class Magnoliopsida; order Poales; family Poaceae; genus Zea; species Zea mays. The sequence goes on along the minus strand of NC_050102.1, from coordinate 22,582,592 downwards.
TGATCTAAGAATAACCTTGACCATTTCATGGTCATCCCATTTTGTGCCCTCGAGGTTGCGCACTTGGTTTACCAAGGTCTTGAGCCGGTTGTACATTGCTTGAGGGTCCTCCCCTTGGTTGAGTCGGAATCGACCGAGCTCCCCCTCGATCGTCTCCCGCTTGGTGATTTTAGTCACCTCATCTCCTTCGTGCGCGGTCTTGAGTACGTCCCAAATCTCCTTGGCACTCTTTAATCCTTGCACCTTGTTATACTCCTCTTGACTTAGAGAGGCGAGGAGTATAGTGGTGGCTTGAGAGTTGAAGTGTCGGATTTGGGCGACTTCGTTCGAATCATAGTCTTCATCCCCCGGTGATGGTACCTGTACTCCAATCTCAACAACATCCCAAATGCTAGTGTGGAGTGAGGTTAGATGATGCCTCATTTTATCACTCCACATATTATAATCTTCACCATCAAACATAGGTGGTTTGCCTAATGGGACGGAAAGTAAAGGAGTATGTTTGGAAATGCGAGGGTAACATAGGGGAATCTTACTAAACTTCTTGCGCTCATGGCGCTTAGAAGTTACGGACGGCGTGTCGGAGCCGGAGGTGGATGGCGACGAAGAGTCGGTCTCGTAGTAGACCAACTTTGTGGCGGAACTGCCCGAATTATTCCAACTTAAGTGCCTAAGTCCCGCCTTAGCGGCTAGACCACACTTAAATGGGAATAACCCGCCAATCCCTCGGATCTAGTCCGACACGGCCACTGACAGGATCAAGTACAACAATCTCACTCGATGGTGAGTCACAGAGCAAATACAATAAAGCATAAAACCATGCATTAAAGAGTATTAAATTATTACATCATCATCAGAGTTTTGCAAAAGTAGTCATCATTGTTCGAAGTGCAGCGGAATAAAACTAACGGTAAATAAATAGAGAGATGGGGAAGCCTGCCCCATCACTCCTCATGCTCCTCCTCAGCCGAGGCGGGGTCCCACTCGACAGTCCATCCCGGTGGCAAGATGGACGGCCAAGTCACTCCAGCAACCATGTCCTCCAAAGAACCTGTAAAATTATGCCACAAGCAAGGCTGAGTATACTAATACTCAGCTAGACTTACCCGGTGTGAGGAGTCTACTCCTCTACCTCTAGACATGCAGCTGTTTGGTTGTGGGGTTTGGTTGCCAAAAGCACTAGCTGAGTTTCTAAGTCAGTTTTAACTTGTCAATTTAAGTGTGACTCTCTTAAGGCTAAATGTGTACTATCTACTCATACATGGTAGCAAACATTATTAGCAATCAACATCTTATATCAACTCATCATGTTTTCACTTGTTACTCAATGCAGTACAATAGATCAAGCAGTCTCATTAGCTGCGAGAAGCAGACGATTCGAATCGAGTTTTTATCCTTGCAAGGTAAACCTAAACACACGACATGTAGGGGCACTCTGTCCCCACACACATCAACCGTCCCCATCGATTCCCTGGCAACAGATCAGGGCTCACCGCCTTGGCGTACAATGCCTCACTGACCCCGACTGTCGTCGTGCAGTGACCGCACTTGTACCCACCATAACCGGAATGGGAGACCACGTCTCAGGTCGCGTGAGGGGCAAAGTCTGCAGGCAGGTTCACTCAGGTACTAGGCTTACCGATTTACCATATTTCTCGGTATGTGTTTAGTACGTTCAAACGCTTGACACAGGTATCCGCACGTTAATCCTTATTCCATTTTCCCATCTCGTAGACAACCAATCCCCATGGATTGTTGTCTACAACTAGTATCGAAATAGTTTGAAAGTGGGTACAACCAATTCCTGATCTCGCGCGAGTGCTAGAAAAATCACTCGTCTTCTACCGAGATCCTAATTAAATAAAGAAACTACTCGACCTAGCATACTAGTATTCATCTCAAAAGGATTTCCTGAGATCATGCAACTAGGGTTTCAAACAACTCCTACACCTAAGTGCACATTCAATCCTACAATCATTAAGTATAGTAAAATAGCATAAATAACAGGTTATGCATAAAACCGGGGCTTGCCTTCCAAGGCTGTGGCAGGCAGATCCTCTGATGTAGGCTCGGGTGCTGGATCTAGGGCTACCTCCTGAGCAGCTCCTTGCTCCGGCACGAGGATGTACTCTCCGTCAGCGAGGTTACAGTCTATCGAAATGTAATGAACATGTACGTCATGATTATGCAGGATTTAATAATATTATGCTAAAGAAGAAAACTAAGTTGATGAGTAACTTAGGGTTTCTTGGTCATGCGGGGCTTTTAGTAGTTTATGCTTACCACTCTTAGGTTTAGGTTTTTGTTGAGGATAAACCTAGGGACTTGGTATTACCCTTATATACTTCAGTGGACAAGTTATAAAGAGTTTTTAGGATGACACTAATTTCCCATTATTCACTTTTCCCTTTTCTTTATTTCTACTTATGGTTTCTAGTGTAGGTTTGAACTACGACAGTGGTTTAATATTTTCCAAAAATTCTGTAAAAATTACAGTGGGTTGCCATTTGCTATTCTAGCCTGTTTTAAGAATTTGAGGCTTAAAATATAAAGGCTATGCTTTAGACAAAAATAACAAGAGTTGTGTAAAATGGGCCACTTTACACTACATCTCTTAATTAGGGATGAGTTTTGCCCTAAGGATTATTTTTGTTGGCATCTAATAGTAATAATAGGCTCCTGTGCCAAAAATCACAGAAAGCTAAGAGATGGTCATTTAGTTATGATTTTTTAAAAGTTAAATGCCAAAAAGGCACTTTTACTACATTGTTATTTGAAAAATGTCAAACAGCAGATTTCATATTTTTCCTAAGTTCTTATTAACAAAACATTAATTCTCCCAAGGGTTGGAGTGTTTTCATCTTGGGGTTATTTTTGTAGGGTTTTTCTAAATTTTCCTTGTTTTATTAAAATAAAAGGTAACCTACTTATTTTATACTAAACCAGGGTATGATAGATTTTTCCAGTGAACTACATTGAATAAATACCCTAACAAAAATAGGGGTGCCCTCTGGTTCATTATTTAAATCATCTTTTCTATTTTTCTTAACCTTAAGCATATTGTAAAATAAGTGGTAAAAACTAACTTAATGGGGTGGACAGAGAGGTTTAACATTTTTAATTAGGTTAGTAGGTGGACATAAACTTCTCCAAAATTTTCTAACCCTAGTCAAATAGTACAGCTATTTTTCTTCTTATTATTGAGCTTTTGGCCAAAACAACAATTAAATCAGAACCTTAAAGTTTTCTGTAGTACATAGGGGGTTTTATATTTTTCTTAAGTAGGTTACATTATTTAGAGTCTGACAAAATTGGTTTGACCAAATTTGGATGAACTAAACAGAAGTTATGGATTTTCAAAGTTTCTGTTCAAATTTAAAATCAGGTTTAATAAGGTTTTCTGAAAAAGCAGTTTACACCGAGGTCCCCAGGGTCTTTCCTAATTAATCTTCGCAGTTCTACCCTTGCGCCACTATTCCTCTATGTGACTGACCATGCGCAAAACCCCCTGACTTTCTCTTCCTCTCCCCTGTGGTCCCTCCCAAGTGTAAACAGTATCCGCAGAGAAGAAAGGGGTGGCGCGGCTTACCGGCGGCGAGATAGGTCCAGCGAGGGGCGGGGTTGGCTCGGGGAGGTTCTGACGGTCACAACGACGTACGGCTCGACGGCGGGGATGGCCGGAATCGCTCGGTCCTCGTGCACAGGCGGGTGTTCTCGTCGTCGGCGGGTGTGTCGGCCAAACCACGGCGACCTAGTCCAATCCAACGGCACGGTGAGCTTCCTGGGGTGATGTAGAGGCTATCTGTGCATTGAATCGAAAAATGGCGCAGTGATTTACCCGGTCCACGCACTCCGGTGGGGAGATGAACTCCGGCGACCGTGGACTGGCCTCTCCGGCGAAGCAGGCTTCGATTCCTCGCTCGGGGAGCTTCACTGGGGTGTGCACACTCGTCTCTAAGGATCGGACGGGGTTGGGAGAGGCTGGGCTGGCCGGTCTACGGCGGCAGGGGCTCGGGTGGCCGCGGACACGTCGCGCACGGGCAAACGACGGCGAGTTTAGCTCTGGTGAGGTTTGAGCTTGCGCGGAAGAGTGTGGTCGACGCCTGGGGGGCTTTATAGGCGCGGGCGCGGGCCATGGCGTCGGCTGGCCGTTTGGCGCGACGCGGGGCACGAGGGGGCGCGCGCGGGCGTGCTCTGGCGAGCTCAGAGCGCGTCGAACACGTGGCTCGTTGCTTCTGCCCCTGTTCTTCCCTCTGCTGAGCGGCCAAAACGTACGAATCTTGCCCTATCGCCTGTGGGAGATCTCTTCCCTGCACCTAGAGCTACCTAGTTCATGTGAGTTCCAAGAGTAGATGCGGTCGGGTTAGAGAGATATGGGGGTGGGAAGTCGGCTGTGTCAGACATGTCCAAACCGAGACAAAAATGGTGCCAAGTCGTGTCAAACGCCCTAGGGTAGGTGTCACCTCTTTCCAGGGCATTCTAGGGTTAATTTGGCGCCACTTTGTCAATTGGGTCGAAGTGTTTTGAATTTTGGATTAGGGTGAACATGTGGGATCTTTGTTCAAAGGTTAGTTTTTAGACTTAGGCAAATTCTGAATTTTCTCTTGTGCTCAACCTTTGGTGAACTTTTTGGGGTTTTTCTGAAATCTTTTTGGGTTTACTTTCTTACTATCATTTGTAAGTTATTAAGTGTACTACAACTTTTTTGGCCCAAGCCATGATCATAAGGTTTACATGACCATTTGATCATACTTACATCTAGGGTTCCTATTGTCCAAAAGGGGTTTGCTTTAGGGTTTTGGGAAAATCTCCCCTTAGATGTGTATGACAAGCTAGGGCATGATATCCAAGATGGGTGGCACTTGCTTAGGACCTTGAATTCCAAGTTTGATGTACTTTGCCCAAACCAAACCACATGTGATAATAGGTTAAATGGGGTAGTCCTGGGTGGACACCGTGAGTAACACCTTGGGTGTTACAGCCCTCCCCCCTTAAAGGAATCTTGTCCCGAGATTTCAGGTAGAGTTCCTTGGAGGGGTGCTTGAAGGTGTGTTGGTGTGCTACTCTTTCTTTATACCCAAGTTTCTCTTGTTAACTGCTCTTCGAATGTCATTCTCTTTGCAACTTCAGAAGGAAGCCCTTTTTACGTTAAATCCACAACTTAGACTATCCTTGTTATCTAAGTTTTTCTTATAATTGTATTCAAAGGGCAGGTGGGGGTGGGGTTTTTGGGTTACATACCGACTCCTTTGGGCAGAAAGTCGGGAAAGCGAGAGCGTAGAAAATCCTCCGTCTCCCATGTAGCTTCTTCTACTGAATGGTGACTCCACTGAACTTTATACATTCTGACTGACCTTGCCCGTGTTGATCTCTCCTTCTGATCTAATACCTTGACGGGGTACTCTTGATCGGACAAGTCTTGTTCTATCTCAATGTCTGGTTCTGGCAACACTTCAGTGGGTAGGCGAACACATTTCCGCAGCTGAGATACATGGAACACATTGTGAACTGCTGACATGCGAGGTGGCAATTTCAATTGATAGGCTACGGGTCCACAACTTGCTTTCATTTCATAGGGTCCAATGTAGCGAGGAGCTAACTTGCCCTTGATCCCGAATCTCTGGACACCCTTGGTGGGTGATACCTTAAGATAAACATGATCTCCCACCTCAAACTGTAGAGGCTTCCGCCTCTTGTCGTGATAGCTCTTTTGCCTGGCCTTAGCAGCTTCTAAGTTCTTTGTAATAACCCTGACCTTTTCCTCTGCCTCAAGCACCAAGTCTGGCCCAAATATTTCCCTTTCTCCTGCTTGAGACCAATTCAGCGGGGTTCTGCATCTTCTCCCATATAAAGCTTCAAAAGGTGCCATCTTTAGACTAGACTGATAGCTGTTATTGTAAGAAAACTCTGCCAAATAAAGACACTTGTCCCAATCCTTTCCGTAGTGTAGTGCACATGCCCTTAACATATCTTCCAAAATCTGATTTACCCTCTCCGTCTGGCCATCCGTTTGGGGATGGTATGCTGAGCTTCGTATTACTTGGGTCCCAAGTGATTCTTGCAGCTGCTCCTAAAAGCGTGCCACAAACAGTGCTCCTCTGTCAGATATAATGGTCTTTGGAATACCATGCAATCGCACTATTTGATCAACATAAATTTCTGCATACTTCTCTGTCTTGTGGGTGGTATGCACTGGCAAGAAATTAGCAGTCTTGGTCAACCTGTCCACAATAAACCAAATGGAATCATGGTGCCTAGAGGTATTGGGCAATCCCACTATAAAGTCCATGCAAATGTCCTCCCATTTCCAAGATGGTATGGGGAGGGGTTGTAAAGGGCCTGCTGCCTTCAAGTGACTAGCTTTTATCCTCTGGCAAGTGTCACACTCGGATATGTACTTGGCAATTTCCCTCTTCATTCTGGTCCACCAATATAAAGATCTGAGATCATGGTACATCTTGTTACTACCAGGGTGCATGGAGAATTTTGAAAGATGAGCTTCATCCAGTATCTTCTTCCTGAGCTCAGGGTCCTTGGGAACAACCAATCGATCTCCAAACCATAGGATTCCCTTGCTGTCCTGACGGAAGCACTTGTATTTTTCTGCCTTCAGCTTGATCATGTCTTTGATAACCTGAACACCCTTATCCTCAATTTGTGCCCTGACTATTTGCTCTTGCAATGCGGGCTCTACCGAGATATAACTTAAGGCACATGAAGAAACAACTTCCAGGTTCAACTTGCACAACTCATCACACAGGGTGGTGACTTTTGCATCCATGTTCATACAATTGCACTGGGCCTTTCTGCTCAAGGCATCTGCCACAACATTGGCTTTACCAAGATGGTAATGCACCTCTAAATCATAATCCTTGATTAACTCCAACCATCTCCTCTGTCTCATGTTCAGATCTGCCTGAGTGAAGATGTATTTGAGACTCTTGTGATCAGTGTAGATGTTACAGTGATCTCCCATCAAGTAGTGTCTCCATATCTTAAGAGCATGAACCACAGCCGCTAACTCCAGATCATGTGTAGGGTAGTTCTGCTCATGGGGTCTGAGTGCTCGGGAAGCATAAGCAATGACTCTGTTCTCTTGCATCAAGACACAACCCAAACCTGTACTAGAAGCATCACAATAAACTTCAAATGGCTTGGTGTTGTCAGGTTGAGCCAGCACTGGGGCTGTTGTCAAAGTCTGCCACAAAGTGTGAAAGGCATCCTCGCACTTTTGACTCCAATCATACTTGACTCCCTTCTTCAACAGTTCAATCATTGGTTTGGCAATTCTGGAGAAATCCGAAATAAAACGTCGATAATACCCTGCCAATCCCAGAAAACTCCGAATTTGCCTCACTGTAGTCGGGGGTTTCCAATCCATCACCTCTTGTACCTTCTCAGGATCAACTGATATCCCATCCTGAGAAATTGTGTGACCCAAGAATTTGATCTCCTTCAGCCAGAATTCACATTTAGACAACTTAGCATACAACTGGTGGTCACGTAGTCTCTGAAGCACAGTATGCAAATGTTTGGTGTGCTCGGCTTCATTCTTGGAATAAACCAAAATATCATCAATGAAAACGACCACGAATTTATCCAACTATGGCATAAATACTGAGTTCATCAGGTACATGAAATAAGCCAGGGCATTGGTCAGCCCAAAAGACATCACCAAAAACTCATAAAGCCCATATCTGGTAGAGAAAGCCGTCTTGGGAATATCACTGGTTCGGATCTTGATTTGATGGTAACCTGAGCGAAGGTCTATCTTGGAGAATACCTTGGCTCCTACCAACTGATCGAACAGAACATCAATGCGGGGCAGTGGGTATTTGTTCTTGATAGTCACCGCATTGAGAGGGCGGTAGTCAACACACATTCTCAAACTCTCATCTTTTTTCTTCACGAACAAAGCAGGACATCCCCATGGTGAAGTACTTGGGCGAATGAACCCCTTGTCCAACAACTCCTGCAGTTGCTTTTTCAGTTCTGCCAATTCTGCGGGAGGCATCCTATAGGGTCTCTTAGAAATAGGAGCTGTCCCGGGTTGCAACTCAATGGCGAACTCGATGTCTCGGTCTGGTGGCATTCCCGGCAATTCATCCGGAAAAACATCTGGGTAGTCACAGACTACTGGGATCTTTTCCACTGGGGATTCTATCATAACGAAGGCACAAGAACGAGTGCATCCCTAGTCGGGTAGATATAAGGTGATCTCGCCATCCAAAGGAGAGTGGATTTCTATGGCCCTGGCTGCGACATCAATCACCGCGTGGTGTCGTGATAACCAATCAGTCCCTAGGATGATATCCACACTATCCAATCCCATTATCAAGAGAGTGGTTTTGAAAATGAAACTACCCAGCTTAATTGGTACGTGTCTATTGATCTGATAGGTGGCAACCCTGCCTCCTGGTGTTGAGATTGTAATGCCCCCATTGGTGTGGTGAAAAGGCAATTGACACTAGGCACTAAATTTGGTACTGATAAAACTGTGTGATGCACCAGAATCAAAAAGAACAATAGCAGGATAATTTAAAACTGTAAAGATACCAGTCAAGACGGGTGCTCCCTCTGGAATATCAGCCATGGTGGTGAAGTTTAGCCTGCCCTGCCTCACTTGCACCTTCTGTCTCTTGCCTTGATTCTGATTAACATTCTGCCCTTGCCTCTGCTGGTTCCTGGGGCAATTCTTGGCATAGTGTCCGGTGTTGCCGCAAGTGAAACACCTGTTGTCATTCCCCTGGCGATACGGCTGCTGCTGCTGATTGTTCCTCTGAGCTGGAAACTGGGTGCGGTTGGGTGCCTGCTGCTGCTGCTGTGGTCGGATCACCCATCTCCCTTGCTGCTGCTGGGGTCCCCTGTTCTGTGTGTCGGACACAATCCTGAAGCGCTGTGGCTGAGCTGAGGGTCCTGCCACATGGGTCTTCCTCTTCTTTTCTGCCTGTCGGGCTGTGATGCAATCCTCCTGGGAGATAGCCATGTTGACCAACTCATTGTAACTGTTGGCCCTGACAGTGTTGAGACGGTCACAGAGCTTAGTGCTGAGCCCCCTCCTGAACCTGTCTCGCTTCTTCTCATATGTATCTGCATGATACCCAGCATACTGGCACAAGTCATTAAAAGCCTGGGCATACTGCAACACTGTCATGTTGCCCTGAGTGAGTGCCAGAAACTCGTTGAGCTTTCGGTCCATAATCCCGGCTGGTATGTGGTGTCCCCGGAAAGCTGCCTTGAACTCCCTCCATTCCACCTCTCGATCCTCTGGCTGCATGGCAAGAAAATGGTCCCACCAAGTCCTTGCGGGTCCGCGAAGCTGCTGGGTGGCGAACCTGACTTTGGAGACCTCTGAACAAGCCCCATGGAGTAGCGGGAATTTGGATTCCACTACTCTCAACCACACATCTGCATCAAGTGGGTCCTCCGCCCTGGTGAACAATGGTGGCTGGGTGTTGAGGAACTCCTGGTAGGTAGCTGCCGCGGGGTGACGCTGATGGTCTCCACCACCATAATGCTGAGGGGGTGGCTGACGCTGAGCTAGCTGTCTCAAGATCTCATTCTGCTGAGCCATTAGCTCCTGCAGAGTGGGAGGCGGTGGCGGCGGTGGAGGAACGCGCTCATTCTGGCCACGACACTGCCTCCCGGCCATCTGAAAAACCACATATATACTTAACACCATATCTCCAAGTTCAAGGTTTAATCGCGGCGAAAAGAGTCAAAAGCAAAATGATAGATTCCAACTTAAACAAAAAGGATTTCAAAAGGCATAAATTTTTCCTTCCAAACTTAAAACTGATAACATCCGTCAGCCATGCTTCCAAAAGAGTTTAATGCAATTACATCAAGGATCCCAAAAAGACTCAACTCTATCTAGCCTAGTACCCCAAGGGTGCAAAAGCTAAGCTAGCTGCGAGGAGTCCTACCATCACCGACGTCTAACTCTATCCCGGACACCTAGTGAGCGAATGAGGCAACACTCGACTCAGGGGAAGGTGGTCTCCCTGAGCCAGCAGTGTCCAAACTAGAGGCAGGCTCATCTCCTCCCTCGATGTCGACGTCCTCGTTGGCCTCAATATCCTGGATCTCCTGGTGATGCATATCCAAGTGCTCGTTAGCCTCAGCAAGCTGCTGCTGAGTGTTAATGAGCTGATCCTCGAGAACCTCGATGGTGTTCTCCCTGGTGCCCACTAATTCCTCCAACTCTTGGATATCAGTGGATAGCTGTTCCACCTGCAAGTCCTTTTCCACCATTTCAGTGGACAAATCAACCACGAGCTCCTCTCTGTTGTCCAAAGTGATCTTTGTTGCCTCCAATAGTGCCATCAGATGGGACATCGCCTCACCGCGCATCACTTGCAGACGGTACAGAGCATTCATGCACCGTACGGTCAAGTGCACAGTCTGTCCCGGGTAGATGGCCCAGATATCCTTGGCATGCTCCACCCGATCCTTCCACATTGGGTCGTCCTCCCTTTCGGCGGGGAACAAGCCAATGGGGTGGGTAGACAGCTCCAAAGGATGGAATCCGCAGAAAGTGGTAAACCCGTGCAGAGCGATCGCTTCGATTGTGTCCTCAGCTCGGTATCCAAAAGACTCAGAGTCCAATGAGCGCCAGCCTGGCTGCAGGGGATGAGGCTCCAAGGTCATCCTCACCCTACAGCGGGGCACTCGGTGCTTCTCGAACTGCTGCACCGCGTACTGAGGGGGTGTCGTGTATCTGGCCCCCTGAAGTACCTCCCACAAAATGTGGGGAAAGCCCTCACGTGCAAGCCTGTCAGTGTGGGACCGCCGACGAGTGAATGTCGCCGCGTGCCCCAGTCCACATGGGTCGAGCGCGAGGCCGAGCGCGAAGGGGGGAAAGTGAGGCAGCCGGAGACCGGCGTGAGAGAGGTGGGAATCCTGCGGCCTTCGTGTTCGTCCCGCGCTCAGGTCGGGTGCGCTTGCAGTAGGTGGTTACAAGCGTCCACGCGGGAGAGGGAGCAAGCGGCCTCACGCGAGCGCCTGTATCGTCCTCGTCCCCGCGCGGCCAACCCTCTCTAAGAGGGCCCTGGTCCTTCCTTTTATAGGCGTAAGGAGAGGATCCAGGTGTACAATGGGGGGTGTAGCAGAGTGCTACGTGTCTAGCGGAGGAGAGCTAGCGCCCTAAGTACATGATGTCGTGGCAGCCGGAGAGATTTTGGCACCCAGCCGGTGTGATGTCGTGGTCGTCGGAGGAGTGCTGGAGCCTGGCGGAGGGACAGCTGTCGGAGCTGTTGAGTCCTTGCTGACGTCCTCTTGCTTCCGTAAGGGGGCTAAGAGCTGCCGTCGTCACAGAGTATGCGGGGCGCCATCATTGCCTATCTGGCGGAGCGAGCCAGATGGGACGCCGGTCTTGTTCCCTGTGGCCTGAGTCAGCTCGGGGTAGGGTGATGATGGCGCCTCCTGTTGACGTGGCTGGTCTGCGCCCTAGGTTGGGCGATGTGGAAGTTCCTCCGAAGCCGAGGTTGAGTCCGAGCCCTTGGGTCGGGCGAGGCGGAGGCTGTCGGCGTGCATTTCCGTCATCTGAGGATCCGTGGGAAGTCATCTGTGTATGGTTAAGCGTAAGTAAAAGAAAAAGAATTATAAAAAGAACAAGAAAATAAGACTTAGCCTTTCTCTAGTTACATAAAATGGTACTGGGGAACTTAGTTGGTCATAATTTAAGTCCTTACTAATTTTCCATTTGTTTAATTAAAGAATGCATGCATGCTCGTCCTGAACGACCTAAAACAAGGTAAAGGGAATAGGGAAGAACTCCCATCCTGTAAAAGTGGCATGTAGGGCCTACTCACTTAGCCACCTAACTACCCTTCTATCATCCTAAGGCTTCACGTCCTAGGTCTACCCTGATCGTCCTACGATCTATCCAACATTGTTTCTATCAAGTTTTACTTCGGAAAAGGATGGTATTTATATTTTATTGATTCCTCTGTGGTGGTACAAGCTCCGATACCAGCTGTGGCGGAACTGCCCGAATTATTCCAACTTAAGTGCCTAAGTCCCGCCTTAGCGGCTAGACCACACTTAAATGGGAATAACCCGCCAATCCCTCAGATCTAGTCCGACACGGCCACTGACAGGATCAAGTACCACAATCTCACTCGCTGTGGAATAAAACCATGGATTAAAGCACTCCTCATTGTTTGAAGTGCAGCGGAATAAAACTAACGGTAAATAAACAGAGAGATGGGGAAGCCTGCCCCATCACTCCTCATGCTCCTCCTCAGCCGAGGCGGGGTCCCACTCGACAGTCCATCCCGGTGGCAAGATGGATGGCCAAGTCACTCCAGCAACCATGTCCTCCAAAGAACCTGTAAAATTATGCCACAACCAAGGCTAAGTATACTAATACTCAGCTAGACTTACCCGGTGTGAGGAATCTACTCCTCTACCTCTAGACATGCAGCTGTTTGGCTATGGGGTTTGGTTGCCAAAAGCTCTAGCTGAGTTTCTAAGTCAGTTTTAACTTGTCAATTTAAGTGTGACACTCTTAAGGCTAAATGTGTACTACCTACTCATACATGGTAGCAAACATTATTAGCAATCAACATCTTATATCAACTCATCATGTTTTCACTTGCTACTCAATGCAGTACAATGGATCAAGCAGTCTCATTAGCTGCGAGAAGCAGACGATTCGAATCAAGTTTTTATCCTTGCAAGGTAAACCTAAACACACGACATGTAGGGGCACTCCATCCCCACACACATCAACCGTCCCCATCGATTCCCTGGCAACAGATCAGGGCTCACCGCCTTGGCGTACAATGCCTCACTGACCCCGACTGCCGTCGTGCAGTGACCGCACTTGTACCCACCATAACCGGAATGGGAGACCACGTCTCAGGTCGCGTGAGGGGCAAAGTCTGCGGGCAGGTTCACTCAGGTACTAGGCTTACCGATTTACCATATTTCTTGGTATGTGTTTAGTACGTTCAAACGCTTGACACAGGTATCCACACGTTAATCCTTATTCCATTTTCCCATCTCGTAGACAACCAATCCCCATGGATTGTTGTCTACAACTAGTATCGGAATAGTTTGAAAGTGCGTACAACCAATTCCTGATCTCGCGCGAGTGCTAGAAAAATCACTCGTCTTCTACCGAGATCCTAATTAAATAAAGCAACTACTCGACCTAGCATACTAGTATTCATCTCAAAAGGATTTCCTGAGATCATGCAACTAGGGTTTCAAACAACTCCTACACCTAAGTGCACATTCAATCCTACAATCATTAAGTATAGTAAAATAGCATAAATAACAGGTTATGCATAAAACCGGGGCTTGCCTTCCAAGGCTGTGGCAGGCAGATCCTCTGATGTAGGCTCGGGTGCTGGATCTGGGGCTACCTCCTGAGCAGCTCCTTGCTCCGGCACGAGGATGTACTCTCCGTCAGCGAGGTTACAGTCTATCGAAATGTAATGAACATGTATGTCATGATTATGCAGGATTTAATAATATTATGCTAAAGAAGAAAACTAAGTTGATGAGTAACTTAGGGTTTCTTGGTCATGCGGGGCTTTTAGTAGTTTATGCTTACCACTCTTAGGTTTAGGTTTTTGTTGAGGATAAACCTAGGGACTTGGTATTACCCTTATATACTTCAGTGGACAAGTTATAAAGAGTTTTTAGGATGACACTAATTTCCCATTATTCACTTTTCCCTTTTCTTTATTTCTACTTATGGTTTCTAGTGTAGGTTTGAACTACGACAGTGGTTTAATATTTTCCAAAAATTTTATAAAAATTACAGTGGGTTGACATTTGCTATTCTAGCCAGTTTTAAGAATTTGAGGCTTAAAATATAAAGGCTATGCTTTAGACAAAAATAACAAGAGTTGTGTAAAATGGGCCACTTTACACTACATCTCTTAATTAGGGATGAGTTTTGCCCTAAGGATTATTTTTGTTGGCATCTAACAGTAATAATAGGCTCCTGTGCCAAAAATCACAGAAAGCTAAGGGATGGTCATTTAGTTATGATTTTTTAAAGTTAAATGCCAAAAAGGCACTTTCTACTATATTGTTATTTGAAAAATGTCAAACAGCAGATTTCATATTTTTCCTAAGTTCTTATTAACAAAACATTAATTCTGCCAAGGGTTGGAGTGTTTTCACCTTGGGGTTATTTTTGTAGGGTTTTTCTAAGTTTTCCTTGTTTTATTAAAATAAAAGGTATCCTACTTATTTTATACTAAACCAGGGTATGATAGATTTTTCCAGTGAACTACATTGAATAAGTACCCTAACAAAAATAGGGGTGCCCTCTGGTTCATTATTTAAATCACCTTTTCTATTTTTCTTAACCTTAAGCATCTTGTAAAATAAGTGGTAAAAACTAACTTAATGGGGTGGACAGAGAGGTTTAACATTTTTAATTAGATCAGTAGGTGGACATAAACTTCTCCAAATTTTTCTAACCCTAGTCAAATAGTACAACTATTTTTCTTCTTATTATTGAGCTTTTGGCCAAAACAACAACTAAATCAGAACCTTAAAGTTTTATGTAGTACATAGGGGGTTTTATATTTTTCTTAAGTAGGTTACATTATTTAGAGTCTGACAAAATTGGTTTGACCAAATTTGGATGAACTAAACAGAAGTTATGGATTTTCAAAGTTTCTGTTCAAATTTAAAATCAGGTTTAATAAGGTTTTCTGAAAAAGCAGTTTACACCGAGGTCCCCAGGGTCTTTCCTAATTAATCTTCGCAGTTCTACCCTTGCGCCACTATTCCTCTGTGTGACTAACCATGCGCAAAACCCCCTGACTTTCTCTTCCTCTCCCCCGCGGTCCCTCCCAAGTGTAAACAGTATCCGCAGAGAAGAAAGGGGTGGCGCGGCTTACCGGCGGCGAGATAGGTCCTGCGAGGGGCGGGGTTGGCTCGGGGAGGTTCTGACGGTCACAACGACGTATGGCTCGACGGCGGGGATGGTCGGAATCGCTCGGTCCTTGTGCGCAGGCGGGTGTTCTCGTCGGCGGCGGGTGTGCCGGCCAAACCACGGCGACCTAGTCCAATCCAACGGCACGGTGAGCTTCCTGGGGTGATGTAGAGGCTATCTGTGCATTGAATCGAAAAATGGCGCAGTGATTTACCCGGTCCACGCACTCCGGCGGGGTGATGAACTCCGGCGACCGTGGACTGGCCTCTCCGGCAAAGCAGGCTTCGATTCCTCGCTCGGGGAGCTTCACTGGGGTGTGCACACTCGTCTCTAAGGATCGGACGGGGTTGGGAGAGGCTGGGCTGGCCGGTCTACGGCAGCAGGGGCTCGGGTGGCCGAAGACACGTCGCGCACGGGCAAACGATGGCGAGTTTAGCTCCGGTGAGGTTTGAGCGTGCGCGGAAGAGTGTGGTCGACGCCTGGGGGGCTTTATAGTCGCGGGCGCGGGCCATGGCGTCAGCTGGCTGTTTGGCGCGACGCGGGGCACGCGGGGGCGCGCGCGGGCGTGCTCTGGCGAGCTCAGAGCGCGTCGAACACGTGGCTCGTTGCTTCTGCCCGTGTTCTTCCCTCTGCTGAGCGGCCAAAACGTACGAATCTTGCCCTATCGCCTGTGGGAAATCTCTTCCCTGCACCTAGAGCTACCTAGTTCATGTGAGTTCCAAGAGTAGATGCGGTCGGGTTAGAGAGATATGGGGGTGGGAAGTCGGCTGTGTCAGACATGTCCAAACCGAGACAAAAAATGGTGCCAAGTCGTGTCAAACGCCCTAGGGTAGGTGTCACCTCTTTCCAGGGCATTCTAGGGTTAATTTGGCGCCACTTTGTCAATTGGGTCGAAGTGTTTTGAATTTTGGATTAGGGTGAACATGTGGGATCTTTGTTCAAAGGTTAGTTTTTAGACTTAGGCAAATTCTGAATTTTCTCTTGTGCTCAACCTTTGGTGAACTTTTTGGGGTTTTTCTGAAATCTTTTTGGGTTTACTTTCTTACTATCATTTGTAAGTTATTAAGTGTACTACAACTTTTCTATTTGGCCCAAGCCATGATCATAAGGTTTACATGACCTTTTGATCATACTTACATCTAGGGTTCCTATTGTCCAAAAGGGGTTTGCTTTAGGGTTTTGGGAAAATCTCCCCTTAGATGTGTATGACAAGCTAGGGCATGATATCCAAGATGGGTGGCACTTGCTTAGGACCTTGAATTCCAAGTTTGATGTACTTTGCCCAAACCAAACCACATGTGATAATAGGTTAAATGGGGTAGTCCTGGGTGGACACCCTGAGTAACACCTGGGGTGTTACAACCTTCCTCATCTTCTTCTTTTTGTCACCGCTCTGACGCGACTTGTCGTGTGAAGAGGATCCCTTCACCTTGTTGGCGGACTCCCCGGATGGAGCCTTCCCATGGCTTGTGGCGGGCTTCTCGCCGGTCCCGATCTCCCTCTTGGCGGATGCTCCCGACATCACTTCGAGCGGTTAGGCTCTAATGAAGCACCGGGCTCTGATACCAATTGAAAGTCGCCTAGAGGGGGGGTGAATAGGGCGAATCTGAAATTTATAAACTTAAGCACAACTACAAGCCGGGTTAGCGTTAGAAATATGAACGAGTCCGAGAGAGAGGGTGAAAAACAAATCGCGGGCAAATAAAGAGTGAGGCACGATGATTTGTTTTACCGAGGTTCGGTTCTTGCAAACCTACTCCCCGTTGAGGTGGTCACAAAGACCGGGTCTCTTTCAACCCTTTCCCTCTCTCAAACGGTCACTTAGACCGAGTGAGCTTCTCTTCTCAATCAAACGGAACACAAAGTTCCCGCAAGGACCACCACACAATTGGTGTCTCTTGCCTCGGTTACAATTGAGTTTGATCACAAGAAAGAATGAGAAAGAAAAGAAGCAATCCAAGCGCAAGAGCTCAAATGAACACAAATGTCGCTCTCTCTAGTCACTATTTGATTTGGAGTGATTCCGGACTTGGGAGAGGATTTGATCTCTTTGGTTGTGTCTAGAATTGAATGTTATAGCTCTTGTAATGTGTTGAAGGTGGAAAACTTGGATGCAATTGAATGTGGGGTGGTTGTGGTATTTATAGCCCCAACCACCAAAAGTGGTCGTTGGAAGGCTGCTGTCGCATGGTCCGGTGCGCCAGCCACGTCAGTCGGCCATTGGGTTCTGACCGTTGGAGCTCTGACAGGTGGGGCCTCTGGGCTGTCCGGTGGTGCACCGGATAGGTCCTGTAGACTGTCCGATGCGCCGTCTGTCGCTGCTCTGACTCTGGCGCGCACTGTAGCGCATTGAATGCGTTTGCATTCGACCGTTAGCGCGAAGTAGTCGTTGCTCCGTTGGCACAAGGGACAGTCCGGTGTGGCACCGGACAGTCCGATGAATTATAGCGGAGCGGCCTCCCATTTTCCCGAAGGTGGCAAGTTCAGTTTCAGGTTCCCTGGTGCACCGGACAGTCCGGTGCGCCAGACCAGGGTGCCTTTTGGGATGTCTTTAGCTCTCTTTATTTGAACCCATCTTTGGTCTTTTTATTGGCTTGTTGTGAACCTTTGGTACCTGTAAAACTTATAGACTAGAGCAAACTAGTTAGTCCAATTATTTGTGTTGGGCAATTCAACCACCAAAATCAATTTAGGAAAAGGTGTAAGCCTATTTCCCTTTCACATCCCCCTGGCGCAGGATAACACGAGCCGCGTTTTCCCCCTTGTGTTCCATCTCGCGCCAATCCATCTGGGCTGGGACACGCAGCGACAAATTTACTCGTCGGTCCAGGGACCCCCCGGGGTCGAAACACCGACACATACCCTAGTAAAAAGCCTTCTACAGCCTTAGGAGCAAATTTAGAACTTCTACCTCTTTTAATTAGAATAAAGCACTTACTCCCAAAGACTCTAAAATATGAAACATTGGGCTTTTTACTGGTGAGGAGTTCATAAGATGTCTTCTTGAGAATTCGTTGAAGGTAGAGCCGGTTGATGGAGTAGCAAGCGGTGTTGATTGCTTCCACCCAAAACCGGTCCGGAGTCTTGTATTCATCAAGCATGGTCCTTGCCATGTGTCACACCCGGATTTTAGGGGTCCAAAACCCGGGCGTAAACATAATCACCAGGTGTGCTGGGACCAAGTCTCACACATATGATGAATCATGGCACAGGATCGAATGTCACATCTTTACTATTTAACAGGAGTTCTATACAAAATAAATAAGTAATTACATTATAAGGAGACAACGGTCCAGCAACCCAAAGTTGACTGGGAGACGACGGCCTAGATCTCTCACGAACTCATCGCAGCATCCTCCATGCGCCTCATCCTGCGGTACCTGTTCTTGACCTGTGGGGGGGTGTGAGACAGCAAGAGTGAGCTCACATACGTTCATCGCTCAACAAGTTGTGGGGAATAATGTGCATGAACTCGCCAAAGGTGGGAGCTCACGTGAAGTGTAAGGCTTACCAAAGAGAATGGTTAGAGCTGAGCATTGCTTTTAAGGTTGGTCAAAATTTTATTAGCAGTTACTATATATAAGTAAATACCAACCCAATTAAGTAGTAGAACAAAGTAACAACATCACCTGCAATGCAATGCATATGACAAATTGAATTTAAGTTCCATAATTTAATCATCAGAGAGTCCTGAGCTGCTCATGACCGTGAGCTCGGCTAGTATACCAGTTTTACACTCTGCAGAGGTTGTACCCTTTACCCACAAGTCATGTTACCCATCTGCCAAGGGATCGCGACTTCCCATACACCTCTACCGAGGAGGCGAGGCAGGGTAACACTACGAGGCCTTTACAAAGTTCCACTAGCTTCAGAAAACCCGCTACAGTTTATAGGAAGCTCCAATGCAGGAATCCCTTGCAGGACCGCCATCGCAGCAAAATCCTCCCGAGGGCCTCCCTACACTGACCACTCCCCTACTGCCCTTGCCCCTTTCGGGTAAGGTAGTCCTCCACTAGCTTTCCTAATTAATCAGCCAAGGGCGTCCATAAACCCTTGTGGTGGCACGTGTTTCTCAAGTTAAGCTCTATGTTCCAATTAACATTTAATGATCTTGTCATGAACATAAATAAAATAACAACATAATTGGAACATAGATATAATGAAATATTAACCCAAAACCATATAAAGCAGTAGCAAAACTACCCAAGTGATTCAGGGGTAAACAAGGTATTCAGGATAAACAAACTAGGGTGACCTATTGGGTCCCATCAAAATTAACCTATGTAGATCATTATGATTAATCAGAACATGAGTAGGTAAAAAGAAGTGATCAAGGGCACAACTTGCCTGGCACTTGAGATTCCAGTTACCAGGATGATCTTCAGGTGACACGTGTCCTCACGCTAGTCGTAGCAATACAGACAAACATGATATAGACAAAATTAACATCACACCAAACATAAGAATATACTGCATAATAATGATCTACGCGACGTTACGAGATCGTAGAAACAAGAACCACTAAATTCGGAGTTACGGTTACCAAGTTATGAATTTCCAAAGTTATTTAGCACTTAGTAAGGGATTAACTCATGTGAACAATTTTATTCCAAGTTACATGGCTAAACAGTGTTACTAGTTGGTAGACAATATTGAAACAAAATTAATGTCACTGTAATGAACTAAAAAGGATTTAATATGACTTTTCTATGAATTTATTGAGTTTCTAGGTTTATTTATGTACTAAAAAGTATTTACTATATTATTTTTACTATTTTCTTGGTTCACTGGACCGGTCGTCAAAAGTAGAGGAACGCAGGGGTTAACGCGCAAAATTTCCCAAGACCCATATTCACCCCGCGTGGACGGCGGGTTGAATAAATGAAACCCTAGGGTCTCATAAGAAAAATGCCAACGACGAAGGGGTAAGGAGCAACCAGAGCCGCCCGATTGTGTTTCCACGGCCCAGATTAGAACCAATCTTACCCGAACCGGTACGCCACAGCGGCCGTTGGATTGGAGATCCACGGATCACATTACTCCAACAACCAAACGCGATCCAAGCCGCACGCTCACCTAGATCTAACGGTCTTGCGCATACCATCCTTTCATCTAACCGAAGCCGTTGATCCCAAGATCAACGCCCCGGTGCTGTCTTCTTCCTGGGCACAGCAGCACGGTGGTGCCACACCTGCGGCGACGTGCCCGACGCCCCCCTCCTCGGCGCACACACACAGACAGCGCCTAGAGTCCCCAACGAAGAATTCTAGTCGCAACGCAGTCGAGGGTAAAGCGATTTGCGGGTATCTTACCGGCAGATTATGCCGCGGACGAGGTTGGCAACGCAGCGAGGTGGTCCGCCGCAAGACACGAACTCTGACGAGCGATCGATGGTTCCCCCAGCCACGATTTTCTTCACGGGAACCAGGCAGAGCGCGCGGACGAAGATGGCCGCCAATAGAGCCCCACGACGGCGGCAATAGGGGCGGCAGAGACCCAGCCCACGCAGTACGGCGGAACCAATGGCGAAACCCATCACCGGCGACGAATTCATTGTTCCCCGGCTGGCAAATTCGTATGGTGAGGTCGCAGACACCGCCCACGTTTCGAGGCGAAGCACCCTAGCACGAATCTGGACCTCGAACGATAGCGCGGATGAGGATTCCACGTCGGCGGTAGCAGCCCAGGTTTCGCTACCTCGCTGCGGCAGTGGCACGGGCACTGGGCGCTTCGGTCGCGACCCCCGCAGATGAGGCAGGGAACTACTGCTTAACTACCCAGGCCAGGGAGGACGCCGTTCAACAACCTGAGCGATCCCGTCGGAGGCAGACCCGCGAGCGCACGGACTCTGGTTTCCCCGCGCCAGTCCACCATTAGCGGCAAGGTAGTTGGGCGAGAGGCTGACGATTCGGGCCGGTGTGGCAGGGACAAGGGAGCGCGGGGAAGATGTATCCAACTGGGTGGTCCACGCGACAGTGCTGCGCGATGAAGAGCTGGTGCGGCATGGCAATGACTGGTAAGTGGGCCCCGCCCGACGGCGACCCAAACGCGCACACGAGAGAGGACAGGGCTGGCGGCTAGGGTTTTTAAGGGGTAGGCGCGGTACGGCGCAACACAGGAAAAAGGAGCGGGCCGTGGGGGGGAAAGAGAAGAGGCTGGTGGGCCGGGCAAGGGAGAATTCGGCCCATGCGCAGGTTGCTATTCCTTTTCTCTTTTTATTTTCAAATCTAACACTTGAATTCAGATTTCTCCACAAGATTTTGTGCTCAAATTAATCATTCAATTTGAATATATCAATGTGGGGTCAATTTATTTATTTATGGATTTATTTTGGTGTTTCATAATATCTCTTTCTTCTTTTCTATAATAATCCCAAATTCAAATCTAGGGTTTAATCTAAATCTTCTACTCATTATAATATATTAATTTTTTTATCCATGTTACTATTGTTTTAAATGCACAAACAAACAAAAATCCAATATGACACAATAGCTTATTTGTGTCTTATTAAGGATTTATTCATTTTTATACAGGAGTAGTCTCATGTGATGATAAATAGAGATGCACACAAATATATAAAGGGAAACATTTGCAACTTTTATTCTTCCTTACAATTTGGGTATTACAAATCCTACCCCCTTAAAATTAATCTCGTCCTCGAGATTAGTAAGAAAGGGGATCCAAAAGAATTGGTTTGTAATTCCGCTTTTAGTCTATAGTTGGTTCAAAAATCCGGAGTCTCATTTTTTTTATAGTCAATAGGGGTTGATTAGGAGAGCCTAGGTATCTAGTTACCTATTATATAGGGTATAAGCTGGACAGGTTGAGGTAAGAAAGATTATGACAGGGAAAAGACTTCACCAGCAATGTTTAAGTCTTGATTCATCTCGAGATTCACTTTGACTGTTTTATCCTTCCTTGTCGAGGTCGATCTTCTCTTCTCTGGTCTTGGTCTCATTGATTCGAGGTTAGTGTATATCATCAGGGTTGGGGAATATGGTTAAGATAGATATGGATGAGATAGACTACATGATGTAGGTCAAAATCTTGTTTGATGTTAGGTGGGGATAGACAGATTGGATATAACTAGATTAGACTAGTTAAGATCTACTTATTTTAGAATAGATCATAGTTGTTACACTTAGTACGAGATAAGCAAAGTAGTTAGGATATGACAAGATAAGATAGGATAAAATATTTTAAGATGAGATGAATCTATTAAGATAAGAGAAAATCTTTTAAGATAAGATATATTTTAATTAGGATAAGTTAGGATCTTTTCACATAAGATGGATCTATGAGTGTAGGATAAAATCTTTTAGGATGAGATGGATATTGTTAGGCTAGATACTTTAATGAGGGATAACCTAGTTTATCTAGTTATTTTTTTATAAGCATTTTTTTCTATATGTATATGCAGATATAATTGTGGATATTACTCCACAACTCATCACACTCAATCAAAGATCCAAATCAGACAAGTATCATAAGAACAAACACTCAAGCGTTTAGATACCTATAAAAATAATTTTGTTTTTGTTCCTAAGATTAGGTCTTCTAGTCCTAAAGTCACTTTAGGTTAAGGATTTCAAAGTGTGAAATCCACATTTGTCTTTAGAAATGAAAAGGTAAGAGTAATTAGAGTGAAGCGGAAATAGATGAGAAAAGATTAAGAGAAGTTTAGAAAGAAATCAGAGTAGCAGAGGTAAGTAGACAATGGTTGTCCAGTTCTATCTAGGTTTCGTCCTACAGTCAACATTCCTCTGATACCACTTCTGTCACACCCGGATTTTAGGGGTCCAAAACCCGGGCGTAAACATAATCACCAGGTGTGCTGGGACCAAGTCTCACACATATGATGAATCATGGCACAGGATCGAATGTCACATCTTTACTATTTAACAGGAGTTCTATACAAAATAAATAAGTAATTACATTATAAGGAGACAACGGTCCAGCAACCCAAAGTTGACTGGGAGACGACGGCCTAGATCTCTCACGAACTCATCGCAGCATCCTCCATGCGCCTCATCCTGCGGTACCTGTTCTTGACCTGTGGGGGGGTGTGAGACAGCAAGAGTGAGCTCACATACGTTCATCGCTCAACAAGTTGTGGGGAATAATGTGCATGAACTCGCCAAAGGTGGGAGCTCACGTGAAGTGTAAGGCTTACCAAAGAGAATGGTTAGAGCTGAGCATTGCTTTTAAGGTTGGTCAAAATTTTATTAGCAGTTACTATATATAAGTAAATACCAACCCAATTAAGTAGTAGAACAAAGTAACAACATCACCTGCAATGCAATGCATATGACAAATTGAATTTAAGTTCCATAATTTAATCATCAGAGAGTCCTGAGCTGCTCATGACCGTGAGCTCGGCTAGTATACCAGTTTTACACTCTGCAGAGGTTGTACCCTTTACCCACAAGTCATGTTACCCATCTGCCAAGGGATCGCGACTTCCCATACACCTCTACCGAGGAGGCGAGGCAGGGTAACACTACGAGGCCTTTACAAAGTTCCACTAGCTTCAGAAAACCCGCTACAGTTTATAGGAAGCTCCAATGCAGGAATCCCTTGCAGGACCGCCATCGCAGCAAAATCCTCCCGAGGGCCTCCCTACACTGACCACTCCCCTACTGCCCTTGCCCCTTTCGGGTAAGGTAGTCCTCCACTAGCTTTCCTAATTAATCAGCCAAGGGCGTCCATAAACCCTTGTGGTGGCACGTGTTTCTCAAGTTAAGCTCTATGTTCCAATTAACATTTAATGATCTTGTCATGAACATAAATAAAATAACAACATAATTGGAACATAGATATAATGAAATATTAACCCAAAACCATATAAAACAGTAGCAAAACTACCCAAGTGATTCAGGGGTAAACAAGGTATTCAGGATAAACAAACTAGGCTGACCTATTGGGTCCCATCAAAATTAACCTATGCAGATCATTATGATTAATCAGAACATGAGTAGGTAAAAAGAAGTGATCAAGGGCACAACTTGCCTGGCACTTGAGATTCCAGTTACCAGGATGATCTTCAGGTGACACGTGTCCTCACGCTAGTCGTAGCAATACAGACAAACATGATATAGACAAAATTAACATCACACCAAACATAAGAATATACTACATAATAATGATCTACGCGACGTTACGAGATCGTAGAAACAAGAACCACTAAATTCGGAGTTACGGTTACCAAGTTATGAATTTCCAAAGTTATTTAGCACTTAGTAAGGGATTAACTCATGTGAACAATTTTATTCCAAGTTACATGGCTAAACAGTGTTACTAGTTGGTAGACAATATTGAAACAAAATTAATGTCACTGTAATGAACTAAAAAGGATTTAATATGACTTTTCTATGAATTTATTGAGTTTCTAGGTTTATTTATGTACTAAAAAGTATTTACTATATTATTTTTACTATTTTCTTGGTTCACTGGACCGGTCGTCAAAAGTAGAGGAACGCAGGGGTTAACGCGCAAAATTTCCCAAGACCCATATTCACCCCGCGTGGACGGCGGGTTGAATAAATGAAACCCTAGGGTCTCATAAGAAAAATGCCAACGACGAAGGGGTAAGGAGCAACCAGAGCCGCCCGATTGTGTTTCCACGGCCCAGATTAGAACCAATCTTACCCGAACCGGTACGCCACAGCGGCCGTTGGATTGGAGATCCACGGATCACATTACTCCAACAACCAAACGCGATCCAAGCCGCACGCTCACCTAGATCTAACGGTCTTGCGCATACCATCCTTTCATCTAACCGAAGCCGTTGATCCCAAGATCAACGCCCCGGTGCTGTCTTCTTCCTGGGCACAGCAGCACGGCGGTGCCACACCTGCGGCGACGTGCCCGACGCCCCCCTCCTCGGCGCACACACACAGACAGCGCCTAGAGTCCCCAACGAAGAATTCTAGTCGCAACGCAGTCGAGGGTAAAGCGATTTGCGGGTATCTTACCGGCAGATTGTGCCGCGGACGAGGTTGGCAACGCAGCGAGGTGGTCCGCCGCAAGACACGAACTCTGACGAGCGATCGATGGTTCCCCCAGCCACGATTTTCTTCACGGGAACCAGGCAGAGCGCGCGGACGAAGATGGCCGCCAATAGAGCCCCACGACGGCGGCAATAGGGGCGGCAGAGACCCAGCCCACGCAGTACGGCGGAACCAATGGCGAAACCCATCACCGGCGACGAATTCATTGTTCCCCGGCTGGCAAATTCGTATGGTGAGGTCGCAGACACCGCCCACGTTTCGAGGCGAAGCACCCTAGCACGAATCTGGACCTCGAACGATAGCGCGGATGAGGATTCCACGTCGGCGGTAGCAGCCCAGGTTTCGCTACCTCGCTGCGGCAGTGGCACGGGCACTGGGCGCTTCGGTCGCGACCCCCGCAGATGAGGCAGGGAACTACTGCTTAACTACCCAGGCCAGGGAGGACGCCGTTCAACAACCTGAGCGATCCCGTCGGAGGCGGACCCGCGAGCGCACGGACTCTGGTTTCCCCGCGCCAGTCCACCATTAGCGGCAAGGTAGTTGGGCGAGAGGCTGACGATTCGGGCCAGTGTGGCAGGGACAAGGGAGCGCGGGGAAGATGTATCCAACTGGGTGGTCCACGCGACAGTGCTGCGCGATGAAGAGCTGGTGCGGCATGGCAATGACTGGTAAGTGGGCCCCGCCCGACGGCGACCCAAACGCGCACACGAGAGAGGACAGGGCTAGCGGCTAGGGTTTTTAAGGGGTAGGCGCGGTACGGCGCAACACAGGAAAAAGGAGCGGGCCGTGGGGGGAAAGAGAAGAGGCTGGTGGGCCGGGCAAGGGAGAATTCGGCCCATGCGCAGGTTGCTATTCCTTTTCTCTTTTTATTTTCAAATCTAACACTTGAATTCAGATTTCTCCACAAGATTTTGTGCTCAAATTAATCATTCAATTTGAATATATCAATGTGGGGTCAATTTATTTATTTATGGATTTATTTTGGTGTTTCATAATATCTCTTTCTTCTTTTCTATAATAATCCCAAATTCAAATCTAGGGTTTAATCTAAATCTTCTACTCATTATAATATATTAATTTTTTTATCCATGTTACTATTGTTTTAAATGCACAAACAAACAAAAATCCAATATGACACAATAGCTTATTTGTGTCTTATTAAGGATTTATTCATTTTTATACAGGAGTAGTCTCATGTGATGATAAATAGAGATGCACACAAATATATAAAGGGAAACATTTGCAACTTTTATTCTTCCTTACAATTTGGATATTACACCATGTCCAGTAGAGTTCTATTCTTCCTCTCCACTACACCATTTTGTTGAGGTGTGTAGGGAGAATAGAACTCATGCTTGATGCCATCCTCCTCAAGAAATCCTTCAATTTGAGAGTTCTTGAACTCCGTCCCATTGTCGCTTCTTATCTTTTTTATCCTTAATCCGAACTCATTTTGAGTCCGTCTTAAGAATCACTTTAGGGTCTCTTGGGTTTGAGATTTTTTGTGCAAAAAGAATACCCAAGTGAAGCGAGAATAATCATCCATAATAATTGGACAGTACTTACTCCCGCCGATGCTTATGTAAACGATCGGGCCGAATAGGTCCATGTGGAGTAGCTCGAGCGGCCTGTCAGTCGTCATTATGTTCTTGTGTGGATGATGGACTCCAACCTGCTTTCCTGCTTGGCATGCGCTACAAATCCCGTCTTTCTCAGAATGAACATTTGTTAGTCCTAAAATGTGCTCTCCCTTTAGAAGCTTATGAAGATTCTTCATCCCAACATGGGTAAGTCGGCGATGCCAGAGCCAACCCATGTTAGTCTTAGCAATTAAGCAAGTGTCAAGTTCAGCTTTGTTATCATTAAAATCAACTAAATATAGCTGACCATCTAACACTCCCTTAAATGCTATTGAATCATCATTTCTTCTAAAGACAGTAACACCTACATCAGTAAATAAACAGTTGTAGCCCATTTTGCATAATTGAGATACGAAAAGCAAATTGTAATATAAAGAATCTACGAGAAAAACATTGGAAATAGAATGGTCAGCAGATATAGCTATTTTACCCAGACCTTTGACCAAACCTTGATTTCCATCCCCGAATGTGATAGCTCGTTGGGGATCTTCATTTTTCTCATAGGAGGAGAACATCCTTTTCTCCCGTGTCATGTGGTTTGTGCATCCATAATCGATTATCCAATTTGAACCACCGGATGCATAAACCTACAAAACAATTTAGGTCTTATTCTTAGGTACCCAAACAGCCTTGGTTCCTTTGACGTTAGAAACAAGCACCTTGGGTACCCAAACACAAGTCCTGGGACTCTTGTGTTTGCCCCCAACATATTTGGCAACTATTTTTCCTGATTTGTTAGTTAAAACATAGGAAGCATCAAAAGTCTTAAATGAAATATTATGCTCATTTGATGCAGCAGGAATTTTCTTTCTAGGCATTTTAACATGAGTGGTATGCCTAGAGCTAGAAACCTCATTTTTGTACATAAAAGCATGGTGAGAAACAGAATGAGGTTTCCTAGCATGAATCTTCCTAATCTTATGTTCGGGATAGTTTGCAGGATATAAAATGTAGCCCTCACTATCCTGAACCATGGGAGCCTTGCCCTTAACAAAGTTA
Organism: Zea mays; assembly: GCF_902167145.1. Taxonomy (NCBI): domain Eukaryota; kingdom Viridiplantae; phylum Streptophyta; class Magnoliopsida; order Poales; family Poaceae; genus Zea; species Zea mays. The sequence continues at coordinate 22,555,038 of NC_050102.1, read as the reverse complement.
GACAATTTTTAGGGGCATTAAGCTTGACATTGGATTGGCTCCCTTGTTGGAACCCAATGCCAAGCAAATTTAAATTTTTCATTTTTAGTTCATGCTCGGCAATTTTAGCAGTTAATTTAGCTATGTGATCATTTTGTTGTTTAATCATGGCAAGGTGATCATCCATAGCTTCAATGTTAACATCTCTACATCTAGTATAAATAGTAGTATGTTCGACAGTAGATGTAGAGGGTTTGCAAGCACTTAATTCTTCTATCTTAGCATTTAAAATGGCATTTTCATCTCTAAGACAGGAAATAGACTCATTGCAAACATTCAACTTTTCAATCTTAGAAACTAGAGTAGCATTCTCAGTTCTAAGACTTGAAATTGAATCATGACAAATGCTAAGCTCCTTAGATAAGTTTTCACATTTTTCTACTTCCTGAGCATAAGAATTTTTCAATTTAACAAATTTTTTGTTCTCTTTAACGAGGAAGTACTCTTGGCTTTCCAAGAGTTCATCCTTCTCGTTAATGGTTTCTATTAATTCATTTATTTTTTTCTTTTGGTCCATGGTAAGGTTGGCAAAGAGAAATTAAATCATCTTCATTGTCGCTAGAGCTACCCTCATCACTAGATGTTGTATATTTGGGGGTGGCTCTAGAGTGTACCTTCTTATTTTTGTCGTCCTTAGCCATGAGACACTTGTGGCCGACGTTGGGGAAGAGGAGACCTTTGTTGATGGTGATGTTGGCGACGTCCTCGTCGGAGGAGGAGTCGATAGAGCTCTCGTCGGACTCCCATTCCCGGCATATGTGCGCATCGCCGATCTTCTTCTTGTAGTATCTCTTCTTCTGCTTCTTCTTGTAGTATCTCTTCTTCTCCTTCTTCTTCCCTTTCTTGTCTTCTTCCCTGTCACTTTCACTAGAAATTGGGCATTTAGCAATAAAGTGACCGGACTTACCACATCTGTAACACACCCTTTTGGAGCGGGGCTTGTAGTCCTTCCCCCTCCTTTGCTTGAGGATTTGGCGGAGGCTCTTGATGATGAGCGCCATTTCCTCGTTGTTGAGCTTGGAGGCGTCGATTGGAAGCCTACTTGATGTAGACTCCTTCTTCTCTTCTTCCATTGCTTTGAATGCAACGGGTTGCACCTCGGGTGTGGAGGTGGCGCCTTGCTCCAAGTTGACAATGTGTTTGGAGTCTTTGATCATTAGTTCAAAGCTCACAAACTTGCCAATAACCTCCTCGGGAGACATTAGTTTATATCTAGGATCCCCACATATTAATTGAACTTGGGTAGGATTGCAAAATATGAGGGATCTAAGAATAACCTTGATCATCTCATGGTCATCCTATTTGGTGCTCCCGAGGTTGTGCACTTGGTTCACCATGGTCTTGAGCCAGATGTACATGGCTTGTGGCTCTTCTCCTTTGTTGAGGACGAATCGACCGAGTTCTCCCTCGATCGTTTCGTGCTTGGTGATCTTGGTCACCTCGTCCCCTTCGTGCGCGGTTTTGAGGACGTCCCAAATTTCTTTGGCGTTCTTTAACCCTTGCACCTTGTTATACTCCTCTCGACACAAGGAGGCGAGGAGTATAGACGTGACTTGGGAGTTAAAGTGCCTAATTTGGGCGGCCTCAACCGAGTCGTAGTCTTTGTCCCCCACCTTTGGTACCTACGCTCCAAATTCAACAATATCCCAAATACTTTCGTGGAGTGAGGTTAGATGGTGCCTCATTTTATCACTCCACATACAATAATCTTCACCATCAAAATATGGTGGTTTGCCTAGGGGTACGGAAAGTAATGGAGCGCGCTTTGAAATATGGGGATAGCGTAGGGGCATCTTACTATACTTCTTTCGCTCATGGCGCTTAGAAGTAGTGGAAGATTCGGAGCTTGATGTGGAGGGTGACGAAGAGTCGGTCTCGTAGTAGACCACCTTATTCACCCTCTTCTTCTTGTCACCTCTCCGATGCGACTTGATGGAAGAAGAGGATTCCTCCTTATGTTTGTTGCCGGACTCCCTTGAGAGAGTCCTCCCCGACCTTGCGGCCTTTTCGCCGGTCATGATCTCCCTCTTGGCGTGATCTCCAGACATCACTTCGAGTTGGTTAGACTCTTAATGAAGCACTAGCTTTGATACCAATTGAAAGTCGCCTAGAGGGGGGTGAATAGATGAAACCTGAAATTTATAAACTTAAACACACACTAAGGTCAGGGGTTAGCATTAGAATTAAATTCAAGTCCAAAAGAATATCTCTCTTGTTAGGGGTTGCTCAAAGATTGCGGATGATGTATGGGAGCCAACTCAAATTCACACTAGCAAGGAAACATTAGAGAGGGGAAAACAAATCAAACAAGAATCAAGCCGAGTGAACACGATGATTTGTTTTACCGAGGTTCGGTTCCAAAGAACCTAGTCCCCGTTGAGGAGGTCACAAAGACCGAGTCTATTTCAACCATTTCCCTCTCTCAAATGATCACTTAGACCAAGTGAGCCTTTTCCTTAATCTCTCATGTCACTTAGACCCCGCAAGAACCACCACACACTTAGGTGTCTCTAGCTTCGATTACAAGTCACTTGAGAAATAGAAGGGAAAAGGAAAAGGCCAAACCAAGCGACAAGAGCAACAAAGAACACAAGTGATCCTCTCGCAAGCCCTAATGCACTAGAGTTGATTTTGGGGCTTTGAGTGGATTGATTGCTTTGATTATGTCTTCGAGTGTTGAGTTTTGCTCTTGCAACAAATGAGAACTCAGAAATGCTTGGATGGGAGTGAATGAGGTGGTTGGGGGTATTTCTAGCCTCCCAGCCACTTCTAGCCGTTGGCTGAATTCTACTGGCGATGGGCGCACAGGACAGTCCGGTGCGCCACCGGACAGTCAGTATGCTCTATCCGGTGCACGCCACATTAGCGCAACTGTTAGGGTTCTGAGCTGGTCGACCGTCGGAACCTTTGTCGTCTTGCTGCATCGGATAGTCCGGTGGCGCACCGGACAGTACGGCGCCCTCTGACTTCTGCGCTCTGACTTCTGCATTTGTACTGTTCACCGCAGAGCCCTTTTTTAGTCGACTGTTGGCGCCGGATAGTCGTTGCTCTGCTGGCTCACCGGACAGTCCGGTGAATTATAGCGGAGTGCGCCCCTAGAATTCCCGAGAGTGGCTGGTTCAGAGGTTCCTTGCCTGGCGCACCAGACAGTGTCCGGTGCACCATTTTCTAGCACACTCAACTCCTTTTGCTCCAATTAAATTGTGTCCCGGACTTGATTTCTTTCTTGGTTTATGTTGAACCTTATGCACATGTAATACATGAATTCTCAACAAACTAGTTAGTCCATGTGTTTGTGTTGGTCGTCAACCACCAAAATTAATTATAGGAAATGGTTAAACCTATTTCCCTTTCAATAATTTACTAATATTAGGTGTTTTTCTGTAAAAATATACTGATTCCTATAAAATTTCTATATGATTCCTGCGAAATTTATGCGTTCCAAAGGAGGCCTCAATAACATTTCTCTAAATTATTTTATTTTTGTGATGTACACCCTCCCTCTTAAAAAATACAATTATGGATGCATTTTTTTGTTAAACTACTTATTAAGATTTAATCAATTGTATAGGTAGAAATACTATTTTTCATGATATTAAATAAGTTATTATGAAAGTATATTTCATGATAAATTCAATGGTATCTATTTAATACGATAAATATTAGTATTATTATACAAATTTAGTCAAACTTGATATACTTTACATAATTCCTATGAAAAGTATTGAGTGGCCTTTAAATTTTAACCGTAAAATGGGTGTGTGCTTAAAAAAGAAGTAAATTATATATGTGTTCAGACATATGGATAAAACCAATGGTTGTGAGCATGGACTTCTTGGTGCACGGTTGATAGTCATGTGAGCACGTGGTTGATATACGTCCATGGTGTTCAAGTGTGACGAGTGGTTGTAAAGGAGATGGTTGGATTTGATTGAGTTTGTAGATTAACCATTGTGTGGTACAATATGTCTATGATCTTGACTTGTGATGCGAAGATGTGGAGCTCAAAAGGATCGGTGCGAAGATGGAGGTCAAGCAGGGCCCGTGCTAATGGACTAGAAGTAGTGAAGGATGGACGTCGAAGCTTGGACTGAGGGATTAGAGAATTCGAAGCAATGTCCATGGTGACTGACATCTAAGAACATCGACAAGTGCAAGAAAATATGGGGGTAGAACATATTGATGAAGTCAAGCGAAGATGCTAGACAACTTGGTGATCGTATTGTTAAGGACTAGTGGTGACACACGACGAGATCATGGAGGGAGCATATCGAATACACTACTCACAAGGGATTTAGTGGTTTGGGCTTCAAAACCACTAGGTGTATGTTTTCTCATGTTTGGGCCTCAAAAGTTGATTGCAATTCAAGTGGGAACAGGAGGAGATACCTAGCATCATCATGAAGCATGTTGAAAGGGAAATATGCTTTTAGCCATTTATGTATTAGTTTTGGTGGTTGATGACCAACACAACGTTGTAATCTAACTAGTTTGCCAAAGTATATGGTTGCAGGTTCATAAAAATGAAATTGAAGTATTCAATGCAAACAATAGCTTTCATATGATTGGATAAGTTCTAAATGCCCATTGGAATGTATTTGAGCACCTTAGAGGAATTGAAAAGTTTAGACTTTTAAAAAATGTTTTGGAGTTAAGTTTGAGCTAGGATTGGAATCTAAGTTGGATGAATCAAAAAGATGCAGAATTATAACTTAGACTAGTTGGATAGACTCTAGATATGTTTGTCTAAGTCATAAAAATTCTCATGAAGACACCTAAATGAAGACAAAGGAGAGAAGCGGACCAAGTCAAGTGTGTGTCAGACTAGTTCGATGTGCGCCAGACTAGTCTAGTGGGTCACCAGACCGGTTACATAGATAAGCATTTTTCCTAGGCTTGTGTGGTTGGTGCATTGGGCCAGTTCGATGGTGCACCGGACCACTTATGTAGATTGGATGTTTTGAAGAGCTAAAGACTCTAGCACACTGGACCTGTCAAAGTTCAATGGTCGGCTTAAGGATGCAACGACTAGCTGACATGGCTGCACACGTGGCAGGGTTCAGTGGTGCACCAGGGCGGCTCGGTGCCACTGACAAGACAGTCTGCTGTCAGAACGGTCAATATGAATAGCAATATGATAGTGGTCAGGTGGTGCACTAGACCTGTACTGTAGGTTGTCCGGTGCACACGCAGAAAGTGCAGTAATTAGGGTTTGTAACCAACGACTATTTGGGTGGTTGGGGCTACAAATACACCCCAACCGACTCATTCAATAGACAAGAGATGAGCATTCCTTCCTACATTCAATAACAACACTCTTAATGCGATCATGTCTCCCAAGTGCCTAAATAGTGGATTGTGTGTTGTGATAGCCATAGTGCCTTGTGAGAGAGCAAGTAGAGAGAGAGTGTGTGTTGTGATCTTGTGATTGGAATTTTGAAGCTAGCGAGAGGCTTCGATGTGTGAAGTACCTCACAGAGACTTAGGTCTCTTTGTCGAGAAAAACGAGAGGACTCAAGCTTGATCTATGGAATCACTTGAGAGGGTTGAAAGAGACACAGTCCCTTGGGACACCTCAACAGAGACATAGGTTTCTGAAAGGGAAATAGGCTTACACCTTTTCCTAATTGATTTTGGTGGTTGAATTGCCCAACACAAATAATTGACTAACTAGTTTGCTCTAGATTATAAGTTTTACAGGTGCCAAAGGTTCACAACAAACCAATAAAAAGACCAAGAAAAGGGTTCAAAAAGTATGGAGCAAAGCAACCGAAGGCTGCCCTGGTCTGGCGCACCGGACTGTCCGGTGTGCCACCGGACAGTGTCCGGTGCACCAGGGAGTTCAACTCTGAACTTGCCACCTTCGGGAATTCGGAAGGCCGCTCCGCTATAATTCACCGGACTGTCCGGTGTAGCACCGGACTGTTCGGTGCACCAAGCGGAGCAACGGCTCCAAGCGATAACGGTCGTCTTCAACGGAACAGTAAAAGTGTACAGTGCGCGCCTGCGCGCACAGAAGTCAGAGCAGCGCCAGAAGGCGCACCGGATAGTGAATAGTGATTGTCTGGTGCACCACCAAACTGTCCGGTGGCCCACATGTCAGAAGCTTCAATGGTCGAAACCCAACGGCCGGGTGACGTGGCTGGCGCACCGGACTATCCGGTGCGCCATGCGACAGAAGCCCTCACCAACGGTCACTTTGGTGGTTGGGGCTATAAATACCCCCAACCACCCACCATTCATTGCATCCAAGTTTTCAGCCATCAAACCTCATACAAGAGCTCTAGACTTCATTCAAAGACACAAACAAAGAGATCAAATCCTCTCCCAAGTCCAAAGATCATTCCAATCAAATAGTGACTAGTGAGAGAGACGATTGTGTTCATTTGAGCTCTTGCGCTTGGATTGCTTTTCTTCTTCCTTCTTTCTTGTTTCCAACTCAATTGTAACCAAGGCAAGAGACACCAACTGTGTGGTGGTCCTTGTGGGGACTTAGTGTCCCGTTTGATTGAGAAGAGAAGCTCACTCGGTCTAAGTGACCGTTTGAGAGAGGGAAAGGGTTGAAAGAGACCCGGTCTTTGTGACCACCTCAACGGGGAGTAGGTTTGCAAGAACCGAACCTCGGTAAAACAAATCACCATGTCATCTGCCTTATTTGTTTGTGATTTGTTTTTCGCCCTCTCTCTCGGACTCGTTTATATTTCTAACGCTAACCCCGGCTTGTAGTGTGTGCTTAAGTTTGTAAATTTCAGATTTGCCTATTCACCCCCCCCCTCTAGGCGACTTTCAATTGGTATTAGAGCCCGGTACTTCATTAGGGCCTAACCGCTCGAAGTGATGTCAGGAGCATCCACCATGAGGGACATCGGGACCGACGACAAGTCCGCAAGCTCGGGGAGAACTCACTCAAGAGAGTCCGCCCACAAGCACAAGGAGGAATAATCCTCCTCCATCAAGTCCCAACGGAAGGGTGACAAGAAGAAGAAGATGAAGAAGGTGGTCTACTACGAGACCGACTCTTCGTCACCCTCCACCTCCGGCTCGGAATCGGCATCCGCCACTTCTAAGCGCCATGAGCGCAAGAAGTATAGTAAGATGCCTCTTCACTATCCTCGTATTTCGAAACGCACTCCATTACTTTCTGTCCCATTAGGCAAACCACCTATGCTTGAAGGTGAAGATTATTCTATGTGGAGTGACAAAATGAGGCATCACCTAACCTCACTCCACAAAAGCATATGGGATATTGTTGAGTATGGAGCGCAGCACAGGTACCAAAGAAAGGGGACAAGGATTATGATTCGGAGGAGGTCGAACAAATCCAACACATCAACTCCCAAGCCACTACTATACTCCTTGCCTCTCTAAGTCGAGAGGAGTATAAAAAGGTGCAAGGATTGAAGAGTGCAAAGGAGATTTGGGACGTGCTCAAGACCGCGCACGAAGGAGACGAGGTGACCAAGATCACCAAGCGGGAGACGATCGACGGGGAGCTCGGCCGCTTCATGCTTCACCAAGGGGAAGAGCCACAAGCAATGTACAACCGGCTCAAGACCTTGGTGAACCAAGTGTGCAACCTCGGGAGCACCAAATGGGATGACCATGAGATGGTCAAGGTTATTCTTAGATCACTCGTTTTTCTTAACCCTACACAAGTTCAATTAATTCGTGGTGATCCAAGGTATAAACTAATGTCTCCCGAGGAAGTGATAGGAAAATTTGTGAGCTTTGAATTGATGATCAAAGGCTCCAAGAAAATCATCGAGCAAGGCGCCACCTCAACACCCGAGGTGCAACCCGTCGCATTTAAGGCGATGGAAGAAGAAAAGAAGGATTATATACCAAGTAGGATTCCCATTGACGTCTCCAAGCTCGACAACGAGGAAATGGTGCTCATCATCAAGAGCTTCCGCCAAATCCTCAAGCAAAGGAGGGGGAAGGATTACAAACCCCGCTCCAAGAAGGTTTGCTACAAGTGTGGTAAGCCCGGTCATTTTATTGCAAAATGTCCATTATCAAGTGATAGTGACAGGGGCGACGACAAGAAGGGAAAGAGAAGAGAAAAGAAGAGGTACTACAAGAAGAAGGGCGGCGATGCCCATGTTTGCCGGGAGTGAGACTCCGACGAGAGCTCCACCGACTCCTCCTCCGACGAGGACGCCGCAAACATCGCCGTCACCAAAGGCCTTCTCTTCCCCAACGTTGGCCACAAGTGCCTCATGGCAAAGGACGACAAGAAGAAGAAGGTAAAATCAAGATCCTCCACTAAGTATGCAACTTCTAGTGATGAGGATAATTCTAGTGATGATGAGGATAACTTGCTCACCCTTTTTGCCAACTTAAACATGCAACGAAAGGAAAAAATTAAATGAATTAATTAGTGCCATTCATGAGAAGGATGACCTCTTGGATAGCCAAGAGGACTTCCTTATTAAAGAAAATAAGAAGCATGTTAAAGTTAAAAATGCTTATGCTCTAGAGGTAGAAAAATGTGAAAAATTAACTAGTGAAAAATTAATTGCTAAGGCTAAAGACTTAGATGTTTGCAATGTTTTTATTTCCAATCTTAGAGATGAGAATGCTATTTTAAATACTAAGATTGTTGAATTAAAAGCTTGCAAACCCTCTACATCTACCGTTGAGCATGTCACTATTTGCACTAGATGTAGAGACATTAATGTTGATGCTATTCATGATCATCTAGCTTTAATTAAACAACAAAATGATCACATAGCTCAACTTGGTGCTAAAATTGTCGAGCATGAATTAGAGAATGAAAGATTTAAATTTGCTCGTAGTATGCTTTATAGTGGGAGACGCCCTGACATTAAGGATGACATTGGCTTCCAACAGGGAGACAATGTCAAGCTTAATGCCCCTCCTAAAAGATTGTCTAATTTTGTTAAGGGCAAGGCTCTCACGCCTCAGGATAACGAGGGCTATATTTTATATCCTGCTGGTTATCCTGAGGATAAGATTAGGAGAATTCATGCAAAGAAGACTCATTCTCATCATGCTTTTATTTATAAGAATGAGGCTTCTAGCTCTAGGCATTCTACACATGTTAAAATGCCTAAGAAGAAAACTCCTATTGTATCAAATAAACCTAGTGTTTCATTTAAGACTTTTGGTGCATCATATGTTTTAACTAACAAATCAAGCAAAGTAGTTGCCAAATATGTTGGGGGCAAACGCAAGGGGTCAAGGACTTGTGTTTGGGTACCCAAGGTGCTTGTTTCTAATGTGAAAGGACACAAGACCGTTTGGGTACCTAAGAACAAGGCCTAAAATTGTTTTGTAGGTTTATGCATCCGGGGGCTCAAGTTGGATCATCGATAGCGGGTGCACAAACCACAGGACTGGGGAGAAAAGGATGTTCTCCTCCTACGAGAAAAACCAAGATCCCCAAAGAGCTATCACATTCGGGGATAGAAATCAAGGTTTGGTCAAAGGACTTGGTAAAATTGCTATATCTCCTGACCACTCTATTTCCAATGTTATTCTTGTATATTCTTTAGATTACAATTTGCTTTCCGTCTCTCAATTATGTAAAATGGGCTACAACTGTCTTTTTACAAATATAGGTGTTACTGTCTTTAGAAGAAGTGGTGATTCAGTAGCATTTTAAGGGAGTGTTAGAGGGTCAGCTATACTTAGTTGATTTCAATAGAGCTGAACTTGACACTTGCTTAATTGCTAAGACTAACATGGGTTGGCTCTGGAATCGCCGACTAGCCCATGTTGGGATGAAGAATCTTCATAAGCTTCTAAAGGGAGAGCACATTTTGGGACTAACAAATGTTCATTTTGAGAAAGACAGGGTTTGTAGCGCATGTCAAGTAGGAAAGCAAGTTGATGCTCATCATCCACACAAGAACATCATGACGACTGACAGGCCACTTGAGCTACTCCACATGGATCTATTCGGCCCGATAGCTTACATAAGCATCGACGGGAGTAAGTACTGTCTAGTTATTGTGGATGATTATTCTCGCTTCACTTGGGTATTCTTTTTGCAGGATAAATCTCAAACCCAAGAGACCTTAAAGGGATTCTTGAGATGGGCTCAAAATGAGTTCGGCTTAAGGATCAAAAAGATTAGAAGCGACAACGGGACGGAGTTCAAGAACTCACAAATAGAAGGCTTTCTTGAGGAGGAGGGCATCAAGCATGAGTTCTCTTCTCCCTACACGCCACAACAAAATGGTGTAGTGGATAGGAAGAATAGAACTCCATTGGACATGGCAAGAACCATGCTTGATGAGTACAAGACTTCGGATCGGTTTTGGGCTGAGGCGGTCAACACCGCTTGCTACGCCATCAACCGGTTATATCTTCACCGAATCCTCAAGAAGACATCATATGAACTCCTCACCGGTAAAAAGCCCAATGTTTCATATTTTCGAGTCTTTGGTAGCAAATGCTTTATACTTGTTAAAAGAGGTAGAAAATCTAAATTTGCTCCTAAGGCTATAGAAGGCTTTCTACTTGTTTATGATTCAAACACAAGGGCATATAGAGTCTTTAACAAGTCCACTGGACTAGTTGAAGTTTCTTGTGACATTGTGTTTGATGAGACTAACGGCTCTCAAGTAGAGCAAGTTGATCTTGATGAGCTAGATGATGAAGAGGCTCCGTGCGTCGCGCTAAGGAACATGTCCATTGGGGATGTGTGTCCTAAGGAATCCGAAGAGCCTCCACAAGCACAAGATCAACCATCATCTTCAAATCAAGCATCTCCACCAACACAAGATAAGGATCAAGCTAAACATGACAAAAATGAGGATCAAGAAGATGAGCCACCTCAAGAGGAGGACAATGATCAAGGGGGAGATGCCCATGATCAAGACAAGGAAGATGATGATGGTCCAAGACCGCCACACCCAAGAGTCCACCAAGCAATCCAACGAGATCACCCCGTGAACACCATCCTCGGCGATATTCATAAGGGGGTAACTACTCGATCTCGTGTTGCTCATTTTTGTGAACATTACTCTTTTGTTTCCTCTATTGAGCCACACAAGGTAGAGAAAGCACTTCAAGATACGGATTGGGTGTTGGCAATGCAAGAGGAGCTCAACAACTTCACGAGGAATGAGGTATGGCATTTTGTTCCACGTCCTAACCAAAATGTTGTAGGAACCAAGTGGGTCTTCCGCAACAAGCAAGATGAGCATGGTGTGGTGACAAGGAACAAAGCCCGACTTGTGGCCAAGTGATATTCACAAGTCAAAGGTTTGGATTTCGGTGAAACCTATGCACCTGTAGCTAGGCTTCAGTCAATTCGTATATTACTTGCCTATGCTACTTACCATGGCTTTAAGCTCTATAAAATGGACGTGAAAAGTGCCTTCCTCAATGGATCAATCAAGGAGGAGGTCTATGTTGAGCAACCTCTCGGCTTTGAAGATAGTGAGTATCCTAACCATGTCTATAAACTCTCTAAGGCGCTTTATGGGCTCAAGCAAGCCCCAAGAGCATGGTATGAATGCCTAAGAGATTTCCTTATCGCTAATGGCTTCAAAGTTGGAAAAGCCGATCCTACTCTCTTTACTAAAATAATTGCAAATGATTTGTTTTTATGCCAAATTTATGTTGATGATATCATATTTGGGTCTACTAACAAATCTACTTGTGAAGAATTTAGTAGGATCATGATTCAAAAATTTGAGATGTCTATGATGGGGGAGTTGAAGTACTTCTTAGGATTTCAAGTGAAGCAACTCCAAGAGGGCACCTTCATCAGCCAAACGAAGTATATTCAAGACATACTCACTAAGTTTGGGATGAAGGATGCCAAGCCCATCAAGACACCCATGGGAACCAATGGGCTTCTCGACCTCGACACGGGAGGTAAATCCGTAGATCAAAAGGTATACCGGTCAATGATAGGTTCTTTACTCTATTTATGTGCTTCACGACCGGACATTATGCTTTCCGTATGCATGTGTGCAAGATTCCAAGCCGATCCTAAGGAAGTTCACCTTAGGGCCATGAAACGAATCTTGAGATATTTAGTTTATACTCCTAAGTTTGGCCTTTGGTACCCTAGGGGATCCACTTTTGATTTAATTGGTTATTCTGATGTTGATTGGGCAGGGTGTAAGATTGATAGAAAGAGCACATCAGGGACTTGCCAGTTCTTGGGAAGATCTTTGGTGTCTTGGGCTTCTAAAAAACAAAATTCCGTAGCTCTTTCTACCGCCGAAGCCGAGTATATTGCCGCAGGCCATTGTTGCACGCAATTGCTTTGGATGAGGCAAACCCTTAGGGACTATGGTTACAAATTAACCAAAGTTTCTCTCCTATGTGATAATGAGAGTGCAATCTGCATGGTGGATAATCCCGTTGAGCACAGCCGCACTAAGCACATAGCCAGTCGGTATCACTTTTTGAGGGATCACCAACAAAAGGGGGATATCGAGATTGCTTACATTAACACTAAAGAACAATTAGCCAATATCTTTACCAAACCATTAGATGAGAAAACTTTTACCAAACGTAGGCATGAGCTAAATATTCTTGATTCTAGGAATTTTGATTGATGTTTTGCACACATAGCTCATTTATATACCTTTGATCATCTCTTTCATTTGCTATGACTAATGTGTTCTTCAAGTGCATTTCATGCTAAGTCATAGATTGAAAGGGAAATGGAGTCTTTGGTGAAGACAAGGCTTCCACTCCACTCCATCGAATTATTCATCCTTCGCCGTCACTCCGCACCGCTCTCCAATTTGGTATAATCTTCACTCCTATATTATTTACCAAAGGGGAAGAAAATTTGTGAAAGGGCTTATATTTCACTCACAAGTATCCATTTTTGGCGATTCATGCCAAAGGGGGAGAAAGTATTAGCCCAAAGCAAAAGGACCGCACCACCACCAATTTCAAAAATTTAGTCGTTCAATTTGTATTTAAAGTAGTGTTTTCAAATTGGTATCTTATTGTTGATAGATTTTTCAAATTGGTATACCCTCTTCAAAATTAATATCTAAAACCCTCTTGAACACTAAGAGGAGGATTTCATTAAGGGGGAATTTTGTTTAGTCAAAGGAAAAGCATTTGAAACAGGGGGAGAAAATTTCAAATCTTATGCTTCTCAAAATCTTATTCATTTACCTTTGACTATTTGCAAAAGACTTTGAAAAAGAATTTCCAAAACATTTGCAAAAACAAAACAAGTGGTGCAAGTGTGGTCCAAAATGTTTAATAAGAAGAAAGCCATCCATGCATATCTAGTAGAAATAATTATTGGTTTCATTCCAAGCAACCTTTGCACTTACATTATGCAAACTAGTTCAATTTTGCACTTATATATTTGCTTTGGTTTGTGTTGGCATCAATCACCAAAAAGGGGAGATTGAAAGGGAAATAGGCTTACACCTTTTCCTAATTGATTTTGGTGGTTGATTTGCCCAACACAAATAATTGGACTAACTAGTTTGCTCTAGATTATAAGTTTTACAGGTGCCAAAGGTTCACAACAAACCAATAAAAAGACCAAGAAAAGGGTTCAAAAAGTATGGAGCAAAGCAACCGAAGGCTGCCCTGGTCTGGCGCACCGGACTGTTCGGTGTGCCACCGGACAGTGTCCGGTGCACCAAGCGGAGCAACGGCTCCAAGTGCCAACGGTCGTCTGCAACGGAATAGTAAAAGTGAACAGTGCGCGCTTGCGCGCGCAGAAGTCAGAGCAGCGCCAGAAGGCGCACCGGACAGTGAATAGTGATTGTCCGGTGCACCATCGGACTGTCCAGTGGCCTACATGTCAGAAGCTCCAACGGCCGGGTGACGTGGCTGGCGCACCGGACAGTGTCCGGTGCGCCATGCGACAGAAGCCCTCACCAACGGTCACTTTGGTGGTTGGGGCTATAAATACCCCCAACCACCCACCATTCATTGCATCCAAGTTTTCAGCCATCAAACCTCATACAAGAGCTGTAGACTTCATTCAAAGACACAAACAAAGATCAAATCCTCTCCCAAGTCCAAAGATCATTCCAATCAAATAGTGACTAGTGAGAGAGACGATTGTGTTCATTTGAGCTCTTGCGCTTGGATTGCTTTTCTTCTTCCTGCTTTCTTGTTTCCAACTCAATTGTAACCAAGGCAAGAGACACCAACTGTGTGGTGGTCCTTGTGGGGACTTAGTGTCCCGTTTGATTGAGAAGAGAAGCTCACTCGGTCTAAGTGACCGTTTGAGAGAGGGAAAGGGTTGAAAGAGACCCGGTCTTTGTGACCACCTCAACGGGGAGTAGGTTTGCAAGAACCGAACCTCGGTAAAACAAATCACCATGTCATCTGCCTTATTTGTTTGTGATTTGTTTTTCGCCCTCTCTCTCGGACTCGTTTATATTTCTAACGCTAACCCCGGCTTGTAGTGTGTGCTTAAGTTTGTAAATTTTAGATTTGCCTATTCACCTCCCTCTAGGCGACTTTCAGTTTCACTTAGAAACCAAACTCTGGTGAACAAATTGTTGTGTCTTTTGTGTGTGTTTGTTTGTGATTTTTCCCTCATCCTCTCTAAATTCTCTTGCGTCGATTTCCATTCTAATCATATTGTATTGCCCCAAGTTCATTCCTCATCCATTTGAGCAACACGATTGCAAGAAGAACTTATCTCCTTACTCCGATTATGTCGCTCACTCTTCTCGCCGACTAATTTTGGGATCAAGTTTTTTTAAGTGATTAATGTTTAGGTTTCGCCTATTCACCCCTCCTCTAGGTGACTATCACTTGTGGTGAGGCAAAGCAAAGTCATGATGAGCTCATAGCCACCAAATGCATAATGAAAGGATCAAGATGCCCAAGAGGAGTGGTGAGTTTGGCTAATCTAAAGTGTCTAGCAAAAATTAAATTCTATGGAATAGCCCACTTCAGCCCTAGTGTCTAGTATTGTTTTCATCTTACACATAGAAGTTTTGCACCCTAGTTCCCAATCCTATTATAGCATGACAATTCTAGTAATATAAATACAACAAAGTAATTGCACAAAAATGAATGTTCAAAGTAAAGAGAGGGTTAGGAACTAAAAATGCGGCTAGCCC
The DNA here is from genome assembly GCF_902167145.1 of Zea mays. NCBI lineage: Eukaryota > Viridiplantae > Streptophyta > Magnoliopsida > Poales > Poaceae > Zea > Zea mays. Next base: position 22,539,952 of record NC_050102.1, on the reverse strand, counting down.
TTTGTGGGTTTTGGTGAATTGAATGACAACAATATTAATGGTGATCGTGGAGCGATGGAGATCTGGTGAAGAAGTCCTTGGACTCATACGAAAGGCTTCCTCGATTATCAGGAGTAGTGAAGGAAGATGGTGCCACGACTGCAACCAAGAGGATCTTGGGTACCCATGTATCGTAAAGACACTTGAACTCTACGCATATGACCTAATCATTCATGAGAGTAGATTTTTAGTGGGCTATGTGTTTGGTCGGTTACATAAGGAAAGCCTTTCTCAACCACAAAGTCCTCTTCCAGATTGCTCCTACATTAGCACAAATGAATTGTTGCATAGTGTTTCTCTATTGAGTATAACTACAAAGGCTAGGCAAAAAGCAACATCAAGGAAGAGGAAGGAGGCAAGTTCGGCTAGAACCTAGAAAGGTAGAAACAAGAGAACTGATACTGCTTGATTCACCTATGACAGCAATTGATAGGACAATACCTTTTGTGTTGTGTGTTGTCCTATGATGCTTGAATCATCTGTTATGTAATGTCCTATGATGTTTGAACTAGACATTAGCTTTTTTGTAGGCCAGGACCTTTTCAGTAGCCCTCTAAGACTATTATTGGATCACCCTAACACTATTTTTGTGTTGCTTATGTGACTGACTGTTTCTGTGATGCTTGTTTGGGAGTACTTTTTATTTGGACCTTGTGTTCATTTTGACCTACAGTTTATGATATGATGTTTGATCAGTCTTATAAAGCTATGTATATGTGAATCACTCTGTACTTTTGTAATACTCAAAATTGTGTACAAGGAATATATAGTGTTTTCCTTATTTGATGTTCCTCATTTGCATCATAAAAAGAGCATACACAAAATTTGGAGTATAATTCAAACAAATGATAAAAAAAAGAATGCATCATGTTGGAGTTTATATGTTTGTGCATTAAATAAATTAATAATGTTAATGGTAATAAGATAATAATTACTAGAAGTTGAATTAAGCCCTAAATTAAACCTAGGGTTTTTGAAAATGAGAAGAAGAGAAATGATATATATATAAAAAGATATAAATAATATAACTATATCTCTAAAAACTTGTATTTTAACTTCACCATATGATTTGGGAATAAATTTGGCCTAAGTTTGATTCGAAATTTGAATTCAAATTGGAGTTGAAAATAGAGAGGAAAAGGAATAGAAAATAAAAAGAATAAAACAAAACCAGCCTCATGGGCCGCCATACCCCAATCTGGCCCATCCAGCGAAACCCCTCCACCGCGCGGCCCAGCTTTTCCGCGCCCACTCTCGCGCGCCACTGACCCGTGGGCCCCCGCGTGCAGCCTCACCACTTCTCTCGCGCGCTCATCCGTTTGGCTGATCGGTGGGCCCGGCCGCTCAGGGTTTGCCATCCGTGGGTGTCTCTCTGCCGGACTGGCCCACTCGTCAGTCGAGCCTCAAACCCTCCCAGTCATCGTCTCCACGGGATTTGCGGTCCACGCCGAACACCTCGGAGCTGCCGTTGGGTCACCCGATTTCCCCGTGGCTTGACTCCGCCTCGCGCTGGCTACAAAGGCGGACGACTTCCCCACATCCTGGTAACTCGTTGGTTCCTTCGGCTGCCTCCGTTTCTCCAGATTTCCACCCGCCATTGTTGCCGTGTGAGTGAACCGTCGCCGCCCTCGTGGGAATCACACTGACACCTCCGATTGGGTGCCTACACCTGCTCGCTCGTTCCACAGACCCGTGGGGAGTGTTTCTGTGGGCCTTCCGCCTCGCTCTCGTCATCGGGATTGCGGGGATTCGTCACCGGAGTTGGGGGTTCCGCCAAGTTCGTGCTTCACCGTGACCGGCCCCAACCCGTCGTCCATTGGCGGTAAGTTCCCTACCTGTACATTCCGCATCACCCCGTACTCCGTTTAAGCCGTGCCACAATAGAATGGGAGCGGCGTGTGGCCGAATCGCACAAGTCCGGCGATGGCTCCGCCGTGGCTCTGCGCAGGCATGGTCGGAGGTGGAAGAGTTTGCGCGTGCCGTTGATCTGGGAGTTGACAGTCACGATTAGATCTGGGGATTGGGAGATTTCGCGCCGTTAATGGCGCGATCTGCGGTCCAGATTAGAGGGAGCGTATCAATTGGGTTGGGATCACGAGCGCCGTCCGATTATGATCCGGTGGTCAGAATCGGATCGGGATTTCATTAAACTGTGTCCGTTGGATTGAAATCCGAGGGCTCACGCAGCGTACCGGTTCGCGTTTTCAGCAGTTTAATTTGGCGCGCCCAAGTCTAATCGAACGGCCAGAGTTAGTCCATACCCCTTCGCGGGTACTTTTTGTTAAAGAGCCCCCAAGAAAATTACAAATTAACCCGCCATCCAGAGAACTCTATTCACTGAGTCTCGGAAAATTTACGCCATAGTCCCTGACCTTTCTGAAAATCGAGGCCTAGTTCAGAGCCTATTGTAAATTGAATAAAATAATTAGAAAATAGATTTTAATATGAAAATAAGTGTTAAAACTTGTTTATTGCATAGAAAATTCATTTTAGGTCCAAATTGAACCATTCCAGTTTCTAATTTTTTTTAATAATATTCTTTATCATTTAGTATCACTGTTTTGTCATGAACTCTGTTAGAAAATTTATTTAACATTTAATCCTATTTTAATCACATTAAACCTTAGGAAATTCATAACTTGAATTCCATAACTCCAAATTTAGTGATTCCAGTTCTTATGATTTCATTTTAATGTGTAGATTTTTACTGTATATTTTATTTGCATGTTTGATGTGATGTTAATTGGTGCTATACTATGTATGTATTGTGTTGATGCGAGTAGACGAGCAAGCCACTGTGGATTCTGAGGTTCAACAAGTAGAGATAGCTGAGCAGGAGCTCATTGAAGGCAAGTTGTGCCCTTGATCACTTACTTTTCCCAGCCATGTTCTTATTAATTATAATGATCTGCATAGGTTAATTTTGATGGGATCCAATAGGTTACCCCAGTTTTGGTTATCTTTATACCTTGATCACCCCTGAAATATTTTTGGGTAGTACCTGCTATTGCTTTATGTGGATTTGGGTATGAAGATACACTATTCATGATTATTCTGTTATTATCTTGTTATTATTACTGTTCATGTTAAGATCATTAAATTAATGGGAACATGGAGCGACCACTCGGGAAAACAGTGCTACCACAAGGGTTTAATGGGACGCCCTTGGCTGATTAACTAGGAAAGCTAGTGGAGGGCTACCTTACCTGAAAGGGGCAAGGGCAGTAGGGGAGTGGTCAGTGTAGGGAGGTCCTTGGGTTGATTTTGCTGCGATGGCGGTCAGGCAAGAACCCTGCACTGGAGCTTCCTATAAACTGTAGCGGGTAGTCTGAAGCTAGTGGAACTTTGTAAAGGCCTCGTAGTGTTACCCTGCCTCGCCTCCTCGGTAGAGGTGTATGGGATTGGCCATCTCTTGGCAGATGGGTAACATGACTTGTGGGTAAAGATGCGCAACCTCTGCAGAGTGTAAAACTGGTATACTAGCCGTGCTCACGGTCATGAGCGGCTCGGACCCTCACATGATTAATTATGGAACTTAAATTTAATTTGACATTTGCATCGCATTTGGGATTATTTTACTATTACTTTTCTTTATTATTATTATTAAGGTTTGGTATTTACTTACACTTAGTAACTGCTAATAAAATTTTGACCAACTTATAAAAGCAATGCTCAGCCTCAGCCTTTATTTCATTGATCAGCCTTACACTACATGAACTCCCACCTTTGGTGAGTTCATGTCACATTATTCCCCATGACTTGTTGAGCTATGAACGTATGTGAGCTCACTCTTGCTGTCTCACACCCCCCCCCACAGGAGAAGAGCAGGTGGTCGAAGAGGAGCCGCCTAACACTGAGGCATTCGACTTGATCTAGGTGGCGTCTCCCAGTCAGCTTTTTGGCGCCAAGGATAGATTTTAGATCCTGCGATGTTTATCTTTTATTTTGTAAGACTTCCGCTATGTAATAAATACTCTGATTATTATGACATTTATCTCTATACACTCTGTTATTATATATGTTGTCTTCTTGGCGCATGTATGAGATGCACCCGGCTTTGTTCTTTAAAACCGGGTGTGACAGAAGTGGTATCAGAGGCAAATGTTGACTGTAGGACGAAACCTAGATAGAAATGGACAAAACCCTTCCCTACTTACCTTCTTCTGATTCATTCTATACTTACCTTACTCTGATTCTCTCTATACTTATCTTGATCCTGTCTCACCTTCTACTGTTCTACTCTGATTATTCTTATCTTCTCTATTCTAAGACAAGATGGATTTCAAACCTTGGAATCCCTACCCCTATGACATTTTTTTTAAGAGATAGGAAGCCTAAGACAAAATTAAAACTATTTTCTCTATTAAAAACGTTGTTTGATTGTTCTGATGATCAATGCATGATTTGCTTCTTTGATTGATTGAAATAGTATAGACGGACATCTTAGCATGTACCACCATAAGGTAATGAATTAGCTTTAGTAGGTGACACACTTAGCTAATAAATCCCCCAAAGTAACATGCTTCGTAATCACTGCCTTGTCTACAAACCTTTCTTTCGTCCCCTGTGTTTCTAACCCAGATGGGCTACCCCTATAGTGTTAGAAGAGAGCACTATAGACGTGATCCTTGGTACATGGTTACGAAAGGCAAAGGCAGTATATACACTATGCTAAAGGAACCATAGAACTCACCAGTTCCAAAGGAGAAAGATTTGAAGTCGGAATTGCAGTAACTACCGCCACCAGACTAGCGGCATTCTTAGTAGATGGGAAGTTTGTGGGTGACAACATCCGTGCGATTAAGGATTTTCTGGATGTCTTTCTAGAGGAGTTACTAGGGATGCCACCAGATAGGAAAGTTGAGTTTGTCATAGATCTCTTACCTGGGACTGCCCCTATTTCTAAACGGCCGGACAGGACGTCCGTAGAAGAACTAAAGGAACTTAAGAAGCAATTAACAGAGTTACAAGAGGCTAGGTACATTCATTCGAGTCCTCACCTTGGAGAGCACCGGTTTTGTTTGTAAAGAAGAAAGATGGATTGTAAGGGATGTGCGTGGATTAAAGGTCCCTTAATGGCGTCACTATGTAGAACAAGTATCCATTACCCCGCATTGAAGATTTATTATCAGATGAGAGGTGCAAGGGTATTCTCGAAGATTGATCTCCGATCGGATTACCATCAAATGAAGATTAGGCCATCGGATATTCCCAAGACAGATTTCTCGACCCGATATGGTTTATATGAGTTCACTGTTATGTCATTTGGACTAGTTAGTGCACCAACCTACTTTATGGATCTGAAGAATAAGGTGTTCATGATCTGGACAGATTCGTCGTGGTTTTCATCGACGATATTTTTATTTATTCCAAGAGTGATAGTGATCATGAGGAACATCTGAGATTGGTGCTACAGAAGCTATGAGATAATCAACTCTACGCCAAGTACAGTAAATGCGAGTTTTGGATTGGCGAGGTGCCCTTTCTTGGACATATCATTTCTAATGGAGGAATATCAGTGGATCCTGCTAAAGTCAAGGAGATAGTGGTGTGGAGCATACCCACTATAGTTATGGACATTCGGAGTTTCTTGGGACTTGCAGGATATTATCGGAGATTTATTGAAGGGTTCTCTAAAAATTTCCAAGCCTAAGACATCGCTTTTGGAGAAAGGAAGAGTATTCAAGTGGGATGAGAAATGCCAAGAGAGCTTTGATCAATTGAAGGAGAGATTGATCTCACCACCAGTATTGATTATGCCAGATCTGCAGAAGGGATTTGACATTTACTGTGATGCATGTGGCCAAGGACTTGGATGTGTGCTTATGCAAGATGGTCATGTGATTGCCTATGCATCTCGTCAGTTGCGGAAGCATGAATTGAACTACCCCACTCATGACTTGGAATTGGCAGCGGTGGTGCATGCACTTAAGATTTGGAGACACTACATCATGGGAACTAAGTGCCAAGTATACACGGATCATAAGAGTTTGAAGTACATATTCACTCAAAAGGATCTCAACCTTAGGCAACGCCGTTGGTTGGAGCTTATTAGGATTATGATTTGGAAATTCACTATCATCCGGGCAAGGCAAATTTGGTTGCAGATGCCTTGAGTCGAAAGGAGCACGTTCATTCAGCTGTTGTTGCCCAGCTACCCGATGAGATTGTTGAGGATTTCAAGAGACTTAACCTGGGGATAGTTGCTCACACTAAAGGAGTTATTATTGATGTGGAGCCTACCTTGGAGCAAGAAATTCGTAAAGGTCAGGTTGCTGATGCTAAGATTCAGGAGATCAAGGATCTGATAACAGAGGGTAGAGGCCCAGAGTTCACAGAGGATGAGCAAGGCATGATATGGTTCAAGAATCGGATCTGTGTTCCCGATATTGATAGTCTTCAGGAAACCATATTGAAGGAGGCACATGACTCAGTTTTATCTATCTACCCTGGGAGTACTAAGATGTATCAGGATTTGAAGCAAAAATATTGGTGGTATGGATTGAAGAGAGATGTGGCTGCACATGTGGCTATGTGCGATGTGTGTCAAAGAGTTAAGGCTGAACACCAGAGGCCAGCCGGACTACTGCATCCATTGAAGATACATGAGTGGAAATGGGAAGAGATTGGCATGGACTTCATTGTTGGATTACCCCGCACGCCTGCTGGATATGATTCTATATGGGTGATTGTGGATAGGCTAACTAAAGTAGCCCACTTTATTCCAGTGAAGACCACATATTCAGGAGCTAAGTTGGCAGAGTTGTACATGGCACGGATTGTCTGCCTACATGGAGTGCCAAAGAAGATTGTGTCGGACCGGGGATCACAGTTTACCTCTCGGTATTGGAAGAAGTTACACGAGTCATTGGATACGAGATTGAATTTTAGTTCGGCTTACCACCCCCAGACTGATGGGTAGACTGAAAGGACTAATCAAGTACTTGAGGACATGTTGAGAGCTTATGCCCTTTAGGAAGGTAGTAGTGGACAAGAGTCTACCTTATGCTAAGTTCTCATATAATAATAGTTACCAGGCTAGTTTGAAGATGTCACCGTTTGAGGCTTTGTATGGCAGAAAGTGCAGGACTCCGCTGTATTGGGATCAAACTGGTGAAAGGCAGTTGTTTGGGCCTAAGATTGTACAAGGGGCAGAAGAACAAGTTCAGCAAATAAGGGAAAATTTGAGGACTGCACAGTCAAGGCAGAAAAGCTATGCTGATACCCGGAGAAGACTACTTGAGTTTAAGGAGGGTGATTATGTCTATTTGAAGGTGTCACCACTTCGTGGAATGAGGAGATTTAAAGTCAAGGGCAAATTGTCCCCTCGCTATATTGGACCATTCTTGATCTTTAGGCGAGTTGGGGAGGTGGCATACCAACTCGAGTTACCGGATAGTCTATCGGATGTGCATAATGTGTTCCACGTGTCTCAACTGAAGAAGTGTCTTCGTGTCCCTGAGGAACAGTTACCAATGGAAGAGCTCAGTGTTCAGGGTGATTTGACTTACACGGAGTACCCGATCAAGATTTTGGATACATTGACTCGAGTTACGAGGAATAAGGTGATAAAGATGTGTAAAGTGCAATGGAGTCACCACGGCGAAGATGAAGCAACGTGGGAGAGAGAAGAAGAGCTTCGCATAGATTTTCCCCATCTTTTCTCTAGTTCTTCTTAAATCTCGAGGACGAGATTATTTTTAAGGGGGGTAGGATTTGTAATACTCAAAATTGTGTACAAGGAATATATAGTGTTTTCCTTATTTGATGTTCCTCATTTGCATCATAAAAAGAGCATACACAAAATTTAGAGTATAATTCAAACAAATGATAAAAAAAAGAATGCATCATGTTGGAGTTTATATGTTTCTGCATTAAATAAATTAATAATGTTAATGGTAATAAGATAATAATTACTAGAAGTTGAATTAAGCCCTAAATTAAACCTAGGGTTTTTGAAAATGAGAAGAATAGAAATGATATATATATAAAAAGATATAAATAATATAACTATATCTCTAAAAACTTGTATTTTAACTTCACCATATGATTTGGGAATAAATTTGGCCTAAGTTTGATTCGAAATTTGAATTCAAATTGGAGTTGAAAATAGAGAGGAAAAGGAATAGAAAATAAAAAGAATAAAACAAAACCAGCCTCATGGGCCGCCATACCCCAATCTGGCCCATCCAGCGAAACCCCTCCACCGCGCGGCCCAGCTTTTCCGCGCCCACTCGCACGCGCCACTGACCCGTGGGCCCCCGCGTGCAGCCTCACCACTTCTCTCGCGCGCTCATCCGTTTGGCTGATCGGTGGGCCCGGCCGCTCAGGGTTTGCCATCCGTGGGTGTCTCTCTGCCGGACTGGCCCACTCGTCAGTCGAGCCTCAAACCCTCCCAGTCATCGTCTCCACGGGATTTGCGGTCCACGCCGAACACCTCGGAGCTGCCGTTGGGTCACCCGATTTCCCCGTGGCTTGACTCCGCCTCGCGCTGGCTACAAAGGCGGACGACTTCCCCACATCCTGGTAACTCGTTGGTTCCTTCGGCTGCCTCTGTTTCTCCAGATTTCCACCCGCCATTGTTGCCGTGTGAGTGAACCGTCGCCGCCCTCGTGGGAATCACACCGACACCTCCGATTGGGTGCCTACACCTGCTCGCTCGTTCCACAGACCCGTGGGGAGTGTTTCTGTGGGCCTTCCACCTCGCTCTCGTCATCGGGATTGCGGGGATTCGTCACCGGAGTTGGGGGTTCCGCCAAGTTCGTGCTTCACCGTGACCGGCCCCAACCCGTCGTCCATTGGCGGTAAGTTCCCTACCTGTACATTCCGCATCACCCCGTACTCCGTTTAAGCCGTGCCACAATAGAATGGGAGCGGCGTGTGGCCGAATCGCACAAGTCCGGCGATGGCTCCGCCGTGGCTCTGCGCAGGCATGGTCGGAGGTGGAAGAGTTTGCGCGTGCCGTTGATCTGGGAGTTGACAGTCACGATTAGATCTGGGGATTGGGAGATTTCGCGCCGTTAATGGCGCGATCTGCGGTCCAGATTAGAGGGAGCGTATCAATTGGGTTGGGATCACGAGCGCCGTCCGATTATGATCCGGTGGTCAGAATCGGATCGGGATTTCATTAAACTGTGTCCGTTGGATTGAAATCCGAGGGCTCACGCAGCGTACCGGTTCGCGTTTTCAGCAGTTTAATTTGGCGCGCCCAAGTCTAATCGAACGGCCAGAGTTAGTCCATACCCCTTCGCGGGTACTTTTTGTTAAAGAGCCCCCAAGAAAATTACAAATTAACCCGCCATCCAGAGAACTCTATTCACTGAGTCTCGGAAAATTTACGCCATAGTCCCTGACCTTTCTGAAAATCGAGGCCTAGTTCAGAGCCTGTTGTAAATTGAATAAAATAATTAGAAAATAGATTTTAATATGAAAATAAGTGTTAAAACTTGTTTATTGCATAGAAAATTCATTTTAGGTCCAAATTGAACCATTCCAGTTTCTAATTTTTTTTAATAATATTCTTTATCATTTAGTATCACTGTTTTGTCATGAACTCTGTTAGAAAATTTATTTAACATTTAATCCTATTTTAATCACATTAAACCTTAGGAAATTCATAACTTGAATTCCATAACTCCAAATTTAGTGATTCCAGTTCTTATGATTTCATTTTAATGTGTAGATTTTTACTGTATATTTTATTTGCATGTTTGATGTGATGTTAATTGGTGCTATACTATGTATGTATTGTGTTGATGCGAGTAGACGAGCAAGCCACTGTGGATTCTGAGGTTCAACAAGTAGAGATAGCTGAGCAGGAGCTCATTGAAGGCAAGTTGTGCCCTTGATCACTTACTTTTCCCAGCCATGTTCTTATTAATTATAATGATCTGCATAGGTTAATTTTGATGGGATCCAATAGGTTACCCCAGTTTTGGTTATCTTTATACCTTGATCACCCCTGAAATATTTTTGGGTAGTACCTGCTATTGCTTTATGTGGATTTGGGTATGAAGATACACTATTCATGATTATTCTGTTATTATCTTGTTATTATTACTGTTCATGTTAAGATCATTAAATTAATGGGAACATGGAGCGACCACCCGGGAAAACAGTGCTACCACAAGGGTTTAATGGGACGCCCTTGGCTGATTAACTAGGAAAGCTAGTGGAGGGCTACCTTACCTGAAAGGGGCAAGGGCAGTAGGGGAGTGGTCAGTGTAGGGAGGTCCTTGGGTTGATTTTGCTGCGATGGCGGTCAGGCAAGAACCCTGCACTGGAGCTTCCTATAAACTGTAGCGGGTAGTCTGAAGCTAGTGGAACTTTGTAAAGGCCTCGTAGTGTCACCCTGCCTCGCCTCCTCGGTAGAGGTGTATGGGATTGGCCATCTCTTGGCAGATGGGTAACATGACTTGTGGGTAAAGATGTGCAACCTCTGCAGAGTGTAAAACTGGTATACTAGCCGTGCTCACGGTCATGAGCGGCTCGGACCCTCACATGATTAATTATGGAACTTAAATTTAATTTGACATTTGCATCGCATTTGGGATTATTTTACTATTACTTTTCTTTATTATTATTATTAAGGTTTGGTATTTACTTACACTTAGTAACTGCTAATAAAATTTTGACCAACTTATAAAAGCAATGCTCAGCCTCAGCCTTTATTTCATTGATCAGCCTTACACTACATGAACTCCCACCTTTGGTGAGTTCATGTCACATTATTCCCCATGACTTGTTGAGCTATGAACGTATGTGAGCTCACTCTTGCTGTCTCACACCCCCCCCCCACAGGAGAAGAGCAGGTGGTCGAAGAGGAGCCGCCTAACACTGAGGCATTCGACTTGATCTAGGTGGCGTCTCCCAGTCAGCTTTTTGGCGCCAAGGATAGATTTTAGATCCTGCGATGTTTATCTTTTATTTTGTAAGACTTCCGCTATGTAATAAATACTCTGATTATTATGACATTTATCTCTATACACTCTGTTATTATATATGTTGTCTTCTTGGCGCATGTATGAGATGCACCCGGCTTTGTTCTTTAAAACCGGGTGTGACAACTTTAGATACAAACATTCACATAAGGACATCAAAACTTCTGGTACCCAAAATCATATACACAAGTTTAGATAAGGAAATCTAGGAATTTAGTATAAATTTTAGAAACAAAAAAATCAGATAGATAATTCAGGTAAGGATATCTAGGATTCAGTATTAACTACAAATAAACAAATTCAGATAAAACATCTTTATTTCATATACATAATTCAGATACACAAGTTCATATACTAAAACTTAGATTTGAGACACATTTCATAAACATGAGGTGCCCAATTATGTACCACATGGTACACATTGCACACTATATGCAAACACACAAAAGCAACAATGTTTAGTAGTTGAACTATTTCCTTTCCTAATCCGACTAAAACAGTCATCTGCAACTCTTGTTCACAATTCTTCGATCCAATTTTCTTCTCTGTTTCATCCTCCAAACTTTCATATCATGTCCAAGTAGTTTTCCTTACATCGCCAGAAGGTGCATCTAGAGCCATTTTTTTGTTAGTGAACCAAACAAAATACAAATTAGTTTAAATGCCGGTTAAAACGGCCAAGGAAATTAATTTCAATCTCAACATTATTTGTAGAAAATCCTCTCTTGATTTCCATGATCCTATTTACGAATCTTGAGCTACAGTACAATGTAGAGACCGCATTCGGGACACAAGACAAGAGAAATGGTTGGATTACCCTGGCGCTTGGATGTTACCGACCACTTCGAGTCGCCTTCCATGGTGCATGTGATAAGGGGCTCGTGACTTCCACGCCGAGAACAAAGGCGGCGTTGGCGAGAATTACTGGAGCGGCAAGGGACGTGACGACAACAGAGGTCTTCACCTACGCCAATGGCTACGAACTAAACTGGTTGTGCCTAAAATACAATTCAGTAGCGGGTAATAGACCCATTTGACCTTAATTGAAATATGAACAATGGATAAATCCTTAAGAGGCATACTTTAAAAGTTTATGAACTGGATTGGCATATGTCACACCCGTTTCTAAGGGCAGAACTGGGTGCATCGCATATGTGTGCCAGGATCTATTTCCACACATATGTTGACGTCACAAGTGTAATATATCAAAAGAACAATGCATAAAAGCGTAAATAACGATTATATTAACATATTACACTTCGAACAAACATAATGTCTTAACCTTAATTCATCAAAGTACAGCGAAACAGGGACATCCATCCAAAGGAAGATGACCGGGGGTATCACTAGACTAGCATCCATGGAGCTTAGCATCATAACTTCATCTGCAAACTTCTGATCAAAATTAAGAGGGTGAGCTCACTTATGGCTCAGCAAGTGGGGAAAAAACTAATGCAAGTCTAACAAGGTAAGGCTGAGGTTGAGCAGTAAGCATTTTAGTTGGTCAACATTTTATTAACAACACCTATCTTACTAATAAGTGTGAATCCCAAGTATTCCCATTAAGCAAAGGTACAAGAGTATTTCAAAAACACTTAAGTGAAACCACTTAAGCAAACCATTGGCAGATCATCGGATCTCGATTTATTTCCATCTTCAAGTTCAATTATCATGTGAGGAGTCCAGGCTGCTCATAACCGTGAGCACGGCTGATATATCAGTTTTACACTCTGCAGACGTGGCGCATCTTTACCCATGAGTCGTGATTCCCTTCTAGCCCGGGTTAGCTAGACCCGTATTCACTTCCGAGGTGAATGGCCAGGGTCTCGCTACGAGGCTTCTACGCAAATGCTGGAAATGGTCAAACTGCATAAGGCACACCTACCGTAACCAACTTATAGTCCAGACTACAGGGTAAAGCTTTGGGAACTATGCCCGTATCCAATCTCCCTGAGCCGAAACTATAAGAGCTTGCTAGATGCCCCCGTTCCTGTCGACCACGACCAGCACCCAACATAAGACTTCCCTAGTTATTTAGCCAAGACCAGAGCCATGATAGTTCTCATGGTAGCACTGTTTTCCCGGGTGATCACTCCATGTTCCAATTAATATGCAATAATCTTGTTTAACCATCGGGTTAACAACAATAATGTAAACTTACCATTTTGGAACATTAATATCATAAGCGGGAGTGACTGCATAAAGTTAAGTTGTAGCAATAGCGTAGCTACTTGATTAAATTATAATTCCCAGGTTTGATCAAGGAATAAGGTTGGAAAGGTTATCTAAATAGGTAACCCGTCAAATTATGCATATATATCCAAAAGAATAAACTTTATTAAATGTATTGTTTGGGATCAAACAGAGTATGCAGAGGGAGAAGTCCACTTGCCTTGCTTACTGAAAATTTGAGGTTCTTCCACGGAATAGCACTTGATTCTCAACTATTAGATCAACCACTGAATATCACACAAACAAACAAGAAAAACAAACACCACTCAATAACATACAACATTCACCATACGTAAAGCTAAAAGAAAGCCTAACGAAAAGAGCGTTCGCTTTTTAAAAACGTCACAAATAATGGTTAAAATAAGAAGGTATTCTTTTCAAAAATGTGTGATCTATACTTTATAAAACAAGACATGAGCTTAAAAGTATTTTAATTAAAATCTACAAATATTAAGTTCACCAATTTAATCTTTTATAAAACGTCATATGTGATATGTCTAAGATTAAGGGTTTATAGGATGATAAAAACATCATAACATTATTAACCCTTTTTAACCTTTTTAGAAAAGACATATGTTATATATCTAAGGTTAATGAGCTATGAAACACATTATTAAACATTGATTTATGAAGCATTACAAAACATATTATAAAACATTTATTTATAAAGAACATTAAGACATAAGTCGAACGAGGTTTTCACATGTGAAGATGTGATTAAACCAAATATTATCTTTATATTTTTTTATTAAGAAAACACATGTCTTAAATAGATTTTATGTAAGAGATAATGAAACAATTAATTATCTCCACTTTTAAGAAAACACATAGCCTATGTTATTATCACGAAAGTTATACTTATAATCAATACATAAACTAATATTTTAATTATCTGCACTTTCAATTTGATGAACTGATTGATACATAAATAATATGAATTCAATTTGATAAACGGATTAATCACGCTTATATTACTAGTTATGGACAAATTGAAATAAAAGTCTAATTAATAAATCATGGGAAATGTTAATTAATCTATTGACTATATTTAGTTTCAATTTAGGAACATATGATCTAAATCATTTAAAAAAAACTGTATAGATTATCATTTTTATAAAACTCTAGGCAATGTACTTATATATCGAATTTGAACATGAAACTAAATTATATTTTATGAACAAAGATATCTAACTAAATAAATGACTATATTATATTTTTGCTGATAGAAACATATGTGCTAAAATACGAAAACCAGTGTAAATATCAATTAAAACTATCAATCACATAATTATGAAATTAATCGAACTGTTCCTAAATTGTTTAGATTCCAAATAATCAAAATTACGTAGTTAAATTCAGCGTAGGGCTAGCTTCTATTTATCTATAACCAGCTAGGGTAGTTGATATATTTATATTTTTGTATACATATGTCATTATAAATAATCATCTCTTGTTTTCTTTGTTACAAGAAATATAAAGGTATAATTCTTTTTAATTTATTATTTAGAAAACTACACATTAAAATAAACATAATACAAATTAATTTACAAAAACAAGTAAATCGTTGCAACTATCAATTCAAATTGATCAGCACACTAACACACGTAGCTATCTAAATACTATTTAATTTATTTAGATATTAAATACACATAAATCGATTATAGAAAATATAATTCAAATTTATTTGTGAAAACATGTAAATTATTGCAAACACTGATTTCAAATATTTAATATAAATTTACGAAGTTAACAAATTAATATTTAATTTATTTCAGTCTCACATATGTATTTTAGAATGAGAAAAATTGTCGCAGTGGTTAGCTCAAAATTAAACGTAGATGATAGGAGGTAGCGTATAAGAAAATTTGGACCTTTATTTTACCTTCGGATTGTCGATAGAAATCAAATCGTCGCGGCATGGCGTGACAATGGCGAGCCGCTGTGTGTGCAACAACAGCGAGCAAAACACGCGAGGAGCGGAGATGGCACGAGCAAAGAAATAAATACGGCGTCGCGACAGCGTTCCACAAGTAGAGCAGTAAATCGTCGACGGTGGGGTTGCTACGCGAGCTCCACACGGGTTGGGGATTCGGCAAACGGCGGCACGCAGCCACGCACAACTCAACAGCAGGTGCGCGATGCAGACGTAGGCTAGCAGCAGAGGAGCAAGGCGTGGCGGGAGTGAGCAGAGGGAGGAGAGCTCGTGGCTGTGGCTCTTATAGGCGACAGAGAGAGGGAATCGGGTTGGAATTATGTGCCTTGAAGGCTATTTGCAGCGCGACGTTGGAGGCTCAAGAAACCGACGCTGTAATTCTACATTAATAGCGCCATGAAGCTGCGCACAGTAACTGAAGAGAAAACTACGGCAGGGTGGACACGGCGCGAGGCGTGCGGATGTGGCCCACAGGTTGGCAGGCAAACACAAGGTCAGCGACGTGGTCCGGTGGAAAGGGAGGGTTGGCCGGCGCCATTGATGGCAGTGGCCGAGTGGGGAAGAAGAGTTGGAAGCCATTAATGGAGGTAGAAGAAACTGCCGAACGGCATTGAGAAGAGGAAGAGGAGAGGTCTCGGTTGCTACGGCGGGTGTGCACGGCATTGACCGCAGCAAGAGGCCAAGCGCAGTTGGGCTGGTGGGAGGCGTGCGTGCTTTTTCAGTTCCTGATTTGGAGAAAGAGAAAGATCTTACAAGTGGGGTCCACCTGCCATAGAGATAGAGGGAGAGAGTACGTGCTGCGTGCACAGGCAACCGAGCGGTAGTTTTTTTAAATCCCTTTCCCTTTTCTATTTTTTTTCTTTGTTTAGATGCGCGCGTGCGTTTGTTTTGTGCTATGTGTTTTTTTCTTTTTTTACTAGAAAATAAAAATATATAATATATATTTAAATATATTAAAAATTGTACTAAATTTAAAGATATTATTTTATAAATGAAAATACCCGATTTAAAAGAATAAGTTATTTTTAGGCAAATACCTATTATTTAAATAGATTGGGCTTAAGAAACATTTTTTTAAATACCTACAATATAAATTATTAACCTATCAAAAAGCATGTTCCAAAACACTTTTTTTTAAATAACAACTCATTCTTATTTTATAAAATAAGATTTTCATAGCAACTTAAATTCAAAATTGGATACATCAAACAAGATTTATGCCTCATCATGAATACATCAAACACTTGACAAAATTTTATGTAATCAAGAAATCATTAAATTTATTTATATCACCATTTCATTATTTGAAAACATAAATATTTTCTTTTCTACTGAAAATTAATAATATAAACTAAGTTATCTTTAATTAATGGATTTAGGGTGTTACAGCATATAGCCATACAAGTTTAAGGACTAGAAGTGCATTTTACTATTTACAATATGAGATATGTACCCTTAAAAAGGTTCAGTCGAGCCTCATGCCGCCTAAAGAAGCTAATTCTTTTATACTTGTGAAAATAATGATTTGGCCTAAGCGTGTATAAAGTAATGATTTGGCCTAAAAGCGTGTATGAATTAGTTTATTGAAAACGAAAACTCCAAAAATGTAAATGAAATTAGTATTTCGAAAACAACAGAAACGAAAGTTCGGTATAAAAAATTCACCAATAACGGTCAAGATTTAAAATACGATAGGTAAACATACCAAAAATAGAAATATCTCAATATAACGAGTTCACAATATAACAAGATCACAATTATCAAAAGTTGAAATTACAACAAGTTCACAAAGATCACAAGTTCATAAAAATCACAAGTTGACAATTCATAAGTCGACAAGTTCGCATACTAATATTTCACAAGCTGCACAATCCACACTATAACAAGTTCACATTATAACAAGATCATAAGCTCACAAAATTCCGATAATTGAATCTGTTTCTGGTAAGAAAAACCAAAAAAACTGTTTTCGGAATTCTAGAAGATTTCGAAACCATTTTCATCCCTACTAGTCTTTGTTATTAATTCCAGGAAATTTCGAGACCTAAATTCAGAAAACTCCGGCCAATTTCGGTAACCGAAGAAAAAAAGGTCGGTAACATGCCACATCGATCCTGATACAGAATTTCGATAACCAGTTTTGTTTCCGAAAAATTACAGTTGTCGGTGTCCAATCGAAAACGAATTTTGAAATCCTCCGGAATTTCGAGACCATTGTCACCCCCCAACTCCTACGTGGGCGTCGTGTGGGGGATGCCGGCGCCGCGATCGCATCTCATTCACCCGCGTGTAATTGGATATCCAAATTGTTGGGACAAATTTAATATTTGAAAACAGATATGTATGGAATCTTGATGATTATATCTCCTTATGTTATGAAGCACATTATTATAAATAAGAGTAAATTTTTTGTATATATTGTTTTATACATTATTTGCTCCATACAACAACAAAAATATGAGAAAAATATATGTATACATATTCGATTTGTATCCAAAATTTATATCTAATATTTATGATAAATTTGAGGTTTATCTTTCATGAATCTTTACATGCTTAATGCTAAAAAGAAAAATATAAAATTTTATAGCAGATTCTATATTCTATTAATTTAGAAAAAAAACAAAAAAAAAACTGATATGTAAACAAGTATCCGTTTACACCTCCTACATTCACCGGTAGAGTGGACGTTAGCCAAGATATTTTCATTAATTGGGTCTCGGCGCGCGCAGGTTTTGGTCGTGGTCGTGGTCGTCGGTCAAATTTCGCCGCAAGTGTGGCGCGCTCACACACGCCACGGCCGCACGGCTCGATCCGTCGATCGTATTCGTAGGTAAGGTACGTACCCAAAAAAAACACTCGCGACGTAGGAGTACTACTGCGGTGTGTGTTTTTTTTTATATAAATAAAAAAACACACGCCTCGGTGGTGGTGGCTATCCGGACAGGTGGCAACAGCACTCGGCCCTTGCTCCGTCAGTAGTACAGTACCCGCGCGCGTTCTGCGCTGCACGTCTGTCGTCAGGGGGACAGACGGACAGTGCCGTTCGTGTCGACATCTTGTCGTCATGCCTTGCCGCCACAACGTCGCTGCCTACCATTTCCCTCGTTTCCTTTCCCGTACGTACTGGCAACGCTCGTCGTTTTTTGCGGGCGTAACCGTAACGAAGCAAGCCAGCCAGAGCCAGCCACTGCCGTCGTCACTCACTCAGGACGACGGACGGCGTGACAAATTTTTTGCCTCTGTCGTTGCCATGCCTGCCGGGGACTTTACAACTACTGGGTCTTTTTATATAACTAGTTACACACTTCCATATATCATCATGTTAGCATACATTATTTTAATAAATAAAACATAAAATTATATATGTCCTATTAGTTAGATGGATGTGAACGCGGAACCTATAACTATACCATATTTTTTACATAAAAGAAAGGATTTTGCATAAAGACTCAGGACGATTGTAGGAACCGTGAAAAGTTATGTTTAATATAATAGAGAAAAGAGAAATTTGAAATATATATAATTAAAAAAAACATTCGGGCCAGGCCAAAGCTGTCGCACGAGCAAACCAGACGACAAAACCATCGGGGCCCATCGACCGCTGACTCACTAGCCGTCGTCGAGTCTGCTTGATGGTAGCCAGTATCCCATGCGTTATTATATATGGTACAGATTTTATTTCGCGAATAGGTATGAGGTGTTTTGATCGTAGCCGCCCAGGCCAGATCAACGGTCGCGGTTTTTCTTCTCCACCCGATAACCCAGAGCGGCGGCGCCGGTTTTCACGGCGACATCCACACCGGTGCGCGATGACCGCGCGCAACCGCACCCCATTCAGCACTCCGAACGGACCTAGGCATAGAGGATGGGATTGAGGATGTGTTTAGGAGGTCGCTCACCAGCTGTTGATTTGTGAAGGAGCTCGGCCACGCAGCGCTGCGGTTCGGCAGTCAATTCCAAGTACGGCGAGCAATTCCCGCAACTCCATGGCTTCTCCCTCCGATTTGAGGGTTGCAGCATCATCACTACGGGCACGCCAAGATCTCGGCTTCGAACGCATGATTCCGTCCGTGATGATTCGCTTATCTCCCTCACGACGGGCGGCTCCTTCTTTGTCTGTTAGGTTCGCTGCCGAGTCCGCGATTTCAGGCCAGCAGCTATCACGGCGTTTTCTGTTCGGCGAGCAATTCCCGCAACTCCATGGCTAGAAGCAAGCTAAGAATACCCTGCCTGGCTACTGATAACAGGGTATTGGAAGTTCGCGGCGCACATGCTAAGAATACCCTGCCTGGCTACTGATAACAGGGTATTGGAAGTTCGCGGCGCACATGGCTGCCCCCCCCCCCCCCCCCCCCCCCCCCCCCCCCCCCACCACACACACACAAACCTCTTTGAGGACTGTAGCACGCAACGCCCAACTTTGGGTCGTTTGTTACAGAAAACCTCCCCCACGTAGCTGAAACCACGAGGCCCTGCCGCCTCCGCCGCCTATATGAGACCACCCACGTAGCTGCGTCTGCGTGCGAGCTCCTCCTCTGTACCCCTACCTCCACCCCCTCCTCGTGCCGTCCACGCAGCACCGGCGCGCCGCGCTCGCCCTCGCCCTGGCAGCCGGCGTCCCGCTGGTCCTCCTCGCGCCCGGCCAAAGACGGAATGCGAAAAAATACGCCTTGATGAGGAAGAAACACGTCCCTGTCAGGGCGCAGCCTTCTTCTCCATCCTCGTGTGCGGGGCGCTGGGCTGCTGCCTGCCCGTGCTGGGGCGGCGCGTGCCGGCGCTGCGCCCTGACAGGGACGTGTTCTTCCTCATCAAGGCGTTCGCGGCGGGGGTCATCCTGGGCTGGCCACGGGGTTCATCCACATCCTCCCCGACGCGTTCGAGAAGCTCACGTCCGACTGCCTCTCCGGCGGGCCGTGGCAGGACTTCCCCTTCGCGGGGCTCGGCGCCATGGTGGGCGCCATCGGCACGCTCGTCGTCGACACCGTCGCCACGGGCTACTTCACGCGCGTCCACTTCAAGGACAGCGCCGCCGCCGCCGTGGGCGCCGCCGCCGTCGGCGACGAGGAGCAACAGCAGCAGCAGGCGGCGTCGGCGCCGCACGTCGACGACGGAGCAGACGGCGACGGCCACGGCCACGGCGGGCACGCGCACATGCACACGCACGCGACGCACGGGCACTCGCACGGCGCCTCGGTCTTGGCGGCTGCATCGTTCAGGTAATCATCATACAGTCCATTGTCGATTTCCAAAATGGAGCACTGACTTTATTGTTCAGGTAATCATCAAGAACCCCATGGTGCAGAGCCGGGGCAAGCTGCAGCTCGCCATCAACGCCTTCATGCTCTTCTGCGCGGGCCGCATGGCCACGCTGGCCAAGTGGACCTAGTAACTAGCCATAATGATGAGGATGATTCTAGTGATGAGAAAGATATAAATTGGGCCTTAATAGAGATCAAATTGCTATGGTGGATGAATTGATAAAGGTTGTCAATAAAAAAGGAGAACATATATGCCGTCGTATGTGTGTCTGTATATTATGAACTGTATGTTTGAACTGTATTTTAACCAGCAACTATTCATCATCACCCGTAGTGCACAGATGCCGCCGGCGCCGAAATGCCTCTTGCTGAGCTGCCGAATTCATCACCACAGACAGTACCACTCCACTTCCATCTATCAAAGGGTGTTTGGGACTGCTCTAGAATAGATTTATTTTTTTAAAAAAATTAATTGAAACAATGGACAAAATGATTTATCTAAATGTCTTGTATGTTCACATCACAACCCTGGAGCATTTAGCATTAGCCTCCAATTCCTCAACCACGTTGCACAAATCGACCTCCTTCCAGACACTTGTATTGAAGATCAGCTTCCAGCAGAGCGCACACCAGACCAACTTTTCCCCTGAAAAATGAAAAATGTAATTCGTTTCGCGTTTTCCACGAGACCGGAAGAATTGCTGCACAAATCACATTCTGTAATTCATATTTCTTATAGGACTCAGGGCAGAGACAAGCAATTGACTCAAAGTTATAACCTACATTCCAACCAAAAAAGATTATTCAGTTCTGCCCACAAAAAATTAGCTGCGCAGCAGTCAAACATCAAATGACAAATTGATTCCTTTCTTGTACAGAACAAACAAGATGTATCCAGTAAATGCTTCGTTTTATTCAAGTTACCCGCCCTTTGAGCAGAAAGACCAAATAATTTGATCATTTTTCTTTACTAGATCCACAGACTCTATTATATAAATCAGATCATACCATAACATCATGATATATGAAGAGATGCTTTTTCTAAAAGACAGCTTCAGATCCAGTCCATCCCAAATATCACTAATAGAGGAACCATGTTCGTTATTGATTATATGTGATGGCCAAAATTGTGTAGCAAGGATAGAGTTACCAAACCAAATGTCTTTCCAAAATCTGATTCTTTTTTCCACTGCCTATTTTCCACTTAACCCACACATGAGCCGTCGTAGCAACCCATAGGACTCCTTTCCAAAAAAAGGAGAAATTTTCTTACGAAAGCAATAAAAATAATGTTTGGGTTAGTCATTTTATATTTCCAATTAACAATCTAAGATCCACAGAGCATGCTCATTCAAGTGGTATCTGAAAATCCATGCTGCCAAAATAAATAAGTTCAAACTTCTAAGATCAGGAATGCCCATACCACCAAACTCTTTTTTCCGGGGCAACAATTGCCGGTTAGCAAGATGATGTTTTTTCTTATCCTCAGTGGATCCCCAAAAGAAGTAACCTATATGCGAATTGATCATATCAATAGCCCATTTAGGGAATTTGATGATGGACATCAAATAATTCGGAATACTTGCCGGACATGATTTTAACAGAATAAGTCCCCCCACCAGAAAAGAGGAGCCTGCCTTTCTAGCTGGCCACCCTCCTAATAACTTTTATCAACTACATGTTGTAAATCTTCTCTCCTTAATTTAGAGAAATACAAAGGAACACCCAAATATTTAAGGGGAACTTTTTGTTGCTTACAGCAGAATAAATTTGTCATATGTTTTTCCTCTTGTAAGTCTAAACCAATAGAAAGAAGATCGCTATTGTCATAGTTAATCTTCATACTTGACATCTTTTCAAATAATACTAACGGCCATTTAAGATTCCTGGCTTTCTCTAAATTGTTTTTCAAGAAAAGAAGAGTATCATCCGCGTACTGTAAACTGATAATACCTCCCTCAGGAACTCTAGGAAGCAAACCCTCAATTAATTAGGCTTTTAAGACTTTACATGGCTTAATTTTTTATTTTTAGAACACATGCAATGCACAAGCTGACGACGGTGATGCAAAGGGGAAAAAAGCTAACGACGAGCTAACCAAGTCGCTGACTCATAAGTTAATAACTAATCAGTGACCCATGCTTTGCTACGGTTATTATATATTATATAAATATGTATTGAAATATTTATTTAAATATAATTGTTTATTTTTAAACACTAAGGTATATTTGGTTTGATGGTTAGTCTCAAGTTTTTAAAGCAGGAGACGTGAATTCGAGTGCTCACTATACACTATTTTTTACGTGGTATGGTAGAGGGATCCAGACATCAGTTACCCACATTAGATTTTTAATAGAGTATTATATATAATTTTTTTTCTAATGATCTCAGGGGAACATAGATTACAAGAATATTAGTACTCGTAATAGAAACAACTTCCTGTCTACGGCATAGGATATGAGTAATTTTTTTATATACAAGACGACCGTATTCCACGAATGGTAGTGCTGGTAGGTGAGGTCAGCACACGAGGGCTGAGATGGCGCCGCCGTCTTTACCACCGGAGCCGTGGCAGCACAATGCGTCCTTGGGAGAACCAGACCGACTCCTCGCGGTGCTGCAGCAGGGCGACCTGGCGCTGATGACAATGCATACCTCGTCTTCGGCACCGTGCGCTGCAGCGCAGCACCCCCCGGCTCCCGCGTTCTCGTGAGGGAAGGCCTCCTTCCGGTGCTCCACGGCCCGTCCCGGAATGGCGATCACGACGGCGTCCTCGGGCGGCTTGCTCTCCTTCTGGCAGCAACCATGGCAGTCCTTACCCTGCTTGTCGCCTCCTAGCGTCCCGGGCTTCCCCGCGCCTGCGTGCCCGTGCCCGTGCCCGTGCCCGTGCCTGTGCCTCGTCGTCGCCACCGGCTTCACCGTCGCGCAGCACGGCTTGGACGCCTGCTTGCTCTTGCACGCCGTAGCGCTAGCGCAGCACCTCGGGCGGCGGGCGGCGCCGTCCCTGAGCAGCAGCATGCTGTGGAGGACGACGAGCAGGCACGTGCCGACGTCGGCGAGCACGGCCACCCACAGCACGGGGCGCCACGCGACGGCGAGCGCCAGCACGGCGGCCTTGGCGCCGACGGAGGAGGCCACGTTCACGGCGATGGTGCGCCGGGCGCGGCGCCCGAGCCGGACGGCCTTGGGCACCCTGAGGATGTCGCCGGACATGAGCGCGGCGTGGCTCGTCTCGATGGCCGCGGCCGACCCGGACAGGCCCATGGACACGCCCACGTCCGCCGCGGCCAGCGCCGGGGCGTCGTTCATGCCGTCGCCCACCATCAGCGTCGCCCCGTGCCGCGCCTGCAGGCCCCGGACGAGCCGGACCTTGTCCTCCGGCAGGAGCCCCGCGTGGAGCTCCTCCAGGACGCCCCCGAGCTGCTCCTGCGCGTGCTTGGCCGCCGCCGCGCTGTCCCCGGTCAGCATCACCGACTTGATCCCCATCGACCTCAGCTGCAGGATCGCCTCGGCCGCCCCTGTCCTGCAGGTGTCGGACAGCGAGAACTTCCCCACCAGATCGCCGTCGCAGATCACGTGGCCGATGGACACGCCTTTGAGACCGTCTGTTTCTTGGTGGCCAGCTTGTGTACATGATGAAAGTTTCGTCGCCATGTCGCAATCGCAACCCAGGAAGCCGTTAGTTCAGCTGTTGGTCAAGAATGCGTGAACAAAAAGGTCTGGAATGTGTTTGCTTACCATGTTGATGATGACGACACGAGGACCTTGCTATGATCCTTTCGTTTCCAATGTAGATCTGTTTCCCATCCATCACCCCGTAGATGCCCTCGCCATGATAGATGCAGGTCTCGGTCACGTTCTCCGGCTTCGGCTGTACAGATTTGGACTGAGCGTACTCGACAAGTGCAGCGGCCATTGGATGGCTTGATTTGCTCTCGATGCTAGATACCCTGCGAGAGCGAGAGCAGGAGCAGGAGATTCATTAGTAGCAAATTATTGCTGAAGCAGTATGTTAACAACAGTTTAATCATCTGCTGGTGTATACTTACCAGTAGAGTAGCTGGTTCATTTCAACCTTGTCCCCAACCACATGGAAGTCCTTGATGCTGAACTCCCCTCTGGTGATGGTGCCGGTCTTGTCGAACGCGGCGACCCTGACTTCGCCCAGCGACTCGAGGACGTTGCCTCCCTTGACGAGGAGCCCCATCCTGGCCGCCCGCAGGAGCGCGCAGAAGGTGGCGACGGGCGTGGACAGCACCAGCGCGCACGGGCACGCGCTCACCAGCAGCACCAGGGACAGCCGGAACCAATGCTCCAGCTCCAGGTCGCGAGCTCCCAGCAGGGCGGGCACGAGGACCACCCCCGCCGCGAGGACGACCACGGCTGCACATGCAAAAGACACAACCACACTGCTTCTGCTGAACTGCTATGCCGATTCTATGCGTTTTTGACACCGCGGTCGTTTCCGGTGGTCACCGTGCCCGCGTACCAGGGGTGTAGTGCTTGGCGCACGAGTCGATGAGCCGCTGCGTCCGAGACCGGCTGTTCTGGGCCTCCTCCACCAGCCTCTCCATCTTCGCCACCGTCGAGTTCTCGGCGAGGGCCGTCGTCCTCACGGAGATGTAGCCTGCGACACCACCACATGGATGGATCGACATTGTTGCTGAATAAAGCTCGGAAATGAACAGATCCGAGGATTACCGTCTAAGTTGATGGTGCCGGCCCAGACCTCCGACTGCGGCTGCTTCGGCACGGGGAAGGACTCGCCGGTGAGGCTGCTCTCGTCGACCTCGCTGTGCCCGCCGACGACCACGCCGTCCACGGGGACCACGTCGCCGGCCCTGACCGCGACGACGGTGCCGACCGCGACGTCGCCCATGCCGACGACCTGCCCCGTCTCGGCCAGCACGACGGTCTTGGGCACCGTGGACATGAGGGACAGCATCCCGGCGCTGGCCTTGCTGCACGCCAGCGTCTCCAGCCACTCGGCGACGGTGAAGAGGAACACGATGGCGCCGGCCTCCGTGAAGCTCCCGAGCGCCACGGAGCCGGCGACCGCGATGAGCATCAGGATGTTGATGTCCAGCGTCAGCTTGCCCGCCGCGGCGAACGCCCGGAGCAGCATGGGCTGGGAGCCCACGCAGGCCGCCGCCACCGCCAGCCACCGCAGCGGGGGGAGCAGCGGCGCGAGCAGGGACAGGGCGAGCAGGGCGCCGCAGGCGACGGTGAACGGGCTGGGCCACCGCCCGCCGGCGCCGGCGCTGCTGCCATAGGCTCGGACGGAGGCCTCGAGGCCCGCCTTGTTCAGAACCTTCACTGGTCCGGAAATGTGCAACAGAGATTGATTCCGATTTCATCGTAATATATATGTAGGCCGGGGGGGTCGAAGGAGTTTTTTTTTTTCGTTACCAATGTGGAACTGGGAGACGGCGGCGGTGTCGTGGTCGACGATGACGGTCCGGGACGGGACGACGACGGTGACCGCCCTCACGCCTTGGATGGGCGTCAGGAGCCGCTCGACGAGCGCCACCTCGGCGGTGCAGCAGATGCCCAGGACATCCAGGTACGTCTTCTCCCACTTGCCGGCCGCCTTCCCGCAGCAGCCGCCGTGGTGGTCGCCGCCGCTCCTGGCCGCTGCCTCCACGGCCGGTCCCGGCATCGCAGGGGGGCGAGCGGAAACGACGTGCGCCCGCGGGGCCAACCAAAAATTTAGCCACCGGCTGCTCCTTTATCCATGGCGTGGCCCGGTCCCGAGTTTTCAGGTTTGCCTCTTGAATTCCTATTTTGGGAGGAGACCCTCGAATCATATCATGGAATGCCACTCCATAATAATCAGATGAACTATCAACGTATGAAGTGGCCCGTGTGATCGCGCGGCTAGCATGCTACGCACTCTCCGTCCATCTTATCATTTTGAACAAGGACACGCTTAATTTTGACTGATTTTTCTACCTCGATGTATAAAAACAATTGCTAGTATATAATTCATAAGTCTCTGCTCCTATAATGCACTCCCAGCGTTTCCACGGGCTCGATGTTAAATGGTAAAAATAAGCTTAAATTTCACACAAAGTGGGGGGTTTGAACAGGGGTTATTAGTTTCAAACAGACATTCACACCCAGTGGCGCATACAATCCCAGGCACCCAGGCCGTGGCTCGGAGCATGATCCATATGTTTTTACATGCCTTCGTTATTTTTATAGTAAAACTGGTTAGTTACTCGTGCATTGCTACGGTTTCTATATACTACATAGATAAATCTTATTTAAATGAGATAGTTATTCAAACACATTTCAAACCTTTGCAATGATTTGTGCTTCATTTAAATTAGTCGCTGTGTCCGATATCAACACACCTAACATATAATCTGTATAAATTCATTTTATAAGCCGAGTGAGAAACCACACTTTCAATGCTCGCTCTTGTGAGGTGGCTCGGTGGCAACAAACCTTACCGATGCCCCTTTCTCCTCCCCTCAGGCCTGGCCCTGAGGGTAGGCAGGGTATGCCGCCGCTCAGGGCCTCCAAAGTCAGTAGGGCCCCAGTCTGGCACAAATAGATATATATATATATATATTCTATTCCCAAAATCCCTAGCCGTTGCTCGCTGGTAACTATTGCTAAAGATATTGCAAATGATATTGGTGTAAATGCATCATTTCCAGTAAAGCGTAAAGCGGCGAGAAAGAAACAATTTGATGAAAGTAGTTGCCATGAAGAAATTCTAGAAAATAAGAGAGCTTTTGAAGTCAACTATTTTTTGTATTAGTTGATATGGCGAGCACTTCTTTGAGGACTAGATTTGAAGAACTCCCCATGTTTAAAGGTATATTCGGGTTTTTTATTGAGCTCAAGCAAACTAAGGTCACTAAATGATAGAGAACTTAAAGAGTGTTACACTAAATTTGCAAACACTTTCTCTCATGATGGTTCATGTGATGTTGAGTTAAATGATTTGATTTCTAAATTGAATATTCTAAAGTTTACTTTGCCTAACGGCACATTGTCTGCTATGGAGATTTTTGAGCATACCAGAGATGTGGATTGTTATCCTAATGCCTCTATTGCTTATATAATATTATTTATTCTGCTTGTTACTGTTGCATCTGCTGAAAGAAGCTTCTCAAAATTAAAGTTACTGAAGGATTATTTAAGATCAACAATGAGTCAAGAAAGGTTGAATGGTTTGGTGACTTTATGCATCGAGAAGAAGCTATTGGATGATATCAATATCAGTAGTATAATCGATGATTTTGAATAAAAAATGTTAGAAGAAATTTTATAAGATGAGGAGTGACAAGTAAGTTTTTATTATTTCAGCTAATGTTATTTTATAAATAATAATATATAATATTCTATATTACAGTAAGTTATATACAAATTTTTTTACTGATATATGTTTAATAGATGTGTAGATTATATATATATATATATAGTTATACGGGGCCTCTATATAATTTTTTGCTTAGGGCCCCCGAAATGTCAGGACCGGCCCTGCCTCCCCTCCGTCTTGCCGCCGCCAGAGTAAGCGTCTGAAAGTCTTGAACGGCTTGCGAGAATGAATGTGGCAGGATCCTCCTCATATTTTCACGACTAACATATCTCCTTGTTGAGCAGGTATGTTTCTTTCGGTTCCCCTCGGGGTCTATATGAACCATGGTTAAACTTTTGAGTAAAAAAATTGTAAGCAGAATCTATCAAATAATGAATCACCGTTTTTAGATTATTAGGAACTAAAGATTTGCTAACAACCCCACCCCTTTCAGATGCTCATATGAACTAAGGGCTCTGTTTGAGATAGCTCTAGCTCCAAGAAATTTGGTGAAGTTGGTAGAGCAGGTCATTAGGTGCTCTAGAAAATCGTGAAGCTAGAATTATAATCCTTTAGAAGACATTTAAATAAGTTATTTTGTTTAATATTTAGATTAAAATATATTTTTTAAAAATTATTTAAATTAATATTATAAACTATAACTCCATAGTGTAGCTAGAATCTGGAGCCATCCCAGACACCCTCTAAACCAGAAACGAATAAGGGTGAAAAAAGGTTATTAAGGGCTAGTTTGGGAACCCTAATTTTCCAAGGGATTTCTATTTTTCCAAGGGAAATTAGTTTATTTTCTCATGGAAAAATAGAAATTCCTTGGGATATTGAGGTTCCCAAACTAGCCCGAAACTGATAAGAAAAAAACACTCTAGGCCCAGAAGAACGGAGTTGCGCCAACCTTGCCAATTCACAATTGGACAATAAGGACAAGCAATTAGGACAGCGGAATGGTAGCCCAATCAAGCATCGAGTAAAATTAGCTAAATAATCTAGACAGTTGGACATGGAGATAGCCCAACCAAGCATTATGGTAAAAAGCCCTGCATTTTCTGGATTACATTAATGTATTGCTACATGAGAAAATCTTCATTCAAATATATTATAAATATAACCAGCAAGATGGTGAAGTAGATTGATGAGCCTACATCGAAACATCCGGTCAGCAAATGGTTGCTAATTAGATAATTTCTATGCAAGGGACCCGTTGCTAACTTAGCAATATGGCATTAAAAAGTTGCTACCTATGTCCAAAGAAAACATCCAAAGTGTATGTCTTGTCAAACTACAATTCCTTATTTCGCGTTTGTTGTTTAATTAAACATAGTTCGATGTAGATAGTACAAACGACCCAGGTCATTATTATGCAGTAAAACATTGTTATACAAGAAGATGAGGCGATAATCAACTGTGGGCTGAATGGTCTGCACTACTACTATTGTCGGTGTTTCGAGACCGGGGGGTCCCTGAGCCGACGAGTGAGTGTGCCGCGTGCCCCAGTCCAGATGGGTCGAGCGCGTGGGCGAGCGCGAAGGGGGGAAGCGAGGCGGCCGGAGACGGGCGTGAGAGAGGTGGAAATCCCGCGGCCTTCGTGTTCGTCCCGCGCCCAGGTCGGGTGCGCTTGCAGTAGGGGGTTACAAGCGTCCACGCGGGTGAGGGAAGCGAGCGGCCCCAAGAGAGCGCCTGCCCCGTCCTCGTCCCCGCGCGGCCAACCTTCTCTAAGAAGGCCCTGGTCCTTCCTTTTATAGGCGTAAGGAGAGGATCCAGGTGTACAATGGGGGTGTAGCAGAGTGCTACGTGTCTAGCGGAGGGAGAGCTAGCGCCCTAAGTACATGCCAATGTGGCAGCCGGAGAGATCTTGGCACCCAGCAGGCGTGATGTCGTGGCTGTCGGAGGAGCAACGGAGCATGGTGGAGGGACAGCTGTCGGAGCGGTTGAATCCTTGCTGACGTCCCCCTGCTTCCGTAAGGGAGCTGAGAGCCGCCGTCGTCACAGGGCTAGCGGGGCGCCATCATTGCCTATCTGGCGGAGCTGGCCAGATGGGACACCGGTCTTGTTCTCTGCGGCCCGAGTCGGCTCGGGGTAGGGTGATGATGGCGCTTCCTGTCGACGTGGCGGGCCTGTGCCCTAGGTCGGGCGACGTGGTGGCTCCTCCGAAGCCGAGGTCGAGTCTGTCTTCCGTGGCCGAGGCCGAGCCCGAGCTCCTGGGTCGGGCGAGGCGAAGGTCGTTCGGCAGAGGCCAGGGCGGAGTCCGAGCCCTGGGGTCGGGCGAAGCGGAGTTCGTCGTCTTCTGGGGCTTAGCCCAAGTCCGAGCCCTGGGTCGGGCGGAGCGGAGTTCGCCGTCTTCCGGGGCTTAGCCCGAGTCCGAGCCCTGGGTCGGGCGGAGCGGAGTTCGCCGTCTTCCGGGGCTTAGCCCGAGTCCGAGCCCTGGGTCGGGCGGAGCGGAGTTCGCCGCCTTCCGGGGCTTAGCCCGAGTCCGTGCCCTGGGTCGGGCGGAGCGGAGTTCGCCGTCTTCCGGGGCTTAGCCCGAGTCCGAGCCCTGGGTCGGGCGGAGCGGAGTTCGCCGTCTTCCGGGGCTTAGCCCGAGTCCGAGCCCTGGGTCGGGCGGAGCGGAGTTTCTTATGGCGTCTTCGGCAGGGCCTTCGCGTTAAATGCTCCTGCAGCTTGGTCGGTTGGTGCGGCGATTTAGTCAGGGTTGCTTCTTAGCGAAGGCAAGGCCTCGGGCGAGCCGGAGATGTGTCCGCCGTTAAAAAGGGGGGCCTCGGGCGAGACGGAAACCCCTCGGGGTCGGCTGCCCTTGCCCGAGGCTAGGCTCGGGCGAGGCGTGATCGAGTCGCTCGTACGGACTGATCCCTGACTTAATCGCACCCATCAGGCCTCTGCAGCTTTATGCTGATGGGGGTTACCAGCTGAGAATTAGGCGTCTTGAGGGTACCCCTAATTATGGTCCCCGACAGTAGCCCCCGAGCCTCGAAGGGAGTGTTAGCACTCGCTTGGAGGCTTTCGTCGCACTTTTTTGCAAGGGGACCAGCCTTTCTCGGTTGCATTTTGTTCCGGTGGGTGCGCACGAGCGCACCCGCCGGGTGTAGCCCCCGAGGCCTCGGAGGAGTGGTTTCACTCCTTCGAGGTCTTAATGCCTTGCGTAATGTTTCGGCTGGTCTGGTTGTTCCCTCATGCGAGCAGGCCGTAGCCCGGGTGCACGGTCGGGGTCTAAGTTCTCGGGCTGGTATGTTGACGCTGTCAACGGTTTGGCCGGAGCCGGGTTTGCGAGAGCAGCCCCCGAGCCTCTGCACAGGGCGAGAGGGCGATCAGGGACAGACTCGGCTTTTTTACATACGCCCCTACGTCGCCTTTCCGCAAGGAGGAGGGGGGGGAGAGCGCCATGTTACCCTCGATGGGCATCGGACATGGTGTCTCCGGTGAGCTGCAAGCGGGTAATCCGAGTGGACGTCCGTGCCCCGTTCGTTGGGGGTCGGCTAGGGGCCCAGAGGCACGCCCAAAAGTACCTGCGGGTGATCTGCCGGACCCGGTCCCCTGGCGACGGGGTCCGAGGGCTCGATGCCTCCCTCCGATGGGATTCCGTTACAAGATCGCTCCCGCTGGTCTCGGAAATGTCCTAGGGTACCTCGGGAGCTCAGCCCGAGCCTTGGTTATGTATCGAACGTACCCCTGGTCATCCCTCGCTCGGCGTCTGAGGCGACTGTGAACCCTTCGGGGGCCAGCCTTCGAACCCCTGATCAGTAATGGGCGCGGAGCCCGAGTAGCCTGAGGCGGCCGTGGAGCCCTTCGGGGGGCCAGCCTTCGAACCTCTGACCAGTAGTGGGTGTAGGGCCCACGCGATCTGAGGCGACTGTTGAACCCCTCGGAGGGCCAGCCTTCGAACCTCTGATCAGTAGGGGGGCTCGGAGCCCGGTTCCTTCACAGGGAAGGATCCTTTTCGGGGTATCCCCCTTTCCCGGTCCCTGTTGCAAGAGATAGAGAAAGAGGAAAAAAGGAAAAGGATACGAAATCGAACGACGTGGCGTACCTTTTTTGGCGCGGTTATTACGGCGAAGGCGAAGCGTCGCCCGCTGCGCCTACCAGAAGCGCCGCCTGTCCATCCGCGGAGTTAATGCGACGGGGCGAGTGGTTGGCGGGGCGACCGTTGTGCGTGCGCGAGCCGTTCGAGGAACGGCCGTTTCGCTTCACGTTTTTTGAATCCCGCGTCCGGTCCGGGCGGAACGTTGGAACCGTCTTTGCCTTGGTCTTTATATACCCCGGAGAGGGTCCGGTGACGGTTCTTTGCTTCGCTTCCTGCCTCTCCCTTTAGGCTTTCGCAACCCGAGAGGCCTTAGCCAGAGAAGAGGAAAAAACGCCCTTCCTGCCCCTTGCGCCGCCACCCCTTCCGTTTTGGTGATGGCTGATCGGGTGACCATAATCTCCCCGCGCGACCCGTGGCCCCTTTCCACGGTGACGGCGAGCGATTTGGAGGAGCTGGTCGGCGAGGGTTTGCTTCGCCCTCTCACCGACGAGCAGCGGCCAGAATGGATTCCTCCCATGGGCGGAGTCGCTCCATCCCCCCCGCCGGGGTACGTCGTGAGCTTCATCTCCTTCCACGAGCGGGGATTTGGTGTGCCGACGGGCCGCTTTATGCGGGCCATCCTGTTCCACTATGGGGTGGAGTTGCATAACCTCACCCCCAACTCCATTTCGCAGGCCGCTATCTTCGTAGCGGTGTGCGAAGGGTACTTGGGGATCGCCCCTCATTGGGATTTGTGGACTCATCTCTTCTTCGCCGAGCTTTTTGCCTTGCCGACGGGGGAGAGGAAGGTCCGTGCGGCGGTGTGGGCCGGCGGCTGCACCCTCCTGTTGAGGCAGTCGCGGGCGTCGCAGTACATCCCTGCCGTCCTCGCGTCCTCGAACAAGGGGTGGCAGCGCCGGTGGTTCTACCTCCGGAATGACGGTGAGTTGCTCCCGCCGTTCTCCCAGCGGGTAGTCACCGCCGCCTCCGACGCATGGCGTCACGGGACCCCACACGAGAGACAGAAGAATCTCGAACCCCTTCTCCAGGCCCTGAAGGCGTTGCGGGAGGGGGGACTCACCGCTGCGGGAGTGGTCGCCGCTATCCACCGTCGGAGGGTGCTTCCCTTGGCGGAGCGGCGGCTGCCGCTTTGGGAGATGACCCCGGAGGCTGACTGGGAGGGGTCACGAATGTCCCCTGATCCTCTTCCCTCCGACGCCCTCCAGTGGCGGGTGTCGGCCGCGATGGGGAAGCCGGACTCCCACGCCTTCTCCCAGCTTCGGATGCGCCCCGACCAGGGGTGTGTAACTCTGGTGAGTGTTCGCTTCTTCCTTCTTCATACATCGGGTTGCTCCTGGTTCTTACGATTGGGCTTCTCCCCCCCTTCTTTAGGAGGTGGGGTGGCACAAGCCCTCCCTGCCACGGGTCCCGGAGGACGCGGTGGACCGGGCAGCGCGGCGGGTCGCCGCGGAGGAGAAGAAGAAGAAGAAGGACGCGGAGAAGGCCCGGGCCCGCGAGCGGAGGCGGGTTCGGGACGCCTTGGAGAAGCGCCGTCGCCAGCAGGAGAGGGAAGGACTCCCAAGGGAGCCGTCGCCGGAGACACCCGACGACGATGATGACGACGATGATGAGGAGGAGGACGACATGGCCGCCCGTCTCGGCCTCAGCCCCGGCTTGTGGTGCGATCAGGAGCCGTCGAGCCAGCCCCCGAGCGGGCCGACACCGTCAGTTCCCGGAGTCGGGGCGTCGGGGTCCCGGCCCGAGGCACGGGGGCGGCCCGGGAGATCACCTGACCCCTCGGCTGGAGGAGCCGAGGTGGCTCCGGAGGGCCAGGTCGGGGCGTCTGCTCCCCAGGGGCCGTCGCTTGTACCGACAGCGCATGGGAGTGATCCTCAAGTCGTCGCGGCCGTGCCCGGGCCATCTGCTCCCCGAGCGTCCGAAGCAGGGGCGGCGCCGAAGTTGCCGGCAAAGCGGACCTCGGCGGCTGTTTCGGGAGCCGGGATCCAAGAAACCTCCCCTCAGGCGCGGTGGATCATGGCCCGGAGCGGGTAAGTACCTCAGAAAGTCTTCGTCTTGGCTTCCTATTCACAGATCTTGGCCGTGAATTTCCCCTTTTTTTTATTCAGCAAGCGAAGCCATGGCCAGACCGACCTGGCACCCCGGAAGGCCCTTAAGGCGTCGGTCTGTGCGGCCAGCGCCGCCCCGGGCCTTGTCGTTCAGCCGACCCTTTCGCAGGGCGTTTCACCGCAGGGGGCTCGGGCGTCGCCTGCCTCTGGGGAGCAGGCTCCCGAGGCGGGCTCTTCTGCCGAGGCGGCCATCGTGATAGGGGAGACGGCTGGCGCCGACGTGGTCCCAAGCCCGCTTGTCGTGCCGGCCATGTTGTCGCCTGCCGCCACCGAAGTCGCCGCCGTCCCCGTCGGAGAGCGACCGGTTGCTGCCAGCGTCGGGATGGCGGACGCGTCGGCACCCAGGGTCTAGGAAAAGGCGGGCGTGGACGCGCAATCCGTCCAGCCGGGCGGCAGCCTCGTCGCTGTGCGCCGGAGCCCCGAGGCCCGGCGCCAGTTGCTCCGATTCCGGACCCACGAGGCCTCGGACCCTGTCTTCGTTCTCGATGATGAACAGGAGGACCAGTCCTGGGATGAGCTCCGCGAGCGTGCTGAAGCGACGGTGGGGTCGCTCCGGTCGTCGCTGGAGGTTCTCTGCAGGGACGTCCCCAAAATCCTCCAGGTAACGGTTTCAGGCATACCTTTTCCTTTCTGTGAGCGAGGCGTTCGTCGTGACGCCCCGTCTCCCTCCCCCAGGATCTGACGGATCGGAGCGCCGCCAAGTCGTCGTTCATTCGCCGCGAGGTCAGTGTCTGGGGCTCGCTGCGATCCCTGAGGACCTCGCTCGCCGGGGCTACCGCGCGCCTCTCTCAGCAGGATGCCAAGATAGCGGACCTCCAGTTGCTCTGCGCCGACCTGAGAGCCGAGGCGGCAGCAGCGCGCGCGGAGGCGCAACGGCAGCGGTCGGAGTTCGTCCAGGTCGTCGAGGAGCGGGACCAATCTCAGGGCCGGGCTGCCGAGGCCGAAAGCCGGGCTGAGACCCTTGCGGCCGACCTAGCCGCAGCCCAAGCCGCGACCTCGGAGCAGCGTGCCCGAGCCGGAGGTACGCCTTGGTCGTCCCTGGTTCTTGTTCTTGTCTGTTTCTTCTGCTTGTGCTTGAAGTCTTTCTTCCGGTCATTCGCAGAGCTCGAGTCCGCCCTTGACGAGTCCGCCAAGGCGCTCGCCGAGGCGCTTGCTGGAGCTGCCGAGCAGAGGGAGGCTGACCTCGCGGCCATGTACGAGGCCGTCTCGAACGTTTATCAGAACCTCGGCTCTGGCGATGTCCCTTCAGGAAGCTCCCCTCAAAGCCGCCTTCAAGCCTTGGGTGATTACGCACGCGGCAGAGTCCGCGAGGCGCTATACCACGGCGTCAGACGGGCCTTCGCCGTGCTCGCTTCCCATTACGTTGTGGATTTGGAGCGGGTTAGCGAGGGGTATTGTCTTCCTGACGAAGACGAAGCTGCCCTGGCGGAAATCCAGCGGCTCGACGCGGTCGCCGCAGGTCCGAGCGCGGTGCTGGCGACCACCTTCGAGGCGGAGATCCTTCCCCCTGCGTCGTCTCCGGAAGCTGAGATGGACCTTACCGACGGCGGGGATGGAACTGAGGGCGCGGCTCCTTCCCAAGGCGGCGCCTAGCTCTTTGTTGGAAAAGTTTTTGTTGGATGTGCGTCTTACCACAACCGCCGAGGCCTGAACACTTTGTTTTTCCTGCATGAAGTCGTACTCCCCTCTCTTTCAATTTGCGTGTCCGGCCTAGCTTGTCAATAATAGGGTGGCTTCCCGAGTTGGGTCATTTTTCGTGGCAGGTGATGAGTGAGGTACCCCCAACTCGGAGGCATAGGGGTTCCTCGGCTCAGTCGGCCTCGCCACTTACATGTACCCACGTTCGCCCCTCGGGACTCTGCTTCTGACATAGCCGGGAGAACGAAAAGCCCCTTTTGGATCGAAATTTTTTTTGATGCGGAGAAGTGCACCCAATCTCGACGCAGAGGGGTTCCTCCTTTTTAGCCCCCGAGGGAGGGTCGGGCTCTGCCGAGGCGAGGCCAGCCCTTCCTTGATGACTGAGACTTGCGCGGGAGCGAGGTGTACGACAGCTTGAAAACGTCTTAAGGGTAGAAACGACGTAGCTGTCGGTCGTTCCAAGCGTTGCTGTAGACCCCGCCTTGGTCGCCGGCCGGCTTGTGCGTTCCGGGTTCCAGAACGTCGACGATGACAAGCGGCCTTTCCCGGGGGCGTGCGCAGCCCCCGGGTGTCATCCGTGCAGAGGCCATTTGACAGGTCGGGCTCCTGCTCGAATATCCGGCGAGTGCTCGGCGACATCCCTCGGTATGCCGGGCATGTCCGAGGGACTCCACGCAAAGATGTCGGCGTTTGCGCGGAGGAAGTCGACGAGCACTGCTTCCTATTTGGGGTCGAGCCCGGAACCGATCCGGATCTGCTTGGAGGTGTCGCCACTGGGGTCGAGAGGGACGACCTTAACCGTCTCCGCTGGCTCGAAGTTGCCGGCATGTCGCTTCACGTCTGGCACCCCTTTGGAGAGGGTTTCCATGTCGACAATGAGGGCCTCGGACTCGGCGAGGGCCTCGGCATACTCCACGCACTCCACGTCGCATTCGAACGCGTGTTTGTACGTGGGGCCGACGGTGATGACCCCGTTGGGGCCCGACATCTTGAGCTTCAGGTAGGTGTAGTTGGGGACGGCCATGAACTTCGCGTAACATGGCCTCCCCAATACCGCGTGGTAGGTTCCTCGGAACCCGACCACCTCGAACATCAAAAACTCCATTCGGAAGTTAGAGGGCGTTCCGAAGCAGACGGGAAGGTCGAGCCGTCCGAGGGGCTGGACGCGCTTCCCAGGAACGATCCCGTGGAAGGGCGCAGCACCCGCACGGACGGAGGACAGATCGATGCGCAGGAGCCTGTGGGTCTCGGCGTAGATGATGTTGAGGCAGCTGCCCCCATCCATCAGGACCTTGGTGAGCCTGACGTCGCCGATGATGGGGTCGACGATGAGCGGGTATTTCCCCGGGCTCGGCACGTAGTCGGGGTGGTCAGCTTGGTCGAAGGTGATGGGCTTGTCAGACCAGTCTAGGTAGACTGGCGCCGCCACCTTCACCGAGCAGACCTCCCGGCGCTCTTGCTTGCGATGCCGAGCCGAGGCGTTCGCCGCATGCCCTCCATAGATCATGAAGCAGTCGCGGACCTCGAGGAATTCTCCTGCTTGGTGATCTTCCCTTTTGTCGTCGTTGCGGGCCCTGCCACCCTCCACGGGTGGCTCGGCCCTGTGGAAGTGGCGCCGAAGCATGACGCACTCCTCGAGAGTGTGCTTGACGGGCCCCTGATGATAGGGGCACGGCTCTTTGAGCATCTTGTCGAAGAGGTTGGCACCTCCGGGGGCTTCCGAGGGTTCTTGTACTCGGCGGCGGCGACAAGGTCCGTGTCGGCGGCGTCGCGTTTCGCTTGCGACTTCTTCTTGCCTTTCTTCTTGGCGCCGCGCGGAGTAGACGCCTCGGGAGCATCTTCCGTCGGGCGGCCCTGGGGCTGCTTGTCTTTTCGGAAGATGGCTTCGACCGCCTCCTGGCCGGAGGCGAACTTGGTGGCGATGTCCATCAGCTCGCTCGCCCTGGTGGGGGTCTTGCGACCCAACTTGCTCACCAGGTCGCGGCAGGTGGTGCCGACAAGGAACGCGCCGATGACATCTGAATCGGTGATGTTGGGCAGCTCCGTGCGCTGCTTCGAGAATCGCCGGATGTAGTCCCGAAGAGACTCTCCCGGCTGCTGTCGGCAGCTTCGGAGGTCCCAGGAATTCCCAGGGCGCACATACGTGCCCTGGAAATTACCGGCAAAGGCTTGGACCAGGTCATCCCAGTTGGAGATCTGCCCCGGAGGCAGGTGCTCCAACCAGGCACGAGCGGTGTCGGAGAGGAACAGGGGGAGGTTGCGGATGATGAGGTTGTCGTCGTCTGTTCCACCCAGTTGGCAGGCCAGGCGGTAGTCCGCGAGCCACAATTCCGGCCTCGTTTCCCCCGAGTACTTTGTGATAGTAGTCGGGGGTCGGGACCGGGTCGGGAACGGCGCCCGTCGGATGGCCCGACTGAAGACCTGCGGACCGGGTGGTTCGGGCGAGGGACTCCGATCCTCCCCACTGTCGTAGCGTCCCCCTCGCCTGGGGTGGTAGCCTCGGCGCACCCTTTCGTCGAGGTGAGCCCGACGGTCGCGACGATGGTGCTCGTTGCCGAGGTGCCCCGGGGCCGCAGGCGCGGTGTTGCGCGTGCGCCCGGTGTAGACCGAGGCTTCCCGCGTGAATCGGAAAGTCGCGGCATGAGGTTCCGAGGGGTACGCTTGCCTTCGGGAGGCAGTGCTCTCGGCCCGTCGGACCGCGGCGTCTTCCAGGAGATTTTTAAGCTCTCCCTGGATTCGCCGACCCTCGGTAGTGGATGGCTCCGGCATCGTGCGGAGGAGCATCGCCGCTGTGGCCAGGTTCTGACCGACCCCGCTGGATGCAGGTGGTGGCCTGACCCTGACGACATCGGCGACGCGGCGCTGGAGACCCTGGGGCAGGTGACGTATTTCTCCGGTCGGAGGTTGGCCCGCCCATACCTGCCCGACGTCCCGGCGGATCGGCTCAAGCGCTCCTGCTCCCTCGTCGAGCCTGGCCTGCGCCCCGCGGACTTGCTCGAGCTGTGGGTCGTGACTCCCCGCCGGAACGGGGACCACATCTAGCTCCCGCGGGATGTCGGCGCGAGGCGCCGGCCTAGGGAGATCACCGTCCTCCGGCATGCCGAGACGGTTGTCTTCGGAGGGATCCCCTAGCTCGACGTGGAAACATTCGCGGCTTGGGCCGCAGTCCTTGTCGTCAAGGTTGCGGCTACCGTCGGAAC
Source organism: Zea mays (assembly GCF_902167145.1). Classification (NCBI taxonomy): domain Eukaryota; kingdom Viridiplantae; phylum Streptophyta; class Magnoliopsida; order Poales; family Poaceae; genus Zea; species Zea mays. The sequence goes on along the minus strand of NC_050102.1, from coordinate 22,501,259 downwards.
AGTCGGAGAGGCAGTAGTCACATGCGGCCATAAAGTCCCGCATGGCACTGGGGCTGCCAAATCTAGAGAAATCCCAGCAGATGCTGGGATCGTCATCTTCCTCGGACCCAGAGGGCCCGTAGGTCGAGACGTCCGTCAATCGGTCCCAAGGCGACCGCATACGAAACCCCAGAGGGGTTGCACTCGCCTCAACGGGAGCGCCCGCCAAAGCGTGGTCACTAGGCAGGTTGAGGCCGAGTCGAAATGATGTAGGATGGGAATCAGTCAGTACCTTTTGGTCGACGAGGAGCGACGTAGTCACGTTGGGGGCTGATCGCGTCGTCGTCCTAGGTACGAGGGCGACGTCCTGCAAGCTTTCCGCGAGCGTGCTGGCGTCGTCCACTTGCTCGGGATTGGCGTGTCGCGGGGGGACGACGCTCGCCTCCGTCTCAAACGCGAGGTCGATGCCCGACGAAGCGCGGCCTCCCGCCTGGCCTTGGTTGCCCCGCCTCCTCCTCCGTTGGCGGGGGAGAGGACGAAGCGAGCTTGAATGTCGTTCTTCCACCACGCGGAGAAGATGTCGTCGATTTCGCCGCCGGCGGGCGGGTTGTCGACCGCCATTGTCGTTGTCGCGCGGCGGTGGAAGGAGTATCATGTCGTAGCTGCCGTCGAGGGACATGAACTCGAGACTCCCGAAACGGAGCACCGTCCCGGGTTGGAGAGGTTGTTGGAGACTGCCCATCTGGAGCTTGACGGGAAGCTGTTCGTCAACACGCAGCAGGCCCCTACCTGGCGCGCCAACTGTCGGCGTTTCGAGACCGGGGGGTCCCTGAGCCGACGAGTGAGTGTGCCGCGTGCCCCAGCCCAGATGGGTCGAGCGCGTGGGCGAGCGCGAAGGGGGGAAGCGAGGCAGCCGGAGACGGGCGTGAGAGAGGTGGAAATCCCGCGGCCTTCGTGTTCGTCCCGCGCCCAGGTCGGGTGCGCTTGCAGTAGGGGGTTACAAGCGTCCACGCGGGTGAGGGAAGCGAGCGGCCCCAAGAGAGCGCCTGCCCCGTCCTCGTCCCCGCGCGGCCAACCTTCTCTAAGAAGGCCCTGGTCCTTCCTTTTATAGGCGTAAGGAGAGGATCCAGGTGTACAATGGGGGTGTAGCAGAGTGCTACGTGTCTAGCGGAGGGAGAGCTAGCGCCCTAAGTACATGCCAATGTGGCAGCCGGAGAGATCTTGGCACCCAGCAGGCGTGATGTCGTGGCTGTCGGAGGAGCAACGGAGCCTGGTGGAGGGACAGCTGTCGGAGCGGTTGAATCCTTGCTGACGTCCCCCTGCTTCCGTAAGGGAGCTGAGAGCCGCCGTCGTCACAGGGCTAGCGGGGCGCCATCATTGCCTATCTGGCGGAGCTGGCCAGATGGGACACCGGTCTTGTTCTCTGCGGCCCGAGTCGGCTCGGGGTAGGGTGATGATGGCGCTTCCTGTCGACGTGGCGGGCCTGTGCCCTAGGTCGGGCAACGTGGTGGCTCCTCCGAAGCCGAGGTCGATTCTGTCTTCCGTGGCCGAGGCCGAGCCCGAGCTCCTGGGTCGGGCGAGGCGAAGGTCGTTCGGCAGAGGCCAGGGCGGAGTCCGAGCCCTGGGGTCAGGCGAAGCGGAGTTCGTCGTCTTCTGGGGCTTAGCCCAAGTCCGAGTCCTGGGTCAGGCGGAGCGGAGTTCGCCGTCTTCCGGGGCTTAGCCCGAGTCCGAGCCCTGGGTCGAGCGGAGCGGAGTTCGCCGTCTTCCGGGGCTTAGCCCGAGTCCGAGCCCTGGGTCGGGCGGAGCGGAGTTCGCCGCCTTCCGGGGCTTAGCCCGAGTCCGAGCCCTGGGTCGGGCGGAGCGGAGTTCGCCGTCTTCCGGGGCTTAGCCCGAGTCCGAGCCCTGGGTCGGGTGGAGCGGAGTTCGCCGTCTTCCGGGGCTTAGCCCGAGTCCGAGCCCTGGGTCGGGCGGAGCGGAGTTTCTTATGGCGTCTTCGGCAGGGCCTTCGCGTTAAATGCTCCTGCATCTTGGTCGGTTGGTGCGGCGATTTAGTCAGGGTTGCTTCTTAGCGAAGGCAAGGCCTCGGGCGAGCCGGAGATGTGTCCGCCGTTAAAAAGGGGGGCCTCGGGCGAGACGGAAACCCCTCGGGGTCGGCTGCCCTTGCCCGAGGCTAGGCTCGGGCGAGGCGTGATCGAGTCGCTCGTACGGACTGATCCCTGACTTAATCGCACCCATCAGGCCTCTGCAGCTTTATGCTGATGGGGGTTACCAGCTGAGAATTAGGCGTCTTGAGGGTACCCCTAATTATGGTCCCCGACAACTATATAATCTAGTTGTGTCAGTTTGAGGTTATTGCTAGTGGTCATAACTAATTAATTGTAGGTGAAGAAGCTAACATCTTCAAATTGACACGCTTGTATTCGTGATGTCTGGCTTAAACTGTATCACCTTTATAGACATATATATAATATAATAGTTGCATGATTTCTCATAGCAACAAACAACGCATATAATCTAAGGACAAGTCGTCAAGATGATCAAAATTGAATTGCTTTGGAAACTACTACTGCACTGCAATGGATTATTAAAGCTTTACCTATGAACTGATCCACTTGACATGGTGTCAGGAGTGAGTGCCAAACAAGGCAGTTAGCTCAATCTCTCGACCGATCTATGATGCCACTAGCCTCACAGCTGCTGTCAACACTTGTTTCTGCTTCACTATATTTAATACAAATAGGCAAAGATGCATGCTTCTCACGCATGTACTTCCAAGAAGACACTCGTAACTAATCATAAATTCAATTCAGAATTTGAAATTCTAATGCCCAAAGCCAGCTTCATGATTTCACTCTTTGGTTAAGAACCCAACTGGGGGGGTGCAATCTATTGTGATTTCTGTTTACATAAATATACTGGTGATCCTATGGACTGAGTTTTAAACTTTATTTACACTTGTTCAGTCTACTGTGGGAGAGGAGACAAGAAGACAAAAGAGGACAGACCTAAAGAAAACTACAGTGTGGGACTATCCCCTTAACCGTCCATTCCCCATCACCACTGATTCAATGATTCCATTGACAGGGTCGAGAATCTGGCACCGCTTCAGAGTATAATAGGACTCAAAATGTAACGACAAGACATAGATGAATCCCATCTGCATAGCTGTCAAATCGAAGGAGAGGCGCCCATTGACGCAGACGCAGGAGAGCCCCTCTCGATCCACGCCATCAACCCTATCACCGGTTCCATGGACGCGCTTCCCTGTACCCTGGCAGTTCACGCGTGTGGCTCCTGCAGGCGCTCACCACGTGTGGCTACTGTAGACGCTCGGTCCGCCGGACTCGAGCAGGAAGAGTGAGGAGGCGACGGTGATGACTGCAACCACCTTCTTGCTCCAGATCATCAGGACTACGAGGAAGCCCAAGTCGAGGCAGCGCTTCCCAGTTCCCTGATCGCGACGCTTCTCTGTTGCTTTGATCTCTAATCCGAGGCAACACGACCTTATCCCCAAGAGGCAAGTGTTTGTTGCGGACTTTTGGCTAACGCAGAGCTTGTGGTGATGAGGGTTGGATGACGGTGCGTCCCAATAGCGAGGCGAGCGGGCGCGAGAGGTGGTAGAGACGTAGAGTAATGAGGCAGGTGTTTGTTGCAGACTTGTGGCTAACATGGAGCTCGTGGCGGCGAGGGTTGTATGACGACATGGGCTAATAGCGAGGCGGGCGAGTGCGAGAGACAGTAACTTATGACTGCGGGTTGATTTGGAACTAATGGAAGGATCTTTTTGTAAAAAGATAATGCAGGACGACCGTTGAAACTGGTGCTTTAAGTATAGTAAAGATAATATTGTTTTTGTACTAAATTATATGAGAATCCTAATACATTAAATAGACCGTCTCAGGGCGTGATTAGATCCTTGATCTGCGCCTATTCATATCCACATACTTAACATAACACATATGTTTCTGTGTTTCAGATAATATAATCGAATCTAATATAATACATTTATGAAAAAAATTGGTCAATGCCAGATCTAGCCCGTCGTACCGCATCTAAAGCCCAGACATGCAAGATGATCGATCCAGGGTCGGTACGGGCCTAGTGGACAATGTGTCGAACCATGCTCGGCCCGGGCTAAATAGTGCTGGGCCACATGAGAACCCCACCGTCTCCATCCTCATAAGACATTTGGGACTTTTGGCTGCTTACTCTGGTGACGGAGAGGAGAGGAGGAAGGGGCGTCGGTGGTGGCTAGGGTTTGGCGTCGCCCGAGCCACCTCACGGGAGATTGTGTAGGGATTGGAATTGTGTGGTTTCTCACTCAGACATATGAAATATATTTATACAAGTTACATGGTAGACATGTTGAGATCGGATATAGGACTAGTTTAAATAAAGCACAAATTATTGGCTAGGGTTTGCTCTCAGCGCTAGACACCCTGTAGGAGTAAAGTTCACATTTACTGAGAATTAGGTAAGATTGCCTCTGTTTTTTAGTCGAAACTCTCTAGTTCTACACTCTGGTTATGATTTGTCAAAGGAAAAAAGGCCGAAGGACATGAGCCATCAGTCGTACCATCTCAACCATGTCCCCAAGAACGTGAAACAACATCGATGCTGAACGCACCTTTGGTGGCGGATCCAGGATTGATCCAAGAGGGGGCTACTAAGCTAAGGCTATAAAAAAATTTAAACCAAACAAAAAAATATAGTTGATGTTTAATATGACACAAGAAGTAAGATATAATTTAAACATTCAAGAAATATGTAGCCCAAAAATAAGTCGATACGAATTCTAGAAATACAATAATCAATACATACCGTTCATGAGTTGATGCCGCGAGGTAACTTTATCTTCTGAGTTCTTAAGCCTTGAAAATGCTTCAAAATCTTTTCATCTTGAATATCTACAAACATACCCCGCTCAATATAGCATAGCATGCTGTTATTCATCCACTCATCACCCATTTTATTTCTTCTTTCAGTCTTGATAATGTTCATAGCAGAGAATGTGGGGGACAGATATCCCCCGGGTCCACTAGAAGGCAGAAAGTCCTCACGGAAGGCCCCAGGCCCATTACTTCGTGAGGCCATCCTTTCGTGGGCCAGGGGAGGAACTTTCAACAGAACAGATCAACTCAAGCTCAGGCGGTCCGCTGAACTCAAACACTATCTGCAGCATTGATCTGACTTTCTCGCGCAGCGCTCTCAGACGTCGGAGCCGAAGGGTTATAAGTCAGTGAGGTTATAGGAAGATAAACTCAGTCGGTTCACTATTACTTAGGAACACATGGTTATCATATCCGCATGTAACATCCCACGGTCGAATATATAAGGCCTAGGGGGCACCCCTTCAAGATCATCTCACTACTTAGCCATCCACCCAGTTCTCTAACATCCTCGATACTAGAGAACCTCCTTGTAACCCACCACGCAAAGTATTCACGCCAGGACGTAGGGTATTACGCATCTCAAAGCGGCCCGAACCTGTACAAAATTGTCCACTGTCTCTCGTGCATCTAGCGCGAACCATCGAGCTACAGTCGGTAACACCGTCCTACTCCAAAAAGCACCTCGAGGGGCAACCCTGGATGCGCGGTTGGACCCAAAACACCGACAGCTGGCGCGCCAGGTAGGGGGTATGTCACTGATCCAAGCTAGCTCAATGGCCATCACTTTCCAGCGCAAGATCGTCCTCCGCCCCGGGACCACATTCTGCTTCGGAACCATCTCATCCGTGGCAGATGAAGAAGGAACTCTACATCGCATTGCGGATCCACCGGAGAGAGAGCCTTCCTCAACAAACTCCGGAAAAGCCGGAGTGAAGCAGGAAAGAGCGCAACCTCCGGCGCCTCGAACCAAGACTCCCTCCTGCAAGCCAGGGGCAGAGGGTCCGTCAACCCGGAGAACTCCGCTGTCCACCTCTTCAATAGAAACATGGACACAGATCACTAGGAGAAAGGAGACGAACAAGGTCAAGAATCATCAAACTGCTCTTCTGGTACCTCCGCCCTCAAAGGAGAACAGAAAGAAGCTCATCACTACAACGGTTCCGTTCTACCCCGACGTCCTCTTCATCGGAGGAAGAGTGGAGTCAACTCCCATCTCTAATGACGAACCAACCACGCCAGGAGAAGAACCTCTTCAGCGGAAATCTTGCCGGCGAAGGAACCAACGCTGAAACGTTCGGCGACATCACGAAGCCGGAGAGCGGGACCCGGCATAGCCCGTGTCATGAGATGAGGTCTCAGAGATGGGAGAAACTCCAGAAGAGCGGGTCTTCAGGGAAAGGAGGAATTCCCGACGACGTGATCGTCGGCAAGCTCAAGAGCAGGCTGAGCAGGAAGCAAGACAATGCCGAGAGAATCCACTTTTCGGACGAAACCTGAACCCCGACTTCGCCCGAGCCATGAACACACCGAGTGAGGTCGGTGGAGTATTGGCTCGGATAGCCGATGGCCTCCCCCAGACTCCGGACGCCGAGGGCTATCGACGACTGTTCACTCGGGCAGCTAATCACCTTCTTCCTCTCGCCCATCCACCGAGTGATCTACGACACGCCATCAATAGTCGACGAGACGCACAGAGCTCCATCAATGCCTCGTGCGAACGACGACACGAGAACGAGATCCGGCGCCGAGAAGAATATGACCGGGATCACGGCATCCCTACGCAGAGTCAGGCCATTAGAACTGAGTCGGCAACGGCTTCGACTGGTGGCATGACCCGGGGACGATCGAGGCACCACGACAACAACTCCCCTCCCCGGGACAGACATCATCATCGACGACAGGAGGACACGTGTGGAGTATCGGTGCTCACTCCACGCCTCAGGGCCATTCAATGGCCCCCTAACTTCAAAGTCTCCAACGTCGACAAGTACGAGCCTAAGCAGGATCCGGGAGGCTGGTTGGCCATTTACACCACCGCCGCCCGAGCTGCTGGGGCAACCGAAGATGTGATGACCGCATATTTGCCTATCATCCTCGGGCAGGATGCACTGCAATGGCTGTGACACCTACCCCGACACTGCATTGACGACTGGAGCGACTTCAGTCGACGCTTCACCACCAACTTTCAATCTCTCTCCGACAAGCCGGCGTAGCCATGGGACCTCAAATCCATCAAGCGCCGAGGGGATGAAACTCTCCGGTCATACCTCAAGAGATTTCAGACCATGAGAAATCGTATCCTAAGGTCGCAGAAGCGGCAGTGATCGAGGACTTCTACCGGGGACGTAATGACTCGGCCTTCGTCCGAGCCATACTACAGAAGGCGCCGACTACCTCCGAGCAGCTGTTCTGGGAAGCTGACCTCTACATCACCGCCGACGAATGAGCTCAGGACCTCATCGGAGGAGCAAAGCCTGCACCGGTGGCACCGCGACGTGACACGAACCAACAACCCGACAAACATTGGGAGAAGAGGCCTCGTGAAGAAGTCCACGCCGCTGGATCACCCGCTTCTCGCGCCCAAGGAGGACCTCGCGGAGGCGAACGTACGCTGGACGACATCCTCGACGCCCAGTGCCTGTACCACAAGGACATGCGCCACACCCTCCGGAACTACAGAGACTTCAAGCACTCCGTGGGGAACGACCGACCCTTCCAACCTTTGCCACCTCCCCCACCACGAGGAGGACCTGGAGAACCTCGACAACCCCAATAGCAGGAGGGGGAGGAGGCAGAGCATTCCCGCGCATCGACGGAGAGGTCAACGTCATCTTCGGCGGACATGGGTCTCAAGAAAGCAAGAGGCAACAAAAGCTCAACGACCGTTAGATACTGGTGGCGACCACTGGTCCTCCTGCCCCGTATCGATGGTCCGAACACCCGATCACCTTCACTCGGGCGGATCAGTGGCTCAACTTCGACCACCCGGGCAAGTACCCGCTCCTCATCAATCCGGTGATCCGAGAAAGCAGGGTAAAGAAGGTATTAGTGGACGGGGGAAGCAGCATCAACGTCACCTTCCCCCAGACGCTTCAAGGCTTGGGAGTTCCCCTCAAAGAGCTCCACGAGTCGGACATTCCTTTCTTCAGCATTGTGCCGACTGAAAGAGAATATCCATTGGGACACATCTACATGTCGGTCACCTTCAAAACTCCGGAAAACTACAGAACTGAGTTCCTGAGGTTCGAGGTGGCGAACTTCGACTGCGGATACAACGCCATCATCGGCAGGCCTGGATTGGCGAAGTTCATGGCCATTCCACACTACACGTACATGATATTGAAGATGCCAGGACCATAAGGAATCATAACTGTGCGTGCTGACTTCCAAGGCACTGTTGAGTGTTTCCGAGTGGCCATTCAGGCGGCCCTCACCACCAAACCATCGACGACTTCTTCTGCGCAGGCGAACTCAAAGCCTGAGGAAGACCACGCGGTACCCGCGAATGAAGCTCAAGCCGTGACCTCTATGCAGCCGACTGAAGAAACCAAAAGAATCAACCTCGGGTTCGCCGATGAACGCAAGACTGCCATCATCAGTTCCAGCCTGGATGACAAATAGGAAGGCCGCCCGTCCAGTTTCTGCAAGATAACCGAGACGTATTCGCATGGCGATCTGTAGATATGCCGGGAGTCCCGAGACAACTGGCCGAGCACAAACTGAAGGTCTACCCCCAGGCGAGGCCGATCCGACAGAAATTACGTCGTTTCACGCCCGATAAGAGAGAAGTCATCCGTGCAGAGTTGGCTCGCTTGGTCGCGGCCGGATTCATTAGAGAAGTGTTACATCCCGAGTGGTTGGCGAATCCTGTTCTTATACTCAAAAAGAATAAAGTGGATTGGTGCATGTGCGTCGACTATACGGATCTCAACAAACATTGTCCGAAGGATCCCTTCGGACTTCCTAGAATAGACCAGGTGGTAGACTCAACCGCCGGGTGTTCTATGTTGTCTTTCTTAGATTGCTATTCCAGATATCATCAGATTAGCTTGGCAAAAGAAGACGAGGAAAAAATAGCATTCATCACCCCGTTCGGAGCCTTCTGCTATACCTCCATGCCATTTGGCCTCAAAAACGCTGGAGCGACTTACCAGAGGGCTATTCAGACATGCTTAGTCGACCACTGGGGCAAGCGTGTGGAAGCTTATGTGGATGACGTGGTGATCAAGACAGAAAACTCAGAAAATTTCATTGAAGATTTACAGCTGGTCTTCAACAGTCTGCGGCGATATCGATGGAAGCTTAATCCTAAAATGTGTGTCTTTGGAGTACCAGCAGGAAAATTGCTCGGGTTTATTATCAGCCACCGGGGAATTGAGGCTAATCCAGAAAAGATCGAGGCTATCATGAGAATGGAGGCACCACGATCACAGAAGAAAGTACAAAGACTTACTGGATGCATGGTAACCCTAAGCAGGTTCATATCAAGGCTGGGAGAAAATGGCCTACTGTTCTACAGGTTGCTCAAGAAGGTAGACAAGTTCTAGTGGACTCCAGAGGCTCAGGAAGCTCTAGATGCACTGAAGAAATTCCTGACAACACCACCAGTGCTAAAACCGCCGCGCCGAGCCACGCCGAGTCAACCGGCTGAAGATCTGTTGTTGTACATCTCTTGCACGACTCACATGGTGAGCACCGCGTTAGTAGTCGAGCGAGCAGAAGAAGGACACGCATACCTAGTGCAACATCTCGTCTATTTCATCAGTGAAGTCCTGAGTCCCTCGAAGAAGAAATATCCTCAAGTTCAGAAACTATTGTATGCAGTACTTTTAACTGCACACAAGCTCCGTCACTACTTTGACGATCACAAAGTCATAGTAGTCACCAGATTTCCAATAGGGGATATTCTCCACAACAAAGAAGCCGCCGGAAGAATAGCCAAGTGGGCCTGCAAGCTGGGGGCTCACGACATTGAGTTTCAACCTCGTACTGCAATCAAGACCCAAGCACTAGTTGACTTCGTATCAGAATGGACCGAGCAACAAGTGCCAGATAACCCGGAGACTGTAGAAGTATGGAGGATGTATTTCAATGGCTCATTGAAACTGCAGGGGCGGGCGCAGGAATCCTTTTCATTGCACCTGGAGGGGAACAACTCAAATATGCTCTTAAGTTACTGTTTTCAGCGTCCAATAATGCGGCAGAATATGAAGCTTTGATTCATGGACTGAACATTGCCATATCACTGGGCATCAAGAGGCTGATGGTATATGGGGATTCACTGGTGGTCATAAGTCAGATAAACAAAGAGTGAGATTGCTCGAATGACTCCATGGGGAAATACTGCACCGCCCTCCGAAAGCTAGAAGACAAGTTTGAAGGGCTGAAATTTCATCATGTGGAGAGGGATCGCAACGCAGCAGCTGATGCGTTGTCGAAGCTAGGATCCAGTCGGACTCAGGCCCCACTTGGAGTCTTCGTCCAAGAAGTACTGCACCCGAGCATCTCATTAGATTGGGTAGAAGAATGCAATATTCTGAGCCAACCAGAGTCAGAATCTGATGACTGGAGGGAGCCAATCATCAGATACATAAAGAACGAGGAGGAGCCGAATGACAAAAATACAGCAGAGCACATTGCAAGGCAGTCAGCTCACTACACCCTCATTGGGGAAACACTATACAGAAGGGGCGCGACAGGAGTCCTCATGAAATGCATTCTTTCAGCTACTGGGAAGCAACTGCTAGATGAGGTCCACGCTGGACAATGCGGGATACACGCAGCATCCAAGACTCTGGTTGGGAAGGTCTTCAGGTCTAGTTTCTACTGGCCAACGGCGAAGAGTGATGCAGCCGAGTTAGTCCAGAGGTGTGAAGCTTGTCGATATTTATCAAAACAACAACATCTACCAGCACAGCAACTGCAAACCATACCTGTAACATGGCCGTTCGCGTGCTGGGGACTGGATATGATTGGACCCTTCAAGAAAGCTCAAGGATGATACACTCATGTACTGGTTGCTATTGACAAATTCACTAAGTGGATAGAGTTCAAGCCCATTGCTTCTCTAACTTTAGCTAAGACAGTGGAATTCATACAGTACATAATATTCAGGTTCGGAATACCGAATAGCATCATTACCGACCTGGGATCCAATTTCACTAGTTCAGAATTCTTTGATTTCTGCGAACAAAAGAGCGTCCAGATCAAATATGTGTCGGTAGCATGCCCAAGAGCCAACGGGCAAGTAGAAAGAGCCAACGGAATGATATTAGAAGCACTCAGAAAGAAAGTCTTCGACAAGAATGAAAAGTTCGCAGGAAAGTGGATCAGAGAGTTGCCATATGTGGTCTGGAGCTTAAGAACTCAACCCAGCCGAGCCTTGCATGGAAACACTCCCTTCTTCATGGTTTATAGTTCGAAGGCAGTGCTACCTGCTGATCTCAAGTTTGGGGCACCAAGATTGATCTTCGAAAACATAGCTGAAGCTACCAGACTGGATGATGTTGATATACTAGAAGAAGAACGATTGAATACAGTAATTCAGTCAGCCAGGTACCAACAGACTCTGAGGCGCTATCATGATAAGGCCATACGACATCGATCCTTCGCAGTGGGAGATCTTGTCCTCCGCCGAATTCTAACGGGGGAGGGGCGACACAAATTGTCACCACTATGGGAAGGACCATTCATAGTAACAGAAGTCACCCGGCCTGGATCATATCGTCTTACTCAAATGGATGGCACAGAAATAGGGAACTCATGGAATATAGAGCATCTCAGGAAGTTTTACCCCTAGCTAGATTTCAAAAGCTATTGGGACGTCATTGTATTCTGTAATTGGGAGATACACCATCAATAAAATGACTTCATTCTCAAAGGCACTCGAATTGTTTTCTGCACGTTTACTTAACTCAGGGTGACCACTATACCCTACGAACGGAGCAACCGGCTTAAGTCAGCAATGACTTAAGGCGGTGTGACATGCTCACGCTTACTTAACTCAGGGTGACCACTATACCCTACGAACGGAGCAATCGGCTTAAGTCGGCAATGACTTAAGACGGTGTGACATGCTCATGCTTACTTAACCCGGGGTGACCACTATGCCCTATTAATAGAGCAATCGGCTTAAGTCGGCAATGACTTAAGGCGGTGCAACATGCTCACGCTTACTTAACACAGGGTGACCACTATACCCTACTAACGGAGCAATCGACTTAAGTCAACAAAGGCTTAAAGCGGTGTGACATGCTCACGTTTACTTAACTCAGGGTGACCACTAGACCCTACCAACGGAGCAGTCGGTTTAAGTCGGTAGTGACTTAAATCGGCACGGCACGCTCGCGACTACTCGATTCAGCATAAGCACGTTTTCGATTGCTCGTCTTAGGGCGATCTCTAAGCCCCACGAAATAGGAAGAAGTTTCAAAACCATCACACTGCACTTACTTCTGCAATCATAACGACTGTTGAATTCAAACAACAAAAAAATAAAAATAGCGTTCAGTACCAAGAACATTTTCTAACAGAACATTCGAGCACATTGACCACATACACAATGCATTCAGTGTTTCTACTTAGTAATGTTTTTCTCAGGAGCAACTGATGAAAAAGGATGACTCGAAGAGTCAGGGGCAGCGTTGACATCAGCAATTATGTCATCAGGAACAATCACACCCGGCCTTCTCATCAAGATCCGCCCCGCGCGAATGGCTTTGTCCATAGCCTTGTCGCGCTGAGCCTTCAAGGTGGTAGAAGTGTCTTCAGCAGCCTTAACAGCCAGCCGAGCAGCTTCTAGCTCCTGGACGACTGATCTTTTGGAAGTGCGCAGATCCTTGATGATAGAATCTTTGCTTGACACCAATTGCCTAACACGAATGAGTTCATCCTAGGACTCTTGCAGCTTGTAACGATGATTATCCAAGTCTGCCATGGTAAAGCGATGGCTCCTCTCCAAGATAGTCAAAGAATTGTTGGCGTCGCGATACAACCTATCAAGGTTATCGCGAGAAGCTGCAAGGGCACGTTTTTCTTCCTGCAGACAAGAATCAGCTCTGAAATACCCAGCAGGCAGTAAGAACACAGCAGAGAAAGTCAGAGCAAACTTACCTTGTTAGCCACTCTTTCAGAGTCAAGCTGAGCACTGAGAGAGGAATTCGATAAGTTGACATCGTCTAAAGAAGCAGAAACTCGAGCCAGGTCCATCTGACCTTGAGAGTACTTCTCCTCGAGCTCAGAGTACCGCCGGACCATATCTAGCAAGAAATGGTTGAAGAAGGACACTCAGTAAAAAGTAGACTAATCAAGTGGCCAAAGAGGAAACAGAGGCACTAACCAGCATTTGTCATCTCCAGCTCAGATACCCGCCGCTGAAGTAGCACTGGATTCCAATGCATCAGAGATAGAGCTCTTTATGGGACAGAAGCACCCTGTGATCTCAGCCGATCAGCCATCTCGTCAACCAAAGCCTGGTATTGAAAACAAGTGAGTGCAGAGACAATATTTCGCCCGAAATCTAGCTATATCAGGAAAAACCAAGTTACCTGAAGATTGGAGAAGAATGAAGGAAGCCCCAAATCATGAGAAACCGGTTGGTGACTCGATGAGAGAATATCAGCCGAGGCAATCTGAAGAGCATCATTAGGGATTAACTCAACATCACCGGCAGAAATCAAAACTCTAGCGTTGGGTGTGCCGGTCTCTAAGGCGACTTCCTGATTTGAAGCACGTGCTGCTGCCATGCAATCAGAATGTGGAGGAGAAGACCCGACGTGGACATCCATGGAGGTATGAAAAGGGGAGCCCGCTCGGACACCCTCGGGGGCTGGGTCGTAGCCTGCATTGCCCATCGGAGCCGGATCACCACCGGCAGCACCCTCGGGGGCTGGGTTGTAGCTCGCACTACCCACCCGGGCCGGATCATTACCGGCAACACCCTCGGGGGCTAAGTAATTGCTGGCACCATCCTTGAGGACCGGGTTCTCTGCAACAGCCACCTCTAAGGCTGAAGGATTCTCAGTTACCTCCATATGAATGGAGCAACCTAGACCAACTTCTTGACTCTGAAGACCGCACTCCAAGGTCGATGAGGCTCGAGACGCTGCTCGGGATAACTCTAACCCCACATCCGGAATGTTAGCGCAAACGTCCATCATACCACCATCTGTTGGCTCGGACAGTAGATCTTCAGGAACCATATCCTCGAGAGCCTGATCAAAATTTGCTATGGACAACTCTTGCAGACCAACGAGTGCAGACAAGGCTGGAGAAGGAATATCACTACTCCCCCACTGACCAGGTAGCGCCGACTGTTTTTCCGAATTAAGGAGATTTCCTCCTCCTCTTTCTCATCCTCGTCAACAATACGAACAACACACCCATTGGGGTCAGCGTCGGCCGGATTGCACCCATTGAGATCAGCATCATCAAGGTCACACCCATTAGGGTCAGCGTCAGCAGGGTCACAACCATTGGGATCAGCTCTAGTAAAATGTTCCACTGGCACTTCCTTAGTAGCAGGAGCAGAAGGGCCGACATCCTGACACTCGCCGAAGCCTCCTCTTTTTCTTCTTCCCATCGGCAGGAGCAGTTGGATGAGTGGCCGGGCAAAGACGCTTTGGGCAAGCACCATCAGATCTTTGAGCAGTCAAGATCTTTTCAGGCTCGGGGATAGTTGCAGCAGCTATGGTTTCAGCAGGGATGGAGTCAGAGGAATCCTCAGCCAACATGTCCAGCATAGCACTTATCTCTGCATCACTCGGGTTTACAGGCATCTCAAAGTGAACTTGCCTTTCATCGTTGGGGAGATCACCAAGTGAAGCAACCAGAGCCTCGACTTCTTCAGGAGAGGGTCGCACTCTAAGACCTAGGCCACTGTCGCTAGCAGGAGGATTGGACACAAAACTGAAAAAGTCTTGGAAGGTGGCAGATTCCAGGCAGAATATGCAACAGGAGCTCCAATATTCGACACTTTGCCTCTAAGGATCATCTCCAGCCGGCTTACCAAATCCATAGCAGGAATCCTCCTGTTGGTAACCCGGGTTGAGTCAGTGACACCACTATACAAATAAGTCGGGTATGCTCTGTCCTTCAGTGGCTAAATGTTCTTGAAAACAAAGTCTGCGACTACCGCTTCAGCAGTCAGACCTCTCTCCTTCAACAAGCCAATTTCAGCAAGCAGAACCTTGGCTTTGGTTATCTCCAAGTCTGTGGGGGATTCAGTCCAACTTGGAGCACGAACATCCGGCTGTCTCCCCGACCGAGGAGGGGAGGGAATTGCCATGATTCTCTACAATAAACCACTCCAAGCGCCATCCTTTGATGTTGTCCTTGAGTGGGATGTCGAGGTACTCTGTCTTCCTCCCACGGCGCATCTCCAAACTCGCACCACCCACGAGCTGGTGCTGCCCCCCGGCCATTCCAGGCCGACAATGATATAAGTACTTCCACAAGCCAAAAATGAGGCAGAATTCCGAGATAGGCTTCACACAAGTGAACGAAGACAGAAACTAGCAGAATGGAGTTGGGATTCAGATGAGTCAGATTCAGATGGTAGAAATCAAGGAGACCGCGAAAGAAAGGAGAAATAGGAAGAGCAAGGCCGCGGATGAGAAAAGGAATGTAAATAACGGACTCGTGGGTGTCCTCCGTCGGGACAGTAACCCCACGACAGATCCGCCAAGAGCAAAGCTCCTTTGGGGGAAGAACTCCGATAGAGAAAAGATGAAGAAGGTCCGACTCAGAAACAACATACATGTGATTACCCGCGAAAGGCAATATACTGTTGGGATCAATGGGGGGAATAATCGCAGCGGCGAAATTCTGTCTCTTTCGCTTGGGCGCCATCTCAGTCTCGCCAGCGAACTGAGCAGAAGCGAGATCAAAGGGAAACAGAAGAGGTCTGGAAGCGGAAAGTAAGGCTAGGGCTCAGAAAGCAGAGGTGTGTGACGATGCGGTACAAATGGGGTTTTTCCGGGCCAAGCACTAATTCCAAAAGTGCCCAGTCATCACTCGGCTGTTACTTCTAAAACACCGACGTGGCTTGACATAACTCAGCGGTTATTTCTAAAACGCTGACGTCACTGGTCTTCACTCGGCTGTTACTTCTAAAACGCCGACGTGGCTCGATATAACTCAGCTGTTATTTCTAAAACGCTGACGTCACTGGTTTTCACTCGGCTGTTATTTCTAAAAATGCCGACATGGCTCAGTATAACTCGGTCGTTACTTCTAAAACGCCGACATGGCTCAGTATAACTCGGCCGTTACTTCTAAAATGCCGACGTCACCCGTGATCACTCGGCTGTTATATCTAAAACGCCGAGGCGGCTCAAAAGGACTCGGTTACTCTAAACACAAATACAGTCGATCAGCTAATCGCAAAGGAAACGGAGGAAAAGCAAGAAACACGCACAAAACAAGGAGAAGTCTTCTACATTATATAAGGAGGGGAAGTATTTTCACAAACATAAAAACCAACTCACTATGAGTTGATCTTCTTCCCACTGTTCAGTACATTACACTAATACACTACTACTACACTACTTACACTACACTACTAACTACTACTACATTATTCTACTAATACTAATACTACTTATCTATACTAATATTATTAAGCCAGTGGCGCTTTGCCACTGGCCCTGCCGCTGCGCTGTCGTCGCCGCCCTTGCCGTCACCCTTGCCGTCGCCCTTGCTGTCGTCGCCCCCGCCGTCGCCTCCGTCGTCGCCATCGCCCTCGCTGTCGCCGCCGCTCCCCTCCTCGGATGAGTCAGAGGATCCCTCCTCGTCCGAGGAGACCTCCGACTCATCCGAGCCCTCAAGCCCGGAGCGCTCGACGGCCCGAATGTAGGACCACACCTCGACGGCGATCCCCTGGGAATCATCCGAGTCTTCGGACGATGCCGGGGGCGAGGTGTAAGTCGGCGATCCCTCGGACTCGGAGGAGAACTCCTCCTCCGAGTACTCAGAATCGCCGAAATCCTCCGAGGGAGGGGTCAGCTCGTGCTTCCGCTTGTCACCAGAGTGGTGCGACGAACTCCCGCTCTTCTTGCTCTTGCCCATGGTGGAACAAAAAGGGGAGAACAAGCAAGCAACGGTTGAGAAATGTGTGAAGACACCAGTGAAGCAAGCACTCTATTTATAGAAGAAGAAAGCAACCGCTCATTTCCTACCACGGTCACTGAACAGTCACAAGTATTCAATAAGCAATTCAAATCGCCTGGAAACAAGTCAGGCAGCTGACACAGTTTCACGTAACACAACACCCATTGGGACTCAAGTCAACTGCATGGATTATATGATTACACCCGCAGTCACATCAAGTTACTACTCAGGGCCAGTTCGCTAAACGCTCAGCGCACCAAGCCGTCCCTTGCCTACACCCATTGGGGGGACGCCCAGGAATTTTCAATAGATTTTCCCAAGCAGTCGCATCCATACAGCATATGCAATGAATGTATCAAGACAAAAAGAAGATATCTACGAAGATCGGAAGAAAGCCAAAAAATAGCCGATGAAGTACAAGTCTAATCAACAGGAGCATTGAAGCATGAAGCGAAAGGAAGACTAGCCAAGGGTCATCTACCGGATGTCCAATCCATCGCTGATCAAATAAATTTCAAGTTGGTGCATGGTCAGGCCATATTGATGATCACAAAAAGACAAAAAACTATATGTTGATCTCTAGAGCATAAACTGATGATGTAATGCTGAAATCTAAGGCACGAAGTGAAGATGAGACAATGCTGATCTCTAAAGGCATAAGTCTAGGTCAAAGACAATGGTTTCTAAAAAAGGGCGTGGAATGAAGACCTTTGAGTGGGTTATTTTCGGTAATCCACTCAAAGCTCGGGGGCTACACCCAATGAATCATGAGACCCCGAAAGCAACATGCTGATCTCTAAAGCATAGGCTGAGGGCAAAATGCTGATTTCTAAAGCATAAGTCTAAGTCGGAAGCTACGATTACTAAAGAAGTATGGGATGAAGACCTTTGAATGGATTATTTTCAGTAATCCACTCAAAGCTTGGGGGCTACACCCATTGGGAGCACCTTCGGTGCACCCAATGAATCCTTAACCCCTAAGAACGAAACGCCGACCTCCAAGGCGTAAATAGAACACTGATTATTGAAGGTTAAAAGCAAAAGACTGTAGAACGATGCCAGAGGAAGATGACAGAAGATCGTTTTTGCCGAGCTACTCGGAGCTGGAGGTAATGACTTAGCAGACATGTTTCAAAATCGTAAACTGGACCTAGAATCTTTGGGCCGATTATTTCAAAATCATCACAAAGATTGGGGGCTTGTGGGGGACAGATATCCCCCGGGTCCACTAGAAGGCAGAAAGGCCTCGCGGAAGGCCCCAGGCCCATTACTTTGCGAGGCCATCCCTTCGTGGGCCAGGGGTGGAACTTTCAACAGAATGGATCAACTCGAGCCCAGGTGGTCCGCTGAACTCAAATGCTATCTGCAACATTGATCCGACTTTCCCGCGCAGCGCTCTCAGACGTCGGAGCCGAAGGGTTATATGTCAGCGAGGTTATAAGAAGATAAACTCAGTCGGTTCACTATTACTTAGGGACACATGGTTATCATATCCGCATGTAACGTCCCTCAGTCGAATATATAAGGCCTAGGGGGCACCCCTTCAAGATCATCTCACTACTTAGCCATCCACCCAGTTCTCTAACATCCTCGATACTAGAGAACCTCCTTGTAACCCACCACGCAAAGTATTCACGCCAGGACGTAGGGTATTACGCATCTCAAAGCGGCCCGGACCTATACAAAATTGTCCACTGTCTCTCGTGCATCTAGCGCGAACCATCGAGCTACAGCGGTAACAGTGTCCTACTCCAAAAAGCACCTCGAGGGGCAATCTTGGGTGCGCGGTCGGACCCAAAACACCGACAGGGACAGACTCGCCGATGAGGTTGCTCACGTCGACCACCACACCGTCGACATGACGACTTCCCTGCCCCTGATAGCGACAACGATGCCCACCCCCGACGTCGTGCACATTGACGACCTCCCTGTGTCGGCGAGCACGACCCTGGCCCAAACCATGCTCGTCAGCGACGACATCCCGGCGCTGGCCTTGGTGCAGGCCAGCGTCTCCAGCCACTCAGCAGCATAGGCATCACCGAAGGTATAAAGTTGACAAAGTCTTCGTTTATCTAGTCAGGGGTGGATCTGCATCCGGGGCTGCCTGGGCTACAGCCCTTGTCGCGGCCCAGTAAATCCAGCGTATAGGCCCATCACGTAGTCACGTTCACGTCGGTCCGCTCCTTAGTCCTCCCTCTAGGCTCCAGCCGCCAGCCGTCGAGCCGCATGCCCGCGTCCACGCGGCCACGCTGTCCAGCCACCGCTTGCCGTCTTGCCCGCTCGCTGTCTCGCCGTCTTGGGGTCTCACCGTCTCGCGCCTGGAGCACCGCCGCGATGTCGTGGGCGCTCCCTCCTTCGCCTTGATTCTGACGCCTACGTAGGAGGCAGGATCCATAGTCTGTGACTCTGCACCGTTCTAGAGTTCTGGAAGACTGGAACCACCTCCGTGCGAGTGCGACCGTGCGCTCAGGAGTCGGGAGCGCGGCGGACCGGAGCAGCCGAGCAGGGGCGGGCACGGATCGGAGCGCGCTGGCGCTAGGGGCGCCGGTAGCTGGTAGCGGCCACCGTAGGCGCAGATTGGAACTGCTCGTTGGTGGCTGGGCGCTCCGAAGGTGAAGCTATGACTGTGAAGCAGTGAAGGTGAAACATGTGCTATTGTTTGCTTTGATTTGAAGTTTTGATTTGATTATTTATTTGGTAGTAGTCCCATGTTCATAGGAATAAGATGGACACATTTCTCATCAAGAACCAGAAGAAAGATGCTTCTAATTCTAAAACAATTAGGACAAATGAGAGTTGTGTACAACAGAACAGACCACGTATTGAGCTAGATATGAATGATATAGTTGTAGATCCTGGCCTTAGAAAACCAACTAATGAGTTCCCCCATGAAATTAGAGATGATGCTAAAAGAGCTTATTTACAAATGGGCCCATGTCAACCATTTGGTAATACATTTTCACGGACACCGGGTAATTCTCAAACTAGAGGCTTTGTTGAATCTTGGTTCAAACAGTTTGATTGGTTAGAGTATAGTGTACAGAAAGATGCAGCTTATTGCTTTTATTGCTTTTTTATTTAAGCCTCCAAGAACCAACAACTTTGGTAAAGATACATTCACTAAAGTTGGGTTTAAGAATTGGAAAAAGCAAAGGATGTATTCAAGGAACATGTCCAAGCAATTGATGGTTCTCATAGTTATGCGAGGAAACGTGCCCTCGATTTTGCAAATTAGAGACAAAGTGTAGCTCATGTATGGTTAGCGACAAGTGCAGCCGAAGAGGAGGCATATAAAGCGCGTTTGTCTATCATGTTAGGCATTGCAAGATTTCTCCTTTTGTAGGCTCTTGCTTTTCGTGGACATTATGAATCTAAAACATCAAGCAATAAGGGTAACTTTTTAGAGATGCTTGAGTGGTATAGAAAAAAGGATCCTAAAGTTGCAATGGTCACTAGTGAGAATGCTCCTGGTAATAATAAAATGAGTTGCCTAAATGTCCAAAAAGATTTGGTTCGAGCTTGTACGGAGGAGACAAGTGAGGCTATTAAAGCTAAGATAGGTGGCCGTCTATTTGCAGTGGGGATGCATCAATTAAGGAACAAATGGCTGTGGTTGTAAGGTATGTAACATCTTTTACTTTACATTTGTTTTTTTAGTTCTTTACTAATATTATTTTTCTTATTTCACTTTGATGTAGGTATGTCAATGATAAAGGCCATGTAATTGAGAGGTTTCTTGGTGTTCAACATGTTCCTAATGCTACATCATCTTCATTAAAAGTAGCTCTAGACGATATGCTAGCAAGATATGGTTTATCTATTTCTAGAGTTAGAGGGCAAGAATACGATGGAGCCTCAAATATGAGAGGGCAGTTTCATGGATTGCAAAGATTGGTATTGGATGAAAACCCATATGCATTTTATATTCATTGTTTTGCTCATCAGTTATAGTTAGTGGTAGTTTCTAATGCCAAATGTTGTGGCTCAGTATATGATTTATTTAATTACACCTCATTGATTGTCAATACTGTTAGTGCATCTTGCAAAATAAAAGATCAACTTCTTCAGAGACATCATGATAAGATTGTGGAAGAATTAGATAGTGGTGCTATATTTCCTGGGAGAGGAAAAAACCAAGAAACTAGTCCCGCAAGACCAGGGGATACTAGGTGGGGCACACATCATAAGACATTGGTTCGTATTCTTTTGATGTGGTCATCTGTGTTAGAGGTGCTAGAGAATATTAGTGAAGATGCAAGTGGCGGGGAAAAGAAAACACAAGCATCAGGTTTGATAGAAAGAACGAAAACTTTTGAGTTTGTGTTCATATTACATTTTATGATAAGAGTATTGGGGAGCACTCAAGATTTATCACAATGTTTGCAAAGAAAGAATCAAAATATTGTTCGTGCAATAGGATTGATTGGATCTATGCTAAGGAATATGAATGACATGAGGGAAAATGGTTGGGATCCCTTATTTGAGGAAGTGAAGAGTTTTTGTACCAAAATGAACATAGTAATCCCAAATATGGATGACACAATACCAACTAGAGGCAGATCAAGGTGTCGTGGAACTAAGTTGGTGAGTTACTACCATCATTTTCATAATGGAATTTTCATTGTTGTCATTGATCAAGTTCTTGTTGAGTTCAACAACCACTTCCCTGAAAAATCAACTCAATTACTTGGATGTATTGCTTGCCTTGATCCATGGGATTCTTTTGCCAACTTTGATTTATAGAAGTTAATTGAGCTATCAAAGATTTATGATGTTGATTTTAGTGATTATGAACGTACATGCCTTATGGACCAACTTCTCTTATTCATTGATGAGGTTAGAAATGATGATGGATTTAGAGATTGTAATGATCTTGGACACCTTGCTACAAAGATGGTTAAAATAGATAGACACATATGTTTCAGTTTAGTGTATCATCTTGTTGAGCTTGCATTAATCTTGCCAGTGGCAACTGCAACTATTGAGAGAGCCTTCTCTGCTATGAACATTATCAAGACTAAAAGAAGAAATAAAATGGGTGATGAATGGATGAATAACAACATGTTATGCTATATTGAGCAAGATATGTTTGTAGATATTCAAGATGAAAAGATTTTGAAGCATTTTTAAGGCTTAAGAACTCAGAAGATAAATTTACCTCGCAGCATCAACTCATGAACGATATGTATTGATTATTGTCTTTCTAGAATACGTATCGACTTATTTTTGGGCTACATATTTCTTGAATGTTTAAATTATATCTTGCTTCTTGTGTCATATGTAACACCCCAGGTGTTACCTTGGTTAGAGCCCACCTTGATACTAAAGGCTTTGATCACATGTGGTGGAGGCTTAGGGCCACACCTAAGAACTTTGGAGATCATGTGCTAATCATGTTGCCAATGACCTAAGAAGCATTACTCTAATCCTTGCTCACTTACTACCTTGGATAAGAGGGGAGAAGAACCCTAGACCTCTTTTTAAACCCTATCTTCCAAAACCCTAAGTAAAGGTGGGGAAAGAGAGTGAGCAAATGTGCAAGGCATGGGAAATCTTTACCCAAACCCTAAGCAACCTTATAACCAGCAATTAGGGGAGAGAAATAATGCAAAAAGACCCCTGGAGAAACCCCAATTCAAATCTCCAAGTGGAGAGAGAGCTAGAGCTCTCTATTTCCCTCTAAGTCAAATTCTAACCCTAAGTTAAAGTTCAACCGTGTTCACTTTGAAGATGGCGCCAAAACCACTTGGGTTCTATACCAAAAATGTGGTATACCACCTAAGGCACCCCCTGGAAAAAGTGGAAGCCGAGACTTGGACGTTTGACAGGGATTGGCATCAGTTTTGTCGCGTGGTGGGCAGTGAGACAAGCCAGATTTGGCGCCCGTCTATCTCCTGATCTAGGGCGTATCTTCCTTTGGAACTCACACATGTGAGATAGCCCTAGGTGCCAGGAGGAGGTCTGCGCCGGATTCATGGCAAGATTCGCATGTTTGCGATCTCTAGAGACGTTTGAACAATGGAAGAAACTCACCTCCACGTGTTCGACGCCTTCTGCCCGTGCCAGAGCACGCCAGCGCGCGCTCCCGCGTGCCCAGCGCCGCGCCCGAGCCTAACCAGCGCCATGGCCCGCGCCTGCGCTTATAAAACCCTCCCAGACTTAGATTGTACCCTTCCGCGCACCTTCGAAACCTCACAGGAGTTAGCTCGTCGCCGTTTGCCCGTGCGCAGCGAGTCCGCGGCCGCCCAATCCCTCTGTCATCGTAGACCGGCTAGTAGAGCCATTCCCAACCCTGTCCAGCCCTCGGAGAAGACTGTGCACACCTCCGTGAAGCTCCCCGAGCAAGGAATCGGAGTTTGCTTCGCCGGAGAGGCCAGTCCACGCTCGCCGGAACTCTCAACCCCGCCGGAGTACGTGGACCGGGTAAACCACTCCACCATCCTTCGATTCCTTGTGCACACAGTCGCTACGTTACACCGTGAAGCTCACCGTGCCCTTGGATGGAACCAGTTCGCCGTAGTTTGGCCGGTACACTCGCCGCGGACGAGCACAACCGCCTGCGCTCGTGGACCGGGCGATTTCGGCCATCCCCGACGTCAAGCCGTACCTCGACGTGACCGCCAGAGTCTCCCCGAGCCAACCCCACCCTTCGCCGGACCTCCCTCGCCGCCGGTAAGCCGCGCCACCCTTTTCTTTCCCGCGGTTACTGTTTCAGTTGGGGGAAGGACTGCGGGTGAGAGGGAGAGAAGGTCGGGGGGTTTTGTGAAATGTCAGAGACACAGGGGAACAGTGGCGCGAGGGTAGATCTGCGAGAGTTGATTTGGTTTAAACCCAGGGACCCCGGTGTAAACCGTTTTTCCAGGAAACTCTTTTTAAAATCTATTTTAAAATTGAACAGAGACTTTAAAAATTCATAACTTATGTTTAGTTCATCCAAATTTGGTCAAACCAATTTTGCTAGGCTCTAATTAATGTAACCTATTTAAGAAAAATATAAAACCCCTTGGTATTAAGGGAGATTTTAAAGCTCTGATTTAATGTTAGTTTTGGCCAAAAGCTCAATAATAGAAAGAAAAATAGTTGTGCTATTTGACTAGGGTTAGGAAAAATTGGAGAAGCTTATATCTACCTACTGGCCTGTTTAAAAATGTTAAACCTCTCTGTCCACTCTATTAAGTTAGTTTTTACCCCTTATTCCATAATATGCTTAAAGATAAGAAAAATAGAAAATGTAAATTAAACCATGAACCAGAGAGCACCCCTATTTTTGTTAAGATACTTATTTAATGTAGTTCACTGGAAAAATATATCATACTCTGGTTTAGTATAAAATAAGTAGGATACCTTTTAAATTAATAAAATAGGGATAACTTAGAAAAACCCTACAAAAATAACCCCAAGGTAAAAACACCCCACCCTTGGGATAACTAATGTTTTATTAATGAGAACTTAGGAAAAATATAAAATCTGCTGTTTGACATTTTTCAAATAGTAATGTAGTAGAAAGTGCCTTTTTGGCATTAAACTTAAGAAAATCATAACTAAATAACCACCCCTTAGTTTTCTGTGATTTTTAGCACAGAGGCCTATTATTACTATGGGATGCCAGCAAAAATAACCTTTAGGACAGAACCTACCCCTAACTAAGAGGTGTAGTGTAAAGTGGCCCATTTTCCTAACTATTGTTATTTTTGTTTAAAGCCTAGCCTTTGTACTTTAAGCCTCAAATTCTTAAAACAAGTTAGAATAGCAAATGACAACCCACTGTAATTTTTACAGAATTTTTGGAAATTAGTAACCCACTGTCGTAGTTCAACCTACACTAGAAACCCTAATTGGAAATTAAAGAAAGGAAGATGAATAATGTGAATTAATGTCATCCTAAAACCTTTGTAAATTTGTCCACTAAAATCTATAAAGACAATGCAAATCCACTATGTTATCCTAGAAGAGAACTTAAGCCTAAAAGGTAATAAGTCTATGTATATATATACCACTGGAAGCCCCGCATGACTAAGAAACCCTAAGTTACTTCTTAACTCAGTTCTCTTTAGCATAATATTATTAAATCCTGCATAATCATGACATACATGTTCATTGCATTTCGATAGACTGTAATCTTGCTGACGGAGAGTACATCCTCGTGCCGGAGCAAGGAGCTGCTCAGGAGGTAGCCCCAGATCCAGCACCCGAGCCTGCACCAGAGGACCTGCCAGCCACTGCTTTGGAAGGCAAGCCCCGGTTTTATGCATAACCTGTTATTTATACTATTTTACTACACTTAATGATTGTAGGATTGTTTGTTCACTTAAGTGTAGGAGTTGTTTGAAACCATAGTTACATGATCTCAGGAGCCCCATTGTGATGAATACTAGTATGCTAAGTCGAGTAGCTGCTTTATTAAGGAGGATCTCGGTAGAAGTCGAGTGATTTTTCTAGCACTCGCGCGAGATCAGGAAATTGGTTGTATCCATTTTTATATCATAATGGTGTTGGTCTGTGGACAACAATCCATGGGGATTGGTTGTCTACGAGGTGGGAACCGGAATAAGGATTAAGGTGTGGTACCGTGAGTCAAGCGTTTGAACGTACTAAGCACATGCCGAGAAATATGGTAAATCGGTAAGCCTAGTACCTGAGTGAACCTGGCAGTGGACATATCCCCTCACGCGACCTGAGACGAGGTCTCCCATTCCGGTTATGGTGGGTACAAGTGCGGTCACTGCACGACGGACAGTCGGGGTCAGTGAGGCATTGTACGCCAAGGCGGTGAGCCCTGATCTGCTGACGGGGAATCGATGGGGACGGTTGATGTGTGTGGGGACGGAGTGCCTCGCCACGTCGTGTGTTTAGGTTTACCTTGCAAGGATAAAAACTCGATTCGAATCGTCTGCTTCTCGCAGCTAATGAGACTGCTTGATCCATGCTGCTACATTGAGTAACAAGTGGAAATATGATGAGTTGACATAAGATGTGATTGCTAATAATGTTTGTTACCATGTATGAATAGATAGTTCACTTTTAGCCTTAAGAGAGTCACACTTATTTTTGACCAAGTTAAAATCTTGATTTAGAAACTCAGCTAGTGCTTTTGGCAACCAAACCCCACAGCCAAACAGCTGCATGTCTAGAGGTAGAGGAGTAGACTCCTCACACCGGGTAAGTCTAGCTGAGTATTAGTATACTCAGCCTTGCTTGTGGCATAATTTTTTACAGGTTCTCTGGAGGAAATGGTTGCTGGGATAACTTGGTCGTCCACCTTGCCACCGGGTTGGACTGTCAAGTGGGACCCTGCCTCGGCTGAGGAGGAGCATGAGGAGTGATGGGACAGGCTTCTCCATCTCTCTGTTTAATTACCGTTAGCTTTATTCCGCTGCACTTCAAACAATGATGACTACTTCCGCAAAACTCCGATGATGATGTAATAACTTAATACTCTTCCATGTATGGTTTTATGCTTTATTGTATTTGCTCTGTGACTCACCATCGAGTGAGACTGTGGTACTTGATCCTGTCAGTGGCCGTGTCGGACTAGATCCGAGGGATTGACGGGTTATTCCCATTTAAGTGTGGTCTAGCCTCTAAGGCAGGGCTTAGGCACTTAAGTTGGAATAATTCGGGCAGTTCCGCCATAGCTGGTATCGGAGCTTGTACCACCACAGAGGAATCAATAAAATGTAAATACCATCGATTTTCTAAGTAAAATTTGATAGAAACAATGTTGGATAGATAGTAGGGCGAGCAGGATAGACCTAGGACGTGAAGCCTTAGGGTAATAGAAGGGTAGCTAGGTGGCTAAGTAACTAGGCCCTACAGGCCACTTTTACAGGATGGGAGTTCTTCCCTATTCCTTTTATCATGTTGTGAGGCCGTTCAGGACGAGCATGCATGCATTCATAATTAAGCAAATGGATAACTGAGTAAAGGACTTAAAAATAAGATAACAACCAATTAGGTCCCCAGTGCCTTTTCATTTAACTAGAGGAGGGCTGAGTTCTATTTTTCCTTGTTCTTTTTATAATTCTTTTTCTTTTACTTACGCTTAACCGTACACAGATGACTTCCCACGGATCCTCCGATGACGGAAATGCACTGACCCACACTGACGGACTTGCACGAGAGGGCTTTCCCCGCATTTTGTGGGAGGTACTTCAGGGGGCCGGATACACGACACCCCCTCAGTACGCGGTGCAGCAGTTCGAGAAGCACCGAGTGCCCCGCTGTAGGGTGAGGATGACTTTGGAGCCTCATTCCCTGCAGCCAGGCTGGCGCTCTTTGGACTCCGAGTCTTTCGGATACAGAGCAGAGGACACGATCGAGGCGATCGCTCTGCATGGATTGACTACTTTCTGCGGATTCCATCCCTTGGAGCTGGCTACCCACCCCATTGGCTTGTTCCCCGCTGAGAGGGAGGACGACCCAATGTGGAAGGATCGGGTGGAGCATGCCAAGGATATCTGGGCCATCTACCCAGGACAGACTGCGCACTTGACCGTACGGTGCATGAATGCGCTGTACCGTCTGCAAGTAATGCGCGGTGAGGCGATGTCCCATCTGATGGCACTGCTGGAGGCAACAAAGATTACGTTGGACAACAGAGAGGAGCTCGTGGTTGACTTGTCTCAAGAAATGGTGGAGAAGGACTTGCAGGTTGAGCAGCTATCCACCGATATTCAGGAGTTGGAGGAGCTGGTGGGCACCAGGGAGAACACCATCGAGGTTCTAGAGGATCAGCTCCTTAACACTCAGCAGCAGCTTGCTGAGGCTAACGAGCACCTGGACATGCACCACCAGGAGATCCAGGACCAGGAGGCCAACGAGGACGTCGACATCGAGGGAGGAGATGAGCCTGCCTCCAGTGTGGACACTGCTGGCTCGGGAAGACCACCTTCCCCCGAGTCGAGTGTTGCTTCGTTCGCTCACTAGGTGTTCAGGATAGGCTTAGAAGTTGGATAGTCGGACTCCTCGCAGCTAGCTTAGCTTTTGCACCCTTGGGGTACTAGGCTAGATAGAGTTGAGTCATTTTGGAACAATTTGATGTAATCATGCTAAACTCTCTTGGAAGCTTGTTTGATGGATGCTGTCATTAGTTTAAATTTGGAAGGAAGAATTTGTGCCTTTTTTTAAAAAAAATCCTTTTGTTAAAATCGGAGTCTATCAGGTTGTTTTTAACTTTTTCTCCGCGATGAAATCTTGAACTTGGAGATGTGGTGTTAAGCATGTATATGGTTTTTCAGATGGCCGGGAGGCAGCGTCGTGGCCAGAACGAGCACGTTCCTCCACCGCCGCCACCACCTCCCACTCTGCAGGAGCTCATGGCTCAGCAGAATGAGATCCTGAGGCAGCTGGCTGAACGTCAGCCACCACCTCAGCATTATGGTGGTGGAGACCATCAGCGTCACCCCGCGGCAGCTACATACCAGGAATTCCTTAGCACCCAGCCTCCATTGTTCACAAGGGCGGAGGACCCACTTGATGCAGATGTATGGCTGCGAGTGGTGGAATCCAAATTCCCACTGCTCCATGGAGTTTGTTCAGAGGTCACCAAAGTCAGTTTCGCCACCCAGCAGCTTCGCGGACCCGCAAGGACTTGGTGGGATCATTTTCTTGCTATGCAGCCAGAGGACCGAGAGGTGGAGTGGAGGGAGTTCAAGGCAGCTTTCAGAGGACACCATATACCAGCCGGGATCATGGACCGGAAGCTCAATGAGTTTTTGGCACTCGCTCAGGGCAACAGGACAGTATTGCAGTATGCCCAGGCCTTTAATGAGTTGTGCCAGTATGCTGGGTATCATGCAGATACAGATGAGAAGAAGAGAGATAGGTTCAGGAGGGGGCTTAGCACTAAGCTCCGTGATCGTCTCAACACCGTCAGGGCCAACAGCTACAATGAGTTGGTCAACATGGCTATCTCCCAAGAGGACTGCATTACAGCTAGACAGGCAGAGAAGAAAAGGAAGACCCCTGTGGCAGGACCCTCAGCTCAGCCACAGCGCTTCAGGATTGTGTCCGACACCCAGGGCAGGGGACCCCAGCAGCAGCAAGGGCGATGGGTGATCCGACCGCAACAGCAGCAGCAGCAGGCACCCAACCGCACCCAATTTCCAGCTCAGAGGAGCAATCAGCAGCAGCAGCAGTACCGCCAGGCAAATGACAACAGATGCTTCACATGTGGCAACACTGGGCATTATGCCAAGAATTGCCCCAGGAACCAGCAGAGGCAGGGGCAGAATGTCAATCAGAACCAAGGCAAGAGACAGAAGGTGCAAGTGAGGCAGGGCAGGCTGAACTTCACCACCATGGCTGATATTCCAGAGGGAGCACCCGTCATGACTGGTATCTTTACAGTTTTAAATTATCCTGCTATCACTCTTTTTGTTTCTGGTGCATCACATAGCTTTATTAGTGCCAAATTTAGTGCCAAGTGTCAATTGCCTTTTCATCACACCCACGGGGGTATCACCATTTCAACACCAGGAGGCAGAGTTGCCACTTATCAAATTAACAAGAATGTGCCTATAAAGTTTGGTAGTCTGATAATTAAAACCAACCTCCTCATTTTGGGTTTGGAGAGTGTGGATATTATATTGGGAACTGACTGGTTGACCAGAAATCAGGCTGTGATGGATATTGCAGCTAGAGCCATTGAGGTGCACTCACCAACTTGTGGTGAGACCACACTATTTTTGCCTGACCAGGGTTGTACCCGATCTTGTGCTTTTGTTATGTTAGAATCCCCAGTGGAAAAGATCCCAGTGGTCCGTGACTATCCGGATGTTTTTCCGGATGAATTGCCAGGGATGCCACCTGACCGAGATATTGAGTTCGCCATTGAATTGCAACCCGGGACTGCTCCTATCTCCAAGAGGCCCTATAGGATGCCTCCCGCGGAATTGGCAGAATTGAAGAAGCAATTACAAGAATTGTTGGACAAGGGGTTTATTCGTCCAAGCACTTCACCATGGGGATGTCCAGCATTATTTGTGAAGAAAAAGGATGAGAGTTTGAGGATGTGCGTTGACTACCGCCCTCTCAATGCGGTGACTATCAAGAACAAATACCCACTGCCCCGCATTGATGTTCTGTTCGATCAATTGGTAGGAGCCAAGGTATTCTCCAAGATAGACCTTCGCTCAGGATACCATCAGATCAAGATCCGTGCCAGCGATATTCCCAAGACGGCTTTCTCTACCAGATATGGACTGTATGAGTTTCTGGTGATGTCTTTTGGGCTGACCAATGCCCCGGTTTATTTTATGTACCTGATGAACTCAGTATTTATGCCAGAATTGGATAAGTTCGTGGTCGTTTTCATCGACGATATTATGGTCTATTCCAAGAATGAAGATGAACATACTGAGCACCTGCACATCATGCTTCAACGACTGCGCGATCATCATCTTTATGCTAAGTTATCTAAATGTGAGTTCTGGCTGAAGGAGATTAAATTCTTGGGTCACACAATTTCTCAGGATGGGGTATCAGTTGACCCTGAGAAAGTGCAAGAAGTGATGGACTGGAAACCTCCAACTACAGTGAGACAGATTAGGAGTTTTCTGGGATTGGCAGGGTACTACCGACGATTTATTCCGGATTTCTCCAGAATTGCCAAGCCAATGACTGAGTTATTGAAGAAGGGAGCCAAGTTCACTTGGAGCTAGAAGTGCGAAGATGCTTTTCATACACTGAGGCAACATTTGACAACAGCCCCAGTACTGGCTCAACCTGATAACACTAAGCCCTTCGAAGTTTATTGTGATGCTTCTGGTACAGGATTGGGATGTGTCTTGATGCAAGAGAACAGAGTGATTGCTTATGCTTCCCGAGCACTCAGGCCCCATGAGCAGAACTACCCTACACATGATCTAGAATTGGCAGCTGTGGTGCATGCTCTGAAGATATGGAGACACTACTTGATGGGAGCTCACTATAACATCTACACTGATCACAAGAGTCTCAAATACATCTTCACTCAGGCAGATCTGAACATGAGGCAGAGAAGATGGTTGGAGTTAATCAAGGACTATGATTTAGAGGTGCATTACCATCCTGGTAAAGCCAATGTTGTGGCCGATGCCTTGAGCAGAAAGGCCCAGTGCAATTGTATGAGCATGGATGCAAGAGTCACCACCCTATGTGATGAGTTGTGCAAGCTGAACCTGGAAGTTGTTTCTTCGGGTAACCTAAGCTATATCTCGGTAGAGCCCACATTGCAAGAACAGATAGTCAGGGCACAGGTTGAGGATAAGGGTGGTCAGGTTATCAAGGATATGATCAAGCAAAAGGCAGAAAAATACAAGTGTTTCCGACAGGACAGCAAGGGAATTCTATGGTTTGGAGATCGATTGGTTGTGCCCAAGGACCCTGAGCTTAGAAAGAAGATACTAGATGAAGCTCACCTTTCCAAATTCTCTATGCACCCTGGTAGCAACAAGATGTACCATGATCTCAAATCTTTATATTGGTGGACTAGAATGAAAAGGGAAATTGCCAAGTACATATCCGAGTGTGACACCTGTCAGAGGATCAAAGCCAGTCATTTGAAGGCAGCAGGCCCTTTGCAACCCTTTCCCATACCATCTTGGAAATGGGAGGACATTTGCATGGACTTCATAGTGGGATTGCCCAATACCTCCAGGCACCATGATTCTATATGGGTTATCGTGGACAGATTGACCAAGACTGCTCATTTCTTGCCAGTGCACACCACCCACCGGGCGGAGAAGTATGCAGAGATCTACATTGACCAGATAGTTCGTCTGCATGGGATACCAAGGACTATAGTCTCCGACCGAGGAGCACCATTTGTGGCACGATTTTGGGAGCAATTGCAAGAGTCACTTGGGACCCATGTCATCCGAAGCTCAGCATACCACCCCCAAACAGATGGCCAGACCGAAAGGGTGAATCAGATTTTGGAAGACATGTTGCGAGCATGTGCACTACACTATGGAAAGGACTGGGACAAGTGTCTTTCCTTGGCAGAGTTTTCTTACAATAACATCTATCAGTCCAGTCTGAAGATGGCACCTTTTGAGGCATTATATGGGAGAAGGTGTAGGACCCCACTAAATTGGTCTCAAGCAGGAGAAAGGGAAATTTTTGGGCCCGATTTGGTACTTGAAGCAGAAGCAAAGGTCAGAATTATCAAGAAGAACCTAGAAGCTGCTCAGGCCAGGCAAAAGAGTTATCATGACAAGAGGCGGAAGCCTCTACAGTTTGAGGTGGGAGATCATGTCTATCTTAAAATATCACCAACCAAGGGTGTCCAGAGATTCGGGATCAAGGGCAAGTTAGCTCCTCGCTACATTGGGCCATACGAGGTCAAGGGAGCTTGTGGACCCGTAGCCTACCAAGTGGAATTGCCACCTCACATGTCGTCAGTTCACAATGTATTCCATGTATCTCAGCTGCGGAAATGCGTTCGCCTACCCACTGAAGTACTACCGGAACCAGAAATTGAGGTAGAACCGGACTTATCTTACCAAGAGTACCCTGTCAAGGTGCTAGATCAGAAGGAAAGATCAACTCGGGCAAGGTCGATCAGAATGTATAAAGTTCAGTGGAGTCACCATTCAGCAGAAGAAGCTACATGGGAGACTGAGGATTTTCTGCGCTCTCGCTTCCCCGACTTTCTACCCATAGAAGTCGGTACGTAACCCCAAAACCCCATCCCCACCTGCCCTTTGAATTCAGTTATAAAAAAACTTAGATAACAAGGATAGTCTAAGTTGTGGATTTAACTTAAGAAGGACTTCCTTCTGAAGTTGCAAAGAGGATGACATTCGAAGAGCAGTTAATAAGTGAAACTTGAGCATAAAGGAAGAGTAGCACTAACACACCTTCAAGCACCCTCCAAGGGACTCTACCTAAAATCTCGGGACGAGATTCCTTTAAGGGGGGAGGGCTGTAACACCCCAGGTGTTACCTTGGTTAGAGTCCACCTTGATACTAAAGGCTTTGATCACATGTGGTGGAGGCTTAGGGCCACACCTAAGAACTTTGGAGATCATGTGCTAATCATGTTGCCAATGACCTAAGAAGCATTACTCTAATCCTTGCTCACTTACTACCTTGGATAAGAGGGGAGAAGAACCCTAGACCTCTTTTTAAACCCTATCTTCCAAAACCCTAAGTAAAGGTGGGGAAAGAGAGTGAGCAAATGTGCAAGGCATGGGCAATCTTTACCCAAACCCTAAGCAACCTTATAACCAGCAATTAGGGGAGAGAAATAATGCAAAAAGACCCCTGGAGAAACCCCAATTCAAATCTCCAAGTGGAGAGAGAGCTAGAGCTCTCTATTTCCCTCTAAGTCAAATTCTAACCCTAAGTTAAAGTTCAACCGTGTTCACTTTGAAGATGGCGCCAAAACCACTTGGGTTCTATACCAAAAATGTGGTATACCACCTAAGGCACCCCCTGGAAAAAGTGGAAGCCGAGACTTGGACGTTTGACAGGGATTGGCATCAGTTTTGTCGCGTGGTGGGCAGTGAGACAAGCCAGATTTGGCGCCCGTCTATCTCCTGATCTAGGGCGTATCTTCCTTTGGAACTCACACATGTGAGATAGCCCTAGGTGCCAGGAGGAGGTCTGCGCCGGATTCATGGCAAGATTGGCATGTTTGCGATCTCTGTAGACGTTTGAACAATGGAAGAAACTCACCTCCACGTGTTCGACGCCTTCTGCCCGCGCCAGAGCACGCCAGTGCGCGCTCCCGCGTGCCCAGCGCCGCGCCCGAGCCTAACCAGCGCCATGGCCCGCGCCCGCGCTTATAAAACCCTCCCAGACTTAGATTTTACCCTTCCGCGCACCTTCGAAACCTCACCGGAGTTAGCTCGTCGCCGTTTGCCCGTGCGCAGCGAGTCCGCGGCCGCCCAATCCCTCTGTCACCGTAGACCGGCCAGTAGAGCCATTCCCAACCCCGTCCAGCCCTCGGAGAAGACTGTCCACACCTCTGTGAAGCTCCCCGAGCAAGGAATCGGAGTTTGCTTCGCCGGAGAGGCCAGTCCACGCTCGCCGGAACTCTCAACCCCGCCGGAGTACGTGGACCGGGTAAACCACTCCACCATCCTTCGATTCCTTGTGCACACAGTCGCTACGTTACACCGTGAAGCTCACCGTGCCCTTGGATGGAACCAGTTCGCCGTAGTTTGGTCGGTACACTCGCCGCCGACGAGCACAACCGCCTGCGCTCGTGGACCGGGCGATTTCGGCCATCCCCGACGTCAAGCCGTACCTCGACGTGACCGCCAGAGTCTCCCCGAGCCAACCCCACCCTTCGCCGGACCTCCCTCGCCGCCGGTAAGCCGCGCCACCCTTTTCTTTCCCGCGGTTACTGTTTCAGTTGGGGGAAGGACTGCGGGTGAGAGGGAGAGAAGGTCGGGAGGTTTTGTGAAATGTCAGAGACACAGGGGAACAGTGGCGTGAGGGTAGATCTGCGAGAGTTGATTTGGTTTAAACCCAGGGACCCCGGTGTAAACCGTTTTTCCAGGAAACTCTTTTTAAAATCTATTTTAAAATTGAACAGAGACTTTAAAAATTCATAACTTATGTTTAGTTCATCCAAATTTGGTCAAACCAATTTTGCCGGGCTCTAATTAATGTAACCTATTTAAGAAAAATATAAAACCCCTTGGTATTAAGGGAGATTTTAAAGCTCTGATTTAATGTTAGTTTTGGCCAAAAGCTCAATAATAGAAAGAAAAATAGTTGTGCTATTTGACTAGGGTTAGGAAAAATTGGAGAAGCTTATATCTACCTACTGGCCTGTTTAAAAATGTTAAACCTCTCTGTCCACTCTATTAAGTTAGTTTTTACCCCTTATTCCATAATATGCTTAAAGATAAGAAAAATAGAAAATGTAAATTAAACCATGAACCAGAGAGCACCCCTATTTTTGTTAAGATACTTATTTAATGTAGTTCACTGGAAAAATATATCATACCCTGGTTTAGTATAAAATAAGTAGGATACCTTTTAAATTAATAAAATAGGGATAACTTAGAAACACCCTACAAAAATAACCCCAAGGTAAAAACACCCCCACCCTTGGGATAACTAATGTTTTATTAATGAGAACTTAGGAAAAATATAAAATCTGCTGTTTGACATTTTTCAAATAGTAATGTAGTAGAAAGTGCCTTTTTGGCATTAAACTTAAGAAAATCATAACTAAATAACAACCCCTTAGTTTTCTGTGATTTTTAGCACAGAGGCCTATTATTACTATGGGATGCCAGCAAAAATAACCTTTAGGACAGAACCTACCCCTAACTAAGAGGTGTAGTGTAAAGTGGCCCATTTTGCCTAACTATTGTTATTTTTGTTTAAAGCCTAGCCTTTGTACTTTAAGCCTCAAATTCTTAAAACAAGTTAGAATAGCAAATGACAACCCACTGTAATTTTTACAGAATTTTTGGAAATTAGTAACCCACAGTCGTAGTTCAACCTACACTAGAAACCCTAATTGGAAATTAAAGAAAGGAAGATGAATAATGTGAATTAATGTCATCCTAAAACCTTTGTAAATTTGTCCACTAAAATCTATAAAGACAATGCAAATCCACTATGTTATCCTAGAAGAGAACTTAAGCCTAAAAGGTAATAAGTCTATGTATATATATATATACCACTGGAAGCCTCGCATGACTAAGAAACCCTAAGTTACTTCTTAACTCAGTTCTCTTTAGCATAATATTATTAAATCCTGCATAATCATGACATACATGTTCATTGCATTTCGATAGACTGTAATCTTGCTGACGGAGAGTACATCCTCGTGCCGGAGCAAGGAGCTGCTCAGGAGGTAGCCCCAGATCCAGCACCCGAGCCTGCACCAGAGGACCTGCCAGCCACTGCTTTGGAAGGCAAGCCCCGTTTTATGCATAACCTGTTATTTATACTATTTTACTACACTTAATGATTGTAGGATTGTTTGTGCACTTAAGTGTAGGAGTTGTTTGAAACCATAGTTGCATGATCTCAGGAACCCCATTGTGATGAATACTAGTATGCTAAGTCGAGTAGCTGCTTTATTAAGGAGGATCTCGGTAGAAGTCGAGTGATTTTTCTAGCACTCGCGCGAGATCAGGAAATTGGTTGTATCCATTTTTATATCATAATGGTGTTGGTCTGTGGACAACAATCCATGGGGATTGGTTGTCTACGAGGTGGGAACCGGAATAAGGATTAAGGTGTGGTACCGTGAGTCAAGCGTTTGAACGTACTAAGCACATGCCGAGAAATATGGTAAATCGGTAAGCCTAGTACCTGAGTGAACCTGGCAGTGGACATATCCCCTCACGCGACCTGAGACGAGGTCTCCCATTCCGGTTATGGTGGGTACAAGTGCGGTCATTGCACGACGGCCAGTCGGGGTCAGTGAGGCATTGTACGCCAAGGCGGTGAGCCCTGATCTGCTGACGGGGAATCGATGGGGACGGTTGATGTGTGTGGGGACGGAGTGCCTCGCCACGTCGTGTGTTTAGGTTTACCTTGCAAGGATAAAAACTCGATTCGAATCGTCTGCTTCTCGCAGCTAATGAGACTGCTTGATCCATGCTGCTACATTGAGTAACAAGTGGAAATATGATGAGTTGACATAAGATGTGATTGCTAATAATGTTTGTTACCATGTATGAATAGATAGTTCACTTTTAGCCTTAAGAGAGTCACACTTAATTTTGACCAAGTTAAAATCTTGATTTAGAAACTCAGCTAGTGCTTTTGGCAACCAAACCCCACAGCCAAACAGCTGCATGTCTAGAGGTAGAGGAGTAGACTCCTCACACCGGGTAAGTCTAGCTGAGTATTAGTATACTCAGCCTTGCTTGTGGCATAATTTTTTACAGGTTCTCTGGAGGAAATGGTTGTTGGGATAACTTGGCCGTCCACCTTGCCACCGGGTTGGACTGTCGAGTGGGACCCTGCCTCGGCTGAGGAGGAGCATGAGGAGTGATGGGACAGGCTTCTCCATCTCTCTGTTTAATTACCGTTAGCTTTATTCCGCTGCACTTCAAACAATGATGACTACTTCCGCAAAACTCCGATGATGATGTAATAACTTAATACTCTTCCATGTATGGTTTTATGCTTTATTGTATTTGCTCTGTGACTCACCATCGAGTGAGACTGTGGTACTTGATCCTGTCAGTGGCCGTGTCGGACTAGATCCGAGGGATTGACGGGTTATTCCCATTTAAGTGTGGTCTAGCCTCTAAGGCAGGGCTTAGGCACTTAAGTTGGAATAATTCGGGCAGTTCCGCCACAGCATATTAAACATCAATTATATTTTTGTTTTGGTTTAAAATTTTTTATAGCCTTAGCTTAGTAGCCCCCCTCTTGGATCAATCCTGGATCCGCCACTGTATCTAGTGGTTTTTCGTGTTATGGTTTTGATTGCAGTTTATGTTTGTAATACAAAGGAGCAAGAGGGTCTGGTTACTTGCCGATCATGGGAGTCTTGAGAGGGGACAGTGGGCTATAAAGGGTTGGCAGGCCCTCTATACAGGCCTACAACCACCTAAAGTCCATCTTTATTTCCACAAGCAAATAATGATGTACATGTACAACCAAATTATTTGTACCTCCTTGCTATATACCATAAATTATGTTTGTTGACAGTTCTCACTATGTTTGCAGAAATACGACAAATTAAGTCTCAATTATGTAGGATGCTTAGGATTAAAAGTTTATCATGCCCTTGTTGATGAAGGTCAACGATTAGTTTTAAAAGAAATGATCTAAAAGGTTAAGGATCAACTAGTTCTAAATATCAAATAGAGATATTGGACACCTAGAGTAGTGTTAGGACCTTTATTTTCTTTTAATCATACTATGTAGGGGGCATGATATGGGTTACATGACCTAGGCAAATCTAGTTAGGTGTGGTGGTCCACATTTATGAAAAACTATTGCTAGGTAACCCAAGAGATCCCACGAGAAGTTTGGAAGAAAAAACAAATAAAACAACTAAAACACAAGTTGGACAGTCTGTAGTAGCACCGAACGTGTTCGGTACCATATCGAATGGGAGAAGTGCCCTATGCAGTTTCTGATATGCACCATTGTATTCAGCGTGCATCAGGTATGGCGCATTAGACATAGCATCTAGAGAGCTTGCAAATAGTCTAGTTTCAATTTTACACTAATCTGTGTGTGTGGTGCTACACCAGATGGAGCATCGAACAGGACACCCATAGAGCATGTAACCTATGCAAATTAACCAAGTACTCACCTAACATGTCAAGTGTGTCACTGATTGTGCCAACAAATTCGAAATTTAGAGAGCTTATTTACTATGTCGTTTTGAGTTGTACTCACCGAACATGTTCGATGTAGCACCAGTGTTGGCACAAAATGTGAGTCACAACAACGACTAATTTGAGAAACTAGTCGTTGGAGAGGTACCGACATATCCGGTTTAGTTGGAAAGTTGGCACCAGACATGTTTGATGCCCCCAAGAATGTAGAGTGGAGTTGTAATGGCTTGTTTGAGTCTTTAGGGCTATTTATACCCTCCATTTTAGCTTCTTGAGGTGTTTTGACCCTTCCAATAGCTGAAACAACCTCTTGAGAGAAAGGAAGACTATTTGCATAGTGAGAAGATTAGAGAAGTGATAATCTTGTGATTAGCAACCTCATTAGTGCGTAGAGAGAGAGACTTGTGTGCAGCCACCACTTACATTAAGCTTGTCATGATCAAGTAAGAGTCTAGTGCTTGTTACTCTTGGTGATTGGCATCACCAGATGGTTCGATGGCGATTAGGAGTGTGGTGATCATCTAGAAAGTTTGTGGGTGACTGTCATGGTAATGATACCAGGGCACCCAAGGTACCTGTGTAGGGTTGCTTCGGTGAGCGGGGAACGTGTTTTAACACAGTAGAGTATGTCTACCAGGTGAAAGGGTAATGGGCTCTAAGGCATTTATAGATTAGTTTTGGTTTTTGATGACTATCACAACCTCATGGACTAACTAGTTTGCTAAGTGATTGACCACAGGTTCATAAGAATAAGAATTGAAGATTCTATGTCAGAAAACAATTCAAACCCAGCTAGGAAGGGGAATACCTTTGAAAAGATGAACTATTGGTAGGTCAACCATTTGGATAATTTCTAAATGCCCCTAGGATCTTGTTTGAATAATCTAGAGAAGCTAGAAATCTCAGATTTCAAATATTGGTATTTTGGAGCTAAGTTTGAGCCAATATTGGAATATGAGTTAGAGAATTCAAAAAGACCAAGCTCCATAACTTAGAATAGTTGGTTAGTCTCTAGATATGTTTGTCTACGTCATATGAATGCTCTTGAAGACAGTCGAATAGAATCAAAGAAGAAAAGCCCAAAAGTGCTTAACTCTAGCTAGTCTGCGGTGCACCGGACCACTCTGGTGGTGCATGATGCACCGAACTAGCTACGCATAAAAGTCTATCTCTTTGGTTGCCTGGTTCATCGAGTCAGTCTGGTGATAGACCAAACCACATATACAGAGAGGTCTTATTTTAGGGTTTGAGTGGCTTGGTGCACTAAACCATTATGGAGGTGCACCAGACCACTTGCGTAGGGAGTTTGTTTTGAAAAGCTGAAGACCATGGTGCATCAGACCTGTCAAAATTCAATGGCTAGTTTCCAGATCTAATGGTCATGCTGACGTGGCAGGGTTCGATGGTTGACTGGACAAGTCTAGTGCCACTAACAAGATATTTTTCCAACAGAACGGTCACTAGGCAATCTGATCTATCAGAGGTTCGGTGGTGCACCGGACCTACACCGTTAGAGGTCCAGTGCACCCACAGACAGAGCAAATTTTGGGGTTCAACCACAACAACTATTTTGGGTGGTTGGGCCTATAAATACACTACAACTAGCCCATTCAATGCACAAGAGCTGAGCATTCATTCCTACATTCAATAGCAACACACCTAAAGTGATCAACATCTGAGTGATTTGAGACTCGAGATAGTCTTAGTGCCTTGTGAGAAAGATAGAGAAGAGTGTGTGTTGTTCTTATGCTTGGAGTTTTGACTCCCATCCATTGTAAAGGCCAGCGAGAGGCTTCGACATGTGAAGTACCTCATGGAGACTTTGGTGTCTCAATTAAGAAAAGTGAGAGGACTCAAGCTCGATCTTTGGAGTCACTTGAGAGGGTTGAAGGTCCTTAGCGACACCTCAACGGAGACGTATGTTTTGTCTGGAAACCTAATTCTGGTAAACAAATCGTTGTGTTCTTTGTGTTTGCTTATTTGCGATTTGTTTTCTCTAAAGTTCTCTTGCCTTGATCTTGAATTAAATCTCTTACATTGCTATCAAGTTAGTTCTACATTCAAAAAGAACATGTGCAAGAAGAACTCATCCCCCTACTCTTATTATATTACTTCTAGTTCTAACACATAATTGGGATCAACGTTTTTGTTATTAAGTGTAAAATTTCAGGATTCGCCTATTCACCCCTATCGGAGGTAAACTCTAGCTGGGTGGAGGAATGCACCTGCCTAATTCTAAGAACGAGGGGTTGCCTAGGGTTAGCCTGTGGGGATGCAAGAACATGTAGAGACTTAGAGTGGTTCAGGCCGCTAGAGTCTAACACTCTACGTCTACTGTGAGTTGTATTGCTGAGAGCTTGAGTTTGGGTGAAGACAAGTCTAAGTCAGGATGATATCCCCTTGTAATGCATGTGCCCTCCCTTTTATAGTACAAGGGCAACACATACAAGGGTGCTGAGGAGCCCCGATAGGTGCGCCCTAGCGAACTAGTATTAAATACAACATAGAGTAGTAAAGACTACACTGGGTAGAGATCTTCTCCTCGACCGTCGTGTGAATCTTCTGACTAGGCATGTCTTCTGCCCTATTTGATAGCTCATGCGAGTCGCACGGTGTGCCTGGTATGCTGACGTATGTAGGGGGCCAGCCCTGTTCATGTGTGGTATAGTTAATGCGATGGACGTGCATGCTCTACGTGAGCCAACGACTACTCATGATGATGTCGCCCATGCGCGCGACGCTAAGACACAACCGCCTACCTCAGTATCATGCGGTGCACTATACAAGCCCTGCACGCAGATATGACACACAATTGTCTGCATCGGTAATGCACGGAGTGATCATTCATGCATGTGTGGCCTTATAAAGTCCTATCCATGCCCTGTGCATATTAGGACACGCCTTAGCCACTCGCATGAATGTGGACGACGAGCTTGTTTCTAGCTAAAGGCTTCTGCCACGTGCCCATGAGCCACATGGTGGCACCGGGCCCCTGTCCAAGCGGAGAGTGGGGACCAAGGGCACATGCTGGCCTAGACTTGGGCCCTAACTATTGGGGGTCTGAATGTCAAATGGGGAGGTTCGGGGCCCTGTGAGGGGATCCAAACAGTACATGTGGAGGTCCAGGACCCACCCATGGGGGTCTGAATGACATACGTGGGGGTCTAGGTCCCACCTATGGGGTCCAGACCCATGGTAGTATTCCCTAAACATTTTCACCCTAGGACATGTGGCGGCACCGCACCTATCCTCGAGCGGGGAATAGGACTCAAAGACCGGCTACTTAGTTCCTTACCACACAGTTACAGGTAACCACATGGGTATTTACCTTGGCACGGTAGGAGAGGATACCCCAATTACAAGGTATGGATAGTGGCCCCTAGGACCACCTTGGGAGAAGTTGCGAACCTACATGTGGGGCCACAAGTGTGATCTCGTTTCGAACAATCCGACCGCGACTCGGCGCTCAATGGTGGCATGCCTGTTGTCACGTCAGCTGTCAAGTCACCTAATGTCACACCTGTTGTAACATATGTCTCCATGGCTCACTGACCTGTGGCCCCCATGCCTAGTGGTATGCCCGGTCATGTGCATGACGCTCGTCACCACCATGATAGTAAAAATGGTTTTGCCACCACAACAGTTCTTGAGAAGGTACGCATTATGCGCGCCACACACTCGGTGGTTTAGATACCACCTTTACACACCTGTGCATGCCACCCACTACCTATGACTGACGAACCTAGGCTCCCATGTCATGGTTTGGGTCGCTAGCACTTGGTGTGGGTGTCTCTTGGTGTTTTGCCCAACACCTTAGCTATCGCTAGACCAAGATTTAGCCCTGCCTATGGCTTAAGATTAATGTTTAGTAGCGCACCCATGGAACTCACACTCTGTTGCCCTTGATCCTTTGAGACATGCAACCAGACTTGACAAGCAGAGTTTAGGAAGCCAACCTTTAAGCTAGATTGAGGACCAGGACACCAGGTGCACAGTTACATGTACTAGGACACCTGTTTTAGAGTGGTGGAGTATGTAGGCTTAGGGTATAGGACTAGGCTAAGCGGCTACATGACTCCGGACCACCCTAGGAAACAAGCACCTTTTCTCTAGACCTAGATTCTTGCTATTCGAATCCCTTTCAACATTAAAGGGCACCAAACTAAGCTACAAGCCAGCTAACTCAATTTGGATCTCAACACAGCAAAAATAGTAGGGAATCACATGGGATTAGAAGAAACAATGTTTGTAAGTCAAAACAAGAAAGAAAATTATTGCAAAGACAAAACAAGGGGTAAATATTTTCTTTATAACTTGACACACATGTGTTGTGCGATGAACACTAGAGACCGGGTGTATGAGATTGGACCCCACCGAACTGGACCACACATAGGTGCTACCAAGCTACAAGGGAAGAAACTCATTCCCCATCCTACCCTTATGGATTGAACAAACAAAGATTCTCTATGCTCCATGGATTGGGCAGTGGCATGATGATGCCATTCGCCTCATCACCCTCGACGAGGCTGCAGAGCTTGGGGTGCGGAGGAACTCCCCAGCTACCGACAGCAGCCCACCGGGGTGGCCCGTGATGAGGCTCTGAATGCCTGCACCATTGTGTGATGCTGCACACCATGCGTAATAGTCCTAGGCACAAGGGGGCGAGGAACTCGCTGCACAGATGATGTCACACCCTCCCTCATTCGAAGGTTGTCAGAGGAGGAGTCGAGGTGCTCAACAGTTTGGACCATCATGGTAAGTAATAAAATAGGCAAAAACCTAGGCTAAGGCCCCCCACTCTGGTGCGACAAAGGTCAAAGGTAAACTCTAGATGGGTGGAGGAATGCACCCGCCTAATCCTAAGAACGAGGGGGCTACCTAAGGTTAGCCTATGGAGATGCAAGAACACAAGAACGCGCAGAGATTTAGAGTGGTTTGGGCCAACAGAGCCTAACACTCTACATCCACTATGAGTTGTATTGCTGAGAACTTGAGTGTGGGTGAAGATCAGTCTAAGTCAAGATGATCCCCTTATAACGCATGTGCCCTCCCTTTAATAGTCCAAGGGCGACATGTACAAGGGTGCTGAGGAGCCTCGATAGGTGGGCCCTAGCGAACTAGTATTAAATACAACATAGAGTAGTAAAGGCTACACTAGACAAAGATCTTCTCCTTGTCCGCCGTGTGGATCTTCGGAC
Source organism: Zea mays (assembly GCF_902167145.1). NCBI lineage: Eukaryota > Viridiplantae > Streptophyta > Magnoliopsida > Poales > Poaceae > Zea > Zea mays. The sequence continues at coordinate 22,457,822 of NC_050102.1, read as the reverse complement.
TAGGCATGTCTTCCGTCCCATTTGCCAGCTCGTGCCAGCCTCGGAGTGTGCCTAGTATGATGACGTATGTTGGGGACAACCTTGCTAATGTGTGGTAGAATTATTGCGATGGACGTGCATGCTCTGCCCGACCCAACAACTTCTCATGATGACACCACCCACGCATGTGGCACTGAGACAAAACCATGTGCCTCGGTATACGTGGCGCACCGTACAAGCCCTACGCACGACGCTAACACACAACTGCCCGTATTGGTAATGCGTGGAGCGGTCATTCGTGCCTGCGCAGCCTGACAAAAGCCTGTCCATGCCCTATGCGTAGCAAGGCACACCTCAGCTTCTCGCATTGAATGCGAGAAGCGAGCTTGCTTCTAGCCGAAGGCTTCTGCCATGCACTCATGAGCCACGTGGTAGCATAGGACCTCTGTTCAAGGGGAGAGTGGGGACCAAGGGCACATGCTGGCCTTAAGACTTGGGCCCCGTTTGCTACTGTCCGGATGTCAAACAGGGAGGTTGGGTGCCCCGGTAAGGGGATTTGAATAGTACACATGGAGGTCTAGGACCCGCCCATGGGGTCTAGATGACATAAGTGGGGATCCGAGTCCCACTTGCGGGGGTTCAGACTCATGGTAGTAGTCCTAGAGCATTTTCACCCTAAGACACATGGCAGCACCGGACAACACGACCATCAGCTTCAGAGAGCTACATGCAAAGCAGATCAACCTCCGCCTCGATAGCCTCTTGTGCCGTGTGGAAGACGTCACAACTCCCCTAAGACACCCAAGGGAGAGGGGATGAGAAGCCCAGCCATAACGACTCAACAGAAGGCGACATGACCTCTTGATCGCCCGCGACCCCCCTGCAACGGAAGGATAAAGGAGAGAAACATCGGGCGTAGGAAGAGAGCCAGAGAAACTCATAGAAAGGAACCAACCTCGGCTCGAGTCCCACGCAACGCGACGTCCCGACGAACCGAGGTCCATCGACCGACCCAATTGACGTCTGTTCATGGAGGAGACCAAAGAAGAGGGGGTCGAGGGTGACCATCATGCAGACGACCACCGAGAGCTTATAAAGGGGGCAAAAGCGCTCGACTCCACCACGAGGGGCGGTAGGCCGCCTTGGAAGCGACCTGAGTCCCAAGGGAGATTAAACACCATGATTACTCAGAAAGGCGAAAAGACAAGCGCCACCAAACCCTTCATCAGCTCTAGAGGGAGAAACTCCCCCTAGGGGCTCGGGGGCTACTATCGAGGATAAGATTCATGAACCCTAGGGCCCATCTATCAGCAAATGTGTCTGGGGAAAGCCACTGGCAATTGGGGCCCATCGGTCAGCTGGAGGAGACATGTAGCGTCTACCCTAGAGGAACTTGCCCCCAGATGATCCCCGCAGCATTAAGCCCGGGGTCGGGCGTGGCAGTGTCTAACAAGGGGGTGAGCATTTCAAAGGGAAAGCACTCGAGTGATCCCTCTCTTGGCCTGAGACCAACCTGTCATAAATGACCGACCACATTAGCTACACTGGTACCGAGCCACAACGGAGGCGCTAGTTTGCCTCCCACTCATAGCCTACGAGCCCCTCAGGCCGTAGAGCACTCATGACCTACGAACCCCTTGGACTACAATGCATTTATGGCTTGCGCTCCCACCAACTTAAGATGCACTCATAGCCTACTAGGACTAGGCCTGAGTACGCAGACCTCTAGCAGGGCACAACACGATGAACCACGCTGAGCCCTAGGCTACAAAGGCTAGGGGACGACATAGCCCGAATGATGGCACTCGAGGCCCATGCCACCCGTGTCGTCCGCCATAAAGGATATGAGATAGCCAGACAACCATGAGCACGCGTGGCTTTACCCCACGGTAGAACACTCGGTTTTAGAGTGACTGTCACACCCAGTTTTGGAAGGCAAACTAAATGCGAACCATGTACGTGCCAAGATCAGAAACTCATGTACACAGCGATTACATAGTTGGACATAACCACACATTGCTCAAAATAAATAGCGGAAATAGTACTTTATTACATCAAGATGTCCAAGACATCCACAAAGTCCTTAACATAACATAGCCATAAACATGATCAAAGTGCGGAATATGAAACATAGACATATGGCCTTCACAGGCAGCTGATTGGGGGATTGCCACTAACACAACTAGAACTCATCATAGTCCTGGAACTCCTCAAAGTCCTCCATGTTACCTGCATCTCCTCCTGAGCATTGATTGCAATGGGGACAACCTAGGGTGGGGTGGTTTTTAAAGCAAGGGTGAGTACACATCAACATACTCAACAAATGTCTCGTTTGGCTAAAGTTGACTAGCTATATGTGGAGTTAAAGTTTAAGCAGTTGCTTTTAGTTGGTCAAGTATTTATTACTAGTAGTAAGCCAAATTTTAGTAATAAACCCATTTATTACCCAAGAGTACTCCCTCCAAGACGAAATACGAGAGACCATAGTTGTAATCATCATCATTAACCATCATCATATAAGTATCCACAGTGATTCTAATCAATGAGGATCCCAAGGCTGCTCTTAACCATGAGCACGACTGATATACCAGTTTCTAACACTCTGCAGAGGTTGCACACTTTACCCACGAGTCGTGGTCCCTTTCCAGCCTGGGTTGCACAAACCTGATCTTCACTACTGAGGTGAATGGCTAGGGATACACTGCGTAGCCTTTACAAAGACTCCCCTGGTGCATAGCTGCTTGTTAGGTTTCGCCAGTCGTACAAACACAATACTCCTCCCTAAGGTGGGTGACTAACAAAACCAAATCGAATGAACCTCGGCACCCACCCTTAGCAGAGCGAGCACTATGCCCCAACCCCCATTGACGGCCCTACGACAAAGCCAACTATACCCTCAGGTTCATCTAATTATTCAGCTAAGGGCATCCCATTCCACCCTCATAGTTGCACTGTTATCCCGGGTGGTCACTCAACGAACAGGTCCTTACGGAGAGGTACTTAGGAAAATAGCCTAAGTCCCCTAATTGCCATAAGAACATCATCATAATCATAATAACCGCATCGTATCATAAATATTCGCATCATGTTCGTTGATTAAAGTGGAGCAATAGCATGAAGCTAACCATAATAACCCAAAAAGGTAAACAAGGATAAGATAAATACAAACTAGTCAATCCTTAGGTGTCGGTGTTTCGGACCCGGGAGGTCCCTGGACCGACGAGTAAATTTGTCGCTGCGTGTCCCTGTCCAGATGGGTTGGTGCGAGATGGAACACAAGTGGGGGAATGAGCCTTGTATTATCCTGCACCAGGGTGCTCGTAGTAGGGGTTACAAGCGTTGCGAGAGAGCGAGGGCGAGAGAGAGAGCGAGTAGGAGAGAGTGAGAGAGAGAGGGTCCGGCCCCTGCTCGTCTTCTCCCGTCCCTTTGTCGTGCGTCTACTCGTCTCTCCTGCCGCGCGTTCGTGTGTTCGTTCTTCTCCGTTCGTTTTTTTCCTGCTCGTGGACATCCCCTTTTATAGACATAAGGAGATGGCCCAGCTGTACAATGGGGGTGTAGCTATGTGCTACATGGCCAGCGGGGAAGTGCCTGGTCGCTATGCACGTGTTAACGTGTCCGTCGGAGAAGTGCATGAGCCCTGTAGAAGCACAGCTGTTGGCGCCGCATGGATCCTGCTGACGTCTCCTTGCTCCCGTAGGGGGCTTGAGAACCACCGACGTCATGGACACATGCGGGGAACCATCATTGCCTGTTACCGGGGTAAGCTTGATGGGACGCCGGTCTTGTTCCTTCGTAGCCTGGGCTAGCTAGGAGTAGGGTGATGATGTGTCCCTTATGGCGCGGTCGATCTAAGCCTGAGGTCGGGCGAGGCGGTGGCTCCTCCGAGGCCGAGGCCGGGGCCGAGACCCAGGGTCAGGCGAGGGCGTGACTCTTCTCGAGGCCGAGCCCTGGGGTTGGGCGAGGCGGAGATCTCCTCCCGAAGCCGAGGCCGAGGCCGAGGCCTGGGGTTGGGCGAGGCGGAGCTTCCTGTTGCGCCCAAGGCTGAACTTGGCCGTTGTCGCTTTCGCCCGAGTGGTTGGCACAGCAGCCCAAGCGGGGCGGGTGGCGTTGTTTTCCTGACAGATCGTTCAGTGAAAGGGCAAAGTGACTGCGGTCACTTCGACCTTGTCGACTGAGGCACGTGTGTCAGGATAAGGTGTCAGGCGATCCCAGCATTAAATGAGCATGCACTTCGGTCGGCTGGTCAGGCGATTTGGCCAAGGTCGCTTGCACGACAAGGCTTGCCTTTGGCTGAGCTGAGGGTGCGCTCACTGCTTGAGGAGACCCTCGGGCGAGACGTGAACTCGTCTGGGACCACTATTTCGCCCGAGGCTGGGCTCGGGCGAGGCGAGATCGCGTCCCTTAGTAGACAAAGCTTTGACTTTGACCCGAACTGTAAGCCTTTATGGTTTGTTCTGAAGGTGTTTACCAGCCGTGTTTAGGAGTGTTGGGGGTACCCCTAATTATGGTACCCGACAGTAGCCCCCGACCCTCGAAGGGAGTGTAGGCACTCGCTTGGAGGTTCTGCCGGATTTTTGCGAGGGGACCAGGCTTTCTTGGTTATGTTTCGTTCCGGTGGGTGCGCGCGAGCGCACCCGCCGGGTGTAGCCCCCGAGGCCTCAGAGGAGTAGTTTGACTCCTCTGAGGTCTTAATTCTTGCTGTGATGCCTCGGTCAACCTGGTTGTTCCCTCATGCGGCCTGGCCGCAGCCAAGGTGCATGGTCAGGCTCCAAGTTTTTGAGCCAGTTTGTTGACGCTGTCAACAGTTTTGGCCGCACCCAGGTGCGAGGGCAGCCCCCGAGCCCCTGCACGGAGCGAGAGGACGATCAAGGACTGTCTCGACTTTTATTATACGCCCCTTCGTCGCCTTTTTGCAAGGAGGAAGGGGGGAAAGCGCCATGTTACCCTCGGAGGGTACCGATCATGGTGTTTCCGATGAGATGCTAACAGGTGATCTGAGTGGACACCCGTGTCCCGTTCGTTAAGGGTCGGCTAGTGGCCCAGAGGCGCGCTCCAAAAGTACCTGCGGGGGATTTGCTGGACCCGGGCCCATTTCGATAGGGCCCGAGGGCTCGGTGCCTCCCTCCGGTGGGATTCCATTACAAATCGTTCCCGCTGGTCTCGGAAATGTCCTAGGGTACCTCAGGAGCGTAGCCCGAGCCTCGGCCATGTAACGGACGTACCCAGGGTCATCCATCACTCTGCGTGCTCTGGGGCGGCTGTCGAACCCTTTCGAGGGGCCAGCCTTCGAAACCCTGACCAGTAATGGGCGCGGAGCCTGGGTGCTTTGGGGCGGTTGCTGGACCCCGCAGGGCGCAACCTTCGAACCCCTAATCAGTAAGAGGGCTCGGGGGCCCGTTTCCTTCGCGGAGAAGGACCCCTTTCGAAATATCCCCTTTCTCGGTCCCAGTGGCAAGAGAGAGATAGAGAGGAAACGGAAAAGGATATGAATTTAAATAGCGTGGCACACCTTTTTTGACGCGACCATTATGGCGGAGGTGAAACGTCGCTCACTTCGCCTACCAAAGGTGTTGCTTGCTCTACCAAGGAGTTAATGCGACGGGACAGGCGATTCGCGGGGCATCTGTTGCGCGTGCGCGGACCATTCGAGGAACGTGGCACGGGCGCGTCGTCCTTACGCCATGGGAGAGGGCTCCTCTGCCGCTTTAGGAAAGGACACGAGCCTGGGGGTGATTTGACCGCTGCTTCCGCTCGTCTGTTGCAGCAGTTATTGCCGGTCCGCTTTTGGCCATATCAACTACCGCGCCTACCCCCGCGGCTGACTGACCTGTGATCGTTGCACTTAATTGGCACTATTGGGTCACGTGTGGGGCTGCCTCGAGTCGCGGCACTGGTTCCTCAGTCGAGAAGGTGCAGCATTGGCACAGGTGGCAGTGTGGTTTCCTTGCACGTAGTGACCGTCGTGTCGGTTACATGATATGTGGGACCGGGCCTCCGTGCTTGGTTCACCGGATGCGACGAAGCCGAAGGGTTGCGTAACCATGGTGCGGTTGCATGCTCCCTGCTTGGCGGCTTGCCCTTTCGTCCGCTGGTTCCGGCAAGGATGAGGGGACGCTTGTAACCGCAGGGCAGTTACATGCTTCGCGTGCGGCGGTTTGCCTCCTTCGTGTTTCGGGTCAGCTCTCATGACGTGTGGGACCCGACCCCCGTGTCGTGGGGTGGGAACCCTAGAGCACGTTGGTGGAGACTTTGCCCGTGACGCTTGGGGTGCAAGTGAGGAGATCTGCTTATAAAAGGGGATCGATCCCCCGGGCAGTGGCCATGCCTTCGCACTTCTCTCTTGCATCGCTCCCTTCCACCTTCTGAGCCCCCAAATGGGGTGCACCTGCGCGGCTTTCTTGTTGTTGTTATTTGAGGAGCGTGAGCTCATGGGGGTTGGCGCTCTCCAGTCGTCGCTCGGCTTCAAGGATTTTCGTCATGCAGCCCGGCTGCATTCCCTCACCAATGGTCATCCGTAGGGATGATCACCAGCCTTGTGGTGGGGAGAAGCAAGCCGGGCTGCAGCCTCCGCCCCGCCCTCAGCTTCAAGAATCTTTGTCATCCGGGCTGAGGTGGAGGAGCGCACCGAGCTGGGATCTGCCTCCCGCGTGGGCTGGTGACCCGCTTCTTCCTCCAGCATTCGGAGGGGAAGGGCATCCTCCAGCCCTGCGGAGGTGACGTCCTCCAGCCATGCGGGCGAAGGTGAACTGCTGCTCCCTGGCCAGGGTGCAGCTTTCCGTCCTCCACCCGGGCGGCGGTCGTGCCGCGCGCGGGCCGGCCACGTCCAGGTCTTCCTTGCACCGTCGGCTGCACCGGGGGGTCGCTCAACACGTCGTATGCCGCGAGGGCGGTACTCGTGTTCTAGGACGGTCTCGGCGTGGACGGGAGTGAGGACCTGTCGGTGTGCTTTGGGGCGGCCGCTGTTCGCCGGCTCGGTGTTGGTGGGCAGGTGGCTGCTGTCGTCGGTGCTGAGGTGGTGGTCGCCATAGGTGAGGCTTCCTCTTGCACAAGCGGTTGTCTCTGCCGACGAGACCGCCAGCGCCAGCTGCGTTCCAGGCCTCCGGCTCTTTGGCTTTAATGGCTGGTTCTCGTCCTCCGTGAGGGACGTGAACGAAGGCCCTTCAGCAGTAGCGTTTGCCCTAAGGCCATCGCTGCTGCTGTCTAGCCGCCTGAGACGAAGGTCGTTGTCGCACTGCTGGTGCAGCGGTCGTCGGCGAGCCGGTCGGAGCTCGTTACCTCGCAGCCCCTCTGGTGTGGAGGTAGTTCATTCCCAGGGGAATGGAGCTGGAGTCCCGTTTGTTAGGGAATGTAGGAGCAAAATGTGATTGCTCCATGTACTGAGATATCTGTTGTAGGTCGGGAAAGCCTCCGAGGGCGCTGCCGACGCCTACATAGCGTAGTTATCCCGAGTACGTGTGTTTGTTGTTTGTAGCCGCTGAGGCCTGAACATTTGGGTATTTGAGTATAAAGCAGTGCTTCTTCCTCGTTTCGAGCCTTAAGACTTGCCCGTCGGTAGCCGAACCACTTAACTGAGCGCAAGTTACCTTTCGCGGAAGGTGACGAGTGAGGTATCCGTATCCCGGAGGCATAGGATTCCCTCGGCTCGGTCGGCCTTGCCATTCAAGGTCTCTTTTGCCCGGTTTTAGAACCTTCGGCCGCTCTGCGATGAGCCGAAGCTGAAGGCAGCAATGGCGTGGACAGAAGCAATGTCGGCTCGGACAGAGGCTTTCTCGGCGCGGGAGCAGGTGGCTTCCCAGGCCGAGGAGATGCAGCAGCGGCAGCTGGGGTTTGGCCAGATCACCCGCGAGCGGGACCAATCCCGGAGCCAAGCTGCCGAAGCCGTGAGCCGGGCTGAGATCCTCGGGGGACAGCTAGCTGAGGCTTCGGAGCGACTGGCCGAGGCGTTTGCTCGCATCGTCGTCTGAGGCTGGGCCAGATTCTGCCGAGGGTGGAAACAACGCCGAGGGTGCTGCTCCTCCCCCTGCTGATGTTTGAGCCTGCATGAACAGTTCGTCTGAGGTATGCGTATGTTTTTTGCGGTCGCTGAGGCCTAAACATATTTAGCGTTCGGATTATAAAGCTGCGTTTTCTTTCCTCACATTTCGAGCATTTAGGACTTGTTCGTCGGTAGCAGAATCACATTATCCGAGCGAGAGTTACTTTTCGCGGAAGGTGATGAGTGAGGTATCCGTATCCCAGAGGCGTAGGAGTCCCTCGGCTCGGTCGGCCTTGCCGTTTACGTGCTCTCCCGCTCGTTTGTAGGATCCTGGTACCGATATAGTTGAAAATGCATGAAAGTCGTTTTCTACCCGAGCGTTAGGACTCGTTCGGTAGCAGGATCGCTTATCCGAGTGTGAGTTACTTTTCGCGGAAGGTGACGAGTGAGGTATCCGTATCCCGGAGGCATAGGAGTCCCTCGGCTCGGTCGGCCTTGCCGCTTATGTGCTCTGTCACCCGTTTGTAGTATCCTGCTATCGATATAGTCGAAAGCATGAAAGTCGTTTTCTACCCAAGCATTAGGACTTGTTCGATAGCAGAACCGCTTATCCGAGCGTGATTTACTTTTCGCGGAAGGTGACGAGTGAGGTATCCGTATCCCGGAGGCGTAGGAGTCCCTCGGCTCGGTCGGCCTTGCCGTTCAAGGTCTCTCCCGCTCGTTTTCAGGGTTCCGTTATCGATATAGTCGGAAAGCACAGGAGTTGTTTTGGTAGAAAACTTTTCTTGGTAAAAAACTTTTCCGAAGAAAATTTTGACGTAGAGGGGGTTTCCCCCTTCTAGCCCCCGAGGGAGGGTCAGGCTTTGCCGAGGCAAGGCTGATCCTTCCTTGACGGTTAGACTTTATTTATGAATGTAAGGAAAACGAGGAACATGAACGACTTGAAACAATTTAAGGGTAAAAGCGACGTAGCTGTTCGATGTTCCAAGCGTTGATGTAGACCTCGCCTTGATCGTTGGCCAGCTTGTATGTCCCGGGCTTCAGAACTTTGGCGATGATGAACGACCCCTCCTAGGGAGGAGTAAGCTTGTGGTGCCCTCGGGTGTCTTGTTGCAGCCGAAGTACCAAGTCTCCCACTTGGAAGCCTCGGGGCCGAACCCTTCGGGCGTGGTAGCGTCGTAGAGACTGCTGATACCGCGCTGAGTGTAGTAAGGCCACGTCTCGAGCCTCTTCCAGCTGGTTCAAGGAATCTTCTCGGCTGGTCTGGTTGCCTTGGTCGTCATATGCCTTTGTCCTCGGGGAACCGTATTCCAAGTCCGTGGGTAAGATGGCCTCGACCCCTTAGACTAGGAAAAACGGCGTGAAGCCCGTGGCCCGGCTTGGCGTCGTCCTCAAACTCCAGACCACCGAGGGTAGCTCTTTCATCCATCGCTTGCCAAACTTGTTGAGGTCGTTGTAGATCCTCGGTTTTAGTCCCTGCAAAATCATGCCGTTGGCGCGCTCCACCTGCCCATTCGTCATTGGGTGAGCTACGGCGGCCCAGTCCACACGGATGTGGTGGTCCTCGCAGAAGTCCAGGAATTTTTTCCCGGTGAACTACGTGCCATTGTCGGTGATGATGGAATTTGGGACTCCAAAGCGATGGATGATATTGGTGACGAACGCCACCGCCTGCTCGGACCTGATGCTGGTTAAGGGTCGGACCTCGATCCACTTGGAGAATTTGTCGATGGCGACCAGCAGGTGCTTGAAGCCCCTGGGTGCCTTGTGCAAGGGACCGACGAGGTCCAGACCCCAAACGCCAAACGACCAGGTGATAGGTATCATCTGTAGTGCCTGAGCGGGCAGGTGCGTCTGTCGCGCGTAGAATTGACACCCCCGGCAGGAGCGTACAATCCTAGTGGCGTCGGCCACTGCAGCTGGCCAGTAGAAACCTTGTCGGAAAGCGTTTCCCACGAGGGCTCGAGGTGCTGCATGGTGACCACAAGCCCCCGAGTGTATTTCTTGTAGCAGCTCTTGTCCTTGGGCGATGGATATACATCGCTGGAGAATGCCCGAGGGGCTGCGGTGGTACAGCTCCTTTTCATCATCCAGCAAAACGAACGACTTGGCACGCCGAGCCAGTCGCCGAGCTTCGGCCTTCTCGAGGGGCAGCTCTCCTCGGAGGAGATATTCCAGGTACGGGGTCTGCCAGTTCGGAACCGGTGTGACCCCATTCCGCTCCTCCTCGACACGCAGGGCCTCACCCTCGGTGGTCGCGGGTACCTCGGGCTGGGCCGAGGCCTCCTCGTGCTCGGGCGCGTCGTTGACTTTGACGGATGGCTGATATATATCCTTGGAGAAGACGTTCGGGGGAACCATTGTTCACCCCGAGGCTATTTTCGCCAGCTCATCCGCGGTTTTGTTGTACCGTCGAGCAACATGGTTGAGTTCCAGCCCATAGAACTTGTCTTCCAAGCGCAGGACTTCGTCGCAGTAGGCCTCCATTTTTCGATCGCAGCAGTGGGAGTTCTTCATGACCTGGTCAATGACGAGGTGCGAGTCGCCACGAGCGTCGAGGCGCCAAACCCCTAGCTCGACGGCGATGCGCAGGCCGTTAACCAAGGCCTCATACTCGGCCATGTTGTTTGATGCTGGGAAATGGAGACGCAGTACATAACATACATGTTCTTCGAGGGGTGAGGTGAAGAGCAAGCCCGCGCCTACTCCGGTTTTCATCAGCGACCCGTCGAAGTACATGGTCCAAAGTTCGGGTTGGATTGGGGCCATCAGTAACTGGGTGTCAGTCCACTCAGCCAGGAAGTCGGCCAAGACTTGGGATTTTATGGCCTTCCGAGGGGCAAATGAAAGTGTTTCGCCCATGAGTTCCATTGCCCATTTCGCTATCCTACCCGAGGCCTCTTGGCTCTGGATGATTTCTCCCAGGGGGAAAGATGACACCACAGTAACCGGATGAGACTCGAAGTAGTGTCGCAGCTTCCGCCGTGTCAGAGTCACTGCGTAGAGCAGCTTCTGGATCTGCGGGTAGCGGACTTTGGTCTCGGATAGCACTTCACTGATGAAGTAGACTGGCCTCTGAACGAGCAGTGCGTGCCCTTCTTCTCGTCTCTCGACTACGACCGCGACGCTGACCACCTGAGTGGTTGCGGCGACATAAATCAAGAGGGCTTCTCCCGCAGCGGGGGGCACCAAGATGGGCGCATTGGTAAGGAGTGCCTTTAAGTTTCCGAGGGCTTCCTCGGCCTCGGGGGTCCAAGTGAAGCGCTCGGCCTTCCTTAAAAGGCGGTACAGGGGCAATCCTTTTTCGCCAAGGCGTGAGATGAAGCGGCTCAGAGCCGCAAGGCATCCCATGACCCTCTGTACTCCTTTTAAATCTTTGATTGGTCCCATGTTGGTGATGGCCACGATTTTCTCCGGGTTGGCCTCTATGCCCTGCTCGGAGACGATGAACCCCAGGAGCATGCCTCGGGGGACTCCGAAGACACACTTCTCGGGGTTGAGTTTCACGCCTTTCGCTCTCAGACACTTGAATGTCGTTTCAAGGTCAGAGAGGAGGTCGGAGGCTTTCTTTGTCTTGACAACGATGTCATCGACGTAAGCCTCGACCGTTCTGTCGATGTGTTCTCCGAACACATGGTTCATGCACCTCTGGTAGGTGGCGCCTGCATTCCTCAAGCCAAATGGCATTGTAGTGTAACAATACATGCCAAAAGGTGTGATAAAAGAAGTCGCGAGCTTGTCAGACTCTTTCATCTTGATTTGGTGATAGCTTGAATAGGCATCGAGGAAAGACAGGGTTTCGCACCCGGCAGTGGAGTCCACAATTTGATCGATGCGAGGCAGAGGGTAGGGAACCTTCGGACATGCTTTGTTTAGACCTGTGTAGTCTACGCACATCCTCCATTTCCCATCCTTTTTCTTTACAAGAATAGGGTTAGCTAACCATTCGGTATGGAATACCTCTTTGTTGAACCCTGCAGCCAGTAGCTTGTGGACCTCCTCGCCTATGGCCCTGCGCTTTTCTTCATCAAAACGGCGCAGGGACTGCTTCACGGGTCGGGCTCCAGCTCTGAAGTCCAGTGAGTGCTCGGCGACCTCCCTTGGTATGCCTGGCATGTCCGAGGGACTCCACGCAAAAACTTCGGCGTTTGCACGGAGAAAGTCGACGAGCACTGCTTCCTATTTGGGGTCGAGCTCGGAGCCGATCCGGACTTTCTTGCTGGCGTCGTTGCTGGGGTCGAGAGGGACGGACTTAACCGCCTCAGCTGGTTCGAAGTTGCCGGCGTGGCGCTTCGCATCGGGCGCCTCCTTGGAGAGGCGTTCCAGGTCGGCGATGAGGGCCTCGGAGTCGGCGAGGGCCTCAGCGTACTCCACGCATTCCACGTCGCATTCGTACGCGTGACGGTACATGGATCCGACGGTGATGATCCCATTGGGGCCTGGCATCTTGAGCTTGAGGTAGGTGTAGTTGGGGACGGCCATGAACTTGGCGTAGCATGGCCTTCCCAACACCGCGTGGTAGGTCCCTCAGAACCCGACCACCTCGAAGGTGAGAGTTTCCTTTCGGAAGTTGGAGGGAGTTCCGAAGCAGACGGGTAAGTCAATCTGCCCGAGGGGCAGGATACGCTTTTCGGGTGTGATCCCGTGGAAGGGTGCCGCACCGGCTCGGACCTCGGACCAATCAACCCCCAAGAGTTCTAGGGTCTCGGCGTAGACGATGTTGAGGCTGCTGCCTCCATCCATGAGGACATTGGAGAGCCTAACGTTGTCGATGACTGGATCGACGACGAGCGGGTACCTTCCTGGGCTTGGCACGAAGTCGGGGTGGTCGCCTCGGCCAAAGGTGATAGGCTTGTCGGACCAGTCTAGGTAGACTGGCGCTGCCACCTTCACCAAGCAGACCTCCCGCGCTCCTGCTTGCGGTGCCGAGCCGAGGCGTTCGCCACCTGCCCGCCGTAGATCATGAAGCAGTTGTGGATCTCCGGGAACTCCTCTTCCTTGTCGCCCTCCTTCTTGTTGTTGCCTTGGCTCTTGCCATCTTCCGCCGGGGGCCCGGCCTTATGGAAGTAGCGCCGGAGCATGACACATTTTTCAAGGGTGTGCTTGACAGGACCCTGGTGATAGGGGCACGGCTCCTTGAGCATCTTGTCGAACGCGTCGGCCCCTCCAGGAGGCTTCCGAGGGTTCCTGTGCTCAGCAGTAGCGACGGGATTCGCGTCAGCGGCGTTGCGCTTCGCTTGCGCCTTCTTCTTGGCCTTCTTCTTCACACCACGCTGGGCGGGCGCCTCGGGGGCGTCGTCCTTCGGCTCTCCCTGAGGCTGCTTGTCTTTCCGGAAGATGGCTTCGACCGCCTCCTGACCCGAGGCAAACTTGGTGGCGACGTCCATCAATTTGCTCGCCTTGGTGGTAGTCTTGCGCCCCAGTTTGCTCACCAGGTCTCGGCAAGTGGTGCCGGCGAGGAAAGCCCCAATGACATCTGAGTCGGTGATGTTAGGCAGCTCGGTGCGCTGCTTCGAAAACCGCAGGATGTACTCTCGGAGGGATTCCCCTGGCTGCTGGCGGCAGCTTCGGAGATCCCATGAGTTCCCAGGGCGCACGTACGTGCCTTGGAAATTTCCCGCGAAAGCCTTGACCAGGTCGTCCCAGTCGGAGATCTGCGCAGGAGGCAGATGCTCCAGCCAGGCCCGGGCAGCGTCGGAGAGGAAAAGGGGAAGATTGCGGATGATGAGGTTGTCGTCGTCTGCCCCTCCCAACTGGCATGCCAGTCGGTAGTCTGCGAGCCACAACTCCGGCCTCGTCTCCCCCGAGTACTTGGTGATGGTAGTCGGGGCTCGGAAAGGGGCGGGGAACGGCGCTTGTCGTATGGCCCGGCAGAAGACTCGCGGACTGGGTGGCTCGGGCGAGGGACTCCGATCCTCCTCACTGTCACAGCGTCCCCCGCGCCTAGGATGGTAGCCTCGGTGCACCTTCTCCTCGAGGTGGGCTCATTGGTCGCGACGGTGCTGCTCGTCGCCGAGGCGATCCCGGGCGGCAGGCGCCTCGTCCCGCGTGCGTTCGGGATGAACCGAGGCCTCCCGCATGCGTCGGAGGACGTCGCGTGATGCTCCGAGGGGTTAGCTCGCCTTCGGGAGGCGGAGCTTTCGGCTCGTCGAACTGCGGCACCTTTCAGGAGATCCTTGAGTTCGCCCTGGATACGTCGTTCCTCGGTGGTGGATGGCTCCGGCATGGTTTGAAGTAGCATTGCCGCTGCAGCTAGGTCCTGGCCGGACCCACTGATGGCCGGGGGCAGCGCTGCCCCGGCATTGTCAACGATACGGCGGTGGACGTCCCGAGCTCGATGACGGGCTCCTCCGGCGAGGGTTCGGCCTGCCCACTCCTACTCGATGTTCTGTCGGAGCTGCACAAGTCGGCCTGCTTCCTCGTTGACCTTGGCCTGCATCTCGCGATTTTGCTCGAGCTGTGTGTCCCGACCCCCCCGCAGGGACTGGGACCACAGCTAGCTCCCGCGGGATGTCAACGTGAGATGCAGGCCCAGGGGGATCGTCAACCTCCGGCATATCGAGGTGGTTGCCTTCGTCGTGATCTCCCTGATCGACGTGGAAACATTCGCGACTGGGGCCATAACCCTCGTCGTCAAGGCCGTGGCCACCATCAGAGCAACTAGAGAGGCAGTGGTCATATGCGGACATGAAGTCTCGCATGGCACCGGGATCACCGAGGCCAGAGAAATCCCAACCGAAGTCGGGGTCGTCCTCCTCCTCGGAACCCGCCAGTCCGGAGGTTGAGACGGCTGTCAGTCGGTCCCAGGTTGACCACATGTGGTACCCCGGAAGGTCTGGATACGCCCTTACAAAAGCACTCACCGAAGCGTGGTCGCTAGGTGGATCGAAGCTAAATTGAAAGGGAACAGGGTGGAATACGGACAGTACCTCTTGGTCGATGGACGGTGGTGAAGTCGCGTCGGGGACGGAATGCACCGCTATCTCAGGTACGAGGGTGACGCCCAGCAGGTCCTTTGCGAGGGTGCTGGTGTCATCAGTCCGCTTGGGGCTGCCACGTTGTGGGGAAGCGACGCTCGTCGTTGTCTCAGGCGCGAGGATAGCACCCGACATGTCCCCCGGAGGAGTGCCGGCGTCGTCGACTTGCTCCGGTCCGACAGCCGATAAGGTGTCGCCTCCTGCGTGGCCACGGTTGCCCCGTCCCTGTCTCCTCCGGCGAGGAGGGTGGCGGGGACGACCCGGGTGTTCCTCCTCCACCGCGGGGAGATGTCGTCGTCGAGTTCGCCGCCGCCGGGTGAGCTAACTGTCATTGTTGTCATGCTGCGAGGGGAGGAGTACCATGTCGTAGCTGCCGTCAAGGGACATGAACTTGAGACTCGAGAAGCGGAGCACCGTCCCGGGCTAAAGAGGTTGCTGAAGTCTACCCATCTGGAACTCAACGGGAAAATGTTCGTTAACACGCAGCAGGCCCCTACCTGGCGCGCCAACTGTCGGCGTTTCGGACTCGGGGGGTCCCTGGACCGACGAGTAAATTTGTCGCTGCGTGTCCCTGCCCAGATGGGTTGGTGCGAGATGGAACACAAGTGGGGGAATGAGCTTTGTATTATCCTGCACCAGGGTGCTCGTAGTAGGGGTTACAAGCGTTGCGAGAGAGCAAGGGCGAGAGAGAGCGAGAGAGAGAGGGGGTCCGGCCCCTGCTCGTCTTCTCCCGTCCCTTTGTCGTGCGTCTACTCGTCTCTCCTGTCGTGCGTCCGTGTGTTCGTTCTTCTCCGTTCGTTTTTCCTGCTCGTGGACATCCCCTTTTAGGTAGTGTTTGGTTGAAGAGCCAAGTAGAACGGAACCGTTCTGTCCCAGTTTTGTTGTTGTTTGGTTACAAAGTAACTAGAACGGAATGACTCCAATTAGGGAATATTCTCCTCAGATCCGGAATCATTCCGCTCCAAAAAAACAAGCGGACGGAGCCGCTCCGTTCCAATCCCGCTCTCACAGTCACGCTCCGTTCCGTTCACTCTGCAACCAAACAAAAAACAGAGCCGCTCCGTTCCAGATTACCAAACACAGAACAGAGCGGCTCCGTTCCTAGAATCAGGGATGGAACGACTCCGTTCTACTTGGCTCCTCAACCAAACACTACCTTATAGACATAAGGAGATGGCCCAGCTGTACGATGGGGGTGTAGCTATGTGCTACGTGGCCAGCGGGAAAGTGTGTGTCCGTCGGAGAAGTGCATGAGCCCTGTAGAAGCACAGCTGTTGGGCCGCATGGATCCTGCTGACGTCTCCTTGCTTCCGTAGGGGGCTTGAGAACCACCGACGTCATGGACGCATGCGGGGAACCATCATTGCCTGTTACCGGGGTAAGCTTGATGGGACGTCGGTCTTGTTCCTTCGTAGCCTGGGCTAGCTAGGAGTAGGGTGATGATGTGTCCCTTGTGGCGCGGTCGATCTGAGCCTGAGGTCGGGCGAGGCGGCAGCTCCTCCGAGGCCGAGGCCAGGGCCGAGGCCCAGGGTCGAGCGAGGGCGTGACTCTTCTCGAGGCCAAGGCCGAGCCCTAGGGTCGAGCGAGGCGGAGATCTCCTCCCGAAGCCGAGGCCGAGGCCGAGGCCTGGGGTCGGGCGAGGCGGAGCTTCCTATTGCGCCCGAGGCTGAACTTGGCCGTTGTCGGTTTCGCCCGGGTGGTTGGCACAGCAGCCAGAGCAGGGCGGGCGACGCTGTTTTGCTGTCAGATCGATCAGTGAAAGGGCGAAGTGACTGTGGTCACTTCGACCTTGTCGACTGAGGCACGTGTGTCAGGATAAGGTGTCAGGCGATCCCAGCATTAAATGCGCATGCACTTCGGTCGGCTGGTCAGGCGATTTGGCCAAGGTCGCTTGCACAACAAGGCTTGCCTTTGGCTGAGCCGAGGGTGTGCTCACTGCTTGAGGAGACCCTCGGGCGAGACGTGAACTCGTCCGGGACCACTGTTCCGCCCGAGGCTGGGCTCGAGCGAGGCGAGATCGCGTCCCTTGGTAGACGAAGCTTTGACTTTGACCCGAACTGTAAGCCTTTATGGTTTGTTCTGAAGGTGTTTACCAGCCGTGTTTAGGAGTGTTGGGGGTACCCCTAATTATGGTACCCGACATTAGGTTTCAATAAAGTAACATGGGACAGTGAATTATAAAGTAAATATAACATAATGGGTCCGAAGACACTTGCCTTCACCAGGTTGTTGCTCAGGAAGATCTTCGGCAACACACTCAGGAACCACGGGCTACTTGTTGTCTACGCAAAGCGATCATGCATTCAACACATTCGGATAATGACAAAGAAACAATACACCAAACATGTACAATCAAGTGAACACAAATTCAAAAGAAAGTAACAAACTCAAAAGTGGAGTCTAGGGTCTAGGGTGGACTAATACACCTAGGGGTTTGTAGTTCTCTAAATATCACTTACTTAAAGGATCACATAGCTTAACTTCAATTATCTTACTAAAATTATACCAGGGATGGATTCATATATTACATACTATTAACCTCACAAAGTTAAACATCTAACTACCATTTTCTTTTAATAAATAAATCATCACTTACACTAACCTATAGTCTAGGAATAAAATTAATACATGCAGACAGTGAAATATCATAATTTAAACAGGTAGAGAATAATCTTATGAATATTTTGCAATTTGAATCACTTAATTTGGAGTTCATATGCAAAAGATATGAAATAAACAAGTTTTGGAATTTAAAATACAAAACTAGGTCCAAATCTTGATTAACTAAAAGGTTAGGGGTCTTTCTGCAAGAATACAGGGGCCTGCGCGCGAAAACTAAGGACGGTGAGTTGATTCTCAGGAAGCCGGGGTCTTTTTAGCAAATCTACCGCGCGAAGGGGTATCGACTAATCTCGACCGTACGATCACGAACGAATGGCGACGATTAGATCTGAGCGAGCGCGCGCGTGGACGCAAGCGCGAGCTGACAAGCGAGCCAGGGATGTCAGCGACCTAGGTTCGAGGTGGACTGACCGACCGGGCCTAGCTTTAGAGCGCGAGCGAGACGCGGATCCGAGCGGCTAGATCTAATCAGACGGTTGAGATCAGGTCGGGTTTAATTGAAGTCAGGCCGTCGGATCCCAGATGGACGCCTGAGATCTGACGATGAGCTCGGGCTGGGTTGCTAGCCTGCTCGCGGCGTCACCGCCCGACTCCATGGTGAAGTTTCGCTGAAGGCGAGGGCACGATCATGGCGAGGGTCTAGGGCACTAGGAAAGGGCTCAGGTGAGATCGGGGTGACACGGCGGACTCAGCCATGGGCACGACACCGACGCAGAGGCACCAGAGGGCGCGGTCTGCGGCGAAGGGGCCCGACGGCGGCGCTGCTCAACTCCGGCGAGCGATTGCGCAGACAAAAGGGTAGTAAACGGGAAATTAAGGGCATGGGGAGTTTGCTCACCTCGAAAGGGGAATGTTGATCTTGCTCTTGTGGTTCCTGTGGTCGCACATCACCTATCGCCATTGTTCGCATTGCGGCCGTCGAAACCTCATCTTCATCTACATCATCAAGATCAACTTGCTCTATTGGAGAGTCATTAGTCTCATCAAATACAACATTGCTAGAGACTTCAACTAATCATGATGATTTGTTGAAGACCCTATACGCCTTTGTATTTGAGTTATACCCTAATAAAAAACCTTCTACAGCTTTGGGAGCAAACTTTGAATGCCTACCTTTCTTAACCAAGATGTAGCATTTGCTCCCAAATACACGAAAGTAGGAAACATTTGGTTTGTTACCGGTTAGGAGTTCGTAAGATGTCTTCTTGAGGAGGCGGTGCAAATAGAGCCGGTTTATGGCATGGCAGGCTGTATTCACAGCTTCCGACCAAAATTGCTCAGGAGTCTTGAACTCTCCAAGCATTGTCCTTGCCATGTCAATTAGCGTCCTGTTCTTCCTCTCTACCACACCATTTTGCTGTGGTGTGTAGGGAGCGGAGAACTCATGCTTGATGCCTTCTTCCTCAAGATATTCTTCGACTTGAAGATTCTTGAACTCAGATCCGTTATCGCTTCTTATCTTTTTCACCTTTAGCTCAAATTCGTTTTGAGCTCTCCTTAAGAAGCGTTTTAGGGTTCCTTGGGTTTCAGACTTATCCTGCAAAAAGAACACCCAAGTGAAGCGGGAAAAGTCATCAACTATAACAAGACCATACTTTCAGCGATGTTGAGATAGGCAACGGGGCCGAAGAGATCCATGTGTAGGAGTTCCAATGGTCTTGATGTTGTCATCACGTTCTTGCTTTGATGAGTGCTCCCCACCTGTTTCCCTGCTTGGCACGCCGCACAAGGTCTGTCTTTCTCAAAATAGACATCGGTTAGTCCTAACACATGTTCTCCCTTTAGAAGTTTATGAAGGTTCTTCATCCCAACATGTGCTAGACGGTGGTGCCAAAGCCAGCCCATATTGGTCTTAGCGATAAAGCATGCATATATATTAGCATTCTCTTTTGAGAAATCAACTAAATAGAGTTTGCCGTCTAATACACCCTTAAAGGCTAATGAACCATCACTCCTTCTAAAGACAGATACATCAATATTTTTGTAAATAAACAATTATAGCCCATATGACATAATTGACTTACAGACAATAAATTATACCCGAGCGATTCTACTAGCAACACATTAGAGATCGAATGCTCGATTGTGATGGCTATCCTGCCTAAGCCTTTAACCTTGCCTTGGTTCCCATCTCTAAAGATGATGGTGTCTTGGGAATCCCTGTTCTTGACGTAGGAGGTAAACATTTTCTTCTCCCACATCATGTGGTTTGTGCATCCACTATCAATAATCTAGCTTGAGCCCCCGGATGCATAAACCTGCAAGGTAATTAAGCTTGAGTTTTAGGTACCCAACTCTTGTTAGGTCCTACAAGGTTAGTTACAATAGATTTTGGAACCCAAATGCAGGTTTTGTCTCTCTTGCATTTAGATCCCAACTTTTTAGCAACTACTTTGGCATTCTTACAAACGAAGCATCACATGTTTGATAGTTAGTAGTTGGACCAGTGCATACTTTCCTAGGCGCATGAGAAACAACATGATTATGCCTAGGCCTATTTCTAACATGAGCATGAGAGGAGCTAGTTGCAAACATGGCATGAGAATCATGATAAGTAGGTAAAGTAGCATGATTATAACACCTATCATGATAAGCAACATTGGAAGTATTCTTGACATTAGCATAAAGATAAGCATGGTTCTTTTGGTCATGTGAAGAGTAGGAACTACTAGCCATAGGAGCCTTCCCTTTCTCTTTGTTGGGACTGGAGGTCCTTTGGCTTGTTAAGTTCTTGGTTTCTTTTCAGAAACCAAGTCCATCCTTAATAGAGGGGTGTCTACCAATGGTGTAGGCATCCCTAGCAAATTTTAGTTTATCATAATTATCTTTGCAAGTCTTAATTTGAATATTAAGACTTACAACATCATTGTTTAACTTAGCAATAGTAGAAACATGTTCATTACAAGCATCAATATTAACATCTTTACATCTATTGTAGATTACGACATGCTCTACACATGAGCTAGCCACATTAATTTTTTCTAGCTTAGTATTTAAATCAACATTCAAATTCATTAGACTAGAAATAGAATCATGATAGGTAGACAATTCAGAAGACAACAGTTCATTCTTCTTAATTTCTAGAGCAAGAGATTTTTGAACACTAATAAACTTATCATGTTCCTCATAGAGTATATCGTCTTGCTTTTCTAGAAGTCTATCTTTTTCATTAAGAGCATCAATTAATTCATTTATCTTATCTACCTTAGATCTATCTAATCCTTTAAAAAGATCACTATAATCTATCTCATCATCATCAGAAAATTCCTCATCACTAGAAGAAGTGTACTTGGGAGTATCTCGTGTACGTACCTTCTTATCCTTAGCCATGAGGCATGTGTGGCGTTCGTTGGGGAAGAGGGAAGACTTGTCGAAGGCTGAGGCAGCTAGCCCTTCATCATCGGAGTCGGATGAAGAACAGTCGGAGTCCCATTTCTTTCCAATGTGCGCCTCGCCCTTCGCCTTCTTGTAGTTCTTCTTTCTTCCCTTTCTTCTCTTGTGCCTGGTCATTGTCATTATTGGGGCATTGTGCTATAAAATGACCAGACTTACTGCACTTGAAGCAGGGGTGCTTTCCCCTTGATTTGTTCTTGTTAGGATACTCCTTGCGTCCTTTCAAGGCAGTCTTGAAGCGCTTGATGATGAGCGCCATTTCGTCCTCGTTGAGTACAACAGCCTCCACTTGTGCTACCTTGCTAGGTAGCGCCTCCTTACTGCTAGTTGCTTTGAGAGCAACGGGCTATGACTTGTAGACAAGAAGTGGTCCGTTCAAGACATCGTCCACATACCTTGCTTCTTTCACCATAATACGCCCGCTCGCGAATTTTCCGAGGATTTCCTCGGGTGTCATCTTGGTGTACCTGGGGATCTCATGAATAAGATTTACAAGATGGGGATCAATAACAGTAAATGACCTTAGCATGAGTCGAACCACGTCATGATCCGTCCATCTTGTGCTTCCATAGCTTTGAATTTTGTTGACAAGGGTCTTTAGCTTGTTGTACGTTTGTGTTGGATCTTCTCTCCTTATCATAGCGAATCTCCCCAGCTCGCCTTCCACTAGTTCCATCTTGGTGATCATGGTGGCGTCATTACCCTCATGAGAGATCTTAAGGGTATCCCATATTTGTTTGGCATTGTCCAAGCCGCTAACTTTGTTATATTCATCCCTGCATAGAGATGCTAGCAAAACAGTACTGGCTTGGGCATTTTTATGTATTTGCTCATTTATAAATACAGGATTATTAGTGCTATTGGAATGCATTCCATTTTCAACAATTTCCTAAATACTAGGATGGAGGGAAAACAAGTGACTACGCATTTTGTGACTCCAAAATGAATAGTCCTCTCCATCAAAGTGTGGGGGTTTTCCAAGAGGAATAGATAGTAAATGGGCATTCGAATTGTAAGGGATGCAAGAATAATCAAAGGAGTAATTTTGATTAACCGTTTACTTTTTTGACGAAGAGTCTTCGTCGTCGTCATCCCTTGGTGAAGAAGAGGAGGCGTCGCTGTCGTAGTAGATGATCTTCTTTATGCGCCTCTTCTTCTTTCCATCCCTCTTCTTGTGACTCGAGCCTGAGTCAGTGGGCTTGTCATCTCTTGGATCATTGAAGAGGGACTCCTTATCCTTGTCGTTGAACACCATCCCCTTACCCTTGGGATCCATCTCTTCGGGCGGTTAGTCCCTAAATGAAGAGTACGGCTTCGATACCAATTGAGAGCACCTAGAGGGGGGAGTGAATAGGTGATCCTGTAAAAAACCAACACCAAATAGCACAAACTTGGTTTATGAAATGTTAGTAAGATTAAAACCAAGTTGCTATAGCGAGAGCTCTAGAGAAGAAACCAATCACAATGAAAGAAGACACAAGAGACACATTGATTTTATCCCGTGGTTCGGCCAAGTATAACACTTGCCTACTTCCACGTTGTGGCGTCCCAATGGACGAGGGTTGCACTCAACCCCTTTCAAGTGATCCAATGATGCACTTGAATACCACAGTTTTCTTCCTTATAGTTGTTTTCCCGCTTGTGAGGAATCTCCACAAGTTGGAGCCTCTCACCCTTACAAAGTTGATCACAACAAAAAGCACAAGAGTAAGGGAGGGAAAGAAACACACGCAAGAGTTGTAGCAATCACACACACACAAGTCAAGACGTGAGCACACAAACACGACGCAGGGAGTTTACAACTCAAGAAGTGCTCAAATCTCAAACACGATGATCCCATTGCGTGGTTGCGGAGTCTAGGCGTCTTAGGATGTTCAATGGAGGCTTGGTTTTGTGCTCCATGCGCCTAGGGGTCCCTTTTATAGCCCCAAGGCAGCTAAGAGCCATTGGAACTTCATTTGGCAAGCAATTCTTGCCTTCTGCCAGTTGGCGCACCGGATAGTCTGGTGCACCACCAGACATGAACAGTGCCCGATCTCCTTCCTTTTCTGGCGAAGCCGACCGTTGAGCCTTTGGTCCCCTTGGCGCACCGGACAGTTCGGTGCGACCAAGTGACCGTTGGCCCTGGCCACGTGTCGCCCACTGATCACGCAGCCGACCGTTGGCGCGGGCACTGATGGCTCACCGGACAGTCCGGCGCACACCGGACAGTCCGGTGATTTTTAGCCGTAGAGCTCTCGGTTTTTTTCCCGAGAGCGACGAGTTCGTCGCCTGGCTAGCCTGGGCACCAAACACTGTTCGGTGCACACCGGACAGTCCGATACACCTTAGGCTGGTGCAAGTTTAGCTGAACTTAGCCAAACTTCTCCAATCCAATTTTATTTGATTTGACAGTCATCCTAGCACTTAGAGAAATATGATAGTACCAAAAATAATAGAAATATGATAGTACCAAAAATAATTCACTAAGGCCAGAGTCATACCTTGATTATTGATTTGCACTTCTTTAGCACTTAGCACGTATTAACCAAAACAATATGTTTTAGACATTTAATCACCAAAACATTTATAGAAATAGCCTAAGGGCACATTTCCCTTTCAAAATGAGGAGCCTATGCACACTTGAACAGTTAAACTACAACAGTTTCAAAAATGTGATATTGTGGGAGATGAGTTTTTTAGATTTTAATGGAAATTTGCACCAGTATACAAAGGATGACACTAACCATCTGGATATGAAACATGTCACTATATCCCCTATTTTGAAATAAACTAAGGGTATTTTACATGGTTCCCTAAAACCCCAAAATATCATTTTCTAACCCACCAAAAAGGGAGCGACAACATAATCTAGATCTTGAAGAAAGAAAAATAAAGAATAGCAACTGTTGGAAGAGTTTGTACAAAGAAGCTAGAAGTTTTCTTACTCATTTAACAACATCATCAAATAATGACCAAGCTAACTTTCTCCTAAACCTCTACTGGCTTTCTCGCTCCGTCCATATATAATCCTGCTTATTGTATAATAATGCTCTTCTTCTTTTCTAGTAGCCTAGCTCTTCTCAATTTTATGATAGCGCTTGCTCACCTCTTGGTGGCTTGGGGCCGAGAAGCGCGAACTCGACGAGCTTGTCGTCGGGCACGACCTTCTTGGTACTACGTGATCATACACAGATATTTAACACACCCTAGGAATTTGGAAAAAAATGATACTAACGAGAAAGTCTTTACCTTTAGCATGTCTTCAGCAAGTCTTTTTTTGGTAGCACGAGATATCGACATATATATATATATACATAGAAAAGAGATAGTTTGTTGCTATAGGTGTCCTAGGAGCATAATAGACATCATACAAAATATAGTAGTTTCATATTACATTAAAATGCTCACAATATCAGTTTGAGGGACATCCAACAAAAACACCACATGTCATACCCAACCGCAAGCATTGATCATTTATTTCTTGTATGAACAAATGTTTATATTAAATTTATAGAAAATATAAGATTATAATGTTTTTGTTTACAAAATTTCATTTGTGTGTGTGTTTGAATCTGAAAAATGCTAGAAAATCTAAGAGGAAATACCCTATTCATATCCTTTACGTGATTTTGCATAACTCGGGTTGTGGACTGCTATTTTGAATTTCTTTGATGGGAATGAGCTAGGCGACAATATTTGTCATGGTAAAAAGATGTTCCAGCTAATAGCTCAGGCAGAAAGATTACAGAAGTGTAAATGTCGTCGCTGGAAGAGATAGTGTTTAGGACTTGCCTATAGATAACCAGAACTGTTCTACCACAATTATGAAAAATGGAGAAACATAGCTCCGGGGAAAATCCTCGAGGTAAAGAAAAATAATAAATGTATAAGCACCCAAAAGTCCATGTCACGGGGTCAGAAACAATCTACATTGTAACAACAATATTAATATATCAGAGAGAGAGTTTACCAAAGCATAAATATTGTCACTGAAAGAGATAGTGTTTAGCACTTACCTATGGATGAGCAGAATAGTTCCACCAACAATTATGAGAAATGAAGAAGCGCAACTCCATTGAAATCCTTGATGTAAAGAGAAATAATAGACATATAAGTACCCATATGCTTGATTAAAATTTCAAATTGTTAACAACATTTGGGCTATAAATATTAATATGTATGGAATCCTTGATGCGAAAATAATAATTAATGCATGAGTATCCAAATGCTTAAGTAAAATTTCATTTTGTTAACAACATTGAGACTGTAAATGTTAACCTCTAGCTGAACGCGTATTTAAAAAATTACAACTAACTATATGAAGCACTCCTATCAACAGCTCATTGCATGTAATTTACAAAATTAAAAAGAAGTTGCACAAATCCCACTTTTCTTAAAGAATCACCAAAAAACAATGAAAAAATTAGCTCTGGTGGAGAACAGAAAAGGCCATTCAGAGATTGATACGTCATTCCTAAAGGGAAAAAATATTAACAAAGACCGTATACATGGAGTTTAAAATAAAAGTCCAGAACTGCTAGTTGACCAATCCAAAATACATCAATCCAATGTCCACAATGGGGAGGAAAATCCACACATCCAAACTCACCAGATGCCTCAAAAAAATAGCGGTGACTCCCAGGTAAGTAGGAATCTAAGACAAAACTATGGATAATTAAAATCCACAAGATGGTCATGAACAAATCACTCACCAATGGTTCCCGTGAAGGAGATGGGCTTGACGCTTTGACTCGTGCGGATGTCGTTCAAGATTAGGATTAGATCCTGCTGCACCAAACATGGGTAGCGGCACTTAAGAGGTTATTGAACTAAGGTGCGCACACGAAATTCAATAGAGGTGAAGTGAGCCCGTCACCTGTTCCTCAGATGCTATGTCAAGTGTGCGTTGTAGAAACTGAGGAAGAATGTCGGTCGTGGTGAGCGAGGAAAGGGAGAGAAGTACGGCAATAGAACCCCTATCTCTACCAGATGCTTTCGACCGTCAATTTTTTTCTCCAACTGATTCTAGAAACCTCGGGACGTTTTATTATTATTAGGAGCTGATGAGAAAATAAAAAAGCAATAAAAAGGCCGCCCGACCAACAAAATGGGATTTCGAGGATAGGATTGCGCCTACAGCGATGCGGAGCGGAGGGAGATATTGCAGTGGAGGAGGAACGGATCGCGGCGACGCCATGGATAAGGGCGCAGTAGGGGAGGCATGATTTATGGATCTGCCGAGCGGCTCTGGCGTGGTGGCAGCGCATCGGAGGATTGGTTGCGGCGACTGCCATGCATGGAAGGGCACTGTGGGGGAGGAAAGGACCGAACCGTGAGCCATGGATGGAAGGGCGTGGTTGGGGAGGCGCTCCTCATCGCACGGACTTAATAGTGTGCCACAGATGGAAGGGCACAGTGGGGGAGGTGTTCCTCATTGCACGGATTGTGGTGACCGCTATGGATGGAATGGGGCGGTGGGGGAGGCGATTGAGAGCATCGTAGGCTCGTCCGTGCGATGAGGAGCGGAGCGAGAGGATTGCACGGCAGAACCTTAGGCACGGTTGTGGACGCCTACAGTAAAGTCTTAAAGAGTAGTACAGATTATTCTAAATGAGATATTATATGTGGATATAACTAGGATATTTTGACTAAAAATGAGAAAAACGAAAATGGTCGAAAAACATCTATAATGTTTTGTCTATTTTTACATTTGTCAAAAAAGAAAAAAAGAAATATCTATGAATGCAAATTCGAATAATCGAATTGAAACGGGACGATATATATCCGACCGTTTTCACCCTACTTCCACTAACCAGTCTCAAACCTCACCGGCGGCGGTCATTGACCGCAACTGGTTGCCGTGTTTACTTCCCCCACGCGCCACGTTTCCGCGCATCCCGAGACTCCGAGAGAGTGGCTGGCGGAACGGAACACAAATCCAATCTCGCTACGTGAAGTTCGCCTCGCGGCCTCGCCTACCACCACCCGTGCCCGTGTCCCGCCGCCGGCGGCGCTGGGGATGGCGGGGCCCAAGGCGGCTGAGGACGGCTCGGCGGCTCCGCTGCTGCCTGCGCAGGCGGGGGAACGGAGCTCAGGAGGCGTGGGCGGAGGGGCCACGTCCGCGCAGACGCTGGGGAACGTGGTTGTCTCCATCGTGGGCACCGGTGTGCTCGGCCTCCCCTACGCCTTCCGCGCGGCCGGCTGGGTCGCGGGCTCCATCGGCGTCGCCGCCGCCGGCTCCGCCACGCTCTACTGCATGTTGCTACTCGTCAGTACGCTCGCCCGCCCGCCCATCCCTCCTTACTGATCCTCACACTGCCTGCTGCTCCCGAGCAGGAGTAGGCGAGTACAGTAGACGCCGGTCGCGTTCTCTCTCTTCCCCACCATTCGTTCTGCTGTTTGACCGGGCCTGGCGTGCTCTTCGCCAACTTTGTGCTGCAGCCTGCAGTGTTCGCTGTGCTGTTCCCTTCCAGATCCGATCATCCGAATGGCTCATAAAATTAAAAATCTTCTAGATTTGAAGGGCCGAGACAGCAGTACTTGTGGGGATATATCCTGTTGTACGATCGTGCAATCAATCAATGTATATCATTGATTGTAAATCATGTAGTGCTAATGTTTTACATATAACCTCTTGTTTTGTGTCTCAGTGCAAATACCCCCGTTTATATTATTTGAAGACACCATAAGATGGACAATCAAAGGCGGAGATTGCTTGATTGCACGATTGCACCAATACATATAATTGCACAAGATATGTCTTCATACTGGACTACTGGTGTATTCCCTCCGACCCCCCAAAATATCTTTCTAGTTAATCAATCTTAACTTTTGTCAAATATATAAAAAAATGTGTTAATTTATTATGCATAAGGAGCATCATTAGATGAATAATGAAACACATTTCAGTAATAAATTTATTTGGAGCTTACTCCAAACCTAGGATGATACTTTTTCCTTGGTGGAGAGGGAGTAAGAAATTTCCCACCTGTTCTTGTATCGTACAGATTATTGAGTTGTGGTTTCCCATGTCCAAATTTTCAAGAAACGAACTGCAAAGGACAAAGTGTTTCTGCTTGCATTACTCTCTCATTCATCTTCCAATAAAAAAACTGTGAGTCCGTCTTTCTGCCATTTGAAGCACGACTCTCCTAAATGTGCTAAGATTCTGCCAAAAGATTAGTCAATGAATCAAACTTGATTTTGCAATTGACCAGCTTCTTGACTCCATTTTAAATTCAAAATGCACTGGTTTCTTTCCGACTTAAAGAAAAAATCGTTTAAAGATAGCCAAATACAATAGTTCTTAGAGCAACTCCAAGTGATTAGATAAAAAGACTAGCCAAATTTACTGATTTAGCTACTCTCTAAAATAGATTTTAAAGAAAAAGTGTAGGCTAATCCAACAGACTCGATAAACCTACGGACTGAATAGAGAGTGAAAAGCATGCTATCCAAAATTGGAGAGCGAAGATGGAGAAATAGAGAGTCACTAAATTTGAAGAGTCGTTTATAGAGTCTATTGGATACAATTTTTTTTTAATATTAGCTAAATTTACCTTTACAAAACCATATAGCTAGTCTCTTGGAGTTGCTCTTATATTGTCTGTTTAGATTGTGCAAGATTTTGATTGGATTTAGTGTAAGGAGTTTGTTGATGCTGCTTAACATTTGACAGCAATATTATGATTGTAACTTATATAAATCAACTAAGGTTTGGAACTGCTATGCCAGGTCTTTGTCAATTATGAATAGAATAACATTAATTGCTTTCTTTTTGGGCAAACATTTTTTCTATAAAAATTAATCCCTCTCTGTTTAGTTTACTCGGTGCCATTTTGATTTTGAAGGTGGACTGCAGGGATAAACTCAAAGAGGAAGAAACTGAAGAGTGCTGTCATGGTCACTATACATATGGGGATTTGGGTGACAGGTGCTTCGGGACTATAGGCCGATGCTTGACAGAGACCCTCGTCCTTGTTTCGCAGGCTGGTGGTTCTGTAGCATACCTGATATTCATTGGCCAAAATCTCCATTCCACATTCAGCCAGCTGATGTCACCAGCTGGCTTCATCTTTGCCATCCTCCTGCCTCTGCAGATAGCGCTCTCCTTCATCCGCTCACTGTCGTCCCTTTCTCCGTTCAGTATATTTGCAGACGTGTGCAATGTCCTTGCCATGGCAATCGTTATCAAAGAGGATCTTCAGCTCTTTGACCACCCCTTTTCAAACAGAAGCGCTTTTAATGGACTGTGGGCAGTACCATTCACCTTCGGTGTTGCAGTCTTCTGTTTCGAAGGATTCAGCATGACCCTTGCACTAGAAGCGTCGATGGCAGACCGGAGAAAGTTCCGCTCGGTGCTTTCCCAAGCAGTTGCCGCCATTATAGCCGTGTATGTCTGTTTTGGAGTTTGTGGGTACTTGGCCTATGGCGAGGCCACCAAAGACATCATAACACTTAATCTTCCGAACAATTGGTCGTCTGCTGCAGTTAAGGTGAGTGCAGTTCTCTTAATTTGCTTGTTGCCATTGCTTACTCTAACATGATGTGGATTCTCGTAGAAAACCTTTGTGAATCAATCACCCTGCACCTTTTTTTCTTTCTTTTGTGGTTGAAAAATGCAACCCAATGATAATTTGATATTTGGAGATATAAGCCTTTTAAGTTACTACCAATTATGTACTTGAGATATATTTTTTTTTCAAAAAAGGAGTTATTTCATTGTCACACTGGACACAGACAACAATGCCTAGATCTATAGTACTTTGGACTGTCTAAAATCTCATGACACATCATTGGTTTGTGTGTTGGAGTAGTAATCATATTTGCATCCCATCCATGAGATTACATTCTTTTTCATATGGGAACTAGGAGTAGATAACAGTAGGCAGTTGAATCATGATATTCTCTTCACAGTTTGAGGTTCATTGACAGGTTGGCCTATGCATCGCACTGGCATTCACCTTCCCAGTCATGATGCACCCGATCCATGAGATCGTCGAGACAAGGTTCAGATCCAACAGATGCTTTCGGAAGCTCAGCCACAACGATGGCGGCGCGGAGTGGATAGGCTTGCACGCAAGCCGCGTCCTCGTGGTGGCGGTCCTCACTGTGGTGGCGTCCTTCATCCCCTTCTTTGGGTCCTTCATCTCGTTCGTCGGGAGCACCATGTGCGCGCTTCTCTCCTTTGTGCTGCCGGCTCTCTTCCATCTCAGCATTGTAGGCTCGTCAATACCCTTGTGGAGGCGGGTGCTGGACTACGGCATCCTTCTCTTTGGTCTGGCTTTCGCTGGATATGGTCTTGTCACTGCTCTCTCCTCGCATTGAACAATGGCCCAAACAGTCAAAAAAGTGCAGAGATCAGGATATCTTGTGATGACAGGAGTCAAATGGATGCTAGGAGCACCATATATCAGATAGCACGGCTCGGATTAGTGCGTGATTGAACTGATCCGCTTCAACCCATATAGCCGCAGTCATCCATGGAAGATATACCTTAGCGGATTGGAATGGTGATTTCGAGAAACCAAGTTGACATTGTTCTATGCATGTTACAAAAATCTACAGATGTCATGAACTTTAAGAGCCATATCTTAATCGCGTATGCATGTTACACATCTACATGTGTCACGTTTCAAAAAAAAAGTTTATGTTGACTATTCGATCCGATCCATCATGTATGTCACATTTGAATAACAAAAATCCATTAATGTGTATGTTTGCAGTGCTCGCTTAAAGGGTAACTGGAACGTGCCTGTGTAATGCCACGGAACATAAATTGCGACCCTCCAATGGACTTAGGGCCCTGACGACAGGCGGCATGAGTACAATAGTGACGACAAAATCTGCGATTAAACATAGATACATAACGATATAAATATGTCTACCCAAATAGATTAAAATGGAATCTCACAAATAATTTCTAAAGAGTAAATATATAATGCTTAATCATAAGCAATTATGTTGACACCTTGTACCGCCGCCAGGGCCTCCAAGAATATATGTTTTGGGAATGGCGGCATTTGAAATGGAACAGTGTACGACTCCACAACATTTTGTCTGGTGAGATACAATTCCAAGGGACCACTTATATGTCAAAAACGATCACCTAAATTAATGTTGAACTCTACATTGTGCATCTTGTAAACATGTTCTTCATTGATCAAACTATCGAAGTGTTTGACTGTCTCATATAGTGCAGTTCGATAGTTTGACTGTCTCATGAAGCCTAAACCAACGGGCAGTGAAAACGTTACAAATCCTTAATGCCAGTTAACTGATCAGGATTATAGTATTGTGGCCTTGCTTCACCCTGAGTAAAGCAGGAGGAAGAGAAGCCATAGATATGTATTTCAGCTGTATAGCAACAAAGTATAATAATTAATCTCAAGAAGTAAGGTCTGTTTTCAGTAACGACCTATCAACAGAATAACAAGTGTTCCAATGCAAAAATCCAGTTCTTCCTTCAAGATCATGTAACAGGTATTAAATAAAAGAAACCTGAAAGAATAGTAAAGAGATTCTTATGCCGTGGTCTCCTGCCCCCCGCCCTGCATTCCGGTGCTGACGAAGAACCCAATGGGCTTCCCAGCGAGCTTCTGCGCCTCCTAGAGTGAGCTGGTGGAGTCAAAGAAGGCCTTCATTTGCGTAGCCATGGCGTCATACCTCGTCGGGAAGCCAAACAACACCCCGTCAGCCTCCTGCAGCTCCGCGGCCGACGCGTTCACGGGGATCGTGGGGTCCTTGATCGGCGCCTGCATCTTCTCCAGCACCTCCGGAGGATGGTGTAGAGGTTGTTGGCGGCGAGCGTGGTAGATGTTCCTTGCCGGCGCGATGTTTGCGGGGACTGATGGCATGCGGGGATGGGGCAAGTACTGGCGCGAGGTTGTAGCCGAGCTAGCAGGGGCTGCAGGGCACCGTTAGAGCGGATGGTGTAGAGGTTGTTTGCGGCGAGCGAATCGTAAGGGAGCGGGGGCATGGTTGTGCCTGGTCTACATTATCGTCTTAAGGGATGGTAGAGACTAGTATAATATCCATATATTGTTGCGACAACATATAAATATCCGATAAAATGTTAGCGTATAACGATCATATGACAACATATAAATATTCGATAAAATATTAGCGTATAACGATCATATGGAAAAACTTATATATATATATATATATATATATATATATATATATATATATATATATATATATATATATATATATAGTTTATCTATTAAGAGCCCTGGGCTCTATATAACTGTAGAGAGCCCCAACCCACGTCCGATCACTTTTTACGCAAGCGAACTGATTTAGCGTAAACGGAAACCCATTTTAGCGTAAACAGAGTAACAGCCGCGAGCCCTCGTTCCAGAAATAGCGGCTTAGGCCCACTTTCCACGTGGTCAACCATATCTTCCTTAGTCAACACATGTTTACGCTATTCCATTCTTCTGTTTATACATAATAGTGATTTAGCGTAACTACTTCAGCCGACCCACGTTCCAGAAATAAAGGAATTGGCCCACTACCCCACTTCCCACGCGGTCAAACATTTCTATATCGTAACCCCCGCGCGGTCAACCTTCTTGGCCGACTCGCCGCGTTTCTTCAGGGGTCGCCAGGGCGATTCTTCTTCATCCGTCGCCGCCAGCGCGTTTCGTCGTCCTCCGCCGCCGCACGCCCTCAACATTAATCGCCACCGCCGTTGACAGCATCGTCGAGCCGCTGCCGTTGTCAATCTTGCGCGCCCCGCGTCACATTGGCTCACGTCCGCGGTCGCTATGTCGTCCGGATTCCAAGGTGCTCGAGTTGGTCTTTTAAATTTATGCTTTACAATGCAACTTCCTAATCTCCTTCCTCCCTTCCGGCAGTGTGAATCGCCTTCATTTGTCCCCGCACGAACTCAACCCTAATCGGCGCCGCCGTTGACAGTGTCGTCGAGCCGGGCGCTGCTGTCAATCCTCCGCCACCGCGTCCCATAGGTATTTTACACGCCCACCAACGGTCGTCATTGATCTTACTGTTCTTGTGCGATTATGGTTCAGTTGTTTATCATAGAGCCTTTAGCTTTGATAAAGGTTCACGGACCTGTTGTTTTAGACTCATTGAATGCTCAAATTGTGTGGGTGAAGATATATGCAATGATGTGAATTATACATACCTTTATGAAGTAGTGGTTGATATTTTGATGTGGAAACAAGTGTGCTGCTCATGACTTCGTGCTACTATATATTATTCAGATAAACTGAAATGCATTTCAGTTTTTATATACTTACTGGATCATATTTTTCACATAAATACGGTCATCAATCATGTCCAAATTAATCACTCAACAATCATAAACCACTACTTCATAACATTAGTAAACTAATAGGCACTGCCTACATATATCTTTTGTGCTGCATCTATATGAACATATATGTTCAACTTCCAAAATGGAACTAAATCGACCATAAACCACAGAGAAAGAGAGAAACCTGCCATCTATCCACAGAGAAAGAAAAGGCAGGGATGAGAATGGCGTGTTTGCCCTCTTTAGTGGCTCTGAACAACAAGATACAATTCCTTTTTTATCCTCTGTTCTGCTTTTTTTCAACATAGAGGCGGTTCTAGCAAACCAAACTAATCACTCAACAATCATAAACCGATCTTAGCATTAGCTAACAGCCACAAATCAAACCAATCCAAACTAGCTGAAAGCAAATGATTAGCTTGGGGTGACTTGGCCATATGTGCTTACGGCGCTGCGAATTTTTGCGAACACCTGTTTCTTGCTCACATAGGTCTTGCTGACAGAATCATTTACAAAAAATACCATTGTTTCCATTTTCCCATTGACTTTAGAGCAGAATGCTAATACAATTTGGGCCAACATCGTATCTGCAATTTCTTTCTGCTGAGAATGGACCTGTGTCAATGGTCCAAATATCTTGCCAAGAGAGATGCTTTTCACATTTGGTGGTGTCAAATAAAGGTTTTCATGGGAGTAATTTTGTTTTCATGTGGGACTCTGTTTCTCAAAAAATATTACATAGAAAGTAGAAACTAATTGAGTATTAGGGGTTGACAAGTCTTGTCTCTCCTATGTTCCTTTTTTCTTCTTAATATAATGACACGCAGCTCTACCGTGTTTGTTTTTAAAAAAGAATTTTATGTTTGCCATAGCTCTAGGGGTGTAGTGGAAATTGCAGTCAATGTTACAAAGTCATCCTGACATTTGTTATCTGGGTTATTGAATTTCTTTCTCTAATGTGACGGCTACTAGATCGAATTGCAAAGACAAGAACTAATTGAAGAGGAATTAAATTACGGTATTTCTGTCCACAACTTTAATTCTATGGAAATATATCTATACTATACTAATCTATGGCTACAATCGTCTTCAACCAATTCATGGAAATATTTTGTTGCTAATACTAGTTGACATGTATGGATTAAGAGCTATTTTATTTTAAATATTGTTTTAGATTAACAGTATGTTGGTTTGCATATATGTATATGGCAATTTCTATAATGCAATGATACAATTTTTATGCTTGACTGCGTTGACATTTATGTTGTTAGGGTCATATAACTCAATTGATGAATTGTAATGTGTATGACTGTGTTGAGTGTTCAATAAAGCTCATATGTTTTACATTGTTCTTTTGCAGGCTGCTGCTTCAATAATGCGGAAGGTTGATCGACCCCCAACCAATCCGAAGCGTTTAATCATTGAGTCAAGTCAAGAATGTTTCAGTGTTGACATTCCGCGCTCGACTGACATGGCAGACCCTACAAATACGCGGTCTGATGGTGATCCTCCACAGCATAGAAAGAGGGGTGTTGCAGCTGATGCTAAAAACATTGCTATGCCTAATGTTGATAATGATGATGACTTTGAGCCACCAAAAAAGAAGTGCAATATCTCAATGGATGCCCTAAATAAGACGTAGGTGAGTTTACAACATTGCAGAAATTAATTGTTTCCAATATTGTAATCATGCATCTAATCTCAATACATACCTTATGTGCTGAAAGATATATCTTTCTACATTACCTTAGCTCATTAATCCAAAACAATCATAGTACAAGGAAATTTGTATAAATAAGAACGCATAAATTGTGATATTTAAGTATTAACATATTTATCCATCTATCTACCTTTTCATTTTAGAGACTCAACATTAGATGCAACCCAGGAGATGTTCTTGCGTCCATTCAGATATTGAATGAAAGGCAACGTCAAGCTATAGTCAGAAAAGGATTCTCTAGTATTCTTGACATGACAATTGATGCAATTGGATGTCGAACACTTCTTTGTTGGCTCATGCAGAAGCTAGACCCCAGAGACATGACTCTTCGTATTGGTCCAGACAAAGAACTCAAAATCACCAAGCAGACTGTCCATCAGATATTGGGTCTTCCAAATTTGGGTGGTGGAAAGCCCCTTAATATTGATGAAGCGAACGTTGCGGCAACACTTCGGGCCTCATTGAATATTAGCAAGGATGAGTTTGTTATTTCAAAGCTCCAAGACAGATTGAGGCTAGGCCAGGATGATGATCTTTCTATCAGATGTTTTTTTTCTGATTCTCTTCAACCGGCTGCTATTCCCAACAGCTAGCTGGTCTATTTCTTTCAATGAGGTTCTACTTACAGAAGAAATGGAGCGATTCCCTCAAATTGATTGGTGCCATCTAATTTTTAGTGACTTATGTGAGGCTGCACAGAGATGGCACAACAGGAGCATTAACAATGTGTCGGCGACGATATATGGTTGTTCCATCGTTGTTCTTGTAAGTTTCAAAATTAATTTGGCAAATCTTTTATTAGATTATTCAATTGCAATTTGAAAATACATAGACATATTATGTGTTTACGTTCATTTGTATATGACTCTCATGATATATTTATATTTTGTAGTTGTATTATTTGGATCATTTGCACTATGCTGCTGCTCCAAACAACAAAAATGGCACTCCGCGCATAAAGTATTTTAATAAGAATATTATAAGGGCGTTGTCAATGGCCGATAAGCGGAAGCCTCGCCAGGGTGGTGAACCATTTGGTGTTTGCCCTGTGAGTCTTCATTTCTTCTATCATAATTTTCCTGCTCTTTATAACAATGTTATTTACGACTAGTTACAAACCAATGATTTTAGTAGTCATATAATGATCTCAATTCATGTCATGAGTCAATCCATATACATAATTATTAATTTTGATTTTGTTTCATCAGTTTCGGAGCAGCAGTGAGACATGTTATGTCTCAAAATCGCCATCTACTGGTCAGATTGAGGTTAGGTCATATACCCACTATGATCTTTGTTTGTCTGTTGCTTTACCATACTTATCATATCATTATTATCTTTTTTTTACTTCAGTTTCCAATGAGGTCATAAACTATTGATGAAGACCCAAATCAACATGGTCGACTTCCAAATATAATCATCCAACTCCCTCTTATGCAAGACCCGATGGCAAATAAGATTCAGATGCTTCATGTACATCAACGCCAGAAGTTCCAAGCTAAGTTGATTGATTATGACTTAGAGGTTGGCAAAATATTTGCCTCTATCAAGCAATGTTTGAATACTATTGGTACAAAGTAGTCCAATCTAGCTGCTACATTTGGAGATTTGATTGATGAGGTTCTTCGGGCCAATGAATCTGTTACACCAAATACTTTTAGTATTTAAGCTTGACTTATATATCTTTTCTATCTTGATAGCTTGCATTTCATGTTTACATATTATGATTAACGTATACTTTATCTTTTTTGTGCAGCAAGGTCAGACAGTGGTAGGTGGCACAGTTGACCATGATTCTGGACCAGTATTTGACAAGACTCCTATTGGGAGTGTTTTTGCACCAGGCCTCTTCTTATCTGAATTAGAATGTGCTCGCGCTCTTCGGGCATACTTGTGTTCTAGGTTCATTGAATTGGACAGGTACATACTTTTCAAATTGTTTGACTTGGCATAATGTTTAATTCTTATTAATTCTGATTGAACAACATCGTGGCAATGGTATTGATACTATTAAGTTTTATTCAATCTTTGTACCCAAAGATTTAGCCTTGAATAGAAGCGAAAGGAAAATAGCTATACACATGACTGAACTTTGAGTTGTAGCTTCTATAGGAGTTCAACTATAGGTCTCTTGTTGTTAAAGAGACAAAAAAACTAGTTCAAAGCCTAGTGATTTAAAGCCTGCAATGATCTATTTCTAGACGCATACCAGGGTACTGAATCAAAGCTTGTGTCCCCCCATTCTTCTAAAAAATAGCAATTTTTTGGACTGAACCAAATGATGAGAACACCTGTAGCCACATTGTCATAGTTAGAAGAGAAAATAACAAAAAAATTAAGGATATTTTAAATTGTCTTCACAATTTTACTTACAGTTTGAAGAACATCTACAGTAACAGCATATTGCATATTCTCAATTGATGCAAGAAGAACATTGCCTTGAGCCTCCCCTTTCCTTCCGTCAGCTCCAACAGCAGGCTGTGCCAGACCATCAAAAGGCAAAACAGCAAGTTTACATAAAAGAGAAAAACAGAAAATTGAAATACTAGAATGCCCATGGTCTTCTGAAAAAGTAATAAATACCTGTAATGTACCATCCATGGCAGAATAATTGATTGTCGGATACGGATTATTATAATCCCTGCTGCTGCGGAGGGCAGAGGCAGCATGGCTGCTGCTGCACAGGGACAGAGGTGGAGCAGCAGTGCCACCGCATAGAAGTGGCTGGGAGAGAGGGAGAGGGCTCGGAGACGGAGAGAGGGTGGTGGCTGAATGGCTGAGAGAGGGTGGCGTGGAGAAGAGCTAGCTGGGCAGTGCTTAACCAAACTTTGATGGACTAGCTAGACTGATTTCTGGCTTCAATTAAATGTTCAAATTGCATATATATTATGTAATTTTGTATCTCATTATTCCCATATAGTACCTTCAATTCAATGGTCAAGTTTCATATATATTATGTAATTTTATATCTCATTTATACAAATAACATTTGTTTCTATTGTTGTATGTTCAATCTTTTCATATGTAGAAATATAATTGACTTCGGTGAATATCGTGCCAATTGTTGTGACATACAACAATCTTTTGCTGATGGCGCATGTCTCGACAACGTGTTTATGCAATGTTTCATTGAGTGTGTCCGCGATGACTGGTCTAAACATATTCCTCCACTGAATGCTCACCAGCTCATTCTAGATGTTAATGTTGGGGTATGACTTCTACATTTATACCTCTTTTTTAAATGCATAGCATATATGGAAATTACATAATACTTCTCTATCCTATCAGACTATATTGAACTTTGAGGAGCAGGAGCAACATAGTAAGTCTCCTCGTCCATTTGACCCTTCAGTTTTGGAGAGTTACCTATTGCAGACACTGCCTTCATTCAAGAAGCTGGATGACTACAAATCAGTTAATTTCTGTTCCTTCACCCATCACACTCTCACTTCATATTGCTGCATTTAAATTTTAATCTAATCATCCATATCAACCATAGTGTATTCAACATTTGTTATTTCCATTTTGTGTGCATGTAGATAATGGTACCCATGCTACGCTCTGGACATTGGACATTGTATGTTGTTAATCTTCAGATTGGACGCATACATGTGTTAGATTCCAACCCATATGGACCAGAGATGGGTGGGACTATCTGGAAAAATTACCATTGTATACCTATGGATATGGGTGATAGGAAGGTTTCATGGGCCAGGTTAATAATGAGTAGGCTCAATCTATCCATTCAAAATGCTCGACCAAGATCAGCCCTCCCTGCTTTTTTGAAGTACCCTATTGAACTCATGAATAACTGCCCAACAATGAAATTGGGGTCTAATGATTGTGGATTCTTTGTCATGAGATATATGCAGCACTACGACTACATGGTTGGAGCTATGAATGGAGTCATTGATCCGGTACATAATATATAGATAGTATTTTTGTTGTTATGACATAATGTATGTATAGTTATGTCTAACTCACATTTTCCTTATATTGGTTTGCAGGATAATTCAGAGGACATTCGCTCTCTTGTACTGCAGTACCTAATATTCCATCGACTAAACAGAAACAGCTCTGTGGTTTCCCATCTGGATAGATTCAAGTTCTCTCAGTAGTAGCCTAGTATAGTTTACTCTCTGAATGGTAGTCTGAACATGATGGTCTGATGGCTTTTGGTGGCTTCAAGTTATTTCAGTACTAGCTTAGTTTAGGGTAGTGTCACTGAATAGTGTTGATGTACATATTGGTCTGTTGGCTTATGTTAGCATTCAGATAATACTTATGTCCATATGCAGCTCTTAGAAAACTCTTATATATGTCGTTCCAGATATGTTTTAGATGGACATATTTATATATGATAGTTATGCACTTTATCATTTGTCTTCTAGTTTTTATATCTTCTTCAGTGATGTTCTTCAATGCATCGAATGTTTTATTCCGTTATCTACTGTATGTGCCTGATTATCCAGTGCCAATGCGCCGCCTTTCTAAGTTCAGTTATGTACAATATTTTCAGTTCTTCTCTGTATTGATTATGCAAAAATCTGATACTGTTTATGCATATAATTGAACAGGTTTACGTCCTTTTATATACTTATTTACTGTATGCGCCTGTTTATCCAGTGTCATTGTGCTGCCTATCTTTGTTCAGTTATGTACAATATTTTCAGTTCTTCCCTGTATTGATTGTGCAAAAATCTGATACTGTTTATGCATATAACTGAATAGGTTTACGTCCTTTTATGTACTTATTTACTGTATGCGCCTGTTTATCCAGTGTCAATGTCCTACCTATCTTTGTTCAGTTATGCAAAAATCTGATACTGTTTATGCATATAACTGAACAGGTTTACGCTTATTCATTCAGTTTTTTCGTTTGGCGCCAGTCCATACATATTGACTTCATTTTGCCGGATGTTTGATTTTTTCAACATAAATAATGTATGAGATGCAGTGAATATATGATTATATAGCCAAACAAACCCATCAGTAGCATAACTCATAAGAAATAATTACGTCGCATTAATAGATATAATCCATATAGTGAGCTTTTAACGTAAATATTCATATTCATCAAATAGTATCATGATCATAACATTTGAATATCATCCATTATTTATGTATAAATGTTTTACAATCATGCCAAATTATCGTCATCCGAACCATGTTCTTCAGAATCGGTATGTTTATGTTTTTTTGATGTGGATGTCTCATTCCACTGCGGGGCCATTGTTGATTTTTTGTTTCTAGACCCAGGCGGTCGTCCTCTTTTTCTATCGGCAAGGCTAGCCAATTTAACCCTATTTTCCTCTATAGACAAGCAGGTTCGACTGTTGTGTCCATCAGCAATGCCACATTTTTGGCACTTTCGAGTCTTCTTCTTTTCTCCTTTCGCACTCAGTTTCAGAACTCTTTGTTCACTAGTTTTTATCGTCCTTCCCTTTGGCCTTGCATTATTTGGATGCAATAAGCTTATGCCATCTACATCATAGTCCAGTCTCTACATGCCATACAAAGAAGTATTTATAGGTACAAATGTTATGATGTCAGATTATAAATATTTACTAACATTAAATATACAGAATATCTGAAATTTAATAAATTTAGATTTCATACCTTTCTAACATCCCCATATTGTGTTCCTTCACAATCATCATTTCCAACAAGCGTCATTTGCAGTTCAGATTGATGATGTGCATCAATATTTAAGCCTCCATCCTACTCATTAGTGCATTATTGTCAATATTACAAATAATGTATAAATCATCCCATTTGTTTGCATTATACATAAATTACATTGTTTTTTGCCATAATATTACCTGTTGTCGTGAATGTACTGCCACATGCTCCTCGTTATCACATTGCGATACATGTTCACCTTCAGCGTTTCCAACATCATCCTCTTCGCCCTGCAACGTTTAATTTTTACAATTAGAAATAATTAAGTTTTGAATAAAATGTTCAACAATTTTATATAAAAGAACACCCACATGGTTGCCCTCTCCAGTAGTTGCACCACCAGCATCTTCACATCCTATATCTGGCTCTAAACGCCCAAGCATCTCCAATAGTTCATCCATTGTGTCCAAGGCCTTATCACTCCCTGCCTTTGACATACTAGCTTGGTTTACTACCTTCATTGCCTTTTTAAGCAACATTTTTTGCCTATATGATTTTGTTTCTCCATCTTTTCCACTCATTTTCCTGTCATCTCTTGAAAATACCACATCTTGCCTAGCTGAGTATGTGTAACGCTGTAGAATGTATTCCTTAGGTATCCTTTCTAGCTGAATGTGCATGAATGTTCGGATTAGATACACACAAAATAGTCCTACATTTAAACAAGGGTGCAACATTTCACATTCAGCTTTAATTATTAGCGTATAAATAATATGACGTTATATCTTAACTCTTGATTACCTGTGTGTTCCACTGTTTGCATTGACATTTAAACTTTCCCGCCTCTACATCTGCATTCACTTTGAATTGGTGTTGCCCCCACACGATTCTTTTCAATCTTGATGTATGCTGCACCAACCAATCATTTACGCCTCCATCTGGATCAAGTGTTATCCTATATGCAGTAGCGTATTTTATTGACTCCTCGAACCTATTCATCACAGCCCTTGTGTATGCCCTTGCAACCCTAATTTCGAACATATATAGTGTTGTGGTCCCTTTTTGACCCTGCATATAAAATAATTAGTTACGTCTTGCGAGCCTACTAAATAGTATAATGCATAAATAATATTACATACC
This sequence comes from Zea mays, assembly GCF_902167145.1. Taxonomy (NCBI): domain Eukaryota; kingdom Viridiplantae; phylum Streptophyta; class Magnoliopsida; order Poales; family Poaceae; genus Zea; species Zea mays. The sequence continues at coordinate 22,416,126 of NC_050102.1, read as the reverse complement.
ATACATCCTAGTGTTTTCTTTCCTTCTTGCATCTTCCTGCTATGCATTAGTTTCAACATTTGCTTCGCAAACTCATGAAGTGGGGTGTTTGAATCGACATGAGCGCTCTTCACGAGTTTGTTCATGCTCTCGCTACGTTGCATAGACACCATAAGCCCACAATAGTCTTGTTTGAAAAAAACAGGAATCCATTCCTTATGCATTTCATATAATTTTCTATGTGTTCCATCTTCATGCAGGTTGAATTCATCAATCAACATTTTCCATGCAGCCTCAAACTCTATTTCAGTCAATGGATGATGTACTATAGACTGGAATTTTGTCTTAAAATCCGCTTCAGCATATCGTGCATACAACTCATTTAGAAATGGCATGTACCTATTTTGCACATGCCATAGACACAACCTGTGGACTGTGTTTGGGAAGACCCGACGTAATGCCACTGGCATTGCAGGGTCTTGATCTATAAATATACATTGTCTGACATTATTAGATGGCTATTTTTATGTAAACATTGTATGGTACATAACAAAACAAGACTCACATGCATTGTAAATATGCACAAGATATTGAATTTATATTGCATGTACTTCGAGTTTATAGTTATTATATATACATAAATCATACCTGTCAACATGACTCTTGGTCCTTCAGTCCCCATGCATGTCTTGAATGCATTAAACACCCACTCGAATGTTTCAACAGTTTCATCTCCCAACAATGAGAACCCAAACACTGTGCATTGTAGGTGTTGGTTTGCACCAACAAACATTCCTAGGGGTTTTCCATACAAATTAGTCTTATGAGTTGTATCAAAGGTAACTGCATCCCCAAAATCAACATACTCTCCTTGCTGACTAGCATGAGACCAAAAAATACTCAATATTTTTCCTTCGCTGTCTAACTGGAAATCAGAGAAAAATTATGGATTATCCCTTTTGCATAATGAAAAAAAGCCAAAAGCTTAGACACATCATTGACATTCTTTTCTCGTTGCTTTGCCTGTTTCCTGTATAGTTCAACAAAAAATTGTAATTATTACTCATTAACTTGACATGGATTTTAAAATTTATATAATAAATTCATAAAGAAAATGATTCTTACAAATTAGCAATGTCCTTTGCTGTAATTGGTACGTTTTCAGGACCACCATGCATCTCAGACACGAAGTCCATGATACAGTGTTGCGGGATTCTGCTTTGCTGCATTGAACTGAGAAACTCCATGTACTCAGGATCATGAGTCTTGTTGCATTGTAGGTGTTTCTTTACAGTATCCTTCTTAATGAAATCATGATTATGTTCTAAGTGGACCAGATCGATTCTTACGGCTACAATATTTTCTTTTGAGTCATCATAGATTTTTTTAGTTTCAAACCAGCCTTGCATTGTGTTCACCTCGATGATGTATTACGGATTCTTGGATTACTAGCTAACCTTTATGTATTTCTACCCTCCATTGAACAATTTAACCACTTACAGTTCTTTCTCTCCCTATACTTTTTAAGTGGAAAACCAACCTCATATGTGTAACGACTGTAAAAATTGTATGCCTCATCGACATTTCCAAATGTCATACCGATCCTAGGCACCATGGTTGGATCAATACTTTCAGGCTGTGAATTAACATAATCATAAATACAATTAATTTTATATTAGTTATACTCTTAATGTTATTTAAATTGTATAATAGACATAACCAAAGATAAATAACTTACATGACTTCGGAGGATATTAGGTGTATCTTGTTCATGATCACTAATGGTCCTCATAGGCACCATTTGATTTGCTGCTACCATTGTTTCAATTACTGTTGTATTGTCATCATTGACCCCTGGCGCTCGTAATTCTGCAGGTGGTGTTACTATATTTATCAGTGGACTCGCACCACAGTTTGGAGATACAATTTTTGTTGTGGGCGCTGCTGGTAGACCACTGCATGTGTCTGCAAGTCGGCCATCATATTTGACTGATTATTTTATGAACTGAAGTAATTATACAATTGCTAATGTACCTGGTGCAGCTCTGTGCAATGACGCAGAACTATCATCGCCTGTTTCTTCTTCTCTGCCGTCAGCCATTGTAAACAATGCAATACAATCAGCCGCCAGTTTCCTTTTTATATGCCCTGAGCTAACCAATTCCGTGTACAATGTTTACTCTATTTTGTTCGGTAAATTACGGTCTATAAAGTTTGTTCCTGCATGCCTGGAGATATTGTCGGACTCGTGATAACAACACGAGAGAATTTATCTCGGTTTGTTGAAACAGATTTGTATTTACTCAAATATATGTATCCAGTTACGCAATTGTATGTACATATTTATGTCTCGCGTTTCTGCTTACGTGCATGCTGGGCGATATTTTTGGGAGGCTTCAGTTATGGTTCGCGATTTTATCGCGTATACCTTTTTACGCTAAAATACACACGCGTTTACGTTCTGTTGGCTTATGATTTACGCTGTGGTTCGACCAGACCAGTAAACCACCGAACAAACCTGCGGTCTGCTCGGTTTCGTCTAATTGGATGGGGCTTCCCGATACTAATGGAAGCCCTGGGCTTCCATTAGTTCGTCCCTATATATATATATATATATATATATATATATATATATATATATATATATATATATATATATATATATATATATATATATATGACAGTTATATTAGGAGCCCTAGGCTTACTCTAGAGTAAGCCCATGCCGACCACTCCTGCAACCTGGTCCAGCCCGGTGCGCCCACTGCACCCACTTGCCAAGCCAGGCTGTCGGGTGTGTCCCCCACCCACGTCTGTGCATGAAAAAAATAGAAAGGCATGCATGAGTCAAACATGTTTCCCTACATGCACGTAAATTTAGGAAAGAGATATGTGACGGTTTTATTTTTAAATGCTTGATTTCTTCCATAAATAAAGGATCGCTGCAACAGACATGCAACTAGACTCGTCATGATCAATTTATGATATATACTGATACTAATTATGCTACATAGTGTATATATTTATGCAATTCAGTATACTACGTAAAAATCTGTTACATGTTGCATGCATAAAATTAGGATGACAAAAATGTATGGTGAAAGAAAATGGATTGGCATGTATAGAAATAAAAAATCGTATTTAATATTTTATTTTCTTCATAAATATAGGATCGCTCCAACAATCATGTAGCTAAGCTCGTCATGATCAGTTTATGATATATACTAATACTAGTTATGCTACACGGTGTAGATATCTATGCAATTCGATACATTGTATAAAAATGTACGATGAAAGGAAATAGATTGACATGCATGGAAACAAAAAATCGTATTTAATGCTTTATTTCCTCCATAAATATATGATCGCTCCAACAGTCATGCAACTAGACTCGTTAGAACCAGTTTATGATATATACTTATACAAATTATGTTACATGGTGTAGATATTTATGCAATGTTGTACAATGTGTAAAAAATATGGCATGTGGTTCACTGGTGGACGCATCTCCAGGTTCGAGTGTAAAAATCTTAAGTTTTGAGCATAAAACTCCTCGGTTATAAGCGTAAATACCGAGCCAATGTGAGAGATTGATATCTCTGGTGGTTGTATTCACGATCCTATTTTTATGGTAGTTCCAAAAAATATGGTAGTCGCATCCATGTAGTTTCTATTTTTATGCAGATCCAAAAATTATGGCAGATCGTTGGAGTTTCCATTGCATGCGCAGAAATTTTGGATGATGTTTTCGTTTTCACTGCACGCATGGAAAAATAGGATGACATGGTTCACACAGAGCATAAATTCATATACAAAGTCGGATAAATACATACACTGTGTAACATAATTGATAAACAACCTAATGTCGGTTCAACTAACAGCCCCGCGAGAATTAGGGACGGTTTTATGGCAACATAAAATCGTATTCATCGTCGTAAAAATCATCACTAGAATGCATAAATAGTGTAAGTAGCAGGCATAAAACATAATCATCGATGGTATAAACATGGATCGGATAGTTCGTCGCCGGAGGACGATCCCGAGGCCGCTAGATCAAAGGACGTCGCCGAAGCCATCGGGTCGAAGGAGTTGGTCGTCGAAGGACTCCAGAGCCACCCACGCCTCGCGTGGCTGCCATCGCTAGAGACGACCGCGCCTCGCGCGACCGTTGAAGCGACCCTCGTACCTTGTAGCCATCGCCACCGCTGCCGATGCCTACCGCGCCTCGTCCAACTGCAGTTGCCACCGGGCCTAGGGTGCGCCGCCGCCGCCCGTCCGCTTCGTGAGCACCGTCACCGCTTGCCCGCCCGCCTCGGGAGCGTCATCGTCGCTCGTTCCTGTTGGAGTGCCATCGTCGGTCGCCCGCCTCGGGGCGGCACCGCCGCTGGCCCCCAGGATCGCCGCCGCTTGCACGCCCGAGGGAACCAACACCGCCGCTAAAACCTAATCGCTAGCGGCGTGGGGTTGTTTTTATAGCAGCCTAGACCTGGTCCGGCTCGACCGGATTGCACCGTCTGACCTGGGCTTCCACTAGTTATTGGAAGCCTAGGGCTCGTAATATACAATCTATCTATCTATATATATCACCGATCTCAATATCTCAAATTCTTTGCCAATATTATTGCCGGTGGTGGTGCCTCCTCAACTTGTCTATTTAGCCATGTATTGCATGGCGACGGAGAGTCACAACAGTGGTTCGAGGTGCTTGGAGAAGCATGTTACATGACATGGACATCAGGTAGTAAAGGTGTTGTCGCGGGGAAGCGTGTTGCATGGCGCGTGAGATAGTAAAGTCGGTGTCGTGGGTGGGGCGCGGCAAGGGAGACTAATGAGTCGAAAGCCAGCAGGATGGTCTGCTCGAGGTCCTCCATGACGATGCAGAAGTATACGGGTGAGAGAGGCAGAGATGAGGAAAGAGATGGAAAGTTGGGATTAAATACGACGACAACGAGGAGGAGAAGGAAGTGCTCGTGGTGGTTGCATGGTTGGTTGCGTATGCGGGAGATAAGACTTATCTATTTTGTTAGGTGAGGCGTGGGCAAAAAAATAGATCTACAATGCTGCGGCGGTGACTGGTGAGTCAGAGGCTAGTAGGATGACCTCTGGTTGTTAGGCGAGACGTGGGGGAGAAAAAATCTACGCCGTGATGGCGGCAACTGCCGAGTTGATGCTCGTGGTTTGTTGCTTGGTTACACAAGCAAGAGATAAGACTTATCTTATCACGATACGTGGAGGAATAAAGTAGATCTGCCCGCTTTGGTTGTGACGCACGACCGTGAAACTCATGTAAAGATAAAGATGTTTGTACTTGTGGCAGCCCTCCCAAGTTATCAGGCCCACATGCACCAATCCTTGCTTTGATGGCCTCAGATGGCTATGCACGTGTACCAGGTAACTTAACAAGGCTATCACGAGTTCAACCACTTGAACTCATCATCCCAAGGATCTCCCACCATACATGCATATTACAGTAATCACATTCGATACACACACTTCGGAGATAAGAGCGGAAGACTTTACAAACATTCTTTACCTTTTCAAAACTCAAGTTTATTACATAGGAAGAGTTACATTTATTACAAGTCCTGATATACTCAAAGTGCATAACTTATTACAATAGCAGGAAGGTAGAAACCCTCCAAAGATTATACACAAGCCTAACTAATCCTCCTCCAGAACTGGAAATGCCCTCCAGCCATAGGAACACCTAGAGTACTCCTCATCACCTACAACAACATGGGTTCGAAAACCCTGAGTACGGAGTGTACTTTCGCAAGTCTTACCCGACTAAGGAAAAATGACTCTCAAGGATATGCTGGTTAAATAGGAATCAAGGAAAAGGCTTTAGCAAGAATCAACTTAGATACTTTTGCAGAAATAACTTACTAAAGTGAGTCCTTACTTTCAATATTTTAACGCCAGATTAAATATTAATAGACTCTGGTAGCATCTAGTCTAATTTCACCATCTCATCAATACAACATCATTTTTATTCATAATGTTTACATCCTGACTTAGGTTGCAGGGCAGCGATCAAGTCTCCACTCTCCGGGGATATAACGGCGATCCGAATCGATTTACTCAGCTGAGGATCTCTAACCACACGACATATGTAGCACTTAACCCTTGCATATGTCAACCATTCCCACGGATCCTCCACTGCATGAACAGGTCCGCGCCACCCGAGAGCACACCACCCTTTTTAGGCGGTCCTTTGCCAGGAGGGTACGTGCCACTCTCGCCATCTCTCCACTCCCAGTGCGCGATTGTCTTTTCATGTATGGAATAGCCGGGTTCAAGCTTACCCTGTCCCATATCCAGGGCATGTGGCCAGTTAAGATAGTCCTTGATCATACAGGCCTACATACGCATCCAATCCTTAATTAACCTGGGTAGAACATCACTTGTTCATAGCCCAAGTCCCGATTTAAGTACTTCCATCCTTAGGATTGTTTGTGTTCCTTAGGATGAAAAGAGCATTATAGGGAACTTTGCAGTAAGATCCCACCATGCTCCCAATGAAAATATTCTTGCAGGTAGAAGCCATCCTTCCTCAGGATAACCCCTGAGCTAGGCATTATTGCAAAAGACAGCCTCTATCCACAAGATCTAAGCAGGGCTAAGCATTTTTGTAAATCATATTTTGATACTTCATCAGAAGTATCTATAAAGGTATGGATATCAAGGTAGGCAATGCATCAAATAGTTTCCAAGCAATTCCTATAAACTTAATGCACATTTCACTAGACTTAAGTGTATAAAAGTCTTTTTAAAAATACAAGGAAGGGTAAATGCACCGGGGCTTGCCTTTGTTGCAGTGAAGAGGCTCAAGACCTTTCTACCCAATAACCAGTTAGATAGCTCTATCCACTTGCTGAATAGGCACTCGAGCAAACTCCTCTTCCACAACCACTTCGTCTTGAATTTACACTCCTTCTGCTCGGAGCTCTACATGAAATGATATGAACATGAATGCATATACTTGTGCAACTACAAAGAAGATACTCTAAAGCAGTACAAACTACACCTTACTAAAGGTGCACACAAAACTAACCAAACAACAGGGGAGCTAAACATTCTAATATCATCACTAAGCTCTCAAGCCACACTAGGGAACTCTGTCTCCATAACCAATAACTCTATGCTTGACTTAAGTAAGGACTTACTTTTCTGACTTGAATCCTACAACTTGAACTTCTAGAGAATTAGAACAATCTTCAAACTACACCAAAAATCCAGATCCCACTAGGCACTCTTGCTTCTTTATCCAAAGATCAGGTTTCACTTGTTAAACTTGTTCCTTTTTCCAAATTTCTAATCCACATGTGATTATGTTCTTCTTATTATTTCAATTAGGGACTCTACAAGGATTTCTGAACAAATGGCTTACAAACAGCACCAAACTTTTACCAAGTGATCAGCTTCTGATAACAAATTTCTCAAAAAAAATTCCATGATTTTTGGTGCTCAATTCTTATTTCTAAAATTTATTCCCTGAAATTTGGCATCTGTCGTAAAAATCCTAAATTTATTTTTTTACTAGAAAGTACATGATTTTATACTATTTTTGTACAATTTGTGGTCTAATTAACAAGCTCTCAGCTAAATAAATAAAGGGAAGGCATTAAATTGCGGGCTGAATCCGGCCCACGCAGCACATTACCGAGCAGGGCTGGCATGCGGCTGAGAGCCCACGCTTGCGTTTGTTCTTTTGCGCAAAGGACCCACGTGCCTGGAATAATCCAACGGAACCCAGGCCACTATTGCCCTATTCCACTGACAGAAGCACTTAAGTTCTTCGGTTTATCTCCTTTTACAAACGCTCGGCCACAACACTCCGCCGTCCACTCTGGCGAGCCGACGACTAAACGACCACCATGGTGCGACACAGGTAACCGCGAGGTCACTAACAGGGTCCCTGGATTACAGTGAACTCGAGCATGCATTAGATCAACCTGCAAAGATACTACAACCGTGCTACCGACAATGGCGGCGGAAACCTCGGTCTGGTGGGCACGATTCCCCAACCGCCGCGCAGTAGCGTTCAAATCAAGAGCACGGGAAGTATCACAAGCTCAATAAGGACACCGTGCTCACCTAATCTTGCTCAGAGAAAACACAAGGTGACCGGTTGACGATTGGGTGGTTCACGGCGGCGCTCCGCAACGTCGAGGTCGTGTTCTGAACAAATCACCATGGTTGAGTTAGAAAAACCTCTTCGGCGAGCTTCACTGATCTAAGGAGAGCTTGGAACAAGCATCACGCAGGCATACAAACCTTTGAGGCGTTTATGAGGGGGATAGTCGGCTGGGCTGGTCACCAGGCCGAGAATATGACACATCGCTCAGGAGCAGACCAAACTGGGGAGTCGGAAGGGAGATTACTCAGACCTGAACACCACAACTCCTTCACTCACACGATGAACACGCTGGGGAAACAACAGGAGGACAACAGTGTGGGGTTTGTGCCTTCAAAGACTAGAACAAACAGATATACACAACTGATTTGTTGTGGCCCTGCAGAAGCTCAATCATAGGGGACCAACAAGGCTAATATGCTCCATACTTTTACTGCATGATCACCACGGGTAGCAAGGGTATAGGGAGTCAATAGCTGTAGCCAAAGCTCTCTAGACAGCAAGGTCTTCTGGACCAAGATTTAAACAAAGGAATGGGAAGTCTATGGCAGGGTTCGCTGAACTTGTCTCAAAACCAGTGGAGAAGCGTTCCCAGGTCGCCAGCACAGCAGGGACTCAAAAACGTGGCATACAAGCACAAACACCACGCCAGCTCTTCAACTCAACACAAATATCCCCTTTGTCCATTACTGCAGACAGTAAACAAATTGGATAAGGATGCTGCTGCTCACTGCCCACAAAACAGCTAGTATTTGATTTTTTTTTCCATAGAAAGTGGGGCATCTAGCACTTGAGCTATGTACCAGATCCTTATCTCCATCAAAATTCACAAGCGACACCAGCAGGGAGGGGGTTATCTTCTTCAGGTTTCTAGAAGCAGCACAGGTCGACTGAAACAACCATCACTGTCCCATTTACCCACCTCCATGTATAGCCCCTTTTATCTCACACTTTCACATAGCAGCAGACCAAACCTTCTTAACCAAAGTTATTCTCTAAACATAGTTCTATCAGGTTGCTTCAACAATCCAATGTCGAAATTACCGAGAACAGAAACTGCATGGGCTCAAAATGAACCCAGCTCCCTGAATATTTGTTTCAGTTAACTGAAACAACCCATAGACAGCCTGACAGAGGAGTTATGGGTGCATTTTACTCCAAAATTTATACAACACCATGTCAAACTCACTTTAGGATACTTGTTCCTCATCACATGATATCCAACTTTGTTATATAGTTCCTAGTCTAAAACCTGATGGAATGGTCACAAAAGTGTTCCTAAACTGACACCACACACTGCAAATTCAGTTTTCAGGCAGCTGGATGAAATTCAGTCTCTGCAACTGAGAGTCCATTTTTGGGCAATCTTTACACCACTTTGTGTGTGGGGTCAAGCCCAACTCACTTAAAGGAAGTTGTTCTATAACACATGGTCTTCAAACTTGATACATAAATTCAGGTTTAAAACCACCTAGAACAGACACTACACAGCTCCAAAACTGCACTAAAAATATTGATTTCAGACTTTCAGTTCTGAATAAACTAAGTCACCAACCACCTGACAGTCAAATTTTGAGCAGCTGTTACTCCAATTTTCATATAGGATCATGTCCATCATCCTTTAATACAGTTGTTCACCATTGAGTGTTCTTCACTTCCACTACAAAAACCTCAGTCCAAAACCTTATAGAACAACCACAAAAGGGCTCCAAACATGGCACCAAACAACAAATTTCAGATTTCAGAACTGAACCAAATGCAGTTAAAGCACTGTCTGTCAGTCCAACCTTGAGCAAGCTTTCTCTCCCACTTTTGTGTAGGATCAAACCAAAGTCACTTAAGGAGACTTATTCACCATCATATGGTATTTAATTCCTCTATATACTCTACAGCCCAAAACCTCATGGATTAGGCACAATTGAGCTCCAAAAACAGCTACATATACTTAAATCTTAGTTTCAGTTCACTGTTCCCAAGCTGAAAACTCAAAAAGTCTGACAACCCCACTTTGGATCACCTTTTCGCCTAGTTGTATATAGTTCCAGGGCTGTCACACTTAATAAAAGTTGCTCTCCTATACTTATTCTACAATTTTTCTATAGTGGTCATTAACGAAAACTTCTTGGATTCCAAACTACAGAGGTCCAAAGTTTGCCCAAATTACTGAAATTCAGACTGAATTTCACTAAGTCTGAAATCCACACTTTCAGACAGCTCTACTTTAGACCAGCTTTTCTCTAGGTTTCAAATAGCTTTAGGGCTAAGTGTCTTAATCAAATTTATACTCATCAATTAGCTCTATAATTGTGTTATAATGATCATAACCTATAACCCTATGGATAGAGCAATAGAGAGCTCCAAAGTTACACCAAAACACTGAAATTCAGGATTTGCATTTACACTAAGTCTGAAATCTGACAGCCCTAAATTGGACCACTTTTTCAGCCAGTTGCATATAGTTTTAGGGCTGGTACACTTAATAAGGATTTTTCTACAACAGTCACTTTACAAGTTTGTTATAGTAACTCTTTACCAAAAGTCCATAGATCAAAAGTTATAAGGGTCCAAAAACAGCTATATGAAACTGTTTTCAGCCCAATTCAAACTGAACCCAAGCTGAAATTTTGCAAATTACTCCAAATTTCTCCACACAACTTGGAATTCTCCATATATGAAATTTATTCACTTTTCCAAGTTCTACAACCTTGGTATATGGACTTTTAGCTAAATCCTTCTAGATTTTGAATTCCACATTTAGGGTTAGTTTAGGGTTTCAAATGAGTTTCATTTGTGTTTCAGCTTCTTCTAGGGATTCATCCCTTTGATCCATTCATCAAAACAAAGTTACTCTCTAGTCTAAGATCCAACTTTAGTATATGCAGCCCATTCCCAACCAGTCCTCGGTTTAGGAATTATTTTGTTTATCCATAATTCCAAGCAAGTTTTTCAACCTAAGTCCTATACTCGACACACAACATCACACTTTTGAATCAAAAAATTTAACCTAGTAAATGCATTCTAGGTGTAACAAGCAAGTTAATGCAAATGCTTATGATGACATGTCAGAGTTTTAGTTCACGTAACACCAGGGGTGTTACAGTCTTCCCCCCTAAAAAGAAATCTCGTCCCGAGATTTAAAACTCTAGGCTAGGTAATGGAAAAGGAAATGTGTCACTGGCTTATTTCCCATTACTCCTACAAGGCAGGGGTGTTCCCCTATTGGTTTATATCAGAAATAAACTACACAAACCTTAGGTTTACAGGGCACTAGAAACTCAGGAACACGCTCTTCCAGATACTCCTCCAATTTCTATGTGGTTTCATCTTCCATGGGTTGGTTCCACTGTAGCTTATAAAACTTGATAACTTTTCTTCAATTGACCGATCCTTTTGATCCAAAACCTTTATGGAATATTCCAAGTAGGTTAAATCTGGTCCAAGGTTAACATCTGAAATCCCAATAACATGCTTGAGGACTCAAAAACATTTCTTTAACTGGGACACGTGGAACATGTTGTGCACTATTGGAAGATCTTCTGACAATTGTTCCTTATAAGCCACAGGTTCACCAAAACCTTTGTTTCGAAGCTTGGTAGTCTTCGTGAACAGGAAAAGGTAGCATAGAAACACAAAGACAGATAGCAGGAATAGGGTGGACGAAACATGTACTAAGCTACTATATAGGAGGCTTAACTTACAATTGTATGTCATGATGCATGCTCGTCCTATCCGTCCTCACAATTATTGCCAACACATAATGGCTATCACGTTCTATGGCGGTGGCAATCCTACTTACTCCGTCATTTATCACTAGTCGCACTTTCCTAGGGTTTAGTTAGTGTACCTGCAGAAAATTGCATTATAGTTGTGGGTTAGTGGTTAGAATCCTAAACTAAGCCACCTTATAGTCCTTAACTTAACTATATACTATTTGCACTTCGACTATCAGGATTTGATCATATTCTTAAGTTTTTCCAAAATAGTTTGGACTCAAAATCCTTTTCAAGTATATCAAAGGATTACTTTAATATCCATGTTAATGGGGGATCGCTCCGATACCAATCTGTGGCAGCCCTCCCAAGTTATCAGGCCCACATGCACCAATCCTTGCTTTGATGGCCTCAGATGGCTATGCACGTGTACCAGGTAACTTAACAAGGCTATCACGAGTTCAACCACTTGAACTCATCATCCCAAGGATCTCCCACCATACATGCATATTACAGTAATCACATTCGATACACACACTTCGGAGATAAGAGCGGAAGACTTTACAAACATTCTTTACCTTTTCAAAACTCAAGTTTATTACATAGGAAGAGTTACATTTATTACAAGTCCTGATATACTCAAAGTGCATAACTTATTACAATAGCAGGAAGGTAGAAACCCTCCAAAGATTATACACAAGCCTAACTAATCCTCCTCCAGAACTGGAAATGCCCTCCAGCCATAGGAACACCTAGAGTACTCCTCATCACCTACAACAACATGGGTTCGAAAACCCTGAGTACGGAGTGTACTTTCGCAAGTCTTACCCGACTAAGGAAAAATGACTCTCAAGGATATGCTGGTTAAATAGGAATCAAGGAAAAGGCTTTAGCAAGAATCAACTTAGATACTTTTGCAGAAATAACTTACTAAAGTGAGTCCTTACTTTCAATATTTTAACGCCAGATTAAATATTAATAGACTCTGGTAGCATCTAGTCTAATTTCACCATCTCATCAATACAACATCATTTTTATTCATAATGTTTACATCCTGACTTAGGTTGCAGGGCAGCGATCAAGTCTCCACTCTCCGGGGATATAACGGCGATCCGAATCGATTTACTCAGCTGAGGATCTCTAACCACACGACATATGTAGCACTTAACCCTTGCATATGTCAACCATTCCCACGGATCCTCCACTGCATGAACAGGTCCGCGCCACCCGAGAGCACACCACCCTTTTTAGGCGGTCCTTTGCCAGGAGGGTACGTGCCACTCTCGCCATCTCTCCACTCCCAGTGCGCGATTGTCTTTTCATGTATGGAATAGCCGGGTTCAAGCTTACCCTGTCCCATATCCAGGGCATGTGGCCAGTTAAGATAGTCCTTGATCATACAGGCCTACATACGCATCCAATCCTTAATTAACCTGGGTAGAACATCACTTGTTCATAGCCCAAGTCCCGATTTAAGTACTTCCATCCTTAGGATTGTTTGTGTTCCTTAGGATGAAAAGAGCATTATAGGGAACTTTGCAGTAAGATCCCACCATGCTCCCAATGAAAATATTCTTGCAGGTAGAAGCCATCCTTCCTCAGGATAACCCCTGAGCTAGGCATTATTGCAAAAGACAGCCTCTATCCACAAGATCTAAGCAGGGCTAAGCATTTTTGTAAATCATATTTTGATACTTCATCAGAAGTATCTATAAAGGTATGGATATCAAGGTAGGCAATGCATCAAATAGTTTCCAAGCAATTCCTATAAACTTAATGCACATTTCACTAGACTTAAGTGTATAAAAGTCTTTTTAAAAATACAAGGAAGGGTAAATGCACCGGGGCTTGCCTTTGTTGCAGTGAAGAGGCTCAAGACCTTTCTACCCAATAACCAGTTAGATAGCTCTATCCACTTGCTGAATAGGCACTCGAGCAAACTCCTCTTCCACAACCACTTCGTCTTGAATTTACACTCCTTCTGCTCGGAGCTCTACATGAAATGATGTGAACATGAATGCATATACTTGTGCAACTACAAAGAAGATACTCTAAAGCAGTACAAACTACACCTTACTAAAGGTGCACACAAAACTAACCAAACAACAGGGGAGCTAAACATTCTAATATCATCACTAAGCTCTCAAGCCACACTAGGGAACTCTGTCTCCATAACCAATAACTCTATGCTTGACTTAAGTAAGGACTTACTTTTCTGACTTGAATCCTACAACTTGAACTTCTAGAGAATTAGAACAATCTTCAAACTACACCAAAAATCCAGATCCCACTAGGCACTCTTGCTTCTTTATCCAAAGATCAGGTTTCACTTGTTAAACTTGTTCCTTTTTCCAAATTTCTAATCCACATGTGATTATGTTCTTCTTATTATTTCAATTAGGGACTCTACAAGGATTTCTGAACAAATGGCTTACAAACAGCACCAAACTTTTACCAAGTGATCAGCTTCTGATAACAAATTTCTCAAAAAAAATTCCATGATTTTTGGTGCTCAATTCTTATTTCTAAAATTTATTCCCTGAAATTTGGCATCTGTCGTAAAAATCCTAAATTTATTTTTTTACTAGAAAGTACATGATTTTATACTATTTTTGTACAATTTGTGGTCTAATTAACAAGCTCTCAGCTAAATAAATAAAGGGAAGGCATTAAATTGCGGGCTGAATCCGGCCCACGCAGCACATTACCGAGCAGGGCTGGCATGCGGCTGAGAGCCCACGCTTGCGTTTGTTCTTTTGCGCAAAGGACCCACGTGCCTGGAATAATCCAACGGAACCCAGGCCACTATTGCCCTATTCCACTGACAGAAGCACTTAAGTTCTTCGGTTTATCTCCTTTTACAAACGCTCGGCCACAACACTCCGCCGTCCACTCTGGCGAGCCGACGACTAAACGACCACCATGGTGCGACACAGGTAACCGCGAGGTCACTAACAGGGTCCCTGGATTACAGTGAACTCGAGCATGCATTAGATCAACCTGCAAAGATACTACAACCGTGCTACCGACAATGGCGGCGGAAACCTCGGTCTGGTGGGCACGATTCCCCAACCGCCGCGCAGTAGCGTTCAAATCAAGAGCACGGGAAGTATCACAAGCTCAATAAGGACACCGTGCTCACCTAATCTTGCTCAGAGAAAACACAAGGTGACCGGTTGACGATTGGGTGGTTCACGGCGGCGCTCCGCAACGTCGAGGTCGTGTTCTGAACAAATCACCATGGTTGAGTTAGAAAAACCTCTTCGGCGAGCTTCACTGATCTAAGGAGAGCTTGGAACAAGCATCACGCAGGCATACAAACCTTTGAGGCGTTTATGAGGGGGATAGTCGGCTGGGCTGGTCACCAGGCCGAGAATATGACACATCGCTCAGGAGCAGACCAAACTGGGGAGTCGGAAGGGAGATTACTCAGACCTGAACACCACAACTCCTTCACTCACACGATGAACACGCTGGGGAAACAACAGGAGGACAACAGTGTGGGGTTTGTGCCTTCAAAGACTAGAACAAACAGATATACACAACTGATTTGTTGTGGCCCTGCAGAAGCTCAATCATAGGGGACCAACAAGGCTAATATGCTCCATACTTTTACTGCATGATCACCACGGGTAGCAAGGGTATAGGGAGTCAATAGCTGTAGCCAAAGCTCTCTAGACAGCAAGGTCTTCTGGACCAAGATTTAAACAAAGGAATGGGAAGTCTATGGCAGGGTTCGCTGAACTTGTCTCAAAACCAGTGGAGAAGCGTTCCCAGGTCGCCAGCACAGCAGGGACTCAAAAACGTGGCATACAAGCACAAACACCACGCCAGCTCTTCAACTCAACACAAATATCCCCTTTGTCCATTACTGCAGACAGTAAACAAATTGGATAAGGATGCTGCTGCTCACTGCCCACAAAACAGCTAGTATTTGATTTTTTTTTCCATAGAAAGTGGGGCATCTAGCACTTGAGCTATGTACCAGATCCTTATCTCCATCAAAATTCACAAGCGACACCAGCAGGGAGGGGGTTATCTTCTTCAGGTTTCTAGAAGCAGCACAGGTCGACTGAAACAACCATCACTGTCCCATTTACCCACCTCCATGTATAGCCCCTTTTATCTCACACTTTCACATAGCAGCAGACCAAACCTTCTTAACCAAAGTTATTCTCTAAACATAGTTCTATCAGGTTGCTTCAACAATCCAATGTCGAAATTACCGAGAACAGAAACTGCATGGGCTCAAAATGAACCCAGCTCCCTGAATATTTGTTTCAGTTAACTGAAACAACCCATAGACAGCCTGACAGAGGAGTTATGGGTGCATTTTACTCCAAAATTTATACAACACCATGTCAAACTCACTTTAGGATACTTGTTCCTCATCACATGATATCCAACTTTGTTATATAGTTCCTAGTCTAAAACCTGATGGAATGGTCACAAAAGTGTTCCTAAACTGACACCACACACTGCAAATTCAGTTTTCAGGCAGCTGGATGAAATTCAGTCTCTGCAACTGAGAGTCCATTTTTGGGCAATCTTTACACCACTTTGTGTGTGGGGTCAAGCCCAACTCACTTAAAGGAAGTTGTTCTATAACACATGGTCTTCAAACTTGATACATAAATTCAGGTTTAAAACCACCTAGAACAGACACTACACAGCTCCAAAACTGCACTAAAAATATTGATTTCAGACTTTCAGTTCTGAATAAACTAAGTCACCAACCACCTGACAGTCAAATTTTGAGCAGCTGTTACTCCAATTTTCATATAGGATCATGTCCATCATCCTTTAATACAGTTGTTCACCATTGAGTGTTCTTCACTTCCACTACAAAAACCTCAGTCCAAAACCTTATAGAACAACCACAAAAGGGCTCCAAACATGGCACCAAACAACAAATTTCAGATTTCAGAACTGAACCAAATGCAGTTAAAGCACTGTCTGTCAGTCCAACCTTGAGCAAGCTTTCTCTCCCACTTTTGTGTAGGATCAAACCAAAGTCACTTAAGGAGACTTATTCACCATCATATGGTATTTAATTCCTCTATATACTCTACAGCCCAAAACCTCATGGATTAGGCACAATTGAGCTCCAAAAACAGCTACATATACTTAAATCTTAGTTTCAGTTCACTGTTCCCAAGCTGAAAACTCAAAAAGTCTGACAACCCCACTTTGGATCACCTTTTCGCCTAGTTGTATATAGTTCCAGGGCTGTCACACTTAATAAAAGTTGCTCTCCTATACTTATTCTACAATTTTTCTATAGTGGTCATTAACGAAAACTTCTTGGATTCCAAACTACAGAGGTCCAAAGTTTGCCCAAATTACTGAAATTCAGACTGAATTTCACTAAGTCTGAAATCCACACTTTCAGACAGCTCTACTTTAGACCAGCTTTTCTCTAGGTTTCAAATAGCTTTAGGGCTAAGTGTCTTAATCAAATTTATACTCATCAATTAGCTCTATAATTGTGTTATAATGATCATAACCTATAACCCTATGGATAGAGCAATAGAGAGCTCCAAAGTTACACCAAAACACTGAAATTCAGGATTTGCATTTACACTAAGTCTGAAATCTGACAGCCCTAAATTGGACCACTTTTTCAGCCAGTTGCATATAGTTTTAGGGCTGGTACACTTAATAAGGATTTTTCTACAACAGTCACTTTACAAGTTTGTTATAGTAACTCTTTACCAAAAGTCCATAGATCAAAAGTTATAAGGGTCCAAAAACAGCTATATGAAACTGTTTTCAGCCCAATTCAAACTGAACCCAAGCTGAAATTTTGCAAATTACTCCAAATTTCTCCACACAACTTGGAATTCTCCATATATGAAATTTATTCACTTTTCCAAGTTCTACAACCTTGGTATATGGACTTTTAGCTAAATCCTTCTAGATTTTGAATTCCACATTTAGGGTTAGTTTAGGGTTTCAAATGAGTTTCATTTGTGTTTCAGCTTCTTCTAGGGATTCATCCCTTTGATCCATTCATCAAAACAAAGTTACTCTCTAGTCTAAGATCCAACTTTAGTATATGCAGCCCATTCCCAACCAGTCCTCGGTTTAGGAATTATTTTGTTTATCCATAATTCCAAGCAAGTTTTTCAACCTAAGTCCTATACTCGACACACAACATCACACTTTTGAATCAAAAAATTTAACCTAGTAAATGCATTCTAGGTGTAACAAGCAAGTTAATGCAAATGCTTATGATGACATGTCAGAGTTTTAGTTCACGTAACACCAGGGGTGTTACAGTACTGTGGGTTAGATTATAAAGAAGTATAAGAACTTTTTTAAAAGAGACGTGCAAACTAGGAAAACTAGTGTTTTATAAGAGTAGAGATTTAATTTGTTTAAATAGAATATCTTGTTTGATTAAACAAATGATTAAAGTGGTGTTTGATTTAGCTTTCTCAACCAATTTCATGCGAAAAATCCAGAATCCCAACTAAATGGGTACTACAGAAGACCTATATATCTCTCTAATTCAATTTAGAATCACCGTCTACTCTATATTTTTTTAGATTCCTGTTTTCCATATTATCAAGCTATCATGTTATTACATAAACTAGTTAACATTAGTTTCAACCTAATATATTTTAACTTTTCCACAACTGTGCAACAGTTTTCTCGTAGCTCACAGTTAGGATTAGATTTTTAGGAACCTAAGGCTGAACTAAACAGAATGTGTTCATTTATCTAGGAATGAGGCTTTGAATTGTTCCAGCTAATTAAAGCTCATACAAATTAGGTAAGGAACAAGTCTACATAACCTCCTTAACTTTAGAGGGTGGTATACTTCAACCCCTGACCTTAAAATATGTTGTTGAACCCCATCAACTTTGTAAAACAAGATAAATAACCCCTTAGACACTTTTAGTTTGTGATTTTGATGACGTGGCGTTTATTAAAGTCACACTAGTTTTGTTTTTTTCAGTTCTGTCATCTAATAGTATCCAAAATTTATATAATATTGCAAAAAATCAGTAATTATATATTACATTTGTCCTAATTTTTCTAAAATTTTAGGAGTAGCAACTTAATTACTAAAAAAAACTACATAAAAAAGCTTAATACTTTTTGTCATGATTCATTTCTTATCTTCTAAGGCTTAAAATTTTATTAGAGCTAAAAAAATACTATAACTAAACTACTAAACTTATTGTTGATTTTATTAAGCAAGGTACATAATATTTCTTCTAATTACTAACTAAATCAATTTATATTTGTTTTTAGAAACACTTACCAAACAATAATAAAATGATATCTAATTTTTACATAAACCTTCTCTTAGCGAAAATAACATATAAAAATATTTCTATAGTTTTTTGAGAACTTTGAATCTGGACCTATAATTTACATAAATATTTATGACAACTTTATATAGGTCTACATTTAAAAATTTTAGAAATATTTGAATATATTAGTTTATCAAGTGAAGGTCTTTCTAAAAATTGGATATCAATTTAATAATGTTTGCTAAGTGTTTCTAAAAAGATAAATGAAAAATTCATTTAATTAGTAATTAGAAGAAAGACCACTTAATTTGATTAACAAAATCAACAAAAAATTTAATAGTTTTGTAATAGTGTTATTTAGCTATAGTGAAATTTTTAGGCCTAAAAGATAAGAAATGAATCAGGAACAAAAGTATTGAGTTTTATATAATTGTTTTAGTAATTAAGCTTCTACTCCTAAAATTTCAAAAAAGAACAAATATAATATCTAATTACTGATTTTTACGTAATATTTTATAAATTTTGGATACTATTAGATGATAGAATTGGAAAAGAAAAATATATCACTTAAATCAGCGTCACGTGGATTCAAATCACCTACTAAAACTAACTGGTTTTACAAAGATGGAGGGTTTAACCAACCGGTTTTAAAGTTAGTGGAATAAAGTGGACCATCGTCTAAAATTTTAGAGGGCTTTAATCGGTACCTATTTCTACTACTTATATATTATTTTTGTTTTTGTAGATTACAATTATATCAGTCTAAACAGTCAACTTTAAACTGAAGCGAACAGGTAAACATTCCTGGTTGGAATAGTTTCACACAATGGTTCCGTCGAAACTGAACGCACCGTAAATAAGCTGAATGACCATTTAATTTATCCTTTGATCAATTATAATTTTCACACCTAGGCTAGCATTGCTAAGGCTAATTTGTGAGAGAAAGAGAAGATAATAGAAAGTCGTGGTGTCGCATGCATGCAAGAAAGATCGTGTTATTAGATGAGTCTTAATGAAAGTTTTATAATTGTTTTATGGCTATTAAATAAAAAGATCGAGAGCCTGATAAAAGAATTATGGGATGGAATGAGATTTATAAAGATGAAACTTGTGTTGGCTTCGATTCGGTGCCAAACACTGGTAGTGTACCGTCTATTGGTGCTCTTTGTGATGGTGGGGATGATCCATGACACTGAGGCTAGAGCGGGTCTCCTCTGCTCGCGTGCCGGACAGTCCGTGCTCTAGACCGAACAGCCCGCGAGTGCGTAGAGGGTCATCTTCCTCACGAAGAACCCTAGAACTCGCCCCATGGAGGGACCCGTTAGGGAGGAGAGTTACAGAGGTGCCCTAAGATCGGCAGGCCACCCGGGATGTCTCTAGACGACGTAGAATTAAAGAGTGATAAAGATTTGGGGTTGGGGAAAGTCTAAACTAGATCTAAATTACTCCTATTAGTGCGATGAAGAACAAAGGAAATAAAGTAAATTTGATTGATTGGTTTGATTGGTGATTCGTGCAACGATCGTGCCCCTTCATATATATAGGGGCGAGGTCTAGACCTATTCCTAGTCGTCCCCAACAGAATCCGCGTGATTAGCCAGATAAACACGCACGAAAAAGGGGATATCTCACCTGATCTAATCTAGTCACGTACCGTTCGAGATATATCGTGGATTGCCCAAGGCCCGGACCGTCTGACCTTCCTAGTTGCCACATATGATGCTTAACAACTTGTTTACACTGTTTCTAACATCTAGGAGTCTTGATGCAAATACATAAAACCTCATATTAGCACCGATCTGGTACTAAACACTAGGATGAACCATCTGACGGTACACTATATGGGAGCACGGACGGTCTGCGGGCTCTAGGCTAGATGGTCTGTGACCTTGTTACAGGAGCGACTCTTTCCATGTGCGCTTACGGAATGGTTCGCGCTCTGGGCCAGACGGTCTGCATTTGCGTACATGGTCTTCTTCTTCGCAGGAACCTAAATCTCACCTCCTGGGAGGGACGCCGCCGGGGAGGAGAGATCTAGAGGTTGTCTTGGAGTCGGTAGGCCATCCAAGACACCTCTAGACAACATCGAGCCGAAGAGAGTGAAGAAATAGGTCGAGGACGACTAATACTAGGGCTAGGTTACTCCTACTCTTAATGAAAGGAAAGAACATTGCAAATAAGGTAAATTTGATAAATATAATTGATTGGATCGATTGTGGGGGCTCCAATCGGCCGTACCTCTTTCGTTTATATAAGGGAGAGGTCTGGACCCATTAGAAGTTGGTTCCCAAACAAATCCCGCGGTGTTTGCTAACAAATCCCGCAAGAAAGGAGAAATCCTAATTGATTTTGTTCACGTGCGGAACGTGCACGCCACCACCGCGGACCACCGGTGCATATTTTTATGGTCAACATATATCCCTGCCTATTTTTGCATACAAAAACCTATATAATTGCTAAATGGAACTGCAGCATCTGTGAGTTGTGGATGAGCTTGCATGCTTGCAGTTGAAGCAGCCATGCGTCCGAGAATACAACACAGATATAGGCCCCGTTTGGTTGGGTTACTTCGCCTGTTCGGTTGCATGGGGATTAGAGGTAGATGTATGGAGATTAGAGGGTATTGAGAGGGATTAAATTTTTTCTATTTAAAATTAAATAGAAATTGAATAAAAAGAGATTTGATCTTCTCTTTAATCCATATCTATCCAAATTCCAAACAAGTACTTATTGTGTGCTTGGCTTCCACTTTATTCTGATAAAAGAAAGAAAAAAACCGCTTCTATATGTATTGCCGCTACAATATGTTGTGGAGAAGTCCTACGAAACACGCTCATAACATGCTAATTTGAGTAAAATGCTATGGAGGAAGGAGGGGCCATGGAGTAAGTACTTATTTGCCCAAGAGGTTTGGAACCAGAGTTGAATATTTTTCTCTGCCTCAGCACGTAGCCCTCTCTAATATCGCTAGCTAGCCTAGCCTAGGGGAATGGTGGGAAAGGGTGAGGGCATCTTGAAAGAGCGAAATCGTAGAATACTTGAGCAACACTCGCTTCCTCCGCTGCAGGTGGCAGGGAATGTTAAGGATCTTGTTTCTCACTTTAAGGGTGCATCTGCTTTTGTAAGAGTGAGTTAGATCTCCCTAGAGGCCTTCCTTCGTCGTGCAGTGTTTGTATATGTGTCTGTATGAGCAACAGCAAATTGCAATCTGCACGACCAGATTTTGGGTGACCCTCTGAAGACCAACACCAAGCTAAGCTCGACACACCCTAGCTAGAAGACGTCGATGCCCTGGCTCGTTCCTACATACATACAACGTTCCACCGGGGCACTGCACCCGTCAGGCTGCTCCACAACAGCACCGACCATAGTGATGATGGTAGACCTTGCTGGACACGCCCGGTGCACTGGTTAAACTGCATGCCGCCGCTAGCTGGTGGTTGCATTGCATACTAGTCTCTCTCTCTCTCTCTCTCTCTCTCTCTCTCTTGATGCCATCACCTACAACAATGTTGAGATTTCTCTTCATGCCCTGACTGGCACATTCATGGGTGTGAGGCAATGCATGCATCTACCCATCTCGACGTGTATATGACCGGTTCCTAGCTCATCTCTCTAGTTGACTCTGGTTCCACACATGACATTACTTCCTAGCAGTTCGCTCGCATGGCTCGGCATCTGAGTTTGCAGCTCACCGCTCAGCATGGTTTCGACCGCGGGCGTGGTAAACATCGAGCGCGAGAAATGCTATATATATAAATTAAGTCTTACGGACATATAGTAAAGAAATCATCATTCTATGAGCAAAAATAACTTCTATTGGGCGCAATAAAATCCTTTAATATTTACAAAACGACAAATATAAATTGTAGTCAAACACTTATAGCCGCACTTGATACCAAGCTAAAAAGTTTTTTCTAACATTTTGCACTTGATATCACTTAGTGTCGGGTAAGATAAAAGTTTGGGACAAAAAAAAAAGACTTTAGAACCTATATTAGAGCAGTGGCTTCTTCGAGCTGTCAAAAAATTAACATTTATAGTCTCTTGATGAATGCGTCTATGGCGGCGTGGCCACGCAGGATTGTGGCAGCACGAAGATGTCAATTCATTTCATAGGTCTATATCGGTTCGTTTCTTAACCTCAAAAATATTTAATATAAACGGATACTTGATGAATACTCAGGGCGTGTACAACGTAGAGACCCTAAAATAGTTTTTCAAAATATAAGAAAAAACATTATATAACTCTAATAATCCTCTATATCATAAATAAATTTAAGAGACAATAAGTATAGAAAATCTTGAAAAGACGGACTTTTGATCTTTTTTTTATTTAACCGCCCTATACATCCCTCGAGAGACGCCTCAATTAAGGCCATGTACAATCACATTAATTGAGGGTTCTCTATGGGGTTAAGTGAAAGAAAATTAAGAGACGGTCTCTTCACGAAGACCCCCTCTCATCACGACTTTTTATACTTATTGTTTTTAACGGCATTTATGATCTATGGGCTTAAGGTTATATCATGTAGTCTCTTAGTTATCTCATATATTTACAAAACCGTTCTAGCATCTCTAGATTTGTACATGCCTTATAGTTAGAGGCGGGTCCCATAAGTTTGGAGGCTCCGGGCGGTTGCCCCTTGCTCACTCTATAGAACTAGCCCTAGACATGTTTAAATGGTCATGCCGGTCGGTCTGACCTAGACACGGCTAGGCTCGGCACGACGGGACTTAGTCTAAGCCCGACACGGTTTAGTATCATGTCGGGCCGACCTACGGGCTGTTTGAAGCGGCCAAGGCCTAGCACGGTTGTTCTTACATGGACCATGCTGACCAAGGCACGCCCGCCCTAGTAGTGGCAGGCTAGGCCCGAGCTTATAAACAGAAAAAAAAACACTACAAAATTCATATTTATTCTAAATTCAATAGATTACATTTAAAATTTTAGATACATACTTAAACACAAAATTTTATATAAGCACATAAACACATATCACATTTTATTATACTCCCATATAACAAACAGAAGTATAAGTATTATTATACCTAAAAATAGACTAGACGTTACTGAACTTCTTGTGCCTACACCGTAGACCATACTAGCGGTCCAAGCCCGACATAGCTACCGGACCACGTGTCGCCGGGCCGGGCCATTTGGCCCTGGGATCGATGTCCTGCTATGCCAGTGGCGAGTGGCGACAACCGAAGAAGAACAGCAGACCTCTGCATGTCATTGTCATTATGCTTATGCATGCGTAGTATTTGCTTCTTTCGGAGGCCTGTTTGTAAACCCCAGCAGACGACCAACCAAAAACCAATCCTTCTCGATCGGTAGATCTTTTCTGAGGCTCAGAGTAACCTTTTGTGGTTCTCTGTTTAAAATAGAGTTGCCAACTTTTGTGGTGTGGATCAGCTCACTTTGCGCGGCGGTGGCTGGCAGTAATACTGTGCATTCCTTCTTGGCGTGTTGCGTGTAGCATAGCATAGGAGCGTTGTGTATCAGCAAGAAGACGACCCTTGGTACTTGGTAATAGATGGCAGCACCTCCGTCCATGCCGGCGCCGCCGCCGCCGGAGCCAAGCGGAGGCATCGTATCCCCCGTGGCGGTGGTGGCCTCGCATTTCTGCGCGCCCTACGTGGTGCAGCTGGCGGTGAAGGAGAAGAAGGTGAGCCTCCGGGAAGGCGACTTCACCATCACCGACACCAACGGCGCCGTCGTGGTCACGGTCAAGGGTGCCTTGATCAGCATCCACAACCGCCGCCGCCTCCTCGACGCCGCCGGCAACCCCCTCCTCTGCCTGCGCGAGAAGGTACTGCGGCTAGGCAATTAATAGACCGAATCGAACATACAACAAGCAGCAATGGCTCTGCTGATCTGCATTGGCAGGTAATCAGCATGCACAACACGTGGGAAGCGTACAGAGGGGACAGCACGAGATCGAGCGACCTGCTCTTCACCGCCAAGAAATCCTCCATCATCCAGCCGTTCAAGACCGAGATGCTCATCTACCTGGCCTCCAACACCTCGCACGAGGCCTGCGACTTCATCATGAAGGGCAGCTTCAAGGAGAGGTCCTGCTCTTTCTACCTCGGCGGCAACAACTCCAACGCCTTGATCGCTAAAGTGAGTATATATAATATATATATACAAAAATGATGAGGTGCGCCGCTTCAGAGAGAATATTTTTTTTTCCCCATCCGCTTCGATCTGCAGATGCACCGCGAGCACAGCGCCACGAGCATGTTGCTGGGAAAGGACTACTTCAGCCTCACCGTGTTCCCGAACGTCGACTACGTGTTCATCTCGGCGCTTGTGGTCATCCTGCAGGAAATTCACACGGACAAAAATGACTGAATGCACACCACAGGTGTCATACATATGGTCATCCTTCTGTTCTCCCTAGTGTAACCTTATATAATAATCTTATGTATATTGAGGATTGCATATATAGAGACTTCAAAGCTTCTTCACTTCAAAGCTCCCTAGTGTAACCTTAATAATCTTACGCCCCGTTTGGATCACTGGAATTGAATTCCATTCTAATAATAGTAATTTAGGCATATATCAATTAAGCTAATTCACTTGTATACAAAATATATTTGTATACTATTATTAGCAAGATGTCCTAGATATTTATGTGCTACATTTTTACTATAGAGGAGTAGAACGAAGAGTGTCATGTAAGTTATAGATTAGAAACAAATTCTAATCATGCATAAAATCATTTCCTATCCTTCACCCTATGAATTTGAGATAGGCTTATATCTGAACTTTGAAAAGGGGTGGAATGCCAAATTCCAAACTAAATAAGTTATTTTATTGAGTGAATTCCAATTCCTTTAAAATGAAGGGATCCAAACGCCCCGTTATGTTAATTTGTTTGCCTGAATCATGGTTCTGGGATTCGAATGGCCAGAAAGTTCCTCTTTTCGTGGCCCAGTCAAGATCGCCGGCCCTTATGTTGATTCTCGGGCCCAAATCCTGCTTTGATTGTTGGCCCCACCGTACTGAAATGGACCACCAGAGACCGATGAATATATATAACCTGATATTTTTCCCCTTTATTACTCAAAAATAATACTCCCTTCGATTTTTTTATTTGACGTTTGTTAGTTTAAAGTTAAACTATACAGCATCAAATAAAAACAATGGAGGTACTATTTTTCTAGAAACGATACTATGATATTTGGGCACGGAAACCCTCTTTATACAAGTAAATATCTAGTCTGACGTGGCAGCTCGAATTATATATATTCTAGGCTGACCGACCAGTGATCTAGGATTGTGCATGTGAATTGAGAGAATTATTATTATTGGAACGCTTGTGCTCGACGAGGTGGCACGTATTGATCGAGTAACGGTGTCGTTGATTTAGATATCAAACCCTCCCGTCGTCAGCAATGAAGATGTACAAGTGTTGTTTTCTATTTCCCTTCCTGTACAGAGAGAGACAGAAGACAATGGTGGAGGATCTCTTCTCTTGTTACCATTATAAAGGGATACAAATTTGTTATACAGAGAAAGTACATTTAGTATTAGCCTGTATAACTTTTAATAGGGTTTTCTTAACACTCCCTTGCACGAATACTACGACTAACTCATGCCTTGTTAAAACTCCGAAAAAACTTCGTGGATATAAGACGAAAGAGTTTATAGTGTCGTTCCATGTATTACACTTATTGTCTCGTTAAAAAACCATGTGCGAGAAACTTTAGAGAAATTCACAATGGGAAAAAGAAGGAGTAGACGTTGTCTTTAGGACCATTTCAATGTATAACTTACTCTTCAGTACCAAGTAGTGAGGACTAATATTTAGAGGTGTCCTACTCCTTAGCCCTGCAGGTCTCTTAAAAGTCTCATCTATATATCTTGAATACTTTTTTTTTGAATATGACTGCAGAGAAGGATTTAGTAAACAAAATAGCTAGATTATCACAAGACTTGTCTTACATAATTTTCACCTCATCGTCGTTCAGGAGGTCATGATGATAGAAAAAATTTGGGAGAAATATGTTTAACCATATTACTATTTATATATCTTGTTTTCCATTTGTGTAAAACATGCCACATTATTTTTTTTAATATAATTGTGGGGATATTTATGACATCAAAACCATTTGACTTCTGGATGTGATTAGTCATTCGTGGTAGCCAAACACATTCTTGTGTGGCTTCATATAATGCGATTATCTCTAAGTGGTTAGTAAACTAAGCTACTAGTTTACGTTAGCTCGATCTACTTGATAAAATAGGGGAGTTGTTTAAGGGATTTAATAAAAATCGCAATGGTACTACAATGGTCAGCATGATATCACGTTTGACATCTCCGTAACAAATGTGCGTGAATCAGGTGTTTACCATAAAAAACCAAAGCCACGTGAGAGACGTCGTATTCATCATCATAAAAAACCTTAGAATGCATAAACAGTGTCAGTAGTAGGCATAAAACATAATCATAGAAGGCATAAACACGGATCTATGGGAGGATATCGCTGGAGGACGACCCAAAGGCCACCGGATTGGCGAACGCCTCTGAAGCAACTAGGCAACTAGACCGAAGGAGGTGGTCTTCGCCGAAGGACGCCCGAGACGCGCCGAATCGGAGGAGATCATCTAGTTATTGGAGGCACATGACTTTATGATAATCTATATATGAAAAGGTCAACCTTTTATTATTTTATTAATAATTTAGCTAAAATAAATTTTTAGTGCAGCATGTGTGCTATATATTTAGATTCATATACAAAAGTGTTTTAAGATAATAGTGTTTTTTTATTTATTGATGATATACTTTAAAAGATATAGATGATCAAAAGTTTTATTTTAAAGACCGTGTCATTAATAGCGGAGGGAGAGTATATAGAGAGACAAAGAGAGAGGCAGAGTGATAGTCAGGAAGAGAAAGGTCAATCATCTCGATTTATGTCAGATTGCTTTAATTTCCTTCCTGCTTTTGTTAAGAAGTAGCCAACAAAGCATACATTAGTGAAACTACAATTATTCCCGGGTGAAGTTGATCAAAACAGAATTATCTGCAAATATAATAACCACATATGCTAACTAGATTTGTTCTACTTGTTGCAGAAAAATATATGCTAGCTTTTACTGATCTTAGTTTGAAGAAGCATAAATTAATACATTTCTTTGAGTTTTCTATATTGTGCATAAATGCACAGAACACAACACACAGTAATGATGCATGCACATATATATAGCCACTTATTCATATAAAAAAAACCGAACCCCTAGATGATCTATATGCAAATAAAGCTGAACGACACTGGAAAGGGAAAGAGTCCAACGACCTATTATAGAACATTAACAAACACGTACGTACCACACCGACGAGCGATCCTGCACTGTGCAACAACTAACTAATCAACAACACCCAATGAACACCGCACGTAGTGCAACAGCTAATAATCCAGTAATCCACCGGTACGTCCGATCCGGCCGGGGCAGCTCATCAGAATCCGATCAGAAGCACAAGGTGGAAGAACGCGGCGACCGCCGCTCGTCGTCGCCGTCGACGACAACGACACCATGTTCGTTCCGGGCGACGCAGCGCTGCTGGTGATCCGTCGGCGACGACGACGGCGGTGACCGCCGCCTGACGTTCAGGCTCAGCCAGCCGATGATCCAACCTGCGGGAGGCCAAGAGGTTCTTGCTGGCCTCTGCTTCCTCGCGAACTTGTTGGCCTTGGACCGGGACACCGCCTGCTGGTAGGACGGCGGCGGCGAGATCGGCGGCACCGGCACGGCGCCGGCGGTCGACGAGGCCGGCGCCGGCGGGGTGACGGAGCTCTTGGGCGTGCCTGGCTTGGACTCCCACAGGAACGGCACGGTGCCGGCGCCGAGACTGTAGTATACCCGGAAGGACGCGTCGGCCACGGCCACGCTCGAGCGGTCCCTTGCGAGGATCCTCCTCGAGCTGAACAGCTTGGGCCCTTCTTGCTTAATACCGGAGGAGGAGCTCATCATCTGCTCTGCTGCTCATATGAGAGAGAAAGATCGAGATGGATGGATGGATGGATGGAAAGAGAAGTCTTGCGCTTTGCAGAGCTAGCTGGTTAGAACAAGTCGCGACGAGCTAGGTAGCCAAGGTGTGTGGCACAACAACATGTACACATTGAATGAGGGATGTGATTGAGAGTGAGTGAGGAGGGTGTGTGTGTATATATATATGGGGCATTTGATTCGATGGATATAGCTTTTTTTTGGTTGGCTTGAGGCTCAAGAGAGAAAGTACTGGGGACACAAAGTTATGTGTTGTGGCGCCCATGCATAGCAAAAAGGAAAATGTGTTGCTGTGTGGAGGGTGGCGATTAGGGGGTGTTTGTTTGGGATTATAACATGTCTAGATTATATAAGCCAACAACTTTTAAACTAATTGTTAGTTAGTTCAAAACTGGTTGGATTATATAATTTGAGCAGATTATAATCCGAAACAAACCTCCCCTAAGTCGAGCTTGGGTGATAATGACCATTGTTAATGGCACATGGTTGTTTTATTCAAGGAAGATGGTGCGGAACTAATTACCATGTTGGATCCAAACGAGAATGATAAAGCAGAGTATAAGTACGAGGGTGCAAATAAAACATCAACTGGCTTAACTCATTCCCTACATGATTGTGCCATCTTACCTTTCAAGACTGCAAACTAGTGGTACTATGAGCTCAGAAAAAACAAGAGGTTTAGCCCCAAATGGCCACCTAAAGGTCCTATGGACATGTATAAACTTTGACGCCCGGTGGACACAGCAGATCATAGGTTCTTTAGTTTTGGTTCTTAATTTAAGACCTTTTACAAAAGCAGGTCTTTTGTAAACAGGATTAGACTTTATTCTGCTTTACGCTTTGGCTTGGCTGATTCCATGGTTTTTGCTTCGGCTAGCTTCACCAGAAACACGAGCGTAAAGAGTAGCTCAACCGAGTGGCCTCTAGCGTCTTGTCCATCACCGGCTGACTTTGAACAAATTGCAGCCATAAATGTCTGGACAGGGACCGAAATCTTCTACTACAAATTCTGGACACGGTCGTTCATACATATTTAATCACCATTCAAATTAAACAATAACATGTCGCGAAAGTGTAGAATTTAATCAAATGGTTGGCAGATGTAGATTTCAGATATGAGGAAAGTAGAGACATGACCACATTAAATTCAAAGTTATTTCTTTGCCACTCAAATGAAAACAAACCTATCGTATCAATCCATTGATTAATTCAGGAGATTTTAATAACACATTACTGGTATTATAGCATTATCAGTTGTCCTCCTACTACGTACACATCAATTGTGCAATGATGAACTTCTGATATCCATATTATGTATGTCGTGAGAGCATTAATAGCTCAACAGCAAAAGTTTGATTTCCAGACAATTCACTAATAAGATCCCTTTGAAAAGGTGCAGTGCATGATTTCTTCTGGATCTATGCATTTTGGTTAAGCATAGTTCGAGTATATATCGTCGATTTTAGTTTTGTTTGTATCTATTATACCATGGATTTCATATACAGTACTGGCCATCAGTCTAATAATGCTAAGCTTCCTCTATTCTAAAGTTTAAGGGATTCAAAATTATCCTAAATCAAATTATGCGAAGTTTAACTGAACTTATAGATAATAGTATCAAGATTTATTATAACAAAGATTTAAACTAAAGTATACTTCATAATGTATCCATTGATGCTAATTTGATGTCGTAACTATTATTCTTCTTAATGGTTTTGGTCGAAGTTAACACAATTTTACTTAGGACAAACTTGTATCCCTCATATTTTAGGAGGAAGGGAGTACCTAGCTAGTGCAACATTGTTAGTATGTGTAAACAACATTAATATCTCCTACTTTTTTTAAAAAACCAATAATTTACCCCACATATTGTCAGCCCAAAAGTTTTGGTTAGATAGGTTTAATCCATACATCCTCGTTTCGTCAAATTTTTACGTTTTGTTGACCACACACCATTATTTTGTTTTTAGAAAACATAAACATTAAAAGCGCATTATGTTATGAAAAGAGTAAAATGAACTTTGGGTCCTTAAACTTTTTATGGAAGTTCGGTCATTGAAGTTAAAAGGTGGCTATCTTGATCATCAATTGTTGGGATTGTCGATCCCGACAAGTGGAAGACACGTAGGGTAGTTTAGCCTTCGATGACAAAGGCCTTCTTCTAGAGGCCCAACATGTGTTAAATAAATATGACCATACCTATATCAAATCTCACGTATATTTTATACTGGCACCATTTGAAGAAAGAATATGTATTAATTTAGAGGATACGTTCTCATCACATTGGCCCCACGCCAATACATGTGTTAACGTTGCTTTAATTACTCGGTGTATAGTAAGCTGATGGCGATAGCACTCCATACCAGACCCCCGTGGAAACACAACTTGCATAATACCCATGTTTACGGTTTCAATTGACCAGCTCAACGGGGTAAGTGCAAAAAGCATAAGAAACATATTTTGGTGAAGGAATATTTTTAGCACGGTTTCCCTCCAAGATACAGTTCTGTCGGACACCATAATTAGGGGTACCCAGATTATGTTCTAAACATACCAAGACACACGAGTACCAGGGAGTCACAGCGCAAAGAGCGCACCCCAACCTCCAAGGTCATACATGACCAAATCACGAGGCCCGAGGATACGCATGTCGGCCGTACAGCTACGTTTCATCCGAGCCCAACCTAGGGCGAACGCTATGCCGACAAGGGTCCATGACTCACCCGAGAAGCACCCTTGAACGGAAAACAAATATCCGCCTCGCCCGAGGGCTTCTCGGGTGAAGGTACAGCCACGAGCCCGGCCTCGGCCAAAGTTCTCAGAACTGTAGAACGTGCTCATTAAAAGCAGCCTATACGCTTGTCCGGCTGAGGGCGCTAAAGTCAACAAAGGGTGATGCGATCGTAGTCAAATCTACTTTCACCACCAACAATGACGCACGGGCGCGAATACCGGGTACTATTCCCCCGCTTCGGTCACTGTTTCAACAACTTCCATCAGGACATGCAGACGACCAGACACAACCTCGGTCTCGGGAAGAAACTCAGCATCGCCTGAGCTTGGCCTCGCGCAACTGCCCTGGTAGGGGCGCATTAAATGCCACCAATTCTCCCGTGAATCCTGCGGTAGACCACTCTGACTGCTGTTCCAACCACTCCAAGCATGGCTTCATACCCATGCGCCAACCTGACCTCGTACTTGGGAGAAGTCTTTGTCTCGCCCGAGCCCGGTCTCGGCCAACAGCATCAACAGAGAAATGTATGACGTCGTCGACCCTCCCGCAAACACCATTGAAGACGGGATGGCTACAGAAACCACAAAGCCGGTGTCCAATCTGCTTTCCGACATCCCGGATGACGCATGGGCCAGATTACCATGAACTTTTTACCATGTTGAGTGCTATTTCAACCACTACAACTCAAACGTCTCATCCACAGGACAGGCTCGGGTACGCATCCGAGTCCTCGACCCCAGCATCGGCTCTCTACCTGGTCAAAGCGCAGGTTACAGGAACCGGACATCCTTCTCCTAATCAAAGGCAACATCCAGGACAAGTGCCATCCCGCCGACCATATTACTATAGGGGCTCAGATTCATCTCCTCTACAGTGGCTCGACGACCTTTGTACTCCTGGGCTTCCCCCTTGCGGCTATAAAAGGAGGAGTCCAGGGTCACCAGGGGACAGAGGGCAGCACTTCACTGTTGGCTCTCCACTTTCGATATTGCCTCAATCACTCTCAGAAACTTGAGATTCAATCCCTCTCTCGACCCTCTGGTATCCCCTACTATGAGCACAAATTCACTTGTTGGTTAGGATTCTTGTGTCAAAACACCGACAAGTTCCACTCATACATTCCACATAAGAGCTTGTTTGTTTTAACACGAATCCATGTGGATTGGATGGTATTGAGTCGTTTAAATGCATGACAAGTCAGAATCCATCTCAATCCCACTCAATTTTCTCCAATTCACATGGAACGGAAATAACCAAACAAACCCTAAATGAGTCGTGTGTTAAGGGGTACGTTCTAGTGAATAAAATGCAAGGCTTAAATACATTAACTTGTATGAACAAGTTTATTAGATTTATCTAATGCTTGAATAAGCGTAACACAACATATAGTATGTAGGTTGTACATGCCCTAATACCCATGTTTAGCTGTTGAGAAAAAGGCAAGAGATTAGTACGCGTCTTAGTAGTACGTGTGCTACAGTAGAGTGTGTGTACCAGAACCCGACAAGCAAACAATCGTGTAGCTATAGATTGCTTCGTCTATAATCATCCAAGCAAAGTCACCTCTGCCAGCCATCTACATCCATCTCCTACACACTCGATCATCTGACCTGCAGGTGTGATGCGTCATCCGCTATTCCACTCGCACACTCACTGAAACGTACGCTTTGTTTTGGAGGATCCAAGCGTCATCTCCTTTATTTGCCGACGAGGAGACATGCATATCTATACATCGTCGATCTTTCCTCCGCCACGACCTCCAATCCGCCGGTTCCTCCTCGAGTCTCCATGCCAACTTTAAATCTTCTGTTAGAACGTCGTTGAAAGGTTTCAGTTGGTTTTTTTTTAAAAAAA
Source organism: Zea mays (assembly GCF_902167145.1). Classification (NCBI taxonomy): domain Eukaryota; kingdom Viridiplantae; phylum Streptophyta; class Magnoliopsida; order Poales; family Poaceae; genus Zea; species Zea mays. The sequence continues at coordinate 22,382,423 of NC_050102.1, read as the reverse complement.
ATCCACACGAAATTCAAAGCAAGCTTTAATTAATACACAAGATGATCATGTAGACTATCTCTAAACCTTGACATGAAAGATGGATTAATTGAACCGTATAGAAATGGAACTAGGTGCCATTCTGACTCGGGCATTCCTCTCATTGGTTTGTAATTAATTATATGAGTCCTCCCTTCTTCCCCCTCCGCTTCTCATTGGTTTATGAATTAGACTCGTGTCCAATCACCAGACCGTGCTATGGCCTTAATTGAGGCTCGGCGGGCTAGACCTGCATAGTCCGGTTTTAATCTATTTTGTTTTATTCATAAAAATATATATATTACACATAATTATAGAGTATAGAAAACAAAAAAAATGTGTTTTTTTAGGCTAGGTGGGTGTAAATAGGCTTTTGAAGGCAATAATTTAGTTCAAACCTCTATTTGTGGTTCCAATTCATGTCGGTCCGTGTCGAGCGACCCGTTTAAACATGTATAGAGTATAGACAATATAATACTTTCATATGAGGCCAGTAGAGAAGCCCAAGAGTAAGTTTATGTGTACCTTCTCAGTGTGAAAAGTTAGAATCGAAAACAGTTAGCTTTTTTTAGAAGAAAACTATCAATAGCTTCTCATAATCAAAATTGCAAAGATAACTTTTCTTAAAGTTCAAAAAGCTATATAACTCAAATTAGCAGCCTTTTGGCCTCTCGGTTTTAGCCTCGCACGACTTCATGCTGGGATGAGATAAGATATCGATGAGATATTGGCGGACTGGATTGAAGTTCACGGATTTATTTTTTTTTATTTTTTTTTGGCAATGAACCCGTTGTAGCAGCCCCTTCCGATACATCTGAAATTCCAAATTTGTCGGCTTGCCGTGGTCTCATTCTTTTAGCGCCTTCAAAGCTGACTAGACAAGCGCTCGTGCATTACTACGAACAAACATGTTACAATAAGATATACTGAAATTTAAAAAGATTAGTCAGCTAATGATTTTTATTTAAATCTTGCTTGATATGTATAAAACTTGATAGTATGGCATGTTTGGTTTATAATGGATGAGACAAGTCTTCATGTGATATAACACCTTGCTTTATTATCTGTCGGGGACCATAATTAGGGGTACCCTCAAGACTCCTAATTTTCAGCTGGTAACCCCCATCAGCATAAAGCTGCTAAGGCATGATGGGTGCGATTAAGTCAGGGATCAGTCCATTCGAGCGACTCGATCACGCCTCGCCCGAGCCTAGCCTCGGACAAGAGCAGCCGACCCCGAAGGATTTCCGTCTCGCCCGAGGCCCCCCTCCGACGGCGAACATATTTCCGGCTCGCCCGAGGCCCTGCCTTCGCTAAGAAACAACCCTGACTAAATCGCCGCACCGACCGACCAAATCGCAGGAGCATTTAACGCAAAGGTGGCCTGACACCTTTATCCTGACGCACGCCCCCCGGCAGAGCCGAAGTGACCGCCGTCACTTCGCCGCTCCACTGACCGGCCTCACAGAAGGACAGCGCCGCCTGCGCCACTCCGACTGCAGTGTCACTTGACAGAGTGAGACTGACAGGCAGTCAGGCCCTGCCAAAGGCACCATAGGAAGCTCCGCTTCACCCGACCCAGGGCTCGGACTCGGGCTAGGTCCCGGAAGACGGCGAACTCCGCTCCGCCCGACCCAGGGCTCGGACTCGGGCTAGGTCCCGGAAGACGGCGAACTCCGCTCCGCCCGACCCAGGGCTCGGACTCGGGCTAAGTCCCGGAAGACGGCGAACTCCGCACCGCCCGACCCAGGGCTCGGACTCGGGCTAAGTCCCGGAAGACGGCGAACTCCACTCCGCCCGACCCAGGGCTCGGACTCGGGCTCAGCCCCAGAAGACGACGAACTCCGCTTCGCCCGACCCCAGGGGTCGGACTCCGCCCTGGCCTTTGCCGACGACCTCCGCCTCGCCCGACCCAGGGGCTCGGACTCGGCCTCGGCCATGGAAGACAGACTCGACCTCGGCTTCGGAGGAGCCTCCACATCACCCAACCTAGGGCGCAGGCCAGCCGCGTCAATAGGAAGCGCCATCATCACCCTACCCCGAGCTGACTCGGGCCGCAGGGAACAAGACCGGTGTCCCATCTGGCTAGCTCCGCCAGATAGGCAATGATGGCGCCCCGCATGCTCTGTGACGACGGCGGCTCTCAGCCCCCTTACGGAAGCAAGAGGACGTCAGCAAGGACTCAACCGCTCCGACAGTTGTCCCTCCGCCAGGCTCCATCGCTCCTCCGACGGCCACGACATCACACCAGCTGGGTGCCAAAATCTCTCCGGCTGCCACATCGGCATGTACTTAGGGCGCTAGCTCTCCCCTGCTAGACACGTAACACTCTGCTACACCCCCCATTGTACACCTGGATCCTCTCCTTACGCCTATAAAAGGAAGGACCAGGGCCCTCTTAGAGAGGGTTGGCCGCGCGGGGACGAGGACGAGACAGGCGCTCTCTTGGGGCCGCTCGCTTCCCTCTCCCGCGTGGACGCTTGTAACCCCCTACTACAAGCGCACCCGACCTGGGCGCGGGACGAACACGAAGGCCGCGGGATTCCCACCTCTCTCACGCCGGTCTCCGGCCGCCTCGCTCCTCCCCCCTTCGCGCTCGCCCTCGCGCTCGACCCATCTGGGCTGGGGCACGCGGCGACACTCACTCGTCGGCCCGAGGGACCCCCCGGTCTCGAAACGCCGACATTATCTTTATTGTAAATTTGGGATATATATGCACAGTGGATCCATAGTAATGAAATTGCACATTATTATTCTATATTGCCATGTCACTTGTGTTTCATGTCATTAAAATATGTAGTCGTGGTGGAATGCATATAACTTTTTCTGATTTTACAACATTCCTAGCCAGATTACTTGTCTAATTTGTATAGGGTTTGAATTCCGGCTCAAACGAACATGACCTTATTGATTTAGACAGAGAGATGCAAGGAAAACACTTATTAGTATTGTGCCTTTAGTGGCGGTGTAGACAGAATAGAACAAATAGAAAGGCACATTCGAGGTGGCACTGGAGCTGATGTTGACAATAGTGTCACACTTCCTCTCGAGTCTCGACCATGTTTGGCAGCACGCACGACCCGCGTGACGCCCTCAACGTTGACCTAGATCAGGCTGCACATCAGCTCCTCATCCACCTCGTGGAAGTAGTGCATGTACAGATAAGACAACCCGTCGTGGCCCTGGATGGAGTCTTGAGCGCTTCGACGTCGGCGACGAGTCCCTCGAAATCCTTGCCGTAGGCGCGGGCATCGAGGAGGAGGCAAAGGATGAAGGTGAGGGATGGGACCAAGGGGGTCTGACGCGGTGGGGCAGGGGGCGGGGAGGCAGGGGCAACACCTGGGGGCAGGCACAAGTGAGGGCCAAAGTGGAGGGAGGCGAGGATGGTGGGTGTTTGGCGCGGGCGCAGAGGAGACGAGGAGCGCGGGATGTGCGGGGCTTGTGGCCGACTATGGCGTGGAGGGGGCATCGATATAGATGGTCAAATGGGGTCGTGTCTAGCGGACCGACCCGAGGCATACCCATTTAATAGTGTTGTGGTCTGGCCCGACACTATTAAAATGGGGCTCATGCCAGCCTAACCCGAGAGGTGTGCCATGCTTGGGCCGCTGTCTCGGCTCGTAGTGTCAGCCCGTCCTGACATGATTATTTTTTTATTTTAAAAACCAGGTCTACACATATGTATAACACATATTGACTATTAGATACAAACTTGCTTGAGCTCAAGTGGCTAGCAGAGCACAACCATTGTTGTCCCCTACCTCTACCAGGGCGCACGGGTTCGATCCCCCGTGGTCTACACTATCGTCTTAATAGGTAGTAGATAAGTAGAGATTTAACCTCTAAACTCTAGAGGTCTTCAAAGTCGGATTCTATGTATACAACATATCATTTACCAACGGGTTTCCCATACCCACTAACACCAACATAAAAAATAATTCATTATATAAATGACAGTCAATATATTAATAAGCCAAGATAAATGAGACATATGGTAACTAGTTTTAGCTTAAACTTTGTTACATGGAGTTTATTTCAACTAGAACATATTCAGTTAATAATATTATGAGATATATTTATAAGTTATGTTGATTTTAAGGCATGTTTTTAAAACCCATGTGTTTGTGGGTATGGTTAGTGCAAGAACAAACCCATACTCACATACCCGTTAGGTTTCTATTTGAACCAATTAACAAACCCATAGATAAAAAAAATTAGCACAAACACATGTCATAATAGAGTAAAAACCCACCGACTTTCGAGTAATAAGTATACATTGCCATCTCTAGTCTGAAGGTCTTCAAAGTCGGATTCTATATATACAAATAGCTAGTGCCGTTGCTGATAAAAAAAACAGCTAAGTTTTGAGCCTGAAAATGGTCTCCATCGAAAATCAATAATAGTTTGGACCAGCAGCAAAGCGGTGATTGTTTAGTGAGAGGTATGAATCGTCTTGTCGATTGGGATGTAATTGAATACGGACCATATTTGTTTTTATATTTTCTCTTTTGAATTTAGATTTAAATTGAATAATATATTAAATAAATATTGATATATTAAATATCTAACTTTAAGTTTACTGATATGAATACAGATCAGATACTTAGTACTCGATGTTAGATCTTAGTCCTCTCTTAGATGAATCTAATTCGAATACGGTTGGATAATATTCATACCATTTACATTCTTTATTGTCGATCGACAGTAGAATTGAATAATAATAATAATAATAATAATAATAATAATAATAATAATAATAATAATAATAATAATATCTGGATCAGCAACCGATCAATCTAAGCTCCGGTGTTGTCACTTGTCAGCTAGCGCGTCCGTGTCCTCTCCCTTGCCTGTCGCAGTCGCGCGCGGGCCGGGGAACAAACGTGATGGTAGGTAGCATAAAGGCGGGCGGGCGGGCGAGCTACCACCTGCGGCCTGCGTCGCTGTACCGTAAAACACGTACGCGGAGCTCGACGCGACGCATGAGATAGGCATCCCTGTTGCAACATAGATACGTGGATGATTCCAAGTGTATGCGTCTACCAACCACTAGATAGCAACATACGTACGTGGTACGTAACTTGCATTGACACATGGAACATACTGCACGGGTGAGGGAGAGCACCGACCGGCACGCCAAAGATGAACTAGGGCTGCCTGAAAAAAAAAGTCGATCTCGACGAGCTGGTTTGGACTTGTAACGGCTCGATTTAGGAGCGGTTGGGCTTGCGAGCTGTTTTACGGTTCGACTCAATAATAATTTGTTATATAAAATTTTAATTATCATACTCGCTCTATGTTGAAATAGAAGTCGTTTAGAACATGATTGTTCATACCAATAAGTGGTTAATTCTTGTGGTATTTGTCATGTTTGCCTATATTAAATAGCATTATGGCTGCCTTATGAACACAGTACCAGTTTGTCTTGATTGGTTATGTAGATGGTTTGAGGCATGGAGGATGTAGGTTCCAAGATGTCCCAAGATCGATTCCTTCACCTCTCAACATTTGTATTTTTTTAGCGTGCTCAACAAGAAACAAAGAGCTGTAGGGGGGCAAAGCTGTCCAAAATAGAGTACTAGCATCCAAATAACTTGCTTTGCCAATCTCTAACTACTCCTCTAGAACGACTTTTATTTCAAAATGGGGGGAGTATATTGTTAGTACCAAATAGATCATTACTTTATTGTTACTATGATATAATTGTACAAAATTAATATATTATATTAGTAATATATTTAATTTACTAATTAAAATATGTTACTTAATTATTTTTGACATTGTATATTATATTTTTGGAGAACGAGTTCACGCTTATGACCAGACTCGTTGGCTCGGCAAGCTGACTCGTGAGCCGGCGGCAAGCTGAGTCGAGTTAACTTTTTCAGACCCGTTATAGGAGCGAGCCGAGCCGGGCTCGGCTCGTTATTTAACCAAGCCAAACTTGACTCAGCTCGGCTCGTTTCCAACCCTACGCCAGACCACCGTGGGCGTTGGGCGAGCGTCATGAGGCTCCACATGCATGGGTAGAGAGAGAAAGGAAGAGGACACAAAAGAAGAGTTACTTCTTTTGTTATGTGAAGATTAATTGTAACTCTATCCACTAGATAAGATAGATTATAGAAGTATATTGTCAAGGAAATGATCCCAGCCTCTGGAATTCGCCAATCAGAGAGTGCGATGAGGAAAGAGCCTCTGGTCGCTGGGCCCGTTCGTCAGTTGAAAGAAGTGGATGCTTCAAACCTGAAATAACCCGCCCCCGTCGAACCCCGCGGCACCGAGCCCGGGGTCGGGCGTGGCGGAGCCTGACCGGGGGGCGGGCGTGTTAGAAAGGAACCACTAGAGTGGATCCCGCGCTCGACCGTAGACTGACCCGTCGTAAATAACTTGTCGCATTAACCGCGCCTGGCACCGAGCCACAGCGTGGGCGCTTGTCCACTTCCCCCTCATGACCTACGAACCCCTCGAGCTGCAGAGCACTCATGACCTATGAGCCCCCGACATGTGGCGCATTTATGGTTTGTGTGTCCCTTGGCCTACGACACACTCATGACCTATCAAACTAGGCCTGAGTGCGCAGACCTCTAGCCGAGCGCAACACGAGATGTCATGCCGAACCCTAGGCTACGAAGGCTGGGGGTCGGTGTAGCCTAAATAATGGCACATGGGACCCTCGCTGCCCCGTGCCGTCCACCACGGTAAATACTAGACAGTGAGGCAACCCCGGGTACCACGAGTACGTGTAGCTTTACCCTAGGTAGAACGCTGGTTTTACCTTGCCTTATGACTCCTTACCAAGAAAGCCACCACTAGCCAACCCCTCTCCCGGCCTATAAAAGGGAGGGGCTGGCCTCCAGACAAAGGGACATTTTCAGACAGAGTCGAGCTCACTCGGACACGCACCCACAAGGATGAACCCCGAACAAACAAGAGGAGGAGTGCCTATGAGGACCAATAAATTTACTTGTCGGAGCAAGATTCGAAACACCAACAGTTGGCGAGCCATGTAGGGGACTTGCGTGTTCCGCGACGAAAACCTCCAAGTTCCAGATGGCTGCAAAACAACGTTGGCATGGCACAGGCTCCTAGAGCGATCGTTCGCTTTAGGAATCCTGGTCACGCCCTTGGCAACGAAGAAGCAATGAAAAGGGCCCTAAAAGCCCCGACTCCCCTGACGGATGATTCACTCGACATCGTTGGAAACTTCGACCACCTCCACCTCGATCCCCTGGGAGGTGGGAACGTGCGGCCATGCTCACCGTAATCCATTTTCGCCAAGGCTGTTGGAGGCATTGGGTTCTTTTCAAGGACCGTTGTTCGGCTTCCCCTCATCGAGATCGAGAGGCAGGCCCGGTTCCCCATCGAATGGGACCACCCATGCCTCGGCCCAAGAATGCCTCATGTCTCATTGACCGAGGACCCCTCCATATTCATAGGGAGATGTGGGCAGACCCTCGCCGATGCCATGATATGCGTCGAGGCGTCACCCCCGTCTCAACTCGACTTGCTACCTCGAGAATCGCCGCCAGTGTGTGACCCTACTCGAGGCAACTGAAGTCCCCCTACCGAGAAGCAATTGTTGCCTCGATGGTGAACGAAGCAACTACGATGGAGCGCTTGGCAGCTGGTGGCCCCCGTCACCCGATCTGCAACAAGGTCAGCCACCATGATTCCCTCGAATGCCCCAAAATGTATTGGCCAACGCGACACTCCTAAGAAAACTGCCCAAGGTAGAAACTCTGAGCAAACGGGGGACCCACCGAGAAATCTGAAGCCTACTCAGCTTCGTCGTGCAGTAGCAAGCCAAAGGTTCTGTACCACGACATTGGGAGCCAGGGAATAACCAGAGCGCTGCGGTTGCACCAACGACTAACGATGCCTTGACGAGGCGATTGCTCAGGCCTGAGGAAGGCCCAGAACGGACCCCATCCCACTGGAACCTGGAAACAAATGGGGGAGTGTATGAGCAACGAGGAAGTATGGATGGGGTCGGACGACGACAATCGGTATAGCTGGTGTCGTGGGGGCCGATTTGACCCTGATAAGGACCAAAGCTCGAGCCCAGCCGCTAGGGCCCTAGGCTTTTGTTCATCACATCCTACAGGCGCCCATACCGCGACGCTACAGGCCCCCTGCCTTTGCGAAGTACGCTGGGGAATCGAACCCCAGTCTCTAGTTGGGGGCTATCGACTTACATGTCAAGCAAGGGAGTAGAATGAAATAATTTTATAATCTGAAACATTCCCTATATCTAGCGGATTTAGCGTGAGCCTAGCTCAAAAACCTCGGGCCTGGGTGCATCTAGGACTGGGTGGATCTAGGAGGAGGTTTTGGTCGGAAATTTCCAAGTCAAGTATGTACGCCCAGCAAACTCGTGGGACCTTAAAGATTATCACCAGAAATCGGATGAGGCCCTGAGGGACTACATCAAGCACTTTTCGCGACAATGCAACCAACTGACCAACCTCAAGGACGCCGACGTTATTGACACTTTCATCTCGAGGACCACTGAAAGTCGCCTAAAGGGGGGGAGTGAATAGGGCGAAACTGAAATTTACAAAGTTAATCACAACTACAAGCCGGGTTAGCGTTAGAAATGTAACCAAGTCCGAGAGAGGGCGTAAAAACAAATCGCAAGCGAATAATGAAGTGAGACACAAGGATTTGTTTTACCGAGGTTCGGTTCTTGCAAACCTACTCCCCGTTGAGGAGGCCACAAAGGCCGGGTCTTTTTCAACCCCTTCCCTCTCTCAAACGGTCCCTCGGACCGAGTGAGCTTTCTCTTCTCAAATCAACCGGGGACAAAACTTCCCCGCAAGGACCACCACACAATTGGTGTCTCTTGCCTTGGTTACAATTGAGTTTTGATCACAAGAAAAGAATGAGAAACAAGAAAGCAATCCAAGCGCAAGAGCTCAAAAGAACACGACAAATCTCTCTCACTAGTCACTAAGGCTTTGTGTGGAATTTGGAGAGGATTTGATCACTTGGGTGTGTCTTGTATTGAATGCCTAGCTCTTGTAAGTGGTTGGAAGTTAGAAAACTTGGATGACTTGAATGTGGGGTGGTTATGGTATTTATAACCCCAACCACCAAACTAGCCGTTTGGTGGAGGCTGCTATCGCATGGCGCACCGGACAGTCCGGTGCGCCAGCCACGTCACCAGGCCGTTGGGTTCCGACCGTTGGAGTGCTGACTTGTGGGCCCGCCTGGCTGTCCGGTGGTGCACCGGACAAGTCCTGTAGACTGTCCAGTGTGCCACCCGCGCGTGCTCTGCTCCTCTGCGCGCGCTGGCGCGCATTTAATGTGTTGCAGTCGACCGTTGGCGCGAAGTAGTCGTTGCTCCGCTGGCTCACCGGACAGTCCGGTGTGCACCGGACATGTCCGGTGAATTATAGCGGAGCGGAAATCCGAAGCTGGCGAGTTCAGAGTCGCTCTCCTCTAGAGCACCGGACACTGTCTGGTGGTGCACCGGACAGTCCGGTGAATTATAGCGAAGCGCCTCTAAAAATTCCCGAAGGTGCGAAGTTTGGCTTGGAGTCCCTGGTGCACCGGACACTGTCCGGTGGCACACTGGACAGTCCGGTGCGCCAGACCAGGGCTGCCTTCGGTTATCCCTTGCTCTCTTTGTTGAACCCAATTCTTGGTCTTTTTATTGGCTAAGTGTGAACCTTTGGCACCTGTATAACTTATACACTAGAGCAAACTAGTTAGTCCAATTATTTGTGTTGGGTAATTCAACCACCAAAATCAATTAGGAACTAGGTGTAAGCCTAATTCCCTTTCAATCTCCCCCTTTTTGGTGATTGATGCCAACACAAACCAAAGCAAGTATAGAAATGCATAATTGAACTAGTTTGCATAATATAAGTGCAAAGGTTACTTGGAATTGAGCCGATATTAATACTTATAAGATATGCATGGATTGTTTCTTTTATTTTTGACATTTTGGACCACGCTTGCACCACATGTTTTGTTTTTGCAAATTCTTTTGTAAATTCTTTTCAAAGTCCTTTTGCAAATAGTCAAAGGTAAATGAATAAGATTTTGCGAAGCATTTTCAAGATTTGAGATTTTCTCCCCCTGTTTCAAATGCTCCTCCTTTGACTTAAACAAAACTCCCCCTGGATGAAATTCTCCTCTTAGTGTTCAAGAGGGTTTTAAGATATCGATTTTGAAAATACTACTATCTCCCCTTTTTGAACACAATAAGATACCAATTTGAAATTTACCAATTGAAAATCATTAGGTTTTAAAATTAGGTGGTGGTGCGGTCCTTTTGCTTTGGGCTAATACTCTCTCCCCCTTTGGCATGAATCGCCAAAAACGGAGTCATTAGAGCCATATTGACTACTTTCTCCCCTTTGGCAAATAAAATACGAGTGAAGATTATACCAACGTTGGAGAAAAGCTCGGAGCGACGACGAAGGATGAGTTACGGAGTGGAAGCCTTTGTCTTCGCCGAATACTCCAATTCCCTTTGAATACACCTATGACTTGGTTTGAAATTCACTTGAACGCACATTAGTCATAGTATATGAAAGAGACATGATCAAAGGTATATGAATGAGCTATGTGTGCAATTCAACAAAAGAAGTTCCTAGAATCAAGAATATTTAGCTCATGCCTAAGTTTGTTAAAGGTTTGTTCATCAAGAGGCTTGGTAAAGATATCGGCTAATTGATCTTTAGTGTTAATATATGAAAGTTAGATATTTCCCTTTTGTTGGTGATCCCTTAAAAAGTGATACCGAATGGCTATGTGCTTAGTGCGGCTATGCTCAACGGGATTATCCGCCATGCAGATTGCACTCTCATTATCACATAGAAGAGGAACTTTGGTTAATTTGTAACCGTAGTCCCTAAGGGTTTGCCTCATCCAAAGTAGTTGCACGCAACAATGTCCCGCGGCAATATACTCGGCTTCGGCGGTAGAAAGAGCTACAAAATTTTGCTTCTTTGAAGCCCAAGACACCAAAGATCTTCCCAAGAACTGGCAAGTCCCCGATGTACTCTTTCTATTTATCTTACACCCCGCCCAATCGGCATCCGAATAACCAATCAAATCAAATGTGGATCCCCTAGGATACCAAAGCCCAAACTTAGGAGTATAAACTAAATATCTCAAGATTCGTTTTACGGCCGTAAGGTGAGCTTCCTTAGGGTTGGCTTGGAATCTTGCACACATGCATACGGAAAGCATAATATCCGGTCGAGATGCACATAAATAGAGTAAAGAACCTATCATCGACCGGTATACCTTTTGATCGACGGATTTACCTTCTGTGTCGAGGTCGAGATGCCCATTGGTTCCCATGGGTGTCTTGATGGGTTTGGCATCCTTCATCCCAAACTTGCTTAGAATATCTTGAGTATACTTTGTTTGGCTAATGAAGGTGCCCTCTTGGATTTGCTTTACTTGAAATCCTAAGAAATACTTCAACTCCCCCATCATAGACATCTAGAATTTTTGTGTCATGATCCTACTAAATTCTTCACATGTAGATTCGTTAGTAGACCCAAATATAATATCATCAACATAAATTTGGCATACAAACAAATCATTGTCAAGAGTTTTAGTGAATAAAGTAGGATCGACCTTTCCGACTTTGAAGCCATTAGTGATAAGGAAATCTCTAAGGCATTCATACCATGCTCTTGGGGCTTGCTTGAGCCCATAAAGTGCCTTAGAGAGTTTATAAAAATGATTAGGGTACTCACTATCTTCAAAGCCGGGAGGTTGCTCAACATAAACCTCTTCCTTGATCGGTCCATTGAGGAAGGCACTTTTCACGTCCATTTGATATAGCTTGAAGCCATGGTAAATAGCATAGGCTAATAATATACGAATTGACTCAAGCCTAGCTACGGGTGCATAGGTTTCACCGAAATCCAAACCTTCGACTTGGGAGTATCCCTTGGCCACAAGTCGAGCTTTGTTCCTTGTCACCACACCATGCTCGTCTTGCTTGTTGCGGAAAACCCACTTGGTTCCTACAATATTTTGATTAGGACGTGGAACCAAATGCCATACCTCGTTTCTAGTGAAGTTGTTGAGCTCCTCTTGCATCGTCACCACCCAATCCGAATCTTGAAGTGCTTCCTCTACCTTGTGTGGCTCAATAGAGGAAACAAAAGAGTAATGCTCACAAAAATGTGCAACACGAGATCTAGTAGTTACCCCTTATGAATATCGCCGAGGATGGTGTCGACGGGGTGATCTCGTTGGATTGCTTGGTGGACTCTTGGGTGTGGCGGCCTTGGTTCTTCATCCTCCTTGTCTTGATCATTTGCATCTCCTCCTTGATCATTGCCGTCATTTTGAGGTGGCTCATTTGCTTGATCTTCTCCTTCATCAACTTGAGCTTCATCCTCATTTTGAGTTAGTGGGGATGCTTGCGTGGAGGAGGATGGTTGATCTTGTGCATTTGGAGGCTCTTCGGATTCCTTAGGACACACATCCCCAATGGACATGTTCCTTAGCGCGATGCATGGAGCCTCTTCATCACCTATCTCATCAAGATCAACTTGCTCTACTTGAGAGCCATTAGTCTCATCAAACACAACGTCACAAGAAACTTCAACTTGTCCAGAGGACTTGTTAAAGACTCTATATGCCCTTGTGTTTGAATCATATCCTAGTAAAAAGCCTTCTACAGTCTTAGGAGCAAATTTTGACTTTCTACCTCTTTTAACAAGTATAAAGCATTTGCTACCAAAGACTCTAAAATATGAAATATTGGGTTTTTTACCGGTTAGGAGTTCATATGATGTCTTCTTGAGGATTCGGTGTAGATATAACCGGTTGATGGCGTAGCAAGCGGTGTTGACCGCCTCGGCCCAGAACCGATCCGAAGTCTTGTACTCATCAAGCATGGTTCTTGCCATGCCCAATAGAGTTCTATTCTTCCTCTCCACTACACCATTTTGTTGTGGCGTGTAGGGAGAAGAGAACTCATGCTTGATGCCCTCCTCCTCAAGGAAGCCTTCGATTTGTGAGTTCTTGATGTCCGTCCCGTTGTCGCTTCTAATTTTCTTGATCCTTAAGCCGAACTCATTTTGAGCTCGTCTCAAGAATCCCTTTAAAGTATCTTGGGTATGAGATTTTTCCTGTAAAAAGAATACCCAAGTGAATCGAGAATAATCATCCACAATAACTAGATAGTACTTACTCCCGCCGATGCTTATATAAGCTATCAGGCCGAATAGATCCATGTGTAGGAGCTCCAGTGGCCTGTCAGTCGTCATGATGTTCTTATGTGGATGATGGGCACCAACTTGCTTTCCTGCTTGACATGCGCTACAAATCCTGTCTTTCTCAAAATGAACATTTGTTAGTCCTAAAATGTGCTCTCCCTTTAGAAGCTTATGAAGATTCTTCATTCCAACATGTGCTAGTCGGCGATGCCAGAGCCAACCCATGTTAGTCTTAGCAATTAAGCAAGTGTCGTCTTAGCAATTAAGCAAGTGTCGAGTTCAGCTCTATCAAAATTTACTAAGTATAGCTAACCCTCTAACACTCCCTTAAATGCTATTGAATCATCACTTCTTCTAAAGACAGTGACACCTACATCAGTAAATAGACAGTTGTAGCCCATTTTGCATAATTGAGAAACGAAAAGCAAATTGTAATCTAATGAATCTACAAGAAAAACATTGGAAATAGAATGGTCAGGAGATATAGCAATTTTACCCAATCCTTTGACCAAACCTTGATTTCCATCCCCGAATGTGATAGCTCGTTGGGGATCTTGGTTTTTCTCGTAGGAGGAGAACATCTTTTTCTCCCCTGTCATGTGGTTTGTGCACCCGCTGTCGATTACCCAGCTTGAGCCCCCGGATGCATAAACCTACAAAACAAGTTTAGTTCTTGACTTTAGGTACCCAAATGGTTTTGGGTCCTTTGGCATTAGACACAAGAACTTTGGGTACCCAAACACAAGTCTTTGATCCCTTGTGCTTGCCCCCAACATATTTGGCAACTACCTTGCCGGATTTGTTAGTTAAGACATATGATGCATCAAAAGTTTTAAATGAAATGCTATGGTCATTTGATGCACTAGGAGTTTTCTTCTTAGGCAACTTAGCATGGGTTGGTTGCCTAGAGCTAGATGTCTCACCCTTATAAATAAAAGCATGGTTAGGGCCAGAGTGAGACTTCCTAGAATGAATTCTCCTAATTTTGCTCTCAGGATAACCGGCAGGGTACAAAATGTAACCCTCGTTATCTTGAGGCATGGGAGCCTTGCCCTTGACAAAGTTAGATAATTTCTTAGGAGGGGCATTAAGTTTGACATTGTCCCCCTTTTGGAAGCCAATGCCATCCTTGATGCCAGGGCGTCTCCCACTATAAAGCATACTACGAGCAAATTTAAAATTTTCATTTTCAAGTTCATGCTCGGCAATTTTAGCATCTAATTTTGCTATATGATCATTTTGTTGTTTAATTAAAGCCATGTGATCATGAATAGCATTAATATCAACATCTCTACATCTAGTACAAATAGAAGTGTGCTCAACGGTAGATGTAGATGGTTTGCAAGATTTTAATTCTACAACCTTAGCATGCAATATATCATTTTTACTTCTAAGGTCGGAAATGGTAGCATTGCAAACATCAAAATCTTTAGCCTTAGCAAGTAATTTTTCATTTTCATCCCTAAGGCTAGCAAGAGTAATGTTTAATTCTTCAATCTTAGCAAGCAAATTATTATTATCATTTCTAAGATTGGGAATTGAAACATCACAAACATTTAAATCAACCTTAGCCAACAAATTAGCATTTTCATTTCTAAGGTTGTCTGTAGTCTCATGGCAAGTGCTTAGCTCACTAGATAGTTTTTCACATTTTTCTACTTCTAGAGCGTAAGCATTTTTAACTTTAACATGCTTCTTGTTTTCTTTAATAAGGAAGTCCTCTTGGGTGTCAAAGAGATCATCCTTCTCATGGATAGCACTAATCAATTCATTTAATTTCTCTTTTTGTTGCATGTTTAAGTTGGCAAAAAGAGTACTCATCACTAGCATTATCATCGCTAGAGGACTCATATCTAGTGGAGGATTTGGATTTAACCTTCTTCTTTTTGCCGTCCTTTGCCATGAGGCACTTGTGGCCGACGTTGGGGAAGAGAAGGCCTTTGTTGATGGCGATGTTGGCGGCGTCCTCGTCGGAGGAGGAGTCGGAGGAGCTCTCGTCCGAGTCCCACTCGCGGCATACATGGGCATCGCCACCCTTCTTCTTGTAGTATTTCTTCTTCTCCCCTTCTTGTCATCGCCCCTGTCACTGTCACTAGAAATAGGACATTTTGCTATAAAGTGACCGGGCTTACCACACTTGTAGCAAACCTTCTTGGAGCGGGGCTTGTAATCTTTCCCCCTCCTTTGCTTGAGGATTTGGCGGAAGCTCTTGATGACGAGCGCCATTTCCTCGTTGTTGAGCTTTGAGGCGTCGATTGGTTGTCTACTCGGTGTAGACTCCTCCTTCTTCTCCTCCGTTGCCTTAAATGCGACCGGTTGTGCTTCGGATGTGGAGGGATCATCTAGCTCATTGATTTTCTTTGAGCCCTTGATCATGTACTCAAAGCTCACAAAATTCCCGATTACTTCCTCGGGAGTCATTAGTGTATATCTAGGATTACCACGAATTAATTGAACTTGAGTAGGGTTAAGAAAAAATAAGTGATCTAAGAATAACCTTAACCATTTCATGGTCATCCCACTTTTTGCTCCCGAGGTTGCGCACTTGGTTCACCAAGGTTTTGAGCCGGTTGTACATGTCTTGTGGCTCTTCCCCTTTGCGAAGCCGAAAGCGACCGAGCTCCCCCTCGATCGTCTCCCGCTTGGTGATCTTGGTTAGCTCATCTCCCTCGTGCGCGGTTTTGAGCACGTCCCAAACTTCCTTGGCGCTCTTTAATCCTTGCACCTTGTTGTACTCCACTCTACTTAGAGAGGCGAGGAGTATTGTTGTGGCTTGGGAGTTGAAGTGCTCAATTTAGGCCACCTCGTCCTCATCATAATCTTCATCCCCTACGGATGGTACCTGTGCTCCAAACTCAACAACATTCCATATACTTTTGTAGAGTGAGGTTAGGTGAAATTTCATCAAATCACTCCACCTAGCATAATCTTCACCGTCAAAGGTCGGCGGTTTGCCTAATGGAACGGAAAGTAATGGAGTATGTTTAGGAATGCGAGGGTAGCATAGGGGGGTCTTACTAAACTTCTTGCGCTCATGGCGCTTAGAAGTGACGGACGGCGCGTCGGAGCCGGAGGTGGATGGCGATGAGGTGTCGGTCTCGTAGTAGACCACTTTCCTCATCTTCTTTTTCTTGTCCCCACTTCGATGCGACTTGTGGGAAGAGGGTTTCTTCTCCTTCCCCTTCCCTTTGTTGCGGGACTCTCCCGATGAAGCTTTCCCGTGGCTTGTAGTGGGCTTGTCGCCGGTCTCCATCTCCTTCTTGACGTGTTCTCCCGACATTACTTCGAGCGGTTAAGCTCTAATGAAGCACCCGGCTCCGATACCAATTGAAAGTCACCTAGAGGGGGTGAATAGGGCGAAACTGAAATTTACAAAGTTAATCACAACTATAAGCCGGGTTAGCGTTAGAAATGTAACCAAGTCCGAGAGAGGGCGTAAAAACAAATCACAAGCGAATAATAAGTGAGACACAAGGATTTGTTTTACTGAGGTTCGGTTCTCGCAAACCTACTCCCCGTTGAGGAGGCCACAAAGGTCGGGTCTTTTTCAACCCCTTCCCTCTCTCAAACAGTCCCTCGGACCGAGTGAGCTTTCTCTTCTCAAATCAACCGGGAACAAAACTTCCCCGCAAGGACCACCACACAATTGGTGTCTCTTGCCTCGGTTACAATTGAGTTTTGATCACAAGAAAAGAATGAGAAACAAGAAAGCAATCCAAGCGCAAGAGCTCAAAAGAACACGACAAATCTCTCTCACTAGTCACTAAGGCTTTGTGTGGAATTTGGAGAGGATTCGATCACTTGGGTGTGTCTTGTATTGAATGCCTAGCTCTTGTAAGTGGTTGGAAGTTAGAAAACTTGGATGACTTGAATGTGGGGTGGTTGGGGGTATTTATAACCCCAACCACCAAACTAGCCGTTTGGTGGAGGCTGCTGTCGCATGGCGCACCGGACAGTCCGGTGCGCCACCGAACACTGTCCGGTGCGCCAGCCACGTCACCAGGGCGTTGGGTTCCGACCGTTGGAGTGCTGACTTGTGGGCCCGCCTGGCTGTCTGGTGGTGCACCAGACAAGTCCTGTAGACTGTCCGGTGTGCCACCCGCGCGTGCTCTGCTCCTCTGCGCGCGCTGGCGCGCATTTAATGTGTTGCAGTCGACCGTTGGCGCGAAGTAGCCGTTGCTCCGCTGGCTCACCGGACAGTCCGGTGTGCACCAGACATGTCCGGTGAATTATAGCGGAGCTGAAATCCGAAGCTGGCGAGTTCAAGTCGCTCTCCTCTGGAGCACCGGACACTGTCCGGTGGTGCACCGGACAGTCCGGTGAATTATAGCGAAGCGCCTCTGAAAATTCCCGAAGGTGCGAAGTTTGGCTTGGAGTCCCTGGTGCACCGGACACTGTCTGGTGGTGCACCAGACACTGTCCGGTGGCACACCGGACAGTTCGGTGCGCCAGACCAGGGCTGCCTTCGGTTATCCCTTGCTCTCTTTGTTGAACCCAATTCTTGGTCTTTTTATTGGCTAAGTGTGAACCTTTGGCACCTGTATAACTTATACACTAGAGCAAACTAGTTAGTCCAATTATTTGTGTTGGGTAATACAACCACCAAAATCAATTAGGAACTAGGTGTAAGCCTAATTCCCTTTCAACCACCGACGAAACCCTAGTGCATAAGCTAGGACAGAAGAACCCACGAACGGCAAAGGAGTTTTTCGACATTGCGACCAACCATGCATCGGGAGAGGATGAGGTGGGAGCCATCTTCGATCACCGCAAGCAAAAGGTTGTACGCGACATAGATTCAAATGAGGGTGTCGACAGCCAGCTCAACACAAAAGGGAGAGGAAGCCGACGACTGTGAGCCAATGTGTTGATGGTTGTGGCAAGCCAGATGGAAAGAAGGCCTCCAACGATGGATGTTGTCTTTACATCCATACGATGTAATGTAAATCTTAATAACTCATAAGTACCAGAATTATTTTAGAAGAGTCTTTTGTTGAAACAGTAGAGAAGGTCTCATTAGAAATTCCTTCTCTCAAGTGAAGCCTTTGGCTACAAGCCTTGCTTTAGATCTTTCTACATTAACTTTGAAGTCGTGTTTAGTCTTGTAGACCCATTTGCAGCCTACTATTTTAGCTCCTTTAGGAATTTCTACTAAGTCCCAAACTTGGTTGTTACTCATTAACTTCAATTCATCCTTCACGGCCTTGAGTCACTTGGACAAGTTGGCACTTCTCATGGCTTCCTCAAAAAAGATAGGATCACTCTTGGTGTTTATATCCCCACTCATATAAATTACATCTTCATTTTCATAAACTACGTAATTAACGAGAATCACTGATTTTCTGTTACTTTGAGATATTCTAAGATTTTCTTGAATAGGTTCATTACTTTCTATATGAGATTGTTCTTCTCCTCGTCTACATGGGAACCTTGATTAAAGACTTAGGTTCATTGGTGCCTGTATTAGATGGACCAACAATAGGTGCCACACAGGTGTTGCAACCACAACAGGTACCAAGAAAAAGGGCTCAAAAATCATAGGAGTTAGGGTACAAACCCGCTTCTCATCAAGGCCGGTCTCTCAAGATACCATAATCCCCTTTATTAAATCATGCTTTAAAAACATGACATGTCTCATTTCCCTAAACTTAGTATGCCTATCAAGAAAATAAAAACGATATCTCTTTGGTATTTTAGGAGAGTTAATGAAATGGTAGCTTATTGTCTTAGAGTCTAACTTTTTAATATTTGGGTGATATACCTTATGTTCATCTAGACAACCCCACACATGTAAATGATTTTGTGAGTACTTCCTCTCAGTCTATAGTTCATATGGTTTTTTGGAAATTAAGTTACTAGGAACTCAATTAAGAATATGAGTTATGGTCTTTAGTACCTCCATATATAAGTTAAGCAGCAAAGTGGAGTAACTTATCATGCTTCTTACAATATCCAACAAAGTGTGATTACACTTGTTAGCCTTTCCATTTTACCGAGGGTCACCCAACACTGACTACTTGGCAAATATGGTAATTTTCTATAAAAATCTTGCAAACGGTTCTAGAACTTGGTCATAAGGGTTATGCTTCCCGCAGTTCTTACCATTATAGTTTTATCTTACTATTTTCTTCTTTAAAACATGTTGATTCTCAACATCATATTTGAATATTTTAAACTTGTCTAATGCTTCTGATCATGCCTTAATTGGATAAACATACCCATAGCATGAAAAATCATCAGTGAATGTAACGAACAAATCAAAACCATTTACTATCTTCACAAAAAGGATCATAAATATCCATATGAATTATTTCTAAAAGCTCATGCTTTGCTTAGCGACTTTCTTAATTTGATCCACATAATTTTTTATAAATGTAATCTATGCACTCGTAAGAATCTCAAAGGTCTAATGAACGAAGAATTTCTTCTTAAATTAATGGTCCAATCCTTCCCCTAGAAATGTGGCCTAAATGACAGTGCCACAATTTCAACAATGATTTATTCTCATTTATCTTAAGTTGAACGCTTACATCACATATATACACACAAGATGTCTTTGTCTCATTCACATGATCATAGTTGAGAAGTAAATACTTGTATTGTCTAATGGCAAGACTAGTATTAATGGCATTGCACTTAATAATGCATTTTCTATTCCCAAAAATAGAATGAATGTTATTATCATCTAAACATGATATCAAAATCAAGTTCCTTTTTATGGAGGTCACAAACAAAACATCATTAATTAGAGAATGAAGCCACCATCTGACTCTAATGAAATATCACCAATGGCTTCAACATGAGCTTCGAGCCCGTTGGTGACTCTAATACTTTTTCTGCTCTTTGAATGGTCCTCTTTGTATGGAATCTCTATAATGAATTGGTGACACGATTAGTTGGCACCAGATTCAATTTACCAAGTATTAGTTAGCAAATCTAAATATAAAAGTTTATGTATGAATGTAACTATTATCGTTACTATTCTTCTTCATCCATTTGAGAAAAATATATGTAGTCCTTCATGTGATACCCATTCTGGCAACAACATCTGCTGGTGTCATAATACATCTCTTTTTGCTGAGCTATGGAGAATGTTCTTTCTCCACTAAAACTTGTTTCCTTTATATGTGGCTTTGAAAAGGCTTTTCCCCATTTCAACCTAAACATCCCCGATGAGACATAAATTCCTTGCCCTAATTATTAAATTTTGGCTTAAAAGGCTTCTTAGAATATTGTTTCTTATGAGGTGAATGTTTAACTAGATTCACATTGTCACTCTTCATGGCCTTCAGCATGTACTCTTCCTGAACACACATGTTAATCAACTTTTCTATCACCCACTTTTTAGAACTCATGTTGTACTTTATAGTAAAAAACTCAAATTCTTGGCTAAGGACACTAATATGAGGAGGACAACAATGTCATTCATTAATTTCATACTAAAGGATTTAAGTTTATTAGTAAAGTATTAGCAAAGTTGATCATCTTGAGTAGTGCTCCCTTATGCTAAAGCGATCATACTTCTCAGTAACAATTTTCTTGATGTGGTTGTAGCATATGCCTTGGATGAAGCAGTGAATTGTTGCTAAAGTTTATCAAGATACTCTATGTCACTTTGATATTCTCGGATTGCTCCCCTCATAAACTCTATATAGAGCTTTTAGCGACCATCACGCAGTTCTTATTTGATCCCTCCTACTTAACGTCTTTGAGATCATATTGTAACACTATAAAAACCATCAACTAAAATAATATATTTAAGATTATTAATGATAATTAGGGTAATAACTTTTCTTTGTAATGTTTGATTTTTATTTTGCATAGAGAATAATTTTGGTTTTATCCATGTTTGATTTTGGATAATTTCCTTCTTAGTGAAAATCCAATTAAATAAAATAATAATTATTAGTCCAAAAATTAATATTTTAGTTATAAATAATCTTGGCATAATTATTATGAATTTTAGGGTTATTTAAAATATATTTTTAAATAAAAAAGAAATAGAAAAACCTAACCCTAACCGCGGCCAGGCCGGCCCATTAGGCCTAGCCGCCGCGCCCCTCCCCTCCCAGCCACCGCCAGGCAGGCCCCACCCGCGCCCTCCTCTCCTTCCTCCCTTTCCCTCCCATGCCGCGCCGCCGCTAGGGCAATTCAGCACGCGCTACGCGCCCCGCCCAGCCGAGCGCCGCTCTCCCCGGCCGCCCACGCTCGACCGAGGACCCGACCGCCCACGCCCTCGACGCCAAACCAGAAACCGACGCCGGTTTCTCTCTTCACCCCCCATTTCTCTCCATTGATGCCGAAGAAGAATGGCCACCACAATTAATGGCCGTAATGGCCGACCGACGCCTCTCCCTCTGCCCTCGGCGTCTCTCCCTCTCTCTAAAAAGCCCGACCGCGCCATGGAGTCCTTACCCTACCCGAACGCCCTCGCTCTCCCTCGCACTCTCTTTCTCCCTCGTCGTTCGTCGCTGGAGCTCGCCATTCATCACCGGAGCCACGCCACCTTGCCGAGCTCGAGCCCCGCCAAACCCGTGCCCCTTCCTCACTCCCCCCCGGCGAGTTCCTCCCAGCACAACCGAGAACCCAAGATTGAAGACAACCCAAAACAATTTGAATTTATTTTTGAAATTATGTTTGAATTAATTTATGAATTATCGTTGTAATATTGGGATGATGTGATTTGGCGATTCGTGTGTATGCGAATTGTTGAGTATATGTGTATGAATTATTATTCGACATGTTATTTGTGTGCAATGGTTTTGGATTAGAAAGAATAACGAAATTCGGTAGACATGTGGTACAAATACTAAATAAGTGATTTTATAACTAATTCTATTTAGGATGAATTTTAATGTTTATTTAGAAGTTATAATCAAAAGGTTCATTTAGGCACTAAATAAAATAATGGAAATTCTTGAGCACGGAATTAGTAAGTGGTGTAGAATTTATCTTGGTGCTAGAATTATAGGTTAATCATCGGTCTAAGTTATTTATTAGATGTTTTGACCTTTGATTATTATTGATACTTTCTTTTAGAAAGAAAACAGAAAACTAAAATAATATCACTAGTTGTAATGAAAATAGGTTTTTACTAGCCACAATAAATGTGTCCATGAGTACATCACTTAAATTCTTAAAATTAGTAAAACACTTGTTTATGTCATAATAACCATGATTATGTTATTAAAAGTCCAATTAGTAATTTATATTGATTCTTAGAATATTAATGTTAGAAGAATCATAAATAAGCTATTTTTAGCTATACGCATAAGTTTTGTTTAGAAATAAAAGGAATAAAATATATTAGTCTATTATTAGTAATAAAGCAAATAATTAGACTTCATTTTCATAAAGAATGTTAATACATATTATACTAGATAAAACTATTATTATAGCCACCTACTCATAATTTCATCAATAATGGCTCGCAGTAATAGCCATAATGAATTAATAAGTATTTACACTTTAAGACGTATTTATGAGTGTGATAAGTGTGATGTATGAATGTGAATGTTATGGTGAATGATTACCCCTGTACTGGTGTATGTTTATTTATTTGGCGTACATATTCTTTTGTATGTGCGATACGCAAATCGATGCTAGAAGTGGACTGTGAGGTAGACGAGCCAAACGCGTTCGAGGACGTCCCACAGGAAACTTTCGAGCAAGGCAAGTGGATTCTTCCTCTGCATATTCTATTTGTACCCAATTAATGTATATAATAATGTTTACTATTTGATATATTGCATAATTTGATGGGATTTGCCTAATTAAGGATTTCCTAGATTTACCAATTGTATTCCTTGATTACCCTAGGAAAATACTATGCTTTGCAAATTTGGCTACCGCTCAACTTGATAATTTTGATGTCACTCATTATTTGATATTAATGTTTCGGAAATGAAATTGGCATTATGGTGTTAACCCGATGGTTAAACAAGATTATTTCATATTAATTGGAACATGAAGTGACCATCCAGGATAACAGTGCAACCACGAGTGCTATCATGGCTCTGGCTTTGGTAATTACCTTTATATGCTTAGTACCTAGCAACCTTACCTGAAATATGGGCAAGAGGTGGAGCGGCAGTGGTGGCAGCTCATGTTAACATGGGAACGTATTCTTGGCTATGGTACCTCGCCCAGAGGGCCTCCACACCGACTTGGAAACCTTAGCGGGTTGCTTTGTATTAAGTGTATTTTGTGAAAGCCTCATAATGGATCCCTAGCCATTCACCTCGGTAGTGTTTACGAGTCCGATCAACCCAGGCTAGATGGGATACATGGCTTGTGGGTAAAGTTGTACCACCTCTGCAGAGTGTAAAACTGATATGTCAGTCGTGCTCACGGTTAAGAGCAACCTGGACTCTCACATGATAATTGAACTTAAAGATGGACAATAAATCGAGATCTAATGATCTGCCAATGGTTTGCTTAAGTGGTTTCACTTAAGTGTTTTTGATATACTCTTATTCCTTTGTTTAAATGGGATACTTGGGATACACACTTATTAGTAAGACAGGTGTTGCTAATAAAATATTGACCAACTAAAATGCTTACTGCTCAACCTTAGCCTTACCTTGTTAAACTTGCATTAATTTTTCCCCACTTGCTGAGCCCCGACCATAAGTGAGCTCACCCTTGCTAATATTTTGATCAGAGGCACTATAGGAAACGCATAAATTTTCGTGGCCGAAATATTTTCGTCGGCCGGCCCACGAAAATACGGCAGTTATTTTCGTCGGCCTCTGGACCAACGAAAATGTGGAATATTTTCATGAGCCAGGCCCTTGCCGACGAAAATAACCTCTTGACCGACCACTATTTTCGTTGGCCTCAGTCCGGCCAACAAAAATAAAGCGACCGGGCCCCTAAATCATCCCCTCCCCCGGTCGCTTGATTTGAATCCCACGCCCGCCGCCGTGCCGTCGCCGTGCCACCGCCCACACGCCCCTGCGCCGTCCCTGCGCCGTGCCCACACGTTGTCGTGCCCCTCACTGCGCCCCCAACGCCGCGCCTGCCCCTCACCGCGCCCGCCCCTCGAGCTCACGGCCGCGCTCGTCTCAGGTAATCCAGCCCGCCGCTTGATTCAGAGCTCCTGAACACGCTTTCTACCTGTTCATGCGTAAAGAACTTTTTAGGTTTGTTTGTCAACAATGTTTCTCGAAGCCATGAGTTTAAATACTATACTTTGTTAATTGTCATGATAATAACATACCTTTGGCTAGCTTAAAACACTGGCCATTGTTTAGATAAGGAAAACCAACAGAGATATGCACTACGGTGGAGTGGAGTTTGCCTTTGCTAATTGTCTTTCGTTTGAGGGCAAGAGTAGATTAGATATGGTAGTTCATGAATTTGGAGATACATATAGCTATGTTGTCTATTTGATTGGATGGATGGAATAAATTAGTAGTCTGTTTTGTTAAATAAGAGTAGATGAGATAAAATTACTTGTTAGGCAATTTGTTTGGTAGAAAGGACATCTAGCATCTAGGCGTTCTGTCAAGATATTCATATCCAACTCACTCGTGAACCAAATACTATTTGTTCGTGGACGCCATCTCCCAAATGCATCCTAAGTGGAACATCATGTACGTATAGATATTTGATTTTGTAGGTACATAAATTTTGTCTAAAAATACTAAAATGCCTAGTAATTTGGAACACAGGAATAACTTTTTAAAATTTGGTGTGTTTAGTTCCACGTGCCGATGAAATGATGTAATAACATGTAGCGATTATTCTTTGTGACCTATGGGCCTAGTTTGAGATGGCTCTCAAACAGGCTTCGGTTTCTGTAGAAGTTCTTCCAAACGGTCTTAAAAATGAGCTTCTAACAAAGAACACTATAAGTCGGAGCTAATTTTATAGAGAGAAGTCAGAGTAAAAAAACTAGCTCAGTGGCTTCTAGCGGCTCCTCTCCTCATTCCCCAACTTGCTCTTCTCTTGCGCTAAGAGGAGCCGTTTTACCAAACGATTTGTTAAAAAATATTAGAGAAGCTGCTTTTGAAGAGAAGCCAAAGCCATGCCAAACAATCTACATGTTTTGGTGTGCGTAAGACTTACGATAAAGACTATGAGCAGTTCACAGACTGAAAAACCTATTTGGCCCAGACAACAATCTAAGACATCCAACTTTGGATTCTTGGGCTAGATTGAGGTGCCTATCCGCTCTAGGCCAGGCGTCAACCAAATGAGCCCTATGTACTAGAACATTATGATAGATATAGACTGAAAATGGTGTACTAGAGTCCCATGTGTCGCGTGTGTACGTGCTGCATACGCAGAGTCTGTAGAAGCATATAGTGTTGCTAGCGTGTGCCTGTTCACTTGGCTTTAATCCGTACCCAATTTATTATTTCTACGGTATTTTATCTCTATAAATTATAACTGCAGCAATTCAAATAACTGTTTTAATCCGAAGCGAACAACCTGTGCTTCTCAGTTGGCATGCACGGTCATGGTTGAGTCGTAGCTCGTTAGGCTCTCTCTTCAATCGTGCCCGACCCCCTCTCCTGTCAGGCATGGGGTGCCCCAGCTGCCCCCCTCGGTTCCACAGCTCCCCTTCGGGGGCCCTCTCGCGGGGGTGAGAGAAACGTTCCCCCTGTAGAGGGGGAGCACTAATCTTCCCCTCTCCACTAATCAATGAGAATAATTACAAAAATAACTGTTGATTGATTTAATTCAAATTCATATTTGTCTCTGAGTTATTTTTTAATGTTTAGAGTTTAGTTTTAATCGTTAACCGTAGCGAACCGTATGCGTCACCCGTTCGAGAACGGCGAACGTCACATTGGCTTGTGAGGTTCGTCGTTCTGGAATTGTCCACGTATTTTGGACAGCCTGAGAGTGTAGGCCGATGCTTGTGATTTGTGACTTGTGCCTTACGATTGAAGTGGAATTTCGGTTGTGTAACCCAGTTGTTCTCCAACACACCATGTTCAGGCGTGTGCTTGGAGAGCAGCGAGGTTATGCTGCCGAAATTTCGCGACAATCGTAGGCTACACATCACAAATCACAAGCATCGGCCTACACTCTTGGGTGGGTTTAGGGCCTTTACCTAATAGAGAGTTCACCTAAGCCACTGACGATCGTTGATGTTCTTTGTCTTTTGTTTAGCCTTTGAAATGGATGGTGATCGGAGGGTGATGTATGACGAGTGAAGAAAAGGATGGGGCACATTCGAATGAATGGATGGTTGTAACAAAGGCTTTTCTTGAGCACGCTTTCAAAGATGCAACTGGTCGTCTAGTGAAGTGTCCTTGCAAGCGCTGCGAGAACAAGTGGCCTCTGAAGAAGGAAGAAATGGAGAAACACCTTTGCAAAAGTGGGTTTATGTCGAACTACCTTGTATGGTACCGGCATGGAGAGTCTATTGGACACGTTGACGAGGAGGTGGAACTTGATGATGATCATGATAGGATGGACGACATGTTGCATGATCTTGGCAGGGAGGTTGAAATGAACGTTGAGGAGCCGAGGCAGCTTCCATGCGATGCTCAGGAATTATTCCGGCTACTCGCCGCGGGAGAAGAGAGACTGCACGAGCACACTCAGATGTCAGTTCTTGGGACTCTCACAAGACTAATGGCGATAAAGTCGAAGCACAACATTTCAAACAGTGCTTACAACGACATCGTCCAACTGATGGGCGAGGTTCTCCTGGAGAAGCATGAGTTGCCAAAGAATATGTACTTCACAAAGATGTTGGCTGGTCTTGGGATGACATATGAGAAGATCGACGTGTGTCCCAACAGTTGCATGCTATTCTTTGAGGAGGATGACAAGCTGGACCGTTGTAAGCATTGCGAAGCTTCTAGATATGTCGAGGTGACAAATGATGAGGGTGAATTGGTAGTTACGAAGGTCGCAGCTAAGCAACTTTGTCGGTTGCCCATCATTCCTCGACTTTCAAGGTTGTTCCTCAACAAGGAAATAGCTCTGCATATGACGTGGCCAAAGAATGGTGTACGTCTCATCACTCATCCAGACATAATGGTCCATCCGTTGGGCGGTGATGCGTGGAAGGCATTTGACGAGTTTGATCCCGAATTTGCAAACGACCCTAGGAGTGTACGGCTTGGTCTATCGACGGACGGATTCACACCTTTCAATAGCAGTGCAAGCCCTTACTCGTGTTGGCATGTCTTCATTGTGCCATATAATCTTCCTCCTGAGTTGGTCAATAAAGAAGAGTTCATGTTCCATGCACTAGTCATCCTAGGCCCCGAGCATCCAGGGCCAAAGTTGAATATGTTTGTTCGCCCTTTAATTGAAGAGCTGAAACAATTGTGGAGAGGTGTGAAGGCTTATGACAACCATACTGAAAAGGAGTTTACCATGCGCGCTGCTTATTTGTGGTCAGTGCATGATCTGCTGGCGTATGGAGATTGGTCTGGATGGTGTGTTCATGGTCGGTTGTGCTGTCCCATATGTATGAATGATACGAATGCATTTAGATTGAAGCATGGTGGGAAAGTGTCATTCTTTGATGCTCATTGACGTTGGACTCCATTCAAGCATGATTTCAAGAGTTCGCTTACTGCATTCAGAAGTGGAGCCAAAATCATAAAGGGGACACCAAAGAGGCAAACTGCACCGCAGATAATGGCATGGCATGCTCGTCTGAAGCCAAGAGAAAATGATAGGTTCCAAGGCTACGGGGAGGACCACAACTGGACCCATATTTCATCAATATGGGAGCTTCTGTATGCAAAAGCCTTGATCATGCCGCACAACATAGACTTGATGCACCAAGAGCGTGACGTTGCTGAAAGCATCATAAGCACATGTTTCGATGTGACTGATAAAACGAAAGATAATATGAAGCCAAGAAAAGACATGGCTGAAATTTGTAAGAGGTCGATGCTCGAGTTGAAAGTAAGTGATAAAGGGCATGAGAGTAGGCCACGATCTGATTACTGCCTCAAGCCGGATGAAACGAAAGAAATATTTAAGTGGTTGAAGAATCTGAAATTTCTAGATCGATATGCGGCAAATCTGAAACAGGCAGTCAATCTGAAGACCGGTAAATTGATCGGTTTGAAAAGCCATGACTACCATATTATTATGGAGAGGCTGATGTCGTGATGTTTCGAGGCTATTTTAAGGATGAGCTTTGGAGCATATTTGCAGAGCTGAGTTACTTCTATAGGGAAGTATGCACAAAGACGGTATCAAAGAGGTTGATGCAGAAATTTGAGAAAGAAATTCCAATTCTTATTTGTAAATTTGAAAAGGTTTTCCCGCCAGGATTCTTCAATGTGATGCAACATCTAATTGTGCATTTGGCTTGGGAAGCTTTGGTAGGCGGACCAGTGCAATTCAGGTGGATGTATCCTATAGAAAGGGCGTTGAAAAAGCTCAGGGCGTCTGTTCACAACAAGGCTAGAGTTGAAGGGTGTATTGCTAAGGCTTTTGCCCTTAAGGAGATATCTCAATTCTCAACCAGGTATTTCGCTCGAGCCAACAATGTGTTTGCGCCTTTAGTGCGACTTCATGTCGAAAATGAATCACCCCAAAGCACCCTTTAGATTTTTGCGAATCCGGGTAAAGTAGTTGGTAAAGGGAGTGTACGTCACTTTGAAGCATCAGATTTGAACACGCTAATGCTATATATGTATAGCAATATTAACGGCTCACATGAGGCATTCGAGTAAGTTTTCCTCATAGTTACATCCATTTTCTCATCTCATAATTTCTGTAGTGTGTAATCTCCATGTTTCTAATATGTCCAGCATGTTTGATGAAGAATGTTGGAAATCTACTAGTAAACCTACGGCCATCCAATTAGAAAATCTTCGACGTGATGGGTTGAAAGATGGCCCAAACTTTGTGTAGTGGTTTCGTAATTATGTTAGTAATTGTCGTTCTCTCATTGTCCATACTTAATCTTTGAATTTTGGACTTGGAAGATATAATGCATATACTAATTCCTTGTATAGGTTTCCAAAAACTCTTTGCACCCGGACTTGCAGCAAATGGCACATACCTCTGCGTCCTTCAGGTATTATTAATTAATGTTGATTGTTATTTCATAATAATTCAACTTACTTATGCATATTAGTATTTAATCATTTCATCATATTGAATTGACTTGTATACTTAGGTATAAGAAGAGCAATACGCTTGGTCCGAGACCTGCGGAGAGGAGGCTCATCCGGGCGCATGGAGAATGGTGGGGCTTATTTCTGTTGTGTTAATTTTTTAATGCGAACGTGATTGCACTGGTTTACTTGTTTTATTAATGTTTGTAGGTCATGGGAAGACTTGACTTGGGACGGTACAGGCAGACGTCCCAAGGTGAACACGGTGTTGGGTAGCCTCTGTCGCTTCTACTACCCTGGCATGGTGGAGCTCAATGGCGAGAGGTTCGCGGCTATGCAGTGGGCCGACTGGGGTCTGAACGACCATGTCCAGCCAGGGGAGCTAGGGGAAAGCAGTAGCAGAGGGGGAACTTCAGAACAAAGACGAAGGACTTGTCAGGTGGCTGTGTGGGATGAGTTCTGGGTGAGTTTACTTTTGTATATAAGCAATTCACTGAATTATTGCTTCTCATAATCTTACTTTAACTTAACATCTCCGTTGATATGTAGGAGAGGTTCCAATTGGAGAATGAAGAGGATCAGGCTCAGTGGGCACGTGTGAAGAGGCACTTTCGGAAGTGCGCTGATAAGGTCATCAAGGATGCCATGTACAATGCGCGCATCGCGACCGTCAACTACTACTACAAGAAGATAAAGGGGCAGAACATGAGCAAATCAAAAGGGGCCAATGAGATCTACCTCACAGAGGAGCAGTACCTAGAGAGCGTTGTGGATTGGCTTGTGAAAGACATGGAAGCCTGGAGGTGGTTAGCTAAGAGATGGGCGTCGCCTGAGTGGATTGCAGAGTCCCAGAAGCACCGTGCCAACCGTGGCACTGAAGGACCGGGGCACAGGTATGGCGTCGATGGACACCTTGGTACCGCACGCCGCATGGTAAGTATATAAATCAAACTTGTATGTTACATCTATGAAAATTCTATGGTTTAACTCTTCTTTTTCATGCAGGAAGCTGAAAGTGGAGTTGCTCCAAGTTTTATGGAGGTTTATGTCCGTGGTCATCGTGGCCCTGATCTGGCAAACCCTGATGTGCTATGCAGCGAGGCGGCAAGGGAGAAAATGGTAAACAAGTTTGTATTTACGAATTAAATTGCATGTTTTGTGTCTAACTCCAACTCTAACTTTCTTTGCAGAATGCATATGGGGAGGAAATGACTCAACACCATGGGCCTGACTTCGACTGGATGCATTCGGACTTAGATGCCTCAGCGTTGTACCACAGTGGTGGGGGTAGAAAGCATGGCAGGTGAGGTGTTTGTGTTTGATTCAACAATTTCATTAACAAGAATGTGTCCACTTAATGGCTCAACTATGTGTATCATGCAGGTTTGCCTTTGGCACCGGCGTTGTGGAGTATAACAGGACAATAGGTCAAGGGAAGGCATCATTTTCGGCAGGGAGTTCTCGCTCCTCCAGGTCTCCTCGAGAGGCTCAGCTGGAGGAGGAGACTCGGGCAGCACAGGAGCAGGCTCGAGCAGCACAGCAGCAGGCTCGAGCAGCGCAGGAGCAGGTTGGACAACTGACGTAGTATATGGCTTCTTATTTTCAGGTAATTCGTCTATCTCATCACGTGTCATTGAATTCGAAGTATAATGTTGCGATTCTAACGTTTCATCCATTTGCAGGAAATGACTTCTCGACTCGGCCCTGATATGAACTTGCCCGCTTTTTTGCCCTCCCTAGGTAACACTATCTGAACACTTCAATTCCATAGCAACTTTTTTTTATTATCAAAAATGGCTCGCAGGCACAAGGATGGGGACAGTGGTCAGGACAAGCTCTAGAGTTGTAGCCGTTTACGCCACCACCCCAGGGATCTCAGCTAGCTCCAGCGTCGCAGCCACTGTGGACCGGTTGTTGGTGGACGCAGGCACCTCCAAGCACTTGGACGACTCCACCATCCTAGGGATCGCAGCCAGCCCCGGGATGGGTGCCACCGGTCTCCCAGCCACCGCCGGGCTCTCAGCCACTTCAAGCGTGGATGGCACCGCCACAGCCGGGGTGGGTGTCACCACCTCAGGGGTGGCCAGCACAACACTACCCGTGGATGCATGCACAGCCTCCTCAGCACAATGGATCACATGTGACGTTCCATGTTTAGTTTTATGCAAATAGTGACCAAACATAGCAATGTATAGGTATAGGGATAGCAAAACACAACCTTATTTGAATGATTGATGAATTGCAGTGTTCAGTGTCACATGCTCAGGGATCGGAGGGTGCTGTCAACGTCCAAGACTACCTCGTCCATAGTTCCAGAGGGAGTGGCCAAAACTCCCACAGCCCGCAGGAGTGAGACTTGCCGTGAGTGAGTTTGTTTATGGACTATGTATGTACTATATATGGACTTTATTATGGATGTGATTGTGGTTTGAAACAATTATGGTATTGATTGTGGATGTGGTTTGTGAATTCTGTATTGAAACTGTTTATTGTATATGTGATTGTGGATTATGTGTATTTTGCTGTGAATTAAAAGGTGCAAAAAAATCTGTTTTGGGGGGGGGGGGGGGTGGGGTACCATGAATTTTTGTCGGCCTGCACGGAGGCCAACGAAAATACATGCAGGCCGAAAATAGCTCCTGGCCAGCTATTTCCGTTGGCACGTGGAAGCCGACGAAAATAAAGCGCCCTATTTTCGTCGGCCACGGTGGCCGACGAAAATACCCGCCAGAGCACCTATTTTTGTCGGCCTTGGGGAAGCCGACGAAAATAAGGCATTTATGTCGGTACCGACGAAAATAGTTGCACATTTTCATCGAATTTATTTTCGGCGGCTATTTGCCGACGAAAATAGACTTTTTTCGTCGGTTTACGCTTATTTTTCGTGGGTTTTTGGCCCATGAAAATTTATGCGTTTCCTGTAGTGAGGGTGATGAAGAAGACCTTGATGGAGATTTCGATGAATACTGAGTCTAACGATGCACCGGTCATCTTCCTGTGGGAGATTACTCAAGTTATTTCCGCTTTACTTTGATGATACATTTTAAGATACTATTATCTGGATGTTGTAATAAATACTATTCTACTCTCTTTACGCCTTTATTGCATTGTCTTTTGATATAATACACTTGTGACGTCAACATATGTGTGAAAAATGGATCTTGGCACACATATGCTATGCATGCGGTTTTGCCCCCAGAACCGGGTGTGACACATATGTCAATATCAAGGCTACATTATTAACTGCATTTCCAAGCTAGCCTTTGATGGTGATCCTTAGGTGATGTACTTTGATTGGTCCATTTGACATGATTGCACTAGCACATTATTTGTCCTTATTTCTCCCATCGGCAAGTAGATTCGCTATATTTGTCTCAATTACTTCTCAACCACAAACAATATGGATGGGTATGAAATGATCATCACAGTCCTACAAAGCACCATCACACTTAGGGTTCCCTAGATGTTAATCAAATGCAACTCCTAGCTGGTGATAAACTAATTTTGTAGGTTATGCACATGTAACAACATGTAGATAGAGGCTTATGCCATAAAAGTCAAGTAGTTGGATCTATGATTCGATGTCGTGAATTATAAGTGTATTCCCCAAACATAAAATATGATAATGGATGCGCTCTCTACACTGCTTTGGCCTAAGCACAAGTGTCTAAGGGGATGAGCGCCCCAATCCTCTAGGACTCAAATGTGATACAATTACTAGTCCCAGGAGGCTGGTAAACACATTTATACATCAGATGATTCCAGATCTGCTTAAACAAGACAAACCTATATAGGTGGCAATCAACTTTAAGAGTTAGTCCACAACTCGAGACATATCATCAGAGTGGGGCTGAAGCAGCCTGATATACGCAGCGAACCAAATCAGCGGTCCAACATCCACATGCAAGGTTGGGAACAGGCGTAACTCTTACCCGATCAGCGATCTCCTTCTCTGAAAAACAACAAATAAGAAAGGGTGAGTACTTACGTACTCAGCAGCCCACCTTCACCTACGGAATGGGGAAATCAGATATAATGCATGGCATATGTGGAGCTCAAGATATTTTGCAGAAAGAGCAATATTTGATGCAGGGTTATTTTGTAAAACATTTTATATTTTTCAAAGCGCATCCTCTCCTAAAGGAACATGAAGTTTTTCAATATAGAACAAAATCCCCTGGACTAAACCATCTAGGTATCTCGGCAGTTTCCCACTGGTTTTCATTTTCAAAAACAACTACTAGACTTCCCGTCCACCATAGCTCACGGCTCGACCGCAGGACCTTTTAAAACCACTTTTCAAAAGCATTTTTGGAAAACAAAACACTAATTGTCAAATCCATGCCATGACTCATCCATATCCGTGGACGCAGACTTTCGATTAGGTTTTTAAACTCTGCGCAGAGGTGTACACTTTACCCACTAGTCAGGTTTCTGCAATCTCACCGTCGCGCCGAAACTCTTTCCTTCCTTGCACGTCCTTACCTTAGCGATTATACCGGAAGGAACAAGGCCACCACCATGCCCAAACCGGACAAAACATTCCCCTTCCTTATCCTCCCGCTGCTCCCCAGCCGTCATAATCCTGGGGTTCGGACCGTGCAAGTTCAGATCAAGCGACTGCCCATACAGTCTCGAGTGGTTGTACTTGATAAGAGTATAGGTAAGGAGTTATAACAAACCGGTCCTTAGGCGAGAAGGACAATCCTTCATGCTCACACCTAACCCGGCTGAGCCATCACCTTAGGCCCTCCCAAACCAGGGAGTCCCTGATCATCCCACTCAAGGGTGATAAGGGTGACAACCTTCCATCATACCCATTTTGAAAAACATTTTCTTTTGAAAACTCACACCTTTTCTCAACTCATTTGTAACAAATATGCCAAGGAGTATAAAGATTGATTGCGGCAAAGTTCTAAGGCTGGGTGGCCATAATAACTTGTCTTTTAGCAGCAAAACCATATCATGCATAAAATAATAGGTTGAGGGTTATGGTTGAAAAGCATAGGTAATTTATGCATCAAAGGGATCCAGTGAGCTTGCCGTGCTTAACCGGCGAAAGGGTGAGAGCTCGTGGAACTGGCTTCTGGCTCCACCGTCTGGCGTAGACTTGCAGAACTAGCCTTCACAAGACGGCACGAACGCTCCGATAACTATGCAATATAAACAAGAAAACATACAAACCAGCAAGGATATCAACAAATATTTAGTATAGTGGTCAGAATGATGACATATGGATGGGTAGAGTCTTGAGCAGAATCTGTGTCATGTGGTGTTGTGATATTACTGGTGGTGGAGTGGAGATGCTTACCAGGAGGGTGGATTGGAGGCGAAGCGACACTATGCGTGTAGCTGGTAGAGCGGAGTAACTGAGTGGGTGGGGTGTTTGCCTTGGCTGAGGGTGTTGAGTGTGTGGAGAGGGAGAGGGTAGCTGGGTGTATGTGGTGTAGTACAGTAGAGTTCACTGTTGGTGAGAATAGCGACGAATGAATCATCTAACTTAGTTTGAACAGGGAAATTATAGGCAGAATATGAGACAAGAGTATTTTGGGAGTTTTCTAGAATATGAACCATGGTTAAGGGATGACATGGTTGGATAGGGAATAATTTGATAAGAATTTAGAAACAAGAATTATTGGAATCTGAGTTTGGAAGCCTGATTCAAACGAATCTCAAAGTTAAGCGTGCTCAACTTGGAGAAATCTGGGATGAGTGACCAGATGGAAAGTTCTTACTGGAAGGAAAATCACAGTCACCGGAGTTCGTATGACTGGAATATTGTCAGGTCTTAGGTGAGCTGGACAACATGAGGGATGAGCAGTTGAATATTTGGGTGATCGGATGATCGATGAATAGTAAGGATGAATAGTAATGATGAATAGTAACGATGAATAACAACGATAAATAGCATCGATGAATAGTGCGATGAATAGTAACACTTATTTTGTAGCTATGAGTTGATTTGGATTATGTTTATGAATTTTTTCGGCGTTGCGTTAGCAACACCTTGATTTTGGCGCATCCTCCACCACTGATAGGTATCATGCTCACCCTACTGAAATCGTGAAGGGTAACACTATTTAAGAAAGGTGTGAAGAGCACCAAGTGGTCTAGTTGGATCAAGTGCTAAAGCTTGCTTATGAGCACTCCACTTGGAAGAGTGTGACTTTAGGTCACTAGTTCACCGCTAGCAAGAGGATCAGTGGTAACATTAGGCTTGCCTCAATGGGATGTAAGTCATTGGCAAACCGCCAAACCTCAGGAGAAAATTATCGTGTCAACATTTGTCTTTTGTTGGTTTGCATCTCCCTAACCCTAGCTTGTTCATATTTGAGCAAGTGATTAGTGTCATTCTCATTACTAGTTTACTTATTTAGTAAAGTAGTTGTTCGCTAGTGCTAGTAAGATTATGTAGCTTAGTAGTTTTGCTTAATTTGTGTAGTTAAGTTGTTTGCCTCTCTAGTTTAGCTTGTGTAGATTTGCTAGTTGAGTAGCGCTAGTGTACTTAAGCTTTGTACGCTTTGCTTACTATTATGTATAGGAGATCCTGACTAGATTGAGTACTAAAATTGTGTAAACTTGCAAACTAAAATTGTGTATGTGAGCTCTACCTAATCCAACGTCTTAGGGCCTATTTAGAAGCAGCCCAATTTTCTAGAAACTAGCTAGTTTCTAGAAACTGGAGGTGAGGGTGTTTGGAACCTGGTTCTTAAGAAACCAGTTTCTAGTTTTTTATCACAATGACTAGCCTATCCTTCCTATATTGTTAAAAGTGGTGGCAACAGATGTAAATTCCGTGAAATCAACGAGGACATGAAGTAATTAAACAGACAAAAAACTGGTTTGAGTTGGGGAGGTTAGCTTCTTGAATACAGTTTCTATAAAATGAGGCATACACTGGTATGTTCAAAACCACTCCAGTTTCTACAAACTAGTTTCTTAAAATCTAGGTGCTTTAAAATAGGCTCTTAGTTGCTTAACTAAGATCTTTGTAAGGTGCTTGTAACAGATAAAGGGGTATAGTCTTGGCTAGATCGATGAATTTAATATCGTATGTGTAGCATATGAAATGGTAGGTATCATGCTCACCCTACTGAAATCGTGAAGGGTAACACTATTTAAGAAAGGTGTGAAGAGCACCAAGTGGTCTAGTTGGATCAAGTGCTAAAGCTTGCTTATGAGCACTCCACTTGGAAGAGTGTGACTTTAGGTCACTAGTTCACCGCTAGCAAGAGGATCAGTGGTAACATTAGGCTTGCCTCAATGGGATGTAAGTCGTTGGCAAACTTCCAAACCTCAGGACAAAATTATCGTGTCAACATTTGTCTTTTGTTGGTTTGCATCTCCCTAACCCTAGCTTGTTCATATTTGAGCAAGTGATTAGTGTCATTCTCATTACTAGTTTACTTATTTAGTAAAGTAGTTGTTCGCTAGTGCTAGTAAGATTATGTAGCTTAGTAGTTTTGCTTAATTTGTGTAGTTAAGTTGTTTGCCTCTCTAGTTTAGCTTGTGTAGATTTGCTAGTTGAGTAGTGCTAGTGTACTTAAGCTTTGTACGCTTTGCTTACTATTATGTATAGGAGATCCTGACTGGATTGAGTACTAAAATTGTGTAAACTTGCAAACTAAAATTGTGTATGTGAGCTCTACCTAACCCAACATCTTAGGGCCTATTTAGAAGCAGCCCAATTTTTAAGAAACTAGCTAGTTTCTAGAAACTGGAGGTGAGGGTGTTTGGAACCCGGTTCTTAAGAAACCAGTTTCTAGTTTTTTATCACAATGACTAGCCTATCCTTCCTATATTGTTAAAAGTGGTGGCAACTGATGTAAATTCCGTGAAATCAACGAGGACATGAAGTAATTAAACAGACAAAAAACTGGTTTGAGCTGGGGAGGTTAGCTTCTTGAATACAGTTTCTATAAAATGAGGCATAAACTGGTATGTTCAAAACCACTCCAGTTTCTACAAACTAGTTTCTTAAAATCTAGGTGCTTTAAAATAGGCTCTTAGTTGCTTAACTAAGATCTTTGTAAGGTGCTTGTAACAGATAAAGGGGTATAGTCTTGGCTAGATCGATGAATTTAATATCGTATGTGTAGCATATGAAATGGTAGTTTTTAATAAAT
Organism: Zea mays; assembly: GCF_902167145.1. Taxonomy (NCBI): domain Eukaryota; kingdom Viridiplantae; phylum Streptophyta; class Magnoliopsida; order Poales; family Poaceae; genus Zea; species Zea mays. The sequence goes on along the minus strand of NC_050102.1, from coordinate 22,345,031 downwards.
ATATAATAAGCATATTTGGTTCAGTTTAACTTGGGATAAAAATTTACAGGCAAATAATATACAATGTGAATTCCAAATTCATTGCATCGACATGGGCCCAACAAAAGCCCTGCACCTTGAGCTTATGGTATCAATACATGCATGCTATTGATCATATATGTAGGACAATTTATCATAACTATATATGTGGATGTGGATTACAAAGTATCTATCTGTGTGTATTATGTTAGAAAATAAATAGAGGGGGCGTGCAAAGCTAAGTAACTTTTGTTACTCGTAGGTAAAGCATATGAACTTCTCTAACGGAGCGTTTGGATCCCTTCATTTTAGAGGAATTAGAATTCACTCAATAAAGTAACTTATTTAGTTTGGAATTTTACATTCCACCACTTTCCAAATTTAAGATATATGTTGGGGGCCTTCTTCTCTGCCGAAGGTCCTCTAAGCAAAAACACCTTCGGTAGGACGATATGCAAGCAGATACGACATGAAGATATATGTTGAAGCTACAATTGAAAGAGCTTTGGCATGATGGCATGCCTAAGACAAGGATGGCACCGACTTAAAGAGGAAAAGACCAGATAGTCCCTTATAATTTGTATTATGATTATGGTTAGTTATCAAGGACACAAATGTAATTTTGTCCGAGCTACGTCCCGTGCCTATAAATAGATGAACAGTACCCCTGTACTATTCACGCTGAATTGTAATCACTCTCGCGTCACCTTCACTTTTTTACCTTCTGTCATGCCGAAGGTACGAATGTATTATAAATATCGTTGATATTTATTCATGTTTATAAGAATATTAATATAAATAATCTAATGACTTGGTATGATTGTTTATGTTCATTTCATGTTTCATATGTCTTTATTCATATCTTTACCGACTGAAATGATGAAGGTATGCCCTTCTTGACCTTCGTTTGAAGAACATTATATCCTTAGGGAAATAACGCTTCGAAGGACGAAGGTCTTTAATCGTTAACAATTGTGTTGCTTTGTTCTTGGTGTGTAGCATCCGAGAGCAAGGACCAACATTGGCGCCCACCTCCGGTGAACTCACTTCCACTGTTGTGACGATGGCTTCGTACAACAACCAAGTTGTAGCACCTTCGGTCACGAAGCTGGTGCTCCCAATCACAGGTGGTTCAAGCTCAGAGCCAGCCAACAAGAAGCAGAAGAAGGAAGCACAAAGAAGAGTGCAACATGTTGGGGTGCAAGGACCCTTCATCAGATCCAAGTGGTCTCACATCCCAATTACCTTCTCCCAGGAAGATCTTTAGCTTAAAGATTATCCTCACAATGATGCCATGGTTATATCTTGTGTCATCAAGGGATTTCTGGTCCATAATGTTCTGGTTGACACAGGCAGTGCAACGGACATCATCTTTGCAGAGGCTTTCAGACGGATGCAAGAGCCAAAAGACAAGATACATGATGCAACACACCCTCTTTGTGGCTTCAGAGGAAGAGAGATTGTAGCACTTGGCAAAATAACAATGTCAGTTACCTTCGGTTACGTCCATAACACGAGAACTGAACAGGTTGTCTTTGACATCGTTGATATTGAGTATCCATACAATGCAATCATTGGTCGAGGAATGCTCAATGCCTTCAAAGCAATTCTTCATCCAGCATATTTATGCATGAAGATACCTTCGGAACAAGGGCCCATTGATGTTCACGGGAGTCAGGAAGCTGCCAGGAAGGCCGAAGGGAGCTAGACGGATTCAAAGGCTATCCATAACATAGATGAAGCCGAAGCTTGTCAGCAGTATAAGCACAAAAGAGAGAAGGTTGCTTCAGCGAATCAGCCGAAGCCTATGCTCCTGTGTGAAGATATAGCTGACCAAAAGGTGCTGCTAGGATCTCAGTTATCTGGTGAGCAAGAAAAGACTTTGTTAAGGTTTTTATTCAACAACAAAGATGTCTTCGCTTGGATAGCTAACGATCTCTGTGGTGTTAATAGAGATGTCATTGAGCATTCACTCGATGTGGATCCATCTTTCAGACCAAGAAAGCAGAGACTTCGGAAAATGTCTGAGGATAAAGCCGAAGGTGCACAAAATGAAGTAAAGAGACTTCTTAGTGCCAGTGTTATCATAGAAATAACATATCCAGAGTGGCTAGCTAACACTGTTATGGTGAAGAAGGCTAATGGGAAATGGAGAATGCGTATTGATTTCACAGACCTCAATAAGGCATGTCCGAAGGATGAGTTCCCTTTACCAAGAATAGACTCCCTTGTAGATGCAGCAGCTTCTTCGGAACTCATGAGCTTATTGGACTGCTACTCGGGCTATCACCAAATTTGAATGAAGAAAGAGGATGAGCCAAAGACAAGCTTCATAACTCCTAGTGGTACTTATTGCTACCTTCGGATACCCGAGGGGCTCAAAAGTGCTGGAGGAAGCTTCAGCAGAATGACTGCCAAGGTTCTTCACTCTCAAATAGGGAGAAATGTGCTAACTTATGTTGATGACATTATAGTAAAAAACACAAAACAAGAAAATCATGTTGCCGACTTGCAAGAGACGTTTGCCAATTTCAGGCAAGCTGGTCTCAAGTTGAATCCAGAAAAGTGTGTTTTCGGAATGAAGAAGGGCAAGTTTCTTGGCTGTCTGGTATCAACAAAGGGTATCGAAGCTAATCCAAGCAAGATCGAAGATATCCTTCAGATGGAACAGCCAAATTCAAAGAAGGGGGCTCAACGGTTGGCAGGAAGGCTGGCATCGTTGAATATATTTATATCAATATCAGTAGAAAGAAACTTACCATTCTTTGAAATACTAAAGTCAGTCGAAGTCTTCCAATGGGGTCCGGCTCAACAGAAAGCCTTCGAAGAGCTAAAACAATATCTGATAGATTTGACAACTCTAACTCCACCTTCATCAGGAACTCCGTTACTCCTGTATGTGGCTGCCTCCCATTCTGCAGTCAGTGCGGCACTTGTACAGGAGAAACAAGATGGCCAAGTAAAAATACAAACACCGGTATACTTCGTCTCCGAAGTACTCAGTTTATCAAAGAAAAATTACACAGAATTGGAAAAGGTATTGTATGCTATGTTGATGGCCTCCATGAAACTTCGTCATTACTTTCAAGCATATCATATAATAGTGCCTTCATCATAACCTCTGAAGGATATAATGAGAAACAAAGAAGCTACAGGGAGGATTGGAAAATGGGTTGCGGAGCTTAATGAATTCACCATTTATTATGTACACAGATCCTCAATTCAATCTCAGGCGTTGGCAGATTTAATTGTTGATTGGACGCCAGGGGCTCAGGGAGAAGAAGCAACAAAAGATGCCGAAGCCTGGATGATATTCTGTGACGGCTCTTGGGGAACTTTCGGCGCAGGAGCGGCTGCTGTTCTAGTTGTGCCCTCTAAAGTCAAGACATGTTATGCAGTAAAGCTGGACTTTAGTTGTACAAATAACATTGTCGAGTACGAAGCTCTTCTTTTAGGGCTTCAGAAACTAAAGGCAATGGGAAAAAGAAGGGCAATCCTCAAAACTGATTCTCAAGTTATTTCTAGCCACGTGGACAAAAGTAGCAAGGCAAGGGATCCGAAGCTTGAAAAATATTTGGATGCAGTCCGAAGGTTGGAAGCTTCTTTTGAAGGATTTTCAGTAAAAAAATATCCCATGGGGGGAATGAGCATGCAGATTTGCTAGCTAAGTCAGCGGCACATGGGCTCCCTTTGCCTTCAGAAGTATTCTTTGAAACAATAAAAGCACCTTCAGTCGAACTTATGTAGAGAACAGTGCTTACAATATCACCTGTACATAGTGAAGATTGGAGGAGTGAGATTATATCATTCCTCCAAGGCAACTGTCTTTCGGATGACGAAGTTTACAATAAAAGAATGGAAGCAAGAACAAGACCATATGTAATCATAGAAGGGGAGTTATATAAATATGGAGTCTGCTCTCCATTAGTCAAGTGCTTGTCCAGAACCGAAGGTCAAGAATTGATGAAGGAAATACATGCAGGATTATGTGGGTCTCATATTGGGTCTAGGCCTTTGCTGGGGAAGATTTTCAGACAAGGATTTTACTGGCCGAAGGCAGCTTTGTATGCAGCAGGCTTGGTTCAGAAATGTGAAAATTGCCAAAGATGCACCAGAGACCAGAAACAACCTTCGTCTTTAACCCAGCTAATACATCCAACTTGGCCACTGCAAAGGTGGGGCCTGGATTTGTTAGGTCCACTTCCACCAGCACAAGGAATTTGAAATATGTCATTGTAGCAGTGGAATATTTTTCTAAGTGGATCGAAGAAAAGCCCTTAGCCACAATAACTTTGGCCACAGTACAGAAATTCTTTTGGCAAAATATTATTTGTCGCTTCGGCGTGCCGAAGGCAATAACCGTTGACAATGGAACTCAATTTGATGCTGAAACGTTCAAAGATTTTTGTGACCGAATTGGTACAAAAATTCATTTTGCATCAGTAAGGCATCCAGAATCAAATGGGTTAGTTGAGAGAGCAAATGGAATTATAATGACATGAATAATGAAGTTAATCTTCAATCAGCCTAGAGGAAAGTGGCCAGATGAGTTGATCAAAGTGGTGTGGAGCCATAACACAACTGTCTCAAGGTCAACAGGTTTTACACCTTTCAAGCTCCTGTTCAGTGACGAAGCAATAACACCAGAAGAAGTAAAGACAAGATCAATAAGAATCACATCTTCAGCGGAGGACGAAGCTGATTCTCAAATAACAAAAGACACTATAGAAGGGACCAGACTTCAAGCCATAGAACACATCAATAAGTATCAGGCCAAAACAATAAAATGGCGTGATAGGAAAGTTCGATTGAAGAATATCAAACAAGGTCATTTGGTGCTTCGGAGAGTAGCCAACCCAGTTATAGTGGGCAAGTTACAGCTGAAATGGGAAGGTCCTTTTCTGGTAGTATCTTTGTCAAGACCCGGTTCTTACATATTGAAGGATATGGACGACAATGACATACCCAGGTCTTGGAATGCGGATGAGCTTCAGCGGTATTATGTGTAATTGATGTAATTTTTCCTATTTTTCCTATGGCACCCTTTTCCTTTTAGGAGGGGAGAAAGGTTTTTAACGAGGCCATAGATTGTAATTTTTATTCTTATTTAGCCCTATGAAATACAAGGGCCAAAATCCCCCAAAAAATGTAACATGTAATATCAGAACCTGCACCATCGAGTGCAAAAAGAGAATAGGGAAAAGCTCAAAAGTCGTCCCCAAGGGGATGCAGAGCTGAAGTCACTCCAAGTATGATGAAGCTACAAAAAGTCGTTCCTAAGGGAGCACAGAGTAAGTCCCGAAGCTCAAAAGTCGTTCCTACGGGAATGCAGAGCCAAATACCACCGAAATATAAGGTGAAGAAGCTCCAAAGTCGTTCCTAAGGGGATGTAGAGCTTAAATACCACTGAAATAGAAGGTGAAGAAGCTCCAAAGTCGTTCCTAAGGGAATGTAGAGCTTAAAGACTCCAAACTCGTTCCTAAGGGGATGCAGAGTCTGGGTGTGGCTTCGTGTGCGTTTGAGTCATACATTTGCATGATACATTACATCATTCATTGCATTCATACACATTCATTAGACATTCGTAGGATCATCATCATCATGACATAAAGCACGAATAGAAATAGTCCGGCTTCGGTGACAAAGTGCTTCGTTGAACATGAAGAAGCTTCGCTTCAAACATAAATACAGGCACTTTATGCAAAGAAATGCTTCAATGTGTATGAAAAGAAGGGAAGGTGTTTTTCGCCTTCGGCTCAAAAGATACACGAATTTCGTCAACAGCAAAGCAATACATACATGAATGGAAAGGTAAAATTATATTACAAGGTATGGACAAATATACACAGTACTTAGTTCAACTCTCGATTACAATTCTTTGTAAGAATAATACAAATATTCCCTAAGCTCTATACAGGAAACAAAAAACTCTTTGGGCCAGCAACCTTCGGAATGTACTAAGGACTATTAACCTTCAGCACCACCATCCAGCAGACGAACGATGGTATATGGTAAGAGTGATGATAAAAATCAAGGCAGACAACAGGTAAAAGTTTCTTACTGATTTAAGTAGATTCCGAGCTTCGTCTCCAGCCAACTCTCGTCTGCCTTTAGCCCAAATTTGAGTGATGAATCTATTTCCGATACTTCGGGCTTCACTAGGAATATCAATCAAATCTGATGGCGGTAGGCTGAAGGTTGGTCTGCTTACTGTCTTCGCATGCGTGCATCCGGCCTTCAAGAATGCATCAGTTGTGCCGCGAGAAGCTAGCAGAGCACAGAATTCATCTCATCCCCTTCATGTGCGGTCTTGAGGACATCCCAAATTTCTTTGGCGGTCTCTAACCCATGCACTTTGTTATACTCCTCTCGACTTAAAGAGGCGAGGAGTATAGTAGTTGCTTGAGAGTTAAAGTATCGTATTTGGGCGACTTCGTCCGAGTCATAGTCATTATCCCCCACCTGTGGTACCTGCGCTCCATACTCAACAACATCCCATATCCTTTTGTGGAGTGAGGTTAGATGACCTTTCATTTTAACACTCCACATAGAATAATCTTCACCATAAAAAACTGGTGTTTTGCCTAATGGAACAGAAAGTAAGGGAGCGCGTTTAGAAATGCGTGGATAGCGTAGGGGGATCTTACTAAACTTCTTGCGCTCATGGTGCTTAGAAGTGACGGACGTGGCGTCGGAGCCGGAGGAGGAGGGCGATGAAGAGTCGGTCTCGTAGTAGACCACTTTCTTCATCTTTTTCTTCTTGTCGCCACTCTGATGTGACTTGACGCGGGGAGGTGATTCCTCCCTTTCTTTGGCGCCGGACTCCCTTGATGGAGCCTTCCCGTGGCTTGTGGCCGTTTCCATCTCCCTCTTGGCGGATCCTCCCGACATCACTTCGAGTGGTTAGACTCTAAATGAAGTACCGAGCTCTGATACCAATTGAAAGTCACCTAGAGGGGGTGGATAGGCGAAATCTGAAATTTATAAATTAATCCACAAACTACAAGCCGGGGTTAGCGTTAGAGCGAATATGAAGTCCGGGAGAGAGGGGAAAACAAATCAACCAAGAAAATAAAGCGGATGACACAGTGATTTGTTTTACTGAGGTTCGGTTCTAAAGAACCTAGTCCCCGTTGAGGTGGTCACAAAGACCGGGTCTCTTTCAACCCTTTCCCTCTCTCAAATGGTCACTTAGACCGAGTGAGGCTTCTTCCTTATTCTCATGGGTCACTAGGCGCACCGGACAGTATCCGGTGCGCTAGCCACGTCACCCAACCGTTAGGGTTCTGAGACAGTCGACCATTGGAGCACTGACTTCTGGTGGCACCAGACAGTCCGGTGCCACACTGGACAGGCACTGTTCACTGTCCGGTGCGCCTCTGACCTCTGCTCTGACTTCTGCCGTGAACTGTAGCGCTGTCAGGTGCACTGTGCAGTCGACCGTTGCGCCGAAGAGCCGTTGCTCCGCTGGCACCGGACAGTCCGGTGAATTATAGCGGAGTGGCGCTGGAGAAACCCGAAGCTAGCCAGTTCAGAGTGGTATGGTCCTAGTGCACCGGACACTGTCCGGTGGCACACCGGACAGTCCGGTGCGCACCATCAGGGCACACTTGGGTTTCTTTGCTCCTTTCTTTTTGAACCCTTTGTTTAATCTTTTTATTGGTTTGTGTTGAACCTTTATGCACCTGTAGAATATATAATCTAGAGCAAACTAGTTAGTCCAATATTTGTGTTGGGCATTCAACCACCAAAATTATTTATAGGAAAAGGTTAAACCCTATTTCCCTTTCAATCTCCCCCTTTTTGGTGATTGATGCCAACACAAACAAAAGCAAATATATAAGTGCAGAATTGAACTAGTTTGCATAATGTAAGTGCACAGGTTACTTGGAATTAAACCAATTTATAGTTTCGCTCGATATGCATGGTTTGCTTTCTTTTTATTTAACATTTTGGACCACATTTACACCACTTGTTTTGTTTTTGCAAATCCTTTTGGAAAATCTTTTCAAAGTCTTTTGCAAGAAGTCAAAGGTATATGAATAAGATTGCAAGAAGCATTTTCAAGGTTTGAAGTTTCTCCCCCTGTTTCAAATGCTTTTTCTTTGACTTAAACAAAACTCCCCGTGAATGAAATTCTCCTCTTAGCTTTCAAGAGGATTTTAATAGATACCAATTGGAACTTACACTTAGATACTAGTTTTGAAATTTCATCTTTTGAAATATACTAATTGAAAATATCATATCAATTGAAGAAATTTCTACCATAAGATACCAATTGAAAAGACAAACATAAATCATCATTTTGAAAATTTTTGAAGTTGGTGGTGCGGTCCTTTTGCTTTGGACTTAATATTTCTCCCCATTTGGCATTAATCGCCAAAAACGGAGACGTTGAGAGCCCTTTTTACTTTCTCCCCCATTGGTACATGTAAATATGAGTGAAAGATTATACCAAAGTGAGTGATGTGGAGTGATGGCGAAGGGTAAATGATACCGATAGAGTGGAGTGGAAGCCTTGTCTTTGCCAAAGACTCCATTTCCCTTTCAATCTATGACTTAGTAGAAAAATACACTTGAAAACACATTAGTCATAGTCATGAAAGAGATATGATCAAGGTATATAAATGAGCTATGTGTGCAATGTTTCAATCAAAATTCCGAGAATCAAGAATATTGAGCTCATTCCTAAGTTTGGTAAAGGTTTTCTCATCTAATGGCTTGGTGAAGATATCGGCTAATTGTTCTTTGGTGCTAACATAAGCTATCTCGATATCCCCCCTTTGTTGGTGATCCCTCAAAAAGTGATACCGAATGTCTATGTGCTTAGTGCGGCTGTGTTCAACGGGATTATACGCCATGCAGATTGCACTCTCGTTATCACATAGGAGAGGGACTTTGCTCAATTTGTAGCCATAGTCCCTGAAGGTTTGCCTCATCCAAAGTAATTGCGCACAACAATGGTCTACGGCAATATACTCGGCTTCGGCAGTAGAAAGAGCTACTGAGTTTTGTTTCTTTGACGCCCAAGACACCAGGGATCTCCCCAGAAACTGACAAGTCCCTAATGTGCTCTTCCTATCAATTTTACACCCTGCCCAATCGGCATCTGAATATCCTATTAAATCAAAGGTGGATCCCTTGGGGTACCAAAGTCCAAACTTAGGAGTATAAACTAAATATCTCATGATCCTTTTCACGGCCCTAAGGTGAACTTCCTTAGGATCGGCTTGGAACCTTGCACACATGCATACGGAAAGCACAATATCCGGTCGAGATGCACATAAATAGAGTAAAGATCCTATCATCGACCAGTATACCTTTTGATCTACGGATTTACCTCCTGTGTCGAGGTCGAGATGCCCATTGGTTCCCATGGGTGTCTTGATGGGTTTGGCATCCTTCATTCCAAACTTGTTAAGAATGTCTTGAATGTATTTGGTTTGGCTGATGAAGGTGCCTTCTTGGAGTTGCTTGACTTGAAATCCTAGGAAATACTTCAACTCACTCATCATAGACATCTCGAACTTTTGTATCATAATCCTACTAAACTCTTCATAAGTAGATTTGTTAGTAGACCCAAATATGATATCATCAACATAAATTTGGCATACAAACAAATCCTTTGCAATAGTTTTAGTAAAGAGTGTAGGATCGACTTTTCCGACTTTGAAGCCATTAGTGATAAGGAAATCTCTTAGGCATTCATACCATGCTCTTGGGGCTTGCTTGAGCCCATAAAGCGTCTTTGAGAGTTTGTAAACGTGATTAGGGTACTCACTATCTTCAAAGCCGGGAGGTTGCTCAACATAGACCTCTTCCTTGATCAGTCCATTGAGTAAGGCACTTTTCACGTCCATTTGATAAAGCTTAAAGCCATGGTAAGTAGCATAGGCAAGTAATTTACGAATTGACTCAAGCCTAGCTACGGGTGCATATGTGTCACCAAATCCAAAACTTCGACTTGTGAGTAACCTTTGGCCACAAGTCGGGCTTTGTTCCTTGTCACCACACCATGCTCATCTTGCTTGTTGCGGAATACCCATTTGGTACCTACAACATTTTGATTAGGATGTGGAACTAAATGTCGTACCTCATTCCTTGTGAAGTTGTTGAGCTCCTCTTGCATTGCCAACACCCAATCCAAATCTTTTAGTGCATCCTCCACCCTGTATGGCTCAATAGAGGACACAAAAGAGTAATGTTCACAAAAATGAGCGACTCGAGATCGAGTGTTTACCCCCTTATGAATGTCACCGAGAATTGAGTTCATGGGGTGATCTCTTTGAATCGCTTGGTGGACTCTTGGGTGTGGCGGTCTTTGACCCTGATCATCTTCCTTGTCTTGATCAACTTCATCTCCCCCTTGGTCATTGTCCTCCTCTTGAGGAGGCACATCTTCTTGATCTTCATTTTCATCATCTTGAGCTTGGTCCTCATCTTGAGTTGGTGGAGATGCTTGATTGGAAGATGACAGTTGATCTTGTGCTTGTGTGGGCTCTTCGGATTCCTTAGGACACACATCCCCAATGGACATGTTCCTTAGCGCGACGCACGGAGCCTCTTCATCATCTAGTTCATCAAGATCAACTTGCTCCACCTGGGAGCCAATAGTCTCTTCAAACACAATGTCACAAGAAACCTGAACTAATCCAGTGGATTTGTTGAAGACTCTATATGCCCTTGTGTTTGAGTCATATCCTAGTAAAAAGCCTTCTATAGCCTTAGGAGCAAATTTAGATTTTCTACCTCTTTTGATAAGAATAAAACATTTGCTACCAAAGACTCTAAAATATGAAACATTGGGCTTTTTACCGGTGAGGAGTTCGTATGATGTCTTCTTGAGGATTTGGTGAAGGTAGAGCCGGTTGATGGAGTAGCAGGCGGTGTTAATCGCCTCAGCCCAAAACCGATCCGGAGTCTTGTACTCATCAAGCATGGTTTTTGCCACTATTCTTCCTCTCCACTACACCATTTTGTTGAGGTGTGTAGGGAGAAGAGAACTCATGCTTGATGCCCTCTTCCTCAAGAAAGCCTTCAATTTGAGAGTTCTTGAACTCCGTCCCGTTGTCGCTTCTTATCTTTTTTGATTCTCAATCCGAACTCATTTTGAGCCCGTCTCAAGAATCCCTTTAACGTCTATTGGATTTGAGATTTTTCCTACAAAAAGAATACCTAAGTGAAGCGAGAATAATCATCCACAATTACAAGACAGTACTTACTCCCGTTGATGCTTATGTAAGCTATCGGGACGAATAAATCTATGTGGAGTAACTCCAGTGGTTGTCCGTTGTCATGATGTTTTTGTGTGGATGATGGACGCCAACTTGCTTTCCTGCTTGACATGCGCTACAAACCCTATCTTTCTCAAAATAAACATTTGTTAGTCCCAAAATGTGCTCTCCCTTTAGAAGCTTGTGAAGATTCTTCATTCCAACATGGGCTAGTCGGCGATGCCAGAGCCAACCCATATTAGTCTTAGCAATTAAGCAAGTATCGAGTTCAGCTATGTTAAAATCAACTAAGTATAGGTGACCCTCTAATACTCCTTTAAATGCTACTGAATCATCACTTCTTTTAAAGACAGTAACACCTATATCCGTAAAAAGACAGTTGTAACCCATTTTGCATAATTGAGATATAGAAAGCAAATTGTAATCTAAATAATCTACAAGAAAAACATTGGAAATGAAATGGTTAGGCGATATAGCAATTTTACCAAGTCCTTTGACCAAACCTTTATTTCCATCCCCGAATGTGATAGCTCTTTGGGGATCTTCATTTTTCTCGTAGGAGGAGAACATGCTTTTCTCCCCTGTCATGTGGTTTGTTCATCCGATATCAATTATCCTACTTGAGCCCCCGGATGCATAAACATGCAAAACAATTTAGGCCTTGTTCTTAGGTACCCAAACGGTCTTGGGTCCTTTCACATTAGAAACAAGCACCTTGGGTACCCAAACACAAGTCTTGAAGCCCTTGTGTTTGCCCCCAGCATATTTGGCAACTACTTTGCCTAATTTGTTAGTTAAAACATATGATGCATCAAAAGTCTTAAATGAAATATTATGCTCATTTGATGCAGTAGGAGATTTCTTTTTAGGCAATTTAACATGGGTTGATTGCCTAGAGTTAGAAGCCTCATTCTTATACATAAAGCATGGTGTGAAACATTATGAGGTTTCCTAGCATGAATTCTCCTAATCTTATGCTCGGGATAACCAGCAGGATATAAAATATAGCCCTCGTTATCCTGACCCATGGGAGCCTTGCCCTTAACAAAATTAGACAATTGTTTGGGGCATTAAGTTTGACATTGCTTCCCTGTTGGAAACCAATGCCATCCCTGATGCCAGGGCGTCTCCTATTATAGAGCATGCTTCTAGCAAATTTAAATTTTTCATTTTCTATCTCATGCTCATTTATTTTAGCAGTTAGTTGTGCTATATGATCATTTTGTTGTTTAATTAAAGCAAGGTGATCATGAATAGCATCAACCTTAATGTCTCTACATCTAGTACAAATAGCAACATGTTCAACAGTAGATGTAGAGGGTTTGCAAGATTTTAATTCATCAATCTTGGCATGTAAAATAGCATTTTCATTTCTAAGACCGGAAATAGACTCATTGCAAACATTCAAGTCTCTAGCCTTAGAAATTAAATTATCATTCTCAGTTCTAAGCCTAGCAATTGATTCATTCAATTTATCAATCTTAGTAATTAAACTAGCCTTATCATTTTTAAGATTGGTAATTGAATCATCACAAGTATTTAACTTCTCAACCTTAGCAAATAAATTAGTGTTCTCAGTTCTAGGTTGGAAATTGATTCATGGCAAACCCTAAGCTCTTTAGACAAATTTTCACATTTTTCTACTTCCTGAGCATAGGCATTCTTCAACTTAACATGCTTTTTATTTTCCTTAATAAGGAATTCCTCTTGGCTATCCAAGACTTCATCCTTCTCATGAATAGCACCTATCAATTCATTCAATTTTTCTTTTTGTTGCATGTTAAGGTTGGCAAAAAGGGTAAGCAAATTATCCTCATCTTCACTAGAGCTACCCTCATCACTAGATGTTGTATATTTGGTGGAGGCTCTAGATTTTACATTCTTCTTTTTTCCGTCCTTTGCCATGAGGCACTTGTGGCCGACGTTGGGGAAGAGGAGACCTTTGTTTACGGTGATGTTGGCGGCATCCTCGTCAGAGGAGTAGTCAGTGGAGCTAACGTCGGAGTCCCATTTCTGACATACGTGGGCATCGCCGCCCTTCTTCTTGTAATATCTCTTCTTATCCTTCTTCTCCCCCCTCTTGTCGTCGCCCCTGTCACTGTCACTAGACATTGGACATTTTGCAATAAAATGACCGGGCTTACCACACCCTCTTGGAGCAGGCTTTGTAGTCCTTCTCCCTCCTTTGCTTGAGGATTTGACGGAAGCTCTTGATGATGAGCGTCATCTCCTCATTGTCGAGCTTGGAGGCGTCGATGGGGAGTCTACTTGATGTAGACTCTTCTTTCTTCTCCTCCATCGCTTTGAATGCGACGGGTTGCACCTCGGGTGTGGAGGTGCCACCTTGCTCCAAGTTGACGATTTGTTTGGAGCCTTTGATCATAAATTCAAAGCTCACAAATTTCATATAACCTCCTCGGGAGACATTAGCTTATATCTAGGATCACCACGTATTAATTGAACTTGCGTAGGATTGAGAAAAACGAGTGATCTTAGAATAACCTTGACCATTTCATGGTCATCCCATTTGGTGCTCCCGAGGTTGCGCACTTGGTTCACCATGGTCTTTAGCCGGTTGTACATGGCTTGTGGCTCTTCCCCATGGTTGAGAACGAATCGACCGAGCTCTCCCTTGATCGTTTCCCTTTTGGTGATCTTGGCCACCTCGTCCCCATCGTGTGCGGTCTTGAGGACATCCCAATTTTCTTTGGCGGTCTCTAACCCATGCACTTTGTTATACTCCTCTTGACTTAAAGAGGCGAGGAGTATATTAGTTGCTTGAGAGTTAAAGTGTCATATTTGGGCGACTTCGTCCAAGTCATAGTCCTTATCCCCCACCTGTGGTACCTGCGCTCCATACTCAACAACATCCCATATGCTTTCGTGGAGTGAGGTTAGATGACCTTTCATTTTAACACTCCACATAGAATAATCTTCACCATAAAAAACTGGCGGTTTGCCTAATGGAACGAAAAGTAAGGGAGCGCGTCTAGAAATGCAGGGATAGCGTAGGAGGGTCTTACTAAACTTCTTGCGCTCATGGCGCTTAGAAGTGACGGACGTGGCGTCGGAGCCGATGGTGGAGGGTGACGAAGAGTCGGTCTCATAGTAGACCACTTTCTTCATCTTTTTCTTCTTGTCGCCACTCCGATGTGACTTGACGCGAGGAGGTGATTCCTCCCTTCCTTTGGCGCCGGACTCCCTTGATGGAGCCTTCCCGTGGCTTGTGGCCATTTCCATCTCCCTCTTGGCAGATCCTCCCGACATCACTTTGAGTGGTTAGACTCTAAATGAAGTATTGGGCTCTGATACCAATTGAAAGTCACCTAGAGGGGGTGGATAGGCGAAATCTGAAATTTATAACTTAATCCACAAACTACAAGTCAGGGTTAGCGTTAGAGCGAATATCAAGTCCGGGAGAGAGGGGAAAACAAATCAACCAAGAAAATAAAGCGGATAACACGGTGATTTGTTTTACCGAGGTTCGGTTCTAAAGAACCTAGTCCCCGTTGAGGTGGTCATAAAGACCGGGTCACTTTCAACCCTTTCCCTCTCTCAAACGGTCACTTAGACCGAGTGAGGCTTCTTCCTTAATCTCACGGGTAACTTAGACCCCGCAAGGATCACCACACAATTGGTGTCTCTTGCCTCGCTTACAAAGCACTTGAGAGTAAGAAGTGAGTGTTGGGGGCGAAGGCGAAGATGCTACCCTTCGCTCCAGGCCTTCATCAACTCACTGCACCAACGGAGGCAAGATGACCGGCACGGCCCACCCCTCGTCCTATTCACTGCAAGACGAAGGCCTATGACGAAGTCTCTCCATCCCACGTCCTCACCCAACCTGGAGACCCACGTGGTATTCAGCCCATTGTAACTGGCCCCGCACGGAGAAGCGTGTTACGGGCCCGACTTGTAATAGCTTTTCTGTAATGACAGTCTGTAACCCTCCCTTATGGGAATATTCTGGGGATAATCCAGGTGCCTGAGGGCATAAACGTCCTTACATCGGGACGTTGGGCGCTCGGGCACCTATAAATACCCCCGTAAAGTGCCCTCAAGAGGCTAGATTAACAGAGCAATTGCCATCTTGAGTTAAACACTGTTTGCATTCTTTCCACTCCCCCGTTGGATCACCTTGCATAGGAGAGCAAGTTCCAACATTTGGCACCCACCGTTCGTGCTACGAATAAACCACCCACGATGGGGCCCAAGAGAGCTAGCTCGTAGGCAGCCCCATCCGTCGACGAAGCAGCGAAGGCAGCACTGCTAGCCGAGAAAAAGGGCAAGGTCCTCGCAGACACAACCCACCAAGAAGCCTGCGAAGACGACGCACTCAACAAGAGACAGCGCAATGATCAACCCACTCTCGAAGTCACCCTCCGCACCTGCAGCTCCGGAGGACAACCACAAGAACCACCACCGGGCTTCGCTCCACTAGAGGGCGAGGATGCAACAGAGGACGGCGAAGTCAATGGCATTTCAGCAGAGGAACAACTACAGCTACTGGCCCAGCGCATCAAGAACCGCAACCTCCAAAAGCAGAAAGAAATCATCGAGGCCAAGCGCCAACGTGTCTGCGCCAGATGATACGATACGAGGAGCAGAGGGCTCGAGAACTCGAGCAAGAGATTGCGCTCATGCAGCGCGAAGGCCAACACGATTTGCAGAACGGCCCGCCCCTCCAACAGCGTGCGCTAGACGAAGACTTATTCATTCCCCAGCGCGGACCCTTCATCCCGCACGCAGCAGCTTTCCAAGACATCAACTATCTTGATGAGCGAAGCCCCCTGGCGCCGCAACTCCAAGTGTCACCATGGCCCGCCAACTTCAGGGCAGGGACGTATCCCAAATACAACGGCAGCACCGACCCAGCACAATACATCATGAGCTATCAAGTCGCCGTCGCATCATCTAGAGGGGACGACGCTACAATGGCCAAGTCCTTCATCATTGCCCTCGAGGGTGCAGCCTTCACCTGGTACACCAGGTTGCCCCCATTGTCCATTGACTCCTGGAGAAGTCTCCGAGACAAGTTTCTGCTCAACTTCCAAGGGTACCGCCCAGACACCGATGCCTTGGCCGAGCTGTCGCTCTACAAACAGCAAGAGAAGGAAACCCTACGAGAGTACTACCGCAAGTTTCTGACTCTCAAGTCACAACTGCCTTCGGTCGACGACCAAATTGCCATACACTACGCCATCAGTGGCCTTCAGGCTGGCGTCCTATACAGTCATTGCATCAGGGACCCACCCAAGAACCTCCAAGAGCTCTATCAGTTATTTGAGAAGTACGTCAGATCCGAAGAGCTCCATCAGCGCAAGGTCGAGTCTCAGAGAAAGCCCAAGGACCCTCTGCAGTCCAGCCGAACCTGGACAAGGCCTTCGCAGTGAGACTCCAGTCGGGACAACCGTAGTCTGTAGCAGGTGCACAACATAGCCAACCAGCACCTCGCTGGCGAGGCCGCTCGCTGTCAAGAATATCCTCCCCAGGGCCGCGGCAATGGCACGCGTGGCCGGGGCCGGGGACGGGCGCAGCAACTGTGCAGATATTACTGCCTGTTTCATGGCGAAGACTACACGCACTCAACGAGGGATTGCCCGGAAACGAAGGCCACCAGGGACAGGATGTCTCGAGCATAACCCGCCGACAACCAAAGAGTTGTCGCGCACACATATCAACACCACCACCCACAACCATACAACCACGGCCACGCTCAGCATCTACCCAACCACGCATATCCGCACCACCAAGAGGTACAAGTCGTACCACCCCCGCTCCCGCCTCCGCATCAACCAAACCTACACCACCAAAATCACCCCCAAGCACCAAAACAAGAAGACTTTGCTGATCAGCCGTATCGCGGAGTCATTCACATGATCACCGGAGGGTCCAGCGTCGACTTCGACACGAAGCGGCAAAAGAGGGATCACTACCGAAGCGTCAACCACGTCGCCTTCACCGGCCAGTCGTGCAAACGAAGTGGTCACATGTGCCACTAACCTTCGATGCCAGAGATGTTGATCTGCATAGCGCACCCCACATCGACGCCATGGCAATCAATTGCAGTGTGGCAGGTTAGGACCTGCACAAAGTCCTCATTGACAACGGCAGCCAGGCGGACATTATCTTCCTCCACGCCTTCGACCGCATGGGCATCAGCCATAGCTTACTCAAGCCTTCGGACATTCACCTATATGGCTTCGGCGGCAAGGGCACCTTCCTTGTGGGCAAGATAGAGCTACCCCTGTACTTCGGCGTAGCACCCAATGCGCGAAGCGAACAGATCACCTTCGACATCGTCGACATGGTCTATCCCTACAACGCCATAATGGGTCGGGGCTCTATCAATAAATTTGAAGCGGCCATTCATGAATTATACCTCTGCACAAAAATTCTGGGTCCGCAAGGCGCAATAACAGTTTACGGTAACAAGCAGACTGCGCGTAATATTGAGAGAGACTTCGTTCCAAGTCAACGGAACGTACACTGCCTTACAACGCAGTGCGAAGTCTCTGAGGCTACCCGCCCAGCCACCAACAAACATGAGAAGGCACAACTGTAGAGCAATGATGGAACAAAGACAGTTCCCCTCGACCCGGCGACGCCTAAGCAAACAGTCATCATAAGCGAAGACCTGACTTCGCAAGACGAGGGGAAACTCATCTCTTGTCTCTCCAGAAATAAGGACGTCTTTGCCTGGTCTGCCCTTGACCTGGTCGGAGTCAGTCTCATTGTCATCGAGCACAGTCTAGGCATCGACCCTTCGGTGCGCCCAAAGAAGCAGCGGTTGCGCAAAATGTCTGATGAAAAAACAGAAGCCGCCAAAGCCGAAGTACATCGCCTGCTTGAGGCCAATTTCATCGAACTAGTCGCCTACCCTACGTGGCTTGCCAACGTAATCATGGTGCAAAAGAAAAGCGGCAATTGGCGGATGTGCATCGATTTCACCAGCCTCAATAAGGCCTGCCCCAAGGATAATTTCCCGCTGCCATGGATCGACAAGATAGTCGATAATGCAGTCGGATGCGAAGTCATGTCACTTCTCGACTGCTTCTCCGGCTACCACCAAATATACATGAAGGAGGAAGATAAGGCTAGTACCAGTTTCATTACACCCTTCGACACGTATTGCTTCGTCAGAATGCCGGAGGGACTCAAGAATGCTGGGTCAACCTTCTCTCGCCTCACCAAGACGGTGCTCGAGAGCCAAGTAGACCGCAACATTTTCACGTATGTGGACGACATCGTCGTCGCCAGCAAAAATAAAGAGGATCACCTGGCTGACCTCGCAGAGACATTCGCAAATATGCGGGACGCACGACTTCGCCTCAACCCTGAGAAGTGCGTCTTCGGAGTTCACCAGGGGAAGATACTGGGCTACCTAGTGTCGCGCCGTGGGATCGAGGTCAACCCGACCAATATTCAAGCAATCACCAACATGACACCCCCGCAGTCAACCAGGGACGTCCAGCGTCTGACAGGCAGACTAGCAGCTCTGAACAGATTCATCTCCAAGTCCGTCGAGCGGAGTCTACCTTTCCCCAAGACACTGCGTGGCGCAAAAGACTTCGCATGGGGACCAGAACAAGCGGCAGCCTTCGCATCACTCAAGCAGCACCTGTCAAAATTGGCAATTCTTACCAGTCCCGACTCCTCACTGCCTCTGTAGCTCTACGTCGCAGCCTCGCCACATGCAGTCAGCGCAGTGTTGGTCCAAGAACAAGATAGAGAGGGCACGACCCGGCAGTGTCTAGTCTACTACGTCTCCGAAGTCCTCACGACTTCCAAATGCAACATGACGGAATTAGAAAAAATTTCTTACGCAGTCGTCATGGCATCGTGCAAGCTGTGCCACTACTTCGAGGCATTTAAGGTGCAGGTCACCTCGGACAGGGGACTGGGCGAACTATTCAGAAACCCCAAGGCGTCCGTCTGAATCGCCAAGTGGGCAGCCGAACTCTCCGGGTACCACATCACCTTCGAGCCCAGGACAGCAATCAAGTCGCAAGTCCTCGCAGACATCATCGTTGACTGGATAGGGCCGACACGGCAACAAGAAGAGCCCTCAGAGAAGGTGTGGACCATCCACTGTGACGGCGCATGGTGCCATGCGGGGGCAGGCGCGACTGCAATTATCACATCACCCACCGGCGTCAAGCACAAATACGCAGCACGCCTTAGCTTCGCTCTAGAGTCCGACAGGTGCACCAACAACATATCAGAGTACGAAGCCATCATCCTGGGCCTTCGCAAGCTGAAAGCACTCGGCGTCACCACCTGCATAGTCAAGACAGACTCCAAAGTCGTTGCTAGCCAGGTCGAAAAAGAATATTCAGCAAAAGACCTCGCACTCATGCAGTATCTTGCAGCTGTTCGCAGCCTTGAGAGACAATTCAAGGGTTTCACCTTGCAGCATGTGGACTGCGCCAGGAACAAAGAGGTCGACGCATTGGCAAAAGCGGCGGCCAGAGGCGAAGCCTTGCCCTCCGACGTGTTCTACCATGTCATTGGCATTCCAGCCGTCCGAAATCTAGAGGGTCTACAAATAACCAACGACACTGAGGGCCATCACATCGTCAACCTCATCATGGCTGAAGATTGGCGGGCCCAAATAACCCTGTTCCTGCAAGGATATTACCACCCAAGTGACGTCAACGAGGCCAAGCGCCTCAAGCACCGAAGTTGGAACTTCGCACTTATTGAGGGCCAGCTATACAAGAAGGGGGTCAGTCAACCCATGCTTAAATGTGTCACCGAAACCGAAGGCATCCAGATCCTACGCGAAGTCCATAACGGAACTTGTGGCTCTCACTCAGGGCCTAGGGCCCTCGCTGCCAAGGTGATCCGTCAAGGGTTCTACTGGCCCGCTATAATCTGCGCCGCGAATCGAGTCACGAGGTCGTGCGAAGCCTGCCAGAAGTTTTCTCCCTGCTTGGGCAACCCTTCGCAGTTCACCAAGCTGATTGCCCACACATGGCCACTTCAACGCTGGGGGCTGGATATTATCGGGCCACTACCCACGGCTCAAGGGAACCTCAAGTTCACCTTCGTCGCCGTCGAATATTTTACCAAGTGGATCGAGGCAAGGGCAGTATCCACGATAACGTCGAAGACTGCCCAGAAGTTCTTCTGGCAAAATATTGTTTGCCGATTCGCAGTCCCGTCCGAGCTCACAGTCGACAATGGAAAACAGTTTGACAGCCAGGACTTCAGGGACTTCTGCTTCTCCATCGGCACTAAACTTGCCTTCGCCTCGGTATACCACCCTCAATCTAACGGCGTCGTCGAGCGCGCCAACGGCAAGATTTTCACTGCCATCAAGAAAAGGCTTCTCGACGACAGGAAGGGTAAATGGGCCGACTAGCTACCTGAAGTAATCTGGGCACTAAACACGACCGAATGTCGGGCAACTGGATTCACTCCTTTTCGTCTGCTATATGGATCGAAGGCCATGACCTCGCAGGAAATAAAACATGGGTCACCTCGAACAAGCGCATCAGTCATCCCCGACGTAGACGAACCAACCTCCAAAGACCTCATCGACGGAGACCGCTTCTTCGCCCTGCAGGCCCTCAACAAATACCAAGCTCAAACGAAGGCATGGCGGGACCACGCAGTCATCCCAAGAGAATTCAACGAAGGGGACCTCGTACTCGTCCAAACCACCCAGACAGAGTCACGTGGCAAGCTGGAACCAAAGTGGGAGGGTCCATTCATCGTCAAGTCGAAGGCGTCCCACAGCGCGTACAGGCTAACAACGCCATCCGGCGAAGACCTAGAGCATTCCTGGAATATTGAAAATCTCCGCAAATTTTTTGTTTAAATCCTCAGGGCCCACGCGCCCTTGTAATTAACCAAACAGTATTATTTCGGCCCGCACTCTTTTCCTCCCAGGGGGTGAGGTTTTTAACGAGGCGGAGCCATGTAATATACTAGCAAAAATCCCCCCGCAAAAACTAAGATGCAACATGTCGAAAAAGACCGCATCAACGGTCTTCGACATTCGACCACTCCGAAGTCACCGCGAGAGGCAGCACAGACTACCCTCGCGTGCGACACTCCGCGCAAAAGTCGCCTAAGGGTGTAGCCGGAATAGCACAACAAGTGCGTTAATCAGTCTTTTATTCAAAAGACACTCCGCGCAAAAGTCGCCTAAGGGTGCAGCCGGAATAGCTCAACAAGAGCGTTAATTGAAGTCTTTTATTTAAAAGACACTCCGCGCAACAGTCGCCTAAGGGTGCAGCCGGAATAACGTCAATCGAAGTCTCTCATTACAAAGACACACCGCACAGAGTTGCCCATGGGCGCAGCAGGACCAACACAAGCGTACAAATACGGCCGACAGGCCGCATCACCATACAAATTACAATTACATACACACGGCGAGGGCATCACGTATTACATCGGCTCAACCTTCGGGATGATACCCATCTCCCTATAATTAAACAACATTATCCTCAATTCCTCACCCTCAAAAAGCTTCCGAAGATCCCCCTCGCCTATGCCCGCCCCAATCGGCGAAGACAACAATTCTCGTTTACCAATCCGGTCTACTCGGAGATGGCCACGCTCCATCCCCATACGACGACGCCTACCACTTCACGAAAATTCACCCACACTATGTTTTCCCACCACCCTTCACCGCCTACACCCAGTACTCGCACCAGGAAGATCCTCAGCACCCTCCACACGCGGCGAAGTCTCCACCGCAGCCACATCCAATGCAACAAAATAATCCAAGCCTTCATCCGAGGACTCCTCCGTCCAAGGAAACGAACTCCCAGATTCACCATCGGACTCAAAACACTCAGACATAGAACCAAACAAATTATCATCGGCAGGCACTATGGTTGAGGCCGCCACAAAATCAGTATAGTCAGCAGCGGTTGCTTGCACAGGCCCAAACGTTGGAACCTGCGCAGCAACCGAGGTTCAGTATCACAGAGACAATAGTTTACACTTAAAATCTCCAAACCCTATTCCGCCACCTGCGAAGGCCCGGCCACCGCCGCGGGGCCTTCGGCAGCTGGTTCGCCCACCGTCTTTGGGGCGTCCTCACCTGCCAGCGCAGAGGCTGGCGCGGGGCCTTGCCAGCTCCAGTCGGTGCGGGGGTCGCCGAGGGACCCTTGCCCACATCGGACGGCGGCGCCAGCTCCACCGTCGAGGCCTCCGGCAGCGTGCTGTCCAGATCGCTAGGTCCTCCACCTCTTCGGCATGTGCCATCTGCAGCAATAACACACATTCAGCAAAACCACGCATACTCACACATATAACCACACAAATGAGCCTTTACCTGATCCATTATCCGGTCGGACAACTCCCGGACCATCTCTCGGCCGTGCGGGCCCCACATCCTGTCAAAGAGCGCCCCCGCCGACTACTTCAGCACCGGGTCCTCGACCTGGAAAATTTCGCGTTCGAAGTTTTCGTCTGATTTGTTGAAGACCTCGAAATGCCCGCACCCCTCGCGGGACAAAGCATTCACGGCCCCCTCGCAGGTGACGAGGGAGGCAAAGGACATGAGGCCTGTCAGGATTGTCGGGAGCACCCCCAGCTCCTCCTGTAACCACTCAAGGAAGCGGAGGCCCACCTCTTGGTCGAGCGCTTCGAAGGCGGCGGTCCGTGCACCCAGCTCCTGGTACGCGTTCACAAACTGTGCATGCGTCCGCTCGACCTCCGCGCGCGTCGAGGCCTCGGCTTTGTCCACACGGTTGCGCAGGCCATTGAGCCTCGCCTCCAGCTCCTCGGCGCTTTGGCGGGGCGAGATTGCCCTCCGCCCGCGCAAGCTTGGCCTCGGCTTGCGCAGCCTGCGCATCAGCAATGGCTTTGTTCGCCTCCCTCCTCTCCTCCACCAGCTGGCGCCGGAGATCCCCCTTCTCGGCCTCCGCAGCGGCCAACCTCTCCGTCAGCCTGCGGCTTTTGTTTTCCACAGCTGACTTCTCCCGAACAGCATCCGCATGCTACGTCCGGAGACGCTCGACTTTGGCAGCAAACTCCGTAGTCAAGGCACCCGACGCAACATGGTCGACGAAGTTGGCCGCCTGTCACAAAAACCCATGAGACTCACAACCTCATAAAGACAACGAACCATTGAAGTCCAATACAGCTTACACGCTTCAGCTGCTGCGACGCTTGCCTCAGTTGCTAGGACACGGAGCCCGCCACATCTTTAGCGGCGGTGGCCGACAAAATCTCGCCGCTCACGCAGAAGGTGGACCACGGGTCCTGCGGAGCACCCTTCGCCCCAGCCGCCGCCGTCGGCGAAGTGGCCACCACCGGAGTCGGGACAACAACCACTTGCCCCACATCCGACCCTGCACCATGATCTTGGTTAAGACCTAGTTTAAAAAAAACTTACCAACAAGATAATCCCCCACGCAGATATATGTGTCGAAGTCGGCAACACGCGCCGCCGCCTCGTCAGTACGCGGCGGCGAATGCAACCTTCGCCCCTTCACAGGCTCGCCCGAGGGTGGCTTGCCCGCGCCAGAAGTAGCAGCCTTCGCACCCGCTGAAGACTTGTTGGGCCCAGGGGCGGCCGGCTTCGTAGCTGGCGCTGGCTTGCTACTGCCGGGGGCGGCAGACTTTGCCCCCCCCTCGCGCCTTCTTCGTCTCGCGGAAAGGATCCCCGATCCTAACAACCGCCCGGCGCTTCCGCGCAGCATCTTGACGATCCTTCTCCATCACTGCCGATACAACAGTAGCAATATTCCGTCCATAAGGAAAAATCTTCAACTCACGAGCCATACGAGACGTAAATATGTCTTCGCGAGCCGCGCGGGGGATTGGAACATTCCTTGGCCATCGACCCCCGGTAACCTTCAGCATTCGCGCCGAAGACTCCCGGAGCTCGGGCGAAGGCATCCTTCCCCCGAGGGCCACGCAAGTCCCCATCAACTCCATAGCAAAACGATCAGACACCCCCAATCCCCCCACTGCAGTACCTATTTTTCTCTTCTTAGTAGCTGGGGCGGCCTCCTGCGAAGGGCCTTCCTCAGCCACGGCCACTGGTTTCTTCTCGCGGCGGCCGACGGCCACGGCAACGCCATCCCCGAGATAGCCGTCGTATGGCAAACGATTCAACTCAAAGATCCTATTCAGGCGGACGTTGGATCCACGAATATCCCAACTCCGCAGAGCCTCAGTCCTCGGCACATAACGCCCCATAATCCGCACAGCTCCATCCTCCACTTCACGCACGAATGCGGCTGGATCCCGGCCGCGCAGATCCAACGCGAAGGCCGGACTTCGCACTTGCTGCTCGCCCAGGGAGGGCATCTGGCGAGGGCATACTTCACCCAATGCCCAACCATGCGCTAAGGGCCACACTCCATAACCGATGAATTCCTCAACTAAATCGCGCCCGCTACTCATGCGGGCAGCACACCAAAGGGCCCCTTCGTCCCTATCATCCTCCGCCACCTCAAACGGCGGGAACGCCACATAATAGTGGGAGCACATCACGACCGTCGGGAGTCCTGGGAGGTCTTCAACTTCGCCTCCCAACACATAAAACCAATAATCATACCAGTTGCCCCACTTGTTGCGGGCGCAGGGAACCAGTTCCACAACTTCCGCCGAAGTCTTCCCAGTCATCGGCGTAAAGGTGCACGATCCAAACTGTGCAATCTTGCTTCCAATTTTCCTTTTCTGCCAATGCAAACAATAATTTTTGGCGAAGACCTCTACGGAGGACTGACCGCCATACGAAGTCACTGCCCAGACATACTTCGCCAGGGCCACCACGGCATTAGGTGTCAATTGATGGATCTGCACGTCAAACCTCTGCACGACCTCCGCCACAAAACGATGTGCAGGTAGGCGAAGGCCGGCGGTAAAAAATGCCTCGAACACAACTATCTCACCCTCCGGCTCAGGGATCTCTTCCGCCCTCGGAACTCGTCCAACTCCATTCCCAAAATACCCCAACTGCTGCATATCTTGCACGAGAACCGAGGAGATCCTCAAAATGCCGAACTCCACCGTGTGGCACGGGTGTAACTCCACCGCCGCCAAATCACTGAAGGTACCCTCGGACGACGATCCGCCCAGTGGCGTATTCGCAGCGGATGAAGAAGAAGACGACATTGCTACGTACCGTCGGCGGCGGCGTGCGTTCTGCTTGACGCGGGCCAGATCTCCGATGAAGTGGAACAAGGAGGGCAAGCGAGCGGGCGAACGATTTCAAAAGGCTAGGGTTTTGCGGCGCACATAAAGGTAAGAGAGCCTGAGCCACGCTGCCCCTTTTATACATAGGGGGCGACACTTCGGGAAGCCCGCAGTCCAACAGTACCACGTCCGTCAACGGTCACATCAAAAACCCCCGCGGAACCACTTCGAGCGAGGGCAGCGTCTCTGAAAGGGAAATGTGCCCTTGGGCCATTTCTAAGTATTTTGGTGATTAAGTGTCCAACACAAGTGTCTAAGTGTTAAATTATGCCAAGGACTCAAGAAGTGCAAATCAAGATTAAAGGTATGTTACTAGACTTAGTACATTGTTTTGAAGACTAATGTATTGTGTCTAAGGGCTAGAAACAGGAGAAACAATTATGGAGAAGTTGGCTGTGTACAGCCAAAAGCCTGCTCAGTCTGGGTGCACCGGACTGTCCGGTGGTGCACCGGACAGTGTCCGGTGCGCCAGGCTGGCTCTGGCGAACTAGCTGTGCTTGGGTTTCGTCGGCGGTGTACGACTATAAAACACCAGACTGTCCGGTGGTACACCGGACTGTCTGGTGAGCCAACAGTCGGCCAGGCCAACGGTCGGCCGCGTAATCCGCGCGCGACGCGTGGCAGAGCCAACGGTCAGAAGGGGGCACCGGACTGTCCGGTGTGCACCGGACAGTGTCCGGTGCGCCAACGGCTCTGAATCTCCAACGGTCGGCTTTGCCAAAGAAGGAAAGAAATCCACACCGGACTGTCCGGTGCGCCAGGCGACAGAAGGCAAGAATTGCCTTCCTAGAATGCTCTCAACGGCTCCTAGCTGCCTTGGGGCTATAAAAGGGACCCCTAGGCGCATGGAGGAGAACACCAAGCATTCTCTAAACATTCCTAAGCACCAAGACTCCAATTCCACGCATTTGATTCTTTGTGATAGCAACTAGAGCTCCATTTGAGTAGAGAACTCTTTGGGTTGTGTTGTGAGCTCGAGTTGTGACTTGTGTGCGTGTGTGTGCTCTGTTTTTGTGTCTTGTGTGCGTTGCTCATCCCAGCCTTACTTTCGTGCTTCTTTGTGAACATCAAATTGTAAGGGCGAGAGGCTCCAAGTTGTGGAGATTCCTCGCAAGCGGGATATAGTAAACAAAGCAAAACATCGTGGTATTCAAGTGGGTCTTTGGACCGCTTGAGAGGGGTTGATTGCAACCCTCGTCCGTTGGGACGCCACAACATGGAGTAGGCAAGTGTTGGACTTGGCCGAACCACGGGATAAACCACTGTGCCTATCTGTGTTGATCTTCTTGTGGTTATCGTGTCTTGCAAGAACTCCTCTCTAGCCACTTGGCTATATTGTGCTAACTCCTAATCAAGTTTTGTGGCATCAAGTTTCAAGTTTTTACAGGATCACCTATTCACCCCCCTCTAGGTGCTTTCAATTGGTATCGGAGCCGTTCTCTTCACGTAAGGGACTAATCGCCCGAAGAGATGGATCCTAAGGGCAAGGGGATGGTGGTCAATGATAAGGAGAAGGAGTCCTTCGTCAATGATCCAAAAGATGACAAGCCTACTGACTCAGGCTCGAGCCACAAAAGAAAAGACGGGAAGAAGAAGAAAACAAGGCGCATCAAGGAGATCGTCTACTACGACGACAGCGACGAATCCTCTTCTTCCCAAAAGGACGACAACAACTACGAGAAAAATAAAACGGTCAATTCAAACTTTTCTTTTGATTATTCTCGTATTCCGCAAAGTACAAGTGCTCATTTACTCTCCATTCCACTTGGTAAACCTCCTCAATTTGATGGAGAGGACTACGGATTTTGGAGTCACAAAATGCGTAGTCACTTGTTCTCTCTCCATCCAAGCATATGGGAGATAGTAGAGAGTGGAATGCATTTTGATAGTACTGATAGTCTCGTATTTATCAATGAGCAAATTCACAAAAATGCATAAGCTACTACTGTTCTTCTAGCATCATTGTGCAGGGATGAATACCATAAGGTGAGCGGCTTGGATAAGGCCAAGCAGATCTGGGACACCCTCAAGATCTCGCATGAGGGGAACGACGTCACCATGCTCACCAAGATGGAGTTGGTGGAGGGCGAACTTGGGAGATTCACAATGATCAGGGGCGAGGAGCCAACCCAAACGTACAACCGTCTCAAGACCCTCGTCAACAAAATAAGGAGCTATGGAAGCACACGATGGACGGACCACGACGTCGTCCGCCTAATGCTAAGGTCTTTCACTGTCCTTGATCCACATCTTGTAAACAATATTCGTGAGAATCCTAGGTACACCAAGATGACGCCCGAGGAAATACTTGGGAAGTTTGTAAGCGGGCGGATGATGATCAAGGAAGCCATATACGTTGATGATGCGTTGAATGGCCAAATCCACGAGCCTCAGACTGTTGCTCTCAAAGCAACGAGGAGCAAGGAAGTGCTACCTAGCAAGGTGGCACAAGTTGAGGCGGCGGGGCTCAATGAGGAAGAGATGGCCCTCATTATAAAGCATTTCAAGACGGCGCTAAGAGGTCGCAAGGAGCATCCCAACAAGAACAAGACGAAAGGGAAGCGCTCATGCTTCAAATGTGGTAAGATTGGTCATTTTATCGCTAATTGTCCCGATAATGATAGTGACCAGGAACAAGAGAAGAAGAGGGAAAAGAAGAAAGCCTACAAGGAGGCTAAGCGCGAGGCACACCTTGGCAAGGAGTGGGACTCGGATTGTTCGTCGTCCGACTCCGACAACGAAGGACTCGCAGCCTCGGCATTCAACAAATCGTCCCTCTTCCCCAACGAGCATCACACTTACCTCATGGCAAAGGAGAAGAAGGTAAACACTCGAAAGACTACTTATGCTTCTTCTAGTGATGATGAATCTAGCGATGACGAAATAGATTATGCTAGTTTGTTCAAGGGATTAGATAGAACTAAGATTGATAAGATCAATGAGTTGATTGATGCCTTGAATGATAAGAATAGATTATTAGAAAAGCAAGAGGACCTGTTATATGAAGAGCATGATAAATTTGTTAGTGCGCAAAATTCTCTTGCTCTAGAAGTTAAACGGAATGAAATGTTTTCTTGTGAATTGTCTACATGTCATGACTCTATTTCTAGCTTAAAGAGCATAAATGATGACTTGAATGCTAAGTTAGAATAGCTAATAAATCAACATCTTGTGTAGAACATGTTACGATTTGCAATAGGTGCAAAGATTTTAATGTTGATGCTTGTAGTGAACACCTAGTTTGCATTTCTAAACTAAATGATGAAGTGGCTAGTCTTAATGCTCAACTTAAGACTAGCAAAAATGATTTTGATAAACTAAAATTTGCAAGGGATGCCTACACGGTTGGTAGACACCCCTCAATTAAGGATGGGCTTGGCTTCAAGAGGGAAGCCAAGAACTTGACAATTCATAAGGCTCCCATCTCCACCAAGGAGAAAGGGAAGGCCCCTATGGCAATTAGTATTCAAAAGAACCATGCCTTCTTATACCATGATAGGAGATATTCTAGGAATGTTCATCATGATAGAAGTTGCAATGATATTGTTTCACAAGCTTATGATTCAAATGCAATGTTTGCTTCAAGTTCTTCTATTATGCATGATAGAAGTTTGGCTAGGAAAAATGTTAATTATCATGTGCCTAGGAGAAATGCTCATGTACCTAGGAAAACAAGTAATGAACCTTCTACAATTTATCATGCTTTAAATGCTTCCTTTGCTATTTGTAGAAAGGATAAGAAGGTGATTGCTAGGAAATTAGGGGCAAAATGCAAGGGAGATAAAACTTACATTTGGGTCCCTAAGACCATTGTTACTAACCTTGTAGGACCCAACAAGAGTTGGGTACCTAAGACCCAAGCCTAAATTGTCTTGCAGGTTTATGCATCCGGGGGATCAAGCTAGATTATCGACAGCGGATGCACAAACCACATGACGGGGGAGAAGAAGATGTTCACTTCCTACGTCAAGAACAAAGATTCCCAAGACTCAATCATATTCGGTGACGGGAATCAAGGCAAGGTCAAAGGACTAGGGAAGATTGCCATTTCATCCGAGCACTCTATTTCTAATGAGTTTTTAGTTGAGTCGCTTGGATATAACTTATTGTCTGTGAGTCAACTTTGTAATATGGGATACAATTGCTTATTCATAAAGGTAGATGTGTCTGTCTTTAGAAGAAGTGATGGTTCATTAGCTTTTAAGGGTGTATTAGACGGCAAACTCTACTTAGTTGATTTTGCAAAAGAGGAGGCCGGTCTAGATGCATGCTTAATTGCTAAGACTAGCATGGGCTGGCTATGGCATCGCCGTTTAGCACATGTGGGGATGAAGAACCTTCACAAGCTTCTAAAGGGAGAACACGTGATAGGTCTAACAAATGTTACTTTCGAAAAAGATAGACCTTATGCAGCTTGTCAAGCAGGTAAACAGGTGGGAAGCTCTCATCATACCAAAAATGTGATGACCACATCAAGACCTTTGGAGTTGCTTCATATGGATCTCTTCGGACCCGTCTCCTACCTAAGCTTAGGAGGAAGTAAGTATGGTCTTGTTATAGTTGATGATTTTTCCCGCTTCACTTGGGTATTCTTTTTGCAGGATAAGTCTGAAACCCAAGGGACCCTCAAACGCTTCCTAAGGAGAGCTCAAAATGAGTTTGAGCTTAAGGTGAAGAAGATAAGGAGCGACATCGGGTCCGAGTTCAAGAACCTTCAAGTGGAGGAGTATCTTGAGGAGGAAGGAATCAAGGACGAGTTCTCTGCTCCCTACACACCACAGCAAAACGGTGTGGTAGAGAGGAAGAACAGGACGCTCATAGACATGGCGAGGACAATGCTTGGAGAATTCAAGACACCCGAGCGGTTTTGGCCGGAAGCCGTGAACACGGCTTGCCACACCATAAACCGGGTGTACCTTCATCGCCTCCTCAAGAAGACTTCGTATGAGCTTCTAACCGGTAACAAACCCAATGTTTCATACTTTCGTGTATTTGGGAGTAAATGCTACATTCTAGTGAAGAAAGGTAGAAATTCTAAGTTTGCTCCCAAAGCTGTAGAAGGGTTTTTGGTAGGTTATGACTCAAATACAAAGGCGTATAGGGTCTTCAACAAATCATCGGGTTTGGTTGAAGTCTCTAGCGACGTTGTATTTGATGAGACTAATGGCTCTCCAAGAGAGCAAGTTGTTGATCTTGATGATGTAGATGAAGAAGACGTTCCAACGGTCGCAATACGCACCATGGCGATCGAAGATGTGTGGCCACAAGAACAAAAGGAGCAAGATCAACCTTCTTCCTCAACAATGGTGCAACCCCCAACTCAAGACGATGAACAGGTTCATCAAGATGAGGCATGTGATCAAGGGGGAGCACAAGATGATCATGTAATGGAGGAAGAAGCACAACCGGCACCTCCAACTCAAGTTCGAGCGACGATTCAAAGGAATCATCCCGTCGACCAAATTTTGGGTGATATTAGCAAGGGAGTAACTACTCGCTCTAGATTAGTAAATTTTTGTGAGCATTACTCTTTTGTCTCCTCTATTGAGCCTTTCAGGGTAGAAGAGGCCTTGCTAGATCCGAACTGGGTGTTGGCTATGCAGGAAGAGCTCAACAACTTCAAGAGAAATGAAGTTTGGACACTGGTGCCTCGTCCCAAGCAAAACATTGTGGGAACCAAGTGGGTGTTCCGCAACAAACAAGACGAGCACGGGGTGGTGACAAGGAACAAGGCACGACTTGTGGCAAAAGGTTATGCCCAAGTCGCAGGTTTGGACTTTGAGGAGACTTTTGCTCCTGTGGCTAGGCTAGAGTCAATTCGCATATTGTTAGCCTATGCTGCTCACCATTCTTTCAGGTTGTTCCAAATGGATGTGAAGAGCGCTTTCCTCAATGGAACAATCAAGGAGGAGGTGTACGTGGAGCAACCCCTGGCTTCGAGGATGAACGGTACCCCGACCACGTGTGTAAGCTCTCTAATGCGCTCTATGGACTTAAGCAAGCCCCAAGAGCATGGTATGAATGCCTTAGAGACTTTCTAATTGCTAATGCTTTCAAGGTTGGGAAAGCCGATCCAACTTTATTCACTAAGACATGTGATGGCGATTTATTTGTGTGCCAAATTTATGTCGATGACATAATATTTGGTTCTACTAACCAAAAGTCTTGTGAAGAGTTTAGCAGGGTGATGACTCAGAAGTTTGAAATGTCAATGATGGGCGAGTTGAACTACTTCCTTGGATTCCAAGTGAAGCAACTCAAGGACGGCACCTTCATCTCCCAAACGAAGTACACGCAGGACTTGCTCAAGAGGTTTGGGATGAAGGACGCCAAGCCCGCAAAGACTCCAATGGGAACCGACGGACACGTCGACCTCAACAAAGGAGGTAAGTCCGTTGATCAAAAGGCATACCGGTCTATGATAGGGTCTTTACTTTATTTATGTGCTAGTAGACCGGATATTATGCTTAGTGTATGCATGTGTGCTAGATTTCAATCCGATCCAAGGGAGTGTCACTTAGTGGCCGTGAAGCGAATTCTTAGATATTTAGTCGCTATGCCTTGCTTCGGGATCTGGTATCCAAAGGGGTCTACCTTTGACTTAATTGGATATTCAGACTCCGATTATGCTGGATGTAAGGTCGATAGGAAAAGTACATCGGGGACGTGCCAATTCTTAGTAAGGTCCCTAGTGTCATGGAGCTCTAAGAAACAAACTTCCGTTGCCCTATCCACCGCTGAGGCCGAGTATGTTGTCGCAGGACAGTGTTGCGCGCAGCTACTTTGGATGAGGCAAACCCTCAGGGACTTTGGCTACAATCTCAGCAAAGTCCCACTCCTATGTGATAATGAGAGTGCTATCCGCATGGCGGATAATCCTGTTGAACATAGCTGCACAAAGCACATAGACATCCGGCATCACTTTTTGAGAGACCACCAGAAAAAGGGGGATATCGAAGTGTTTTATGTTAGCACCGAGAACCAGCTAACCGATATCTTTACCAAGCCTTTAGATGAGAAGACCTTTTGCAGGCTGCGTAGTGAGCTAAATGTCTTAGATTCGTGGAACTTGGATTGATTTATAGCATACATGTGTTTTATGCCTTGATCATGTTCCTTATACATTTTGTTGTTTATGTATGGTGTTCAAGTTGTACAAACACTCCCCGGACCTCACAAGTCCATTTGCAAGAGATGCACATATTTAGGGGGAGTTGTGCTATAACTTGACCCTTCGAGACTAACTGTGTGCTTGAGTTTGCTTGATTTAGTCTCAAAGGTGGATTGAAAGGAAATGTTGGACTTGGACCATGGAAGACTTCCACTACACTCCGATGAAAGAGTAACTAACTCCAAGTTCATCTTCATGCTCTTATTGCCTTTTTTACTCTTAATTGAAAATTTTGGTGAGGCAATGGGGTTTAAGGGCCAAGATTGATCCCGTTTTGGTGCTTGATGCCAAAGGGGGAGAAAATAAGGCCAAAACAATAAATGGATCAGCTACCACTTGAGAATTTTGAAAATAGTAGAATAGAGCTTTTGGTTTGTCAAAAATCTCTTATTGTCTATTTTGTCAAAAGTTGGCATCTTGTGGGGAGAATGGTTGATTATGGGAAAAGGGGGAGTTTTTGACATCTTTGATCAATTTCTCTTGGAATATCTTTCTCTATGCTTGAACAAGTGTATTTGACTTAGAGATAGGAAATTGAGTTTAATTTGCAAAAACAAACCAAGTGGTGGCAAAGAATGATCCAAATATGCCAAATTTGAATCAAAACAAATTTGTGTTTTCATTGATATTGCACTTCTTTTAGTTGCTTTTTGTTGTGTTGGCATAAATCACCAAAAAGGGGGAGATTGAAAGGGAAATGTGCCCTTGGGCCATTTCTAAGTATTTTGGTGATTAAGTGTCCAACACAAGTGCTTAAGTGTTAAATTATGCCAAGGACTCAAGAAGTGCAAATCAAGATTAAAGGTATGTTACTAGACTTAGTACATTGTTTTGAAGACTAATGTATTGTGTCTAAGTGCTAGAAACAGGAGAAACAATTATGGAGAAGTTGGTTGTGTACAGCTAAAAGCCTGGTCAGTCTGGGTGCACCGGACTGTCCGGTGGTGCACCGGACTGTCCGGTGCGCCAGGCTGGCTCTGGCGAACTGGCTGCTCTCGAGTTTCGTCGGCGGCGTACGGCTATAAATCACCGGACTGTCCGGTGAGCCAACAGTCGGCCGCGTAATCCACGCGCGATGCGTGGTAGAGCCAACGGTCAGAAGGGGGCACCGGACTGTCTGGTGTGCACCGGACAGTGTCCGGTGCGCCAACGGCTCTGAATCTCCAACGGTCGGCTTCGCCAAAGAAGGAAAGAAATCCACACCGGACAGTGTCCGGTGGTGCACCAGACTGTCCGGTGCGCCAGGCGACAGAAGGCGAGAATTGCCTTCCTGGAATGCTCTCAACGACTCCTAGCTGCCTTGGGGCTATAAAAGGGACCCCTAGGCGCATGGAGGAGAACACCAAGCATTCTCTAAACATTCCTAAGCACCAAGACTCCAATTTCGCGCATTTGATTCTTTGTGATAGCAACTAGAGCTTCATTTGAGTAGAGAACTCTTTGGGTTGTGTTGTGAGTTCGAGTTGTGACTTGTGTGCGTGTGTGTGCTCTGTTTTTGTGTCTTGTGTGCGTTGCTCATCCCAGCCTTACTTTTGTGCTTCTTTGTGAACATCAAATTGTAAGGGCGAGAGGCTCCAAGTTGTGGAGATTCCTCGCAAGTGGGATATAGTAAACAAAGCAAAACATCGTGGTATTCAAGTGGGTCTTTGGACCGCTTGAGAGGGGTTGATTGCAACCCTCGTCCGTTGGGACGCCACAACGTGGAGTAGGCAAGTGTTGGACTTGGCCAAACCACGGGATAAACCACTGTGCCTATCTGTGTTGATCTTCTTGTGGTTATCGTGTCTTGCAAGAACTCCTCTCTAGCCACTTGGCTTTATTGTGCTAACTCCTAATCAAGTTTTGTGGCATCAAGTTTCAAGTTTTTACAGGATCACCTATTCACCCCCCCCTCTAGGTGCTTTCAGTCTCCACCATCTAGCGACGTCTTCGGCACCAGATGACTCAGTCGAACTGGTCCCTCGGAGGGCAAATGTTGGGGCGAAGGCGAAGACGCTACCCTTCGCTCCAGGCCTTCGTCAACTCACAGCACCAACGGAGGCAAGATGACTGGCGTGGCCCACCCCTCGTCCTATTCACTGCAAGACAAAGGCCTACGACGAAGTCTCTCCATCCCACGTCCTCACCCAACCTGGAGGCCCATGTGGGATTCGGCCCATTGTAACGGGCCCCGCACGGAGAAGCGTGTTACAGGCCCGACTTGTAATAGCTTTTCTGTAATGACAGTCTGTAACCCTCCCTTATGGGAATATTCTATGGATAATCCAGGTGCCTGAGGGCATAAACGTCCTTACATCGGGACGTTGGGCGCTCGGGCACCTATAAATACCCCCGTACAGTGTCCTTGAGAGGCTGGATTAACAGAGCAATTGCCATCTCGAGTTAAACCCTGTTTGCATTCTTTCCACTCCCCCGTTGGATCACCTTGCCCAGGAGAGCAAGTTCCAACAGTGAGAAAGAAAAGAAAGCCAAGCCAAGCAAACAAGAGCAACAAAGAAACACAAATGATCCTCTCACAAGTCCTAATGCGCTAGAGTTGAATTGGGGACTTTGAGCGGATCGATCACTTGAATTGTGTCTTTGGAGTGGAGTCTATTGCTCTTGTATTGAATGCACAATGTTGAATGCTTGGATGGTTGGAGTGGAGGTGGTTGGGGGTATTTATAGCCCTCAACCACCAAAACAACCATTAGGGTGGCTGCTGTCGATGGGCGCACCGGACAGTCCGGTGCGCCACCGGACAGTGTCCGGTGCGCCAGCCACGTCACCCAACCATTAGGGTTCTGACGCAGTCGACCGTTGGAGCACTGACTTCTGGTGGCACCGGACAGTCCGGTGCCGCACTGGACAGGCACTGTTCACTGTTCGGTGCGCCTCTGACTTCTGCCATGAACTGTAGCGCTGTCAAGGGCACTATGCAGTCGACCGTTGCGCCGAAGAGCCGTTGCTCCGCTGGCACACCGGACAGTCCGGTGAATTATAGCAGAGTGGCGGTGGAGAAACCCGAAGCTGGCCAGTTTAGAGTGGTACGGTCCTGGTGCACCGGACACTGTCCGGTGCGCCAGACCAGGGCACACTTAGTTTTCTTTGCTCCTTTCTTTTTGAACCCTTTCTTTAATATTTTTATTGGTTTGTGTTGAACCTTTATGCACCTGTAGAATATATGATCTAGAGCAAACTAGTTAGTCCAATATTTGTGTTGGGCATTCAACCACCAAAATTATTTATAGGAAAAGGTTAAACCCTATTTCTCTTTCAGGCATGTGGACTCATCCCTTGGCTTCGGAGGGCCCAGATATAGACGCTGAGTCTAACAATAGCGTTGGGAGACAGCTGATGAAGATATATCTCAAATTTCTTTAAAACTACCCCTATCATTTCATTCAGGGGGAATCGCAGCCCTGCTTTGAAGAAACTCTTGAAAACGATAACTTCATCCTTCTTCGGCTCTGGGATCTCTTCTCCAGCAAATCGAATAAGTTTGCTCTCAGCCTCTCCAAAATAGCCCAATTTCATCATCATAGGCATGTCATCTTTCGTCACAGTAGATTTTTCAAATTCAAGATGACTAGGCTTCGTTGGGATCAGAATGTTGTAGTCTTCTTCACTCTCATCAACATTTTCACCCTCAATCACAGTTTGTTCAGTTGCGGCATTAGAAGAACCTCCTCTACCACAACCAGACCTGATCACTTCATTACTTCTGAAATCGGCGTTGTTTCGGTGGCTTCGGCTTTGTCCCCCTCACGAGACACTAGCAGTTGGTCGCACTCTGGCCATTTCGATGATTTTATCATTTGACGAAGCTAACATTAAACGATGAAGTGTTTGCTCGAAAGCGCAATGCAGGAAGCTTCGACTATGGTTAAATTTTTTAACAGCACAACTGTGCAATGGCAATGAATGTTGTGGTAACTCCTCACCAACCTGTCTGTTTATATAGTGCTGCAGGGGGGAAGGTGAACCGCCAGGCCGCTTGCACTCGCTGAACGGTGGACCGTTCGACGCCTGGAATATTATAATCGTTTCTCGGCAACGAGCTCAGGGAAGGTGTTTTTCGGAACTTCGGCATTCCGAAGCCTTCGAGTTTTTTGCGGATCGAGCTCGTTACGAAAAACGATCTAGCACCGCGAAGGGGCTACTATTGGGGGGCCTTCTTCTCCGCCGAAGGTCATCTAAGCAAAAACACCTTCGGCAGGACAATATGCAAGCAGATGCAACATGAGGATATATGCTGAAGCTACAATTGAAAGAGCTTCGGCATGTTGGCATGCCTAAGACGAAGGATGGTACCGACTTAAAGAGGAAAAGACCACGTGGTCCCTGATAATTTGTATTATGATTATGGTTAGTTATCAAGGACACGAATGTAATTTTGCCCGGGGTACGTCATGTGCATATAAATAGATGAACAGTACCCCTATACTGTTCACGCTGAATTGTAATCACTCTCGCGTCACCTTCACTTTTTTACCTTCTGTCAAGCCGAAGGTACGAATATATTATAAATATCGTTCATATTTATTCATGTTTATAAGAATATGAATATAAATAATCTAATGACTTGGTATGATTGTTTATGTTCATTTTCATGTTTCATATGTCTTTATTCATATCTTTACCTACTGAAATAATGAAGGTATGCCCTTCTTAACATTCGTTTGAAGAACATTATATCCTTAGGGAAATAACGCTTCGAAGGACGAAGGTCTTTAATCGTTAACAATTGTGTTGCTTTGTTCTTGGTGTATAGCATCCGAGAGCAAGGACCAACAAATACTATCTCAAATTCATGGGGTGGAGGATGATAAATGATTTTATGCATTAGTAGAATTTGTTTCTACTCTGTAACTTACATAACACTCTTTGTCTCACTTCTCTATAGTAAAAATGTAGCACATAAATATCTCTGGCATCTTGCTAATAATAATATACAAATATATTTTGTATAGAACCAAATTAGCTTAATTGATATATGTCTAAATTAATATTATTAGAATGAAATTTAATTTCAATGATCCAAACGGAGCGTAATGGTTATGGCTCCTGAAATATATTCTAAAGCATGGAGTCCCATGCTTAGGTTCATGGACTAGTTATAAACAATGGCATCATGTTACTCTATAGGGATAAAATTGCATTACACCTGTACATAGAAGAGCTCCACTCTCTGTTCCAGAAAGCTCAAAACAGCTTAGAGCAACTCGAAAAAAAAGCCTTAAACTAACTCCAAAAATCAATATTAGCGAAGTTATCGCTTTTTTGTCGCTCCAACAAATCCATCTTCCTTCCCCTAAAAACTTCACGTCCCTCGTATGTGGCGTCAATTTCCTCATATTTGCGGGTGATTCATCCTTCCCCAATCTGTGGCCTACGGGACCAGCTGCTGCGCCTGCCCGCCCCCGCCCCTGCCTAGGCCACGACACCAGCATGACCACGCCTAGGGAAGGGCCGGGGGGCTTCAGGACCATCTGATTGGTAGAAATGCTTCTGATGTTGACAAATAATGCTATCATAGCGAAAGGTCTATCTGCAGCCAAAGTAGTACAAACTCTTTTCTCTTTGCCTTCTAAGGCGGACATTGGTCCTCAAGGGCAGTAGAGCACATTGCAGGTTCTTGTATGGGAATTTGCAGCATCGGTATTGTCTAGCATTCCTACAGTACAGTACAGAGTTTTTCTTTGAGGTACCTGTTGCAGTATTAGTGCAATTGCTCAGGTCTGGAGCTGAAAGCACGATTATCGGTTTTAATGTCATGTTTGGGGAACTGTCGGAGCAAACAGAATATTTCACCTCTAACAAGTTTTAGTCTATCCCTAATAATCAGCTTTTAGGGAAAAGTTTTTAACATTCTTTTGGAGTTGCTCTTACAACCTATCCAGTCATGTGGGTTGAAGGGGATTGAGTAGACTTAAATTCTAGTGTGTCATCTCCTAATCTCTCTCAATCCCCGCCAATAACTATGTAAGGATTGATTTGGTAACAAGGTGATCACAGGAGGATTGAAGGGGATTGAGGGGGAAATAAACTAATTTCCCTCTCAATCTCCTGCAATCCTTCCCGGATCCTGGGTCACCAAATCAGCCCTAATAGAAATTATCGAACATACAGTTTTGTGTTGTTGATGGAATATTAGATGGGAACTATGTCATGTCCTGACCCTGGACTACACCTATGGCTTTATTTAGGTATTCTAATATTCATCTCAATCTATATGTAATGAAGTTGATTGGAATAGTTACTAGCTAGAGTACTCAAACTGTAGATTTTCCATGTTTAGATGCGTATTACTACAAAGTTCTAAAGGCTAGAAGAACGCGAAAAAATGGATGGCGTGAACACGCAGAAATATATAATACATCTAGCTCTATACAGAAGTACAGAACCAATGCATCTCGGATATGCAGTCTCTATACAGTATTATTACCCGCGCGGACGCATTGAATCATGATGCGGATGCATACCAACGTACGCAACAGTGTAGCTAACAACATGGAGCATCATTGGAAAGCATGGTCCCTTGATTGATTTGGTGCATGATTGTTACAATTATACTACGACGACAGATGATCATCGATGCAATCATCGTTTTCCTCTCACCGGCCGGGTATGAGAGCCGTCGGTGTCGCCGTGGATGCGCAGCCGAGATCCTACGTACAGGAAGCTAGTTCTTGCCCTTCCCGCAAACTACATGCATGCGTAGGTTAGATCGGAACTCGCCTCGTCTCGTCTCGTGCGTGTGCCCATTCTATATATGCTATGACTATGAGTGGCTTCTAGGCTGGAATCTAGCTAGAATTCGCCGCAGATCCCTGTGAACGATGCTGCTTCGACATGGAAACAATTCGTCGTCGCCAAAAATATTACAGATAGAATCGCTTTTATAATTTTTCCAAAATATTTTATATTTCCGTTTTGCTATAATAGAAATGGGATCATCTAGAATTCATGTGGTTTTGGCACCACAAATATCTCTATTACTATCTATGAAGAATTGAAGATAATGCAGCATGTGATACACAAATAGAAATGGGATATTGCTAGGGTAAAAAAAACCAAGCCTTCAGGCTCGCGAGGACAGTCCAAACAGACCACGGCTAGAGGTGGTAAAGGGCTGTAGATTTTACACTATAAAATTTAATGATCGAATAGGATTAGGATCGGGCTCTATTCATATTCTTTTTTAACTAAAATTATTTAAGTACTCTAACTTATTGTGAAGAAATATTTGGATCGTAATCCATTACCACTGTACCCCTAGCCATGGCTAATCCCTCCAATGTCCTCCATCTCGTCCGAGAGGTGGATCTCGAGCCGACCCCCGGGGTCGGACGAGACGGAAACATGAGAGCACAGGGTCAGGTCAGGAACGCGCTGAGTGATCGTACTACTGCCCATATCCGCCCCCACTATTGCTCTAGTCAGCACGGAATGGCGAGGGTAAGACTCATACCTTTTCCAGTCGAGCAACACACTCCTTTGAATCGGGGCCAACCGTAGAGCCTATGACCGTCACGCGATAAAGGAGGAAGACCTGGCGAGTGGACTACAAGGTACAAGGGTCGGCGAAAGTGGAGGGTACGAACGAAACTTCCCTCCCATAGGGCCATCCCAGGAGCTTATGTCGCCATTGCGGACGTCACTATACTACCAACTCCAGGGTAATCACAGTCAAGGCTAGGTACCTTCAAAGGTACGGAGCATTGTACCCACATAAGCAACATGGAGCATGTCAACCAAAGTACATCAGGCAAGTACGAAACATAGTACCAGCACAATGTAGGACCTCGATGATAGAAGACTCTTTTTTACCTTTCTACATACTCCACCACGGGGGGTCCTTGTAAGAGGCTCCTTCCTTGAACTATAAAAAGAAGGGTCAGCCTCAATGACGGAGAATAACTAACACGATAAGAAGGGGCCTCTAGAGGCTCGAGGCACTCGGACCGAGAGGACTCTAGCTCACGACACACAATCCCAACCCACACACGCACATTCACATCGGAGACTTGGGAACACTTCTCTATCTCATCTGCTTGTAACCCCCTACTACGAACAACTTGGTGCCGGTAGCGTAAGCCATCGAAAACTGGAGTAGGGATATTCAGCCCGAACCAGTATAACTCTTGTGTCCATCTCGCACATCATTCAGGCCTAGAACACAAAACTCCAAAATGAGGGTGATGTAACATGACTAAGTACATTTTTCCTAAGTTCTTCTATACTCACAAAATCCAAAATGAGGGTTGTCGGTACCCTAAAACTAGGGTACCCCTTACTACTGTATAAAGACGCAGTACCCACGCGGCTATCTTTAGTCGCGAGGTAAAGGAGATGTACGTGGGACCAGACCATGGCTCGCCCCAGCTACTCTGGGACAGCAACAGCACCTGACCCCACCACGTGGGCGGCTCCAAGGCCGCCACATGGCCAGAGAAAGTGATACACTCCAAGGCATCAACAGTGAGTCCGGACCCCCATGGGAAAGTGTCGGACCCCTGGATATACAGTCCGGACCTCCAAGTTGGTCTAGGACCCCCACGTGTACGGACCGGACCCCTAGAATGGGATCCGGGCCCCCCCCCCCCCCCCGTATGGGGTTCGGACCGCCCAAAGTGGGGTCCCAATACCTTACTTAAGGCCCAGACGGGGGTCCGGAGCTGACACGTGTCCAGACCTGCTCTGGTGTGCTTCAGACCTATCCGCATACACTTCTGCTCCCCGCTCAGGCGGAGACCCAATGCTGCTACGTGGCATACTGCGTACGGTATAAGCCAACGGGCGGAACCTGACACGACGCCTCTGGACTACGCACGCCTTTGCATTCATTACGGGTAAGACGTGCGCCTGTCCATTCCACTGACAGGCGGCGTGCTCAGTCCATGATACGTGGGCCGCGCAGTTACTCACTATTACTCCCGCATTACTCGTACGGTAACTGCCC
The DNA here is from genome assembly GCF_902167145.1 of Zea mays. Lineage (NCBI taxonomy): Eukaryota > Viridiplantae > Streptophyta > Magnoliopsida > Poales > Poaceae > Zea > Zea mays. The sequence continues at coordinate 22,303,495 of NC_050102.1, read as the reverse complement.
ATCAATGCAGCATGGATTGCGGACATCAAGACTCTCACTGATTACTCATGTGTTACTCTATCGGCATTAGTTATTCCCATAATTATGATCCTGGGCCCGCATGTCGGGGCTTAGCATTCTTGTATGTGCCTCCCTTAAATTATAAAAAGGGAAGGTACACAACGTTACAAAGACATACTCAATTCACTCGCAATACAACTTACACATAGTGGAGGTAGGGTATTACGCTCCGGCGGCCTGAACCACTATAATCCCTTGTGTCCTCTCGTGTTCATCCACCTTCCAACGGACAGGCAAACCGCTTAGGCCCCTCCTCATTTCTAGGATTAGGGCGGGTGCGTTCCGCCACCCGGCCGGTGGATTTCTCCCACCGACAAGGGTGATGTGAAGATCCCACAAGTCTAGTCTTGTGATAATCTGGTTGATTTATTCACTAAATCCTTACTCGTGGTCATAGAAAATGTATTCGATGTACAAGGATAAGACACTTGAGAGATTTGTAGGGTTCAGTGTGAGAACATCCTTGAATTTTAGCTCTTACTATTCGATCTTGAAGATCATAAGTTATACAAACATGTGGGTTGTGGTTGTCCTAAAGATACTCGTTGTATTCTTTTTCCTGAGTTTTTCTGGAGCTTTCCACAGATGGTTTTTAATGAGTCAACAAGTGCAATACATGGAGAGGAACTATGCACTCTTCCTCTATTTTTATCCGCTAGGATTTTTAGGGTTTTAACGAGAAATGAGTTCGTTGCAGTATTCGCCAACGGGAAGTGTTAAGAAAGCCTAGGAAGGGTTATGTGAGGGTTATGTGAGCAATACCAACGTATTCATGAGGAACTTTACGTCTCTATGACTCTATGTATTGAACAAGTACCTAATAATAACAAGATAAGAGTATTCCCATATTTTGTCTCATATCTCTTGTACTTGCATCACCACAGCCACAGGAAGGAAAGAAAATGTGTCTTTTACATCTTCCTCATACCTCCATTACTGAGGAGAGAGTTCGGGATCCGAATCTATAAGATCTGCGACGATATCTTTTGTCAACAAAACTGTGGATGCTAGTTTCAACGGATAGTGTGTATTGCATTGTCTCGCCTTGCAGCGGAAGAAAATAGAACGATGGATCAACGTGAACGTGAGTGAGGCCCAAAGAATTTGGCCCGGCCCATCCATGGGGTCTATTTCTAGAACACACGTAAACTAATGGATTCCATTCCTAAACTAGTACTCGTATCATCGTATGGTTGCTGTCACCAACGGAATCGCAGAAAATGGGCTGATCCAGTTGCATAGTCCCATTGATTTGTACGTGTCCTGAATTATAACTTATTTTTACTTAAAGTTTAGTATATTTAATTTGACTATATTTGTATAATAAAACTATAATATTTATATAACGTTATTAGATTCTACATTAGTTATATTTTTATCTTATATCTATTTGGCGTTATATTTTTTTATTTTCTATACTTTTGGTCAAACTATTTTCTCTAAAATTTTAGTGAAATTTGATATGCTTTGTAATTTTGAAGAACGCGGGGAGTAGGTTATCCCAAGCTCAGGCCATGTTCTGACAGGGCTTTTCTGAGAATCTAGTTGTGGAAAGAATCTGATTGTAAAGAAAATCTAAGTATCGTGAGCATTACTTAGGGAGAAAGATGAAGGGGTCCGTAGAGTTTAAGATCTCGAAAGAGACAGTTTCCTACTATCATAATAACTCGATCGATTCTATATTTAAGTTAATTTTGGACGGTATTCATCAAAACGATTCTCACAAAAATAGGCTTAAAAGTTAGGTGTTTAGCAGTCAGCGACAGTTCTGACGGCCAGAAGCTAAAAAAAGTTGTAACAGACAGGCCCATAATCCAGCTTAAATAAGTTAAGAGGTAAACAAACAATACAAATTATTAGGTGGATTATATAATTTAGATACTAGATTATGATAATACATAAACAGGTCCATAGGTGCTTATATAATCTATAAGCTAGATTATATAATCCTCTAAGGAAACAAATGGTGCTTTAAGGCTTTAGAACCTCATCTAGGAGATTGTTACGGGCTCCAACGCAAGACATGGTAAAAATTAGGGGTGTAATCGGTAAAAAATTTATCAAGCGTCTGACCATCCGAAGAGGCCAATTATCTGGCTAGATAGTTTTTTTTTGATATCCGTAGAATATTCTGATTTCGAGTTTGGATTTAGATGATACGATTCGGATAGCAAATACAAATATGAGATGACTGATATCCTCAGATTTTGGATATACGGATATCTTCTCGGATACCTTCTCGGGTTTCAGAGTTTGAATATCCGGACATGTTCTCAGACACCTTACCAGATTTCGGATATTCGGATAGTTACATATAATCACCCTAAGTATCACTTTATCATTTTTATATGGTGACTTGAGATTATATTCTTATAGAATGTTTATTTGTCTTTGTAACCTATTTTCATTTTTCAGTCGATACTAGAATATTTTATGAATTTAATTGTATTTTGATAAATTTTCTGTAGAATAATAATAATACACAAATAGTCTCAGAAATTCATAAAATTTGATGGAGGGGCATTACATGTCCATATAGCATCCTCAAAAATGTTTTGACCATAAAATCCATAAAATGCCAGGGTTTCATTCGATTCACTTTTCACTGTGTTACTTACATGTGAAATCACTCTAAGTATCAAATTTTCAACATAATTAATACTTCACTTTTATCTACTTGAGGTTATCTTCTTATAGAATGTTTATTGGTCTTGGTAACTTATTTGCAATTTTCGGTCGATACTAGAATGTTTTATGGATTTAACTGTATTTTGATGATTTCTATAGAAAGAAATTAATAATACACAAAAAGTCTAAAAAATTATGAAATCTAATGTAGGGGCAACATATATCAAGTAACATCCTCAAAAATATTTGAACCATAAAATCCACAAGACATTAATATTTATTTCACTTTCACTTGTTGTGTGGGTTACATGTATAATCAAATCACCATAAGTATCCAAATTTCAATATAATAAACACTTAACGTTTATTATTTTTGTGTGTGTACTTGAGGTTATATTCTTGTAAAATATTTACTAGTCTTGATAACTTTTTTGCAATTTTCGGTCGACACTAGAATACTTTATAAAGTTAATTGTGTTTTAACTATTTCTACATAAAGAAATTAATAATAGAGGTATAACATATGTTCACATATAATCTAAAAAAGATTGGACTCAAAGAGGGACTAAATGATTACAAGAACTATGATATATGTGAAATGATGTCTTACACAATATCTGATAAAAAATATTTATTATTGACACTATCCGTGTCCAACTAATTCTGGATTCAACACACAACTATTAGTATTTGTATCTAAGAACATCTATATTCATATTTGTATTCGAAGCTATTTGTATTAAAATTCGAATCTAAATAAATAAATATAATTTTAGTGATACCCGTCAGTATTCGATGTATCTATTCAATCCAATTACACTCCAAATAAAAACACAGATACATGGGTGGGATTTAATTTTTGCCATAATTATTCTCAAATCACACAGCATATAAAAATCCAAAAAACGACGGAAGTTAAGAAAAACAAACCAGGAAACTCAACTACGACACAAGACGATGATCACAATTCACAACATACAAGCCCTGCACATGCAGATTGAACTGCTACACATTGCCAGCCAGTTCGTCACACGCGCTAGCTTGCGGCCTCAAGAACGGGCGTGAAGAAGTAGATGTCGCCGAGCCGGTCGTTCGTCGGCGAGTTGCCGCCATACACCAGCAGCCCTCGCTGGCCGTCCTTCTCCCCCGCCGTGAACGCACACCACCCGCGAGGCCCCGGGTGGTGCTCGGCCTCCGCCCTGTCGTCCAGCCGCGTCCACGCGCCGGTCTCCGTGTCCAGCGCGAACGCCTCGGCCGAGAACTTGCCGGCGCCGAGGTGGCCGAGGTCACTGGGGTCCACCTCGCCGCCGAACAGCACCACGTGCCTCCCGAACCCGGCGGCGCAGAACACGCTCCGGGGGCTGGGCCTGTCGCCCGTGGTCTGGACCGCGGCCCACTCCCGGGTGGCCGGGTCGTAGCAGTGCACGTCGTCCAGCTCCTCGCCCGAGAACCCGTACACCACCCACACCTTCCCGCCGGCGACGACCAGCCCGGGCCCGCCGCGCGGCTGGCACGCCTCCCCCGGCGGCGGCAGCTGCTCCCATTGCCCCGCCGCCACGTCGTACGCCCACAGGTCGTTGAGGCGGCCGGCGTCGCCGCACCCGCCGAACACGTACACCCGCCCCGCGCCCGCGTCCGCCGCCATGGAGTGGTAGCTGCGGTGCGGCGGGCCGTCGGCGCCGGACGACAGCAGCGTCCACGCCCGCGTCGCCGCGTCGAAGGCGTAGAGCTCGTTCAGCTCCTTGTGCTCCAGGTCGCGCCCGCCGAACGTGAACACCGTGCCGCCCGCGGCCGCCATGGTCACGCCCACGCGCGGCGGCGGCACGTCGCCCGTCGCGTCCAGCGCCGACCACGTCTGGGTGTTGAGGTCGAAGGCGTACATGGTGCTGTCAACCGGGACGCGCGGGGTGAGCTCGCCGCCGAACGAGTAGGCCGTGCCCCCGAGCAGCGTGATGGCGTGGGAGCTCCGTGCTCCCGGACCGGCGCCCTTCTGCTCCATCTGGGTGAAAAGCATTGAAATTGCAAGCATAATAAGCGAGACATCCACAATTAATCTCTCCACCCCGTTGAAACCAAATTCTGAGGCTCAAATTTCGCAGAAATGAAATCAGAATTCTAAGAATTGTGACATCCTTGTGATTTGGTTCAGATCAAGTGACTAATAAGCAACAGTGGCCATACGACTGCGGACTGCAAGGTTTTGAGGCTCAAAAGTTCAGCAGAAGTTGCAACAACTAAGGATTGGCAACTGTGGAGTCGGGGGCATACAGCTGCAAAAGAAGCTCGTTGACTCGAGCAGAACTTGGGCATCACCGACTTCCCTGTCAGCATGCCTTTGACACTAGGAAGACGAAGATCCATTGAAGACGGAATGGAAACTTCCTCGTCAACGCCACCCACCAATCCCGCAATCAATCCCCCTTTGTAGATCACATAGGGCTCCAGAGTCCAGTTCCCCGACCATCCGAGTGGGTGGGTTACTATCGCCAACTGATCCCAACTCACTTTTGAACCTAATATCAAAGATGGCTTGCAAAACTCCACTCAAGAAACAAACAAATCCTTCCGCGAACCAAAAACCAAGCTTAAATCCGATTCAAACATCAGGAACGTCTCCAAAAAAGCTACACCTGCCGGTGCGAATTCGACGGATGAATAAGTTAAAGAGAGAATCGGAGGAGGAAGACGAAGGCTAGGCAAGCAAACCTTCACCCAAGTTCCTGCCATTGACGCTCCCACAAAGCTCTGCTCCGCTTCCTCTGCTTTCCCGTGCTTTGGTGGTGTCAGTGATGTTGAGGGGGGGGCTCTCGCTCTCACTTTTGAGGTGCAGAGGATGGTGGCGTCCTCGTCACATGCTGACATGCCGGAGCAGAACAGCGTGAATCTGGCCATCGCTGGCTCGCTGCCGGGCACAATTTTTCTATTCAGCCACCGAGCTTGGTTGGCACTTGGCAATTGTTTTCGGTTTCTCGGAGGAAGAGGGTGTCTGTCTATTTGGTTTGCTTACGTGTTTTGACGTAGACATTATATATTTGAAATAATTAGATCTATACCATTAAAAAAATATAATTTTAGATATATACCACTAACTTTACATCTTATGGACTCATATAAACCCTAAACCCTTTATTTAGCACAGCCTTTAGACTATTTGTAGGGGTTTCTTAAATTTCTTTCTTTATATCATTTTTTGTGTCACATCATCAATATTTCTGTTGGGGCGAAACCGAAGACACCACCCTTCGCTCGATGCCTTCGCCGTCCTCGCTGCACCAACGGAGACAAGACAACGGACAGACTCACCCTTCGTCCCATACGTCACCGGACGAAGACCTGTGACGAGGTCGTCTCATATTGCGACCTCGTCCAGCATGGAGGCCCACGTGTGATCCAGCCCATTGTAACAGGCTCTGCGTGGCCGCTACGCATTACGGGCCTAATTTGTAAAGGCATCCCTGTAATTACGGTCTGTAACCCCGCTTTATGGGAATATTCCGGGGATAACATAGGTGTCTGAGGGCACATGCGTCCTTAACACAGGACGATGGGCACACAGATACCTATAAATACCCCCGCACAGTGCCCTTGAGAGGCTAGATTAACAGAGCTATTGCCATCTCGTGCAAAAACCCTGTTTGCGTTGCTACACTCCCCCGTTGGATCAATTTGCATCAGAGAGCAAGTTCCAACAATTTCATCCATACTTTTTCACCTTTCGTGGCAGGTTCCCCTAAATTCTCTTCATATATCTCACTACAACTATAAAATATCATCTTATATACCTATTTTTTATCCACTATCAATTTTTTTCCAACTACCAAACTCCAAAAACTACTGTTGCATGCCAGGAAGGGGTCGGCGCGCCCTCACACTTGATCTGACGGACGCCGATTTGGTCCCCTTCTACTGTAGCGCGAAGAAGACGCTTTAGCGTCAGGCGGTGCGGCGTATAGGGGCTGCTTGTTGCCCCTACAGGAGGGGAGAGGGGGCACATAGCCTTATGTATAGCTAGAGATGGCCAAACGGGCTGTTCGGCCCGGCCCGGGCCAGGCACGGTTAGGAAATCGGGCCGGGCCTTATAAGCCCGCGGGCTTGATTCTCTGTCCGAGCCCGGCCCACAGCGGGCCTAAACGGCTCGGGCCAGCCCGTTTAGCACGAAAAAAGCGGGCCGAAAGCGGGCTAAGCGGCCAAAAAACACGTTTTAGTTTAAAAAAAGCGGGCTTAACGTGCTTAGAGGTAAACGGCCGTGCCGGGCTAGCCCACCGTGCCTAGTTTCCTGTCCGAGCCCGGCCCGCTTATTCATGTCAGGCCGACCGGGGCCCGCATAGAACCGGGCCGTGCCGAGCTCGGACCGGGCTCAAACAGCGGGCTTCGTGCCAGGCTCGCGGGCCTCGTGCTTATTGGCCATCTATATGTATAGCTATACTATCAGCTATTTTTTTATTTCCTTTCGAAATAGCTTAGGTTATCTTAGCAGCTCATGCATCTCTATCTTCTTTTTTAAACACCGCTTTATATATAATACGGCCTGTTGAACGCTAAAAAGAGCAGTGCGAACGGTCCGGCCCTGAGGCCAGACGGTCCGCAGTCCGGACAGTCCACGGTGGTGGTGCGGACGGTCCGCGCATGCGCAGAGTCAGTTAGGGTTCCTAGTTTCTCGCGAGATTTGTTACCTAAAACCACAGGATTAACTCGGGAAACGGTTTGAAGCGGATCCGGACCTCCCCTTTATATAGATGAAGGGATACGGCCGATTGAACCCCCAATCAATCGAACCAAAAACACTTCTATTTTGCATTTATTCCTAGGAGTAGTTCTAGTTTAGCCTTCCGATCCCCAAATTCTTTGCTTCTTTTCGACTCTACGTCGATTAGAGCAGTCTAGGTCGGTCTGCTCAAGCCTAGACATCACCTAGGATCTCTCCTCCCTGACGGGGTCCCTCCCGGGAGCGAGATCCAGGCGCCGCCGGTGACCTTCGCCGCCCCCTGCGCACGCGCGGACCGTCCGGCCGTCAGGCAGGGAACCCAAGCCTCTATTCCAGGTCGCGGACCGTCCACGCTTGTGCAGAGAGCACCGCCACGGTTCGTATTGAGTGATTGGCGCCCCAAAAAGGCACCAACATACTTTTGGCGACTCCGCTGGGGACAGGTGTTTAGATCTACTAAAAATCAGGCCCTCAAATGGTCGGTTCTAAAGATCACGCCGATATCTCCCCGGACAATATCCTGAAGCCGGCTGTTGAAAGTCTAACGGCCGATGAGCAATAGCAATACGAGGACTACATGCGTCAAGCGAAGGAGAAATTCTTATCACAATACACGGTGGATCGCCACCAGAAAGTTGTCAAACATGGAGAGACCGACGTCGCATCTCTTCTATCTTCGCTTCAAGTCCCTAATGTAAGTACACCCGACGACATCCAATCTATTAAACAGTATGTAGATCATCAGCAGAATCAAATGAAACAACAGATTGGAGAGTTAGAAGAGTTAATTAGAAAATTAACGCGTACATTGGAGAAGTCTGTTGCTCCTAGTTTTCCATCATATGAGACTAGTAATAGGATATCTATGTCTAATACATCGGCAACAAATGGGGATTTGCAGCCCCAACCATTATATGGTATGCCGATGAACTCATATCCAGGGCAAGTACCACCACCGCCATCCCTGCTTGGCAGATCGGTGCCCCTAAACACAGTCGGACCATCCGAGCTTCTGCCCGGATCGTCCGGCCCATATGAGGACCGTCCGGCTTGCTCTGCCGGACAGTCCGAGGCTGCCCTAGGACCGGCACCGTCCCTGCTTGGCAGATCAGCGACCCTGGACGCGGTCGGACCGTCCGAGCTTCTACCCGGACCATCTGACCCTTATGCGGACTGTCCGGCTTTCTATGCCGGACAGTCCGGGGCCATACCAGGACTACTGCGTGGCGCCCCAATAATGGCGAACACGACCGACCAGTTCGGATGTACCATCGTACAAACCGGATACACATATGCAGAACCTGCTGTTGCACACCATGCACCAAATTATTATATACCACAACAGCAGTATGTTTCGCCCTCTACATATTTAAACCATAATGAACCATACAATCACAGACCGATCAACACTATCGATCGGTCACGGCAAGAAGGTCGGTATACTAATACCCGACCAAATGAGCCCCACAGCCCAGGATCCGGTGGTCTGCCACCGGGTGCAATGGAAAAAATTAGGGAAGAGATGACTGAACTATTTCGAGATAAGTTCGGAGTTAGTGTAGCCAGAGTAGGGCAATCATAACAAAAGCCATATAATCACCGGTTTGACACTGTCCCATATCCACAAGGGGCAAGGATACCAGAATTTTCTAAGTTTTCTGGTGAGAATGGGAGAAGCACACACGAACACATAGGCCAGTTCCTAGCACACTTAGGCGAATTGGCCAATGGAGAAGCATTTCGTGTTCGTTTATTTTCTTTATCCCTTACTAGTACCGCTTTTGCATGGTACGCCGCCCTGCCTCCTAATTCCATTAATTCCTGGAATGAGTTAGAAAGTAAATTTCATGAACATTTCTTTTCCGGGGAATATGAATTAGGACTAGCTGACTTAGCTTCAGTCCGACAAGGACGCGAAGAATCGGTAAATGATTATATCTGGAGGTTCCGGGACACTAGAAACCGATGCTTTCGGATCCATGTCGTAGACAAAGAGCTAGCAGGGCTAGCTTTTAATGGGTTGCTATCCTACTTGAAAGCATCTAGGCCCCTGGTTGGTTTTAGTGATTAATGACAACGTAATATTATATGTGACTAACGTGTGTTTTGCAGAGACAAATGGTAAGTTAGGTCGCATGACAGGTAGAAGTACTACAACGGTGAAATCAATCCCGGAGATAAGAACTCAAAGCGACGGCTAAAACGACGGAACAAAAGGTGAAGGTCTAAGGAGTCCGAGTGTCAAGGAGATGTGGACACTCGCGATTTAGTTAGGTCTTTTATTCTCTTTTAGCCGTACTATAAAGAGGGGTTGTCGATGAGTAGTTTGACCAAGAGAGTTCTAGTGTAGTGTTGGTGCACAATCACACTCATATACAGTGCTAGGTGTCACTCTAGAACTCACACAAAAGTTAGAACGAAAACCGATTTGAAAATCAGCTGAAAACAAGATTTAGTGTTTCTGGCTTAGGGGCACCAGACTGTCCGGTGTGCACTGGACTGTCCGGTGCACCCTCTGCCAGGTGGGACCAGGCTGGTCCACGGCAGTGTTTTTACCTTCCCAGAAACCTGAGAGCGCAGAGTTTGTAGTTGAATTTTAGTGGCACACCGGACACCGCACCGGATTGTCCGGTGTGCACCGGACAGTGGACTGTTCACTGTCCAGTGCGCCATGAGTCCAACGGCTAGCTGTCAGAACTAGCCGTTGGAAGTGACCGTTGGCGCACCGTTGGCGCACCGGTGGCGCACCGGACTGTCCGGTGCGCCATCGCACAGCACATTGCCTGTAACGGCTAGTTGGTGGGTGAGGGCTATTTATACCCCCTCCACCCACCATATTCAATGTCTTGCACTCCACATTTATTCCAGCACCTTGGTAGAGTATTGCAAGCACCAAAAGCCTAGTGAGGAGATTAGAGAATCATAATCCACGCTTGTTCCTCATTAGCGCTAGTGAGAGCCACCTAGAGCACACACCACTTGCATTAGGCTTCTCTTGGTCAAGCGAAAGTCTATGGCTTGTTACTCTTGGTGATCGGCATCACCTAGACGGCTTGGTGGCGTTGGGAGCTCGGTGATCACCGTGAAGATCTTGTTGGTGATCCGACTCAAGTTTGTAAGCGGTCTCGAGGGATCCACCGCGCCGGAGTGGCAAAGGATCATCTCGTAGTGAGCACTTGGTTCTTGCGAGGACCAAGGGGGAGCGATACCCTTGCGCGGGTGCTCCAACGAGGACTAGTGGAGAGTGCCGACTCTTCGATACCTCGGGAAAAATTGGAGGAGTCTTCTAAACTTTGCTTTACATTCCGCACTTAATTCAAGCTATTTACTTTGTGTATTTGTTTAGCAAGTATTTGAAGCATTGTCTTAGCTTTGTTACATTTCTAGTATTATTTTCTTAGTGCTAGTTGTTGGGGTGAAGTTGGGCTCTTGTTTAGCTCTTGCTTAGGTTTTAATTAGTGTTGATTTTTAGAAAAGCCCAATTCACCCCCCCTCTTGGGCATCGTGATCCTTTCAATTGGTATCAGAGCCTTGTTGCTCATAGATTAGCTTAACCGCTAGAGTTACGATGTCCTGTGGGGATGGACCTCCTCCCGTTTTTGATGGTGACGATTTTCCTTATTGGAAAATTCGTATGGAAGCATACTTAGAGGCTATAGACATCGGTGTCTATAAAGCCGCCACACAAGGGTTCCCCGAACCTAGAGACGCCACAAATCTTGTAGGTGATGAGTTCAATTATGAGAAATGGAATGCTAAGGCCAAAAACACCCTTTTTAGAGGCCTTTGCAAAGATGTGTTCAATAGAGTAAGGAATCATAAAAATGCTCATGATTTGTGGATGGACATTTGTGCTCTACACGAAGGAACTAGAAGTGAACGTGAGGAAAGATATCACATAGCCATGCGAAAGTTAAATACTTTTGAAATGCTTACTAATGAAAATGCAAATGCTATGTACTCACGACTTAATATTCTTGTAGAGGAAGTCAATGGATTGGGGCTTACTCAAATCTCACAACCGGATGTTGTGAGGAAGATTCTCAGTGTCCTCCCAATAGACAAATATGGACACATTGTCACTGTGCTACATCAAATGGATCTTTCGGTTACCACACCTACACAAATTTTGGGAAAGATCAATGCCCATGAAATGTACATGCACATCAACGACAAAGAAGAATCATCTTCCAAAAGAAAGGATTTGGCTCTCAAAGCAAATCATGAAAGAAAAGGAAAAGCAAAAATACAAGTTGAGGAAGAATCCTCAAGTGATGATGACCTTGATGCAAACATTGCCTTGATGGTGAGGAAGACCACCAAGATGTTGAAGAAGTTAAATAGAGAAGGCATCAAATTTGATTCAAGGAAGAAGAAGTTCTTTTCCAACAAAAGAAAGCCCATTTCTGAGATGGACTGCTACAACTGTGGTGAGCTTGGTCATCTTGCTCATCAATGCAACAAGCCCAAGAAGAACAAGTTCAAGGGCAAGAAAGAAGATGACAGCGATGATGAAAAGAAGGAAAAGAAATTCTTCAAGAGAAAGGATGGGAAGCAAAAGAGGTTCCACAAGAAGAAGAATGGAAAGGCATATATTGTTGGCGACTGGCTCACCGACATCGAATCATCAAGTGGGTCTTCTTCAAGTGAAGAAGAGAATGATGAAAAAGTTGCCGCCATCGCCGGGGACTTCTCTTCACCACCACCATCGCCATCATCCACTTCTCACCTATGCCTCATGGCTCGAGGTGAACGGAAGGTGAACTACAAGACCGGTGGGAGCCATTGGGTTATTGACAGTGGATGCACACAACATATGACAGGCAACCCACGGATGTTCACCTCATTAGATGAGAATGTTGATGGTCAAGATAAAATCACATTTGGAGACAACTCAAAAGGAAAAGTACAAGGACTTGGCAAGGTGGCAATCTCAAATGACTTATCAATATCAAATGTTCTCTTAGTTGCACCTTTGAGCTTCAATTTATTATCAGTGGGACAACTCTGTGATCTTGGACTTCAATGCTTATTCACTCCATCAGAGGTTATTGTAACAAAAATGGATGATGAATCAATGGTATTCAAGGGTTTTAGATACAACAACCTCTACTTAGTGGATTTCACTTCAGAAGATGCAGACTTAAGAACTTGCCTCTTCACCAAAGCTTCTCTTGGTTGGCTTTGGCATAGGAGGCTTGCACATGTTGGGATGAGCACACTCAAGAAGGTATTAAAGAAAGATATGGTTAGAGGATTAAAGGATGTAGTATTTGAAAAAGACAAGCCATGCAGTGCATGTCAAGCTGGAAAGCAGGTTGCTAATACACATCCCACTAAAGCTTTCATGTCAACATCAAGGCCACTGGAACTACTTCACATGGATTTATTTGGACCTACAAATTATGTCAGTGCCGGTGGCAACCTCTACTGTCTAGTGATTGTTGATGACTTCTCAAGATACACTTGGGTGTTCTTTCTCCATGACAAATCTGAAGTTGCATCTATATTCAAGAAGTTTGCCAAGAAAGCACAAAATGAATTTGATTGCAAGATTAAGAAGATTAGAAGTGACAATGGCAAAGAATTTGACAACACCAACATTCATGAGTACTGTGATGAAATTGGGATCAAGCATGAAGTATCTGCCACATATACACCTCAACAAAATGGAGTTGTTGAAAGGAAAAATAGGACCTTGATCACCCTTGCAAGAACAATGATTGATGAGTATAACACACCGGAGAGGTTTTGGGCCGAAGCTGTCAACACTGCTTGTTATGCATCAAACAGGCTATTTCCTCACCGGCTACTTGTGAAGACTCCTTATGAACTGCTAAATGGGAAAAAGCCAGACGTCTCTTTCTTCCGGGTATTTGGGTGCAAATGCTACATCTACAAGAAACGCCATCACCTAGGGAAGTTTCAAAGACGTTGTGATATTGGTTTTCTTTTGGGTTATTCATTAAAGTCCAAAGCATATCGAGTATTCAACCATGCCACTGGCGTGGTAGAAGAAACATATGATGTGGAATTTGATGAGACTAATGGCTCCCAAGGAGCACTTGAAAATCTTGATGATGTAGGTGATGAGCCACTTAGGGAAGCAATGAAGAACATGCCTATTGGAGCTATCAAACCAAAAGAAGATGAAGAAGAGGTGCAAATCATTGACAGGCCTTCTTCATCAAATGTACCACAAGATGATGAAAAAGATGAGAGGCATGCAAATGAAGATACATTTGTCTCTCATGAACAAGCAAGGGTACAAGCCGAAGATGTTGATGCTCCAGGATATTCTTCCCAAGTGGTTGACAGGAGAAACTCATCACTACTTCAAGCTCATCCTCAAAACCAAATCATCGGGAGTCCTTCACAAGGGGTTATTAGTCGATCACATAAACATGCTAATTTTATTGAACATCACTCTTTTGTTTCTTGTGTTGAGCCTACTTGTATAGATGAGGCGCTACAGGATCCGGACTGGGTGAATGCCATGCATGAAGAACTTAACAACTTCACCCGTAACGAAGTTTGGACCCTGGAGAAGCCCCCACAAGATGCAAGAATCATTGGAACAAAGTGGGTGTTCAGAAACAAACAAGATGATCAAGGTGTGATTGTAAGAAACAAGGCAAGACTTGTCGCAAAGGGATTCTCTCAAGTTGAAGGCTTAGATTTTGGAGAGACCTTTGCACCGGTTGCTCGACTGGAAGCCATCCGTATCCTACTTGCATATGCATCATGCTATGATATAAAACTTTATCAAATGGATGTAAAAAGTGCATTTTTAAATGGCTTCATAAATGAACTTGTATATGTTGAGCAACCGCCTGGATTTGAAGACCCTAGATATCCTAACCATGCTTACAGGTTGTCCAAGGCGCTATATGGGCTAAAGCAAGCTCCAAGGGCTTGGTATGAGCGTCTTCGCGACTTCCTCATCGAAAAGGGCTTCAAAATCGGGACCGTCGACACAACTCTCTTCACAAAGAAACATAACGGTGATATTTTCATTTGTCAAGTATATGTTGATGATATAATCTTTGGCTCGACAAATGACTGTCATTGCAAGGAATTTGGTGAGTTGATGTCGAAGGAGTTCGAGATGTCAATGATTGGTGAGCTAACATACTTCCTCGACTTTCAAGTCAAGCAAATGAAAGATGGCAACTTTCTCTCACAAGAGAAGTATACCAAAGACTTGTTGAAAAGGTTCAACATGGAGAAGTGCAAACCAATCAAGACCCCCATGCCTACAAATGGACATCTCGACTTAGATGAGGGAGGTAACCCGGTTAATCAAACTCTCTACCGTTCTATGATTGGTAGTTTATTATACCTTACCGCATCTAGGCCCGATATTATGTTTAGTGTCTGCATGTGTGCTAGATTTCAATCTAATCCTAAGAAAGCTCATCTTCGCGCTGTTAAGAGAATTCTTAGGTATCTCAAGCACACCACAAGCGTTGGTCTGTGGTATCCCAAAGGAGCTACTTTTGATTTAATTGGCTATTCCGATTCGGATTATGCCGGTTGCAAAATTGATAGGAAAAGTACTTCTGGGGGATGCCATCTGCTTGGTAGATCACTAGTTTCATGGACATCCAAAAAGCAAAATAGTGTTGCCTTGTCAACTGCCGAAGCGGAATACATTGCCGCAGGTGCTTGTTGCACACAGATTTTATATATGAAACAAACTCTTCTAGACTATGGCGTAGTTCTAGAAAAAGTACCTTTGTTGTGTGATAATGAGAGTGCTGTTAAAATTGCTAATAATCCTGTACAACACTCTCGCACCAAGCACATTGATATCCGTCATCACTTCCTTAGAGATCATGTTGCTAAAGGAGATATCGTTTTAGAAGGAGTGAGGTCGGAAGATCAATTAGCGGATATTTTCACTAAGCCACTTGATAAGACCCGCTTTTGCATGTTGAGAAATGAACTAAATATTCTTGATCTCAGAAATTTTATGTGAAATGTCAAATGGTGTTGTCAAGCTTGCATTGCATATTTAAATTCCTTTTATTGCATCTAGGGCTTGTCTAACCTAGTTGAGATAACCGCCAATAAAGCGAGTGAAAAAGCTTAACTCGGGTCAAACTTGACAAGTCTTAGTTTTTAAGCTTTTAGCACTTAAATTCTTTCTTTTCATGCAATTATTGGTTCTTGAAATATGCATGAGGTACTGCACTTAGGGGGAGTATTCAAAACTCAAATCACTCTTGAAAACCGCTAGTGCAAGCCCAAATGCAAATTTCACCATTTGCCTATTTTCTCTAAAAATTATCTAGCCTATGGCAAAATATTTTGAAAAGTATTTGAGGGTGCCAATACCTGTCCCAACAAGTGTTATTTTGTGTGATTATAAGTTGGGATTTGGTTTGGTTAGGAGTTAGATAGAAAAATTCAAAATTTTCCAAACTCCCCTCTGTCTGGGCTCACCGGACAGTCCGATGTGCACCGGACACTGCACTGTGCAATGTCCGGTGCACCGGCAGCCGCGCGCAAAATTCCTTTTTTCCTGTGTGCTGTCCGGTGGTTCACCGGACAGCTACTGTGCGCTGTCCGGTGTGCACCGGACACGCACTGTAGACTGTCCGGTGTGCCCATCTCGCGTTTTAAAAAACGGCCCCCAGCCCGACCAGGCCAGAGGCCTCTTTCTTTTCCCAGCCAGCCGCCAGCCTCCTCTGTCTCTGGCGATTTCCCAGCGCCCGCCGTCGACCACCTCTCACCGGCGGCCTCCATCTCCGGCGATCTTCCGGCGACCTCGCCAAGCACTTCTTCCTCCTCGGTGAGCAGGTCCCCCTCCTCTGCCTCTCCATCTCTCTGGCTCTTAGGCAGTTCATCACACCTTTTGCAAATCTTCTAATTTCTGTGAAATCCGATGAATCCAGTTGGTGAAATGAGTTCAAGTGTCTCTAGTGTGTATCCCTGCTTGTTTTTAGCTCCTTCGGGAGGGCATTCCCACCTCAAATGGCCATATTCCTAAAACCCTAGCTCCCCGCACGCCACATGCTCGGTGAAATGCCTAAACCAGCCAAACTTGCTCCAATTGAACCCAAATTTTTCAGGCACCTTCACCACACTTCCAGTAACCTACTTGCCAAATTTCACGCCAATCCGAGATCCCAGGCTTAAATTTCACCAAAATTCCCGTTTTGCGCGATCGTTTCCGAGCCGAGTGCCCAAAACCCTAATTCTTCGCCTAAATTTAAACCAAGCACACACTTCACTCATATTGACCTATATAAACCTATTTGTGAAGTATCGGCTCAATCCCATATCGTTTCGTGCCTTAATTCGAATTCCAATCATCCTATGTCACTATTTGTCTGTCAAACTCCGTTTTCACGTCGTTTGACTTCTTGATCGTCCTGTCTCGTGCCATATCTCTCTGTGTATGTATTTATTCACATTTCATATGCTTATGACTATGTGACTAATACGTGCTCACCTCTTCTGTCATTTCAGTGACCTTGTGTGACCGTGTGCCGTCTCCCGTCCTGCCTGGATCGTCACCTCTCTTGTGACCTTTCCAGGTAGACATCTCACTCTTTGCTAAATCTATCGGTCATTTTTGCTCTGTGCTTAGTCTCTCTATCTCATTTGCAGACTTTAGTTCAGGATGCCGCGCACGAAGAATGCGTCGGCATCAGGGGGTGGCGACGATGAGGACCCTCGTCGCCCCTTCAGGCAGGTGAAGGGCAAGACTGTGTATCTGGAGCAGCAGGAAGGCCGCAAGAAGCGGCGTTCGGACAGAGAGGCTCGTGCAGCAGCAGCAGCTGCAGCAGCCGCTGCGCAGGCAGCACTTGGAGATCAGCCGGATGTTCCATCAGATCAGATTGCTTTCCGTGCTCGTCGTCTCGCCTCCCGGTCTCGCTCCTCTACTCACACCTCCGCTTCCACTCCACCACCCACTCTGCCTGCTCCAGTCACTCCTATTGCTCCATCCACCTCCACCGCCATACCCACTACCAGCACTACGCCAGCTTCCACTGCTTCCCCTGCCCCCGCTCCCGCTTCAGCTCCTCCTGTCCCTCCACCTCGCTTCCGGGAGCGTGATGAGACTGAGGTCCGTCCACTGGTTTTGGATCCTCGTCTGTTTGACCTTCAGCGTGCTACTGCAGCCCGGGTACGTCGGTTCAGGTACGTACCCGTGGAGTCTTGGCTGCCAGCTCAGAGAGACCCAGCAGCAGGTGTTCTTTTCAGCACACGGATTCAGGAGTCATTCTTCCGGGCTCAGATGTCTGCTCAGATTGCGCTACGAGTTCACCGCCTATTGGATCTTCCAGCCTTCTTGCTAGCAGCCGGTGCTGAGTCTGAGGCGCATCTCACCTATTTGCCAGGCCTTCTGTCCTTTCTGACTATCAGCGGCAGATATGTTGAGGAGTGGGTCCGCGTCTTCTATGCCTCTGTTTGGATTGACCCGGATCATCAGTGGATGAGGTTTCACTTTGAGCGCGAGGATGTTACGATCACTGCTAGTCAGATTCGACAGCTTTTTGGTTTCCCTGAGTCGACTACTCGCCTTCACAGTCTCTGCTATGGCACTTCAGATCCTCCACGTCGCCCTCACGGCGGTGTGGCTCCAGGGACAGCTCACGTCGCGGCTCTGTTCCGCCCGCCTTTTTCAGATGGGTCGCGACGTTCTCCTGCAGACTTCACTACTGCAGCGAAGTACTTATATGAGCTCGTCAGACGGACACTCCTCCCTAGGATGGGATACAGGGAGGCTACCACTCATATTCAGCTTTGGCTCCTTGGTGCCCTGGTATCCCACTCTGAGTTTGATGTTGTGGACTTTCTGATCTGTGAGATTGAGGACACCGTTCTGGATGGGATTCGTGCTCGACGGCAGCTACCGTATGCTCACTACTTATGCCACATCTTTGCGCAGCTGATTCAGCCACCTCGATTTCAGAGCACCCTTGAGGCCTCACGCCTTGTGTTTGGATCTTACCGTCCTGCTCCTGAGATTCCAGTGCCAGCTTATGCTCCTGTGTTTGACACTCAGGCCGAGGATGCAGCACTTCGACAGTTTGACACCCAGGGTACAGCAGCTGATGATGATGATGATGATGATGATTTTGGGGTTCCTCCTCTGCCTCCGCCTCCTATGCCTCCACGCTCCCATGATCATGAGGCTGGGAGTTCTCGTGCTGCCCCTGCTCCTCCTCCGGCTATGGACCCTGCTCTTGCGGCGATTCTGGCCAACCTGGCAGCCGAGCAGGCCCGGTTATCCGAGACGATGCTCTCGATGTTTCAGAGCATGCAGGACAGGCAGGATGCACTTCAGCAGCAGCTTATTCAGGATAGGGCAGAGAATAGGGCATTCATGGCCCTCATGCTTCAGCATTCTGGTATCTCAGCTCCTCCGGTTCAGTCTGCTCCGCCTTCTTCGCTTCACGCTCCAGTGGTGCCTTCGATCTTGTCTGCACCCCCTGCTGGTACCTCTCCGCTCCGGCCGGTCACCTTGGCGTTCACTTCTCCGGTTCTCAGCTCTGTCTGCCCGCAGCCGCCAGTGCCACCAGCATCTGCTGTTACCACTACTGCTGTGGCAGTATCTGTGACCGCTTCTGTTCCGGTAGCTCCTGCAGCGCTGCCTGCGTCTGAGTCAGTACCAGCTCCAGCTTCTACCGCAGATCCTGGATCTGAGACTGACTCTGACCCTCCGTCGGCGTTCGCTCTGCTACCTCGACCTCGACCGGATGCGCCCCCGCCGCCTCCTCCTGCATCAGATGTTTAGGTTCAGGTCCCTTTTGGTGTTTGACGCCAAAGGGGGAGAGATATGAGTTGTGAGAGCTAGGGGGAGTTAGAGAGTTAGTAGAGAGTCAGTGTCCTTTTGATGTAATATTTGTGCCTGCTACTCTCTGTACTAGCGTTATGTTTTTGGCTCACAAACTCGTCATATACTCTCGTTGCGTATGGTTGACTGTGTGTACTATGTTTTCACCTTATATCATATCACTAGTCTTCCAGCTCTTGTTTCATTAATTTACTTTCTCTTTTACATGAACAAGAATCTTATGATGTGTATGCGCTCACTCTTATTATTATGGTACACATTCTTTCTGTCAAAAGATTACTGAGTATAACTAACCATTCTTTCTATTGACAGAATCTTCAAAACAAACTACTCTCACAAAACTTGTAGGGTTGTCATCAATCACCAAAAAGGGGGAGATTGAAAGCATCTAGGCCCCTGGTTGGTTTTAGTGATTAATGACAACGTAATATTATATGTGACTAACGTGTGTTTTGCAGAGACAAATGGTAAGTTAGGTCGCATGACAGGTAGAAGTACTACAACGGTGAAATCAATCCCGGAGATAAGAACTCGAAGCGACGGCTAAAACGACGGAACAAAAGGTGAAGGTCTAAGGAGTCCGAGTGTCAAGGATATGTGGACACTCGCGATTTAGTTAGGTCTTTTATTCTCTTTTAGCCGTACTATAAAGAGGGGTTGTCGATGAGTAGTTTGACCAAGAGAGTTCTAGTGTAGTGTTGGTGCACAATCACACTCATATACAGTGCTAGGTGTCACTCTAGAACTCACACAAAAGTTAGAACGAAAACCGATTTGAAAATCAGCTGAAAACAAGATTTAGTGTTTCTGGCTTAGGGGCACCGGACTGTCCGGTGCACCCTCTGCCAGGTGGGACCAGGCTGGTCCACGGCAGTGTTTTTACCTTCCCAGAAACCCGAGAGCGCAGAGTTTGTAGTTGAATTTTAGTGGCACACCGGACACCGCACCGGACTGTCCGGTGTGCACCGAACAGTGGACTGTTCACTGTCCGGTGCGCCATGAGTCCAACAGCTAGCTGTCAGAACTAGCCGTTGGAAGTGACCGTTGGCGCACCGGTGGCGCACCGTTGGCGCACCGGACTGTCCGGTGCGCCATCGCACAGCACATTGCCTGTAACGGCTAGTTGGTGGGTGAGGGCTATTTATACCCCCTCCACCCACCATATTCAATGTCTTGCACTCCACATTTATTCCAGCACCTTGGTAGAGTATTGCAAGCACCAAAAGCCTAGTGAGGAGATTAGAGAATCATAATCCATGCTTGTTCCTCATTAGCGCTAGTGAGAGCCACCTAGAGCACACACCACTTGCATTAGGCTTCTCTTGGTCAAGCGAAAGTCTATGGCTTGTTACTCTTGGTGATCGGCATCACCTAGACGGCTTGGTGGCGTTGGGAGCTCGGTGATCACCGTGAAGATCTTGTTGGTGACCCGACTCAAGTTTGTAAGCGGTCTCGAGGGATCCACCGCGCCGGAGTGGCAAAGGATCATCTCGTAGTGAGCACTTGGTTCTTGCGAGGACCAAGGGGGAGCGATACCCTTGCGCGGGTGCTCCAACGAGGACTAGTGGAGAGTGCCGACTCTTCGATACCTCGGGAAAAATTGGAGGAGTCTTCTAAACTTTGCTTTACATTCCGCACTTAATTCAAGCTATTTACTTTGTGTATTTGTTTAGCAAGTATTTGAAGCATTGTCTTAGCTTTGTTACATTTCTAGTATTATTTTCTTAGTGCTAGTTGTTGGGGTGAAGTTGGGCTCTTGTTTAGCTCTTGCTTAGGTTTTAATTAGTGTTGATTTTTAGAAAAGCCCAATTCACCCCCCTCTTGGGCATCGTGATCCTTTCACTACTTAAGAGACAAATTAGATGGGACCCAGTTCTTTTCGATAGCACAACTACATCAGCGGGCTTTAGCCTGTGAAAGCCGATTTAAAGAGACATCAAAATTGGCCGCCCGTACTATACATCAAATAGAGCGTGATAGTTCAGATGATGAATCCACAGATGTATATACCGCTGAGTTTATTTGGCCAACAAAGGCCAAATCTTCAGCATGTTCTTCCTTACAGCCGGTTCAAAAGAATCAGCAAGAAGAGATTAAATTTACCTTTAATGTTGCCAAATGCGATAAGATATTTGATGAGCTACTTAAAAATGGAAACATTAAATTAACTCATAATATCCCTCCTATAGATGAATTAAAGAGACGTGCTTATTGTAAGTGGCATAATTCTTTTTATCATGCCACCAATGACTGTAATGTTTTTCGTCGACAGGTACAATCGGCCATAAGTGAGGGCCGGTTGGCTTTTCAAGAAATGCAAGTGGACACACAACCATTTCCTGTTAATACAATAGATATCGCATGCAAAAAGATCTTAGTTCGGCCCGAAATGGCCGATAAAGGCAAAAGCAAAGACATCATCATTGGCAATCCTCGCATGTCAAATATATCACAAAAGGAGATTGCTCGAAAGGCTCCGGACGATAAGGCTAAAAAGTCCGGAGGCACCGGGGGCAAGCACAATCAATGAGCCAAGCACGACAGCCTGGCCTGAGCAACACGGATGGGCTGGCACATACGTGCGGACGGTCCGGTGCTCAGACATACGGTCCTGCTAACTCTGCCGGACAGTCCGCCTATGGCCAAAGACGTCAGCCTTCACACAAAGCTTTAAAAGGGAAGGAGACGCAAGGGCAGAACACATATGGTCGACTGATCAAAGTCGACCCTACTTTTGATCAGTTGCTCTCCAAGGATACTAGCAAGAAGACCGTTCTACGTGATCGGTCAACAAAGAGACCCTGGTCACTTGCTAAGACGAAACGAGTAAACAAAACGACCCGAAAGGCGACACAACAATCATCGCCTATTCATCCTATGAGACCAGGGTACTTTCCACCCGTTTACTCATCATCGGTATATTATCCTGTTCAAACATGGAATGGTATAATGATGAATCCATGGTACATGTATAGACCCTTTGTCTATCTAGACTGGGGGCACCTCCATTCTATTCCTTTTGATCCATTGACCAAATGGTTATGGCCAAGAAGGATACAATCTGAAACGGCCTTTATACATTGGTGCTTTATTGAATGATCTCCATGTTGAAAAGCCGATGACTTACATCAGGTTTAGTTCATATGCTTTTGGTTCATCAACCTTCACCAAAAGGCAGGGGGGCATATGTTGAATGCTAAAAAGAGCAGTGCGGACGGTCCGGCCCTGAGGCCGGATGGTCCGCGGTTCGGACAGTCTGCGGTGGTGGCGCGGACGGTCCGCGCGTGCTCAGAGTCAGTTAGGGTTCCTAGTTTCTCGCAAGATTTGTTACCTAAAACCATGGGATTAACTCGGGAAACGGTTTGAAGCGGATCCAGACCTCCCCCTTTATATAGATGAAGGGCTACGGCCGATTGAACCCCCAATCAATCGAATCAAAAACACTTCTATTTCGCATTTATTCCTAGGAGTAGTTCTAGTCTAGTTCTAGTTTAGCCTTCCGATCCCCAAATTCTTCGCTTCTCTTCGACTCTACGTCGATTAGAGCAGTCTTTGTCGGTCTGCTCGAGCCTAAACATCACCTAGGATCTCTCCTCCTCGATGGGGTCCCTCCCGGGAGCGAGATCCAGGCGCCGCCGGCGACCTTCGCCGCCACCTGCGCACGCGCGCGGACCGTCAGGAAGGGAACCCAAGCCTCTGTTCCAGGTCGCGGACCATCCAGCCCTTGGCCGTGGACCGTCCGCGCCTGTGTAGAGAGCACCGCCACAGTTCGTATTGAGTGATTGGCGCCCCAAAAGGCACCAACACGGCCCATAGTATAAAATATTATTCATCTACTGACCATATTCCTCGCAGTCTTCCGGACATATCACTTCCCTCTTGGGATTCAAACCTTCTTGATGCTTTTTGAAAGTCGCCTAGAGGGGGGTGGATAGGCAGAAACTAAAATTTACAAACTTTAAGCACAACTACAAGTCGGGGTTAGCGTTAGAAATAAAACTGAGTCCAAAAGAGAGGGCAAAAACAAATCACAAGCAAATGAAGCGGATGACACGGTGATTTGTTTTTACCAAGGTTCGGTTCTTGCAAACCTAGTCCCCGTTGAGGTGGTCACAAAGACCGGGTCTCTTTCAACCCTTTCCCTCTCTCAAACGGTCACCTAGACCGAGTGAGCTTTCTCCTCAATCAAATGGGTCACTTAGACCCCGCAAGGACCACCACACAATTGGTGTCTCTTGCTTTGATTACAAGTGTTGGAAGAACAAGAATGGGGAAGAAGAAAAGCAATCCAAGCGACAAGAACTCAAATGAACACGAAAATCTCTCTCTCACAAGTCACTAAGTGTTTGGAGTGGTTTTGGACTTTGGAGAGGATTTGATCTCTTGTTTGTGTCTTGGAGTGAAGTCTAGAGCTCTTCTATTGAATGCAATATGCTGGAAACTTGGATGCATTGAATAGAGGTGGTTGGGGGGTATTTATAGCCCCAACCACCAAAACAGCCATTGGGGAGGGCTGCTGTTGATGGGCGCACCGGACAGTCCGGTGCGCCATCAGACACTATCCAGTGCGCCAGCCACGTCACCCAACCGTTAGGGTTCTGACGGTTTCGACCGTTGCAGCTCTGACAGCCTGGGCCACCGGACAGTCCGGTGTCGTACCGGACAGTCACTGTTCACTGTCCGGTGCGCCTTCTAGCGCTGCTCTGACTCTGCGCGAACTGTCCGCACACTGTTCACGTTGCAGGCGACCATTGGAGTCGACCGTTGCGCTTGGGAGCCGTTGCTCCATTGGCACACCAGACAATCTGTTGAATTATAGCGGAGTGCAGCCTCAGAAACCCGAACGTGAAGAGTTTGAAGTCAATCCACCCTAGTGCACCGGACACTGTCCGGTGGTGCACCGGACGCTGTCCAGTGGCACACCGGACAGTCCGGTGCGCCAGACCAGGGTTCACTTCGGTTACTTTTGCTCCTTTCTTTTGAACCCTAACTTTAATCTTTTATTGGTTTGTGCTGAACCTTTGGCACCTGTAGAACATATAATCTAGAGCAAACTAGTTAGTCCAATATTTGTGTTGGGCAATTCAACCACCAAAATATTTATAGGAAAAGGTTTGACCTATTTCCCTTTCAATCTCCCCCTTTTTGGTGATTGATGCCAACACAAACCAAAGCAAATATATAAGTGCAGAATTGAACTAGTTTGCATAAGATAAGTGCAAAGGTTGCTTGGAATTAAACCAATTTACACTTTCATTAGATATGCATGGATTGCTTTCTTTCTTTTAACATTTTGGATCACATTTGCACCACTAGTTTTGTTTTTGCAAATTCTTTTGGAAAATCTTTTCAAAGTCCATTTGCAAATAGTTAAAGGAATATGAATAAGATTGCAAGAAGCATTTTCAAGATTTGAAATTTTCTCCCCCTGTTTCAAATGCTTTTCCTTTGACTTAAACAAAACTCCCCCTGAATTGAAATTCTCCTCTTAGTGTTCAAGAGGGTTTTACCAATTGAAAGAAGAACGAATATTTTAGATACCAATTTGAAAAATCCTCTTTTAAATATTTTATCATAAGATACCAATTGAAAACTTTCTTTTTAAACTTTGAAATTGGTGGTGGTGCGGTCCTTTTGCTTTGGGCTATATTTCTCCCCCTTTGGCATTAATCGCCAAAAATGGAGTCTTTTAAGAGCCATTTGTTACTTTCTCCCCAATGGTACAAATAAATATGAGTGAAGATTAGACCAAAGTGGAGAGCGGTGCGGAGTGACGATGAAGGGTAAATAATACCAATAGAGTGGAGTGGAAGCCTTGTCTTCGCCGAAGACTCCATTTCCCTTTCAATCTATGACTTAGTAGAAATTCACTTGAAAAAACATTAGTCATAGGCATAAAAGAGACATGATCAAAGGTACATAAATGAGCTATGTGTGCTAAGTATTAATCAAAATTCCGAGAATCAAGAATGTTTAGCTCATTCCTAAGTTTGGTAAATGTTTTCTCATCTAGTGGTTTGGTAAAGATATCGGCTAATTGTTCTTTGGTGCTAACATAAGCAATCTCGATATCCCCCCTTTGTTGGTGATCCCTCAAAAAGTGATACCGAATGGCTATGTGCTTAGTGCGGCTGTGTTCAATGGGATTATCCGCCATGCGGATTGCTCTCTCATTATCACATAGGAGAGGGACTTTGCTAAATTTGTAGCCATAGTCCCTAAGGGTTTGCCTCATCCAAAGCAATTGCGCGCAACAATGACCTACGGCAATATACTCGGCTTCGGCGGTAGAAAGAGCTATTGAATTTTGTTTCTTTAAAGCCCAAGACACCAGGGATCTTCCTAGAAACTGACAAGTCCCTGATATGCTCTTTCTATCAATTTTACACCCTGCCCAATCAGCATCGGAATAACCTATTAAATCAAAAGTGGATCCCTTTGGGTACCAAAGACCAAACTTAGGTGTATGAACTAAATATCTCAAGATTCTTTTCACGGCCCTAAGATGAACTTCCTTAGGATCGGCTTGGAATCTTGCACACAAGCATACGGAAAGCATAATATCCAGTCGAGATGCACATAAATAGAGTAGAGATCCTATCATTGACCTGTATACCTTTTGATCTACGGATTTACCTACTGTGTCGAGGTCGAGATGCCCATTTGTTCCCATGGGTGTCTTAATGGGCTTAGCATCCTTCATTCCAAACTTGGTAAGAATATCTTGAATGTATTTTGTTTGGCTGATGAAGGTGCCCTGTTGGAGTTGCTTCACTTGAAATCCTAAGAAATACTTCAACTCCCCCATCATAGACATCTCGAGTTTTTGAATCATGATCCTACTAAACTCTTCACAAGTAGATTTGTTAGTAGACCCAAATATGATATCATCAACATAAATTTGGCATACAAACAAATCATTTGCAATGGTTTTAGTAAAGAGAGTAGGATCGACTTTGCCGACTTTGAAGCCATTAGTGATAAGAAAATCTCTTAGGCATTCATACCATGCTCTTGGGCTTGCTTGAGCCCATAAAGCGCCTTAGAGAGTTTATACACATGGTTATGGTACTCACTATCTTCAAAGCCGGGAGGTTGCTCAACATAGACCTCTTCCTTGATTGGTCCATTAAGGAAGGCACTTTTCACGTCCATTTGATAGAGCTTAAAGCCATGGTAAGTAGCATAGGCGAGTAATATGCGAATTGACTCAAGCCTAGCTACGGGTGCATAGGTTTCTCCGAAATCCAAACCTTCGACTTGTGAGTATCCCTTGGCCACAAGTCAAGCTTTGTTCCTTGTCACCACACCATGCTCGTCTTGCTTGTTGCGGAATATCCACTTGGTTCCTACAACATTTTGGTTAGGACGTGAAACAAGATGACATACTTCATTCCTCGTGAAGTTGTTGAGCTCCTCTTGCATTGCCAACACCCAATCTGAATCCCTTAATGTGTCTTCCACCCTGTATGGCTCAATAGAAGACACAAAAGAGTAATGTTCATAAAAATGAGTGACACGAGATCGAGTGGTTACCCCCTTATGAATATCACCGAGGATGGAGTTCATGGGGTGATCTCTTTGAATCGCTTGGTGGACTCTTGGGTGTGGCGGTCTTTGTCCCTGTTCTTCTTGATCATCTTCCTTGTCTTGATCATTGGCATCTCCCCCTTGATCATTTTCCTCCTCTTGAGGTGGCTCATCCTCTTGATCTTCATTTTCATTACTTTGAGCTTGATCCTCATCTTGGGTTGGTGGAGATGCTTGCATGGAAGATGATGGTTGATCTTGTGCTTGTGGAGGCTCTTCGGATTCCTTAGGACACCCATCTCCAATGGACATGTTCCTTAGAGCGACGCATGGAGCCTCTTCATCATCTAGTTCATCAAGATCAACTTGCTCTATTTGAGAGCCATTAGTCTCATCAAACACAATGTCACAAGAAACTTCAACTAATCCATTGGATTTGTTTAAGACTCTATATGCCCTTGTGTTTGAGTCATAACCAAGTAAAAAGCCTTCTACAGCCTTAGGAGCAAATTTAGATTTTCTACCTCTTTTAATAAGAATAAAACATTTGCTACCGAAGACTCTAAAATGTGAAACATTAGGCTTTTTACCGGTGAGGAGTTCATATGATGTCTTCTTGAGGATTCGGTGAAGGTAGAGCCGGTTGATGGAGTAGCAGGCGGTGTTAATTGCCTCAGCCCAAAACCGGTCCGGAGTCTTGTACTCATCAAGCATGGTCCTCGCCATGTCCAATAGAGTTCTATTCTTCCTCTCCACTACACCATTTTGTTGAGGAGTGTAGGGAGAAGAGAACTCATGCTTGATGCCCTCCTCCTCAAGAAATCCTTCAATTTGAGAGTTCTTGAACTCTGTCCCATTGTCGCTTCTTATCTTCTTGATTCTCAATCCGAACTCATTTTGAGCCCGTCTCAAGAATCCCTTTAAAGTCTCTTGGGTTTGTGATTTTTCCTGTAAAAAGAATATCCAAGTGAAGCGAGAATAATCATCCACAATTACAAGACAATACTTACTCTCGCCGATGCTTATGTAAGCGATCGGGCCGAATAAATCCATGTGGAGTAGTTCAAGCGGCCTGTCGGTCATCATGATGTTCTTGTGTGGATGATCGGTACTGTGGGGGACAGATATCCCCCGGGTCCACTAGAAGGATAAAAGACCTCACGAAAGGCCCAAGGGCCCCATAATTCGTAAGGTCATCCCCTCGTGGGCCTGGGAGGAACAACCAGTGGAACGAATTAACGCAAGGCCGGGTCGACGCAAGCCCAGATGGCCCACAAATTCGAGCAGTAATCACAACAGTGACCCGACCTTCCCGCGCAGGAGACCCGTACAACGGAACCAAGCGAGGATGGGTCGGCTGAATTATAGGAGGATAGACTCAGATGGTTCATTATTTCTTAGGCACGCGTTGTTATCATATCTACATGTAATGCCCCACAGTCGAGTATATAAGGCCCAGGGGGCACCCCTTCAGAACAATCACTCATTACTTAGCCATTCACCCCGCTCTCTACGTTTTCCAGCACTAGAGAACTCCCTTGTAACCCATCACATAAAGCACTCTCGCCAGGACGTAGGGTGTTACGCATCTCAAAGCGGCCCGAACCTGTACATCATTGTCCACTATTTCTCGTGCGCCCAACACGAACCATCGAGCTACAGTCGGTAACACCGTCCTACTCCAAAATGCACCTTGAGGGGTAACCCTGGGTGTGCGGTCGGACCCAAAACACCGACAGCTGGCGCGCCAGGTAGGGGGTGTGTCATCGATCCAAGCTAGCTCAATGACCGTCACCTTCCGGCACAAGATCACCATCCGCCCCGGCTCCATGTTCTGCTTTGGAACAATCTCATCTGTAGCAGATGAAGAGGGAACTCTGCATCGCATCGCGGATCCACCAGAGAGAAAGCCTTCCTCAGAAATCTCCGAGAAAATCAAGGCGAGGCAGGAAAAAGCGCAACCTCCAGCGCTCCGAAAAAAGTCCGCCTTCAGCAAACCAAGAACCAAGGGTCCGTCTGCTCGGAGAACTCCGCTGTCCACCTCTCCGACAGAAGAATGGACACGGGTCACAAGGAGGAAAGAAGCAAATGAGGCCACGGGTCGTCAAGCTGCTCTTCCTGTGCCTCCGTCCTCTAAGGAAGACAGGAAGAAGATTGTCGCGACAACGACTCCCTTCTACCCCGACGTCCTCTTCATTGGGAGAGTGGGGTCGCCCCCCATCTCTAACGACGAACCGACTGTGCCTGGAGAGGAACCTCATCAGCGGGAATCCCGCCGACGAAGGAACCGACGCCGAAATATCCGACGGCATCACGAAGCCGGAGAGCGGGACCCGGCGCAACCTGTATCGTGAGACGAGGTCTCAGAGATAGGAGAAACTCCGGAGGAACGTGTCTTTAGGGAAAGAAGGAATTCTCGACGACGCGATCATCGACGGGCTCAAGAACAGGCCGAGCAGGAGACAAGGCAACGTCAGGAAAATCCACTCTTCGGGTGCAACCTGAACCCCGACTTCGCCCGAGCCATGAACACACCGAGTGAAGTCGGTGGAGTATTGGCTCGGATAGCTTATGGCCTCCCCTAGACTCCCGACGCCGAGGGCTACCGGCGGCTATTCACTCAAGCAGCCAATCATCTTCTACCCCTCGCTCACCCGCCGAACGATCTACGACACGCCATCAACAGTCGGCGGGACACACGGAGCTCCATCAACGCTTCACGCGAGCGGCGACATGAGAACGAGATCCGTTGCCGGGAAGAGTACGACCGGGACCATGGCATCCCAGCACGGAGTCAGGCTACCAGGATCGAGTCGGCCACGGCTTCAACTGGTGGCACCACCCGGGGACGGTCGAGGCACCACGACGACCACTCCCCTCCCCAGGACAGACAACATCATCGACGACAGGAGGACACATGTGGAGTATCGGCACTTACTCCGCGCCTCAGGGCCATTCAATGGCCCCCTAACTTCAAGGTATCCAACGTCGACAAATATGAACCTAAGCAGGATCCGGGAGGCTGGCTGGCCGTCGACACCACCGCTGCTCGAGCTGCCGGGGCAACCGAGGACGTGATGACCGCATACTTGCCTATCGTCCTCGGGCAAGACACATTGCAGTGGCTGCGACACCTACCCCGACACTGCATCGACGACTGGAGCGACTTCAGTCGGTGCTTCATCGCTAACTTTTAGTCTCTCTCCGACAAACCGGCGCAACCATGGGACCTCAAATCCATCAAGCGCCGAGGGGACGAAACTCTTCGGTCGTACCTCAGAAGGTTCCAGACCATGAGAAATCGTATCCCCGAGGTCGCGGAGGCAGCAGTGATCGAGGACTTCTACAGGGATCCAATGACTCGGCCTTCGTCCGAACCATATTACAGAAGGCACCGACTACCTCCGAGCAGCTGTTCCGGGAAGCTGACCTCTACATCACCGCCGACGAGCGAGCTCAGGACCTCATCGGAGGAGCAAAGCCAGCACCAGCGGCACCACGACGCGACACGAACTAGCAGCCCGACAAGCGTTGGGAGAAGAGGCCTCACGAAGAAGTCCATGCCGCCGGACCACCTGCCTCTCGTGCCCGAGGAGGACCTTGTGGAGGCGAACGCACGCTGGACGACATCCTCGACGCCCAGTGCCCATACCACAAGGACATGTGCCACACCCTTCGGAACTGCAGAGACTTCAAGCACTCCGTCGGGCACGGCCGACCCTTCCATCCTCTACCTCCTCCCCCGCCGTGAGGAGGACCAGGAGAACCGCGACAACCCCAGCAGTAGGAGGAGGGAGGAGGTGGAGCCTTCCCGCGCGTCGACAGAGAGGTCAATGTCATCTTCGGCGGACACGGATCGCAGGAGAACAAGAGACAACAAAAGCTCAACGATCGTCAGATACTGGTGGCGGCTACCGGTCCTCCCGCCCATACCGATGGTCGGAGCACCCGATCACCTTCACCCGGGTAGATCAGTGGCTCAACTTCGACCACCCAAGCAAATACCCGCTCCTCGTCGATTCGGTGATCCAAGAGAGCAGGGTAAAGAAGGTATTAGTGGATGGGGGGAGCAGCATCAACGTCACCTTCCCCCGGACACTCCAAGGCTTGGGAGTTCACCTCAAAGAGCTCCACGAGTCGGACACTCCTTTCTTCGGCATCGTGCCGACTGAAGGAGAATACCCGCTGGGCCACATCTACATGTCGGTCACCTTCGGAACTCCGGAGAACTACAGAACCGAGTTCCTAAGGTTCGAGGTGGCAAACTTCGACTGTGGGTACAACGCCATCATCGGGAGGCCTGGATTGGCAAAGTTCATGGCCATCCCGCATTATACATACATGATATTGAAGATGCCAGGACTGCAAGGGATCATAACTGTGTGTGCTGACTTCCAAGGCGCCGCAGAATGTTTCTGAGTGGCCATTCAGGCGGCCCTCACCACCAAACCATCGACGACTTCTTCTGCGCAGGCGAATTCTAAGCCTGAGGAAGATCTCGCAATACCCGTGAATGAAGCTCAAGCCATGACCTCTATGCGGCCGACTGAAGAAACCAAGAGAATCAATCTCGGGTTCGCCGACGAGCGCAAAACTGTTATCATCAGTTCTAGTCTGGATGATAAATATGAAGGCGCGCTCGTCCAGTTTCTGCAAGATAACTGAGACGTATTCGCATGGCAACCTGCGGATATGCCGAGAGTCCCGAGAGAACTGGCCGAGCACAAATTGAAGGTCTACCCCCAGGCGAGGCCGATCCGACATAAATTACGTCGCTTCACGCCCGACAAGAGAGAAGCCATCCGTGCTGAGTTGGCCCGCTTGGTCGCGGCAGGATTTATTAGAAAGGTGTTGCATCCTGAGTGGCTAGCTAATCCTGTTCTTGTACTCAAAAATAATAAAGTGGATTGGCGCATGTGCGTCGACTATACGGATCTCAACAAACACTGTCCAAAGGATCCCTTCAGGCTTCTTAGAATAGACCAGGTGGTGGACTCGACCGCCGGGTGTTCTGTGTTGTCTTTCTTGGATTGTTACTCTGGGTATCATCAGATTAGTTTGGCAAAAGAAGATGAGGAAAAAACAGCATTCATCACTCCATTCGGAGCATTCTGCTATACCTCCATGTCGTTCGGCCTCAAAAACGCTGGAGCAACTTATCAGAGAGCTATTCAGACATGCTTAGCCGATCACTGGGGCAAGCGTGTGGAAGCTTACGTGGATGACGTGGTGATCAAGACAGAGAATTCAGAAAATTTCATTGAGGATTTACAGTTGGTCTTCAACAGCCTACGGCGATACAGATGGAAGCTTAATCCCGAAAAATGTGTTTTCGGAGTACCAGCAGGAAAGTTGCTCGGGTTTATTATCAGTCACCGAGGAATTGAAGCCAATCCAGAAAAGATTGAGGCCATCATGAAGATGGAAGCACCACGATCACAAAAGAAAGTGCAAAGACTCACCGGATGTATGGCAGCTCTGAGCAGATTTATATCCAGGCTAGGAGAAAAAGGCTTACCATTTTATAAGTTACTCAAGAAGGTGGGCAAATTTCAGTGGACTTCAGAAGCACAGGAAGCTCTAGATGCGTTGAAAAAGTTCCTGACAACACCACCAGTGCTGAAACCACCGCGTCGAGCCACGCCGACTCAACCAGCTAAAGATCTGCTATTATATATCTCTTGCACGACTCACGTGGTGAGCACCGCGTTGGTAGTCAAGCGGGCAGAAGAGGGACATGCATACCCAGTACAACATCCTGTTTATTTCATCAGTGAAGTTCTGGGTCCCTCGAAGAAGAAATACCCTCAAGTTCAGAAGTTATTATATGCAGTACTTCTAACTGCACGCAAGCTCCGTCACTACTTCGACGACCACAAAGTCATAGTAGTCACTGGATTTCTGATAGGAGATATTCTTCACAACAAAGAAGCCATCGGGAGAATAGCCAAGTGGGCCTGCGAGCTGGGATCTCATGACATTGAATTTCGACCTCGCACTGCCATCAAAACTCAAGCACTGGTTGATTTCGTATCAGAGTGGACCGAACAACAGGTACCGAATAACCCAGAAACCGCAGAAGTATGGCGAATGTATTTCGATGGCTCGTTAAAGCTGCAGGGAGCAGGCGCAGGGATCCTCTTTACTACACCTGGAGGCGAACACCTCAGATATGCCCTTCAATTGTTATTTCCAGCCTCTAACAATGCAGCAGAATACGAAGCTCTGATTCATGGACTGAACATTGCCATATCACTGGGCATCAAGAGACTAATGGTATATGGAGATTCTCTGGTGGTCATAAGTCAGATAAAAAAAGAATGGGATTGTTTGAACGATTCCATGGGAAAATACTGGACTGCTGTCCGGAAACTAGAAGACAAATTTGAAGGTTTGGAATTTCATCATGTGGAGAGAGACCGCAACGCGGCAGCTGATGCATTGTCTAAACTAGGATCCAGTCAGACTCAGGTCCCGCCTGGAGTTTTCGTCCAAGAAGTACCGCGCCCGAGCATCTCAATGGATCGGGTAGAAGAATGTAACACTCTGAGCCAATCAGAGTCAAATTCTAATGACTGGAGGGAGCCGATCATCAGGTATATAAAGAATGAAGAGGAACCAGATGACAAAAATATAGCTGAGCGCATTGCAAGGCAGTCGGCTCACTATACACTCATTGGGGAAACGCTATACAGAAGGGGCGCATCAGGAGTCCTCATGAAATGTATTCTCTCAGCTACTGGAAAACAAATTCTGGATGAGGTCCATGCTGGGCAATGTGGAGTACACGCAACATCCAGGACCCTGGTAGGGAAGGTCTTTAGGTCGGGTTTCTACTGGCCAACAGCAAAGAGTGATGCAGCCGAGTTAGTCCAGAGGTGCGAAGCCTGCCAGTACTTATCAAAGCAGTAGCATCTACCAGCACAACAACTACAGACTATACCCGTAACTTGGTCGTTCACGTGCTGGGGATTGGATATGATTGGACCTTTCAAGAAAGCTCAAGGAGGGTACACTCATGTACTGGTTGCTATCGACAAATTCACTAAATGGATAGAGTTCAAACCTATTGCTTCTCTAACTTCAGCTAAGGCAGTGGAATTCATACAAGGCATAATATTCAGGTTCGGGATACCGAATAACATCATAACTGACCTGGGATCCAACTTCACCAGTTCAGAGTTCTTCGATTTTTGCGAGCAAAAGAGCATTCAGATCAAATATGCCTCGGTGGCGCACCCAAGAGGCAACGGGCAAGTTGAAAGAGCTAACGGGATGATATTGGAGGCGCTCAGAAAGAAAGTCTTCGACAAGAATGAAAATTTCGCAGGAAAGTGGATCAGAGAGCTGCCATATGTTGTTTGGAGCCTGAGAACTCAACCTAGTCGAGCTCTGCATGGAAACACACCTTTCTTCATGGTCTATGGTTCGGAGGCAGTGCTACCTGCTGATCTCAAGTTTGGGGCACCGAGGTTAATCTTTGAAAACATAGCAGAAGCTGAAGCTACTAGGCTGGAGGATGTTGATGTACTCGAAGAAGAGCGACTGAATACGGTAATTCAATCAGCACGGTATCAGCAAACTCTGAAGCGCTATCATGATAAGGCCATACGGCATTGATCCTTCGCAGTGGGAGATCTCGTCCTCCGCCGAATTCTAACGGGGGAGGGACGGCACAAATTGTCACCTCTATGGGAAGGACCATTCATAGTAGCAGAAGTAACTAGGCCGGGATCATATCGTCTCACTCAAATGGACGGCACGGAAATTGGGAACTCATGGAACATAGAATACCTCAGGAAGTTTTACCCCTAGCTACATCCCAGAAGCTATTGTGACAACGATGTATTCTGTAAATTGAGAAATATATCATCAATCAGAAGGCTTCAAAGGCACTCAAATTGTTCGTTGTCAATTGGCATGCTTACTTAACTCGGGGTGATCACTATGCCCTACTAACGGAACAATCAGCTTAAGTCGGCAATGACTTAAGGCAGTGTGACATGCTCATGCTTACTTAACTCAGGGTGACCACTATGCCCTACTAACGGAGCAATCGGCTTAAGTTAGCAATGACTTAAGGCGGTGCGACATGCTCACGCTTACTTAACTTGGGGTGACCACTATGCCCTACTAACGGAGCAATCGGCTTAAGTCGGCAATGACATAAGGCGGTGCGATATGCTCACGCTTACTTAACTCGGGGTGACCACTATGCCCTACTAACGGAGCAATCGGCTTAAGTCGGCAATGACTTAAGGCGGTGCGACATGCTCACGCTTACTTAACTTGGGGTGGCCACTATGCCCTACTAACAGAGCGGTTGGTTTAAGTTGGCACTGACTTAAATTGGCATGGCACACTCGGCACGTTTGCAATCACCCATCTTAGGGCAACTTCTATGCCCCACGACGAAATTTCAAAACCATCACACTACATTTACTTCTACAATTGTAGATACTGTGGAATTCTAACAATGGGAAAACAATAGTAGCATTCAGTATTCAAAAGCGTTCTCTAACAAAACATCCGAGCACATTAACCACACATTCAAAGCATTCAGTGTTTTCTATTTAGTAATGTTCTTCTCAGGAGCAACTGACGAAGAAGGACGACTCGAGGAATCAGGAGCGGCATTCACGTCAGCCACTATGTCGTCAGGAACAACCACGCCGGGTCTCCTCATCAGGATCCGCCCCGCGCGAATAGCTTTATCCATAGCTTTGTTGCGCTAGGCCCTCAGAGTAGCAGAAGTCTCTTCAGCAGCCTTGACAACCAACCGAGCAGTTTCTAGCTCCTGGGCGACTGATTTCTTGGAAGCACGCAGATCCTTGATGATAGTATCTTTGGTCGACACCAACTGCCTGAGGCGAATCACATCATCCAAGGACTCTTGCAGCTTATAACAATGATTATCCAACTCCTCCCTGGTGAAGCGATGACTCCTCTCCAAGATGGTCAACGAATTGCTGGCATCGCGGTATAGCTTGTCAAGGTTGTCACGAGAAGTGGTGAGGGCACGCTTTTCCTCCTGCAGACAAGAATCAGTTTCTCCAAACGTCAAGCAAGCAATAAGAACACAGCAAACAAAGCCAAGATTCACTAGTCACCTTTTGAGAATCGAGCTGAGCATGGAGGGTGGAGCTCAGCATATTAGCATCATTCAAAGAAGCAGAAACCCGGGCCAGTTCAGTCTGACCTTGAGAATATTTTTCTTCAAGATTAGAATACCGCCGAGCCATATCTGTCAAGAAATAGTCAAGCAAAGGTGTTCAACTAAAAAGCAGATTAATCAAGTAGCCAAAAAAGGAAGCAAAAGAGCACTGACCGGCATTTGCCACCTCCAAATCAGATACATGCCGCTGAAGCAGCACTGGGTTCCAATGCGCCAGAGACAAAGCTCCTTCTGGGACAGAGGCACCCAGCAACCTCAGCCGACTAGCCATCTCATCAACCAACGCCTGGCATTAAAAACAGACAAGCATGATAACAATTATCTGCCTGGGGTAAAGTTAGACCAGAAGAAACCAAAATACCTGGAGGTTGGAGAAGAATGAGGGAACCCCCAAGTCGTGGGAAGTCAATTGATGGCTTCACGAAGGATCACCAACCGGAACAACCTGCAATGCATCAGTGGGAACCAATTCAGTGTCATCAACAGAAGCCAGAACTCTGTCATCAGGTGCGCTGGCCTCTAAAGCGACTCCTTAACCCAAGGCTTGGGCTATCGCCATGCAACCAGAATGTGGAGGAGAAGACCCTACGTGAACATCCATGGAAGTGTGGGAGGGAGAACCCACTCAGACACCCTCGAGGGCTGGGTCACAGCTCGCGCTACCCATCCGAGCCGGATCATCTCCAGCAACACCCTCGGGGGCTGGGTAAGCGCCAGCACCATCCTTGAGGGCCGAGTTCTCTGCAACAGCCACCTCTAAGGCTGAAGGACCCTCAGTCACTTCCGTGGGAGCAGTGTAATCCAGACCAGCCTCCTGACCCTCAAGACCGCGCTCTAAGGTCGATGAGGCGCGGGACGCTGCCCGGGATGACCCCAACCCGGCATCGAGCGCATCAGCACAAACATCCATCGCGCCACCATCTGCCGGCTCTCACAACAGATCTTCTGGAACCATGTCTTCAAGAGTCTGATCGAAGTTCGTCAGAGATAATTCTTGCAGACCAATGAGGGCAGACAAAGCAGGAGAAGGAACACCACTACTTTCCCCACTAGCTATGTAACGTCGGCTGTTCTTCCGAATCAGAGGGATTTCATCCTCTTCTTCATCATCTTCATCAACAACACGGACAGTACACCCATTGGGGTCAACTTCAGCAGGATCACACCCATTGGGGTCAGCAGTGGTCAGATCACGACCATTGGTTTCAGCTTCAGTAAAGGCAGGCACTGGCACTTCCTCAGCAACAGGAACAGAAGGACCGGCATCCTGATCCAAGCTAGACACTCAATGAAGATGTCTCTTCTTCTTTTTCTGCCCCTCAGCAGGAGAAGCGGGCTGATTGGCTCGGCTAGGGCGCTTTGGGTGAATACTTTCAGACCTCTGAATCTCCAAAGCTTCGCTAGCTTCTGGTTGGGGCGCTACCACCGGTGTTTTAGTAGGGGCTGCATCAGAGGAATCCTCAGCTAACATATCCAGCATGGCACTTATCTCTGCATCACTGGGATTCAAAGGCACCTCAAAATGAACCTGCCTCTCGTCGTCAGGAATTTCTTCCAGTGAGGCAACCAAAGCATTAACTTCTTCGGGAGAGGGTCGCACTCTAAGGCCCAAACCGCTATCACCGGCAGGAGGATTCGACACAAAACTGCTAAAGGCCTTGGAAGGAGGCAGATTCCAGGCTGAGTACGCAACAGGAGCGCCGATGTTCGACACCTTGCCTCTGAGTATCATTTCGAGCCGGCTCACCAAGTCCACAGCAGGAATTCTTCTGTTGGTTACCCGGGTTGAATTAGCCAGGCCTCGGTACAGATAGGCCGGATATGCTCTGTCTTTCAGCGGCTGAATGTTCTTGAAAACAAAGTCAGCGACCACAGCTTCTGCAGTCAGACCCTGTTGGGGGCCTTCGGCTTCCGAAGGTCCTCAAAAACATGATTTGACAATGTTTTCCAAGTGAAACATGTGAACAGGTATCTTCGGAATCGGGTCATGAGTATACAAGAGCATGGTCAGGACGAAGCCTGAGCGAGACGAAAGGTGATTATGACGAAGGATAAGGTGATCACGAAGCTGTGCGCAGAAAAGCTTCGGCATGACAGCAGAGAAGGGGAACCGACTTAAAGATGAAAAGGCAAATTAGACCTCGAAGAATTACTATAGAGTTATTGATAAATGTAAAGGGCACGAATGTAATTCTACATGGGCTGCGTCCCTTGCCTATAAATAGATGGACAGTACTCCCGTACTGTTCACGCTGACTTGGCATTCGCTTTTTGCATCACGCCTGTACCCTTACTTTCCGTCAAACCGAAGGTACATTTATAATTTGTTATTCTGGATATGGTAATGCAAATAAAAATAAGTTGATGATAATGTTTATATTATTTTTCGTATTTCGTATATGAATTCTTCCTTATCGTTTATTGTGCTTACGAAGGTTTTTCCTTCACAACCTTCGTCCAGAATTCATTATATCCGAAGGGACATAATGTCTTGAAGGACGAAGGACCTTAACATTTAACACTTTTCATGTTGCCTTGTTCTTAACTTTTAGCATTTGAGAACAAGTCCCCAACATTGGCGCCCACCTCTGGTGAACTCACTTCCACTTTTTGAGTTTTGAACACCTTCGGCAAGCATAGACCTTCGTCATGCCGTCGAAGAAAGCTTCAGCAACAGGGGCTGCAGCTCTGCAACCACTGGATCCCAACCAGGAGACTCTCTCTCTTCGGGAGGCCCGAAGCCAGAAGAGGAAGGCCACCAGCCCAATGCCTCAGGAGGATGAATTGGATCAAGAGATCAGAGATATGGAGATGCTTCATCAACAGGTGCAAAGGAAGAAGGAAAAGATGGCTAGGCTAGCTGACCTGCAAAGGCAGATAGACGAAGCCTCTGAAGAAGTTCGCCATCTTACTCAAGATGAGCAGAACCAAAGGCCTCAGCACAGAGAGCTTCATCAGGAGGGCTTCTTCAATGAAGATGACTGGTATGAGAATTTCCATCATGGAAATTTTGCTTTTGATGATGCTTCTCCTTTGTCAGCAGAACTGTAGGCTACACCTTGGCCTCCGTCTTACAAGCCACCTCAACTCCCCATGTACGACGGCCATTCAGATCCGAAGCAGTTTCTGATGAGCTACGAAGCAACAATATCTTCCTATGGTGGCAATACTGCAGTCATGGTGAAGTCTTTCGTCATGGCTGTCAAGAATGTTGCACAAACCTGGTACTCCTCCCTTCGGCCAGGAACAATCACATTGTGGCAGAAGCTGAAGGATATGCTGATCACCAGTTTCCAAGGGTTTCAAACGAAGCCAGTCACTGCTCAAGCTTTATTCCAGTGCACCCAAGATCATGAAGAGTATCTTCAGGCGTACGTCCGAAGATTCTTATGCCTGAGGGCACAAGCGCCAATAGTGCCTAATGAAATTGTCATTGAGGCCATGATCAAGGGGCTTCGGTCGGGACCTTCAGCCCAATATTTTGCCAGGAAACCCCCTCAGACTCTGGAGAAATTGCTTCAGAAGATGGATGAATACATCCGCGCTGACAATGATTTTCGA
This sequence comes from Zea mays, assembly GCF_902167145.1. Lineage (NCBI taxonomy): Eukaryota > Viridiplantae > Streptophyta > Magnoliopsida > Poales > Poaceae > Zea > Zea mays. The sequence goes on along the minus strand of NC_050102.1, from coordinate 22,264,024 downwards.
CAGAGAAGGGAGGAAGCTTACAGATTCTCCGAAATAGCCAGGGGCTTCGGAGGGAGGTTTCACCCTAGACATGTCAGATCGATCCATTTCGCTCAGAATGATGACAGGGGAAGCCAGCAGCAGAGGCCGCAATATTCCTCCCAGGCTTCCCAGGCTTCGGGGCAGCACCAGAGTTATCCTCGGCCTCCAGCTCCAAGGGGCAGAGGTGCCAGGGGCTTCGGAGGAAGATTTGGGGACCAACCAAGGAAAATTTATTGCTTATTTTGTGGTGAGGACAAGGGCCACACCACCAGGATGTGCTATGTCACCATCCAGAAACAAAAAGAAATAGCAGAAGCTGCAGCTCAACAGACCCAGCCGAAGCAAGTCATTCATACTGCTTCGTACCATTCGCCATATGTCCCAGAGTATGTGGGTAACCACCCTGCAGCTTCTTTTGCTTCGGCAAGTCAATCTCAGGCATCTTGGCAACAACTTCTACCTCCACCACCAATGCAACGAGGCCAGCAGCCAGAAGGGAGTCAGCATACTCAACATCAACGAGACTTCAGAGAAGAGTCCGAAGCTCGCACAGTCAATAGTACTGTGCCAGAATCGAAGCACATTTATTGACAAATATCCTACTTCAGCAGCAGTTTTTACATTCAGTATCATTTTCTTTTTAATAAGAAACAATTATTGAAAGTTTAAGTGTTTTTGTCGTTTTCAATTTCCTGTAATAGCTTCGACTTTGCTATAATAAAAGTATACCTTCTCCACAGAATAATGGAGTCCAAAAAGTTGCTGAAGCATAAGAACTTATGATTACGGGTGTGAATCTTCGAAATAACAAAAAGTCGTTCCTAAGGGAGCGCAGCGTAAGTTTTCTGCTCAAAAGTCGTTCCGAAGGGAATGAAGAGCTTACAGCGAAAAATAAACGCTGATTCCGCTGAAAGTAAAAGGCAAAGAAGCTCCTAAGGGAGGCTTACAGCGAAAAATAAACGTTGATTCCGCTGAAAGTAAAAGGCGAAGAAGCTCCTAAGGGAGGCTTACAGCGAAAAATAAACGCTGATTCCGCTGAAAGTAAAAGGCGAAGAAGCTCCTAAGGGAGGCTTGCAGTGAAAAAACGTCGATCTTCGGCAAATATCATTTTACATAACATCACATCATTACATCATTTGCATAGCATAACATCATACATCATATTGCATCAACAACGCAAGAAGGGGGTCTCAGTATTGATATTCGAAGATTGTTTCGAAGAAATAGTGACAGGGCACAAAAAATAGCTATTGAGGAATTATACCTTCGTCAAACTCTGAAATGAAAAGATCTATTGATTGTTGATTTTACGAGGATTGGTTACTGATTTTATGAGAACAAGGATATTATTTACGAAGCATGAAAAGAAGGGAAGGTGTTTTTTCGCCGAAGGCTCAAAAACGGTATGTATATGAAGTTTCATGCATCGTAAAGAATAGAGTCATAAATAGCTAATATATTACATTCAAAGTTACAAAATATTACACTTGTTTCTCAACAAACATTACATTCTAAATGTTTTTACAACAGCATCTAATCTTCCCTTAGAACTACTTCTGCAGCTTCGTTTAGTAGCTGATCAACAACTTTATCCATGATGGCTTCGGCCATTTTCCTAATTTCGTCGTCCCCCTTCGCGTGGGGGTCCGCAGATGGCTCAGCAGGTTCTAAGGGAGGAGAAGATACGGCTATATTACTATTACAAACCGTAAACAAGTTCGAAATAAAAAAAATTACAACAAAGAGCCAAAAAACACTAGTCAATACCTATTTGCCCTTCGAGCTCCGCACTTTTCTCAGCGGCCTCTGCTAGTTTCCTAGCGTCATGAATGCCTTTCTCGCTTTTTCGTATAATTTCTTGGGCCATTTCTCGGCCACCATTGTCCCAGATGTCGGTGAAAAATTTTCCACCGACCAGGCTTGCTTCGGCCGAGGGGTCTTTTATATCTTCGGGGGACAAGGCGGCTTCGGATTGTGCCAAGAATTTCACATGGTCACAGCCTTTCCTCTCCAAAATAGTAGCAATCCCCCTAACACCCGAAAAGGCACATATGTCTCCACGACTATTTAAAATTTCTTCAAAAGCTTCAGCTTCGTGGCTGATCCATCCAATTGGGCCTTCGGGGTCACCCCTTAAGAAGTTCTCCTCACTTCAAAATGCGCCAACGCTGGCGAAGCTGGTTTTTATTTTCTTAACACATTCTATGGATTTTTCATAGCACCTTTTCTTGGATTCACGAAGCTCTTCAACGCTTTTTTCCAAATGATTTGCCCATTGTTCACTAATTTCTCGTTTTGTTTCTTCAAGTGTGCGTTCCTCTTTAGCTCTGGCTAGTTGCTTCCGAAGATCTTCAATTTCACGCATCTGAGCCTCAGCTTGAGCTTTAAAAGTAGCTTTGTCTTCTTTTATTCTATTCACCAATGAGTGTAATATCTTATCTTTTACGAGACCTTCGTTCCTTAGTTCAATTACTTCGGAACGAAGGTTGCTTAGGGCCATAACACACCCTTCGTCTTCAGCATCTTTTTGAGCCCTGAGGGCATTGCTAAGTATAAGGCCCTACAAAAAAAATTTATGTGTATGTCAATAAGTTTAAGCAAATGAAAAATTTTGGTTTCAAGAAATAATACAAAGACCTCATTTTCGCACCTTTAAGCTATTGTACGCTAAGCTGTCGGCCAGCTCGTCTTTTGATAACACCGAGAGCCCGTCTTCTAATGATGGGAATCCGAAGCTCTTGCTCATCTCCCGACAGACAGAAATCTCCTTGCTATCAGGGAGACAATACAAGAAGTCTTCTTCTCCGCTGCCATTGAATATCAATGCCCCCTTTGGATATTTCAGTTTTTGGGCATAAAACTGAGCTTCTTGCTTTTCTTTTTCAGTCAATTTTTTCCCCGAAGCATGTCGTAAAATATAATCGAAAGTTTCGGAAAATGCTTCGGGGGCGACAGTGCCAGTTTCTTCAGCCAAAATTTGTTCTGTTGTTTCTGTTTCTTCGGCTTCCAAGGATTTCACCTTGGCAGGCTCTGAAGGCCCAGCTTCAGTCTCAGCTTGGTGCTTTGAAGCTTCGGCACCAAAGGTTTCAAATTGCACTTCGGAAGTTTCAACAATTTTCTTCGGAGTAGTGCTTGAAGATTTTATTGTCTCCAAAACATCCAGTACATTAACCATCCTTTTTCTTTTAGGGGTCATTGCTGAACCCTTTTGGCTTTGTGGTGCTTCAATTTTTGCTGAAGGACTTAAAATTTCATATGTCCTTGTTTCTGTAGCCTTCAGTTCTTCTATTTTCTCTATTTCCGGCATTATGACTGACTCTTCAACATTCGGAAGGGGAGTCGGCTCCTTGGCTTCGATGGCCGAAGAGGTCTCACCGACAAACTCAGGCACTGTGGCCGGTTCAATATAGTGTGGCCGGTGTGTGAGAACCTTCATCTTTTTCCTCTTCGGCGCCGGCTCGCTAGGAGCGGCTGAAGCAATTTCCTTCGCAGAAGATGTATTCTTTCTTTTTTGACCCCATGTTGGATAACGGTAGTCGGGGTAGACAAACCCAATTGCATCAAATACTCGGTTGAGTCTTTTCTTCTTTCGGCCTCCGAAGGCCGCTGATAGTGCAGTGTCTTCGGCCTTCGAGTATGATCCAAGCAGTTCATCACTTATGGCCTCAATACTTTTCAGCCAGTCATCATCCGGCTCGATGAACTTATCTCCGTATTTGAATGTGTATTTTAGCCTAACTAGTCCACCTTCATCAGGTTCCCTGACGGTTTCCTTCGGCACTTCCCACTTTTCTGCAAGTGGCCATACTCTGAAGGCAATGTGTTCTTGGATCAAATCCCTTGTCCCAATAAAAGAGCAAACCACGCCGAAGGCTCTCTAGCATTCTTCGGCTGCTTCATCCATTTCCACCTTCGGCCTCCGGAGGCCGAAGCGTTGCCAGATAGGGCGCATAATGATACCTTTAATATCTTCCCGTGTTTTCAAATCACTTTTCACATAAAACCATTCCGTCATCCAGTCGTCGGGCCATTTCTTTCGAAAGGTCGGCACGGGACAGCTTGACCCAGATCGGGCACCGAAGCTGTAGCAGCCAAAATTGTTGTGATACTGCTCTTTACCCCAGGGCTTTGTCTCATACAATAGCTCATGTATGTAGCAGAAAATTTTTGCATTTGGTTCTAAACCTTGGCTCCTCACGGCCCAGACGAAGATGCCCATCCTTATGATTGCTCCGGGAGTAATTTGATGAAGGCAGATTTCAAATATCTTCAGTACTTCCACGACAAAATTGCTCAAGGGAAACCGAAGTCCAGCCTTTAAGAAGCTTCGGAATATCACGACTTCATTCTCCTCGGGAGTCAGACAAGTTTTCTCTCCTTCGTCAGCCCTCACAATAGACAAGTCCCGAAAATATCTACCCCTCATACTGGCAAGATGACTTTGTTTAATGCTTGATTTCCCAAAAACTGCATGGCTTGGTCGCCAAGGTCGATCTTCGGAATCTTCACCACCACTTTCCACATCATAGCTATCACTATCACCAGTGTCTTCAGATAAACCATCTAAAATCTCCCTAGTAATCTTCTCTGTATTTGTCTTTGCTATTGATTGAAGAAAGCCGAGATGCATCTCCTCAGAAAGGCTCAGCTTCGATTCAGCAACAGCTTTCTTATCTTCAGACATCTTCGACAATGCTGAGAAAGTGCTCTCGAAACCGAAGCTTAAAAATTTAAAAAGCCAAGCAAGTGTTGTTGCGCAAGGGCTAAAAGTCGAGTGAGCAAGAGCAGATGGCAAGAAAGCGTGCCAAATGAACTCGTGGGTAGCTCTTATTTATACACCTAGTGCGTTGAAAACTGGAGGGTCCCGCTTGTCAATGATTGTTGCTATTCTAGCAAAGGGAAGGTGTTTTTCGGACCTTCGGCTTAAGGCCTTCGTCCATATTGCAATCTGAATTTATTATTCTAGCAAATTAATATTGCGAGGGGCTACTGTTGGGGGCCTTCGGCTTCCGAAGGTCCTCAAAAACATGATTTGACAATGTTTTCCAAGTGAAACATGTGAATAGGTATCTTCGGAATCGGGTCATGAGTATACAAGAGCATGGTCAGGACGAAGCCTGAGCGAGACGAAAGGTGATTATGACGAAGGATAAGGTGATCACGAAGCTGTGCGCAGAAAAGCTTCGGCATGACAGCAGAGAAGGGGAACCGACTTAAAGATGAAAAGGCAAATTAGACCTCGAAGAATTACTATAGAGTTATTGATAAATGTAAAGGGCACGAATGTAATTCTACATGGGCTGCGTCCCTTGCCTATAAATAGATGAACAGTACTCCCGTATTGTTCACGCTGACTTGGCATTCACTTTTTGCATCACGCCTGTACCCTTACTTTCCGTCAAACCGAAGGTACATTTATAATTTGTTATTCTTGATATGGTAATGCAAATAAAAATAAGTTGATGATAATGTTTATATTATTTTTTGTATTTCGTATATGAATTCCTCCTTATCGTTTATTGTGCTTACGAAGGTTTTTCCTTCACAACCTTCGTCCAGAATTCATTATATCCGAAGGGACATAATGTCTTGAAGGACGAAGGACCTTAACATTTAACACTTTTCATGTTGTCGTGTTCTTAACTTTTAGCATTTGAGAACAAGTCCCCAACAGACCCCTTTCTTTCAACAATCCAACTTCAGCTAGCAGAGCCCCTGCCTCAGCCACCTCCTGGTCTGTGGGGGATTCGGTCTAGCTCGGAGTGCGAACACCCGGCTGTCTCCCTGACCGTGGGGGGAGGGAATTCCCATGATTCTCCATGATGAACCACTCCAGGCGCCATCCCTTGATGCTGTCCTTGAGTGGGATGTCGAGGTAGTCAGTCTTCCTCCCACGGCGCATCTCCAAGCTCGCGCCCCCCACCAGCTGGTGCTGCCCTTCGGCCATCCCAGGCCGACAGTGGTACAAATACTTCCAAAGGCCAAAGTGAGGCAAAACACCAAGGAAGGCTTTGCATAAATGAACAAAAACAGAAACTTGCAGAATGGAATTGGGATTCAGGTGGGTCAGATTCAAGCGATAGAAATCAAGGAGACCGCGGAAGAAAGGAGAAATGGGAAGAGCAAGTCCGTGGATAAGAAAAGGAACATAAATGACGGATTCGTGGGTATCTTCTGTCGGAATAGTAACCCCACGGCAGATCCGCCAGGAACAGAGCTCCTTAGGAGGAAGAACTCCGATAGATACGAGATGAAGAAGGTCGGATTCAGAGACAATGGACATATGGTTACCTGCGAAAGGCAACTGACTGTTGGGATCAATGGGGGGAATGATTGCGACGGACGAACTCGAAGCTTTCCGCTTGGGTGCCATCTCAACCTTGCTAGCGAGCGGAGCAGAAGCAATATTGCAGGAGAGCAGATAAAGCCTGGATGCAGAAAAGCAGAAACTAGGGCACGGAACGCGGAGGCGTGCGACAGTGCAATACATATGGGGTTTTCCCGGGCCCGGCGCCACTTCCAAAACGTTGGCTTGCCATGTCATCGCCCGGCTGTTATTTCTAAAACGCAGGCACGCCATGTCATCACCCAGCCGTTATTTCTAAAACACGGGCGTGCCACATCATCACTCGGCCGTTATTTCCAAAACGGCCGACGTGACCCATTTTAACTCAGCGGTTATTTCTAAAAATGCTGATGTTACCAGACTTCACCCGGCCATTGTTTCCAAAGCGGACGGCGTGGCCCGTTATCACTCGGCTGTTACCTCTAAAACGCCGACATCGCCATCGATCACTCGGTTATTACCTCTAAAACACCGATGTCGCCATCAGTCACTCGGTTGTTATTCCTAAAGCGGTGATGTGGCTCCAAAGGATTCGGTTGTTACCTCTAAAACGCCTACATCACCAGTAACCGCTTGGTCGTTACTTCTAAAACACCAACGTGGCCCGCTATCACTCAGCCATTACTTCAAAAAGCGCCAACATCACCAATAATAACTCGGTCGCTACCACCAAAGCACCGACGTCGCAAATAAAGCAATCGGAAGCGTGATTCGATGACTCCAAGTTACTACTCAAGTGTTGCAGATAGAAAACATCATCGGCAGTAAATATTACAACGATCGGCGACTGACCAGAAGGCAAAATAATGAACACATAAGTGGGACGAAATCATTCTTCATAAGGGAAGCATTACGGAACTTACAAATCAACTCATTATGAGCTGATGCCTTCCCTACTACTACATTACATTTCACTAACTATACTACTAGCTACTACTACATTATTTCGCTAATACTATTTCTACTAATCTACACTAACACCTAAAACCAGTGGCGTCTAGCCACTGCCTTGTTGCTGCCCTTGCTGCTGCCCTTGCTGCCGCCGCCACCGTCGCCGCTACCACCCTTGCCACTGTCGTCACCGCCCTTGCCGCTGTCGCCGCCGCCGTCTCCGTCGTCGTCGTCGTCACCGCCGTCGCCGCCGCTGCCCTCCTCGGACAGGTCGGAGGAATTCTCCTCGTCCGAGGAGTACTCCGACTCATCCGAGCCCTCGAGCCCGGCGCGCTCGACGGCCCGGATGTAAGTCCATACCTCCGCGACGATCCCCTGGGAGTCGTCTGAATCATCAGACGACGTCGGGGGAGAGGCAGGAGCTGGAGAGCCCTCGGACTCGGAGGAGAACTCCTCCTCCGAGTACTCCAAGTCGCCAAAGTCCTCCGAGGGAGGAGTCGGCTCACACTTGTCGCCGGAGTGATGCGAAGAGCCACCACCTTTCTTGCTCTTGCCCATGGTGGAGTGGAAGGAAGAAGAGGAGATGAAACAGCAAGCAGCAGCAAGAAATGTGAAAATGTCGGAGAAGCAAGAACACTATTTATAGAAGAAGAAGGCAACCGCTCACCTCCTACCACAGCCACCAAACAGTCGCAAAAATTCAATATGCAATTCAAACCGTCTGAAGACACGCCAGGCGCCTGACGCCGTTTCACGTAACACGACACCCATTGGGACTCCAGTCAACTATGCGGGCGATATGATTACACCCGCGGTCACATCAAGTTACTACTCAGAAGCAGTTTGCTAAACGCTCAGCGTACCAAGCCGTCCCTTGCCTACACCCATTGGGGGGACGCCCAGGAATTATCAGTATATTTTCCAAAACTGTCACATCCGTACAGTATATGCAATGAATACTCCAAGACAGAAGAGAGATATCAGCAAGGATCAAAGGAAAGCCAAATATAGGCGATAAGGTATAAGTCTAATCGACAGAAGCATCAAAGCACGAAGTGACATGAAGACTAGTCATGGGCCATCTATCGAACGTCCAATCAGTCATAGATCAAATACATTGCAGTACCTAGCAAGATATGGGCAGATCGCGTACTCATCCTCAAAGAAAAAATGTGTGCTGACCTCTAAAGCATAGTGCTAATAATATAATGCTGATCTCTGAAGGCATTCGACAAAAGGAAAGGATGATTCCCAGAAAAGGCATGAAATGAAGACCTTCGAGTGGATTATTTTCAAAAATCCACTCGAAGCTCGGGGGCTACACTCATTGGGTGCACCCTCGGTGCACCCAATGAATCATCATCCCCGAAGAAGCAAAATGCTGACCTCTAAAGCATAAGGCAAAATTAAGACAAGGCTGACCTCTGAAAAACACTAGTAAGAATGTGATCATCAGTGACGATTTTCTAGTGACGCTGGTGACTTCAGTCACAGATTGATACATTTCTATGACCAAATTGACATCTTCGTCAACAATTACAAGGGACGAAGATTAGACTTGAATATTAAAGACGAAAATGAAAGGAACGTCATAGACGAAAATGAAAGGAACGTCACAGATTAATTTGGCTTGATCGGCTGACGTAATGATGAAATAAATTGGTCACAGATGAGTTTTAGTAAAAAATGGCCCATGTGTACACACCACTTGACGGCGTGGGATCCTTGGCCTACATGGGCCGCAGTTTTTGGGGACACAGCCCCCACCTGGCGACGCGGACCCGGCCCAGTACGAAGCGGCAGTTAGTTATTTGGCAAAAAAAGGTGCGCTCGCGGAGCTTCGAACTAGGGACCTGCGACTTGCATTAAATCGTTGCTACCACCAGACTACGCACTTGTTCGTGTATATAAAGAAACTATCCATCTGTTAACAGGTGTTCCCATCGGTCGTTATGTTGACAGGTTTTCCCAGCCGCCATTCTGCGATCTGCATGGTTCGCCTGTTCTGATTTTTTCCTGCTGCGATCTGCGCTTCTGCGATCGGCCGTCAGGTTACGGCACACAACGACGCCGGCATCTGTCGTCGTCCGCTTGATCGGCAACTGGGTAGCGTCGCAGCGAACGAGCGATCTTGTCGCCTGATCCATTGATCCAACTATGTTGGAAGAATGGCGTCGTCTGCAAACAGCGAGGCAGAGAAGCTTCGAGCGCGGCAAAGCAGCGGCGTCTTGCGCATAGCTACGGCGGGCATGGACAGAACAGCGGCAGGGCGGGGAGAAAAGACAAGGTTTGATGTGTTGTGTTTTTTACAATAAGGTTCTATGTGCATTTTAATTTTATTTCATATATGCATGTGTTTGATGTGGTTTTCAATTTTGTTCAATGTAATCATAGTTATGGAGTTAATGCAAGTTTTAATTTATTGTCAAAATAGATGGATAGAAGATGGGTTTATGGGAAACAATTCACACCTGCATATGTGAAAGGAGTTGAAGAGTTCATGAATTTTGTTACTGAAAGATACCTAGAAGACACAGACATTCGTTGTCCGTGCGTGAATTGTCTTAATCAAAGGTTGCGACCTCAGAGTGAAGTAGAAACTCATATACACATTTATGGAATGTCAGCTACATACACGAGGTGGATTCATCATGGGGAGTCGGCAGATACAGAAGTTGAGGGTATAGAGGAGGATGTCGAAGGATATGATAATGACTTTGGGATACATATGGATGTGGACGATGATGTTTACGATGATGATCATGGAGTACCTGAGATGATCGGTGAACTGTTTGCAGCGGCAGAGGCTGATGGAGAAGAGCCAAGATTTGCAGGAGTTCTTGGAGATTCAAAGAAGGCACTTAGTCCGGGTTCTAGCCATTCAAAATTTTCTTTTATGGTGAGGATGTTGTATATGAAGTCTCGTTATCGAATCAGCAATACAACATTTTCAGCAATGATGAAGCTGATGTCCGATGGATACCCTAACAGTGAGTTGCCAAAATCATATAATGAGGCCATGAAATATCTTAAAGAATTGGGCCTTGGATACGAAAACATCCATGTGTGCAAGAACAATTGTGTGTTGTTTCGGAATGTTAATGCTAAATTGAATGAGTGCCCAGTATGCACGGAGTCTAGATGGAAAGATGAAACTGGTTCGAAGCGGGTTCCACATAAGGTTTTGAGGCATTTTCCACTGTTGCCAAGGTTGAAAAGAATTTTTGCTTCAAAACAAACTTCAGAGGAAACACAATGGCACAAGAAAGTGAGGAAGCCAGTCGCCAATGTGATGAGCCATCCAGCTGATGGGGAAGCGTGGAAGGACTTTGACTGAAAGTACCCAGGTTTTGCAAATGATCCGAGGAACCTGAGGCTAGCCTTAGCTACCGATGGATTCAATCCATTTGGCAACATGAGTACCCAGTACAGTATGTGGCCAGTGCTTGTGACACCGCTTAATCTCTCACCATGGGAATGCATGAATCCAACAAACTGCTTTATGTCTTTACTCATCCCAGGTCCAAGATGTCCAGGAAAGGATTTTGATTTGTTCCTTGAGCCCCTAATTGAAGAACTGCTGAAGCTATGGAAGGGTGTCAAGACCTATGATGCATGTACTGGTAGGAAGTTCGACCTTCGTGCTGCTGTACTATGGTGTATACATGATTATCCAGCGCTGGCCACGTTATCTGGGCGAACAACAAAAGGGTATTATGCATGTATTTATTGCGACAAGAATCCGTTGTCTATGGCAATAAGGAACAAGTTATGCTACATTGGACATCGTCGTTACCTTAAAAGGACACATTCATGGCGGAATAGCTTGGATTTCAATGGTAAGCGTGAAAACAAAGTTGTGCCTGGCAGGTTCACTGTGGATGAGGTCCTACAAGAGCTAGAGAAGGTGAAAGATGTCAGGCCAGGGAAGCAGGCTGACATTACTGGAAATAAAAGGAAGCGTAGTAGTGACGGTCCAAAGATTTATAGCCGGAAATCTGGGTTGTGGCAATTGCCATATTGGAAAGATTTGATGCTTCCACATAATCTCGATGTGATGCACATAGAGAAAAATGTATGTGAAAATATTCTTTGCACACTACTTAGTATACCAGGCAAGTCCAAGGACACACATAATGCAAGGCTAGATTTGTATGATATGGGCATAAGACCTGAACTGCACTTGCAACAAGATGGCAACTCGGCCTGCAGGGCTCCACCTGCTCCATATGTGTTGGGGAAGGATCAGAAAGTCGAGTTTTGCAAGTTCCTCAAAGGTATCAAGTTTCCTGATGGATTTGCGGATAACCTAGCAAGATACATAAGTGAAGATGGTTCAAAGGTGGTTGGAAAACTGAAAACACATTCTTGCCACATACTCCTACAGAGAATCATAGCCGCTGGCCTTAGAGGACTGGTGAGGAAGGATGTATATGAAGCAATTGCAGAGCTAGGGACCTTCTTCAGGGAACTATGTAGTAGAAATCTATGGATAGATGTTGTGCAACGGCTAAAAGGAGATATTCCATTTATCCTATGCAAGCTTGAGAAAATCTTTCCACCTGCCTTCTTTGATGTCATGGTGCACTTGAGTGTCCATCTTCCCGATGAGGCAATGCTTAGAGGACCTGTTCAGTATGGATGGATGTACCCAATAGAAAGGCGACTAGGCACTTTGAAAAATTTTGTAAGGAACAGGGCTAGGCCGGAAGGATCAATTGCTGAGGCATATATGGCAAGTGATACCTTAACATTTTGTTCTAGGTACATGAAGGATGTTGACACTAGATTTAACCAGGATGATGATAGTGGTACAGAGATGCCATTGCCTAATGACATGTCTGTTTTTAAGCATGGTGCTACTCTTGTTGGAGCTACTAAGACTGAGTACATTGATGATGCTATCATGAATAAGTTAGTTTGGTATGTGCTACATAATGCTGATGAAGTACAGGAATATTTGACGTAAGTTAGTTTGGTATGTGCTACATAATTTATGTTATGTTTATTAAATTTGAAAATATGCTTATGAATAAAGTATGCCATGCAGTCTGTACAGGGAGGAGCTATCGCAGCAAGGTGCACGTCCAAATGATGTTGATCGAATGGTTCAACAAGGATTTGCAAAGTGGTTTATGTCCCATGTAAGTCACTAAACTTTTATGTTATAGGTTTACTAAAGTTTTGGGTATGCATATGTAATTGCTCAGCTGAGTAATTTTGTTGCAACAGGTTGAGAAGAAGCGTAATGAGAATCCAGAATTGGTTAGCGAAGGACTGTGGGCACTGTCATGTGGCCCAGCTCGGCGAGTTAAGACTAGTACAGCTTGCAAGATTAATGGAGTGCGGTTTAGCACAGTGGATCGTGAGAAGTTCATGCAGACACAAAATAGTGGTGTAATGACTGAAGGTGAACATAATGGGGAGAACATAGATTTTTATGGTGTCCTTAAAGAGGTAATTGAGTTACAATATAACTCGAATTATCAAGTTCGTCGGTCGGTGGTTGTATTTCGATGCGATTGGTACAACCAAGTAGGAAAGACTGTGGGCATTCGAGATGACAGCCATTTCAAATCCATCAATGTGCAGTCATTTTGGTACAAGTCCGATCCTTTTATCTTGGCAGACCAAGCGAAAAAGATATTTTACCTGCAAGACACAACTCCACAATGTAAAGATTTCCGAGTTGTGCAGAAATTTGAACATAGGAATATTTATGATGTGGCTGAAAAATATGAGGGCAGTAATGATGTGCATTAGGATGATTATTGTTCTGATACAGAGCATATAGTGCAAGAAGGTGATGATAATTAGGTTCTGCACAATGTTGAAGGTGGAGAAGCCAGTCTAATTGAAGGCAATTTAGAGGAACTAATAAGAAAAAAGAAGGAAGCTGCTATTATTCTTGAAGATAGTGAGGATGAGGAGGAAGATGATACAATGTTTCAATATTTTAATGATGGTGGCGACGACAACAATGATGACATGTCCATAGAAGATGAAGATGAGGATTTCTAGTATTGATAGTTGATTTATGAATTGTTCAGTTCAGATTAGTACAACATACTGAATGTGTGTCTGAAATTCAGTTCATGTTTAGATGATACAATGTATTTTCTGTATTTTCAGAACTGAATGTGTGTCTGAAATACTGAATTTGGGGTGAACTGAACTTGTGGTGAACTGAATGTGTATTCTGTATTTTCTGTATTTTCAGAATTGAACATCTGAACACTTAATATCAGAGAAAAGATTGCATGGTTATTACTGATACTGCTAAAGAGAGACATAAAGTGGTAACAGACTAACAGTAATGGCAATATGGTATAGCTACCTCGGGTAACAGACTAACAGTAATGGTATGGCAATATGGCAATATGGCAACAGACTAAAGTGGTAACAGACTAACAGTAATGGTATGGCAATATGGCAATATGGTATAGAGAGACATAAAGTGGTAACAGACTAAAAGATTGCATGGTTATTACTGAACACTTAACATCCTGCAGAAGGCTTGATTTATATCTCATTACATGTTAGCAACATCGACTGGTTGTAGTTACATATTCATTAAAATAGATAACCAACATCAGATATACGTAGATCAAGATAGCTTGGTCTCTGGAAGTAAACAATGTATATTATTAAATATTATTGTGCTTTATGAAAGAATGTTGAGGCTGCTCTTGACATAAATTATGTACCTTGACATCAGATATACGCAGATCAAGTTGGCGATACATGTAAAATTCCAAAGTAAATGAGGGATTCTGAATCTGCATATAATGAATAGCGTTTAAAAGTGGACCAAACTATGAAAGGCAACCATTCCTTCCGCATTACTGTCAACAGTGGCTTTGTATACTTTAGCAAAAGCACCAGTGCCAGTTGATCCTTTGATTTGATACTTTCTACCACCTTGACACAAGGAATTGTAGTGGCAGTTTAGAATCTGAACTTTGAACTTTGGACTGGGCAACTTTGAACTTTGGACTGAGCAGAGTTTACAATCTGAACTGGGCAGCAATCTGAACTGGGCAGCAGAGTTTACTCAGAACACCCAGCAATCTGAACTGGGCACTTTACAATCTGAAAATGCAGAAATCTGAACTGGGAAGTTTACAATCTGAACTGGGCATTACTGTCAACAGTTGATGCTTAACTATGGACTGGGCAGATCTCTGAACTGGGCATAACAAAAAAATGCAGAAATCTGAACTGGGAAGTTTACAATCTGAAAATGCTATAATTTGCCACTGTGAACAGAGAACAATTTATGCTTACATCCTGGACAGAGAACAGTTTATGCTTCTAATGAACAAACGTGACTGGTCCAATGGTAACTCCTTGCTACTGTGCGCTCTGTTACTGGGCAGAAAAATGCAGAAATCTGAACTGGGCGCTCGGTTACATCCTGGACAGAGAACAGTTTATGCTTACATATAACTGCTCTCTGTTACTAACGAACAAACGTGACTAGTCCAATGGTAACTCCTTGCTACTGTGAACTAGTCTAATGGTAACGAACAAACTGCTCTCTGTTCGAGCTTGGGATAGGTAGGTTTTTTTGGTTTTGTTTACATTTTTCAATCATTTTTGTATTTTTCTTTTGTTTATTTACATGTATAGCACCAGTTTCTCCAAATCATTTCAACCTTTTTTTGGGGTGTTGATGGAGGTGTACCATGATGTTTTGTGCCGGTGCAATTTTTAGAACTAGTTTAACTATTAATGTAAGTATTTGTTATTTTACTAAAGATATTTGTTACAATACCATAACCTAGCTAGAAAAATCTAAAAACTTGCATGGACCATTCATTTTGGTGTACAATGTTGACAAAATAGTTTCAACTCATTCGGACAAAGTGGTGACACACATCCTAAGAAAGGCATACATCTCTCATATAAGGCTAATTACTAAGTGAGAGATGTTCATGCTTGTGATGGATCTATACTACCACTTTCTCCAAACCCTTTTAAACTTTAATGGCATGTTTATTGAACCAACCTATGATGTTGTGTGCAGTTATGCATTTTTCAGACTTAGTTTACTAATTACTGTAATTATTTGTTGTATTTCGTAAAGATATTTGTTACAATACCATAACCTAGCTAGAAAAATCTAAAAACTTGCATGGACCATTCATTTTGGTGTACAATGTTGACAAAATAGTTTCAACTCATTCAGACAAAGTGGTGACACACATCCTAAGAAAGGCATACATCTCTCATATAAGGCTAATTACTAAGTGAGAGATGTTCATGCTTGTGATGGATCTATACTACCACTTTCTCCAAACCATTTTAAACTTTAATGGCATGTTTATTGAACCAACGTATGATGTTGTGTGCAGTTATGCATTTTTCAGACCTAGTTTACTAATTACTGTAATTATTTGTTGTATTTTGTAAAGATATTTGTTACAATACCATAACCTAGCTAGAAAAATCTAAAACCTTGCATGGACCATTCATTTTGGTGTACAATGTTGACAAAATAATTTCAACTCATTCGGACAAAGTGGTCACACACATCCTAAGAAAGGCATACATCTCTCATATAAGGCTAATTACTAAGTGAGAGATGTTCATGCTTGTGATGGATCTATACTACCACTTTCTCCAAACCATTTTAAACTTTAATGGCATGTTTATTGAACCAACGTATGATGTTGTGTGCAGTTATGCATTTTTCAGACCTAGTTTACTAATTACTGTAGTTATTTGTTGTATTTCGTAAAGATATTTGTTACAATACCATAACCTAGCTAGAAAAATCTAAAAACTTGCATGGACCATTCATTTTGGTGTACAACGTTGACAAAATAGTTTCAACTCATTCGGACAAAGTGGTGACACACATCCTAAGAAAGGCATACATCTCTCATATAAGGCTAATTACTAAGTGAGAGATGCTATTGCAAGTGAGAGATGTATAGTACCACTATGTCAAAAATATTTCAAAATATTATAACATGATCATAAACCAAACTAATGTGTCCATGAATAGATAATTGCAAAAAAAAACATAGAGATAAATAAAAAACAAAGAATTAATATAAAATGGTAGGCAAAACATAAAAAAAGTCTCCTTGCAGGCGTTGAACCTAGGAGCTCAGTCTTATAGTTAGCAGGTCAAACCATTGAGCTATGCACGTGTTTTCGATATATACCCAGCACTAGTAGACTTAAACGCATTAGACTCCGCATTGCCAAACACATTGGGCGCCAAAAACATTTTCGCCGTCGTCACTAAAACATACTCCGCTCTCATCCTCTATCTCCTGCACTCCTCTTATTTCTCCCCCACTCTTCTTTCTCCCCCACTTCTCCAAACCTAATCGCCGCCGCCGGGACACGACGGCTGTCGACGACCTGCCCCCTCGACCAGGTACCTCACCGCCGCCGCTGGGACACATCCGCCGTCGACGACCTGCCCCCTCGACCAGGTACCTCACCGCCGCCCCCTTACCTCTCATCGCGTCGATGAGCTGCGTCGTCGCCGACTTCACTCGCCGCATCCCGCTCTATCTCATTGCCATCCCCATTTCTCTTGCCCCTTCCACCTAACACGCCCCATCCACATTGCTCTCGCTAACCCCTAAACCCTAACATCGCTGGATTTGGGTCATCGCAGACGACCTTGATGGTGAACAAAAGGAGGCACAGAAGTCAGAAAGGTCCAACCCCTAAACCCTAACCATCACTAGATTTAGTTTAATTATTCATTCGTTGTTATCAGAGATATTGTAAATTGATTTATGTAATCATTGTGCACTGATACAGTTGTGTTCGGTTCCTTACATTGTGTTATATGCAGTCACATCCATGTTTTAGTAGAGAACTTATGTTTCTAGTACTGGTAGACAAGGTTCAAGAAAGCGCGATTAGGCGTGCGATTAGGCGCGGTTAAGCGCTGAGCAGAGGGTCAACTCATCGCTTACCTACTAAGCGGGCAATTAAGCGCTGGCCCTGCTTAATCGTGCCCATTCGGCATGTTTAAGGGAGAAGAGGAGGGAGAGGAAGAGGAGGAACACCTCTGGGGTCAATCCAGCAGGTAGCAAATCGACGGATCAACGAGAGAGAGAGAGCGGACGGACCTACGATGGCTGCAGGCAGCAGATTGGTGAGAGAGAGGCGGAGCGGCTTCGCGGTAGAGGTGAAGATCGCACGAGGGAGGAGAGGCTTCGGGAGAGGGAGCCGGAGAGCATACGGCACGGAGGAGGATAGGCTTCGGGAGAGGGAGGCGGAGAGCACAGGGCGGCGGCGCGGGGCGTGGAAGGAGGCAACAGAGTACTAGGTCATCACGGGAGAGGGGTTTTGCGTTGAGCCTCCTGGCAGGTGGGCCTAGTGGGCTGCAGACTCATGAAGAGAGGAGGTGGGGGTTAAGGGCTGCTGCAGGGTGGCCCAATATCATGTATTTTTTTCTCTTTTTAACAAAAATGATTAAGCACGATTAATCACGCTTAAGCATTTTCACCACCATACCGCTCGCTCAGCGCTTAGTGCTTTCTTGAACCTTGCTGGTAGAAAGAGATGAGAATATCTTCACTTTTTTTGTTCATCAGCTTGTGTAAATCTACATCGCCTAATCAATGTACTAGCTAGTACTTTGAACATTGTTTAAGCCTGCATAAAGATTTCCACAACCAAACAGGGGAAACACTACAGTTATAGTGCAACCACAATTATGAACTTGCACAATCATAACCAAGCTTCATAATGACTGAATCTACACATCTTATCTATTTGATTTTAGTCAAATCCTTCCCTGCAAATAGTAGTACCTCTTAGCTTTTAGTAAAATCCTTTACATTATCTAATACACACAGTATGCTTGTTCTTATCTATCTTGCAAGTAGTTCAACATGAGCGAACTGCTTATGAGAGAAGACGGGATAAACAAGTGGAGGAGAATATAAAGAAGATGCAAGATTTGGGTCTGAACAAATATACTTCTGTTCTAAATAATTATGTCTCACCATCTGCATCAACAAAGGGGAAACATGCAGCAAACAAGATAAATAATAGTTCAGATTCGGATTCATATGTCTCTTTCTATCTCCTTGACGATGATGATCAAGGAGATACTGATGATGACAGTGAATATTATGAGCAGCCAAAACCCCTGGCAATGAAGGTGCTCCTTCTATCTTCAAAGTAGTGGATGCCAAATAGTTGCATTGCATTTCAATGTTTTTAATCTGGTGTTTAATATATGCTCATGCTTTTAGATTCATCTTCTTTATTTCATACCTCTTAATTAATATATGGTCTTGCTTTTAAATGCACATGACTATTTTTTTGTGGACAGTATCCTAGAAGAGGTAGAAACACAACCCTTGCTTCAAAGAAGAAGATAGACCCCAACATGGCTCTAGGCATTAGGTTCAGCAAGAGAGTGAGGGCAGGTGCACAACCAGAGGAGCAATCTTCAAAAAGGCTTCACTCTACAGAGACAGATGGCCACAATGTACAGGAACCAACAGATGGAAATGATCACATACCAAACAGCCCTACTACACATGGACTTGCTGATCATTTCAGCAGAGCTGCAGAGGAAGCCATGGCATCTGCTGCTCATGACAGTACAGGTGATGCTGAAGGCAACAACCGTACTACACCTGGACTTGCTGATCATTTCAGCAGAGCTGAAGATGAAGACATGGCATCTGCTGCTCATGACAGTACAGGTGATGCTCAAGCCAATGTAGCTAGAGATGAAGAAACTGAAGGCAAGTTCTATTTTTTCAGTCAAATAAGGCATCTCTTTTGCTGATTTGCATGAAACAAAACAATTTCATTATTCAATAAAAGCGAATTATATTTTGTAGCTCCTACACAGCGAGCACCAAGGAGACCCAGGGCAGCAACCAAGGGAAAACAACTGGACAGGATGACTAAAGTTATGCAAAGGAGACTGCCCATAGCTGTTGAGGAAGGCAAAAAAAGGCCACATGAACCTGTTCAAGCTGCCAAGTTTGCATCAGAGGCTGGCATCATTATTCGGGAAACCATGCCTATCCTAACTCGTTGGAAAGATTACAAGGACGACCAGAAATACTACAACAGCTTTGTGTCACAGCTAAATGTAAGTGCATTTCTGATTCTATGGTTCACTTGTATACTGCTTAACCTGAATTGACTAACTATGGAATTGTCATATGCATAGGGGCGCTTGTCCGTTAACACTGAGGACAAGGCAACAAAGGAAGCTTGCACCGATATGCTACGCTTTGCGGTAAAAAACCAGCGTTATCGGCTCAAGCAGAAATACTTCAATGGTGTACCTGCAAATGAGATTAGCACAACTTCTCCTGTATCTTACATGACTGATGAACAGTGGAGGGCATTAGTTGCAAAGTGGTCTGATCCAAAGAACATGGTATGGGTATCTTGTCATATATTGTTCTTTCACTATACGTTTGCAAAGGATCTTCGCATATTGAACCTATGATCTAATCTGACATGTTCATTCTCTTGTAGGAAATAAGTGAAAAGAACAAGCAGAACCGCAGTCAAGTCAAGTTTCATCAGGCTACGGGTTCTCGCTGCTATGTGGCACACTTACATGCATATGTAAGTAACTATTACCTTGTACTACTACCTGCACTTTTGCACTCAACTTCTATTGCATTTGATCTGAGCAAACTTCGCTGTGATTGTTTATCCACGAAACAGAAGCAGAAGAGAAACCGAGAAGAACCCAGCTTAGATCAGACTGAAGAACTAGATGCGGTGGACGCCTTCAAGACCTGTCATACCAGCTCCAAACGTGGCCTGAGTGAACCGGCAAGAGAAGCACTTGTAAGTTCATTTGTTTGCTTTATTTAGTGTAATTTTTATGAGATCATATGAGGGAGGCTGGCTGTGGGTCGATGGAACGAAGGGGAGTGAGATCGATGAGTGAGATCGCCTGTCCCATCCCAGGGGAGTTCAGATCATAGTCTATTTTGTCTGCCATTTGTCTGCCATCAAATTTCTGAAATGAAAGTAAATATCATAGTCTATTTTTTGTAGGACCCGTGCACTAGAAATGTATAGGTTTTAGAGTCTTTGTTAAGCAAATCTGCTATAATTTGTAACTGTTTTCACATTATTTTTCATAGTCTATTTATAGAGTCTTTCAAATGTATAGCTTTTAATTTGCCATCAAATGTATAGCTTTTAAGCAAATCTGCTATAATTTGTAACTGCTATAATCTGCTATAATTTGCCATCAAATGTATAGCTTTTAGAGTCTGTCAGTCTATTTTTCATAGTCTTTGTTAATGCCTTGTAGGCTATAATTTGTAACTGCTATAATCTGCTATAATGTGCACTAGAAATGAAAGTCACTGTTTTCACATTATTGTCAGCATCTTGCTGTTGCTCATTAGCATTAACATGTTAATGTTTCTGTCCATGATATTTCAGTCTCATATGGAGGCTTTGAGGGCTGAACCTGTTGCTGAAGGTGAGATGCCAGCATCCAGTGTGCACCTTGTGTCGAAGGTGCTGTCCCAGAGCAGCTCACACCAATTCCTGAAAAGCGTCGGCATCAAAACGTCGGCAACCTCCAAGGCATCATCATCAAATCATAGTGAGCTTCGGGAACAACTTGCAGCTGAAGCGACGGCTGCTGTTCAAGGTGAACTCGACCAGCTCAGGAAGAAATGTGAAGAAGCTGAGGAACAGCAGGCGAGGACACAAAGGGAGTTGGAGGAGTACAAGAAGATAACAGAGAAGAACAGCAAGGAGATGGAGGAGACCAATGTGCTCATCAAGAAGCTCTTGTCCTTGCATGGTAACTCTTCTTCGACATGAGGGCTGCTAGTCAGAGCTGCTGTTTTTGGCCTGTTCTTTGACATGAGGGTACCCAAAAACTCTAGTTGCTCGTGGGTGTCAACTTTTGATTATATGCTGTTATGTTTGTGCAAACTCAACTGAAATGTGAAGTCAAGTAGCTGTGAACTGAGTTTAGTGTTGTCCACTTAGTTTGTATGCGCACTGGAATACTAGTTGTATTCATCTATGGAATATGGAATTGTGTGATCATTCCTCTGTTCTAGTATATTTTGCAATTTCCAATTAAATTATTCTCTGCACATCTGTGACCAAACTGGTGGCATATAATAAAACATATGCCACGTCAGCTGCCACTGTACTAGCCACGTCAGCGTTGACGTCAGCGCTGACGTCAGCTGCCACGTCACTAGCCACGTCAGCGCTGACGTCATACGCATCAGCACCTTCCAAACGGTTGTTAATGACCAAACCACGGCTCTATCTGTGACGATACCGTACCGTCACAGAAACCAAACGGCGTTAACAACGCCGTCAGTTTGCTCGGGCAGACGACGAATTATGACGGAAAAGTGCCTTCCTCTATGACCACAACTGATCGTCATAGAATGAATTCACTTCCATGACAACGCGGCTGTCGTCACAGAATGTATACACATCGATGACGAAACTGGGTAGTCCGTCACAACACAACAAATGTGACGCGACCCCTATGACCAAATCGAACTCGTCACAAATTCGTCACAAACCTTTATCTGTGACGATATATACACATGCAGTGACGCAATACGAACGTCATCGATGATAAGATCTCTACTAGTGAAAGCACAAGTGGAAGATGAAAGTGATTTCTGATAATACTTGAAGTGAAGGCCTTCGAGTGGATTGTTTGCAAAAATCCACTCGAAGCTCGGGGGCTACACCCATTGGGTGCACCTTCGGAGCACCCAATGAAGTTCGAAGTCCAACAGAACAAAATGCTGACCTCCGAAGCATGAACCTGAGACAGAACACCAAATTTCGAGGAATAATAGCAGAAGAAGACAGTAAAAAAATCGTTTTAACCGGATCACTCAGAATTCAGAAGCAGTGGCCCGGCAGACTTATTTCCAAAGCATTCCCTGTTAAAATCAAAGACTGCAAGCTGGACCTAGGATCTTTGGGCCGTTTATTTCAAAATCAACCCAAAGATCGGGGGCTTGTGGGGGACAGATATCCCCCGGGTCCACTAGAAGGATAAAAGACCTCACGAAAGGCCCAAGGGCCCCATAATCCGTAAGGTCATCCCCTCATGGGCTTGGGAGGAACAACCAGTGGAACGGATTAACGCAAGGCCGGGTCGGCGCAAGCCCAGACGGCCCAACAAATTCGAGCAGTAATCACAACAGTGACCCGACCTTCCCGCGCAGGAGCCCCGTACAACGGAACCAAGCAAGGATGGGTCGGCTGAATTATAGGAGGATAGACTCAGATGGTTCACTATTTCTTAGGCACGCGTTGTTATCATATCTGCATGTAATGCCCCACGGTCGAGTATATAAGGCCCAGGGGGCACCCCTTCAGAACAATCACTCATTACTTAGCCATTCACCCCGCTCTCTACGTTTTCCAGCACTAGAGAACTCCCTTGTAACCCATCACATAAAGCACTCTCGCCAGGACGTAGGGTGTTACCCATCTCAAAGCGGCCCGAACCTGTACATCATTGTCCACTATTTCTCGTGCGCCCAGCTTGAACCATCAAGCTACAATCGGTAACACCATCCTACTCCTAAAAGTACCTTGAGGGGTAACCCTGGGTGCGCGGTCGGACCCAAAACACCGACAGGTACCAACTTGCTTCCCTGCTTGACATGCGCTACAAACCTTGTCTTTCTCAAAATGAACATTTGTTAGTCCCAAAATGTGTTCTCTCTTTAGAAGCTTGTGAAGATTCTTCATCCCAACATGGGCTAGTCGGCGATGCGAGAGGCAACCCATATTAGTCTTAGCAATTAAGCAAGTATCAAGTTCAGCTCTATTGAAATCAACTAAGTATAGCTGACCCTCGAGTACTCCCTTAAATGCTATTGAATCATCAATTCTTCTAAAGACAGTAACACCTATATCTGTAAAAAGACAGTTGTAACCCATTTTGCATAATTGAGAAACAGAAAGCAAATTGTAATCTAAAGAATCTACAAGAAAAACATTGGAAATGGAATGGTCATGTGATATAGCAATTTTACCAAGTCCTTTGACCAAACCTTGATTTTCATCCCCGAATGTGATAGCTCTTTGGGGATCGTCATTTTTCTCGTAGGAGGAGAACATCCTTTTCTCCCCTGTCATGTGGTTTGTGCATCCACTATCAATGATCCAACTTGAGCCTCCGGATGCATCAACCTACAAAACAAGTTTAGGCCTTGTTCTTAGGTATCCAAACGGTCTTGGGTCCTTTCACATTAGAAACAAGCACCTTGGGTACCCAAACACAAGTCTTGGAGCCCTTGTGTTTGCCCCCAACATATTTGGCAACTACTTTGCCTGATTTGTTAGTAAGCACATAAGATGCATCAAAAGTCTTAAATGAAACATTGGGTTCATTTCATGCAACATGAGATTTCTTTTTAGGCATTTTAACATGGGTAGAGTGCCTAGAGCTAGAAGCCTCACTCTTATACATAAAAGCATGATGGGAAACATAGTGAGTCTTCTTAGCATAAATTCTCCTAATCTTGTGCTCGAGATAACCAGCAGAATATAAAATATAGCCCTCGTTATCCTGAGCCATGGGAGCCTTACCCTTAACAAAATTAGACAATTTCTTGGGGGCATTAAGCTTGACATTGTCTCCCTGTTGGAAGCCAATGCCATCCTTAATGCCAGGGCGTCTCCCATTATAGAGCATGCTACGAGCAAATTTAAAATTTTCATTTTCTAGTTCATGCTCGACAATTTTAGCATCTAGTTTAGCTATATGATCATGCGCGGTCTTTAGTACATCCCAGATCTCTTTGGCACTCTTAAGCCCTTGCACCTTATTATACTCCTCTCAACATAGAGAGGCGAGGAGTATAGTGGTGGCTTGGGAGTCAAAATGTCGGATTTGGACGACCTCGTCCGAATCATATCCTTCATCCCCCACGGATGGTACCTGCGCTCCAAACTCAACAATGTCCCAAATGCTAGCGTGGAGCGAGGTTAGATGATGCCTCATTTTATCACTCCACATACAATAATCTTCACTGTCAAAAACTGGTGGTTTGCCTAATGGGACGGAAAGTAAAGGAGTGCATTTGGAAATGCAAGGATAGCGTAAGGGGATCTTACTAAACTTCTTGCGCTCATGGTGCTTAGAAGTGACGGACGGAGCGTCGGAGCTGGAGGTGGAGGGCGATGAAGAGTCAGTCTCGTAGTAGATCACTTTTTTCATCTTCTTCTTCTTGTCGCCACTCCGATGCGACTTGACGCGGGGAGGTGACTCCTCCCTTCCTTTGGCGCCGGACTCCTTTGATGGAGCCTTCCCGTGGCTTGTGGTCGTTTCCATCTCCCTCTTGGCAGATCCTCCCGACATCACTTCGAGTTGTTAGACTCTAATGAAGTACCAGGTTCTGATACCAATTGAAAGTCGCCTAGAGGGGGGTGGATAGGCAGAAACTGAAATTTACAAACTTTAAGCACAACTACAAGCCGGGGTTAGCGTTAGAAATAAAACTGAGTCCAAAAGAGAGGGCGAAAACAAATCACAAGCAAATGAAGCGGATGACACGGTGATTTGTTTTACCGAGCTTCGGTTCTTGCAAACCTTGTCCCCATTGAGGTGGTCACAAAGACCGGGTCTCTTTCAACCCTTTCCCTCTCTCAAACGGTCACCTAGACCGAGTGAGATTTCTCCTCAATCAAATGGGTCACTTAGACCCCGTAAGGGCCACCACACAATTGGTGTCTCTTGCTTTGATTACAAGTGTTGGAAGAACAAGAATGGGGAAGAAGAAAAGCGATCCAAGCGACAAGAACTCAAATGAACACGAAAATCTCTCTCTCACAAGTCACTAAGTGTTTGGAGTGGTTTTGGACTTTGGAGAGGATTTGATCTCTTGTTTGTGTCTTGGAGTGAAGTCTAGAGCTCTTGTATTGAATGCAATATGCTGGAAACTTGGATGCCTTGAATAGAGGTGGTTGGGGGTATTTATAGCCCTAACCACCAAAACAGCCGTTGGGGAGGGCTATTGTCGATGGGCGCACCGGACAGTCCGGTGCGCCAGCCATGTCACCCAACCGTTAGGGTTCTGACAGTTTCGACCGTTGGAGCTCTAGCAGCCTGGGCCACCGGACAGTCCGGTGTCGCACCGGACAGTCACTATTCACTGTCTAGTGCGCCTTCTAGCGCTGCTCTGACTCTACGCGAACTGTCTGTGCATTGTTCACGTTGCAGGCGACCGTTGGAGTCGACCGTTGCGCTTAGGAGCCGTTGCTCCGCTAGCACACCGGACAGTCCGGTGACCCACCAGACAGTCCGGTGAATTATAGCGGAGCACGGCCTCAGAAACCCGAAGGTGAAGAGTTTGAAGTCAATCCACCCTGGTGCACCAGACACTGTCTAGTGGCACACCGGACAGTCCGGTGCGCCAGACCAGGGTTCACTTCGGGTTTTTTGCTCCTTTCTTTTGAACCCTAGCTTTAATCTTTTTATTGGTTTGTGCTGAACCTTTGGCACCTGCAGAACATATAATCTAGAGCAAACTAGTTAGTCCAGTATTTGTGTTGAGCAATTCAACCATCAAAATATTTATAGGAAAAGGTTTGACCCTATTTCCCTTTCACTTTTCATGGTTGAGATAATCTCCTTTGGCACCCAGATGCGTTTGGTCCCCTTTCCTTTGTTGGTTTGCTTGTTGGCCTTGATTGCTATCACCTTTCCATTCTTTTTCTTCTTGATTAAATATAGTGTAGCGGCCTTTTTGTCCACCTTGTTGATGTAGGTGTTAGAGATTTTACTTGTTGGTGTTTTCTTTTGCTTCTCCCCAGTCTTCATCTTGCATTGCTAAGACTTGTGACCTTCCTTGTGGCATAGCTTACAAACCACGGGTTCTCCCTCCATAAAAACTAGGATCGTAAGATGTGTAACCATATTTAAAACTCGTATTTATCGTCTTTTGTTTCAATCTCCATCATAATCTCCTACAATCCCCTCAACCTCCCCTGCAATGGAAATAGCCAAACATGGCCTACATAGAACAAATCCACAAACTATTTATGGAGTACCCCTAAGTAAGCCTAAAGGGTTCCATATGCTATATCTTTACTACTCCTTAAGACTCTAACGTAGGCGTCCACAGTCAATTTGGTGCACGGTTCTGCCTGTCGTGCCACCGATCCCCCCACCCTCCTTCCCTCTACTCCCCGCCATCAACGCCGATCCGCCATCAACGGCGAGGGCGACGCATTCGACAAGATGTTCTGCCGCGAGGTCCGCTGCCTCGAGGCGTGCCGCGGCCACCCCTGCCTCGTGGAGCTCCAAGCCGCGCACCACGTCTCCCACTCCTCCTCCCTGTCTTGCCCCTCCCTCCGTCTCTGCGCTCGGATCTGCGCTCGGCCTCCTCCCTTCCTCCGTCTCTGCGCTCGGTGCCCTCACCGCCTCTCCCTCCGCCTCTGCTCCACCTCCCCAGCCGCCCACAACCACGCGTCCTCGCCTCCCCGACCAGCCTCCACCGTGACATGGTTGCCGCCTCCTCTCACCTCCTCATCTCCCACTCTTCCTAGCGCAACCGACGGTGACAGGGATGAGGTTGGGTGCGGTCTGGTGCCGCTCGATGCGCTGCTCCTCGCCCACGCTCGCGCAACGCAGGACCTTCCCCAACCACGAGGATAGATCCTCATCCACACACCCGTGGGTGCCTCCACCTCTCTGGGTTCCCCTCTGCTCCTCGTGCCCCGCAGTAGAGCAGCCACATAATTAGGGTTTGTTGCTTTCTCCTTCAGTTATTCTTTAGTCTGATTGACAAAATGTCCACCTAGGGCTTTTCTCAATCTCAAATGCTGCGGAGGCAGGGAAATTTGTTGGCTTCCATTGTGTTTTTTGCTTTGAATATATAGAATATATTTGGACTGATTTGTTGATTAGTGTTGATTAGGATTAGTTATATGCTCAAAATGTTGCTTGCTTATTATGTAGTCTGCTTGTCCTTAGATTGACTCTTTTGCAACTTTTTGCATGAAGTATTATGCATTGAGAGTGATCTTCTGTTGTCATGTTCATTGCAAAAGTCTCACTTTTGATCCTCAAATTAAATGCTAGAACTCTTGATCATGGCTATATTTTTTGCAGATTCTACTCTTAGGAAAATTCATTGTTTGTGCTTCAGGTACCATCTTCAAACTTGGGCTAACCTATGTTTGGTGATTGTAGCAAGCTATTTTTGCAGAATGCGCAAAGGTGCAGCCTTTATCGCCCTTCTCCCTTCACCTTATTGCTCGACCTGCCATCCTATCGCTTTGCAAATTCTTGAGCGACCCATCGTTGTAATCCAAATGTCACCACGTTCCTTCCAGGATAACATGACGTGCTCCACCTCGCAGACGGACCTGTGCCACTACTCATCGTCAGCACGCCACAACAGCCGCAGCAACAAGGTCACCTCCTCTCGGAACGGTGGCCGGTTCCTCGCCTCCCGCCATAGGAAAATATCACTCTCATATTTCTTCATCTCTGGGTCGGCGCAATCCGAGAGTGACACACACCAACAATGAATGGCTCTGGTATTGACCAAGATGAGTGAGTCTACAAACCCCTCGATCTAAAAATTCATGGCATATTTATTTTGACGAATACTAAAGAATTGCAACTACCATTCACTATACTTCAAAATGGAGAAGTTTCTACTAGAAAACATGGATGCAATTATGCGTCTTAACAAGCATGATGTGAAGTAACAATGTACGGGCACCTGACTATAGTAGAGTTAAAGGTAGTTGATCATTTGATAGCAATGGTAATGTGGTATCCTCCCTGACTGGTATAATAACTCCCTCACGGGATGGAGTGCCTTTTAGATTGTGGTCGTCGTTCATTGGTCTACGTGCCGCCCTGTACGTATGCTAATGTAATCTACTTTGCCACTCAGAGAGTCAAATGAAGGCTGCACCATGCAGGCTTAGAAGGCAGAAATCAGAGATCCTTCGTGCCCAGTATGTTGACGTTAGAGAGCTCTAGTACAGACACCATGCATACAGATTTAGTCGGTCTAATAACATCGTTTCTTCTCCCATAATTTCTTTGGACTGAATTCGCATTCCTGCTACTCACTTACTCCTGAATCCTGAATTCCTGATACAGTGGTGACATGCCAGTAGCACCAATCAGACTCAGCTGCTACTTGTTGGCCAGCTGAAATATATAAAAGCATGCTACTTATTATTCATAGTTTGTAGTTTGGAGTGATGTTCTATCATTTAATCCGCAAAGTCTTGATAATACAGGATCTGTGTAGGAACATGGAAAATTGAGGCGTATGTCAACCCATTGAATTGGATATTGAAGAATGGCTGGATATAGATGAACCAGTTGATATTTATGTTCTTAGGTAATTTTTTCACTCAGATAAACCTTCATTCTTTCATGTGAGTTAAACATGCTCTCGAATTCTAAAGGGGAAAAACAATAACGTAAACCTTTTATATATATTCTACGGATATTTGTGTCATGCAATTGTGAATTAGTAAGCATATTTAATACTAGAATAGTTACTCTAGCCCTGTTCAAAAATCTGAGACTTAAATCACATTGCAATGAGTTATATTCAAATGAGCACTAAATTTTTTCATGCGATGTACTCATAGCAGTAGCACTAAATCTTTTAAGTGACTCATTCCATGACTTAAATACATTTTTATTGATTACTTCCCATTTCTTGCTAGCTGTTTACGTGCATCTGTTCGATCTATGGCTTCTCGACGCTCCCCCAGGTAATTTTCTCGTCTCTTCATTCGAACTCATAGTAGTAGCACACAAGTTTTTCTTGATTAGTGATATACTCAGATCAGTGGTATATTTAGAACAAGTTTTTCCTGATTAGTGTTATACTCAGATCAGCGCGCGCTTAAAAGTATAACTGACTTAAATCACATTGCAGAGAATTATATTCAGACCAGCACTTAAAAGTATCACAGACTTAAATCACATTGCAGAGAGTTAAACCCTAATGTCTCTTTATTTTTATTTTTGTATGCTTGATTAGTTATTCTCTTGGTGTAATTTTCTTTTTTGTTTGCCTTCATCTGTAGTGAGACATGTGGCCTGCAGTGAGTTATATTCACTGCATCACTAGATTTTTACATGCAGCGTACTCATAGCAGTAGCACTAAATTGTTTTGGTGTATTTTGTTTTTTTAAGTCTGTTAGGGTTTAAAAGGCCAGCAACACTTCTGTTGCTTGGCTAATTTCGTCAACCATTGTCCTGACTTCCAGTTTCAAATGGATATCTCTTGACTGAATTAGAAGTTGAAAGCTCATCTCAACTATGTTGTCTGAAACTACAATGTTGATGTTTGCAAGCAGAAAAAATGCTATTTTATTCTATATTACAGGTTTTCTTAGTGTATCTTTTCTCTTGCATAGAGGCACTTTTAAAAAAAACTAAAATTCAAATCTTTAGGTTCCTAGCTAAATTAGTTCGTTTATGCTTTCTTGCCCGTTTCCTGCCATCTTCCTCTATTGATAATTTTTACACTCATTGAGCCCTTTGACTTATAAGAAATAACCACACAAGTTTGAACCATTTGTTCTCCTGGTTGTGAAGTGTCCATTTCTTGCCCGTTTCGATCTATTCATTGCTTGATTCAAGTATGAAACTATGTTCATTTCTTCAATTAGTCATTTTTAGAAATTGTATACATTTTTCATTCTAATTTACAAAGATTAGACATATCTTCAATGAATTCTGTATTTTTATTTATGTGCATATATTACCTACACCTTGTGTTGTTTGTGACCAGCAAGCACAATTTTTGGTCACTTAATGACAAAACAATAACAATGTAGTGTTCCCTGTTGTGGAATATTAAATAAAGTGGAATTAATTTGTATTCACCTCACATATTGTAATGTTGTTTTCCTTTTAATTCCTAGCTTCTGCCATCTATTTTTATGTAATGTATATTGAGATCTTATTTTTTTCCTACAATATTATATGGACCTTCACTCTGCACCAGTGTTTACACTTTTACTCAAACTTTTTCTCCATTCACAATTTTTCACTCTCATATTCCTTTTGTGTATGAAGCTTTTACTCTGTGACTCCCTTCAATTACTACATTGATTATAGTAAATAAGAGCCTGGAGGATTTGAGTGGGGATTTGATAACAAAAGAGCGTGAAAGTAATAACGAGTCACAACAAACCCAGAATTAATAATGGTATTGCCCATTTTCTCTACTATAGTTTATGATTAGTAATTACCAAGAGTCTAACAAATTATCAAACAGTTGATGTTCATAGTATGATTTTGATTGGTGAAATGATTTTCACAATGATCAAATGGGCTAACAACTATTGTGATCAAAAGAATGGAGGAACTCGATGAAAATCCTTTCCTAAATGCATGTAGGAGAAAATATGAGAACAACGAATACCATGTTAAGGTAGAGCTGATCACAAATTGGAAGGAGGAGCTGAAGAATCCATCTTGGCATCCTTTTAAGATGATTCAAGCTATCAGATAAGGTACTTGCTTAGTACCATGCAGCCATGCATTGTCTTTAATGTTTATAGAAACTGAACAACGAGAATAAAACCTTTAAAAATAAACAAGAACAAAATGTGTGTAATATGTACTTAGTCTAGAACAGCCTATTATGTTAGTGATTAAATCCTTGCATTTTCACTAGATCTGTATCTATCAAATGCATGTATTCTTTGACTTGAGAATCTTCACATTTTGAGCTTTGTTTAGGTAAATGTAACCTGGTTCAAAATCCGTGCGATTACAGGAGTTTCAACTCATTGTACTTGCCGTTTAGGCCTTGGCCTAACCTACACACATGTTATCAAGTAGAGTTTCTTAGTCTATGTTGCAATGCAAGTGACTTATATAATGATCAATTAACACATTTTCTTGTGAGTAGTGAGATCAAAATAACTTTGTGATGCCCAGCTTCTTCTTTATCAAACAAAGTGTACATCCCCTCTCCCCCGCCCAAGTTCCGTTTCTCCCTTAGGATCAAAATAACTTTGAATCATGTATTGATACTATATCAGACGGATACTTCTTTATTAAAGTTTATGTAGCCTGATGCAAGATTGGAGAGTGAATTGTGATGCCCAGCTTCATATTCAGGTCTTGAAGCATTAGTGGAAGAAAAGGACAATCAAATCCAGAAGGTATCTGCTACTTCTGACTTTTTCTCTCATGTCTGCACAGCACCAGTGGAGTCAGATTATCTTTTTAGATCCAGTACAAGTCTGCTTTCTTTGCTTGTGTAGATCATCAGTTCCTCCATCATCGTCTATCTTATGATTTCTTTTCAGTTTCACTTTCATGGTACTGTTGTTCTGTCTCATGCCAGTCCAACAAACACGGCAACCCCAATCTCTCCAAGGAATAACTCTGTGCTTTAGCGTCAACTTTGCAAGGTAATGTCTCTACTATTTAGTTCGAATTACTTCGATTCTGGCACTGCCAAATGTCTCTACTATTTGAAGCCAGTGTCTTTACTATTTAGTTCAAACAGAATGAATGGGTAGGTCTACGAGTACTTGTGTAGAGTCCACAGAATGAATGGGAAGGTCTACCCAAAATTTAGTTCAACCAGTGTCTTTACTGTTTAGGGATGCAAGAACCAGATGTCTCTACTATTTAGTTCAAACAGAATGAATGAGTAAGCTAGACAGGGATGCAAGTACTAGATTTAATGGTACTGATGTTCTATCTCATCAGTCACCACTTAAAGCTACATGCCGAAATGATCTCAAAATGGAATAAAACATGGATTGGTATTTTATGGTTTCCAATACACATTGATCACCCAAATTCATGTATTCAGAACCAACTTGGATCTGAAAACAAAAACAATCATGTTAATGCGATGAAGAGATATGTGTAACACTATTGTTTTCTAAGCTACAAGGATCGATGGGACGAAGAGGTCGAGGAAGGGCGTAAGAAAGAACCCCATAATAGATTGTGGGACATATACCAAGATAATCGTCTACAAGGAGGTTCTAACAAACTAGACCCACGGTATTTCTATTAAAACTGAATTGTTTGTTAACGACATAGAATCTCATGGAATAAATTTCTGTAAGCATGATCGTTCATTGTTTATTCTTTATTAACAAATATATTCTATGCTTTATATTCTTACAACAGGAGATTATCTGTGTTCAGCCAAATGGACATAATTAGTGCTATTTTGCAAAAGCATTTTGGATTTTCCAGCCTCAAAGCATTCCAAAAATAATATATCTCGTTGTTGCATTTAGATACATTATATGTTAGATGTATAGTAAAAACAATATATCTAGAAAATTAAAACATTTTATAGTTTTGAACGGATGAAGTAAAATCTAATTCCCACCAAAAACGTCATGCATGTGCCCTCTGATTTTCAGCCCTGGTGATGAAATTGCTTGGATGTGTCTTCACAATGCTTGTGGCAGGTTCTGTAAAACATTTCACCCAAACTTCTGTAGTGGATTTTTGGTGGGACAATTGAACAAGTTAATAAAAATGTGCTTCATGATTTACAGGCTCTGATACTCCCATATGTGTGTTATCTCTCCATCAAGAAGGGTGCAATACCTTTATGGGAGGTAACTAACTAGAAACACTGACACATACATGCCAACACTTACAGGATCTGAACCCCGAAGTTGCTGGACACTGAACATCTGTGATCTAACTTTTCCTTTATTTTTTAGATCATCCTTTATTTTTCAGATCATCCTATGCGTAATCATCATAATGATTGGCGTCGTATGCGCATACATCTGGTCATACACCTCAAACAGTCGGATGTTTTTCACATATAGTGCACGCTAGCAGATGTTTGTCTAGATGTTACAAATTCTTCTGAATGGTTTGATAGTTGAAACTGGCAGTCTGTCGGTTCTTCGTAGCTAGGTTTACTTGTTCCTTCTTTTTGACAGAAATCTTTCTTTGTTTGTTTGTTTACGGATTCCATTCCTATAACTGTAAGATACTCCTTAGGATAATTATTTATATGGTTGCATGTGAAGATAATACTGTACCTTAAGGGAGTGCTGCTGCAGTTGCAGCTTCTTCCGTCATGATTTGTAGCACATATGTCAGGAAATAATTTTGAAGCTTCTTCCGTCATGATTTGTAGCACATATGTCAGAAAATAATTCTGAACAAGGACCACTCAGTTCATCTTGAGTCTGATGATGGGTAAAGTTGCCTCTATTTTTTTTAATATGGTCTTTCTTATTATCTCTTAGACATATGATTTAACTTGTTTTTTGTCTGGCTGTAACAAAATGTATCTTTTTTACATCCAAAGTTTTGACTTCCTGGTTCTCCACATGATTATAAGTTAACTTATGCTGCAAAACTAGGACTGAAGTTTAATGATATTTTCATAATACCAGCTATATCTATGTTTTGTACTAATTTATAACTTTCGTGGCAACGCACGGGTACATACCTAGTATATACAGGGGCGGATTTGGGCCCCGGGCCACCTGGGCCATGGCCCGGGGCGCAACCCAAAACTCCTCTTGTATATAGGTTTTTTCAGCAAAAAAATCTGGTTTAAAATACATTTTAGCCTCAAAATGTGGCCCAAAAGACATCCTGCTTGCAACGATTGAGCCTTACGCTGGTGGCCTCCCTCAGTCACGAAAACACAGGCTCTTCCAATTATTCACAAACCTATGCGGCTGCGCTTCCTATGTTGCCAGCGGCACTACCGCCTCCCTTATTCATAGGCGAGGGCGGAGTGCCTCCCTGGCCAATGTGCAACAACTGTCTGCTGCCATGTGCCCGTGATTATCTCCTATTTCGAGTAATTTATCCTTGCCATAGTTCCACTGGATTGTTTTAAATCTTACTACCTCGTTATTAGATATTTATCGTCCGCTAGTTCATTTTTGAACTAAATCGCAAAAAATAAAAAGACGAAGTAATACATCATTGCATGTGTAGAGTGACCTGGGGCGTTAATTTTATGGAGCTCCGCCACTGAGTATATATATAAGAGATTTTGTCTCTCTCTTCTACATCCTTCAACCGCTTCCTCTAAAACATCATCTAAAATAGAGACTCTATATATGGATTCTCTCTCAACTACTTTATTTATTTTAAGAATTCAAACAACATATTAAACAAAGACAAAAATATGTATAAAATATTTGAGTGTATGGAAAATATGTACTTACAAAAATCTAGAGCAAATTATGTCCCTAATATAGGTGTCTATATATAGAGAACGAGATATAGAGAATACTACCGAAGAGAAATGAAAATAAGATATAGAAAAGTGAATCTTTTATGATATTATACTTTATAATTGTTATGACAATACTGTAGTTTTGATCAGCTCCAAAAATAATATTGTTTCAAAACACACTGTTTGGATACTGTTGGCGTTTCGACCCCGGGGGGTCCCTGGACCGACGAGTAAACTGTCGCCGCGTGCCCCAGCCCAGATGGGTCGGCGCGAGACGGAGCGCGAAGGGGGGAAGCCGGAGGGAGACAGGCGTAAAAGGGGAAACTCGTGGCCTTCGTGTTGTCCCACGCCCAGGTCGGCTGCGCTTGCAGTAGGGGGTTACAAGCGTCCGCGTGGGAGGGAGCGAGAGGCGTGCACGCGCCGTCCCATCCTCCCCGCGCGGCCAACCTTCTCGTAAGGGAGCCCTGGACCTTCCTTTTATAGGCGTAAGGAGAGGGTC
This sequence comes from Zea mays, assembly GCF_902167145.1. Classification (NCBI taxonomy): domain Eukaryota; kingdom Viridiplantae; phylum Streptophyta; class Magnoliopsida; order Poales; family Poaceae; genus Zea; species Zea mays. Next base: position 22,229,090 of record NC_050102.1, on the reverse strand, counting down.
CAGGTGTACAATGGGGAGTGTAGCAATGTGCTAACGTGTCTAGCAGAGAGGAGCTAGTGCCCTAAGTACATGCCGTTTTGGCACCCTGTTCATGTGATGTCGTGGTCGTTGGAGGAGCGTTGGAGCCTTGCGGAAGGACAGCTGTCGGGGCTGTCGAGTCCTTGCTGACGTCTCCTTGCTTCCGTAAGGGGCTGAGAGCCGCCGTCGTCATGGAGCACGCGGGGCGCCATCATTATTTGTTTACCGGGGCGAGCCAGATGGGACGCCGATCTTGTTCCCCGTAGCCTGAGCTAGCTAGGGGTAGGGTAATGATGGCCCCTCCTATGATGTGGTCGGTCCGAGCCCTGGGTCGGGTGAGGCGGAGGCTCCTCCGAGGTCGGGGTCGAGTCTGTCTTCCGAGGTCGAGGTCGAGTCCGAGCCCCGGGTCGGGTGAGACGGAGACCGTCGGCTGAGGCCAGGGCTGAGTCCGAGCCCTAGGGTCGGGCGAGGCAGAGTTCGACGTCTTCCGGGGTCGAGCCCGAGTCCGAGCCCTGGGGTCGGGCGAGGCAGAGTTCGTCGTCTTCCGGGGCCGAGCCCGAGTCCGAGCCCTGGGGTCGGGCGAGGCGGAGTTCGTCATCTTCCAGGGCCGAGCCTGAGTCCGAGCCCTGGGGTCGGGCGAGGCGGAGTTCGTCGTCTTCCGGGGCCGAGCCCGAGTCCGAGCCCTGGGGTCGAGCGAGGCGGAGCTTCCTATGGCGCCCGAGGCTGGACTTGGCTGCTGTCAGCCTCACTCTGTCGAGCGGCACAGCAGTCGGAGCGATGCAGGCGGCGCTGTCTTCTTGTCAGGTCGGTCAGTGGAGCGGCGAAGTGACTGCAGTCACTTCGGCTCTGTCGACTGAAGGGCGTGCGTCAGGATAAGGTGTCAGGACACCTTTGCATTAAATGCTCCTGTGATACGGTCGGTTGGCGTGGAGATCTGGTCAAGGTTGCTTCTCGGGGAAGACTGGGCCTCGGGCGAGCCGAAGGTGTGTTCGTTGCTTGAGGGGGCCCTCGGGCGAGACGTGAATCCTCTGGGGTCGGCTGCCCTTGCCCGAGGCTGGGCTCGGGCGAGGCGAGATCGTGTCCCTTGAGTGGACCGAGCCTTGACTTAATCGCACCCATCAGGCCTTTGCAGCTTTGTGCTGATGGGGGTTACCAGCTGAGATTAGGAGTCTTGGGGGTACCCCTAATTATGGTCCCCGACAGTAGCCCCCGAGCCTCAAAGGGAGTGTTAATACTCGCTTGGAGGCTTTTGTCGCACTTTTTTGCAAGGGGACCGGCCTTTCTCGGTTGCGTTTCGTTCCGGTGGGTGCGCGCGAGCGCACCCGCCGGGTGTAGCCCCTGAGGCCTCGGAGGAGTGGTTTGACTCCTTCGAGGTCTTAATGTGTTTCGTGATGCTTCGGCCGGTCTGGTTGTTCCCTCATGCGAACTAGCCGTAGCCTAGGCGCACAGTCGAGTCCCAAGTTCTCGGGCTGGTATGTTGACGTTGTCAACGGTTTGGCCGGAGCCGAGTTTGCGAGAGCAGCCCCCGAGCCTCCGCACAGAGCGAGAGGACGGTCAAGGACAGACTCGACTTTTTTACATACGCCCCTGTGTCGCCTTTCCGCAAGGAGGAGGGGGGAAAAGCGCCATGTTGCCCTTGGAGGGCGCCGAACATGGTGTCTCCTGTGAGCTGCTAACGGGTAATCCGAGTGGACACCCGTGCTCCATTCGTTAGGGGTCGGCTAGTGGCCCGGAGGAGCGTTCCAAAAGTACCTGCGGGTGATTTGCCGGACCCGGTCCCCTTTTGACGGGGTCCGAGGGCTTGATGTCTCCCTCTGGTGGGATTCCGTTATAAGATCGTTCCCGTTGGTCTCAGAAATGTCCTAGGGTACCTCGGGAGCGTAGCCCGAGCCTTGGTTATGTATCGAACGTACCCAGGGTCATCCCTCGCTCTTCGTCTGAGGCGGCTGTCGAACCCTTCGGGGGCCAGCCTACGAACCCCTGATCAGTCGTGGGTGCGGAGCCCGAGTGGACTGAGGCGGCCGTTGAACCCTTTCGAGGGGTCGGCCTTCGAACCTCTGACCAGTAGTGGGCGCGGAGCCCGAGTGCTCTGAGGCGGCTGTTGAACCCTTCCGAGGGGCCAACCTTTGAACCTCTGATCAGTAGGGGGGCTCGGGGCCCGCTTCCTTTGCGGAGAAGGATCCCTTTCGGGGTATCCCCTTTCCCGGTCCCTGTGGCAAGAGAGAGAAAGAGGAAGTGGAAAGGGATACGGAATTGAATAACGTGGCGTACCTTTTTTGACGCGGTCATTATGGCGGAGGTGAAGCGTCGCCTGCTTCACCCGCCAAAGGTGTCGCCTGTCCTACCATAGAGTTAATGCGACGGGACGAGTGGTTCACAGGGCGGCCGTTGCGCGTGCGCGAGCCGTTCGAGGAACGGGCGTCTCGCTTTGAGTTTTGAATCTTGTGGCGGGTTCGGGCGAAGTGTTGAATGGGTCTCGCCTGGGCCTTTATATATTCGGGAGAGGGGTTGGTGACGGTTCTTTACTCAGCTGCTCGCCTCCCACTTAGGTTTTCGCAACCCGAGGGAATAGCCAGAGAAAGGAAACCGCGCACCCAGTTCCTCCCGCCGCCACCTCTTCTGCTTGGTGATGGCCGACCGGGTGACCATTGTTCCTCCGCAAGATCCGTGGCCTTTCTCCACCGTTACGGCGGATGACCTGGAGGCCCTTGTTGCTGATGGTTTGCTTTGCCCTCTCTCCGGTGACTCGCAGCCGGAGTGGATGGCCCCTTCGAGCGGAGCCGCCCCGTCCCCGCCGCCGGGGTATGTCGTGAGCTTCGTCTCCTTTCACGAGCGGGGGTTCGGAGTGCCGACAAGCCGTTTTATGCGGGCGATTCTGCACGTCTACGGGGTGGAGCTGCACAACCTCAGTCCCAACTCCATCTTGCAAGCCACCATCTTTGTGGCGGTTTGTGAAGGATACTTGGGGATTGACCCTCACTGGGACCTGTGGACCCATCTCTTCTCCGCGGAGCTTTTTGCCTCGCCGACGGGGGAAAGAAGGGTCTGCATGGCGGTGCGGGCCGGTGGCTGCATCCTCTAGCTGAGGCAGGCACGGGCGCTACAGTACATCCCCGCCGTCCTCGCATCTTCGAACAAAGGGTGGCAGCGCCAGTGGTTCAATCTCCGAAATGACGACGGGAGGCTCCCGTCGTTTTCTCAGCGAGTAGTGACCGTCGCCGCCGATACCTGGCGCTACGGGACCCCGCGCGACAGACAGAAGAATCTCCAGCCCCTTCTGAAGGCCCTGGAGGAGCTGCGGAAAGGAGGGCTCACCGCCGCGGGGGTGGTTGCCGCCATTCATCGCCGGAGGGTGCTCCCGTTGACGGAGCGGCGGCTGCCGCTTTGGGAGATGACGCCGGAGGTCGACTTGGAGGGTTTGCGGATGTCCTCGGATCCCCTTCCCGTCGACGACCTCCACAGGCGGGTAGCCAGCACGTTGGGGAAGCCGGACGTCGGCGCCCTCTCCTAGCTCTTGATGTGTCCCGATCACGGGTGTGTGTCCCTGGTGAGTGCCCGCTCCTTCTTTCTTCTTGTGTCGGATTGCCCTTGGTCCTCACAGTCGAGGCTCTTCGTCCGTCTCCAGGAGGTAGGGGCTCACAAGCCTTTCCCGCCACCGGTCTCGGAGGATGCGGTGGACCGAGCTGCGCGGAGGGTCGCCGCGGAGAAGAGGAAGGAGAAGAAGGACGCGAAGAAGGCTCGGGCCCGCGAGCGGACGCGGGCACGAGACGCCTTGGAAAGGCTCCGTCGTCGGCAGGAGAGGGATGGACTCCCGAGGGAGCCATCGCCAGAGACGCCTGACGATGACGACGACGATGAAGACGATGATGAAGACGACGACATGGCTGCTCGCCTCGGCCTCAGCCCGGATCTCAGGCTGGGCCAGGGATCGTCAAGCCAGCCCCCGAGCGGGCTGGTGCCGTCGGTATCCGGGGCCGGGACATCGGGGTCCCGGTTCGACGAGCGGGGGCAGACCGAGGGGGTACTTGACCCCTCGGCCGAGGTGGTTGAGGTGACCCCGGGGAGTCAGGCCGAGCTGCCTGTTCCCCGAGAACGGTTGCCCGTGCCGACTGCGCAGGAGGGCGATCCTCAGGTCGTCGTGGTTGCATCTGGGCAGTCCGCCCCTTGGGTGCCTAGGGCGCCCAAGGCGAGGATGGCACCGAAGCCGGCAGCGGGGCAGACCTCGGTGGTACCTTCGGGGATCGAGGTTCGAGAGACCTCCCCACAGGCACGATTGATCATGGCCCGGAGTGGGTAAGTATCTTAGGATATCTTCGTCCTGGCTCCTTCTTCGTATGTCCGGCCCTGATTTTCCTTTTCTCCTTAGCAAGCGGAGGCACGGTTCGACCGGTCTGGCTCCCCGGAAGGTCCTCAAGACGGCGTCGGCTTCCGCAGCTTGTGTCGCGTCGGGCCTCGCCGGCCAGCTGACCTCCTCGCAAGACGCCCCACAGCGGGGGGCTCAGGTGGCACCAGTTGTCGTGGGGCGAGCTCCCAAGGCTGACTCCTCTGCCGAGGCGGCCGTCGCGCTGGGGGAGGCTGCTGGCGCGGTCGTGGCCTTGGGCTCACCATACATGCTGCCGGCGCTGGCGCCGGCTGCTGCCGAGGCCGTTGCCGTCCTGGTTGTGGAGCCACCCGTCGCCGCCGATGCTGAGATGGCCGAGGCGTCGCTACTTGGTGCCTCGGAGGAGGGGGGCATGGAACCGCGACCCATCCCGTCGAGCGGCAGCCTTATCCCCGCGCGGCGCAGTTCCGAGGGGCGGCGCCAGTTGCTTCGGTTCCAGACCCGTGGGGCATTGGATCCCCTCTTCGTTCTTGACGATGAGTGGGAGGAGCAGTCTTGGGACGGGCTTCGTGAGTGTGCCGAGGCAACGGTGGGGTCGCTCCGGTCGACCTTGGAGGTCCTTTGCAGGGACGTTCCCAAGATCCTCCAGGTAATGATTTCAGGCATACCTTTCTCGTGATTAAAGCGTTCTTTGTGACGCCTCGCTTCCTTCCCTCTGGATCTGAGCGCCACCAAGTTGTCGTTCATCCACCGCGAGGTCGATGTCTAGGGTTCGCTGCGGTCCCTGAGGACCACGCTTGCCAGGGCTACCGCGCGCCTCTCCCAACAGCGCGCCGAGGTGGCGGACCTTCGGTTGCTTTATGTCGATCTGGGAGCAGAGGCGGCAGTGGCACGCGCAGAGGCACAGCGGCGGCAGTCGGAGCTTGACCAGGTCACCGGTGAGCGGGACCAATCTCGGGGTCGGGCCGACGAGGCCGAAAGCCGGGCTGAGGCTCTTGGAGTCTAGTTAGCCGAGGCGTCTACTCGGGCTGGAGCCCTTGCAGCAGACCTAGCCGTGGCCCAAGCCGCATCCTCAGAGCAGCGTGCCCGAGCCGAAGGTATGTCTTGGCTGCTTTAAGATTTTGTTTCAGCTTGGTTCCTCAACTCGTGTTTGAGGTCTTCCGCTTTGGCTGTTCGCAGAGCTCGAGTCTACCCTTGATAAGTCCACCAAGGCGCTTGCTCAGGCGGCCGAGCAGAGGGAGGCCGACCATGCGGCCATGTCCGAGGCCATCTCGGCCTTCTGCCGGATCTTCGGCTTCGATGATGTCCCCTCAGGAAGCTCCCCTCAAAGTCGCCTGCAGGCCTTGGGTGACCATGCGCGTGGCAGACTCCGCGAGGCGCTGCATCACGGCGTCAGGCGGGCCTTCGCCGTGCTCGCTTCCCACTATGACGTGGATCTGGAGCGGGTCAGCGAGGGGTATTTCCTCCCCGACGAAGATGAAGCCGCCCTGGCCGAAGTCCAGAGGCTCGACGCGGCCGCTGCGGGCCTAAGCGCGATGCTGGCAACCACCTTCGAGGCAGAGATCCTCCCGCTTTCGCCGTCATCCGAGGCCGGGGCGGATCTTGCCGAGGGTGGAGACGAAGCCGAGGGCGCGGCTCCTTCTCCGGGCGACACCTGATTCTGCCGGAGCAGTTTTCTTTGAATGCATATGTGTCTTTTGCGGCCGCTGAGGCCCGAACACTTTATTATCGTAATATAAGGTTGTGCTTCTTTTCCTTCCGTTTTGCGTATCCGGACCCGTTTGTCAGTAGCAGGGTAGCTTGCCCAAGTAAGAGTCATTTTTCGTGGTAGGCGACGAGCGAGGTATCCGCATCCCAGAGGCGTAGGAGTCCCTCGGCTCGGTTGGCCTTGCCACTTACATGCGCCCTTATTCGTTTCTTGGGGTCCTGTTACTGATATAGCCGGGAGACGCGAAAGCCTTTTTGATGGAAGACTTTTTTGAGGAAAATTTTGATGAGAGGGGGTTCCCCCCTTCTAGCCCCTGAGGGAGGGTCGGGCTTTGCCGAGGCAAGGCTGACCCTTCCTTGATGGTTAGACTTTGTGTGTGAACGAGGTGTATGAACAACTTGAGAGCATCTTAAGGGTAGAAGCGACGTAGCTGTCGGATGTTCCAAGCGTTGCTGTAGACCTCGCCTTGACTGTTGGCCAGCTTGTATGTCCCAGACTTCATAACCTTGTCGATGACGAACGGCCCTTCCCAGGGAGGCGTGATCTTGTGCCGCCCTCGGGCGTCTTGTCGCAGCCGAAGCACCAAGTCGCCCACCTGGAGGTCTCGGGACCAAACCCCTCGGGCGTGGTAGCGTCGCAGGGACTGCTGATACCACGCCGAGTGTAGTAAGGCCACGTCCCGAGCCTCTTCCAGCCGGTCCAGTGAGTCTTCTCGGTTTGTTCGATTGCTTTGGTCGTCGTAGGCCCTCGCCCTCAGGGAACCGTATTCTAAGTCTGTGGGCAAGATGGCCTCGGCCCCATAGACTAGAAAGAACGGTGTGAAGCCCGTGGCTCGGCTCGGCGTCGTCCTCAGACTCCAGACCACCGAGGGGAGCTCCTTCATCCATCGCTTGCTGAACTTGTTGAGGTCATTGTAGATCCGTGGCTTGAATCCTTGCAGAATCATGCCGTTGTCACGCTCCACTTGCCCATTCGTCATGGGGTGAGCCACGGCGGCCCAGTCCACCCGGATGTGGTGATCCTCGCAAAAGTCCAGGAACTTTCTGCCGGTGAACTGGGTGCCGTTGTCGGTGATGATGGAGTTCGGGACCCCAAAGCGATGGACGATGTTGGTGAAGAACGCCACCGCTTGTTCGGACCTGATGCTGTTTAGGGGTCGGACCTCGATCCACTTGGAGAATTTGTCGATGGCGACCAGTAGGTGCGTGTAGCCCCCGGGTGCCTTCTGCAAGGGACCGACGAGGTCCAGACCCCACACAGCAAACGGCCAGGTGATGGGTATTGTCTGCAGAGCTTGAGCGGGCAGATGGGTCTGCCTCGCGTAGAATTGACACCCTTGGCAGGTGCGGACAATTCTAGTGGCGTCGGCCATCGCGGTCGGCCAGTAGAAACCTTGTCGGAAGGCGTTTCCAACAAGGGCTCGAGGCGCTGCGTGATGACCGCAAGCCTCCGAGTGTATTTCTTGTAAGAGCTGCTGGCCTTCGGCGATGGTTATGCATCGTTGGAGGATGCCTGAGGGGCTGCGGTGGTAGAGCTCCTTCCCGTCCCCCAGCAAGACGAACAACTTGGCGCGCCGTACCAATCGCCGAGCTTCGGCTCGGTCGAGGGGCAGCTCTCCTCGGTGGAGATATTGCAGGTACGGGGTCTGCCAGTTTCGATTAGGCGTGACCCCGTTCTGCTCTTCCTCGACGCGCAGTGCCTCACCCTCGGGGGCCGAGGGTGCCTCGGGCTGGGCCGAGGGTGCCTCGGGCTCGGGCGTGTCGTCGGTCTTGACTGAGGGTTGATGTAGGTCTCGGGAGAAGACGTCCGGGGGAACCGTTGTTCGCCCCGAGGCTATCTTAGCCAGCTCGTCCCCAGTCTCGTTGTATCGTCGGGCGATGTGGTTGAGCTCGAGCCCGTAGAACTTGTCCTCCAGGCGTCGAACCTCATCGCGGTAGGCTTCCATCTTTGGGTCGCGGCAGTGGGAGTTCTTCATGACTTGGTCGATGACAAGCTGCGAGTCGCCGCGAGCATCGAGGCGTCAGACCCCTAGCTCGATGGCGATGCGCAACTCGTTAACCAGAGCCTCGTACTCGGCCACGTTGTTGGACGCCGAGAAATGGAGGCGCAGCACGTAGCGGAGGTGTTTCCAGAGGGGTGAGATGAAGAGCAGGCCCGCGCCCGCTCCTGTTTTCATCAGCGACCCGTCGAAAAACATGGTCCAGAGTTCTGGTTGGATCGGAGCTGCTGGAAGCTGGGTGTCGACCCATTCAGCCACAAAGTCCACCAAGACTTGGGACTTGATGGCCTTCCGAGGGGCGAACGAGATCGTCTCGCCCATGATTTCCACCGCCCACTTTGCAATCCTACCTGAGGCCTCTCGACACTGGATGATCTCCCCCAGGGGGAAGGATGACACCACAGTCACCGGATGAGACTCGAAATAGTGTCACAACTTCTGCCGCGTCAGAATCACCGCGTACAGCAGCTTCTAAATTTGTGGGTAGCGGATCTTGGTCTCGGACAGTACCTCACTGATGAAGTAGACCGGCCTCTGGACGAGCAATGCATGCCCCTCTTCTCGTCTCTCAACCACGATCGCGGCGCTGACCACCTGAGTGGTAGCGGCGATGTAGATCAAGAGGGCTTCTCCGGCAGCGGGGGGCACCAAGATGGGCGCGTTCGTTAGGAGCGCCTTCAGGTTCCCAAGGACTTCCTCGGCCTCAGGGGTCCAAGTGAAGCACTCGGCCTTTCTTAAGAGGCGGTACAGGGGTAGACCTCTTTTGCTGAGGCGCGAGATGAAGCGGCTCAGAGCCGCAAGGCATCCCATGACCCTCTGTACGCCTTTCAAGTCCTTGATGGGCCCCATATTGGTGATGGCCGCGATTTTCTCCGGGTTGGCCTCGATGCCCCGCTCGGAGATGATGAACCCCAAGAGCATGCCTCGGGGTACTCCGAAGACGCACTTCTCGGGATTGAGTTTTACGCCTTTCGCCTTGAGACACCGGAATGTCACTTCAAGGTCGGAAAGGAGGTTGGTGGCTTTCCTCGTCTTGACTACGATGTCGTCGACGTAAGCCTCGACCGTTCGACCAATGTGTTTGCCGAACACGTGGTTCATGCACCTCTGGTACGTCGCACCTGCATTCCTCAGACCAAATGGCGTAGTAACGTAGCAGTACATGCCAAAAGGTGTGATGAAAGAAGTCACGAGTTGGTCGGACTCTTTCATCCTGATTTGATGATACCCTGAGTAGGCATCGAGGAAAGACAGGGTTTCGCACCCAGCAGTGGAATCCACGATTTGATCGATGCGAGGCAGAGGGTAGGGAACCTTCGGACATGCTTTGTTTAGACCAGTGTAGTCTACACACATCCGCCATTTCCCTCCTTTCTTTCTCACAAGCACAGGGTTGGCAAGCCATTCGGGATGGAATACCTCTTTGATGAACCCTACTGCCATCAGCTTGTGGATCTCCTCGCCTATGGCTCTGCGCTTTTCTTCGTCGAATCGGCATAGAGGCTGCTTCACGGGTCGGGCTCCAGCTCGGATATCCAGCGAGTGCTCGGCGACATCCCTCGGTATGTCGGGCATGTCCGAGGGACTCCACGCGAAAACGTCGGCGTTTGCGTGAAGAAAGTCGACGAGCACTGCTTCCTATTTGGGGTCGAGCTCGGAGCCGATCCGGATCTGCTTGGAGGCGTTGTTGCTGGGGTCGAGAGGGACGGACTTAACCGTCTCCGCTGGCTCGAAGTTGCCGGCATGGCGCTTCACGTCTGGCGCCTCCTTGGAGAGGCTCTCCAGGTCGGCGATGAGGGCCTCGGATTCGGCGAGGGCCTTGGCGTACTCCACGCACTCCACGTCGCATTCGTACGCGTGTCGGTACGTGGGGCCGACGGTGATGACCCCGTTGGGGCCCAGCATCTTGAGCTTGAGGTAGGTGTAGTTGGGGACGACCATGAACTTGGCGTAGCATGGCCTCCCCAGCACTGCGTGGTAGGTTCCTCGGAACCCGACCACCTCGAACGTGAGGGTTTCCCTTCTGAAGTTGGAGGGAGTCCCAAAGCAGACGGGCAGATCGAGTTGTCCGAGGGGCTGGACGCGTTTCCCGGGGATGATCCCGTGGAAAGGCATCGCGCCTGCCCGGACCGAGGACAGATCGATCCGCAGGAGCCCGAGGGTCTCGGCGTAGATGATGTTGAGGCTGCTGCCTCCGTCCATGAGGACCTTGGTGAGCCTGACATTGCCGATGACGGGGTCGACAACGAGCGGATATTTCCCCGGGCTCGGCACGCAGTCGGGGTGGTCACCCTGGTCGAAGGTGATGGGCTTGTCGGACCAGTCTAGGTAGACTGGCGCCGCCACCTTTACCGAGCAGACCTCCCGACGCTCTTGCTTGCGGTGCCGAGCTGAGGCGTTCGCCACTTGCCCACCGTAGATCATGAAGCAGTCGTGGACCTCGGGGAACTCCTCTGCCTTGTGATCCTCCCTCTTGTCGTTGTTGTGGGCCCTACCACCTTCCGCAGGTGGCCCGTCCTTGTGAAAGTGGCGCCGAAGCATGACGCACTCCTCAAGGGTGTGCTTGACGGGCCCCTCATGATAGGGGCACGGCTCCTTGAGCATTTTGTCAAAGAGGTTGGCGCCTCCGGGAGGTTTCCGAGGGTTCTTGTATTCAGCAGCAGCGACAAGGTCCGCGTCGGCGGCGTCGCGTTTCGCTTGCGACTTCTTCTTGCCCTTCTTCTTGGTGCCGCGCTAAGTAGACGCCTCGGGGACATCTTTCGGCGGGCGGCCCTGGGGCTGCTTGTCCTTCCGAAAGATGGCCTCAACCGCCTCCTGGCCAGAGGCGAACTTGGTGGCGATGTCCATCAGCTCGCTCGCCCTGGTGGGGGTCTTGCGACCCAGCTTGCTCACCAGGTTGCGGCAGGTGGTGCCGGCGAGGAACGTGCCGATGACATCTGAGTCGGTGACGTTGGGCAGCTCGGTGCGCTGCTTCGAGAATCGCCGGATGTAGTCCCGGAGAGACTCTCCCGGCTGCTGGCGACAGCTTCGGAGATCCCAGGAGTTCCCAGGGCGCACGTACGTGCCCTGGAAGTTGCCGGCGAAGGCTTGGACCAGGTCGTCCCAGTTGGAGATCTGCCCCGGAGGCAGGTGCTCCAACCAGGCTCGAGCGGTGTCAGAGAGGAACAGGGGGAGGTTGCGGATGATGAGGTTGTCATCGTCCGTTCCACCCAGTTGGCAGGCCAGCCGGTAGTCCGCGAGCCACAGCTTCGGCCTCGTCTCCCCCGAGTACTTCGTGATAGTAGTCGGGGTTCGGAACCGGGTCGGGAACGGCGCCCGTCGTATGGCCCAGCTGAAAGCCTGCGGACCGGGTGGTTCGGGCGAGGGACTCCGATCCTCCCCGCTGTCGTAGCGTCCCTCACGCCTGGGGTGGTAGCCTCGGCGCACCTTCTCGTCGAGGTGGGCTCGACGGTTGCGGTGATGGTGCTCATTGCCGAGGCGTCCCAGGGCCGCAGGCGCTGTGTTGCGCGTGCGCCCGGTGTGGACCGAGGCTTCCCGCATGAATCGGGAAGTCGCGGCGCGATGCTCCGAGGGGTACCCCTGCCTTCGGGAGGCAGAGCTTTCGGCCCGTCGGACCGCGGCATCCTCCAGGAGATTCTTGAGCTTTCCCTGGATACGCCGCCCTTCGGTGGTTGATGGCTCTGGCATCGCGCGGAGAAGTATCGCTGCTGCAGCTAGGTTCTGGCCGACCCCACTGGAAGCCGGTGGCGGCCTTGCCCTGGCATCGTCGGCGATGCGGTGCTGGATGCCCTGGGGTAGATGACGCGCTTCTCCGGCCGGAGCTTGGCCTGCCCATTCCTGCCCGATGTTCCGCCGGAACGGCTCAAGTGTTCCTGCTCCCTCGTCGAGCCTGGCCTGCATCTCACAGATTTGCTCGAGCTGTATGTCCTGACCCCCCGCAGGGACTAGGACCACAGCTAGCTCCCGAAGGATGTCAACGCGAGGCGCAGGCCTAGGGGGATCACCGTTTTCCGGTATACCAAGATGGTTGCCTTCGCCGGGACCCCCTAGATCGACGTGGAAACATTCGCGACTTGGGCCGCAGTCCTCGTCGCCAAAGCTGTGGCTACCGTCGGAGCAATCGGAAAGGCAGTAGTCGCATGCGGTCATGAAGTCCCGCATGGCACTGGGGTTACCAAGTCCGGAGAAATCCCAACAAAAGTCAGGCTCGTCATCTTCCTCGGAGCCCGAGGGCCCATAGGTCGAGACGGCTGTCAGCCGGTCCCAGGGTGACCGCATACGATACCCTGGAGGGTTTGAACATGCCTTTATTAAAGCTTCCACCAAAGCGGGGTCGCTTGGTGGGTCGCAGCTAGATCTAAAAGGCACGAGATGGGGACCGGTCGGTACCTCTTGGTCGACGGGCGGTGACGAAGTCGCGTCGGGGGCGGACTGCACCGTCGTCTCAGGTACGAGGGCGACGCCCAGCAAGTTCTTCACGAGCGTGCTGGCGTCGTTTGTTCGCTTGGAGTTGGCGTGTTGCGGGGAAACGGCGCTCGTCTTCGTCTCAGACGCGAGGTCGACGCTCAACGTGTCCCCCGTTGGGGCGCCGTCGACTCGCTCGACAGCCGACGAGGTGTCGCCTCCTGCATGGCCTTGGTTGCCCCGCCTCCTCCTCCGTCGACGGGGGAGGCGACGGGATAAGCCCGAATGTTGTTCTTCCGCCACGTGGGGAAGACGTCGTCGATTCCGCCGCCGACGGGCAGGTTGTCGGCCGCCATTGTCGCTGTCGTGCGGCGGAGGAAGGAGTATCATGTCGTAGCTGCCATCGAGGGACATGAACTCAAGACTCCCGAAACGGAGCACCGTCCCGGGCTGGAAAGGTTGCTGGAGACTACCCATCTGGAGCTTGACGGGAAGCTGTTCGTCAACACGCAGCAGGCCCCTACCTGGCACGCCAACTGTCGGTGTTTCGACCCCCGGGGGTCCCTGGACCGACGAGTAAACTGTCACCGCGTGCCCCAGCCCAGATGGGTCGGCGCGAGACGGAGCGCGAAGGGGGGAAGCCGGAGGGAGACAGGCGTAAAAGGGGAAACCCGCGGCCTTCGTGTTGTCCCGCGCCCAGGTCGGGTGCGCTTGCAGTAGGGGGTTACAAGCGTCCGCGTGGGAGGGAGCGAGAGGCGTGCACGCGCCGTCCCGTCCTCCCCGCGCGGCCAACCTTCTCGTAAGGGAGCCCTGGACCTTCCTTTTATAGGCATAAGGAGAGGGCCAGGTGTACAATGGGGAGTGTAGCAATGTGCTAACGTGTCTAGCAGAGAGGAGCTAGTGCCCTAAGTACATGCCGTTGTGGCAGCCAGAGAGGTTTTGGCACCCTGTTCATGTGATGTCGTGGCCGTCGGAGGAGCGTTGGAGCCTTGCGGAAGGACAGCTGTCGGGGCTGTCGAGTCCTTGCTGACGTCTCCTTGCTTTCGTAAGGGGCTGAGAGCCGCCGTCGTCATGGAGCACGCGGGGCGCCATCATTATTTGTTTACCGGGGCGAGCCAGATGGGACGTCGGTCTTGTTCCCCGTAGCCTGAGCTAGCTAGGGGTAGGGTAATGATGGCCCCTCCTGTGACGTGGTCGGTCTGAGCCCTGGGTCGGGTGAGGCAGAGGCTCCTCCGAGGTCGGGGTCGAGTCTGTCTTCCGAGGTCGAGGTCGAGTCCGAGCCTCGGGTCGGGCGAGGCGGAGACCGTCGGCTGAGGCCAGGGCTGAGTCCGAGCCCTGGGGTCGGGCGAGGCGGAGTTTGTCGTCTTCCGGGGTCGAGCCCGAGTCCGAGCCCTGGGGTCTGGCGAGGCGGAGTTCGTCGTCTTCCGGGGCCGAGCCCGAGTCCGAGCCCTGGGGTCGGGCGAGGCGGAGTTCGTCGTCTTCTGGGGCCGAGCCCGAGTCCGAGCCCTGGGGTCGGGCGAGGCGGATTTCGTCGTCTTCCGGGGCCGAGCCCGAGTCCGAGCCCTGGGGTCGGGCGAGGCGGAGCTTCCTATGGCGCCCGAGGCCGGACTTGGCTGCTGTCAGCCTCACTCTGTCGAGCGGCACAGCAGTCGGAGCGATGCAGGCGGCGCTGTCTTCTTGTCTGGTCGGTCAGTGGAGCGGCGAAGTGACTGCGGTCACTTCGGCTCTGTCGACTGAAGGGCGTGCGTCAGGATAAGGTGTCAGGCCACCTTTGCATTAAATGCTCCTGCGATACTGTCGGGGACCATAATTAGGGGTACCCTCAAGACGCCTAATTCTCAGCTGGTAACCCCCATCAGCATAAAGCTGCAAAGGCCTGATGGGTATGATTAAGTCAGGGATCAGTCCACACGAGTGACTCGATCACGCTTCACCCGAGCCTAGCCTCGGCCGAGGGCAGCCGACCTCGAGAGACTTCCGTCTCGCCCGAGGCCCCCCTTTTTACGGCGGACACATCACCGGCTCGCCCGAGGCCTTGGCTTCGCTCAGAAGCAACCTTGACTAAATCGCCACACCGACTGACCAAATTGCAGGGGCATTTAACGCAAAGGTGGCCTGACACCTTTATCCTGACACGCGCCCCCCCCCGGCAGAGCCGAAGTGACCGCCGTCACTCCACCGCTCCTCTGACCAGTCTGACAGAAGGACAGCGCCGCCTGCGCCACTCCGACTGCGGTGCCACTCGACAGAGTGAGTCTGACAGGCAGTCAGGCCTTGCCAAAGGCGCCACGGCGAACTCCGCTCCGCCCGACCCTAGGGCTCGGACTCGGGCTAAGACCCGGAAGACGGCAAACTCCGCTCCGCCCGACCCCAGGGCTCGGACTCGGGCTAAGACCCGGAAGACGGCGAACTCCGCTCCGCCCGACCCCAGGGCTCGGACTCGGGCTAAGACCCGGAAGACGGCGAACTCCGCTCCGCCCGACCCCAGGGCTCGGACTCGGGCTAAGACCCGGAAGACGGCGAACTCCGCTCCGCCCGACCCCAGGGCTCGGACTCGGGCTAAGACCCGGAAGACGGCGAACTCCGCTCCGCCCGACCCCAGGGCTCGGACTCGGGCTGAGACCCAGAAGACGGCGAACTCCGCTCCGCCCGACCCCAGGGCTCGGACTCTGGCTAAGACCCGGAAGACGGCGAACTCCGCTCCGCCCGACCCCAGGGCTCAGACTCGGGCTAAGACCCGGAAGACGGCGAACTCCGCTCCGCCCGACCCCAGGGCTCGGACTCGGGCTAAGACCCAGAAGACGGCGAACTCCGCTCCGCCCGACCCCAGGGCTCGGACTCGGGCTGAGACCCGGAAGACGGCGAACTCCGCTCCGCCCGACCCAGGGCTCGGACTCTGGCTAAGACCCGGAAGACGACGAAACTCCGCCTCGCCCGACCCCAGGGCTCGGACTCCGCCCTGGCCTCGGCCGAACGACTTCCGCCTCGTCCGACCCCATGGCTCGGGCTCGGCCTCGGCAACAGAGGACAGACTCAACCTCGGCTTCGGAGGAGCCCCCACGTCACCCTGCCTAGGGCACAGACCCGCCACGTCAACAGGGAGCGCCATCATCATCCTACCCCGGATCGACTCGGGTCACGGAGAACAAGACCGGCATCCCATCCGGCCAGCTCCGCCGGATGGGCAATGATGGCGCTCCACCAGCTCTGTGACGACGGCGGCCCCCCAGCTCTCTTACGGAAGCAGGACGACGTCAGCAGGGACTCGACCGCTCCAACAGCTGTCCCTCCGCCAGGCTCCGTCGCACCTCCGACAGCCACGACATCACGCCAGCAAGGTGCCAAGATCTCTCCGGCTGCCACATTGGCATGTACCTAGGGCGCTAGCTCTCTCTCCGCTAGACACGTAGCACTCTGCTACACCCCCCATTGTACACCTGGATCCTCTCCTTACGACTATAAAAGGGAGGGCCAGGGCCTTCTTAGAGAAGGTTGGCCGCGCGGGACCGAGGACGGGACAGGCGCTCTCTTGGGGCCGCTCGCTTCCCTCACCCGCGTGGACGCTTGTAACCCCCCTACTGCAAGCGCACCTGACCTGGGCGCGGGACGAACACGAAGGCCGCGGGACTTCCACCTCTCTCACGCTCGACTCCGGCCACCTCGCCTCTCCCCCCTTCGCGCTCGCCCACGCGCTCGACCCATCTGGGATGGGGCACGCAGCACACTCACTCGTCGGCTTAGGGACCCCCCTGTCTCGAAACGCCGACAGTTGGCGCGCCAGGTAGGGGCCTGCTGCGTGCTGACGAACAGCTCCCCGTCAAGCTCCAGATGGGCAGTCTCCAGCAACCTCTCCGGCCCGGGACGATGCTTCGTTTTGGGACTCTTGAGTTCATGTCCTTCGACGGCAGCTACGACATGATACTTCTTCCACCGCCGCGCGACGACGACAATGGCGGCCGACAACCCGCCCGCCGGCGGCGGAATCGACGACACCTTCCCCGCGTGGTGGAGGAGCAACATTCGAGCTCGCTCCGTTCTCTCCCCCGCCAATGGAGGAGGAGGCGAGGCCATCAAGGCCAGGCGGGAGGCCGCGCTTCGTTGGCCGTCGAGCGAATCGACGCCCCCGACGCCCCGACGGAAGGCACGCCGGACGTCGACCTCGCGTTCAAGACGGAGGCAAGCGCCGTCCCCCCGCGACACGCTGACCCCGAACAAGAAGACGACGCCGGCGCGCTCGCGAAAAGCCTGCAGGACGTCGCCCTTGTACCTGAGACGACGGTGCAACCAGTCCACGATGTGACTACGTCGCTCCTCGTCGACCAAAAGGTACCGACTAACTCCCATCTTGCGTCATTTCGACTCGGCCTCAACCCGCCAAACGACCTCGTTTTGGCGGGCGCTCTCATTGAGGCGAGTGCAACCCCACTGGGGTTTCGTATGCGGTCGCCTTGGGACCGGCTGACGGACGTCTCGACCTACGGGCCCTCTGGGTCCGAGGAAGATGACGATCCCAGCATCTGTTGGGATTTCTCCGGACTTGGCAACCCCAGTGCCATGCGGGACTTCATGACCGCATGTGACTACTGCCTATCCGACTGTTCCGACGGAAGCCGCAGCCTTGGCGACGAGAGCTGTGGCCCAAGCCGCGAATGTTTCCACATCGAGCTAGGGGATCCCTCCGAAGGCAACCATCTCGGCATGCCGGAGGACGGTGATCTTCCTAGGCCGGTGCCTCGCGCTGACATCCCACGGGAGCTAGCTATGGTCCCCGCTCCGGCGGAGGGTTACGACCCACAACTCGAGCAAGTCCGCGAGGCGCAGGCCAGGCTCAACGAGGGAACAGGAGCGCTTGAGCCGATCCGTCGGGACGTCGGGCAGGCATGGGCGGGCCAACCCTTGGCCGGAGAAATACGTCACCTGCCCCAAGGTCTCCAGCACCGCGTCGCCAACGATGTCAGGGTCAGGCCGCCGCCCGCATCCAGCGGGGTTGGTCAGAACCTGGCAGCCGCAGCGATGCTCCTCCGCGCGATGCCGGAGCCGTCAACCACCGAGGGTCGGCGAATCCAGGGAGAGCTCAAGAATCTCCTGGAAGGCGCTGCGGCCCGACGGGCCGAGAGCACTGCCTCCCGAAGGCAAGGATATCCCTCGGAACCTCATGCCGCGACTTCCCGATTCATGCGGGAAGCCTCGGTCTACACCGGACGCACGCGCAACACCGCGCCTGCGGCCCCGGGCCACCTCGGCAACGAGCACCATCGGCGCGACCGACGGGCCCACCTCGACGAAAGGGTGTGCCGAGGCTACCACCCCAGGCGTGGGGGACGCTATGACAGCGGGGAGGATCGGAGTCCCTCGCCCGAACCACCCGGTCCACAGGCCTTCAGTCGGGCCATCCGACGGGCGCCATTCCCGACCCGGTTCCGACCCCCGACTACTATCACGAAGTACTCGGGGGAAACGAGACCGGAACTGTGGCTCGCGGACTACCGCCTTGCCTGCCAACTGGGTGGGACGGACGACGACAACCTCATCATCCGTAACCTCCCCCTGTTCCTCTCCGACACTGCTCGCGCCTGGTTGGAGCACCTGCCTCCGGGGCAGATCTCCAACTGGGACGACTTGGTCCAAGCCTTCGCTGGCAATTTCCAGGGCACATACGTGCGCCCCGGGAATTCCTGGGACCTTCGAAGCTGCCGGCAACAGCCGGGGGAGTCGCTCCGGGACTACATCTGGCGATTCTCGAAGCAGCGCACCGAGCTGCCCAACATCACCGACTCGGATGTCATCGGCGCGTTCCTCGCCGGCACCACATGTCGCGACCTGGTGAGCAAGTTGGGTCGCAAGACCCCCACCAGGGCGAGCGAGCTGATGGACATCGCCACCAAGTTCGCCTCTGGCCAGGAGGCGGTTGAGGCTATCTTCCGAAAGGACAAGCAGCCCCAGGGCCGCCCATCGGAAGAGGCTCCTGAGGCGTCTGCTCCGCGCGGCGCCAAGAAGAAAGGCAAGAAGAAGTCGCAACCGAAACGCGACGCCGCTGACGCGGACCTTGTCGCCGTCGCCGATTACAAGAACCCTCGGAAGCCCCCCGGAGGTGCAAACCTCTTCGACAAGATGCTCAAGGAGCCGTGCCCCTATCATCAGGGGCCCGTCAAGCACACCCTCGAGGAGTGCGTTATGCTTCGGCGTCACTTCCACAGGGTCGGGCCACCCGCCGAGGGTGGCAGGGCCCGCGACGACGACAAGAATGAAGATTACCCAGCAGGAGAGTTCCCCGAGGTCCGCGACTGCTTCATGATCTATGGAGGGCAAGCGGCGAATGCCTCGGCTCGGCACCGCAAGCAAGAGCGCCGGGAGGTCTGCTCGGTGAAGGTGGCGGCGCCAGTCTACCTAGACTGGTCCGACAAGCCCATCACCTTCGACCAGGCCGACCACCCCGACCATGTGCCGAGCCTGGGGAAATACCCGCTCGTCGTCGACCCCGTTGTCGGCAATGTCAGGCTCACCAAGGTCCTGATGGATGGGGGCAGCTGCCTCAACATCATCTACGCCGAGACCCTCAAGCTCCTGCGCGTCGATCTGTCCTCCGTCCGCGCAGGCGCTGCGCCCTTCCACGGGATCATCCCTGGGAAGCGCGTCCAGCCCCTCGGGCGACTCAACCTCCCCGTCTGCTTCGGGACGCCCTCCAACTTCCGAAGGGAGACCCTGACGTTCGAGGTGGTCGGGTTCCGAGGAACCTACCACGCCGTACTAGGGAGGCCATGCTACGCGAAGTTCATGGCCGTCCCCAACTACACCTACCTGAAGCTCAAGATGCCGGGCCCCAACAGGGTCATCACCGTCGGCCCCACGTACAAACACGCGTTCGAATGCGACGTGGAGTGCGTGGAGTACGCCGAGGCCCTCGCCGAGTCCGAGGCCCTCATCGCCGACTTGGAGAACCTCTCCAAGGAGGTGCCAGACGTGAAGCGCCATGCCGGCAACTTCGAGCCAGCGGAGACGGTTAAGGCCGTCCCTCTCGACCCCGGTGGCGACACCACCAAGCAGATCCGGATCGATTTCGGGCCCGACCCCAAATAGGAAGCAGTGCTCGTCGACTTCCTCCGCGCGAACGCCGGCGTCCTTGCGCGGAGTCCCTCGGACATGCCCGGCATACCGAGGGATGTCGCCAAACACTCGCTGGATATCCGGGCCGGGGCCCGATCCGTCAGGCAGCCTCTGCGCCTCGGTCATCAAGGAAGGGTCGGCCTCGCCTTGGTAGAGCCCGACCCTCCCTCGGGGGCTAAAAAGGGGGGAACCCCTCTGCGTCAAGATCTTTTTAAATCAAAAAAAGGGGCCTCTTGCGTGCTCCCAGCTACGTTCTCCCGGCTATGTCAGAAGCAGGGTCTCGAGGAGCGAACGCGGGTACATGAAAATGGCAAGGCCGACTGAGCCGAGGAACTCCCGTGCCTCCGGGTTAGGGATACCTCACTCATCACCTGCCACGAAGAATGACCCAATTCGAGGAGCCACCCTATTATTGACGAGCCAGGAACGAACATGCAGATGGAAACAAAGGAGAGTACGACTCCATGCAAGAAAAACAAAGTGTTCAGGCCTCAGCGGCCGCGGTGAGACGCACATTCAACAAGAAACTGTTCAAACGAGAATTAGGTGCCGCCTTGGGAAGGAGCCGCGCCCTCAGCTCCATCCCCGCCGTCGGTGGGGTCCATCTGGGCCTCCGGTGGCGTCGCAGGGGGAAGGACCTCCGCCTCAAAGGTGGTCGCCAGCACCGCGCTCGGACCCGCGGCGACCGCGTCAAGCCGCTGGACCTCCGCTAGAGCAGCATCGTCTTCGTCGGGAAGACAGTACCCCTCACTAACCCGCTCCAGGTCCACAACGTAGTGGGAAGCGAGCACGGCGAAGGCCCGCCTGACGCCGTGGTGTAGCGCTTCGCGGACTCTGCCGCGGGCGTGACCACCCAAGGCTCGAAGGCGGCTCTGAGGGGAGCTTCCTGAAGGGACGTCGCCGGAGCCGAGGACACGATAAAAGTCCGAGACGGCCTCGGACATGGCCGCGAGGTCCGCCTCCCTCTGCTCGGCGGCTCTGGCAAGCGCCTCAGCAAGCGCCTTGGCAGACTCGTCAAGGGCGGACTCAAGCTCTGCAAGCAACCAGGAGAAATACCTCAAGCACAAGCAAAGGAAACGGACAAGAAAAAGAACCAGGGAGGACCAAGACGTACCTCCGGCTCGGGCGCGGTGCTCCGAGGCCGCGACCTGGGCCGCGGCTAAGTCAGCCGCAAGGGTCTCGGCTCGGCTTTCGGCCTCGGCAGCCCGACCCTGAAATCGGTCCCGTTCCTCGACGACCTGGACGAGCTCCGATCGCTGCTGTTGCGCCTCCGCGCGCGCTGCTGCCGCCTCGGCTCTCAGGTCAGCGCAGAGCAGCTGGAGGTCCGCCACCTTGGCATCCTGCTGAGAAAGGCGCGTGGTAGCCCCAGCGAGCGAAGACCTTAGGGATCGCAGCGAGCCCCAGACATCAACCTCGCGGTGGATGAACGACGACTTGGCGGCGCTCCGGTCCGTCAGATCCTGGGGAAAGGAAACAGGGCGTCACAACAGTATCTCGCTCACAAAAGGAAAAAAGGTATGCCCGAAACCGCTACCTGGAGAATTTTGGGGACGTCTCTGCAGAAAACCTCCAGCGACGACCGGAGCGACCCCACCGTTGCCTCTGCGCACTCGAGGAGCTCGCCCCAGGACTGGTCCTCCTGCTCATCATCGAGAACGAAGACGGGGTCCGAGGCCTCGCGGGTCCGGAATCGGAGCAACGGGCGCCGGGCCTCGGGGCTCCACCGCACAGCGATGAGGCTGTCACCCGGCTGGACGGATTGCGCGACCGCGCCCACCTCTTCTGAGGTCTTGGGCGCCGACGCATCAGCCATCCCGGCGCTGGCGGCAACTGGACGCCCTTCGACAGGGACGGCGGCAACCTCGGCGGTGGCAGGCGCCGGCATGACCGGCACGACAGGCGAACTCAGGGCCGCGTGGGCGTCAGCCGCCTCCTCAACCACGATCGCCGCCTCGGCTGAAGAGCCGGCCTCGGGAGCCCGCTCCTCCGAGATTAGCGACGCCCGAGCCCCCGATGGCGGAGTACCCCGCGAAAGGGTCGGCTGAATGGCGCTGGCCACACAGTTCGGCGCCGTCTTGAGGGCCTTCCGGGGTGCCAGGTCGGTCTGGCCATGACTTCGCTTGCTGGATAAAAAAAGAGGGGGGATCACAACCGAGACATACGAATGAGAAGCCAAGACGAAGACGTTCCGAGGTACTCACCCACTCTGGGCCCTGATCCACCGCGCCTGGGGGGAGCCTTCTTGGATCCCGGCTCCCGAAACAGCTGCCGAGGTCCGCTTCGCCGGCGCTTTCGGCTCCACCCTTGCTTGGGGCGCCTGGGAGATAGTTTCCCCGGGCACGGCCGCGACGACCTGAGGGTCACCCCCATGCGCCACCGACACGAGCGGCGGCCCCTGGGGAACAGACGCCTTGGCCTGGGCCTCCAGAACTGCCTCAGCTCCTCCGGCTGAGGGGTCAGGTGACCTCTCGGTTCGCCCCCGTGCCTCGGGTCGGGAGCCCGACGCCCCGACTTCGGGGGCTGACGGAGTCGGCCCGCTCGGGGGCTGGCTCGACGGCTCCTGGCCACACCCCAGGCCGGGGCTGAGGCCGAGACGGGCGGCCATGTCATCCTCATCATCATCATCATCATCGTCATCGTCGTCGGGCGTCTCCGGCGACGGCTCCCTCGGGAGTCCGTCCCTCTCCTGCTGGCGACGGCGCTTCTCCAAGGCGTCCCGAGCCCGCCTCCGATCGCGGGCCCGGGCCTTCTCCGCGTCCTTCTTTTTCTTCTTCTCCTCCGCGGCGACCCGCCGCGCTGCACGGTCCACCGCGTCCTCCGGGACCCGTGGCCGGGAGGGTTTGTGCCACCCCACATCCTAAAAGGAGGGGAGGAAGGAACCCGATCGTAAGGACCCGGAGCAACCAGATATACGAAGAAGGAAGGAGCGAACACTCACCAAAGTCACGCACCCCTGGCCGGGGGCGCATCCGAAGCTGGGAGTATGCGTGGGGGTCCGGCTTCCCCATCGCGGCCGACACCCGCCATTGGAGGGCGTTGAAGGGGAGAGGATCAGGGGACATTCGTGAGCCCTCCCAGTCAGCTTCTGGGGTCATCTCCTAGAGCGGCAGCCGCCGCTCCGCCAATGGAAGCACCCTCCGACGGTGGATAGCGGCGATCACTCCCGCAGCGGTAAGTCCCCCCTCCCGCAACTCCTTCAGGGCCTGGAGAAGGGGTTCGAGATTCTTCTGCCTCTCGTGCGGGGTCCCGTGGCGCCAGGCGTCGGTGGCAGCCGTAACTACTCGCTGGGAAAACGGTGGGAGCAACTCACCGTCATTCCGGAGGTAGAACCACCGGCGCTGCCACCCCTTGTTCGAAGACGCAAGAATGGCAGGAATGTACTGCAACGCCCGCGACTGCCTCAACAAGAGAATGCAGCCGCCGGCCCGCACCGCTGCACGGATCCTCCTCTCCCCCGTCGACAAGGCGAAAGGCTCGGCGAGGAAGAGATGAGTCCACAAATCCCAATGAGGAGCGATCCCCAAGTACCCTTCGCATAACGCCACGAAGATAGCGGCCTGCGAGATGGAGTTGGGGGAGAGGTTGTGCAACTCCACCCCGTAGTGGAATAGGATGGCCCGCATAAAGCGGCCCGTCGGCACACCAAATCCCCGCTCATGGAAGGAGACGAAGCTCACGACATACCCCGGCGGTGGGGAAGGAGCGGCTCCGCCCACGGGAGGAATCCACTCTGGCCGCTGCTTGTCGGTGAGGGGGCGGAGCAAACCTTCGCCGACCAGCTCCTCCAGATCACTCGCCGTCACCGTGGAGAAGGGCCACGGATCGCGCGGGGGGATTATGGTCACTCGATCCGCCATCACCAAAATGGAGAAGATGGCGGCGCGGGGGGCAGGGAGAACGGTTTCTCTCTTCTCCGACTAAAGTTTCCCGGGTTGCGAAAACCTAAAGGGAAAAGAAGGGAGCAGAGCGAAGAACCGTCACCGGACCCCCTCTCAAGTATATGAAGGCCAGGGCGAAACCGTTTCCAGCACACCGCCTAGACCGGTCGCGGGATTCAAAAAGCGCGAAGCGGTACAGCCGTTCCTCAAACGGCTCGCGCACGCGTAACGGCCGCCCCGCCAACCACTCGCCCCGTCGCATTAACTCCGCGGCGGGACAGGCGGCGCCTCTGACGGGAGGAACGCGCGACGTTTCGCCTTCGCCGTAATAGCCGCGTCAGAAAAGGTACGCCACGTCGTTCGATTTCGTATCCTTTTCCTTTTTCCTCTTTCTCTATCTCTTGCAACAGGGACCGGGAAAGGGGGATACCCCGAAAAGGATCCTTCTCCGCGAAGGAACCGGGCTCCGAGCCCCCCCCTACTGATCAGGGGTTCGAAGGCTGGCCCTCCGAAGGGTTCAACAGTCGCCTCAGATCGCGTGGGCCCGACACCCACTACTGGTCAGGGGTTCGAAGGCTAGCCCCCCGAAGGGTTCCATGGCCGCCTCAGGCTACTCGGGCTCCGCGCCCATTACTGATCAGGGGTTCGAAGGCTGGCCCCCGAAGGGTTCACAGTCGCCTTAGACACCGAGCGAGGGATGACCAGGGGTACGTTCGATACATAACCGAGGCTCGGGCTGCGCTCCCGAGATACCCTAGGACATTTCCGAGACCAGCGGGAACGATCTTGTAACGGAATCCCATCGGAGGGAGGCATCGAGCCCTCGGACCCCGTCGCCAGGGGACCGGGTCCGGCAAATCACCCGCGGGTACTTTTGGGCGTGCCTCTGGGCCCCTAGCCGACCCCCAACGAACGGGGCACAGACGTCCACTCGGATTACCCGCTTGCAGCTCACCGGAGACACCATGTTCGGTGCCCATCGAGGGTAACATGGCGCACTCCCCCCCTCCTCCTTGCGGAAAGGCGACGTAGGGGCGTATGTAAAAAGTCGAGTCTGTCCCTGATCGTCCTCTCGCCCTGTGCAGAGGCTCGGGGGCTGCTCTCGCAAAAACCGGCTCCGGCCGAACCGTTGACAGCGTCAACATACCAGCCCGAGAGCTTGGGCCCCGACCGTGCACCCGGGCTACGGCCAGTTCGCATGAGGGAACGACCAGACCAGCCGAAGCATTACGCAAGGTATTAAGACCTCGAAGGAGTGTAACCACTCCTCCGAGGCCTCGGGGGCTACACCCGGCGGGTGCGCTCGCGCGCACCCACCGGAACAAAATGCAACCGAGAAAGGCTGGTCCCCTTGCAAAAAAGTGCGACGAAAGCCTCCAAGCGAGTGCTAACACTCCCTTCGAGGCTCGGGGGCTACTGTCGGGGACCATAATTAGGGGTACCCTCAAGACGCCTAATTCTCAACTGGTAACCCCCATCAGCATAAAGCTGCAAAGGCCTGATGGGTATGATTAAGTCAGGGATCAGTCCACACGAGTGACTCGATCACGCTTCACCCGAGCCTAGCCTCGGCCGAGGGCAGCCGACCTCGAGAGACTTCCGTCTCGCCCGAGGCCCCCCTTTTTACGGCGGACACATCACCGGCTCGCCCGAGGCCTTGGCTTCGCTCAGAAGCAACCTTGACTAAATCGCCACACCGACTGACCAAATTGCAGGGGCATTTAACGCAAAGGTGGCCTGACACCTTTATCCTGACACGCGCCCCCCCGGCAGAGCCGAAGTGACCGCCGTCACTCCACCGCTCCTCTGACCAGTCTGACAGAAGGACAGCGCCACCTGCGCCACTCCGACTGCGGTGCCACTCGACAGAGTGAGTCTGACAGGCAGTCAGGCCTTGCCAAAGGCGCCACGGCGAACTCCGCTCCGCCCGACCCCAGGGCTCGGACTCGGGCTAAGACCCGGAAGACGGCGAACTCCGCTCCGCCCGACCCCAGGGCTCGGACTCGGGCTAAGACCCGGAAGACGGCGAACTCCGCTCCGCCCGACCCCAGGGCTCGGACTCGGGCTAAGACCCGGAAGACGGCGAACTCCGCTCCGCCCGACCCCAGGGCTCGGACTCGGGCTAAGACCCGGAAGACGGCGAACTCCGCTCCGCCCGACCCCAGGGCTCGGACTCGGGCTAAGACCCGGAAGACGGCGAACTCCGCTCCGCCCGACCCCAGGGCTCGGACTCGGGCTAAGACCCGGAAGACGGCGAACTCCGCTCCGCCCGACCCCAGGGCTCGGACTCGGGCTAAGACCCGGAAGACGGCGAACTCCGCTCCGCCCGACCCCAGGGCTCGGACTCGGGCTGAGACCCGGAAGACGGCGAACTCCGCTCCGCCCGACCCCAGGGCTCGGACTCTGGCTAAGACCCGGAAGACGACGAAACTCCGCCTCGCCCGACCCCAGGGCTCGGACTCCGCCCTGGCCTCGGCCGAACGACTTCCGCCTCGCCCGACCCCATGGCTCGGGCTCGGCCTCGGCAACAGAGGACAGACTCAACCTCGGCTTCGAAGGAGCCCCCACGTCACCCTGCCTAGGGCACAGACCCGCCACGTCAACAGGGAGCGCCATCATCATCCTACCCCGGATCGACTCGGGTCACGGAGAACAAGACCGGCATCCCATCCGGCCAGCTCCGCCGGATGGGCAATGATGGCGCTCCACCAGCTCTGTGACGATGGCGGCCCCCCAGCTCTCTTACGGAAGCAGGACGACGTCAGCAGGGACTCGACCGCTCCAACAGCTGTCCCTCCGCCAGGCTCCGTCGCACCTCCGACAGCCACGACATCACGCCAGCAAGGTGCCAAGATCTCTCCGGCTGCCACATTGGCATGTACCTAGGGCGCTAGCTCTCTCTCCGCTAGACACGTAGCACTCTGCTACACCCCCCATTGTACACCTGGATCCTCTCCTTACGACTATAAAAGGGAGGGCCAGGGCCTTCTTAGAGAAGGTTGGCCGCGCGGGACCGAGGACGGGACAGGCGCTCTCTTGGGGCCGCTCGCTTCCCTCACCCGCGTGGACGCTTGTAACCCCCCTACTGCAAGTGCACCTGACCTGGGCGCGGGACGAACACGAAGGCCGCGGGACTTCCACCTCTCTCACGCTCGACTCCGGCCACCTCGCCTCTCCCCCCTTCGCGCTCGCCCACGCGCTCGACCCATCTGGGCTGGGGCACGCAGCACACTCACTCGTCGGCTTAGGGACCCCCTGTCTCGAAACGCCGACAGATACGGTCGGTTGGCGTGGCGATCTGGTCAAGGTTGCTTCTCGGCGAAGACTGGGCCTCGGGCGAGCCGAAGGTGTGTCCGTTGCTTGAGGGGGCCCTCGGGCGAGACGTGAATCCTCTGGGGTCGGCTGCCCTTGCCCGAGGCTGGGCTCGAGCGAGGCGAGATCGTGTCCCTTGAGTGGACCGAGCCTTGACTTAATCGCACCCATCAGGCCTTTGCAGCTTTGTGCTGATGGGGGTTACCAGCTGAGATTAGGAGTCTTGGGGGTACCCCTAATTATGGTCCCCGACAGATACAACATTAGAAACCACATTATCAGGTAAAAGCTTAACACAACTAAACACCTTATGGCTAAGATATTATAATATTACTAAAAATGTAGTATTACTTTAAAACTATTAAAAATACTTTCCTTTTAAATAGATTATATTGTAAAAGAGAGTCTGTTTGTTTCAGCTTATTTTCAACTTGCCGCCAGAAGCTACTGCAGAGTGCCAAACACCAAGTTTTTCAAGCCAGTTTTATGAGAATCGCTTTGATGAAAACCGTCCAAAATCAATGTAAATATATAATCGGCTGAGTCATCGCAAATTCGAATAGAAATTCGTGACTTTCTAGATCCTAAACCTTATAAACTATTTTATTTTTCTCCACACGTAATTTTCACTCTACTCATATTAAAAAAAATCTATAGATGACACTGATACAGTCTAGCCCAAATTGCTTAACAACATAGGCCCAATCAGCCGACACAATTGGCCCGAGGCTACCGGAGCCCACACGTGTCCTCAGTCCTCACCAACGGCTCTTTCTCTCTCTCTCCCCCTTCTCCTTCTCCCTTCTCCCGTCTGCATTCCCAACGGTCAAATCATCCCCGTCTCTCTCTTGAAAAAAAATCTCCCGGAACCAATCACAATCACAAACGCAGGCGCAGGGAGGCGAGTGCGGGCATGGCCAGGAGGGGAGCGGCGGCGAAGGGAACCTGGAGGCCGAGGAGGAAACCCTCGCGCGCGCAAGCGGATGTCGACGGCGACGCGGTACACCGCGGCGCCGAAGGCGGGCGCCCTCCGCCAAAGGGACACACAACTGCCACCGGCAGCGGCGGGTTTTTCTGCTGCTACCTGCTCCGGTCCCTCTGCCCGCGCAGCAAGGGCCGCACCTACATCGGCTTCACGGTGAACCCGCGCCGCCGGATCCGGCAACACAACGGCGAGATCGTCAGCGGCGCGTGGCGGACCCGGCGCGGCCGGCCCTGGGAGATGGTGCTCTGCATCTACGGCTTCCCCTCCAACGTCGCCGCCCTCCAGGTACGCCGCGGCTCCTCGACCCCAGCTCGCCCGGTCTTGGCCTCTGCCTTTTCGAACAGAAATCTTGCTGTTTAGTCTCGCTGATCTGAATTCTGAAAAGCACTACTGTTTCTTGGCGTGCGCTCTGCAGTTCGAGTGGGCGTGGCAGCACCCGACGGAGTCCCTCGCCGTGCGCAAGGCCGCCGCCGAGTTCAAGTCGCTCGGCGGCATCGGCAACAAGGTCAAGCTTGCGTACACCATGCTCAACCTCCCCTCATGGGAAAGGTAAGCAAAAGCCGCCCCCTTTGCCTCTCCCCTCCTTCGATCTCCGTCCCTGTGTCTGCATTTCTTGGCTATTCGTTCATGATAGTCTTGTTATACTGATGTGGATTGTGTGTGATGTTGTGTCGTCAGTCTGAACCTGACGGTGAACTTCTTCTCCTCGAAGAACACCAAGTTCACCACCGGCTGCCCGTCGCTGCCGAGCCAGATGAAGGCTGTCGTGTGCGGTATGGAGGATCTGCAGTGCCAGCCCGACGGCCCGTCATCCGAGGAGGATGACAATGACATCCGCGACGAGTCCCAAGATAATGGGGAAGAACCGCCTGACTCGCCTATCCGAGATGGATTTTCATATTCTGACTACTGTTTCCAGCAACCGTCCTCTGATCAAGCGCAGCCGATGGACGAGCAAACCATAAGTGCAGGTTCTGGTGTCGAGGATGACTTTGTTGACG
Organism: Zea mays; assembly: GCF_902167145.1. Classification (NCBI taxonomy): domain Eukaryota; kingdom Viridiplantae; phylum Streptophyta; class Magnoliopsida; order Poales; family Poaceae; genus Zea; species Zea mays. The sequence goes on along the minus strand of NC_050102.1, from coordinate 22,200,360 downwards.
AGTTCGCTTCTTCGATGGAAAGGAGCGAAATCCTTGGCACAAGAAGAGGACTGAACGGACCAAGAACATCGCCTCTATGTTCCTTGGGCGCGTGCAGCAACGATGACGGATTGGAAGAAGAGGCAGGACTGATGTCTCCATTATTGATGCCCAATGCTAGCTCAGATGCTGGTGACGGCCGCCATATCCTCAACGGAAACCACGTGGTGGACTTGGTTACCCCGACTCCACTAGGCCGGCTCCGGAGAAGAGACTGTATTTCCAGCATCTGTCCAAAGATCATTGATCTGACGTCCTCGCCTATTGTCATTCAGTTGTAGTGTCTTGTATTAGACTGACTTCATCAGGTCCTCTAAACGATCATGTACTCTAAATTATAGAGGACACCATCATCCTCTACTTCATCCAGCAGTATTCTTTAAACTGTCCTCTAAATTTAGAGGACACTGCTAGATCATCGATATATATAGTTTCTCTATTCTCTCCTGTATCCATTTGAATACTTTAAACAACTAGTTTAGCAAAATTAAAATATGTACAATACATTTGAGAGTATGACAAATACGTATGTACAAAAAATAAAAAATGTCTCTAATATAATTATTTGTGTATAGATAATGTGATTTAGAGGATTTTGTTGGAAAGGAATGAGATATAGATAATGAAATCTTTTGGAGGAGACTGAAAATAACAGATATAGATGATATATATAGAGGACGTTGCTGGAGACAGTCTTAGCGACACTTTTCAGTGTCATACCATGTATAAGTTAAAGAGTATAAGACAGATAAACATAGGAACATGGACATTCTTGTGTTACAAGCTTTCAAATAGTATTTCTATTAAGCAAGGCATTAGGCATATGAATGGGTGTGGCACTGCAATTGCTAGTTCTCTTCTTTTTAACGAAGCATTGCTGTTTTCTTGAAAGGAGGCTACCATGAGTACATGTTTCTTAGTGTTGTTAATAGAGATTGTACCGAATTATGATTTTTTTCTGTGACATGATGTTTTTCGCCTTTTCAGTTCATTTTGTTTCTGGTGAAACCTACACAGATACATCTGGTGAAAGAAGGCTACCATGAGTACATCAACTTTTTTGCACCAGAGGTCGACTTCTCTTTTTTTCCATGGTTAAAACTCTATTGCATAAGAGCATCTCCAAGAAATAACGCAAAAGCTTCCCAAAAACAATTTTTGACAGCGAAACATCGTTTCCATTTACTCCAACAGGCTCTCCTTCCTTCCCCACATATTTCGGCGCATATTTCGGCGCCACGCAAACCAGGGACCGCAGATATGTGCGAGTGGGATCTCCCCATAAATCGCTTGTGCGTGTGCATCCTTGTGAGTGCCCGCGTTTCCTAGTCGTGCGCGCGCTTTTTTCCTTGGCTGCGGGAAGCTGTGAAGCGTTCGTGGAGGGGGAGTTTTCTGCAGAGGCGGCGGAGGTGGTGGTGGCGGAGACGGCTGGATCTCGTGATGCAGCCAGGAGGCGTGGATAGTGAAGCGATGCGGGATGTCCTATCCATCGGCGGAAGGAGCCACCCATGGCAGCTGGTCGGCGACGATGGCCACCACCGCGACGGAGGAGGCGCATAGCGAGGTACAATCCAAGGTGGGGGAGGTCCACACCCTCCGGTTCTTGGACGTGCGACATTTGACATTGATCCATTACCATCAACCTTCTTTGGATCCAGCGAAGGAATCTATTCCTCATTCGACCTGGGCGCAAACGGTATGAACATTGGTCTGTTAATTCAAGCTGTGATAATCTATATGGTGATTGTGAATTCATTTTGTGTTAATTGAGTTGTTCTTGACTGAATTATTAGTTGGCTTCATCATAAAAAACTAGGTCAGTACCCGTGCGTTGCAACGGGAACATATAATATCATGATAACTTATATACAAAATGTGTCTTATATTGTTATAAGAAAATATTTCATAATCCATTTGTGATCCTAGCCATACATAAATTTTGTTATTTTAATTTAGTTGTTTCACTACTACATTGCAACCATCAGTATCATGCAGACTTCGATATATGTCATGATTTGCATGGTCTCATTATTGGAGAGCACGTGCCACACCTGTCGGTAGAAGTTCCGTCGTACATCGTTAGTCATCAGGCACGCACCACCATACACGCTTGCTTAAACAAAAAAATGCAAGTGTGTGTTTGCGAAGAGAATTAAAGGCAGACCGGCACAAAAGGTACCCCGACGATGGCGAGTGATCATTGTTGTCGGTCCACCTCTGCTCACCTCCGGTGTCGAGATGACGCCACAATCCTTGATATAATAGTCGTCGAACGCGCGCGATATGGTGAGTACCGATCACTCTTGGCTGGGCTGCCAAATGAAGTGCACCCCGGGCTCATCAGCGAGGTAGTACACCTGGTCGTTGCACCACCGGATGTGCTACTCCTCTACATACATCTTGTTCGAGGACACTCACACAACAACAACAATGGTCATCATTCCAGCGCACAAGAATTCATGGTCGGTCAGTAGCGACTTACGTGGCAGGTTAGGCTTCAGGTGGATGATGAGCTAGACGGCGTGATGGCGTCGTCGTAGGTTGCGATGCCCAGAACAACCCGAGAGTCGTCGACATTGGCGACGACCATGAGGTCCCCATGTTTGACGATGGACAGCGCGGTGCAGTCGCTCTGGACCACGTCCAAGCGGCGGCTGCGCCGGAGCTTGCCGTACACAGCGGCGCATGGGCCATGTAGGACTGCTTCCAGAGTTCGAACTGGCAGTCGCCAAGTTTCTTCTCGTCGTCGGTGAGCGACGCCAACGCGAGCGCCTCGTGCTAGTGGTGTTTGTTCGGGGTTTCCAAGTAAGAAACATGGATTCATCTTTGGCATTGGTTTATGAAAATGATTTATAAGTTAGATCCATGGAAAAATATTATGGAGAATAAATGTTACACATGCAAAAAAAGTATTTAAGTTGAAAACATTATTCAAACAAAAGAAATTGCATGCAAGGCTCTTCTTTAAATACTACTCCCTCAATCCAAAAATATAATTTAATAATCTCAGTGATACTTATCTACTACTACACATTGTGCAAGGGTAGCAGGTGGGCTTCGGGAGAGATGTATTATATGTTTTTACTATAATAGATGTAGACATAAACACACATGTGGTGTAGTGGTAGCTACAAACACATTTATTTGAGAGGTCGCGGGTTTGAATCCCCTTAGAGCCTGTTTTTTTAATTTAATTTTAGCTAGGCGTGGGATGCACGTGGGAATGGGAATAGGCTTTGTGGGAGGGGGAATGAGAAAAACACGTGATAGCCGGGAATGGAAATGTGAATGGGCTTTGCAGAGAGGGGGAATGAGAAAGACAGGCAGCTGGGAATGGGAATGAGCTTTGCAGTGAGGGGGAATGAGAAAGACAGGCAGCTGGGAATGGGAATGGGCTTTGCAGTGAGGGAATGAGAAAGACAGGCAGCTGGGAATGGGAATGGGCTTTGCAGTGAGGACGGAATGAGAATGGCAGAACATGGAATGGGGCAGCCTACCCCTTACCGTCTTAATAGGTAGTAGAGATTTGTCGATTGTTCATGCTTCAATTTTTAGTTGACTGAATGTATAGAATAAAGTATATTATGTCAATGGTGGACTGATAGTACTTGAATTGAACCAATGAGGCACAATATTTACCCATTCTAAATGGAGCAGAGCAACACGTGGTCTTGCAAATCTCATATGTAGCTTATGCCTGTTGATTACTACTATTTTAGCCATATCTAGTATTTGAGTGACACTGTCAGCAACGTTTAGTATCAAGAGGAAGCAGGATGATAGTTTGGCGGCTGCTATGGCAAACGCTAACCTCTTTCTCGATAGATTTTACAAGAACCATGTCCTTTGGGATGAGTTTTCAATCTATAGCCATTTTTATTTCATATAAATTCTTTTTTGCACAAAATATTCATCATGTTGTTCTACCCCTTTCCATAAGCGTTCAAACAATGTACGACTCATTCGAAACCTGCATTTAAAGATTAATAAGACACATGCATACACTATTTTAAAAAAATACAAAAAATTATATGTAATATATACATACCGACGTCAGAAATAGCAATGACCATATATAGGATTCTCTGAAAAATAATCTTAATATAGTCTATGATGCCCTGCTATTATGTCTCGCCGAAGGACTTGATGCCCTTGAATAGAACCACGATATTTCTTTTCATCATCGGATTCATTCGCATTCATGGCCACATGCGTTACGGCGAGAAAAAAAATCATCTTCCTCATCTGATGACGATTCTAATACTAATTGTATTGAAAGGCTTAGTCGAGTCATAACCAATCTAATTAAAGATGTCAAACAATCTATTTTGTTCATAAAATTTCTGATTATGGTCAAGCTAAGATGCAAAAAGCTACATCACGGTGGGGAGAAAAAAATCATACTTGAAAACTTGCTGTCATAATGAGACGATTTGTCGATCTCCTCCTGTGCGTGGCGACCGAGTACGGCTCCCAAAGAGTTGCAACGTAAAAGTAAAAGTGAACGGTATGTATTAAATGGGCTGCGATTTAGGGAAAATGGGTATGTATTAAATGGGCTGCGATTTAGGGAAAATGGGCCTGCGATTTTTAAAAGTTAGCTCAGTTTCATTTTCGGTTTTTTATTTTGAGGGAACTGTTGGAGTTAGGGATGACAATCGGGTGGGTAGTACGCGGATATATAGTTCGCGAATCCATACCCACGAGACAAAACTCAACTCATATCCGTACCCATAAACGTTCATGGTTATGGATCTCTACTCATACCAGTACCCACCGGGTATCCGCTATCCGGCGGATACCCGCCCGCCCACTACAATTTTATCATTCAACATCAAACAACAATTTTATCACATTTCAAAAACAATTATCATTCCATCATCATCAAATGATAATTTCAGCATCAATCAACATGTCATAGATAAAAATTGAAAAATTAGAATTTAGGATAATATATTAAATCTAGATAGCCCACCTGTCAGATATCTATTGGGTAACGAGTATGGATACTGGATATCCATACCCGCGAAAAAATTATCCGTGGATACCTTATTATATCCATAACCGTACCCGCGAGTACCAAATTCCACCATACTCATATCCAATGGATAACTATCCGCGGTTATTTACCCATATCTATTACCATCCCTAGTTGGAGTTACCATTTGTTTCACCCCTACAAAACTTTCAATATGCCCTCTATATTCAGTTTTTGGGGATTTTTTTTTGCGTTTCCTCTTGGAGAGATGCTCTTAACAAACAGGTTCCGGTACATTACATATCGGCATATTGAGCTAATACATAGCACGAGTGGCAACGAGATTGGAATATTAGCATGTATATATTGTCTCTTTTACAAGTGTATCAGTTGCCTTGTTTGATGCTCTGCCAATCTTGATAGCACACAGGCTTCTCGTTTGAGTGATTGCTTGGAGTAGAGGTCATAGCGCCCAGTGACCCGGGTGAGTGCGAGGCGAAGCAGCACAAAACACATCGGCCAGCAAAGAACAACACTAACAGAGTATTTTTGTCCCAAGCAAGTTAGGATAAATTAGAGTTGAAACCCAAGAGAAAGCAGGTTAAAGTTTAGATACATAGATAGCTATTTTTTATGTACTCCAATTTAAGGCGGAATCTTTTGTTGTACTCCTATTTCATCCTGTTAAACGTCAAAAGTGACCGGCGGATAGTCCGCCGTATCGGCACGGACCGTCCACGCATGCATATAAATCAAATCAGTTATGGTTCCGGATTTATTGCAGTATTTGTTAGCTAAATCTGTGAGATTAACTCGACAACCGACTTATAATGGGTTCATACCCCCTTATATAGATGAAGGGTTACGACCGTTTAAACCCCTACAATAGATTCAATCAATTTTACTTATTATTTTTACCTTAAACATTAGGAGTAGTCATGGTTTAGTCTTACTCTATCTCGAATCTTCACATCTCTTCGACTCTGCGTCGACTAGAGGCGTCTTGGGTGGTCTGCTAATTATTCGGTCGGACGGTCTTGGCTAATTATCCTTTCAGCTAGACCAAATGGTATGGATATTATCCGAGCATCCGACCATCCGAATAGGCTAATTATTCGGTCGGATAGTTTTTTTCAATATCCATAGCATATTCGGATTTTTGGATTCGGATCCGGATAGTATAGTTCGAATATCGGATATGAATATGGGATGATTGGTATCCGTCAGATTTCGAATATCTCGATAAATTTTCGGATATATCTTTTCGGATAAATTAGAGTTGAAACCCAAGAGAAAGCAGGTTAAAGTTTAGATACATAGATAGCTATTTTCGATGTACTCCAATTTAAGGTTGAATCTTTTGTTGTACTCCTATTTCATCCTGTTAAACGTCAAAAGTGACTGGCGGACAGTCCGCCGTATCGGCACGGACCGTCCACGCGTGCATATAAATCAGAATCGGTTATGGTTCCGGATTTATTGCAGGATTTGTTAGCTAAACCTGTGAGATTAACTCGACAACCAACTTATAATGGGTTCAGACCCCCCTTATATAGATGAAGGGTTACGACCGATTAAACCCCTACAATAGATTCAATCAATTTTACTTATCATTTTTACCTTAAACATTAGAAGTAGCCATGGTTTAGTCTTCCTCTATCTCGAATCTTCACATCTCTTCAGCTCTACGTTGGCTAGAGGTGTCTTGGGTGGTCTGCTAATTATTCGGTCGGACGGTCCGAAGAGGCTAATTATTCGGTCGGATAGTTTTTTCAATATCCATAGCATATTCGGATTTTCGGATTCGGATCCGGATACTATAGTTCGAATATCGGATATGAATATGGGATGATTGGTATCTGTCAGATTTCGAATATCTCGATAAATTTTCGGATATATCTTTTCGATATCCTGATATCTTTTCGGATACATCTCCCCGGATATCAGGATAGAGCTATGTGCATTTTGATGAAATTTTACGGAGGCGCCGCATATGTCCATATATAATCCTAAAAAATATTTGGACCATAAAATCTACAGGATGCCATCATTTCTTCTATTTCACTTTAACTTATTGCGCAAGTTACATCACTCTAAGTATCCAAGTTTCAACATAATCAATACTTCACTTTATCATTTTCATATGGGACTTGAGTTTATCTTATTATAGAATGTTTATTAGTCTTGGTAACTTATTTGCATTTTTTATTCGACGCTAAAATATTTTACGAAATTATTTGTCTTTTTATGTTTTCTGCAGAAAGAAATTAATAGTACACAAATGGCCTTAGAAATTCACGAAATTTTACAGAGGCGTGACATATGTCCACATATAATCCTAAAAATGTTTGGACCATAAAATCTACAAGATGTCATCATTTCTTGTATCTCACTTTCACTTGTTGCATAAGTTACACATGAAATCACTCTAAGTATTCAAGTTTCAACATAATCAATACTTCACTTTATCATTTTGGTATGAGAACTTGAGGTTATCTTCTTATAGAATGTTTATTACTCTTGGTAACTTATTTGTATTTTTTGGTGGACACTAGAATATTTTATGAACTTATTGTATTTTAACGATTTTCTGTAGGAAAAATAATACACAAATAGCCTTAGAAATTCATAAAATTTTACAGAGGCACAACATATATCCACATAAAATTCTAAAATATTATATTCAAGGAGTTGCTAAATGATTACAACAACTGTGATATGTGTGAAATGGTGTCTTAGGCTACCTCCAACAAGAAACCCTAAAAGGTCCTCTACCCTAAATATAGAGTATCAAATGGTCCTCTATGCTCTCCAGCAGTGTCCTCTAAACGGTCCTCTAAATTTAGAGGACGCTGCTGGATTCTCTATATATAGAGTTTCTCTAAACGGTCCTCTATCCATTTCAATACTTTAAATAATCGGTTTAGCAAAACTAAAATATGTACAATACATTTTAGAGTATGACAAATATGTATGTACAAAAAATAAAAATAAAAAAATATCTCTAATATAGGTATTTGAATATAGAGGATGTGATTTAGAGGACGTTGTTGGAGAGGAAGAAGATATAGATGATAGAATCTTTTAGAGGAGACTGTAAAGGACGGATATAGAGGATGAATATAGAGGACGTTGTTGGAGACAGCCTTACATGGTATCCTACAAAAAATTCGTTACCAACGCTATCCTTGTCTGATTAGTTCTGTATTCGATACTCGACTATCCGTATTTGCATCCAAAAACATATGTATTTGTATTTGTATCTGAAGCTATCCGTATTCGAATTCGAAACCGAACAAAAATATGAAACAAATATGGTTTCAGTGATATCTGTCTGTATCCAATCCGATTACACCCCTAAAATAGTAACTGGTGTTTTAAATAATATCTGATAAGCAACATATATAGCAACCTATTTCCCTAACAAACTAAAAAATTCCATAGCAGACATTGATCTATGTAGTGTCATTTGCAATATTCTTAACTCTAATATCAGATTATTTACATTCGCTTGCATGTAAGTTGTGGCCCACCTGTCTGGTCGCTAAGGTTGAGGGTCCCTGCATGTCCTAAGGTGGGGCCTTGAGAAACAGGGTTCCAGCGGGCATGGACCTGTAAAGAAGTGAAGGTGTTGAAGTGTTCGACATGGAGAAGTGAAGCCAATAAAGATGATGTAGGTAAAAGCAATGGCGCTTATGCAAAGGGATGTAGGTAAAAGCAATGGCGCTTATGCAAAGGACCGAAGGCAGATGTATAAGATAAGTTTTGCTTTTGTCGGCTAAGATATAATAAAGTGCACGACTCGATGTATGAAAAATAGTCATACTATTAAGAGAGATCCTAAAAATTATGGTTATCTAGTGCCACTATTGGAGAACTACACTGCATATGTGAAAGTCGCCTAGAGGGGGGTGAATAGAGCGAAACTGAAATTTGCAAAGTTAATCACAACTACAAGCCGGGTTAGCGTTAGAAATATAATCAAGTCTGCGAGAGAGGGTGCAAAACAAATCGCAAGCGAATGAAGAGTGTGACACACGGATTTGTTTTATCGAGGTTCGGTTCTCGCAAACCTACTCCCCGTTGAGGTGGTCACAAAGACCGGGTCTCTTTCAACCCTTTCCCTCTCTCAAACGGTCCCTCGGACCGAGTGAGCTTTCTCTTCTCAAATCAACCGGGAACAAAACTTCCCCGCAAGGACCACCACACGATTGGCGTCTCTTGCCTTGGTTACAATTGAGTTTTGATCACAAGAAAAGAATGAGAAGGAAGAAAGCGATCCAAGCGCAAGAGCTCCAAAGAACACAACAAATCACTCTCACTAGTCACTAAAGCTTTTGTGGAATTGGGAGAGGATTTGATCACTTGGGTGTGTCTTGTATTGAATGCCTAGCTCTTGTAAGTGGTTGGAAGGTTGAAAACTTGGATGACTTGAATGAGGGGTGGTTGGGGGTATTTATAGCCCCAACCACCAAACTAGCCGTTTGGTGGGGCTGTCTGTCGCATGGTGCACCGGATAGTCCGGTGCACACCGGACATGTCCGGTGCGCCAGCCACGTCACCAAGGCCGTTGGGTTCCGACCGTTGGAGCCCTGACTTCTGGGCCCGCCTGGATGTCCGGTGGCGCACCGGACATGCACTGTAGAGTGTCCGGTGCGCCACTTCGCGCGTGCCTGACTTCTGCGCGCTCTGGCGCGCATTTAATGCTTATGCAGGTGACCGTTGGCGCAAAGTAGTCGTTGCCTCGCTAGCTCACCGGACAGTCCGGTGCACACCGGACATGTCCGGTGAATTATAGCGAAGCAAATTCCCGAAGCTGGCGAGTTCCTGAGACGCCCTTTCTTGGAGCACCGGACACTGTCCGGTGTACACCGGACAGTCCGGTGAATTATAGCGGAGCGTCTCTGGATTTTCCCGAAGTTGAGGAGTTCAGCGTGAAGTCCCCTGGTGCACCGGACACTGTCCGGTGGTGCACCGGACACTGTCCGGTGGCACACCAGACAGTCCGGTGTGCCAAACCAGGGCACACTTCGGTTATCCCTTTGCTTTTTTGTTGAACATTGTTCTTGGTCTTTTTATTGGCTAAGTGTGAACCTTTAGCACCTGTATAACTTATGCACTAGAGCAAACTAGTTAGTCCAATTTATTTGTGTTGGGCAATTCAACCACCAAAATCATTTAGGAAATAGGTGTAAGCCTAATACACTTTCAATCTCCCCCTTTTTGGTGATTGATGCCAACACAAACCAAAGCAAATATAGAAGTGCATAATTGAACTAGCTTGCATAATGTAAGTGCAAAGGTTGCTTGAAATTGAGCCAATATAAATACTTATAAGATATGCATGGATTGTTTCTTCAATTTTTTGACATTTTGGACCACGCTTACACCACATGTTTTGTTTTTGCAAATTCTTTTGTAAATCCTTTTCAAAGTTATTTTGCAAATAGTCAAAGGTAAATGAATAAGATTTTGCGAAGCATTTTCAAGATTTGAAATTTTCTCCCCTTGTTTCAAATGCTTTTCCTCTGACTAAACAAAACTCCCCCTAAATGAAATTCTCCTCTTAGTGTTCAAGAGGGTTTTGGTATATCAATTTTGAAATACTACTTTTCTCCCCCTTTTGAACACAATAAGATACCAATTTTAAAATTATCAATTGAGAATCATACCAATTGAAAAACTCTTTTTTAAAAAAAAATTAGGTGGTGGTGCGGTCCTTTTGCTTTGGGCTAATACTTTCTCCCCCTTTGGCATGAATCGCCAAAAACGGAGTCATTAGAGCCCTTGAATTACTCTCTCCCTCTTTGGTCATAAATAAATGAGTGAAGATTATACCAAAGACGGAGTGCTGCTCGGAGTGATGGCGAAGGATGAGTTACGGAGTGGAAGCCTTTGTCTTCGCCGAAGACTCCAATTTCCTTTCAATACACTTATGATTTGGTTTGAAATAGACTTGAAAACACATTAGTCATAGCATATGAAAGATACATGATCAAAGGTATATAAATGAGCTATGTGTGCAAATCAACAAAAGAAGTTCCTGGAATCAAGAATATTTAGCTCATGCCTAAGTTTGTTAAAAGTTTGTTCATCAAGTGGCTTGGTAAAGATATCGGCTAATTGATCTTTAGTGTTAATATATGAAATCTCGATATCTCCCTTTTGTTGGTGATCCCTTAAAAAGTGATACCGAATGGCTATGTGTTTAGTGCGGCTATGCTCAACGGGATTATCCGCCATGCGGATTGCACTCTCATTATCACATAGAAGAGGAACTTTGGTTAATTTGTAACCGTAGTCCCTAAGGGTTTGCCTCATCCAAAGTAGTTGCGCGCAACAATGGCCTGCGACAATGTACTCGGCTTCGGCGGTAGAAAGAGCTACGGAATTTTGCTTCTTTGAAGCCCAAGACACCAAGGATCTTCCCAAGAACTGGCAAGTCCCCGATGTGCTCTTTTTATTGATTTTACACCCCGCCCAATCGGCATCGGAATAACCAATCAAATCAAAAGTGGATCCCCGAGGGTACCAAAGCCCAAACTTAGGAGTATAAACTAAATATCTCAAGATTCGTTTCACGGCCGTAAGGTGAGCTTCCTTAGGGTCGGCTTGGAATCTTGCACACATGCATACGGAAAGCATAATATCTGGTCGAGATGCACATAAATATAGCAAAGATCCTATCATCGACCGGTATACCTTTTGATCGACGGATTTACCTCCCTCGTCAAGGTCGAGATGCTCATTGGTTCCCATGGGTGTCTTGATGGGTTTGGCATCCTTCATCCCAAACTTGCTTAGAATATCTTGAGTATACTTCGTTTGGCTTAGGAAGGTGCCTTCTTGGAGTTGTTTGACTTGGAATCCTAGAAAATACTTCAACTCCCCCATCATCGACATCTCGAATTTTTGTGTCATGATCCTACTAAATTCTTCACATGTAGATTCGTTAGTAGACCCAAATATGATATCATCAACATAAATTTGGCATACAAACAAATCATTGTCAAGAGTTTTAGTGAATAAAGTAGGATCGGCCTTTCCAACTGTTGGGGACTTGTTCTCAAATGCTATAAGTTAAGAACAAGGCAACACAAAAAATGTTAAACGTTAAAGTCCTTCGTCCTTCGGAGCATTATTTCCCTTGGGATATAATGATTTTCGGACGAAGGTTATGAAGGACATACCTTCATCAACACAACATATAATAATGAAGAAGGAATCACATGGAATATAACGTAAACAATTATGTATAATTATCAACTCATTTCTATATTATTATTATGGAAAAATAGAAATGATATCAAATTACAAATGTACCTTCGGCTTGAAAGAATGTAAAGATACAAGCGTGACACAAAAGTAAATGCCAAGTCAGCGTGAACAGTACGGGGGCACTGTTCACCTATTTATAGGCACGGGACATAGCTCATGTAAAATTACATCCATGCCCTTTACATTTGGTAGTAATTCTATAGTAATCCACCGAGGTCTGAATAGCCTTTTCATCTTTAAGTCAGTTTCCTTTTCTGCTATCACGCCGAAGCTTTCCTGCTCACAGCTTCGGCGCTGTGTCAACCTTCGTATTCTTTGGTCTTCTCCCACTGTGGTACCGATTCGAGTCCGAAGATACCTGTTCACACATTATACTCCAGAAACATTGTTAAATCATGTTTTTGAGGACCTTCGGAAGCCGAAGGCCCCCAACAGTAGCCCCTCGCAATATTAATTTGTTAGAATAATAAATTTAGATTGCGACATGGACGAAGGCCTTAAGCCGAAGGTCCGAAAAAACACCTTTCCTTTGCTAGAATAGCAACATTCACTGACAAGCGGGGTTTTCCAATTTTCAATGCACTGGGCGTATAAATAAGAGCATACCACGAGCTCACTTGGTACGCTTTCTTGCCATCTGCTCTTGCTTACTCAATATTTAGCTCTTGCACACCAACACTTGCTTGGCTTTTTAAGTTTTTAAGCTTCGGCTTTGAAAACAGTTTTTTAGCATTTTCGAAGATGTCTGAAGACAAAAAGGCTGCTATCAAGATGAAGCTGAGTCTCTCTGAAGAGAAAAACCTGGGGTTTCTTGAAGCAATGTCGAAAACCAATACAGAAAAGATCACCAAAGAGATTTTAGAAGGTTTATCTGAAGATACTGATGACAGCGACAGTTATGATGCGGATAGCGGTGATGAAGACTCTGAAGATCGCCCTTGGCGACCAAGCCATGCGGTTTTCGGCAAATCAAGTATCAAAGAAAATCATCTTGTCAACATGAGGGAAGATATTTCCGGGACTTGTCCGTTGCGAGGGCCGACGAAGGAGAGAAGACTTGTCCGACCCCTGAGGAAAATGAAGTCGTAGTGTTCCGAAGCTTTTTGAAAGCTGGATTACGATTTCCCCTGAGCAGCTTTGTCGTAGAGGTGCTAAAAATATTTGAAATCTATCTTCACCAACTTACCCCCCGAAGCAATCATAAGGATGAATATCTTCGTGTGGGCCGTGAGAAGCCAAGGTCTGGAACCTGATGCGAAAAGTTTCTGCAACATACACGAATTGTTATACGAGACAAAACCCTGGGGTAAGGAGCAATATCACAATAATTTCGGCTGCTACAGTTTCGTCTCTCGGTCTGGGTTAAGCTGTCCTGTGCCAACCTTTCGGAAGAGATGGCCCGGCGACTGGATGACAGAATGGTTTTATGTGAAGAATGACCTGAAAACTCGGGAAGATATTAAGGGTATAATTATGCGCCCTATTTGGCAACGCTTCGGCCTACGGAGGCCGAAGGTTGAAATGAATGAAGCTGCCGAAGAATGCCAGAGAGCCTTCGGAGTTATTTGCTCTTTTATTGGAACAAGGGATCTGGTCCAAGAGCATATTGCCTTCAGAGTATGGCCGCTCGCGGAAAAATGGGAAATGCCGCAAGAGACCATAAAAGAGGCTGACGAAGGTGGACTTATCAGGCTAAAGTATGCTTTCAAGTTCGGAGATAAATTCGTTGAGCCAGATGATGACTGGCTAAAAAGCATTGAAAATTTAAGTGATGAACTACTTGGGGTTTATTCAAAGGCCGAAGATACTGCATTGTCAGCAGCCTTCGGAGGCCGGAAAAAGAAAAGACTGAACCGAGTGTTTGACGCAATTGGGTTCGTGTACCCCGACTACCACTATCCAGCGCGGGGCCAAAAAAGAAAAAGCGCAACTTCTGCACAGGAAACTGCTTCAGCCGCTCCCAGCGAGCCAGCGCCGAAGAGACAAAGGGTAAAGGTTCTCACACACCGGCCACGCTACATTGAACCAGCTACAGTGCCTGAGTTCGCCGGTGAAACCTCTTCGGCCACCGATATTAAAGAACCAACTTCAGTGTCGAAGATCGAAGAAAAAGCTGAAGCACCCCTCAGCAGAGAAAGCAGAAAAACCGAGAACTGAAGGAACGAAAATATTGGAAATTTTAAGTCCTTCAGCAAGTGTTGAGACAATAAAAACCAAAAGGGCCCAGCAGTGACCCCGAAAAGAAAAAGAATGGTCAATGTGCTAGATGTACTGGAGACAATTAAGTCCTCAAGCACGACTCCGAAGAAGACTGTTGAAACTTCCGAAGCGGAAACTGAAATCTTTGATACTAAAGCTCCAAAGCAACAAGCTGAGACTGAAGCTGGGCCTTCAGAGCCCATGAAGGTAAAATCCTTGGAAACCGAGGAAGAAAAAATGACGGAGCCAATTCTTGTTGAAGAAATCAGTGCTGTTGCCCCCGAAGCATCCCCCAAAGTCCTTGATTATATTGTTCGACATGCTTCGGGAAAAAGTTATCAGAAGAAGAAGTTTTTGAAGCTAATCACTATGCCAAAGAATTGAAATATCCGAAGGGGGCACTAGTGTTCAATGGTACAAATGAAGAAGATTTCCTATACTGCCTCCCGGATAACAAAGAATTACTCGTCTGCCGGGAAATGGCCCGAAGCATGGGGTTTCCGAAACTGGAGGCTGGCCTCTGCGCGATGACAAAGGATGAACTTGCGGACAGCCTTGCGTATAATAGCCTGAAGGTACGAGATCTGCGCATTTGGAAACTTTATGATTTGAAATATATTCTTTTATTCTTATACTAACTCTTTTATATATAGGGTTAATACTAAGCAATGCACTGAGAGCGCAAAAGAATGCCGAAGACGAGAGCTATGAAATTGCTTTCAACAACCTTCGAACAGAGGTTATCAAACTAAGAAACGAAGCCTTGGAAAAGGACAAAATTCTAGTTACATTGGTGGATAAAATAAAGGAGGACGAAGCTGCCTCTAAAGCACAAGCTGTAGCTCAAAAGCACGAGATTGACGATCTTCGGAAGCAATTAGCCCGAGCTAAAGAAGAACGCATACTTGAAGAAACGAAGCGAGAACTTAGCGACCAATGGGCAAATCATTTAGAAGGAACTGTTGAAGAGCTTCGTTCGTCCAAGAAAAGATGCTATGACAAATCTATGGAGTGTGTTAAGAAAATGAAAGCTAGCTTCGCCAGCGTTGGCGCATTCTCGAGCGAAGAAAACTTTACAAGAGGCAACCCCGAAGATCCCATCGAATGGATTAATCACGAAGCTGAGGCCTTTGAGGAAATTTTAAATAGCCGCGGAGACATATGCGCTTTTTCGGGTGCCAGGGGATTGCCACCATTTTGGAGAGAAAGGGCTGTGAGCATATAAAGATTTTAGCGCAATCCGAAGGTACTTTGTCCTTCGAAGATGCAAAAGATCCTTCAGCCGAAGCTAGCATGGTTGGTGGAAAATTTTCACCGATATCTGGGACAATGGTGGTCGAGAAATGGCCCGAGAAATTATCCAAAAAAGCGAAAAAGGCATCCATGACGCTAGAAAAGTAGCAGAGGCTGTTGAGAAAAGCGCAGAGCCCGAAGGGCAAATAGGTATTAACTAATGGTTTTTATTGTGTTATAATTTTTGATTTTAAACTTCGTTTGCAATTTGTAATAGCAATGTAGCCGTATCCTGTCCTCCCTCAGATCGTACTAAAGCGCCTCCGGGCCCTCACCCGAAAGATGACGATGAAATTAAAAAGATGGCTGAAGCTATCATGGATCAAGTTGTCAATCAACTCCTGAACGAAGCTGCGGAAGTAGTACTTAGGGAAGACTAGGTGCTATTGTAAAAACATCTGAAATGTAATATGTGTAATATCTTGTAACCCTGAATGTAATATACTTGTTTTTTATGGTTCAATTCTTTACGATGCATGAAATTTACATACGTACCGTTTTTGAGTCTTTGACGAAAAACACCTTCCCTTCTTTTCATGCTTCGTAAAGAAGAATTTTCATTTATCACAATGATATCCATAGTGTTCTGATGAAGAATATCCAAGCTTCGTGAAAATATTTTCCGAAGCTACACTCCGAAGATCAATATTGTATCTCCTTGTGACTTAGCATGATTTTCCCTTTTTCAAAGCATTCTTCCGCAGATCAATATTGTGTCCCCTTCTTGTGCCATATGCAGCATGATGTATGATGCTTATGCTATGCGAAATGATATGATGATGTTATGCTATGTAAAATGGTATTTATTCCGAAGATACACGCACATCCCTGCAATAAAACACATAATCTTTTTAAATCAGCGTTGACTTTTCGCTGTAAGCCTCCCTTAGGAGCTTCTTCGCCTTTTACTTCAGCGGAATCAGCGTTTATTTTTCGCTGTAAGCCTCCCTTAGGAGCTTCTTCGCCTTTTACTTTCGGCGGTATTCGCGTTGACTTTTCGCGCTTCGCCTTTTACTTAGGCGGTATCAGCGTTTATTTTTCGCTGTAAGCTCTGCATTCCCTTTGGAACAACTTTTGAGCAGAAAACTTACACTGCGCTCCCTTTGGAACGGCTTTTTGTAACTTCAGCAAACTTACTCTGCGTTCCTTGGAACGACTTTTTGTTGCTTCGAAGAATTCATGCTGTGCCTTTTAAAATAAACTCTTGATAATTCGAAGGTCCTTCTTGCTATCGCAAATCTTTAAGCTTCAACAACTTAAGCCTGTAGAGGAGATATATTTTCCTTGTGGCAGACAACGAAACTATTACGTGAGATTTAAAAAAGTGTCCTTTATTACACAGAAAATAAAACTGAATGGAAAAGACTACTATCAAGGTAGGATATTTGTCAATAAATGTGCTTCGACTCTGGCACAGTGCTATTGACTGTGCGAGCTTCGGACTGTTCTCTGAAGTCCCTTGGTGTTGAGCATATTGGCCCCCTTCTGGCTGTTGGCCTTGTTGCAGCGGTGGTGGAGGCGGAGGCTGTTGCCAGGAAGCTGAGGTTGACTCGCCGAAGCTACAGAAACTGCAGGGTGGTTGCCTACATATTCTGGGATATAAGGCGAATGATACGAAGCAGTGTGCATGATCTGCTTCGGCTGACCCTGTTGTGCTGCAGCTTCGGCTATCTCCTTTGCTTCTGGATGGTAACATGGCACATCCTGGTGGTATGGCCCTTGTTTTCACCACAGAACAAGCAAAATGTTTCTCCTTGGTTGATCTCCAAATCTTCCGCCGAAGCCCCTGGCGCCTCTGCCTCTTGGAGCTGGCGGCCGGAAGGAGCTTTGCTGTTGCCCCGAAGCCTGTGAAGAGCACTGTGGCCTTTACTGCTGACTCCCCTTATCATCATTTTGAGTAGAGCTGTGAATTGACCTGACGTGCCTCGGATAAAATCTTCCTCTGAAGCCCCTGGTCATTTCGGAAAACCTGAAAGCCTCCTCCCTTCTTTGACGAAAATCATTGTCGGCCCGAATATACTCGTCCATCTTCTGGAGCAGCTTCTCCAAAGTTTGAGGAGGCTTCCTAGCAAAGTACTGAGCTGAAGGTCCTGACCGAAGTCCCTTGATCATGGCCTCAATGACAATTTCGTTGGGCACTGTTGGCGCCTGTGCCCTCAAACGCAAGAACCTCCGGACATACGCCTGAAGGTATTCTTTGTGATCCTGGGTGCACTGGAATAGAGCTTGAGCAGTGACCGGCTTCGTCTAAAACCCTTGGAAGCTGGTTAACAACATGTCCTTCAGCTTTAGCCATGAAGTGATCGTTCCTGGTCGAAGGGAGGAATACCAGGTTTGAGCAACACTCCTGACAGCCATAACAAAAGATTTTGCCATGACTGCAGTATTGCCACCATACGAAGATACTGTTGCTTTGTAGCTCATCAAAAACTGCTTCGGGTCTGAATGGCCGTCAAATATAGGAAGCTGGGGCGGCTTGTAGGACGGAGGCCAAGGTGTAGCCTGCAGCTCAGCGGACAGAGGAGAAGCATCATCAAAAGCAAAATTTCCATGGTGGAAATTCTCATACCAGTCATCTTCGTTGAAGAAATCCTCCTGATGAAGGTCTTTGTGCTGAGGTCTTCGGTTCTGCTCATCCTGAGTAAGATGACGAACTTCTTCAGAGGCTTCGTCTATCTGCCTTTGCAGTTCAGCTAGCCTGGCCATCTTTTCCTTCTTTCTCTGCACCTGTTGATGAAGCATCTCCATGTCTCTGATTTCTTGGTCTAGCTCATCCTCTTGCAGTGTCGGGCTGATAGCCTTCCTCTTCTGGCTTCGGGCCTCCCGAAGGGAGAGAGTCTCCTGATTGGGGTCCAGCGGTTGCAGAGCTGCAGCCCCAGTTGCTGAAGCTTTCTTCGGCGCCATAGCGAAGGTTTATGATTGCCAAAGGTGTTCAAAACTCAAAGAGTGGAAGTGAGTTCACCGGAGGTGGGCGCCAATGTTGGGGACTTGTTCTCAAATGCTATAAGTTAAGAACAAGGCAACACAAAAAATGTTAAACGTTAAAGTCCTTCGTCCTTCAGAGCATTATTTCCCTTGGCCAAGGGAAATAATGCTCTGAAGGACGAAGGACTTTAACGTTTAACATTTTTTTGTGTTGCCTTGTTCTTAACTTATAGCATTTGAGAACAAGTCCCCAACATTGGCGCCCACCTCCGGTGAACTCACTTCCACTCTTTGAGTTTTGAACACCTTTGGCAATCATAAACCTTCGCTATGGCGCCGAAGAAAGCTTCAGCAACTGGGGCTGCAGCTCTGCAACCGCTGGACCCCAATCAGGAGACTCTCTCCCTTCGGGAGGCCCGAAGCCAGAAGAGGAAGGCTATCAGCCCGACACTGCCAAGAGGATGAGCTAGACCAAGAAATCAGAGACATGGAGATGCTTCATCAACAGGTGCAGAGAAAGAAGGAAAAGATGGCCAGGCTAGCTGAACTGCAAAGGCAGATAGACGAAGCCTCTGAAGAAGTTCGTCATCTTACTCAGGATGAGCCAGAACGAAGACCTCAGCACAAAGACCTTCATCAGGAGGATTTCTTCAACGAAGATGACTGGTATGAGAATTTCCACCATGGAAATTTTGCTTTTTGATGATGCTTCTCCTCTGTCCGCTGAGCTGCAGGCTACACCTTGGCCTCCGTCCTACAAGCCGCCCCAGCTTCCTATATTTGACGGCCATTCAGACCCGAAGCAGTTTTTGATGAGCTACAAAGCACAGTATCTTCGTATGGTGGCAATACTGCAGTCATGGCAAAATCTTTTGTTATGGCTGTCAGGAGTGTTGCTCAAACCTGGTATTCCTCCCTTCGACCAGGAACGATCACTTCATGGCTAAAGCTGAAGGACATGTTGTTAACCAGCTTCCAAGGGTTTTAGACGAAGCCGGTCACTGCTCAAGCTCTATTCCAGTGCACCCAGGATCACAAGAATACCTTCAGGCGTATGTCCGGAGGTTCTTGCGTTTGAGGGCACAGGCGCCAACAGTGCCCAACGAAATTGTCATTGAGGCCATGATCAAGGGACTTCGGTCAGGACCTTCAGCTCAGTACTTTGCTAGGAAGCCTCCTCAAACTTTGGAGAAGCTGCTCCAGAAGATGGACGAGTATATTCGGGCCGACAATGATTTTCGTCAAAGAAGGGAGGAGGCTTTCAGGTTTTCCGAAATGACCAGGGGCTTCAGAGGAAGATTTATCCGAGGCACGTCAGGTCAATTCACAGCTCTACTCAAAATGATGATAAGGGGAGTCAGCAGTAAAGGCCACAGTGCTCTTCACAGGCTTCGGGGCAACAGCAAAGCTCCTTCCGGCCGCCAGCTCCAAGAGGCAGAGGCGCCAGGGGCTTCGGCGGAAGATTGGAGATCAACCAAGGAGAACAGTTTGCTTGTTTCTGTGGTGAAAAACAAGGGCCATACCACCAGGATGTGCCATGTTACCATCCAGAAGCAAAAGGAGATAGCCGAAGCTGCAGCACAACAGGGTCAGCCGAAGCAGATCATGCACACTGCTTCGTATCATTCGCCTTATATCCCAGAATATGTAGGCAACCACCCTGCAGTTTCTGTAGCTTCGGCGAGTCAACCTCAAGCTTCCTGGCAACAGCCTCCGCCTCCACCACCGCTGCAACAAGGCCAACAGCCAGAAGGGGGCCAATATGCTCAACACCAAAGGGACTTCAGAGAACAGTCCGAAGCTCGCACAGTCAATAGCACTGTGCCAGAGTCGAAGCACATTTATTGACAAATATCCTACCTTGATAGTAGTCTTTTCCATTCAGTTTTATTTTCTGTGTAATAAAGGACACTTTTTTAAATCTCACGTAATAGTTTCGTTGTCTGC